>NC_133579.1:16859631-18348381 GCF_964106895.1 Numenius arquata | reverse complement strand
AAATCTTGCTACAGTAGATTAAACAGAAAAATAACAGTTTATGAAATATGACCTCCAAAAAACTAATTGCAGAAGAAATATTCATTCCCAGTCCAATAAATCCTCAATTTTAAATGTCAGCTGCAAAACATAAATCCCTTTAATAGATTTCAAACTGTGGTGTCAAAGTTGTAATTGTAGGGTCCAGCCCACTCAAAACCAGTCCAATACTCTCGCTTTGCATTAGCCAGTCTACTGGTTATATTTTTTTTTTGTTGTATTTTAATCTCATCCCCGATCATTCAGGAATTTTCCATTGCATTCCTGCGCCTGGTTCGGGATTACTTTTGGCTCAGATTGAATTGAATCTTGTTGCTATTCCTCAATAGACGTCTGAAGTGCAAAGCCTGCTTGATCATAACTTTCTGTGTGGTTTACTGCAGGGTAGCATGCACGTAAAGACCCTCAAGTCATGTGAAATAGGAGCCTTGACCTCAAGACACAATAAAGTTGGCTAGTTTGGTTGTAGCTCAAAAGGTCACTTTTTCTGGGACTGCCTCTGAGGGCTGTTTTAAACTAATTATTACCTTTGATTTTAACTTATCATCTTTTTAAGAAAGAATGAAAAAAAACCCCTCAGTTATTATAATTTCAACACTTTGACTGGCATGTATTTAACATTATGGACGTATGAAAAGACAAGGTCCCTACCTGAGGAGCTTACAGTGTAAATTAGACAGAGAGCACTGTGAATAATAAAAGCAGACAGAGGAGAGATTTGTATAAGTATGTGGGAAGAGTGGGGAGGTGCACAGAGAAATATGCAGAGTTGGGAAATATTCTACCAATTGACACTAAATTTGAGGCTTTTCTTTCTTGCTCTATTTTCATGTAAGGATGGAAATAGTTTTGGTTTTCTCTATTTGCTTGCTTGTCAGCAAGCTATTCCATTGCAGAAGCTTGCCTTATGATTTCTTTTTCTGTTCTAGATTCTAGTACTATAGGCAATATAAGTGCATCTTTATTCTTCTGCTCAGCTGTAGCAAATAACACTGAAATCCCCCAAAATGTTATATATACTTCCCTTGGCAGTTTTTCCACAGGAATCCACAGTGACTCGATACTGAAAAGTACAATTCACTATCAATAGAATGAATAAATGAACTTGAAATTCTGGTCTTCTGACACTATCGTCCCCTAGCAAATCTCTGTCACATCTTCAGGTTATTTTGTAATAAAATAAAAAAAAAAAACCCAAACAGTATTTGCTGTCAATTTCTTTTTGCTTGTGCTTAACTCCATTAAACAAACAAAAATACAAAAAGAAAAAAGAGCCAAGCAGCTTCTTCCCACTAGTCTTTAGCAAAAAGGATGCAATACTACGAAGGCTTTATTCTTTTTAGGTGTTGAGACACTGTCAGAAATAGGAATATCAGAAAAGGTGATGGATCAACCCGAGAAATTAAACTGCAATCAATCAGTAGGACCAGATGGTATTCATCCGAGAGCTCTGAAGGAACCGAGGACCAATGCAAGTGAGCTGCTAACAAAAATATGTAATTTATCATTAAAAACAGCTACTGTACCAGAGGACTGGAGAGTAGCCAAGGTTGTACCCATCTCTTAAAAAGGTGCTAATGATGATCCTGGGAATTATAAACGAGTAAGTCTTACTTTAGTACTAGGAAACTATTTGGAGACTCAGTGAAAATAGTATGCTTAGGCACACAGATAGCAAGGAAGAACTGCAATGCTTCTACCTACGTTCTCTCAACCCTCCTAGAACTGCAGGAAAGAGTTAAGTCGTTGATAAAGTAGAACCAGAAGATACAATTTATTTATAGTTTCCAAAAGATTATAGTAATGTCTCTCAAAAGAAAAACATAGCAGCTCTAGAATTAAAGTCCAGAGATGGTGTAAAAACAGGATAAAAGATGGAAAACAAGAGCAAAAATGTCAGAACAATTAAAATTTTACCTCCTAAAAGCATTTTATAAACCCTGGCAGATTAACACAACTTCCTGGTGAGCTGGTTATATTAGAGATGAGGTAACTTACCTATAGTTGCAAAAGCAATCTGTGTCAGAACAAGTACTTCAGTTCTTCAGTACCCAGGTTCCAGAGCTGTATTTAGATGACTAGACAGCATCCCTTTCTCTAGGTACTGCAGAAGAATCAGTGGTCAGTTAAAGCAGAGAAAGAGGTTAACTCTGAATTGCCCCTGGGATCAATAGCGGGAATAAAGATGGTTTTGTTCAACTTACTCATTAGCAATCTTGACAAAAAGCTTCTGAAATAAAGATGGTAAAATTTGTTTTCACTACAACAGTCACAGCCTGCTTTCTGGTATTTAGACCAAATGCCCATTGCTCTAAACACGAAAAATCATGGGAGTATTTTTGGCCATTTATTAAGTTAATTGAATTTAGGCAAAACCTGAAGAAATTCCAGAGCAAGCCAGTAAACTAAGATAAAATGGTCGCATGATGGCATGTAGAATTAAGCAGACTAATGCCAAGAAGTGCATGTTGGAAAATATTTTCAAGAACCAGTGGCTATTAATTGGCATGGGAAAATCTAGGCATTGTTCACTGAAAAATGATATCCAGCGTATTACAGGAGCTTAGAAAACATACAAAAACAGAGAAGACATGCAGAGACAGTAAGAACAAGAAAGATGGTTAAACATAAAATATTACTATGTGATTTCATGAGTAAAAGCTGCATTTCTGGACGTTCTGTTGTGTTTTAGTCTGTGGATTATAGGTAAGGCACAGCAAACCAAGGAAACATAAAGAGAAACGCAGTAAACATGATTAATGAAATGGGGGACGGGACCAAATTAGACGGCAGATTTAAAAGAAGAGATAATTCAATTTAGAAACATGAAGCAGAGAAGGAGTTTTAGGATCATATAAAATTTCAGTTGATACAGAAGAGCTCAGGTGTTCCTCTCTGTTCTCTTTCGTTTTACAGAAAACAAGTGGGAAGCACATTTAAATGCATATACAGAGATGCCTTTTTCATCAGAATGTGTAGTTAAATTGTGGGATTTATTACTGCTGCATAGGATTGAGGAAAACAGCTTTGGGGCAATTGCTCAAAAAAAAAAAAAAGGAATAAAAGATTAGAAAAGAAAAACAAAAGCAAGTGAAAGGAGGAGGACTAACTCTTTGTCATGTCCTCCAGTTCCCTGAGACTCTTCAGCTGCTCCTCCACACAAAGGGCACATGGCCAGTGATACGCAGGTTTGATGAAAGGGCATCTCGGGTTGCAAAGGAAGACCTGAGAAACAGCCCTCCTATGCAACATGGTTTTCCCCCTACAACTATTGCTTTTGTTCAGACAGAAGTCCAAATAGCTGCTGCTGCAGGAGTCCCTGACTCCCACTCCTCAGTCTAAACAGCCCTCTCGGTCTGGGCTAAGGGACAGAATGAGAGAGGAGGGAAGAGCAGCCAAACTTGGAGCCCGACTCCCCTGCAAAGCCTCGGACTGCGCTGCTTGACGTCCTTTCCAGCCCTGCCAGCCTCTCCACAAGCATGCAAACTGTACTCCCCTGAGAGGGGAGAAAGCAGTGGGAACTCGATGTGATTCTCCTTGTGGAATTTCTCAGCACTTTTTCCTTCCTTGGGATTTTTCCCGAGAGATGAGAGTATTTAGCCCTTACTTAGCTTTACCAAAGTATTAGACATTTATTTGATTAAGTATAGCATCTGCAGCCACACTAGCAAGAATAAAAATTATAAGGGCTATCAATCCTCATACTTCAGGGCATAAGCTGATCACCAGCTGGGGTCGAAAAGAAATTTCCCTCTGTGGTATAGTATTGCAATTAGGTGCGTTAGGGGGGGTTATGCCTTCCTCGGCAGCCTCAGGCGTTGGCCAGTATGAGAGGCAGAGAGATACCAGACTAGATGGACCACTGGTCTGCTCCAATATGGCAATTCCTTTGTTCTTAAGGCTGAATGTTTCTGTTGCCGAGCTGCCCTACTTTGTCATAATGTCAAAATCCAGCATTAATTATAATTCTAAAAATGAAGGAATATTCATGAATTATTATGTTGGCAATAACTGCATGTAATACAATACAGACAAAAACAGTGTCTGCTGCAGAGTAAAAGGAAGTTGACAGCTTCGAGCACAAGGCAGTTTCTGTTTCCAGTTACCCTCCAGAACTCCTTGCACCCGAGAGTCAACACCTTTGAGAATAATAAAGTAATTACAATTTTATTTTATAGTATTCTGACAACAAATTTGATTCAATAGTGTCTGCACAGTTCAGACAAAGCAAAACACTCCAACAGTTTGACTGTGCGATGCTGATATTTTTTATGAGCTCAAATTTAATCCCCAAAATGGCATGATGGTCTTGGTGAACGTATTTTAAATAAAATTTCCTTCTGTAGTACTCTGGTTCTATCAGCATTTTGACAGAACAGAAAAAAAAAAAGAAGAAAAAAAATCCAGTAGCTGCTTTATTCCTGTCATGTTCTTTTTCTAAAGCAACTCTCGGAGATGATTGCAAGAGTACATTAAAGGCATGCATTTTCGAAGTTAGTCAGTTGTCAAAGTGATTCTGAGGGTTGACAATCACATTTAAGACAAATATAGAAATCTGAAAGAAATGCTTACAAGCAATTCTGTATTCTGGGCAATGATTTAGTTTGGAAATGCATCCAGTTCAAGGGTTAAATGAAAGCAAAAGCAATCACTTCAACCATGTTTTTGAAGAAAATAAAACAGCTTGATGTAAGCTAAATGAAGGGGGTCTGTGACTTAAAAGGAATGGACAGATAGAGAAAAAGGTCAGAAGATTAAATTTTCCCTAAGGGAAAAGTCATTCTTTGGAATCATTAACCTCCTTCTAGGTCACTACTGAAAAAAACAGCAGGAAATCCTACTGCTCCTAGAAAGATGGGTGCATCGTATACCGCCCACTGACCTAGCAACTCTATGGCAAACATAATTGTACTTACAAATTCTCCTCCAGGCGTGCTTGGTTTTACTATGCCCATTTTAAAGCAATATGATCTTTTAGCTGAACTCTGAAGTGTATCCATAAAGGCAATATTCTAGGGGTTTGTGATGTTAAAAAGAAGAATCACTTACTTAAATGTCTTTTCTTTTAACAGAGAGAAATCTAGAAGCGGAGTTTGTGAATTTTAAAGTTGGTCAGTGATGTGTATTATCCATTAGCCATTTCTCTTTAGGACTGAAATTAATCATCACCATCACTGTTTCGATGCATTTTAGTGGCTTTTTACAACCTAAAACATATTGTCAGGATGCCAGGATCAACTGTATGTTTCAAAATATCTTTTTGTCTCAAAGAACGCACATCACAGTGTTTTTCAGGTTTTCTTGTAAGCTAATTCTGCTCTCTCCTAGGGAATCCAGAGAGTAAACATTACAGCAAAGAGGAGGACTGGCCCTCAGGTAAGAAATACAGTCTTACTTAAGGCATTTGAAGGACCTTCTGTAGCATTTATCAGACCATATTCAGATGAACAGTCTTACCAATATTGATGGAAAGAAGTATTTTCATGGTCAAGCCCCCAAATAACTGAGGGAAACTGCCTCTGGTCAATTTGGACCACATGATACCGTGCAGAAGCACTCATGTCTTCCTCGAAATGTCACCTCTTTTTCTTCCCCTCTTGCAACAGAAGTAAAACTCTCGATCAACATAAATGTGAATTCATATTTGCTTTTGATAGAGGCTCCAATCCAGCAAGTGTTGACAAGGCAGTTGGATTCCTGTAGCTCTGCAAAGCCCCTTGTCTACTTGGAGACTGCAGGCAAAGCCTGCATCTTGTTGCAGAATCAAGGACTTAATCTTAACAATTTGTATTACCAGAAAATATTCTGGCAACTATCTATCTTAAAATCTTCTGTCTCTGGTCAGCAAAATTTCAAAAAAGACATACTCAGAAGAGAATTTTAACATGGAAATAAGACTTCAACAACTTAAAAGGATGTTACAAAATACAAACAATCTTGGGTCATCTATTAAGATGTCTCAAATCTCAGGCCCTCTGAATGAACATGGAACAATACTTTTTCTTAATTTGGTGTTGTCTCTTTCCATTATTTTTACATATATGAAATTAAAAAAAGAAAAATTCACAGAAATTATCACAACCAATTTAGTGCCCTGGAAGAGGAAGGTGCCTTGATTAGCTTTAATTTCTGAAATTGTGCATTTCGCAAAAAGCCACTTTTCACATGTAAGCAAGATCTTTCAAGATTTCAGAAGACAATGACATGACCCCTGGAGAATAAAGGCATTGAAAGAAGTAGCTAAAAGAAAGACAAATAAAGCATAGTTTGTGGAAATTAGCACCCTTTAGAAAGTCTACATGAGGACAGAATCACATGGAGTTCACATTCTTCGAGTAATCATAATTTTTACTCATGTTCGCACAATGACGGAATAACCAATAAGGAAGAATCTCTTCCTAAATGTTAGCAGCCCAATTACCTAATGTGAACGAGGTACATGGGTAACAATTTCCTGATATGTGTATGGCAAGAAGGAGAATCATATGCCTCTCTCGTTTTCTAGCCAAAATGCGTTTCTGAGGCAGGAAATCAAAAACACATCACAAACCTCGCAAGGAGACTACCCATGTTCACTCTGCCGGTGTGAGTAACTGTCAAGAGGCTGTCAGACCCAGGGAGTCACAGCTACCCAAAGCAGCGCTTTCCCAGTACCTCCTCCCTGAAAGTGTGTTTTTGGATCATGCTTTGCCAGGAAATAGTGAGGAAATATTACAGTGTTGTTGCAACTGCTCAGAGAACTCCCCAAATTCAATGCAAACGGTGCTCTGCAACAAAGCGACCAAGGAATGTTGCAGCAGAGCCCTCAGCTGAGCAGCTAGATGCAAGATTTATTATGACACAGTGCAGGGGATATCTGAAAGGGAAGCCAAAGCATTAGTGTGTCTTTTCCTCCTTATTTTCCTCCGTCTTCTTTTTTTTTGTAGTTCATATATATATATATATAATTGTTTCTTTTCTTAAGTGAAATGGCATCTAAAATGATCAAAAATTTTAGGAGGTGAGGGTTTCCTAAGATCTTTTCTACTTGTTTTTCCTGTGTTCCAGTGTTCTCTACCCACAGGACTCTGAAATGCTGAAATTTCAGCAGTTCATATGTCTGCCTGCCCACCTCTTTTATTAAAGGGTTGTGTTTCTTTTCTGTCAACACTTATTCTTTAGCACACATCTCTGCTATCATTCAGGAAAATGTTGGCATAGCCTTTTTTTTTTCTTCTTCTTTTAAATTCATTTCTATAGCTGGGCTTTTTCTTTTAAGTCCCCTTAATTTCTGTCATCGGTTTCAACCCTGAAGTTCTCACTTTTGCAAGACAATGAGCTATTTTCACACATGTAAAACGCTCTGTAAAGTGGAATCGCAGATGTCACATTTACATGTTTATGTTTTCTGTTTCTTTCTTTTCAGTCTGTCGCTCAGTTCAGCTCTCCAAGTCCAAGGTATTTCAGAGGAGCTGAGAGACTCCCACAGTTCTTCTGCCCAGACCTCTAGCTTTACAAAATAAGCAGGTATATCGAAATACGTGGCGGCTTCAGTTCCAAGGATAAAAGGAACCGCTGTAAAATCCAACAATGACCCCGTGCACAAACGCTCACAGCCTCTTACACACGTGACCCGTAAACCAGTGCAGTTAGTTTTCCATATGGTCTTGTCCCTTTCTATGTGGAAAAGAAAAAAAAAAAAAAAGAAAAAAGAAAGAAAGAAAAAAGGCTGTGAAAGGTGAGTTTTGAGGAAGAAATCCCTCTGAGGCTCTTCTTGCTGAGATTCCCTGCCAGGATTGCAGGGGGCAAGAGAAGACCTGCTTTTGGCTCAGTGCGGTAGAGGCCGTGGGATCTGCCCCCAAATCTGGCAGCTCGGTGGGATGCCGTGACCCCTCACCCTGGTGCCTAGGCAGCTCGGCCCCATTGTTCCCGGGGGCTGGTGAAGCTGGGAGAGGGGGGAGCATCGCCACAACTTTTGCAGCTGTGGGAAAGGAGATCACCTCTACATGGAGATTTGGAAGACGTGAGCTGGCCCATATTTATTGATATTATTCAAGATTTCTGGGGTTCTCAGGTAATATAAAAAAGAGCCACGCAAGTAAAAAGGTGCCCTCACTGGAAGTGGCATGTGCACATTTAATTTTCCTCCTCCAAGCATTCTTGCCTGTATGTACATGAGCTCATGGTATTCTGTCTTCAGCTCAGGGAAGCAGAGAACCCAGGAGTGAATCACTCCACCTTGAGCTCCAGTTATTTGCCCCACGCTAACCTGCAGCTACCCACTTCTCAGATTTTTCAAAGCCTTCTAATTTGGCCAGATCAGGGTCTTTTTTCACAAGAACAAAAAAAGGCTCATTGCTGTCACCAAAAGTGACACCCTCCTCATACATCTCCCTCCTCCTCCTGCACATCCAATTATCAAGTCTCTTTTCCAAAGTATGAGATCTCTAGAGCTTCTCAATGAAGGGTTTGTAATAATTCTTTTAACATGGCAAAACACCGCATTATTCCCTAAACATTAATGTTGCATGAATGCGAGACTTCTCCCCATGAAATTTCCTTTTTGATTTTACAAAACAGAAAGTGTAATTTAAAACAATGCTAATGGAGTGCCTATAATCCATAATCTAAAGTTATTTGGTGTGGTGCCAATAAGTAGCTTGCTAATATGCTTGTCTGAGGAACCCACCTGACCTTGAACAAGGACACTTGAGCCTTTTCTTTTGTGACAGTGTCCTTCTTAGTGCCTGGTAAAATATCACATCATATTTGGCCACTTGTGTACTGAAAGACCAGAGCTCCATATTTCTTCAGACCTGTTTAACACCATATAAAATACCACTCAACCACTTGGTACTAGCTGAATTCCTACCTATTAAAATGATTACATCATACCCTTGGTGTCTCTCAGTTGCTGTTTGGGACAGGGACCTTTTTGTCCTCTGTGGTGCTCCATTCAAGCACAAACCTCTAAATTCTTGAACAACCTGAGGTGCTAGAACATTTGCTGGAGGAGAAGGCCATGGTACCTTCAGGAATGTGGATACAGAAAAGACAGAGAGGCTGTAGAAGTTCTCATACTTTTGCACCCTCTTGGAGATGTGAAATCAAGGGGTGGCTGCTTGAAGGCTGCCCAGCAAAACAGATAGCCAAGAGAGGATTTTCTGAGGAAAGGCGACATGGATATGCACAATCAACTACAATCACAATACATGATCCGAGGAACTATATTCTTTTTTGTCGAAATGAGCATCTCACTGTTTCTGTCTTTGGAGTTAATATTTAAAGACTAGAGCTGTAACACACTCCAAGAGACTTTCTTATTTCCTTTCATGGGGTCACTTTACTATATTTTCTTGTTTGTATAAGTTGTAAATTATGTATCTGATACATCCACCTTGAAAACTGACATTTTAACCAGTTCATGTCATTATTCAATCCTAGCACTACATTCCACATTGACATCTCATAAAAACACCTCCATGGCCAGTTTTCTGCTTGGGTGTCATCACTCAGTGACCATGAAAGCATGAAACCAGATACTGTTCCAGCAGGTCAGTGTAACTACGATTTGGCTAAACAAAAATAAAATAGCTTTTCATGCTTATTGATCTTGGGGTTTTTGGCCATTTTTATGCTTCATCGGCTATAAGCTCGGAAAGGATATGTTTTGTAAAAGGAACTGAAGTTTCTCTTCTCAGTGGATTAGACATTTCACATTTTAGTGACTCCCACTAACATTTCCATTCCCCCCTCCCAAAAGCAGCCCTTTCCAATGACTTTAAAAAAAAAAGGTTGATCTTTAAGTAATACATATGATATTAGTTTTTCCGTTTTAAAATAATCACATTATTGCAGACATTTTAATAGCTGTAGAGGTTGCTATGTATTAACATGATTCATGGTCCTTGACAGCAGTGTCTCTGAAAATCCCACAGGAATGCAAAATACAAAACTCCACACACGTTCAAATTTTACTGCCTGCAGCTAAAAGAGGGGAAAAAAAAACTTAAAACTGTTGAAACCCTTCAACTTTAAAAGCATTAATAGATGGTCCCAGGGGATTAAATCTAAATCTTAATGTGTAAAAATCAAGTTAATAACCACAGAGATTAATATGGTTGCATTTGATTATTGTGATAATGCAAACAATTAGTACTGCTAAAGTGAGATATATTAGCCTCCTACTTGCCCCACACACATCTGCAAAGCATTGGAAATAAATGGAAATAAAACATTTTGCTCTGAAAGGTTTTTCTTTTTTCTTTTTGCCTTTGTCTTATTTTCTCTGTAGCTGACTCATTTTTAAATTATAATTGTTAACATTTTATTATTAAGCCTCTCTTTTTATAAGACTCTCATAAAATTGGTTGCCATAATCATCCATTCCATATTGTCAGCAAATTATGCATTCCTTGCCATTACCAGTAAATAAATAAATCTTCTAGATAAATGACATGGCTTTTTTTTTCTTTCTTTCTTTTAAGGACAAAAATGCCATACAAATGTCTTAACCTGAGAAAAATAAGAACTTCTTCCTAGTCCACTGTGAGTCAGTTGGTTTAATCCAGAATGCCCTGGGAACAGAACCAGGCATCTAATCCAATCTATATTATAGGCGGAGTTGGAAGTGCCACCTATACTTAATGCTTGACACTTCCCATTATAAAACCCTTTTTTCAGTTGCATATAACTGTGCCAGATTTTAAGTGTTCAACTAAAATTCCCCATGCTGGATGTCTGCCTCACTTTGATTTATTTGTTGTTCTAAAATTTTAGTGAAAATAGTTCAGCAATTTCCAAGAACAAGATTATAGAAAATATATTGTTTTGCCCACATAAAAAAAAAAAAAAGTCTTTGCAACCGCTTAATCAATTAACTCGAATATATCCATCCCTTGGAGCACGGGCATTACATTTGGCATAGAAAAGGACCTACCCTAATGTCAAGAATGCGAAACCAGACCAACTTTGGCCAAATCCTTAGCCTTTGCTCAAGTTCAGTAGATACTTCTCAGGAATTTGGCAGTGATGTCCTCCAAAGGCTCTGTCTGTACCAAGCACACGCCAGACCCCGAGCTGCAGGCTCTGGGCAAAACTTGCCCTGCTATTACTGCTCCCAAATGCTGTGGTCACACATGTTCAGGCATGGAATGCAGGACTGCAGGAAAATGGAGTTTAGATGTCGACGATTTGAGACTGTGGAAGACTGTCATCCCGGCTTGGCGAGAAGCACATGCGGGGAAGGAAAAGGAGCTTGGGGAAAGGGTCCAGGGGAGCAGCTTTGAATTACTGCCACATGGGATGGGAGAAGGACTGAAGCCAGGATGAGGAGTAAGGGGATGGTACTGGTACTGGAACTGAGGTGGGCAAAAAGCGGGCTGTAGTTGAGAAACCCAGTAAGAAAAACTTAAACAGGGTGGTGGTGCAGGGAGAGGGTTCTGGGATTCTCAGTCACAGAACTGGGAAACC
Organism: Numenius arquata; assembly: GCF_964106895.1. Lineage (NCBI taxonomy): Eukaryota > Metazoa > Chordata > Aves > Charadriiformes > Scolopacidae > Numenius > Numenius arquata. Next base: position 18,336,891 of record NC_133579.1, on the reverse strand, counting down.
CTGGCCAAGGTTGGAGGGTTGAAAGGTGAGAGAAGGGGCCACCGGCTGTCTCTAGAACCTGGGACAGACCCCAAGCATCTGGGGTCAACCCTTATGCACCCCAAAGCTAATGTCTCATTCCCCTCAAGTGCTGGTGTGCATAAAGGATAGCATTAGTCGCCTTCACCTAGCTTGAGTGGCTGAGGTCAGTGCTGTGAGTCTAAACATTTTGGTCCTGCTGCTGAGCCACCATGATGGGACTTCTGTGGGGTTTTCAGATTGCCTTTTTAAAGACAGATATAGGATAGTACACACTGCGAAAGTTTTAAAAGGCTGGTATCACATGATAAGGTTTTCAAGGTATAGGAACACTTGAAATTACTTATGCAGTCCTAATTTGCCCTGCCCTGGTTGTTTATCTTCAGTATGGTGTGGTTGGACTTGTCTGATCAGCTAGGAAAAGTAGCAGAGAAAGACCAGCACATTGAGTGTTGCAAGGCTGGAGGATTAGGAAGAAATATGCAGGAAGAGAAAGGAGGGTTCTTAGTCGATGTATTTGAATGTTGTCCTACACGGAGGGGTCTGTCTTTGCCTCTTCCTCACCTGCAATGCGGGAAGACCAAGACCAGGCTGTTCAGTTATGGTAACTTGCTATGTTTTGAGAGCATTTGACTTGACACTTCAGCAGTCTGCCTTCCCAAGTGCCGCTCACAACTACATCTGAGCTGTGCACTGACGATATACGTGGCTGTGCTATGACAAGTGTTCTGACAAACCAGGGTGTAGTGACTTTCCTTGGCCATCTATAATTAGTGTGAATGCTGGCCTTAGTTAACGTCTGGTTGCCTCAGTTCCCCATTTGAAAAATGGGAATAACACCAACCTACCTCTCACATGAGTGTTGTGAAAATGAATGAATTACTATTTATGAAGTACTGTAATGATGAGTGCCCATGAGGAACAGCCCATGAGGAAATTAATTATTCTATCTTCAGAACAGGGTTTGAATAGTGAGCAGTAAATAGGATGTAGGGCCATTACACTGAATAATGAGAACGAAGCAGATGAATAACATCCACTCTGTGCAGTGAATGAGGCAGGGGCTTGATGAAGAAAGCATTAAGAAATCATGTCATTAAAGACCATATCAAGGTGTATGGTAGGAGAAGGTAACTCTGCCATATACTAGTCCTGGAGTGCTGGGTCCATGTCACGGACACCCCAAACCCTTCCCAGCTCTGATGACGCAGATGTGCCATACAGCCTCACATCCCTGGTGATCTCGCCTTCTCTCTCCAACAGTTCCTAACCCAGTTTCTGAGTCCAGCCAGTCCCAGTCTCCTCCCATCTGACTCATAGCTCTAGTTTCCTTGCTTGGCCAGGCCCTGACTCAAAAAGCCTTCAGCTTCCCTCCCTTCATCCATGGCCATTAACCCCAGTTCCTATAAAAACAGGAAAAAGCACATTCCTAACATTGAGACACCTTCCTCTACCAAAATCCTAGCACAGCTCAAAAGCAGAGGGATAGCAGAGCTCCAACAAAAAGACAAGGGATAATATGCACAAATATGCAAATATACGTACATTTTCTAACCTTATCAACACCTATAGCTTTACAATGTCATCAGAATTTTTCCAAAATTTATTCAATATGATTTCAACGCAGTATTTATCTGCAATGATATAGGTTGGAAATTACAACTGAAAATAGAATTTTCCCCTAAAATATATCAGCAACCCCAACTGCAATAGCTGGCAGTCCCTATCTTTCTTGCATAATATTATTAATATTGAGGTGTGTAAGAAAGAGAATTCAAATGCTCGTTTCCCATAGCTGGAGGACAAATATATCTATTTGGTACACTATTTTCATAAAATTACCTCAGAAGTAAGCAGCAGTCAAAAACAAATCCGAATGTAGCTCATCCTAATTCCAGGTATGCCAAACTTTAAAGAAATCAATGACAAAAATCTATGAATGCCTTTTAGCTAGCAAGCTCAGGTTTGAAAATATGTGTTTTCAGATCAGATCCCCATTTGTTGCCTTTTAAGCCATATGTCTCTCGAGGTAATTTATGCCAAGGGTTAAGCTGAGATTTCTCATTTTAGGTGCTGAGTTTATAGCTCATCTCTGACTGAGATTCTCCCTGAAATTCAAGATTTTATAAAGGTTAAGTTTGTCAACTTTGGAATTGGTTGCACAGGATTAGTGACTATTCTGTACCATTGACCTTAATGGCACTTTTGTGCTCTGTGAGAGAAAGAAACTTAAGAGAAAGGAGAAACGTTTAGGAAGGAATGTCTCTTCATGCTACGCAAAGTCATTTGGTGAAAGGGAAGGCAAAACCCCAAGCTTTTGGCTAAAGCTGGCTGGGTGGGAGATCCACCAGACCAGCAGCTGTACTTCCTCCTGGCTGTTCAGAGGAATACGTGTAGCTGATGCCAATGTGACCCTTTAAGACATGAGCAAAGGAGCAGAAAAAGACAGGCGAAAGAGACCTGGCTTCATCTCTCCCAACAATTATTCCTGTCTTGGCAAAGAAATAAGCAGAAGGAAGAAAAACAGCAAACCAAGCTGAGGTCCTTTTGTTCTTCCACCTTGACAAGGATGGAGCCAGGAAGAATAAATATCAACCAGCAGCAACTGTTGCAGCTCACACAGAGCAGTGGAGTAGCTGTACAGTCAGGAGCAAAGATCAGAGCCTCTTCAATTTTGTGACATTCTGCTTTCTGGCTGTGCACTGCAAAGTCAAGAATGTTCTGTGGCACACATAGAACTTCACGTAACTAGTATCACACAAGCAGTGTTCATACCTTCAGCACGAAATCAAGGTGTTAGTAGTAGTAGCTGAAGTGCAAACTCATGAAACCTGGTGATCAGTTCTTCCACAGATAAACCAGACAGGAACCACTACGGTTTGGGTTGGAACGCACCTTTAAAGGTCTTCTAGTCCAACCTCCCTGCAACAAGCAGAGACATTTTCAGCTAGATGAGGTTGCTCAGAGCCCCATCCACCTGGCCTTGAATATTTCCAGGGATGGGGCATCTACCACCACTCTGGGCAACCTGTGCCAGTCTTTCACCACCCTCATTGTAAAAAATTTCTTCCTTCTATCTAGTCTAAAACTACCCTCTTTTAGTTTAAAAGCATTACACCTTGTCCTATTGCAACAGGCCAGCTTAAAAGGTTGTCCCCATATTTGCTGTAGGCCCCTTTTAAATACTGAAATACCACAATAAGGTCTTCCTGGAGCTGCCTCTTCTCCAGGCTGAACAACCCCAATTCTCTCAGCCTGTCCTCATAGCAGAGGTGCGCCAGCCCTCTGATCACTTTTGTGGCTCTCCTCTGGATCCACTCTAACAGGTCCATGTCTTTTCCATGCTGATAGCTCCGCAACTGGATGCAGTACTACAGGTGCGGTCTCACCTGAGTGGAGTAGAGGGGCAGAATCACTTCCCTTGACCTGCTGGCCACGCTTCTTTTGAAGTATCCTAGAATACAGTTGGCCGCCTGGGCTGCGAGCCCACATCATCAGCTCCTGTCCAGCTTTTTGTCCACCAGTACGCTCAAGTCATGCTAGCCAATACCTACTACAAGTGACGTGGCATCGTCTGCCCCAAGAAGTATGTTTAGTTCTCTACCCTTATGAATGAATGACACTAATGATTTGCCAGACCCATCTCCATTTCATAGATTTCAGTCTGGTAACACTGTCCCAGCTGGTCACTCCATACCTTGTAGCATTTGGGTAGTATGAGCCTCATGTTTGTCTTTGAATCTGTGACGCTTGCTGCCCTACTAGTCAGCGCTCCATCACTGTGGTGAAAGTCCATGTAGTCCTAAACACAGAAGGCAGAAGGGAAGATACATATCAGAGGTGTAACTGGCTTATTGTTAATGGTGGGGCAAGCCTGCTCTAAGAAATTAATCTCATGTATTGTTGCAGCATCTCTTGGACTGATCTGCCCAGGAATCGTTGTTACTGGGAGAGACTCTACACACAGTTTGTGGATGTTCTCCACCCTTGCTGACCTTTGCTGTGACATAACCTGTCATAATCCAGTACAGAACAAAGAGTGCTTCATGGCAATCATTTAACTGACTCAGCACCTAAAATGCATGGGCAAGGGCATAGAAGGAACATAGTTCGTCACCGGGGAATCCTGACAGCATGAAAGCCCAGGACTCCTTTGCATCCAGGGTGCATGACCTTGGCATCCTCTAACCCAGCCAATTCACCAGTCTATCAATCTACATGTATTATTTACTTGTTCCAGTGTAGCAGTGTGGTGTTTTATGTAACTGCTGCCAGTCCCCATTTCATCCTAACTAAGCTCCCGTTCTGCTTCCCATGCTGCACTGATGGCTGGGGCAGCAGGTTAGGCTTCTTGGAAATGGAAAACAACCTAAAACAGTGTTTTAGACACACCATAAATTGTACCCTGGCAGCTAATACAAATTGTCTGTTAGCCATAGGAACGGGGCACAACTATCACTGGTGTTTGGTTTTGGTTATATTTTTCTTCCCTCTCCCCTTTCCTTGTTCAGTGATTTAAAGAGTGGGGAGCATCATTCATTTTACACTAAGCTGCCAGGTTTCTAGTGTTCCCATGGATGGTTTCCTACATCCTCCAGATGTTTGTAGGAACAAACCAAGCTTGGCGGGGTGACACCAGGGGTAAATGGGAAATAAGACAGCCGGGTGGCTGAGGTGGGGTTTGGAACAACAGGTAGTGCTCTAAGCTGCCACAGGTGAGCACCAGGGCAAGAGAGCTGCAGATTCATTGGGATCTCCGCTGAGCAGGGTCCTAGAACCTCAGTGGATAGGGGGAAGTGGGACAGGGTGAAGGCAGGGAGTGCAAGTGTATATATTGTGAAACAGGAGCCTGGGAGGTGCAAGGTGACACCAGAGGAGGAGGTAAGGAGCTGGTTAGGCGAAGTCAATGATGAAGATGGTGAGCAGTGGTGGAGCAAATGGACAGTGGTTGCAGAAGAGGTGGTCTCTCACATTATTGTGGCTTTGTGGTGCCTGTGAGCCAGTGATGGGCACTAAAACAGAATGGCACCTTCCCTCAGCAGCCAGCGAGGTCCTCAGGAACAATGCCTTTCCAGTATCTGAAGGGGGCCTACGAGAAAGCTGGAAAGGGACTTTTTACGAGGGCATGTAGTGATAGGATGAGGGGTAATGGTTTCAAACAGGAAGAGGGTAGATTTAGATTAGATACTAGGAAGAAATTTTTCACTCTGAGGGTGGTGAGGCACTGGAACAGGTTGCCCAGGGAAGTTGTTGAGGCCCCATCTCTGGAAGTGTTCAAGGCCAGGCTGGATGGGGCTTTGAGCAACCTGGTCAGTGGGAAGTATCCCTGCCTATGGCAGGGGGTTTGGAACTTGATGATCTTTAAGGTCCCTTCCAACTCAAACCATTCTATGATTCTATGATTCTTGCTGCACCACAGGTGCCTGAGGTCCCTTTGAGCTGTGGGTGGAAGCCACAGGCAGAGGCTGGGACCCATGTCTGAGTACCTTGTGAGATGAGTAAGGCTTGGTACACATGAGTACTGGTATCTGGAGAATTTGACACTTCTCTTTCATAAGCACGTAAGAAGAGAAATGCCTGGATAACCTGGAAGGTGATGTCTTTGCAGGAGAGGGTGGGGACTACCAAAGAGGGGGCTTTCTCCCCAACTGGCAAAGAGGAGAAAAACCCTTGGTGCAGAACTGGCTGGGTTCCCAGTCAGGGCTCTGAGCAGGTTCCCTTCCAGAAACCAGACATTAGGGATTTTACACTGGGGAATTTTGTCAGTGTCTGTGTATTTAGTCAGATTTTCCTGTAATAGAACTACATTTTAGTCACTCTGATTCTGATAACATGGGAACTGGCACATAATTTATGTTTCCCAGTCTGTTTTTCCTTATCCTGATGGAGCTGCTTCCCCAGTATTTTTCAGAACAAATCTCCTTCTTTTTGTCTTTCAGCACTTTTTTTTGTTTTCATCATTTTTAACCACTGTTTCCAGTGCCCTTCTCCTTGGACTATGCCCAGCCACAGTGTCCTGGGTTTGTAATTATGGCAAAAACTTGTCTCATGACTAGGCGATGACTAGAGGTAATTCCCCAGAAGAAACACCTACAGATGAATGCCATTTCTGCTCTTTTCCTCTCCTTTTGCTCAAAATTGTCAAGCTGCTGCTCATCCATTGCTTTTTATGCTGCTGCTTGCCCATTGTCATTTTTAACCCTTCAGCTATATCTTTTCTTTTGAACTGAGACAATTTCAGATATTTGCATTTACAATATTAAAACACTGCCATATTTACCGTAAGCTTAATGTGCCTGTAATTCACAAATTAAAATCAGCCTTCTTGCCCGTCCCTGAGTTTGTCAGTAACAAGAGTATGTGGGTCTGACTTATTCTGTATGAACAATGAAAACATGTGAACCTCTTCCAGTAGAATGGCAGGAGGTGTTGTGCCTCTGTGTGATTTTACATTAAGTTGCACCTCCATCGGAGAGGAAATGCAAAGTCCTGCAGTCAGCAGGAACAATTGTTGGAGCTGTGCCTTTTCTTTTGGGGCAGTTCGTTCCATGGTCTAGTGTTTCAATGGCAAATCTGGATGATGGAGTGTTTTTATGGTCAATATTTAAGATCTGGGGATTTAATTCTCAAATATTCATGAAATAATCTGGATATAATTAGAATAAGACTGTAACACATTTTCATAAAAACACAACATGCATTTTAATGCATTTCTCAGTGTGGTTTTTTTTTTTTTTCAGATGTCTGTGTTGGAGGAGAAAAGAACCAAACAAAAATAACTTACGTATAGTGGGAACCGGGCTGTGGCACTTTCTGGTGTGAGTCGTACCTCTCCACAGGGTGAAAAGCTTCTCACAAGATACATGTCTGGCTGTGAATTATCATTTCCAGGTTAGGGACATACTTGAGTTGCTCGATATGTTACAGAGCATTCAACATTGCAACCTGTGCTGCTCTTGTTTCTAAGTTAACATTTTACTGCTAGCGAATTTGATTTAGAGACTTCAGCAAAGGTGTGGAATGGCTTTCTTTATCATGGCAAGTGCTGTATTTCCATATGCTGTGCACATTCAGCTGCACAGTGACCTCTCCCCTCACTGTGAATACAGAAGTTCCTACAACGTGCCGGTCTTTATGTACATGTGTGTGTGTGTGCACGCTTCAGAAAACCTGGGCCAGAATGTCATGCTTGGGTTTGTGAGCCAGTTGGCACATGAGTTAAAGGTGAAAAAAATGTTATTCTTCCAGTTAGGAAGCAGCAACCATAAGTCACCCTTAGGCATCATCTTCTGGGGAGAAGGGAGAACGACACCGTAGCTGTGGAACGACCAATTCTCCTTGAGCTGTAAGAGCAGAACTGCTAAGGTGTCCTCTGGGGAATCCTCAGGAAACTCAATGGGTACTTTCAGCTGGCTTTCAAGTGACTCTGTGTAACTGCTTAACCATAGCTCCTCTATGGGACTGAGACTAAACTGTGTATGTGTGTCTGCATGCGTGTGTGGGTGTACAGTTTATATTCATGGCAAAATTAGCAGTTCCATAACATAAACAGGGATTAGCATTTCACCTTTTTTTCCCTTGGGAGAAAGCTGGCTTGACTTTTTGGGAGAAAGGAGAACAGTAGCAGAAGGATCCTCTCTCTGCCATCTTCACCTCTGCGCAGTGGTGATCTCAAGCGATCTCTAGCACAATGTAAGCATTGCTGTTGTGGATGTGTCTCTAAGTGACCTGACTGAGATATTCCAAAGCATTCAGTAATGTTTTGGGCTCTGAGTCAACCTCAAAGATCCACAGGGGAGAAATGGGGTTCCTGAATATTTTGGTCATCTGAGGGGGAGTTTAACATAATGTGATGTTTTTAATACCGCTATGCATCTAAGTAGTGTGGGATATTAATTGTAGTATTGCATCAGTGGCCTTAATCCTAGTAACTAACAAAAAGTCTGCTTTCCCTTGATGGTGTTGCACCCTCAATACCCAGGAGAGCTGCACCTTGCGGAGATGCCTGGAACAGCAAATTGTTGAACCATGAACAAACAAGCAAGAAATTAAGGGCTTGATCATCTACTAAGAAGCAGCCTATTTATGCTGCTGAGATGTGGCAAAGTGGCTGGAAGCTGTAGTTCTCTCCTCTTTTCTTTCAAGCCAGTGATGTTTCTTCTGCACCAGCTGCCATCTGTGGTATAAAGTGGAGCCACTGGGCTCTCAAATGGTTATAATGATGCTTAGTCTCAGGCTGAGTCCAGGATCAGGCCAAGGCTGCTTCAGGGACCCAGGAAGCACAGCATCATTTCTGGCTCCCACACAGCCTTCACCTGCAATGCACTGAGCGGAGTCCAAAATATATTTTGCATACAAATTAATGAGTTACATTTATAGCACCCCTTAGACAGCTTTATTCTGTTAGTGCTTACCTTTATTACTGTGTAACATACTCAGCTCTCATTGTCATAAATTGTGCTCTACTTTTGAAGGGGGAAAATAATTCCATATAAAAGATAAATAAATATGAAGAACAAAATGTTGCCAATTCCTCTGTGGCTACCAAAAAATGGCTAAGTCATCCCATACATAAGTAAAACATCAGAACCTGACACTTAGTAATTAGATTCTTTTGACTGACTTCCATGTGCCCAAAGTCAGCACACCTGGGAACGTCCCTGTAGGGGATGCATGAGGTAGTAGGACAGGGCATGCACCATTGCAGGTTAGGGGCTTCTAGGGAAGGTGTTGTGGTGGCCTTAAAATCATCTGTACAAATTAAGAAAAGTTTTATTTACACCAGTATCCAGATGATTCCACTGATGATATGTATTTTGCTTCTGAAGATAGGTAGTAAAGTTAAAAACAAATGGATGGAAAATAACTTTCCACTGCACTTGGCCAACATAACCTGTGGGTTCCCGTCCTGTGGTATGAAAGTGTCTGCCCTGTTGGCAGGATATTTGCAGCGTTTGATTTTGTGGATTTTCATACACACGTATCTAATAGCCAAGGGCCATTGCTTCTTGCTGTGCCCAGGCCACTTCCACATTGCTCTGCCTCTCTTAACTTCAGTTCGTTCTGCAGTAAGTGGCAGCAGAAGCACGGCTCTGCTGCCTAGTCAGCCCCTCACCCATCTCCGCTAAATCACAAGTTGCATCCCAGCAGATTAAGGGAAATTTCAATCAACAGCAGTTTAAATGAGTAAATTGGGCGATGAACTGCAACAGCTGAGGAAAGGTGAACACAGCCATTTCGCCACTTCTGAGGTACCCTTCAGGTGGGGAAAGGGGCAGGGGACTGGGAGGGTAACCTCCTGCTTCACCCCAATGTGATTCACCAGGGCTTGTGAGTCACAGCCATTAGACATCATGGGAACATCTTCTGTGAAGAGGTATTATTCGATGTGAGTGAAGGTTGCAAAATTGGATTCTATTGTAAGAAGGCTTTTAAGTTATATTAGCCTATGTCTGCGAAGCATTTGTGAAAAAATGTTTTCCTTAAGAAAAAAACACTATTTGATTTAATTTTTGACAAATACAGATAAAATCTCAACCACCTGGACTCTATAGCAGTTCTCTAAACACAGCATTTTTAGCACAAATTCCTTCATTTAACGGAAGTTTCCCTGTACTTTGCAGCAGTACAAGCTATTAGCCAGTTTAGTCTTTGATTGTAGTCTTGCTTTGCCCAGCACAGGTTCTACAGTGTATTCAGATATTAAACCCTCCTTGCCTGTCCTACAAATGTTTAATGATACATAGTCAAAGGATCATAGATGATACCCCAGTGCAGAAAAGGTATACCTGTATTTACAGCAAAATGGCATTCTTGGGATATATGATATCAAAAAAAAAAAAAAAAAAAAAAAAAAGAAAAAGATTTTTCTTTATTTCCTGACAGACTCCCTTCTGAAAACAGTGCTATTGTCTACTATTCATAACTAGCTGCATTTATGAGTAATAGAATAATTCCTTACATGTGAGGATAAATGTACAGTATTATGGCATAATCAGCTAGGATGTATTTCAGCAGAGCTTTGAGTAAGCGAAACATTGCAATTCGGAGGTTATCTTGAAGATCAAATCCCCAGTCAGAAAGCTATATTGTTGCCTTCATTTTCCTTTCTCAACCCCATGAAGGCTTAATTGGCAGCTAGCTTACATTGTGATCTCCTAGCTTCTTAGAATTTTCTTTTTTGTAACAGATTTTTTTTAATGAGCATTTTCTCGAGGGAATTAATTATTACTTTGACTGGTATATTCATATATTTCTATCAAGAAGTTTTATAAATTACCAAACTCTTGACACAGTGTGCAACCATAAAAATCACAAAGAGTATCTGTAGTTCTTTCTTATTCCATTAAATCATTTTTTTTCATCCAAAGCTTATTCTCCTCTTTGTTAAATGACAACATTCAGATTCAATTGCAGCTAATGTTTAATGTGCATGTGCTGTGACACTGCTATAGATTTATAGAAGCTGCACCGTAAGAAGAAATACATGTCACGAAGTGAGACGAGCTCAAATGAATGAGGAGCTTCATCACCGCGTGAGCATCATTTCTGCAGAGAGAATGCTCATTACAGACTTGACTTTTCTACCTTGTTTACATTTTATGCAGAGCTTTTCGAAACATGCTTACTGTGAGGCACTCTGTGGGAAAACATAGTTTCAGTATCAGTCACCATATTAACAGGGGGCCATATCCTGGGGCCTCAACGCCATCTTTAGACAAGCAAACTTCAGTCAGGTTAAGGACTGAGACAAGCCCAAAGGCTTCAGCAGTGACTTAGCCGCAGACCCTTAAGAAAGAAAATACCGCATAGCTGTGTTGCTCCAGACCCAAGACCAGAAACTGAACACAGCAGCCACAAGCCTGCTTTGAGTCCAGGTGCATCTCTTTTCTTGGACTCCTTCCTGCTGTTGCCTAAAATTTGCACACATTTTTTTCTCCCGGATGGAAGCAACTGGGCATGTTTAGTTTGGAGAAGAGGAGGCTGAGGGGGGACCTCATTGCCCTCTACAACTACCTGAAAGGAGGTTGTAGAGAGGTGGGTGTTGGCCTCTTCTCCCAAGGGAATAATGACAGGACCAGAGGAAACAGTCTGAAGTTGCGGCAGGGGAGGTTTGGATTAGGTATTAGGAAGAATTACTTTACTGAGAGAGTGGTCAGGCACTGGAACAGCCTGCCCAGGGAGGTTGTGGAATTGCCATCCCTGGAGGTATTTAAGAAACGTGTAGACATGGCACTTCAGGGCATGCTCTAGTGCCCAAGATTGTTGGTTTGTGTCTCTTTGTGGGTGGGTGTGGTGTGGGGTTGTTTGGTTTTTGTGGTTTTGTTTTTGGTGTTTGGTTTTTTTTGTTTGGTTGGGTTTTTTTGCTTGTTTGTTTGTTTGTTTGGGTTTTTTTGTTTTGTTTTGGTTTTTTTTTTTGGTTGGACTTGATGATCTCAAAGGTCCCTTCCAACCAAGAAGATTCTGTGATTCTGTGACTCTGTAACTGTTGCAAAAGACTTTGGGTTTTAGGCATGTTATCCCGCATCTGGTGCCTTCCAAGTTGTGTATATTTGCTTTGGTTTTGCTTGCAGCAAGCTGTCCATCTTGCTGGATGGAAGGCACAAGGAGGAACGTGGGGATGCAGGTCCTGGGGAGGGTGGGCTCTTCCCACCGAGGCCCTTCCCCACCAGTGCCCCTTCCACAGAGGAGACTGAAAGCCACAAATGTGTCTGAGTAAGGAGGCACCTTGTTCCCTTCTACTTTCTCTCCTTTCTGCCTAAAACTGGCCTGCCAGAGTTAAAGTTACCCTCAGTGTGCAAGTTACAACTTTGTAACAAATGAAAACAGCAATTAAGGCTGCCACTTCATTCCTAAGTCACAACATTTTGTCTAATTGCAATATATATAATACATAAGATCATGCTGTGCTGGGGGATATATATGCAATAACTGAACACAGTGGCATGATTTAGGACAGACTGGCTTTGAATTTCTTTGTGTGAGCAGGTGGTGTTTCTACACTGCCTCAAATATATTCAACGTGACACTATAAGGTCAAACTTACCCCTTTTGAGGGCTTGCTTTTATTAGTGGCCCAAATAATAAATAACAAAACACAAACTTCAGCCAAAGCTCTCTTTCTAGAGTTTCCAGAAGGAATTCCCTGGATTTGCTCTCAGCCTGTCCATGCAGCGGGTATTTACACAGGTTTTATGTTTTAAGGGACTTCCCAGGACTACTTTAAGAAAATTGCAATAGGTAAACTAGTTCCTGCTAAGAAGTTACTGTCCATGAGCTGGGAGGGGGTAGCCACCAGTGTGCTCCTTGCCCATACCATCTGTCAAAGAAAGTATTAGCTTACGCCCTCATACGCCTTATAATGGAAGAAAGGCAAATATAGTACCCATAACACCCACTTTAAGAAAGGGGAGAAAGTGCTTGCAGCAACTACATGCCCTATTTTAATATAATCTCAACAGTATGAAATCCTCTAGGACAAAGGCACTCAGGTAAATGAAAGATGGGACAGACTGCAATACACGTTTGCCAAAGGCTGATTGTGGCAGAGTAACTGGATAGCTTTCTTCCCTGAGATAACAGTTTTTCTTGACTAAAGAAATGCAGTAGGTCTCATCTCTATGGACTTCTGAAAAGTAGGTAATAAGGTGCCACATGGGAAATTATTAGTTAAGCTGAAGAAGATGGGAATTAGTTCAAAAAGTATAACGTGGATAAGAAACTAACTAAAGGGAGATGTCAACTGCTTGTGTTGAAGAGGGAGATTCAGTCCTAGAATGAGGTTACCTGTTGCAAGGATGTAGGCTTACAAGGTTACTAGGACCTAGCCTTTATTTGTGAGCTTCATTTTGAAACTGTGGTGCAAAAAGTAGGACTGTGCTAAAAAAAAAAAAATAAAATTACTGGTCACAAAAATCTGAGAGACATCATAAATGCAGAAAGAGCTAGAAGAACAGAACCACACCCAAAGTGCAGAATTGTGTACTTTGGAGGTCATCATTACACAAACTTTTGCTCCTCAGCTAGAAATGGTGTTGGGAAGAGGGACGACCAAGAAGTTCTTGTTGGTCGCACCCTGGCTCTAAGTTGGAGGACCAATGGAGATGGTAGCTGTAATCCCCACATGGATGACAGTTCCTGTGGAGGCACAGTAATGTCAACATCAGCACTACAAGGGGTCCTCCTCCAACTTCAGCGAGAAGCTCTAGGTCTCCCTGTGTCCAGGACCTGCCACTGGGGAGAGGGGCATGGAAAGCCTACGAGGCATGAAGGGAAACGAGAGTCCATCTGGCTAAGGAGCCACATGAGAACATCACCCATGCAGTCTAGTAAAATGCATGCTGAAAGGGAGCTAAGTGTTCCCTGTAAAAACATCAAGGGGGTAAACGCCAGGCAAGAAAAACAGCTATTTGGACGATGTTGTCACAAGTATAAATATATATATAAATTGAACAAATCTAGGCTGAATATTATAAACAGATTCTAACCATTAAAGACGTGAGTTATGAAAATAGCCATTTGCCTGAAGTTTGAAGAACAATTTTCTAATTTCTTTTAATAAGGAACCTGATCAATTTATGAAATGGGACTACATGACAATAAACATCTATGCTACAGCAGGGGATAAGGCTTAGTGACCAAAGTCATCTTTTCTAGCTCTCTGCTCCTATGAACTGTTTTATTTTCCCAGGTTTAAGATTTTATTTTTCTAGCTAAGACTGTTTGACAGATTCAGAAATTCTTTTGAAAATGAATTGCATTAGTGAAAAAAAAAATTATTAAAAATGTATCCTGTTTTACCTACATGCTGATGATTTGTTCCTTGCCATCTCTATGCAAAGTTACTTGTGTTAAGGGGATTCTTAGTCTTTTACTTCTACCTTCAATGCAGCATTAAAAACTGAGGGCCCAAGGGGAATAATGTCATTCTACTATGAAAAATATACTAAATAAGGGTGGAAATATTCCTGGAGATAACTCTCCTAAATGCAGATGCCATGGAAATATCTCCTTTTAACATTTGTGTCAAATGTTTCAAAGTTGGAGCAGTGCAACTTCATGCCCATTTTTGTCACTTTGAACTATCATATTCGTTCTTTTGCTATATCTGTACTAATCTTTTCCTCCTCAGATTGTCTACCCCAGTTCAGGCTGATCCAGATTCTGTCCCCACACATTGTTAAAATGAGCCAACGTCAAGCCAGAACTTGCACACGGAAACAAGGTGGGTAGAGACATGCTGAAATTTTAACCTTTCTGTGCTGGTATTACCTCTAGTCAAAAATAAGTGGAAAAAATGTTCAAATATGTGGCTTTAGCACAGGTTGATTGGTGGACATTTTGGTACAAGGATGGGAAGTTTAGTCCAAAGGTTTTCACTCTGTGCACTGTCACCATGACAGACTTTTACACAATGGTGCATGCTAATCAGTGATTGGGAAATAAGGCAAGCACAACTGGTAAAAAATAACTGGAGAAAGCTCTTAAAAAATTCAAGGCACTTTCCCATGTGTGATTTTTCCTAAATGACTTTGGCTTGCTCCTTCCTGAGGTGCATTGTAGGGGAAGGGTTTGAAGTTCTCTGAATTTGCTTGTCTTTGCTGGTCAAAGACAGAATTCTTTGTTTCCTGTACATTATGGGAGTGCATAAAGAAAAAAAAAAGCAAACCCTACCCACTCACACACACACAAAGTGGTCCTAAGGCAGTTCATATTTTATTCTCATGAACAAGCTATATGGAAAAAAAAAAAAAGCCATCCTGTGATGTGAACCAGTCAGTTTGCCAGTTTAAGCTGAGGAGCTGGAATGACTGAGGCAAATTGGTTTCCAGCAGTTGCGAGAGAAACCTGAGGAGATGGCTGGGTCTGCACAAGCAAGCTAAGCTGTGCTTTACAGTTATGGCATTAAAGTCCAAACCTCACAGAAGTGAATGAGCATCTGAGGAAAGCTAATCAGAACTCCAAATAAAGGACCTTAAATCTGCACTGCACAGACTTTGACCTCGACTTTTCTCTGAAGATTTAGTAAGTCTTGAACATCCACAATGTATAGCAGAGTAAAATTCATTGTACAGTGGTAAAGGTAATCAGCAGAGCATCTGGTTAAATTGTTCCAGGCAGAAGAGTGAAAGTAAAATATAGAGGAGCATATTAGGGCTTTATTTCATATTGCTCTGTGTTGACTGAACACAACTTAAATGGCTTTATCTTCTGCATGTTTTAATCTTAACTTTTTCAAACCAGTGTGCAGTGACCACATCTCTTACAGAAAGATACAGGGTGAAATATCCCTTCTGAATCTACAGAATCACCATTAAATGAGTAAATCTATCAAATTTATGATCCATATGCATAGAAAAATCATTATTTTACCACTTATTTTGATAGCAAACATTTATTTGAAAGAGCACTGTTATTAGCAGCCTGCTTTCAATTAAGAATCTGTTCCTTCATGACTGTTTTTTGAAGACTTAACATCATGGCTGTTATATAAGTCTCATCAGCTTTTTGGCATAAGCATTCTTAGACCAGATGCAATAAAGTTTCATTTGGGTAAACTGTGCTTTTAGTAAAAGACACAGTTAAAAAAATAAAATAGGCTTGGGTTCCATCCCATCTTTCTCACTTTCACAAGAGACAGAAAAAATGTAAATTTAATAATGAAAAGTAATGGTGATATTTACAAAGATAATGCTAATTTGTGCTCTGTGCTCTTGTGGTGGTGTGAGGTGAACATTTGTCTTTTATAACTGAAGCAGAACCATTAAACCCATTTGACACAGGCTGCCAGCCATCCATCCAGCAGCAATGCCTTTTAGTCTCAATTAAACAGGCTACTTTAAGCTTTGTTATTTGTTTTACTTAAATAAAAAAAAAAAAAATCAAACTTTGCTTGCTAAAATGAATTTTAGTAGGAGAAATATTTCACTTTATTTTGGGGCGATGCATTAGCCTGTTAGAGCTGAAGACAGAGCAAAGAAATGTGGAGAGGTAAGAGCAACTGCCTGGGGAGCAGCATGAGAACACACTGCAGAACCACTCCCCCCTCAGCCTCTTCCCTCCCCATCCCACAGCTGCATCCTCCAAAGCATCCTCCCACCACTGCTGTGCTGGGACTTCTGACCCATGCGTCAGCTATGCCCTCCTCCCAGCTTCCATACCATCATCACCAACCCCCTCAGGAGGGGGGGACAGTCACCGGTGGGGGGATGAGGGTGCAGAGCCAGCAACGCCGCTTTGGGCGCAATTCAGTAACAGCGGAGAAATTCCTGTGCACCTGAGCAAGGTGGCTCCTCAGCTGCTCTGCTCTGCCTGGCTTGCATAAACCCACTACACGGAGAGGCAACGAGGGAAAAAGGAAGCAGGAGGAATGACGGAGAGTCAAACACCCAGCCTGATGCAGGTGTTATTATTATCATGATTTTATTGACAAGGTATCAGGTTTGGATGAAAAATTCAAAGATAATGCAAGTATCACGTTAATGGGAAGTTCTGCAGTATGTATTATAGGCATTGTAAGGCTGCCAGAGCAAATCCTGTCTCAGTGGTGAATTGGGTAATCTGTTGCATTTTTAAAGGCCATTTGTCCTGAGAGATTGTGAATTTATATTGCCTAAGGTTGTATTCCATCATTACAAAAGTGCTAGAATCCTCCTTAAAATTTGTTTTACCTGTAGCAGCACTGGGAATTTTGTCTCCTGCACTACATACACTAACACTGGCATTTTGACGTTTGAGAGTTATCTTTTGGTTTTACCTGCTGCAGGAAAAAATTAGAGACACAACTTCTTTTAATAATGCAACTAGTGGTTCTACTTATTCAGTAGCCTCAAGCCAATGACACCTTTCTTTACTTTCTATACAATCATCTTCACGTACAAAGGTCTACTGTTAAATGATTAAATTGGTGATCAAACTGTGATCTGTTTAACTTAACCAAGACGTTTCTCAGCAAAAGGGAGATGTCACTTTACACTTTCTCCAATGAAAATGTGTATATGCTATACTCCGTTAGTAGAAGGAAATGTAAAGATAAAGGGTAAATGTGATTACTGTACAGCACTATTGTGCAGTGGTCTACTATTTCAACCAAAAAAAATGCCAAGTATCCCCAATGTGTCTCTTTTCAGCATGGAATCACTTTTATTTACAGTCATTCTGAACCTGTGCTTGGCAACTAACTCACTATTGTTTGCGTGAATTCAATTTTGGAAGAATTTAAGAGCTGATGTAACTTTGCCTGTATCCCTGCCCATTTTTCTGTTACATTTCCTTCTGCTATTCTAAGGAATTCCTTTGTTGCCAGGAAAGTTTGTGGAAAAATGTACCTTTTGAGCAAATGGAAGAAAATACTGTAAGGGGTGAAGCTTAAGCCCACTTCAGATTTGGCTGAGAAAGGGTAGAAAGGACGTGCCCCCAGGAAGGAACAAGCCCCAGCCGTGGTGACTCACCGGTAGAAGTGATTTGCCACAAGGTCTGAAGGCTGATATTTTTACATGCTTATCAACAACCCACATTCTCTTCCTCAGCCTGGCTTTAGACAAAGGATCATGTAACATTTCTGTATTAACTCTAAACAATCACAGCATTCCTGGGTGTGCTGGACCTTCTAGGACATCTTCTCTAGGATCTGAGGGTGCCTGTTGAAATACAGAGAGTACACAGACCTATTCAGAGACTATTCATCTAGATATAATCTTCCTAGGCACTAAGTATTTAACAAAATACTCTTTTAAGTAGCACAGCAAAGGCACATTGTGTGTCCTTGATTCTCCCAACCGTGCTTAGTTTTATTTTGTGTTTTCTTTCCCCCTGGACTTAGTTACTGGCTTATAATAGGCAATATATTTCATTTATTTTGTACAAGTACCTATTATTTATCTTGAGATGGTTCTAAGACATACTAATCTATTCAAATCTTCATGAAAAAAGGGGTTTGTTTGCTGTATGCTGGCTTGAAAACTTAGGAAGGTGTCTTACACTGCCTTTTCAGAGGCCTTTCAGAGATTTTCTAGTAAATCCTGACCAACTGCCAAAGATGGCTTGACAAACGAAACAAACTTTTGCAGGATGAAGCTCTGTATGGATGGGAAGTGCTAGCATCTGGAGGAGTCCTAGAAGATTAGTACCTGAAAATTGTGTTGTGGTTCTACAGAGGAGGGCTATGAATGTGCTGACCTCTAAGTGCCTCTTTGTAACCTCCATCCGACCCACATGGGGATTAAATGTTGGTGCCTTCCATGCAGGCTGAAGAAGCAAATGCTCGGTGATACCAAAGTGATCTCCAGTATATCTCCAGTGCATCTCTGAACCATCCATTGATAAAATGGTGCTCTACAAGTTGGGCAGGAAAGAATTTGTTTTGGAAATAAAAATGTTGGCCAACACCTCTGCAATCGCCATCTCAGCTAGAGACTCCTGTAAGTACAGCCATTGGGGAATGTAGTTTCCTGGGGCTAGCACAGATGACATCTAATTGGAATCACAGGTTTGAATGAAGTTTGGGTGTAGTCTAGAACTGGGGACTATGAAGGTCTTTAGCCATTACCGGGCTTTACTGAAAGGGAAAACACAATGGTAGATTATTTTGAATAGGATATGAAATAGAGATTCATCTAAAGCAGGTGACAGGAAGACCATTAGATAGAATAATGATTAAAAAAAAGCATTCAGGCAACCTGAAATTGTAACCTCTCTGTGGCTCTCTTCTGCTCAGCCAGTTGAGAACTTGGATTTTGCTGAGGACGTTAACCATCTTTTAGGTTTTAGCCCTGTTTTATTTTTTTGTTTATAACTTTCTTGGGTCTGCAGAGCCTGGCTGTTGTGATAAATGATGTATGTGATTTGTGAAATGGTGGGCCTTCATAAAAGAAGTGATGTCTTTGCAAGAGAATATTTACCAGGGCTTGCACAGGATCATGTAGCACTTATGCTCGATAAGGCGTTAGAGGTGGGGAGACACATAAACCCCCAGAACTGTGGGATGTTGTAACAGTCTTTCTGATGGTCGGGGAGTGTCAGTGACATGAGCCTGTTTCTCATCCTCTTAACACCAGATGGAAATGCCAGAAATAAACAAATATTTCAGTTCTGTATAAAAGTCCTTGGGAAAGGCCAGGACAGACAAAATACTGGGGAGGGGGAAGAAGCACAATGGAGAATGAACCAAACAATAAATGTGACCATGTGCACTGTGAACCACCTGACTAAACCAGATGCCTCTGGAGAGGAAACAGCAAAATACCTTTATATCCCCTGGAGCCATCAAAGGAAGCCTGCAATGCAGGGCATCAGCATTATCCTCTCAGGTTTAATATCTGATGTGTTTGCATCTGTGATGGGGGAGCAAAGCAGAATTCCTGTTACAAGAATACAATAGTTATAGCTCTCCTACAGGCTAACACTGTGCCTGTGGTCATACGGCCACAGGTAATACTGGGGCATGTGCTGGACTCAGATGTGTCAGGAGAAGGCTGAGGATTTTTTTCCCTTGGTATTGGAAAGAGCAGTAAATGGGCTCAGACTAATACTCTGTATCTGCTGCACCTTGTGAGTTTCAACCTTGTCTGAGATCCACTGCTGTTCATAAACAATGCTTTTAGTTCAATTTCATTCTCTTTCTGGTTCATTGTTATTTTAATAACTCTTTTATTTGCAATATTATTTTAAGACAGTGAGACTGCTGGTAAATAACTTGACTGTATTCATTTAAGCTTTCTGGATGAGGAAAGTTTCTGATAACTCTATCAATGGGTCAGTTCATTCCCTACTCACAACAACTAGCAAAAAAGGACAGGAAACTCCCTCGAGGAATTTTCTACAGACAGTTCCATCAGGAAGGCATTAAGTGTATATTTATCTCTTGCCTCCCCCTGTTCCTCTTGGAACAGGCAAAGCAGTTTGGATCTGGGAACCAGGATATCTCAAGGGATCTGCCAGAGGTCAGGCATTTCTGCCTAGAAACCCGGAGCCTCTGTGCTACCCATACTGCCTGCAGTTCTTTCTTAGTCCTGGCAGGGCAGCTCCAGAATACAGCCAAGGCATGGAGAGGACTTCACACAATGTGTATTTACTTTTGGGTAGATTCTTGATTATTTCTGGATGAGAATCGCAGAAGACATACCAAACCTCCTGGCCTGAATATGCAACCCACCCTTTTTCCACAAAGTAGACAGCTTCAGGCTCAGGACCTGGCTGGGGAGAGTGGACCCTGCAGCCTCCTGTCATGGTCTGATTCACACAGAAAATCCCTCACAGTTTGTGAGGGGTACATGACCTAAACACATGATAGCTTTACCAGCTCTCCACAATTTTAAAGACAAAAAAAAAGTGATGTAAATGATACTGTGTTCTTCTGATATATTCAGTAACATTGATTTGATTGGAAATTAGTCAGAACTTACTCATGTCATTTGTCATCGTCTCTTTGTTAGCATCATTGAATATATTTTCAAGTTTTTGATCCAGTTAAACATTGGGTTTCTATGCCTCAGATCACTGTGAAGGAGGTTTTTTGAAGGAAGGAGGTGCTGGAGAAGAAGAAATGATCCACAGTGTTTTGTAAACCCAGGGCACATAGAGAAGTCAGTTAAAAGAAAATAACACAACAGTAAGGTAGCACAGCAGCTTGAAATGCCAAGAGAAATAGAGAATAGACCTCTTTTATGTGAATTGCAAGTGGTCACCTGAGTAAGGAGTAGAAGATTTGTCCCTTGGTCATGGTAAAGCTAGAAATTCCTCAGGAACCACGAGCATGTGGATGAAGCGGTTTATCACCAGGGAAAAGGGATATGGCAAACAAATAAAGTATTTTCTACCTCTCCAAAGGCAGAGTTCCATTTTCTTGAGGCCAGTCTGTCCCTCATTCAACTTAATTTTCTTTTCTCACAGTAAAAAGCTGTCACAGACAACAGGTATTTTATCGCCATATAAAATGCAATAGAGAATAGGAAAAAAAAGTTTTGGGATAAATAATTGATTTCTTGAGGAGCAAGAGATTTTTTTCTGGCAAAGAACAAGTATTTTTTCTGTAAATATATTATATGTTAGAAAGGAAGAAGGCACTGCTCTGGAAGGACAAGGACACGAGAGAGATCCTAGCAGAGGGTGGAGGAAAGCACTGACCAGTATTTTGCCTGAGGGGCAAGAAGTTTCTCCCCGTAGGTGTCTATAGGAAAAAGAATATTTTTCTTTGCTCTGTGATCCCTGGTTATATTCTTGTCTAGCAGTCCTGGGATTGTCAGCCGGGAAATCACCATGGGGGCAGCATTCAATCTTCTGGAGCAAGGAGGAGCTGGAGGAAACCCTCTCACCACACACTCCCGTGCAGTTCAGAAGACAGATGCATGGCTGGATGCTTCCCCCGCACCACACTGCCTGTGGTGTGAAGGGTGGAAATGAGTGGAGGGAAGGGCAGAGCCCAGGCAGCAGCTCAGCCTCATGGTGAGCGCTCCAGGGACAGGCCTGGGTGCCTGGGGCATGTTTGGCCATCAGCATCCTGGAGTTCAGATTTCAAAGTGGGATCCAGGGACAGGCATTTGCTGGGTCTGGTCCAGTACCAGCAGTCGTAAATGGAACTGGGTTTTTTTTTCGGTCTTGCATCCACAGCTGAGCAGTACCTGGCAGTTGGGACAGAGTCTTAATATTGAATTTATAGAAAGGAAAGCTTTGGGGGCAAACTTGCTTAGCTGTGGGGACATGGCAATCACAGGCTGCCACAATTCCTCTCTTCTAATCTAAATAATTTATCTGGGGGAAAAAAGATATAAACTACAGTGTGCATTATAATACTGTATTTTGGAAACAGGTAGATACGCAACTCAGAGTTTAGCTGGATTTTTTCTTCAGGAAAAAAATGACCAGAAATGAATTTCTTGGGTGTTTTCCAGAGCAACTTAGTGATTACATCTGTACTACAGAACAGGAACATCTCATTTGGTTTCACCCACTGGACTAAGATAAACTGGCATATTGAGGTCTTTTTCTTGGAATGATTAGTCCAGCAAATTTATCTTGAAAGGGGAAGAGGACACGCTGCTGCCAGAACTCAAAATGTCTACAACAGGGAACTATTCAAGAAGAGACTTTGCACAGTTGAGTCTGAATTAACTTGTCCCTTGATATGAGAAGGTAAGATCTCTGGCAGGCAGGGGGAGAAGGAAAGATCAGAAACTGGCTTTTGTACCTGCGTAAGCCTCCTTGGGACCTTCCCTATGAGTAAGGCCTGTGTAGCCACAGAGCAGGGGAGGAAATGCCTCAGTTCAGGTCTGTAGGTGCCACGCGGCGGGAGGTGGGAGCGCCCTGGCGTGCCTGATGGGAAGCAGTGGGGTGAGTCATTGCACCAGCAACACTTTTGTGTCTCTTTGTTTGTCTGCAAAGGTTTATGTTTTATTTGTTCTTTCCTGGTTGTTCTCTGTAGTCAGCCATCAGCCTGAAAGCAGCTGTTTTGATCTTCTTGTTAGGTGAAATGAAACACATTTGGGCTCTTCACATGGGTAGGGATTACTTACCTGAGCTGAAGAGAAAGCCTGACTGGCTCAGGCTTGGATTCCCCAAGGAGAGGTTACTTGTCAAAATTAATGATAATGATACCTTTCAAATTAAGGCAACAGTCAATGAACATCCTCTGTTGTAACAACTGTTTGCTATGTAAGGGCTTTTTTGGGCAAATACCTTTGACTCATATCTCTTTAATCCTTTAGTATTGGAAATAGGAATTTAGTAGAGGGCAGAATACCTCTTGTTTTCGCTAACCTCTGAAGAATACAAAGACAAGACTGGGAAATACCAGTGTTGAAACAAAATATTTTATCTTTTTTTTTTTTTCTGACCCAGCTTGCAAAGTGTTTGGTGTCTTCTAATTGCATTTCTCACTCACAGTATTTGCATTATTGGCTGTAATTATGCTGTATCTGCTAAAAGTATTAAAAATCAATAAAGCGCAGTTGATGTATAGACCATAAAAGTAGTACTGTTCTGGAGTGCAGAGAGAATAGGAAATCAGCTAAAATTCTTGCCTTCTCTTTTACATAGAATAATGGCCTGAAGATCTATTTATATTTTACATGATTATTGGCTTTTCCATTCTTAGATTAATATTCAAAATCAATTCACATAAGGTTGGGATGATACTGCTAGTGGATGTAGTAAAATATCTGCCACAGAAAAAATTACACCTCTCTCTTCTTTGAAAGTCATAGTTAAAGGTGCTGATAGCAAAAGGGTCTTGGCAAAGTGGAAATCTCAGCTGCAGATGGGAGGTTTATTGCCTTCCTTTGCATTTTATAGCATATTCTGTAAGTCAGCTGGGGAAAGCAATGGACATTTGCCAAAGCAGAACCCCATTTGTCTAATCACCAAGTATACCCACAAGCTCCGCAAGAGAATATACCCATGAAGCTCTTTACATGACTGTCTGGAGTGTAAAACAGAAGAAATGAGGGAGCACTAGAGTTACGGTAAATGCTTGAGTATTTCTGCAAGTGTACTTTTTCTTTTTTCCCTCGAAATAGTGCATGACATTCATACTCTTAAGATCTCTGCACTCACTTTATCTTTTTTTTTTTTTTTCCGCATACAAACTAAACCTCAGAAGATACTGCGGAAATGGAAAAAAAAAATCGTAGAGAAGGTCTTTCTTAATGGCATCTAACCAAAAACTAAAAAAACAGAGACTCACCATCCTGCTTCTTTCCCTTGTGCTCTAGGAAACCTCATTGAATTTAGTGTGGGGTAAATTTCCTGGATCCAAAACCAGAGCAGATTCCGCTCAGCACAACACGTGCAATGGCAGAAAGGCATCCTCCAAACGTCCTGGACATCCTGAGCTGAAGAGACCATCTCTAGGGGTGAAACAGTGCTTTGGTCTCGGTGCTAATTCAGTCCTTGTCCTCTCTGCTGTGACTGCCAACAACCGTATCAATTAGTTGTACCAATTGTGATGGTGATTTCTGTGATGTGAACACCTGTCCTCTAGGAACTGGGCGAAGGCGACCAAACAGTTGTCAGATGGTAAGTGTAATGCTAATTGATCCAATCCATAGATCTGTCTCTATATAATGCTTAGTGCCAGAAAGTTACACAGCCAGACATCTGGCAACTAGATGACCGTCTAACTCTCTATCAGTTTGACTTTGGCAGGCAACAAAGTTGGTCTAGTTGTGTATGCTGTGGGCAGCTTAAGAAAGTTAAAGCATTGGTTTATGTCTGTTGAAGGCCTGTCTGTCTTGGGCTTTATTAAAATTATAATGCTAAAGTGACCTTCATTCAGTACCAACCTGTCTCAGGCGTGAACTGATGACCTAAGAGTGAAAGGTTCCTTATCTGGTTATCCAGTTGTGCTGTATCTGCTAAAATACTGAAAAATCAATGAAGTAGCAATAAAGCGTAGACTGTACAAAAAAAGAAAAAAAGCTGTTTCACTGTTTGTCACCTTGAATACATTCACTATTTGTCATGATTGTAAAGCAAATGGGGCCGTGGTGAAACCTTCTGATTACAGAGGGAATACCGGATTAATATTCTCAGTACATTTATTAGCAGTTGCACTTGCAGCTTAGTGTTCATGAGTTGTATATTTGGGAGCAAAGAGTTCCTTTATGTTAAAATCAGAGTAGTGGTGCTTGCCTATTACATTCAGTGCTGCGTGTAGAAGTGGTGTGGGCATCGTTAATAAAATGGAAAGACAAATATGATGCTTTTTTCCATCTATTACTTACCCTTCTAGTTTAAGCACTGGCAGCTTTCTTGGAACACAAGATGGCAAGAATAAAGGTAGTTTCTATCCCACGGAAATTTGAAAGACCAGTAATAGCACATGAGTTTGGAGCAGTCACAGGAAAGGCTGTTATAACATTTTATTTCATTCCTTCCTTTATGATGTTGAAATAGAGTGTGGATTGGTATGAGTTACTTTTTGTGGGCCTTAAAAAAGAAGAGCTGACATGAGGAGACAGGTTCATAGTTTGCACGTGGAACATACAGCCTCTATACATACAGACCACAGCATGAGAAGACGCGTATGAATGCAGGAGCGACATTGCAGGGTTACAGACCACACTGAAGGAAACATTAAGAAAGGAAATACGGAATCTAGACCTGCATGGAACTGTGAGAGTTCATGAAGGCAGGTATGAGAAACAGGAATTTGCTGTGCTTAAAGATAATATGGAGGAAAGTAACATAGTTTAAAAGAGAGCTTAACAAGATAATATTGGCAACTAGGTTTTGAATAGGGTGAACTGGATACAGGCTGCAGAGAGGGCAAAAGGGAAGAGGTTGCAGATAGCAGAGTAACTTAATTTCTGGAGACAGTGGCAGAACATGTTTTTGAGAAGATGGAAGTCTGGGAGAAATAAAGGAAGTTTCCAAAATGGTCTTGTTATGGCATGAAGAATGGCAAGGGTCAACAGAAAGAGAAGAAAGCGGAGGCAGGAAGAAAACTTAGAAACACTTGCTTTTAGCAATGTGTTTAATCTAATGACAATAGTTTACCAGAAAGACTTGTACAGAAACCCATGGGGAAAATGGACAAGTAAATTTTTGAGCTGTCAGCAGTGGGATAAATCTTAAAGACAGGCCAGTCTGAAGCCATGCAGATGTGTAGGCAATGCACAGAGTGCCAGGAGTAGGTGATGGGTCTCCCTGGCACTTTTTCCCAAACGATCAGGCCCACATCTGCACCCCTCCTTAGGATGCACTGTGACTACTTGAAGGAACCACT
This sequence comes from Numenius arquata, assembly GCF_964106895.1. Lineage (NCBI taxonomy): Eukaryota > Metazoa > Chordata > Aves > Charadriiformes > Scolopacidae > Numenius > Numenius arquata. The sequence goes on along the minus strand of NC_133579.1, from coordinate 18,311,153 downwards.
GCAAGAGCCAGTGCTGCTCAGGGAGGAAGAGTAGAGCTGATGAACTGCTCCCCTCACAGCTCCCATTCCTGCTCTGGCCCAGCAAATGGCAGTTGACTGACTGGTAACGTCTCGCCTCCCTGTGAGGCACTGGATTTTGGCTCTACCAGCTTGAAACCCTCAAACCTGAGCAGTTAGCACAGTAAAGATCAGAAGGAAATCAAGAAGCCATAAATGATTCAGTCAAAATGGGAGAAGAGAGGAGACAGGACAAATGTAAACCAGTGCCTTTTCATTCAGGCTACTGTTCGCATTCCACCTCTGCTTTCATGACCTTTACCAGTGTTATAAGGATGGAAGAATAGGTTTGATGCTTTGTTTGAGTCGCAAATCTGCAAATTGGGGCACAACTTACTGTTTCAGTGTGTGCCAACCTGACAGTCCCATCTTTGGGATAGCTGTTGGAGGAGGGTGATTTTCATGAGAGTTCATTTTGCTGCAGAGACTCCCCAGGAAGGTGTCAAGGCCAATGTCCTTTCCTCACCTAACCACAAACGGAGTATCAGATACCAGTGAGCTTGGCCTGCAGAAGGCACTCAGTGCCAAGGGCTGGAAATCACTTTTATTAGAAAGGGGATGATCCAAACCATGGCCTTTGTACTCTCTGCAAAACACAGATAATTTGAGGGGAGAAGTGAGTAATCTTTAATGTACTCATCCAAATCAAATATTTGTCTCTGTGGTTTTGGAGGCTATCTCTCCTACACCATCTGCTGAATAAGAGCTCAGCAAAACTTGTGCTGAAGGAGACGAGTGGTCCAGGGAAGAGAATTCCCTCTGGGTTTGCAGCTTCACACTTCAGCAGTATTTTTGCTGTGTGAGTGGCACAAGGCAGTAGTGGGGTCAGCCAGTCCACCATCCCCAAACAGGAGGGAAAAACACGGTTTTGTTTGCGCAAGGTTTGAAGGCGAAGAGATTTTTAAAACAACATCCTGCAACACTGCTCTGATGCAGGAAGTGGCAGAGATGATTACCCTGAGTTTATAGCTCTGAAGATAATCTGACTTCCAAAAGCTCTTACGCTGTAAGGGATCGATGACACTGTAATGATTCTGCTCCATCATTGTTAAGTCCCACATAGGCACAATGTCATGAAAATAAGACATATTCAGACATGTTGAGTATAAGTTCATAGAGTTACCTCCAAAATGTGAACAGGAAGTGAAACGACAGTATATCTTTTGCTTGCTTGAGCTTCAGGACTGATAGATGGAAATATTCTGCGATCACCTTCACTGAAACTATTCCCTCTGAACCTGTAGTGTCATCAGTTCAGATTATAAGCAAAGTACCAGGTCTGAGCTGGGCCAGCCTTTACCTGGGAAATGACTAAGAAAGACCCAAAACACTACAAGATTCAGAAGGTATACACTCCTCGCAACAACTAGTGAACTATTCTGCTAAAGCATATTTTTCTTCTGATTTCTTGAGGCGTTTGTTACAATTCTGTGGCATGTTTGATGAAAGGAAGATGTTACCTCCAATGCCCTGACCCCATCTCCATCTTTCATCTGCTCCAGTCTGTCCCTTCTACAGCCTGAATAATTTTTTAATGCTTTTTTTTTTTTTTTTGGTGTCCTACCCTGAGTGCAGCGTGTCTGTATACTTAAAATGGCAGCCACCGTTCTACATCACGGGCTGCAGTTGTCACAGGCCACTGAAGACCTCTCAGCTGACAATAATTTTCAGTCATTTCATTAACCATTCAGGCTCAACTCCAGCCAATGACTTGGACGTGACAGGTTTTGTAATATCACACTAAGCTCTGGAACCATCTAGCCCCAGATATGTTGGAGGTGTGTTTTGTCAACACAGAAATTAAAAATGTTGGACTTTTTCTCTCTCTTTGATCTGTAAGGCACAGTTGGTGCATTTTTCTTGAAATTTTGAATTTACATTGCAATAGAATAAGCAATAATGTAGGTGTCCTGATTTGAGGTAAACAGAACCAATTTTCTGTTCAGTAATTTTACTTTTTAGCTAAGTATGTTATTGTCTGATCCTCTCCACTTTCTTTTCCACTTATAAAAGTCTCAGTGCAAAGCCTTTCTCTCTTCAGCTTGACTGTAGCTTAAACTTTGTTCAGTATTTACAAATTGCGTTGCTAATCTGTGCTCAGTTTAATTTTAACAAACTTATTATGTCCTTTACCTTTTTGTCTTTACACAGGTCAGCTAGTGTAGTCTTAGAAGCAGTCATGTCATAAGTCCTATCATTAGTGACATCAGTTAGTTTGGAATACAATGATAATTGTCACCTGCGTTTTGCAGAGAGCCCTGGGGAAACCTTACTCAGAAAACTTGCTTCTCTCTTAAGCCCTGGGGTGAGTGTCTGAAGCAGACTGTGTACTCGTTATATCTTAAGGAGAGTGGAAGGCTGTCCAGCAATCCTTGATGGTCATGTGGTTTTGTATCACTACCGAGTCCACCACATTAGTAGCAATTCTTTTCAGGTTCATTTGAATAGCAGTGATAAACTCTGTATGTAGAGTGCACACGAGAACATTTCAGGAGTAAGCGGATGGGCAATCTTTTGTGGACTTTACACTCAGCTTTACAAGCACCTCAGCAATGTTTAAGCACTTCACAGGTGGTCTAGTCACCACAGCCACAGCAAGACCACCGTGTTCCTCTCTCTTTTTCCAGGGACTGAGTTTTCTTTCTCAGCACAGAGCTGCTCAGCAGTCTTTTTGCCATGCCCAGAGTCAGTCTGCAGGAGCAGGTTGACTCACTTCCGCGCAGTCCCCTGGGTGCAGGAGGAGTCCTGCTGCACAGAACCATGGGCAGACAAGGGGCCATTGTGTCTGACAGCAGCTGGGGGCGAATGTTTTAGGAAAGGGCATAACAATGGGACAAGGTTATACTGATACTTACCCGCATATCCCAGAACTGACCTCATTATCTCATTATCTCTCGTTAGCTCCTCAAAAGCTGAAGCAAACAGCTTGGTTTTCTTCTTGACTCACAGCTGTGCTTGGTGCCTGCTCTGACTCAGGGCTTCCTACCTAGGGCTCCCTTCTTTCTGCTGTGAAGATGGACAGGGCCTGTCACCGAACGCAATGGTGTCCCAGACTCCAAAAGGTCTATTCATTTTGTGACATTAAGTTTCAACAACCAAGGTCATGTCTACGTAAGGGCTTAATTTTTTTTATTTTTTCTTTTAATTTCCCAGTGTTCCTAATTTTGGCTTAGCTCCACCAGCGTTAGCAACATAAGGATCCCGGAGGTAAACCAGTTGCCAGCACAACTAATACCACATAATTTCATCCCACTCATAGCAGTTTAATCAATATAGCATTAAAAATTCTGGCAGCAGCCAAGCTACAGTAGGGCTCCCCATAATACCTATATTGACAGAGACGAACTCACGGAGAACAGAAAATCTTCAGAAGGTCCTCTGAAGATAAAGAAGGCCTAAGGGACAGCACTGGTTTGGCTGAGGGAGTGAGAACTGGTTTGTAAAGGTCTTCTCATATCGAGCATGGCGTACATTAACCCAGCTTTGGTGGGTAGGACAGGGAGATCACAGCCAAAAGGGTGTTTCAGAAGGGGTGGAATTAGTGTTGTGCTGGGTTCATGCTCCTTTAGCATTGGCTAGAATTTTTAGGTCAGAAAAAAAGGCACTTGTCTCCAAAATGATGAAAATTGACTATCATAGGACCACATTTATTAAGGGATAATATACTATCTTAAGTTCTGATTTACACCAAGAGATTCTAGAAGAAACAATAAACCAACAACAACAAAAAAACAACCCAAAAACCAAAAAGACAAAGGAAATATTTTTGGGTGGAAAAAAAAAAAAACCAACCAAACAAAGCAACTCTAGAAAAAGTCCCTGTTGTTTTCTGTGAGTTTCAAACTTCACCAGCCCACAGAGCATGTGTGATGGGCAAGTGAAAGAAGACCATCCCACATTCCAGTTATACACTATACAACTCCAACAGCAGTTTTTGTCTGAGAGCATTGATGTCCATTTTATTAGTATGAATAAAGGGAGTTCTTTCACATTTAGCAATATCCAGAAGGGCAATAGTCCATAAATCAATATGTGGCATGGCTTTGCTTTTCCAGTCCATCAGTATAATTCTTTTGGCTGCCAGTGCTACTCTCAGGAGTCATCTTTTTTCCCATTTATTCAAATTATGTAGCGAGTTGGTGAATTCCAATACCAGCACTGCTGCAGCTTTGTCTAAATTGATTTCCAGGACTAACTCCATTTATCTAAGAACATCGTTCCAGAAACTGGCTGTTCTATAGATGTTTCACATCTAAAATATGAGGGTACTTTTGTCAGCTCTGAATCTACAACTTTGAACACAGATTGAAGTTGATGAGTATGAGCAGATCTTGTAAATTATTTTTCATGTTGGACCCAACTGTTTTGGTCAACAGAATTCTTCTGAGAGATGGAAAACAAATCTATTCCAGTCTTAGGGTTTTCTCTCTGGCTTTTGGAAACTAGAGATTGGTTGGGGTTTCCGATCCAGACTTGGAGGCTGAATACAAGTAGCCAGCAGAACAAGAGCTTGCTCAGTATCCTTTATGGTAAAAGCACTGTTACACCTCTAGGCGAGTAGCTAATTGTGTCACATCTGGTTGATCAGTTCTGGTGAGGACAATGAGAATGCCAACTGAACAGAGATAATTTGTTGTAATAGACTGTCTAATCCACTTGCTGGCATATTTTATTAATTTAGACATTCACAGGTCTGTAAATGTGTAGGATATACAACACAGGAATATACAAATGTATCTATAACATATTAGAAATGTGATTTTTATGACTGTGTGAGATTACTGCAACTTTAATTATTTTCTTTCAGATTTTTTTAGGACTCTGAGCTCTTCTAAAATAGCTATACATGTAGCCACGTAACCACTGTTGTTCCACTGTGGTAAGATTTCAGAAGCTAAGTTCAGGAATAAGTCTCCTGATCTCATCGTAGAATATAAATCAGGCAAATATTTCAAAGAATTAATAAAAATGAGGATCATCATCTTTAATTTTGCTTGTAACTCTAAAACTAGTGAAGCCGTGAAAGCTCCATTACATAGCATATGATTCTGTGCAGCCTTATGCTCGGTTTCTCCGGCTTCTTTTACAGTAGGTGTTTGTCTAGTATTGTCGTTGCAATTTTTATTGTACTGCATGATGTGTGCAGATGTGCTTCATCAACATCCCATGAGGAAAAGATTCTCTGCTCAGTATCGTTGCTCCCAGATGATGTCTACCTCATAGAATAACTTTCTGGGCTACCTCCTCTGGGATCAGGTAACCATTTAAATTCTCTGGATTTTGGTGTTTTAACAAGGATTTAATTACAAAGGTAAGTGTATGCACCTGCTAAGGCAGTCCTAATTATTTGATAATGGGGCAATCTTTCTCAATACAACCAGGTTTTGTGGTGGTAAGCTACACTAATGAAGCACACTGAGAGAACAAATCCTCTCTATGTTAAAAGGCTTATTTAAATTAAATAAATCTGTAAAGATTGAGAGGCTTTTTTTTTATCACAGGTATTGACAACTGTGGAGCTGACGTTCATGGAGCACATCCATTACTACTGGAGGACGCCTGCTATTATTTTTGCCTTGCGTGACTTCCTTAAGTAATGTATGGCATCCTCTTTTAATGATAATTTCTGGCATTTTTATCTCATCTGTTGCTTTTGAAAGCTGGTTTATATCTAGAGCTACTCAGTTGGAACCAATCAGTAACATTTCAACAGCGCTACTGTATTTCCTTCATCCCGTACATCTGCTGCAGGCCTGTGTGGGATGCACTGGGTCAGTATCGTATTTTAGTTTTCAGAAACTCACACCTTATAGTTAGCCCGTTGCCAATTTACAATTGCAGAAGCCAGAAGCTAAACTACAGTGTTACAACTTTATAATCTCAGGCTAATAAAAAAAAGTGGGGGATCCATAAGCCAGATGGGTTCCAATGCCCCTGTCAGAAGCTATGTTGATCATATACCACTTGTTTTTTTGTTTCTTAATAACCAAAAACATGTTAGCATTAAAAAAGCAAATGCACTTGACAGCATCAATTCCATTATGGTTCCCAGTCATCTGCTTTATTGGGTTTGAAGGAATTTAGCCAGAGCACTCTATTTTCACTAGAATGTCATTAAAAACTTTGCAGCTTAGGCAAATGGTAAGCTATATTTTAAGTCTCTCATTTTGTAGGAGGTTTTTCTTTTTGAATTTCTTGCCTTTCAAAATATTTTTACCTTTTTTCTTTGTTCTTCTTTTGCACTAAAGAAACATCACTTTTAAAAACTTCAGTGCTTTTCAGCAGTGAGATGAAAAATATCGACAAATTACAGATGATGAAACATGGCCAAATTTTATTCCATTTGCTGCTGAATGGTAGTTGTGCCTGTGGAATGGATGAAAACAATTCAAAGTTCTAACCCTGAGGCAGACCCCAGATTATTGGAGCCCAAGCAGAAATTCCAGTATTTGGTCCATAAATATCAGAAGCTAAAAAAAAAAATCAATTAATGCCACTGCTTAGAAACCGTGTACAAAATCCACAGACTAAACCTTCAATCTCTATCCTTTGACTCTTCTTAGGCAACGCTTATACAGAAAGTCCTCAGTTCCTCATCTGCCCTCTTTTTGCCCATCCTAAAACAAGAAAGTGGTAAGACACCCTCCCCACCATCACTACCCGCTACCCTCACCACCCACCTCTCCCCGCCTCAAAACAGACAGGCAGGGAAGAAAAGGAATTTGCCTTCCTATGCAATCCAAGTAGCAAAGTGAATCTTTTCAGCCAATTCCTCGGTGTCCTCGAGATCGCTGTTATTAATGTGGCTGGGGGTGCATGCTGCTGATAATTACTGTTAGCTGGAATAATTAATAAGAATAATTGCTTGGTATGGTAAGAGAAGGGGAAGCTCTGGGAAGGGGAAGGAATAGGCTGGAAGAGTGATAGACTCCCTGAGCGCATTTTTATAGACAGGAAGTTCAGCAGAAAGCATCCTGAGAATAGAAGAATTGTCTGGATGCCAAGGACAAAAGTTAAGCCATATAAGGCTTAAGTGTGATAGGGGTAGCCTGGAATGCTACAGTAAGATCTTATCATGGATATGTAAGAGAAATGAACAGCTATAGGTTTTAAAGAGGTATAATATATTAGGAATTGTGGGGTGGTCTAAAATCAGTAGCGTAGGCTTTATTTCTGGTGCAGGACCACTTGAGACAGCCAGAAGTCAGGCAGAATAGAGAGAAGTGGTGCCTGTGAGAGAGGTTTTGTGTAGTTTATCCCAGCTAGAGAGAGGACAAACTAGTCATTAGAAACAAAATATAGGTGCCAGGGGTGTGGAGAATGACCACAATTTTGGTATAATAGGATAAATTTCCTGCGCACTTTGCACTTAGGGAATGGCAGGCACAGCTCTCAGTGCTATTAACAGGAGCAGTGTCTGCAGCAGGGCTGGATGCAGCCCCTGGGGATGAGGAGGCTGCTCAGTGATGCAGCTCTTCCCCACCATGCCCCCTGCTGAAGGTGACGCTGCTTCTGGACCACCACATCCTCAGGGAACATACCCAATCACATCCTGCGCAAAGAGCTGTGCTGACTGCAGTGCTTGCTGCCCCCAGCCCATCCCCTGTCTGCTGACTCCTGCCCCAGCCCAGCCAGCTAAACTCCTCACACAACTGCTCTTGATCCAGCCTTGAAACACTCGAGCTTCAACAGCAGCTTGTTACTAGTCTTGACGGTTACATGAAGATGAGCTAGGGAAGGATCATGTTGAGCTGGAGGGTCTGGAGGGGAGAGGCACAGAAGCTGCCACCAAATAGATGGTGACAAGGTCCTGGATGATGTCCTCTTTCGCCAGCACAGCTGAGACCAGGAGAGAAGAAAGACATTGTCCTTGTACTCCCTCCTGACACCCACCATGCACAGCCCAGAGTCTTCCACGAGCAGTGAAGTTTCTCTGCTTCATAACCCTCAAAGGACAATCTCAGAAGCTAAAAATCCAATCCTTTTTCTTTATTTTGGTTTTAACCCTTGTAGACCTTTAATAACAAGGATTTGCACGGCTGTGAGATGGTTTGTGTGAAGGTGTATTCTCCTTTCATTAGTTTAGAAGAGGACCTGTGTTCTCCCTCTCTTCCCTTGCTCTTTTCTGATGAGCTTGGTGCTGTCTGTACACACATCCTATGCATAAACACCCTCCATATCTACCATAGACTCAATAGAATATACCTGCAGAAATCAAAGTAAACATGGATAGAGGAAATGCAAGCGAATATGGGATGGCAGAGGCAATCTAGCAATCAGACCAGTGATAATGTCATAAAGAACAAGTGTGTTCAGAGTGACTTTTAGTTTGGTGCTAGTCATAGGGATATTACCATTTGCTAGAGACAAAGTACAGCATTTAATTCTGTCACAGGAGATAAGAAAAGCTTGTACGGACAAGGTGTGACTGCGTATGATTTCACCTTCCTAATATAAATCTTTTAGGGAAGAGCAACTGAAACTGAAAAAGATAGATATAGTTAATTACTTCTGTCTGGCACAGGGTAAAATCCCATTACAAAGGCTTCAGTCTGGATCTTGTCTTCCCCCGTGATGCATACTACATAAATTAATTAGGGTCATACGACAAGAAGAGATGCCAGCCTACCAATGCAGAAGAGTGACACGTTATCTTTCCCGAAATAATGCTGAAATTGCTGCTGTCACCATGGGTCCCATCCTGTTCCCATTCCTGCTTCAGTGGCTTCTCAGGTCCAAGGTCAGTAGAAATGATTTTAAATCCTTTCTCCATTCCTAGCAGCCAGCCTCCAGGAGGGGATAGAAACTTTTACCAGTTTTTCATTCAATGGTCGAAGGGGAATGTTGGTACAGGACCAGTACAACTGAGTCTTGGTCTTGGATGGAGCCTCCTGGCTGCTACCCCAGTATGAATAAGGGATCTTATGGCTGTTGCCAGCTGAAGGAATTCCTCCCTTAACTTAAAAGGACACATTTTCTGTGTACATTCTCTGACAAATAGAGAAGCCTCTAGAGAGGTAGGAATGAGACTGATGTGAAACAGCCTTTATGCAAAGAACTTTCAAGCCTGGATCTGTGAGGAACACCAAAATGGGTTGTCCAGGGTAATGTCTAATAACCTATCCCATTTATTTAGTGATGATGGTATCTTTAGCTGGCAAGGCCTTGGAGAAAGCAGTGTCCTAAGGATTAACTGGCTTGACAGAGCATGTAGAACCACCAGCCAGCTTGTTTGCAGCTTCCAAACCAGCACGACTAGAGCCAGATAGTTTAGCTGATACAGAAGTCTACCATGTGCAATTTTACAAAGCATCATTTCAAGAGGTTTGTATCTATCCAGAGAAGCCTCTCCCAGGTGCTTGAATGTAGTCCTTTGTTCGGGTTAACTTCTGAACACCCAAACTGCTATTGATAATCTAACCTTCCTGGGAAGTGCATGTCCTTTGGTGCCACAAAACAGCTGCAGCAACAGCTCAATTCTCAGGCAGGTGGAAGCAGCCAGGAGAAATCTGTGACAAGGTAATGCTGCCATACCAGTGTCTTCCCTCTGCCTTGGGGCAAAGGGGGCTTGGCTCCTGTTTTGTCCTCTTGGCCTCAATCAGTTGGAAGAGCATATTTTTACTCTGGAGGTAGCAGGTAGAAACTGGGACAGGCAACTGAGTGCCTGGTGAGGGTGGGTCACCTTCCTACCTCTGAGCAGCAAAGCAGAGAACATGGGCAGCTGAAAGAGGTCAGCTAAATAAATAAATACATAAATAAGACCAGGTTCTGATCCTGCAAGATGTTGAATACTTTCAGGTAAGGACTGAGCACACAAGGATCTCTCTGGAATCAGCAGGAGAAGACAGTGCAAGAAGTTGTATGTCCTTGTGAAATGAGACCTGTATGGCTGTCTTTGTATAATTTTTCCAATTTCATCTGTTTTGGTTCCTCTCCTCCTTGGCCCACGTCTGTATCACTTAAATCACAGACGCCTCGAGGTCAGAAGGTACCATGCGCAAAGGCATGCATTATATTAAAATCAATAACTGAAAATAAAGATATTCTCCTGAAACTTTTTGGAAGACCGTGTGCTGTAGGATCCTCCCCTCTCTGCTCGAATGCCTGCCCCCTGAGTGCAGCAAGAACATTGGCCCCCTGGTAGCTCTGCGCAGGCTGTTGGCGAAGGGGTTCCTGGGGGATGGTGCTCTGCAAGGCCAGCCAAACAAAGCACTTAATCATCTGCTTAACTTTGAGCACCTGACTAGCTCCATTGAGTTCAATACAACTGCTCACATGTCTGAAGTTAAGCACATGCTTAAAAGATTTGTTGGATTACGGCCCAAAAGATTAGAGCTCTATGAAAGTAGCTGAGATCTTTAAAATGACAAAATGGCTTTCTCAATGGTAAGGAGAAAAATATTAACAACCTTGAAGAAATCTGATGGTAAAAAAAAAAAAAGCCCTTTAAGTCTTTCACATGTAAGTTATATTTAAGGACATAAGGAAAAGCTACTAAAAAAAATTAAAGGAGCTACAGCAAAAGAGAAGAAAAAAAAAGAAAACAAATGTGAAGAGATTTTTCTTGTCACCTGCAAAAGAGTGGAAATCAGTCAGGGAGAAAGCTAGAATACAATGGCACAGGAAATGAAAACGAAGAAGCTAGTGAAGGCTTTCCTTTGCTCCCACCTCCCCCACCCTCTTTAAATGAGGTATTGACTGACTTCTTCAAACCAAATCTTAAAAAGGGAGACAAAGTTAACTACAGGTCAGCCTATGTCAGGGTCACTAAGGCCAGTGGAGGAAATTACCTAAGGAAACTAAAATCTAGGACATATCCAGGACCTGGAGGAAATGATGCTAAATGTTAAAAGACATCTGGAAGGAAATCTTTGATTTATTATCATAATTTAAGTGAGTTCTTAGAAAACAAGCAACCACAGCATAAAACACAGGAGGGAGAAACTAAGCCCTTAAACCATCACCCTGCAACCTTGTGCGAGACTCAGTACAAGATATACTCAGCATTTTCTCCCATTTGCCTCCAAGGCAGGGCTGAAGGCAGGAAAGCAGGGTGGTGAGAGCGGGAGAGGCTTCATCTCTAACCTCCTAAACTTTCGAGCAGGTTGCGGTGAGTGGTGAAGGGGCATGGCTACTGTGGCGCTCTGGACAGCCCATGATAAAGTACCACATGACAGTCTGCTACTGAAGCTAAAAGCAGCAGGAGCTCAGAACAGAAGAGGGGAGAAGATAAAAACACAGCTGAAAAACAATGTCACGCTGCAGAGAAGTGTTGAGTGGGGCCCCCGCAGGGACCATTGCGTGGACCTTTAAGGATTTCATGTTCGCATGATTAACTAAGATGAAGAGGCCAGCTGCAAACTTTAATTTCCTGATGACACAAAGGGCCATGAACAATATATATATAGGGTTTGAATTTGTAATGGCACTGGGGTAATACATAGCAAAGGCTATTCAGTGTAGATGAAAAAAAAATGCTGTTCAGGTTTATTGGTGCTTCATAACCACAGGACGAGGTTGTTTCCCAGATAATTTTGCCTGTGGACAATTCCAGGGAGACACAAATGAAAAAAAAAATAAAAAGAAAGACTGAAAAATAACAATAAAACCAAAGAACAGAATGCAATTACAACAAATCTTCTGTTAGTCTCAGGTAATGATTAAAAATTATAAGTACTTCTCAAAACTGATCAGGAACAGATGCTTATAATTTAAGAGGAGTAAAGGCTGCTACAAGACTGTTTCCATGTGTTGGTCCATGGAATGAAGAAACTGGATGAATGCTTATATCTGGCAGCTTTACCAACAAATCTCATGCCTAAACACACTGGGGCAGATACTAGCCCTACTCTGGTGGTTCAAAGGTGCTGTAATGATGGCTTAGACAGGTCTTTGGACCTGAAGTCTGCAAAGAGCACAGCAGATTTCAAGTCACTTAAACCAATAAATTATAACCGTCATACAGGAACAGAAAACATACTCTTACTTCATGAAAAAGCAGGTCTCATAGTATCTGTGTAATACACCATCAATGTTTGCCTTCTGGATTCTCTCTACATATTCAGTTAGCATTCATATTACTAGCTTTGCTATAGTAACTCCATATGCAGAGTCCAAAGTTAGCAATTCTGCTAAGAAAACTGATATTGGTAAAGGCACTGGTATTTTCTGCACTTCATTTATATGAACTTCTCTAAAATCCCAAGGAAAAAGTAAACCTCGCAATTTTTGTACGTAACTAACTTCACATAATTTAATATTATGTGGGAGGTGACAAGAAACAATTAACCTATATTGAGAAAACACAGGAATTTATAGGAGCAATGTAACTCATGAAGCAATAATTTAAAACTGTCTTTCTAATGCATTTCACCAACCCAGAGATAAACACTGTGGAATGTTTCAAATTATACAAGAGTCTGCCTTGATCTGAGTGGGTTGAAGAGTCAGACTAAAAGCATCTCACATAAATTCAAACTACAGTTACAAATATTCCTACTGCAATACTGATACATGAGTAGCAAACTTTTGGCTGGAAATTTTTAGAAGGAAAAATGTCAGTTGATAAAAAGCAAACACTTTCTCAGCAGTGTGTTGATTTCAGTGAAATGTTGTTTGGAAAGAATAACTGAAATATTCCATTAAACTTTTTTTGGAATGGTATGTTACTTTTTCTTTTTTTCTTTTTTCTTTCTTTTTTTTTTTGTGTCAAGGCATTTTTTTCTCCATTTGAAAATTTTCTCTAGCAAAATAACACGTCTCAGTTAAGTCAATTTGTGAAACATTGTTTTATAAGAAACATTACAGCTTTTCCTTTTCATTGTGCTTCAGAGCAGGAATTGCCAGTTTCTCCTGGAACATGACAAGCTCTCGGTTCCCAAGGTGCCCTGGCAGCAAGCATGGGATTTCTACTCCCACTGGTGGCATTTTCTGACCACCTGAGAGTTCCTGAAGATTGCAGGTAGCTTGTCCATGTGTGAGTACTGTCTGCGTTTCTCTACAAAGGAGGTTGCTTAGAGACTAAAGTACCCAAACAAGCTGGAAATGTAGTGGTTATGAAACCAGCAGCAATCTATGGCAGGCCGTAGATACCTGTCAAATATTTCTTGAACGGTCCTTGAAACCATCCATCAGGCCCTTTCTGAAATTAGGCAATGGGTGGGTGTGCTAAATGAGAGACAGAAGCTCATCGTATACTGAAGCCTAGCATAGGGTTTTAATTACTACTTAAATCACACTTAACCAAGTGCTGGGATTTGGGGCAGCAATCTTAGACTCTTAACCTATCTTCCTGACCAAATTATAAGATGAAAAACAAGAGCTCTCAGATATTTCCCTGGAAAGTATTAAGGATAAATAAAAGGTACCAAGAAGGGGAGAAAATGTTATCTTTCTATCACAGGTTAATAATTGGCTGAAGATGTTTACCTGAGTTGTTGGTAATGATAGCCTCTGGCACATCAATACAAGTGGAATACATGCTGTCTCGAAAGAAATACTGAAGAAAAACCTTTTATGGCTCCCCAAAAAACAGTGGCCTGGTTAAAGACAAAGCGCCTTCCTCAAGCCTTTTATTTTCACGTGGACCATCCCGAGAACCCCAAGCTTGGTGTCAGGAAACCCTGTGCCAGTGTTATTTGCCTTTGCACTGAAGGTGTCAGACACCCAAACGCTCAGGAGTGGAGCAGGGGAGGAAGGGCACACACTCCTATGCATTTTGTTTTCCCTCTGCCCCTTTGCAGGGCTCTGCCACTGCGTGTTTCCTTTGTTTGGAGGGATATTCCCTTGCACGCAGCTTTCTGCCAAGGCACTTCTGTGTGAAGCTCAGAAGAAAATGGCCCATCAGGTCCTGAGTTCCTATCCCTATCAATACTCTCCATATAATGGAAGTGACGGCAAGACTCCTGGAGTAACAGCTGCTCCATATGTATACATGAAATTGCATCAAAGAAACCGCGCTGCTCTAGCCCTTCCTTACATCCATGGAGATTGAACTAATTGACGGGAATGAAAATAGCTGAACTGCGAATGTGAGCCAAGGAAGTGTTGGGGGTCCAAGAAAAACTGCTCTTGGCTTATGTCACTAAACAGCTTAAGTTTCAATTTTGAAAATTACTTCAGTTTTACTTAAATAATTCTGTCTGCCAAGCAGCCAATTTGGGGAACTGATGAACGACAATGTCGCCCCATCTGCACTCAATGCAATATCCATTTTATATGACCTGTAGCAAAAAGGGAGGAAAGCATTATATTCCCAGCTTCTCCCTGGCACTCTCTGTAAGACTAAATGGGGATAGGGTAGAGAATTAATAAAAGACTAGTTTGCTCACATGGGAAAGGAACAAAGGAAACGACTGCCTCCTGCACTGGAGCTGTGCTGAGTGCATCGCTGCCCAGTTTCTTTTATCTGCATGCTTTGGGACTAGGATGGCCATACGAAACAAGCCTGATACTTTTATTCTATACAGGTCTTATATAACACTAAAAAAACAGCAGATGGAGGATGAGAAGGCTACAAGCGACTGCTGAAAAACCTAACTGATCATGCGTGTATGCAAGAAGGATGGGTAATCCAGTGGCAGGTTATCCATCATGCCTTAAATGAAAATAAAAATTTGTTTAAACCAAATTTGCCAGATTCTGAGTTTCTCATTCCCAGCTGCTGGGATAGGGGATAAGCCAGGTATTTCAGTCCCAGAGATTGTAAGTGAAATATAGATATCCAACTAGTTGAGTGAATAATTTTTACTTAAGTTATGGGTTAGCTGGGCTAGGGTGGTGCTATTGACCTTCCACTCAGCATTCTGACCTAAATTTTTTCTTCTTATTTTTGTTTTTTCCTCTTCATGAAGGCATAAAAATGTCAACATCAGGCCACCACCTAGGAGCGCGGACAAAGACTTATACCTCAATGCCTTTCATCCCAATCTCTACATGTGGCCTTGGTGCTGCTGTGGAAACACTAGAGGTTGTTTTTTTTTCTTCTAGTGTGTGCCACCTTCTTAGCCTTAGTTTTATTTTTTTTTCTTTTTTCATGAGAGGAATAAGGGTGCTGCATCTTCTCACACATCAGTATGAGAGGCCGTGAAAATATTTTGGGTTATACCCTTGACATTAAAATTTTAGTAGAAAAAAAATTAAAGCTTGTGTGCTGAGATTTACAATGCAATAAATCTACCCAAGGTCAGGGAAGACAGGTACCAGTTTTGGACCAGGGACTATTGAGATGTATTCTTATTATAACTTTATTTGAGTGCAATAAGCAATGAGTGGAGAACTACTCACTATGAAAAAGTGAACCCCATGTGTAAATCAGATGGCCGCATTAAAAAGATTAAAATGTCAATGGCTGCTGAAGTCCGAAAAAGGAGTCTACAGAGACCTATAAAATTATAACTAAGAGAAGGAAGTAGCCCTTAAACTTTTAACCAGATATTCTAGTGTATGAATGACCACATTAGTTAATTTTCATCATGACAATGTAATTTTGTATTGATTATTTGCTTTTATTAGTTGGCTCTCCTAAGAGAACAATAAAGTCTGAAAAGGTCTTCCCCCCCCCCACCCTTGGAATACTCTTTTTGGAAACCAAAGATCAGGCATTACAAAAAGCAGGCAGTCATCCTGGTTTATACAGCGTGGCATGGGAATTATGTTTGCGGGGCAGCCTTGCACCACTACGTCTCAAGGTTCTCGCTCAGGCAACTGGGAATTTTATGAGGAAGGATGGAGAGAGGACTTCAAGAATTGGCCCCTGGTGAAGAACCTTATACAACAGGAGCATTGTGCTGCATGCACTGCCAAAGGCCCGCAGAGAGCTGTCTGAAACAGCAATAGACACAAGGATTTACGACAAGAAGCAGCAATTGCAATATCTGGCTCTAAACATTTAATCTATGGTTACAGTTTTTACTTCGGATCAGAGCTGAAGTCAGCAGAATTAAATCTTCAAGTGTATTTCAGCAGTCCTAAATCCTTCTGATACTGTTAACAGTGGCAGACTTCCAAAATGCATTCTGTTAATAAGACAGTAAAGTATAAAACCGAGTTATCGTCTTCAAGAAAGAAAAAAAAAAGGAAAGTATAAAACTGCATGTGTGTTGTCCTGGTCATTTTCTAGCTGAATTTCTTTCCAAATAATTTTTTAACTTACTGGCCCTGGTGAATAAGGGAAAATTCTACTAGGGAAGAAATTCTTTCCCCAAAGCTTCAATTTTTCCTCTTATTTTTACAGGTTAGAAGAGGTTAAGAAATCACCAATCAGCTGGTAACATGCAGTACCAATTCTCCGTAGGCCAGCAAAAGGGATTCAGCAGCTGTTACCTTCACTTTTGCACTTAACATAACTTTTTGTTCACCTGCAGCTAAAGAAGATTTATGCAGAGCACACTGGGAGGTTGCTCAACTCCCCAAGGCAACTCCATTAGCTTTCCCAGGAGCTATATTAAATGCGTATTAAACCACGCACACACACACACACACACACAATCCCTTCAGCTAATGCACTGGTTCAAGCCTTAAACTGACAAAAGTGAGGATACTGACAGTAAAGGCCCAGGTACCATCCTTAAGCCCCTGCTTTATGTCCCAAAATTACCCAGTATATGGTAAATAAGACTGCCTGCTGCTCTGAGGTCCCTGTGGGCAAAACTAGGTGTTACGTATTTCATTTCAGCCTTTTGTCCAAATGTCTTTGCTTCTTTGAGTTTCACTCAAACTCTTCTTTGGTTCTTCCAACGTGGATCTCCAAGGATAATGCATTTGTAAGACCTGAGTGCTGTGTGTACGTGTGTGAAGGGTTTTAATAGGCAGATTCAAGAAAAGAGAAAAGGATAACATCTCTCATTTGGATGTAAGCGTTCATATGAACCATTAATTCATTTGTGTTGTGCTGAATGAATGGAACTATGGTGTACCTTGGGAACCGTGCACCTGAGTCTCTGAATGCTATATTGTGGTCGCACTAGTAAACACTCTGGAAAAGGAGCTGTGGGAATCAATGCCCCAATGCCGTTTGCTCAAGATCTCCTCCCTGCAGAGTGCTCGGGTAGCAGAGTGCCTCTGGGAGCACACACGGAGAAGCAGCAGCTGTGACACTGGCAGAACTGTCTGCCAGAACAGCAGTTCTGGTGCAGAAGTCCTTGAGATAGTTAGGTGGGATTTAACAGCAAATGCTAATCTCATCACTGCACTTTAATCCTAACCTGTAGAATTTGTTGCTGTATTCTCTGGGATGGTTATAATATTTACCAGAATGAATATCCTACTGAGCTTGTTGTATTCTTCATTCCAATTTCCAAAGGATCCCAACAGGAAAAGCTCTTCTCAAATGCAAGCCATCACTGAGCTTGCTGACTGATGTCATCGCCATGATGTCATATTACTCCAGGCTTCGAGCATATGAATACCCTCAGCATGACTTCTGCTTTCCAACAAGGTAAATCCATGTAATGGGATTTTGGTAAAGGAAAGGAAATAGGAAGTTCTCTGAGCTCTGACTCTCCCTTTGAACAACCACCAAGATTAATGAAAAGATACATGTTATGCCAAAAATTGTACTTAAAGTATATTATTAAACTTGTAAAAAGGTCCAGTAAAAAATTAGGATATAGAAGCCCGTCAAACCTTATTTCCAGTACCACAGGTGAGTGGTTGCACGTAATATAGTTTTCGGCTACCTGGCCAGGGAATTCTTCTCCGCACCTAGCTCTCTCCTTTCCTTAACATAACCCTCCCGGCAAATTTTAGGTCTTCTCTCCACAGTATGGGGACACTATATTCAAAGTAAAATAAATTCCCGTCAATTGAAATGTATATTTTGCTTAAGCATATTTCAGAAAATGGCTAATTTCTTCTATTTTAAAGTTGCCCTTAATAGTTCATTTGAAGCAGGCAGCTATCATGGAAAATTTTAGTCTACAATGTTAAAGCCTGACAGATTTACAAAGAATTCAACATGGAATTTTACTAAGTGAAGTGTTGGCCATTTACCAGCCTTATAATTTTAATAGTTCTTAATAGAAATTTGTTTCCTGCAGAGAAATCATCAGAATCATTGCAATGCTTTGTAGGTCTCGATGCCAACCTTCTGATATAGAAGCTTTTTTGCTATGATGGTGACAGTCAGATCATACTGTGAAACCTATTTATTCAGATTTTAGCTGAGCGGTATCACCTAGGTTAGCCAAGGTCTTTGGAGTATTGCTCCAGGTCAGTCAAAATTTCTGCTTGCAGTGCTGCCTATCAGCTGGTGTGGTGGGACACATGGGACATGAGAAAGTGCTCCAGAGGAAGGATAACTTGGGCAGATGGTGATGTCCATTCAGCGTAAGATTCCTGGCAGCTCTACGGTGATTTGAGCAGCACAGATCAGAATCAGGGAGCCAGAGCCAGCTTGCTGACAACATTTGCCTTTGCTGTGGACACCACAGATCTAGAAAATCTGCTCATTCTTTTGTTTGTTCAGAATTCCTGGCTTAGGATGAATTTTCATTAGAGAAAAAGACAGAGTGAGTTTCAAAACCTTAGTGAAGGAACGTACTCAAGCCTTTACTCAGTTTTCTGCAAGTACTTAAATCTCAGTGTCTTGAATAAAAATCAGAGTCCTTCTTGCAGTAAATCTTGTGATGAAATTTTCTCCTGGGTTACTCATTTCTAAGTCATAGTTAATTTGAGAAAACATTAAGTAGAAGCATTTTTGTTTGTTTGTTTGATGGTTTGGACAGTGGCCTTTGTAAGTCTGAAAAAAATTCTGCCAACGTTTTGTCTGTCTTTCCATTTTTCAGTGAAAAGTTGTCAGAATTACAGTTTTTCAATATATTTCTCTGTTACAGGTGCAAAAGAGTAATAGGAGATGATGTGGAGCAGCTCGATAATTCTATCTACATGATCCTATTTCTGTTCAAACAGCAAAGGATCAGTCCTGTAGAGCAACATGCATATCAAAAATAATTCAAAATAAGCTTAGGAAGGGAGAGGAGGGAGTCACAGCGGGGGAGCCAGGTACAAAAATCTGGAGTTGTTTTTCAAAAAGTCCATCTCAGAGCAAAGATTTTAGTTCTGTTTTCACCGAGGCACAAGGAGCAGATTTCTACAAGAAGCTCTGATTAACAGTTTGCAGGAGTCACTTCAGCCTTTTTCCTGGAAGTGTTTTGTGTTTCGGTGTTCCTGCCCTGAGCTCAGTTTCGGAATAGCAGCCCCGAAGACCCTTAAATAGAGCTAGGCTTGTGGGCACAGATATAATTCCTACAGCTGTGCAAACAGTAAAACAAAGATAGCATCTCTTCTGTTGCAACCCTGCAGATCACTGAATGATAACAAGGCAGAGGATTTACAGTGGATTCAAGGTGCTTCTCTGCTCTGGAATTCCTTCTGACTCGTCAAAGAGATGACAAACAAGTCCCTCACTCCTGAGGTGTCACGCACAACTTCCAGCAGCATAAATATCCAGTTGCATTTCCCCTTTCAGCAGTTTACTGTGTGGCGTATTTCAGCCATGTATGTGGCATATCATTCACTGCACCTTTCTCAGACCTAGAGATAAGGTCCAGTTCTCTGGTGAGGAAACTTCTGGGATGTTCTTCCATGTCCTGATGGACTTCAATTAAAAATGAGCTTTTCTAATGAACTAAGTTAATAGAAACTGATTCTGCTGTATATGCCATTATCCCTCTGTTTTTCATTTCCATATGGATTTCTATAGGTCTGGCTCTTTTCTCTTTTTGACAGTCATACAACTCTCTTGAGTTAATAGAGTTACTCCTCAGTGCTGTCTCAACATTTTCAGTTTTCTGTATGTTACCAGTTTTGTACTAAAAGAACCTCAGGGCATTGTTGGTGTTGGCAACAGAAAAGCTAAGGTTTTGGCAGTTTTGTGAGGTAGCTGGGTTTTGGCCCAGGGGAAGGTCTTATGATTTAGGATGGTTGAACAGGCACATTACTGAGAGTTTTCTATTACAGTTGTAAGCAAGTACTTAATAGTGCTGACATTTACATGGTATGTAGTAGCTGAAATCGAAGCTAGATACTGACTTAGAAAAAGGGTCATAAAATAACACCAGGCCACCTTCCATGTCTTGATACTCCACACTTGGCCACCGTCTGTCTCCACAGAAGACAGTACGCAAAGTCCATGTAAGCCATTGGGGAGAAGCCTGTTGTGTTAACAACATGTTGCGAAATGCTCCAGTTGTGGTGATGCCGTGTTCCTGCCTGCAGTTTTCATAGTGTTTGGCAACAGAGGGGTGACGAGTTTAGGAAAGATAAGATACTGCTAGATGCAGAGAGAAATGGGTGGGAATTGTCCAGTCCTCCCAGAGATGGTGGAGGTGCTGGACAAATGTTGACTTAACTCAAATGTGTTGTAGCTGCTCATCTAAAAATCAACTAGCCAAAAAGGTGTCTCGTTGTGTGCTGTAGATTTTATCTTACACTAAGCTGTGCTGTAGCTTTCTGACAAAGATGGAGCCACTAACTTACAATTAGGTAAACTCCAAGTTTCTAGCTAAAATAAGTGTGATTTCTCTTTGCAGAGTCGTAAATAGAAATTGTGCCCCCCCCCCCCCCCAAAAAAAAATCTCTATTACCAAAAATGTAGATTTTAAGTCCAAATCAGCATAATGACTTTTGGTAGTTTGCAAATTAAGAACAGAATATAACCTCTAATGTTTCAAAATAAAACTAACCTATTTAAAGCATTCGCTTCTATTAATCATGCTATATAATGGGCTGAATCGAGACGCTATATTTATTTCACTCCAGAGAAAAGATCTCTATAACTCAACTGCATCTTTGCCACTCATGAATTATCAAGTCTCACTTTGCTTGTGGGATAAATATATCTCAGTTATGTATGCTCTCTTTTCCTCTCAGTGTATCTATATATTTTTTTGGTGTCAATTTTTATTTATATGCATATACCTGCAACGCTCACAGTGGAGATTGTTACTTTGCAATAAGTCGAAGCAAATCAATTTGGTCTACAAACACAATTTATTTTCCTACTGCAGCATTCTGCAGTATCATCACAGGAGACACCTCCACAGCCTTCACTATAACTGTTAAAGTGTGCCACATGGCAGAGATGTGAGGGGGTCTAGCATTTGATCAAGTTGACAGGGAGTGTCAGGTTCCTGCTGTTAGCTGAAACACCAGCGTGATGACACGTATTTGATGTCATTTCAATGTAGATTCTGACATAGGCCAATTTATGGTCCAATTTATGCCTTGACTCTCATACCAAGGCCAAGCAAGCTATAAAATGTAATAAGAATTTCTTCAATCAATGTCCAGAGGAAAAACAAATCACTCGGTTACTGACACAATATTGCATCAACACCCTGGTAAAGTTCTCACAAGTGTGTGACATGCCCCTAAGCTACAGCGAACATGTGGAGTAAAAGGCTGGGCACGACAACATCTCGTCCCTGAAATGGGAGCTCCTCAACTTTACAGCCATTGCCAGGTTGGCCCTTCATCCTTGCAGCTCTCCAGTTTGTTTAGAAGAAAATCCTTCTCTTTTTGCTTCAACCTTTCCCCCCCACCACTATTTCTTTTACTCTGTCTTGCACACTGTAGCTAGTTACCCAACAAGTCTCAGCGCAAAATACCCAAACAAGGCTGTGGTGATCAGACACCGATCACATAGCCTGGCCAATAAGTCTGTTAAAGGCTTATATATTTTCATATTCAGATGCTCTCAAATCGGATAGAAACTTCTACCCTCTACAGCTCTTCATAATCAAGACACTAACCCTATCTCAGCCAGCTGTTAGAAGTTGTCAATGGCAAATAGGCATGTATAGGACATATTTTTAATTGGATATGGGATACAGGATGAAGTGTTTTTTCAAAAGCACAGTTACTCCTCTATAATGTGGAACAAATGGTCTTGCCCTGTGGACAACATAAAGCAGGCATGAGAAAATGTGTGCGCAGTATACACTATATACCTTCATTCCAATAGTCCTCAGATTTTGTACATTTAGAACTGTGAGTATGAGTATTTTTGGTTTTCTGTACTGAACCAGAACAGCTGACAGGGGACTTATTTTATTTGGGAAGGTCTTTGCCCTGGTAATTTCAGGAAAGTTGCTGTGCAGAGGGGGCTGGCTCTTGAGGTAGCTGTGAAAATGAAAACAAGGTAAAGGGACAGTACTCCACAGCTTAACACGTCCAAATGCCCTCTGAAGCTTGCCCAAGTCTATGACAGGTACACCTACACTGCAGTTACGCTGCCAGCAAAATGTCAATGCATTTGCCTTGCAACAGATGGGCTCTGACCTGATGAAGGGCAGGGCCTGGGCCTTCATGTAGGTTGTCCTGTCCCATTTCAGAACCATTGTGGGAGAGGGGCTGGGCTCATCCTTAGCTGGCAGAGCAGCTGCAAGACCCCAAGCAGCTTTTGCTGCCACTATGGTCCTGGGAGCCAGAGAGCAAAATGGTTTGCAGAGCTCTCGTATCTAGACATATAAATTCTGCCAAACCCTGTTCTCAGCATTAGCTCAGGGAGGCTGTATCATGCTTGCACATGGTTTAAGCGTCTCGTACTATGACTATTCACACCTCCTCAGGTTTGGTCATCTGGATATCTGCAAAGGTTTTCTCTAATATTTCCCTGGCACTACTACTAAAATCTCTTTGGCCATAATTCAAGGTATGTTATCCTTCTATTAGCATTCCTTTGGTCTCAAAGCTAGCTCTAGTTGCTTGTTCTTACATTTTCCTCCTTTCCCTGCTACTTTCTTGACTAAATTTCTTGTTCTGCCCTCATCACCTGAGTATGTCAATATAGCACCTCTCAGCAGTGCAGTAAACAAAGTGAGCAATATCTGTCAAACATGATTCCGTCTCTCTCCACTTCTCCCAAAGAACAGAATCGTAAATGAGGAATTTTGTTTTAACAGAGATTGTTTCTTTGTTTGTTTTTTTTTTTTTAAGAAAGATTCATATTGTTCAGTGTTTTTATGTAAGAAAGGGAAAGCATGTGTGTTATATTGAAAGAAAAAAGGAAAGGACTGTGAAACGAGTAAAGATTTCTGTTTCATGAAGATTGTAAATTGTTGATATATGATTTTTATACATCTCAGAACAGCTTTCCAGTTTCAAAATTGCTTTCAAATGAAGGGTTTGCTTTCAAAAAAGACAAATCAAACCAGAAGTTAATGTAATTCTAATTGCAGATGGGTAACACAATACATTTTTTTCATTAAAAGTGTCTCATTGAGAAAGACTGAACAAAACATTCATGTCATTGCTAGGACTCTCTTTTCTGTCCTGCCCCAACATAAATCCAAAAGCTGATGAAATTTTGATCATTTCAAGTTGTGTTTTGATTGAAACAGGTTTGCCAGACATCATTCCAGAATAGCTTTTCTCATCAACTCTAGGATCCCTGAAATCTGAGATGGTTCCTAGATCGTAACCCTGGCTGAACTCTGCAGCCTTGAATCCTCTACAAGCAAGCCTTGCTTTTCTGGAAAGGGTGTTGCTGGCCCTGGGAGCAAAAAGGTTTCTTCCGTTTTGTCACCCATCTACTCCTTACCCTTCCTTGCTACTGTATCATTATATGTCATCTTACATTAATTTACACATTTCTTGGAGAAGAGGCACTGGGCCATATTCAGACTCTCTGCTGTGGTCCCTAAATTTAAAAAAGCAAAAAATAACTGCTACCACCTATTCACTTTCTCTGAAGAGAACTAGACAAGGTTTGGCTGGCCTGAAGTGATCATCGCTCCTTTGAACTTAAGCAATGTTGTAAGCACCTGAGACTATCTTAGCCTTCATGATATGACACTTGAGTATGTCTCCCTGTGCTTTTATATGTTCTTGTACTGAGCCTGTTGCTGTGCCAAGGTCTATCACAGTACATTTTGGTCACCATACAAATAAAAAATTATGGCAAAAATAGAAGTTTTTACATAATACAGTAAATCTTCCTATATCCTTGCTTAAAAAGACCACCTCGGCATGTGCAGTTCAGTTCAGTATTACACCTGACGTCACTGCAAGCACTTGTATGGGCAGGGGTGCACAGAAAGCTCTAGTTCCAAAAGGTCTTTCTTTTCTCTTCATTGCATTTTCTAGTATTATTATGCTGCACATGGTTCTAAAAATCATATCTAAGATTTTGTGCCATGTCTATACTTACAATGCCTGATGTAAAAGTGACTATTGACCCATAGAGTATATCACTGTGAGCCCTTGATGACTGGGGCATAATTGGCCCATTTCTCTTCCCACCATATAGTACCAATTTAGAGGGCTCTCCTGTATACACTAACAACAGGGACATGGCACATCGGCACCGTGAGCAATATTCTATCCTGTGTGAACTCCAAGGAGGAATTTGCCCTGGGAATTAAGTTGTGCTGTCAGTGGTATCCATGCATCATCAGTGAATGCATGGTTGCAGCCAGTCTCCCTTAAAAACTGAAACTATTCCAATATGATCAAACATCCCAAATATACCTAAGAAAATCTAACAAAACTAAATCTAAGAAGTTATTTTTATAGCCCTGTTTATAGCCCCTTTGTTTATGCAGAGATAGGTCAGCTGAATTTAAATCTTTAAACCCTTAAGTCTCACATATGAGTGTAAAAAAACTCAATCAGGACTTGTTACACTTTCCCTCCCAAGCATGAGGTTTGAACAATCTTTTTTTAAAAGCACCTATAATTGATATCCACTTCTATTCAAAATCTAAATTAATTTCCTCTCTCTCTAGTGTACCGCCACTCTGCCTACTTCCATCAGAGAACGGTAAAGTAGGAGCTTGCTGTGTTTGCACAAAATAACTGCTGCACTGTGCTGAAAAACATCCAACCTGCGCTTCCACTCAGAGTATGTTGTTTCATGCTGTATGGTCAATAAGTGTATGGATAATCAGGAAGCTTGGCCCTCCTGTTACCCAGAACTGTTTTTTCCTGAACCAAGAAGCCGTCTGTATAAAAACGTGATTTTGCACTGATGAAGAAATCGCAGTGCGAGCTGACGTTATGGGAAGCTGTTTGCCTCCTGGGATTAGATGAGAATTTTGCATGATATAAGGGACGACACTAGCAAGCAACATAAATATGTAAGTATAAAACATACTAATGCTGTGCAGTGATAATTCTGTGACCTCCCATTCACTTCATCAGAAGAGAACTGCAGAGGACTTCAAAGACAGTTAAAGCTCGCTGTCAGGTCAGGATGGAGATTATGTGAAGAGTGCCTTTTCCAAACACAAAAGAAAAGGAAATAAATTGAACTAGTGGGGAAGTAAATAGCAAAATATGTGTTGTGCATTGTTACAGAGTCTCACTGTTTGAACGGTGGTGCAATAAACCACATATTTGCTGACACTTAGGGAGCAGCACTGACAAGGTAATACTGGCCTTCCCACCCCAAAAGTAGCATCCTGACCAGCTGGATGTTAATCTATCAGAGCTGGCAGAAAAGCACGGGGGGAGACAGTAAGAAGGGAGAAGCATCTTAGTAGAATACTCGCTGTAAAGAAAACCAGAACCATGTTTTTGCAGCCACTGAGTCAGTACGCTGCAAAAGAACAAAGATATTGTTGTGTGGGGAGTCTTGTCTTTTCAAAGGCAGCTTGGCCTGGCTTTAAATTGTTGTCCATATGGTTATGTTTGAAACTATCTACTTGCATTTACCTTGAATTGTTCTTTCCTGGTAGTGAGCCTAAAGATTTTCCTCACGCAGTAAAGCCTTTTGAAAGTTTGTCTTATATTAAACTGTCTTGATCAGGTAAGGGAACAGGATGGAAATATTTGTTTTCTACTTCCTTTCACTAATTGGGTGATCTTTGAACTCGGCTTTGACTGGGGAGGAACTGAAGCAGTAAGAGGAGAACTGAGGAAAAGCAGGGTGTCTTCAAATCACTTTGAGACACAAGAACACAATGTCATGGCAACAACCTCCTTGTAGCAAACATGCATGTTTTGCATCTACAGCCTCCTAAAAGTGACCAGACCTGGTTTTCTTCTCTGCTTGAGCATGCAGTTTGGAAACCCTCCCAAGCTGCTCAGAGTTGCTCCCCAGCAGAGCCACTGGCTTCCTTAGCTGGGATTTTTCCTGAGAGCATGTGGAATAATCTCAGTATTTTGCTGTGCTAACCGGACAGCACAGGGCTTTGCAAAAATGTGTATGCCGACTGGATTTGATTCTTTGGAGTTACCTTGGCATATGTTTCTGAGATTTTGCCTCCTTTTGTTGTGTGCTGAACTGGACTCTGTGCCCTCCCTTTGCTTGCTCATGCCATGGGTGAAACCACAGCGAAAGCAAATCAAGATATTCCCATCAGATCTGCTGGTACACTCAGCGCATCCACTCATGAAACCAAAGGGGGTCCCAGCTGTGACTGCGTGTGCAGGTTCCCCTGACTGTGTCCATGTTCTTCCTTTCATGTGGACACTAGTACAATAGATCATGATGCTGACAAGAAACTTATGAGGCTTTAGTGGTGGACTTAAAATAGTTTGAAGGAGTCGTCCTCAGGACCGCTGTCTCAGGCGCTCTGCTGTTTCAGGAAGACAGTTCACATTTCAGGGTTATCTGGAGTCCCAAAAGACATTTGCTGATTTTGAAAAGAATGACTGCATCATGAAAAAGGTAATTGAAAATAAAGAGATAAATTCATTTCACGTGACTCTTAGGAGTTTATTATGCAGCTGAACACATGAGTCTAGAACAAGGATCCCTGTGTAACACATTTTCTACAGTAAATCACTGATGGATAGTACACAACATGATATGTATAGGTAGCTGAGCAATGATCCAGTGATTCAGAGAGCTCAGGATCTGAGTCTTCTTTGAGTTACACTCATACCAATTGCATGGAAGTTCATGGAATTATGCCAGTGTAAAATTAGTCTGTGATCATAATCAGGCAGGGAGACTTTAATTAAGCTACATTCCAAATCAGTACTGAAATCTCTGTAACAACAAAGCAGTTTTCTGCAAAACTGTTTCTCCATGTTAGCAGATATGTCCCTTCCCATAATTTTTTTCTGAAATTCAGTTTGCTTTATATACTGTGGGAATCCTTGTGTACTGCAGCTGTCCTACACAGTGTATGGTCTCACTCTCTCATGCTAAGGAGACAGAGCGTCATGGTTTAACTCCAGTTGGCAACTAAGCACCACACAGTTGCTCACTCCCTCCTGGTGGGATGGGGAAGAGAATCAGAAGCATAAAAGTGAAAAAACCCATGCCCTGAGATAAAAACAGTTTAACAGGTAAAGCAAAAGCGGCGCACACAAGCAAAGCAAAACAAGGATTCATTCACTACTTCCCATCAGCAGGGATGTGTTCAGCCATTCCCAGAAAAGCAGGGCTCCATCATGCATAACTGTAACTTGGGAAGACCAATGCCATCACTCTGATCATAGCCCCTCTTCCTTCTTCTTTCCTCAGATTTCTATACTGAGCATGACATCATGTAGTATAGAATATCTCTTTGGTCAGTTGGGGTCAGCTGTCCCCACTGTGTCTCCTCCCAATTTACCTCTCCAGTCTACTCACTGGTGGGACAGTGTGAGAAGCCGAAGAGGCCTTGACTCTGTAAGCACTCCTGAGCAGTAACTAAAACATCCCTGTGCTATCAATCAACGCTTTTTTCAGCAAAAGTGCAAAATGTAGCCCCACACTAGCTACCATGAAGAAGATGAACTCTATCCCAGCCAGAACCAGCACACAGGGTTAGGCCTGATTATCTGTCTTTGACCAGGTTGTGACTTACAAGCTATTGGCACAAGAAAGATGCTTCCTTCAGTCCTTGACAAACATTAATTTTCATGAATCTTCCTGCCAAAGGTCTGTGTTTTGACTAGAAAATCTTCCTGCAACAAGGATTGATTAATTGTTAATATTAGATTTTTAAAAAGCATGGAACCTGGGGCTATGCTTTAGTACTGCTATTTATGAGGGGGAGTGGGATGCAGGTACACGATTTAAAAGGTGGATGAGTTGCTGGTACAGTTCACAGCTCTGTCCCACAAGCAGTTGTGCCAGGACATCTGAAAACAGGCACCATTTGCAGGGGAAGTAAGAAATGGTGGTTGGATACAAAGGTTGTGGGTTAAGCTAATACCAGAAACCATCACTTTACACTGTGAAACCACAGCCTGAGAGTATCAGGGAGAGGTTGCAGTGACACAGCACCCCTGGGAAAGAAAAGTGACAGAGAGACACGCTTTCAGAGGAGAGAAGTTTTTAACTCCAAAACTATCTATCTATCTCAAGAAGTACACTATCTGCTCAGGAGGGAGATAGATTTCTACGCGATAGAGGGGTACCCATCCAAAAGAAAAAGGAAGAAATTAGTCTTAAAAGACATCTAGCCTAAACTGGAAAGATACCTGGAGGAATCGGGAAACAAACAGTAGACGTTACTTGTTTCATTAGAATTGAACACTTCTCATGTTAGTCAGAGTAAGTAGTAATTGGTTTGTGAAACCTTTTGCAAAGTCTCTGTGTGATTCTACTATCAACTGAAGAGGTTAATTTCCAAGCCAGAGTCCTGACAAAATTGGAGTTCTGGAAAAGGAGGTATTTGGTCTATGGGAAATTAGAAGTGGCGCTTCTGGGACATAGGCTGCAAAGTCCTTTTTTTTTTTTTGAGAGGATATAAAAAGATATTTTGGGCCCACAATGGGCAGCAGAGAAGTTGAAGAAAGAGACCAGGCTATCCCTCCTCAAACCACTATCCATGGGGCCAACAAGTCAGTGTTAGGGACGTTTAGCAGGGAGACAAGTGACAGTTTCCTTTAGGAACATATTTGAAAGCTAGAGAACAAACTGCATTAATAACAGGAAAGCTGACGGGTGGATTGTGAAGAACAAAATTCTATAGTAACCCGGTATGTTGCCAGTTGCCCAAGTATCTGTGGTTGTGTGGAGATTACTTCATTCAGTTTTCTTCGGATAACACCCGTTTCTTTACATACCTTCCTGAATCAATGGAAGAACTATTTTTCACAGAAGAGCTTGAGAGAAACAAGCATCGGTTGTGGCCATTAATTTTATGAATGATTTGTTGGAAACTGCATTAAATGGCAACATCAGCCCACAAATGAGCTTTGAAATGTTCTTATTCCGAGTCTGTGCAGATGGGCAATTTGCTGTGTAATCAGTTTTCACAGCCACCCTTTCAATCAGGGTCACTTGTCTTATAACCGTGCTCTTGTTTTGCAGGTTTATATTTCACATATCAGAAATGCTGCATGTACAAGTTCAGTGACCAAAAAAGAGATAACTCAGAAAATACAGCAAGTTTATGTCCATGGGCACTTTGAACAGGGATTTCAACAAATATAATGCTCTGAGAGTGTCAATAAAAGACAGAGATATAGCCGAAGAGGAGCTATCTAGAAACCAGTAAGTGACAGAGCTTGAGAGTATTATTCTAGCTACTCCATGGAACTTACGCTTGTGCTGTAAGCCAAGTAAATTACAGCAGCGATATTCCTATATGCAATTAAAAAGAAGTCTCAAATAAATGCAGAAGAGTGATATGGCAACTGTGTAAATCTAGGATGATGCAACCCAAAACACTTTACGGTCCTCCTAGCATGTAGATACCGCACTGGAGAACATACAGAGATTAACCACCAAGTGAAACAGAGATCAGAGTATAAGACATATGGGAAAATATCAGAGGAACTCAATTTATACAGAGATCACTCACTGGGGACATTACCATTATGTAGAAGTGCGTTTAATGAAGTAAGGGAATTCTTCACATTAGTACAAGTAGGTAGAACAAGAAGCAGAAGCCTCAAACAAAGGAAGAAAAAGTTTAGGCTAGATACCATGATTTTTTTCCTTAAAATAGATGAGCTGGGTATTAGGATAGGCTGCCCAGAGACAGGTTATATTCTTAAGATATGAGAAAGACTAGATAAAACTTCACATGGGACGGGACGGCACAACTACACAAGGAGGAGGTATCAGTTTGAGCTCTGCCAACTGCTCTAAACCAATAAGCCACTTCTGAAAGTGGTGGAGAGTGGTGACACACATGCTGTGCCCCTCAGCCACCCATAACATGAGGAAACTGGCAGCTGCTTGCAGGAGAGGGGTAACACTGGATTACCAGCAGCTCCTACAGCCTCCATACTGGTCAGGTGAGACAGAGCCACATGTTTATGAAGATTTAGATGACTTGGGAGTCCTCTTCCAGTCCTTTGTCCTTGTTTCTCAGTGGTCCATAAATTACATATCTTACTTAATACATAAAGGCTAAGATTATTTTACTGTCAATTCACTCTGTAATGCAATAACACCATGAAAGACCAGCAAAATGAAGACTTGCATATGGCACTTAGGTTGAAATTTCTCATGCATGGATTTCAAAGTACCTTAAAATAGTATAGGAAAGTCTTGATAGACTAGGTTTGAGGGCATCTTTACTGTGAGTTTAGGATGGCCAGATCAGTTCCAAGTAGTGAAAGAACATGTAAATAGCCCTAAGAGGAGCTACAGATTTTGCATGCTTCTCCTGTGCACCATTTTCAGTTCCCTATGCATAAATTCTGAAGGGCTTTTTGTGTCCTTATTCACTTACCAAGTGAGTCTTCCTTTAGTTTTCACAAAGTCTGTTTATGCAGAACTCAAAAGGCTGAAGAAACAAAACTTCTGCCATTGTAGAAACCTCTAGAAAATTCAAAACAGTATCATATTAAGATCTCACACCTCAGAACTAAACGCCCGACTGTGCCCCATCAGAATTCTTCCACTTCCAGTACGCCTTTCAGCAGCCCTTTTCAATCTTTGCTGGGTTGTAAAATACTGGACCTTAAATAGTTTGTTCTGTGTATGCTCTTAGTCCTGGGACTTGAGCTGGTTGTATTTTTTTTTGGACGAGGTGAGTAGAAACAAGGCAGCTTCTGCTTAAGAAGGAGAAAAAGAAATGCTACTCTGTTGGTTGGGGTTTTTTTTTTGGGTTGTTTTAATGGCAACCTTTTTGAAGCTGCTCTCAGAGGTTCAGAACATTAGAACAAATCCAGGCAGAGAGATTATCAGCAGGATAGTGCAGGTGAGGCACTGAAAGACACAGGATAAATGCAATTTATCACATGAATCTAACCAGAGCTAGAGGGTATCTCTCTGCCAAGTGTGATTTGATTCATGTGGACACATACACATGTATGCGTGCACACACAGACCTGAGTGTGTGCATGGGTGTATGAGAGAAATTTCTTCTGTGCTTTGTACTGAGGGTATTCGCTGGAAATGATGTATGAAGTGAAATCCCCATGCTCATGGCACACAGGGAATATCAGGCAGAACTCCACAATCACTGCAGAGATGGGCTTTGCTATTGGCAGATCAAACGCAGCCAGAAGAGCAAACCAACCTGAAAGACTCTGGGGAAAACAAATATTTTTTTTTAAGTTATAAAATAACGTTCCCACCATTTTAATATCATTTCTCCCATTTTCTCTCCCTCTGGCATTCCCCTGGGCAGCCAGCTACATTAGCTGGAGCCTTAGAGAGATAAGAGCCCTCCCCACACAGATTTCCCCTTAAAAGCCCTTCACAATGTGTTAAAATTACATTTTGAATAACACTTTCTAGCTTTTTTTATTAAATTTTTAACGTGTTTTTACCATCTGAGAGTTTCTTCATAGCAATAGTAGAGCATGGTTGTATGGGAAACAGGGGGTTATGCTCTTTTCTCTTCCATGTTCTCAAGTACCACGCATTTGATGTTGCCTCTTTGAGAAACCAAAATAAATTAAACCATCTCCCAGCTATGCCGTGAGTTGCAAAGGGAATCTATGACAAAAGGAGTGGCTTTCCCAGGCCTTCCCATCAACTGATCCCAGGACAAAAGCACAGAGAAAGGGCTATAAGGAACCCTCCCAGAGAAGGAGCTGGTATGGATGTACCTTCTTCTGGGATGATGGGGTTTCCCTCCACCCATCACTGATGCTTGAACACACCTTAGCATTTCTAGACCACTCTGTTCATGGTGAGATGATTGCAGCTTGGCAATAGATTGCTGAAGAAGGACGTTTATTTATAATACGCAGTGTAGGAAATTAGGCCATTGTACTTCTGCACAGGGGAAAGATTCATAAAAAGTCACACAGAATTATTCTTATATAAGTGACAATGACATCGTTGTAAGGAGGAAGCAGAACTTTATTTGTCTTACTTAAAATGATATATAGAGCACTTGTCTGTTTATTCCACTGCAAACAGCTTCTGCAAAAACAGCAGTAATTCCCTAGGGGGTTCTGCTGATAGTTATAAGTTACTTGAGCAAAATCTCTCAAGTGAGCTACTGCCTTACAGGTAGCCATTATTCTAGATTCAAAGGGCTTTTTGTTGTTGTTGTTTGTTTGTTTGCTTTTTAAAATTATGTTCTGTGTAATATTGCTTTTTAAAATATAAATTGTGTCATAACACCACTACTTTTCAAGTAGGTAAGTATCTGTATCTAAATCAAAGGATGCACTGCCAAAGGAGAAACCAGTCAATAAATTGGCTTCATAATCAAATCTGGCTCAGGTTAAAGCAAAGTTAGTTTGATGGATTCAGCTGAAACCTAGTAAATAGCAGCCTACATAATTAAGCTGCTCTACCTTCGTGTAGTCTCCCTGGAAGCTTATGGGCATCTCAAAGGCACAAGAGTGACAATCAGCAGCTAAGCCGAGGAAATGAACAGGCAATATTGCCCACCCAGACGTCATTCCTTACCCCCCATTACCATTGTCTCACCTCTCAGAAGGATTAGCAGAATTTGTCTTCGATTCTTTGACGGGACCACAACATCTTCCTCTAATTTAAGGATGGATTCTGGGTCTGAAAATCAAATAACTAATATTAAGCAATGGGCAAAAATCAACACTGAAACTTGGTCTTGCTCTCTTTTTCTCATTTACGCGAGCTTATGAGCCTATTGTCTATGAACTCTCAGCCTTCAGCAGCACATTTAGAGGGTGTTTTTAAACAGATGACAGGAAGAAAAAAATAGAAAAGCAGGATAAAAACAAGCTTTGTAGTCCTCACAAATGGTTTGTATTTTTTCTGGGGGGAGGAGGAAAGAGAGTAGTAAACTATCTGATGAGGTTGAACAGAATGGGAATTGGCACTGAAGTTGACATGGGTTTGCACCATATTCTTATTATTAATTAATTGCAATCATCAAGCTATTTCTTTGACTAACTCAGCTTTCCATAGCCCATTTTCATTCTTGATTGATATTTTTCTGGTTGTTCAGCAAGAAAGTGAAAAGTGCAAGGTCTGTAATTTCTTTTTAGTACTTCAGTCCCAAAAAAGAGGTTTTCAAAAGTTGAAAATGTGTGAAGCTTGGCTTGATTTATTCATTGGGAAAAAAACCCCAAAACTAAATTAATTTCCAGGAAATTAATGCAACGTTTCTAATTTACTTTGAGAAGTCATCATCATTTCTTGACTATTTTTGGTTCTTTGGTGACCCAGGAAAACTCTCTTTCATCGTGGCAAACCTTCTTTTTCCATAAAAAAATGGTAATAATAATTACCTGCTTCACAGCAGTGTGGTAAGATTCAGTTAATTAGTGTTTTCAAAGTGCTTTGAGATCCTAGGATGGAAGATGCAATAGAAATGCAAAGTATTATTATTATTCAGAGTTAACAACCAAATTTCAACCATTTGCACTTATCCATCTTAACAGCATGTACTCAAGGGAAGAAAACACATAACTTGTCAGCAGACAGTCCTCTTAATGTGGGTTATAAAACCACCTTCTTGATTACCATCTGGAGTAACATTCACAAGTGAGGGATAGCAGATGTGTGCGCATGGAGAGATGCAGCCCACTTTCCCAATCCATTGGACACATCAGTGTTGCCATACTGTATCCAACCAGCCCGGTATTATGGCTCTGACACCAGCCAGCCCTTGATGCTTAAGGGCAAACAAGAGCCACTCTTGCCTTTCCTTCAGCAAAAAAAAAAAAAAATAACAACCCAAGCAAACTCCCCCTTCCTCCTTCCACTTCCCTCTTTCATAATAACAACGCAGCAGCCAACTGTGCAGTGCTCTACAGTGGATGAAAATGTCTTCCTGACCCCTGTGTGCAATTAGTTTCCTCCCAGGAGCATGAGATTTGATTATTTTTGCCGTTATCTTCGCTTGTACAGCCACAAGTGTTATTATCTCGTCTCCATTTTTCAGATAGGATTTTTTTTTTTTTTTTTTTTTTTTTTTCCCCTTGAAGATTAGCCTGAACCTTCCAGAGCCCTGGCAGGGAGGTGCCTCGCGGAGGTGTGCTGCCTCTTGCAGGGAGCAGTGGCATCAGCCTGCTGTCGGCTTTCACGTCGCTTCTGGCCCCTCGGACGTCTCCAGAGATCTCCCGGGCAGGGGTAGGCATCCCTATCAGGATGTGGAAGTGGAGGAACCTCATGAGGCATCTGCAGAAGAGAGATTTGCCTGGGTTTAATGAGAAGAAGTGGGTGGTGTGACTTAATTTAATTCTGCTCAGGCTCTGCTGCTGTCCTGCCCCTTTTTTGCAGGACGAGGGGGCAGGTAACTCAGGCGAGCTGCTCTACAACCCTCACCCATGGAAAGCTGCTGCTGAACACAGATGGCTTCATGGAATATTAAATACACGGTCCTGGTGCCATTTTATTTACATACCTTGGGTGGGAAAAACATGAAAGCAATCCTGCCCTCAGGACAGGAACATCAGCCCTTCCAAGCACCACACAGCGTGATAAAGGATCCATCCTGAAAAGCAGCGTGGGTGGAAGGCGAGCACGCACGGCTGCTAAGGACGGCGTGGGCTGTGTCGTCAGAACGGCTTGTGCAATGTTATCCCGAAGTTCGGGGTTCGGCACAGCAATTCCCAGAGATGCCGTGTCCCAGATGCCATCCGTTTCGTGGCTGCTCGCTCTGCTGCTCGGTGTTTTATGGGCAGGTGGGGCCAATAAAACACCTAGCGCATTCAGCGGGAGCCTTTCTGCTGACACTGGTGGGCTTTGGATCAGGCTCTCCATGGTCTGCTCTCACTCAGACGCTGACATTTTCAAACTTCAGGGGTGGAAGTGTTGGAAAACTTAACCAAGTGCCTGTGAACTGCTGTAAGAAATGCACTAACAAAATATTCATTAAATGAGCCACTTCCTTATCTCACTTTCAAATTGCGTCAAAGAGAAAAAGATTTATAGGTGACAGAAAACAATATTAAATTTGATCAAATGCACACAACTCTCTGGATCCCCAGGATGCCACTCAGGGTAGTGACAGGCCATTTTAAGTCAGCAAACCGGCTTTGTTCCAGCATTCTCCAAAAGCAGGAGAAAAGCCTATTTTGGCCTAGCTGGTCTCTTTGTACTGCCACGTGGCTTTTTTGGTGGTGAGCCGGGGTTCAAAGGAGCATGGTGTATCTATCACTGCCATAGTTAATCCTATCATTAGAAGATATAAACAACCTTCTCCCACATTAGCAATGTTTACCTCATATTACGCTAGCATTCATTTTCACTAATATGATACAAAAGTGTAATGATGTATAAGTGTTTTTTAATGTTAAGTAAGTGAAAACAGGTGGGTAATTTACCACTGGCTCTGTACAGATTGGAGCTGGCATTTCACAAGGAAGACACTGGACTCTTTCTTCTGTGTTTTTCATATGTAATTCTTTTTATTTTCCCAGCATCTCCTGATACAGTTTATAGTTTATGCCACCAAGTCAAAGCCATAAGTGCCACCATTATTTTGGAGCCAGCAGAATGAAATGTTTGTTTAGAAAGCCTTCAGTTAGCCATGGGATGAGTGGGTTTGATGTGGAGGTGGGTATTCTTTACTCATATTTGTGTTAAGACTAAATATTTTGCTTGTGTAAGTTACTCAGGAACTAGTATGTGCTCCTGGGGCATGACCTCTCTCGGAAGATCAAACCCTAAAATAGAGGAGACAAGATCAGTGATGACCAGTGACTTTTTTGTTGTAAGATGTGAGGACATGCAGATTTCATATTAAATTTACTGAACATCTGATTTTTTACTTTCATCGTTCTTATTCATTCATTTCTATAGATATAGTAATGCCCAGAAACCCAAATGAGATATATCACACCATGAAAAAAAAACTATAAAATGTGGATAGAGGGAGTTTTTGACCCAGCAAGGAACCCATCCACACGTGTCTGGTCCCCTACATAATGGATGGGAAGGGGCTCAGGAAGCGGCAAAGTCAATGGGCTTTGCAGGGTCACACAGGTCAGACCCCACGGGGAGACCCAGTGCTCCTGCGTCTGCTCCACATGGCTTCTCGTATGCAGGATCAGGCTTAATTTCCACTTCAAGAGAGTTTTGACTCCCCAGCTAGCGTTGCAAGATTATTTCTTTTTATCTTTGTTCCTTTTTTTAGAATTCCTTTCTTTGAAACGTTTTGCTTAGTAGTAATTGCTGCTAAAATTTCACAGAACATTTGCAAAAGTGACAGCCTAATTCTAGAAAATTTGAAACATTTAAAAGGCATTTGTACAGAATTTTGGTGCTGAAAAGCTTTGTTGGTGAAGTTTTATTCACTGAAGTTATCTAGGTAATTTCTGCAAAGCGGAGGCCTTAAATTTGAGTATGCTTCACTTCCATGCATTTCCTTGCTATATTTGGCATAACTGGAGGAAAAACTGAACATCAGAGATTCTGTTTTAGGGCACCAAATGGGGATTTCAAAGACCCTAGAAACAGTGTGGACAGTATTTGCTGAAAATTAAGAAATTTCCAGTGAAAACCCTATGAAAAAAAAAAAGTGTCTGGTAGCTTAAAACAATTACACACATTTGCTTTAACACTAAATCAGGGCGCTAACTATCCCTCAGTGCTGCAAAAAAAGTGGCATTTTACAGAGTCTTCCCGTTTCCTACTGAAAATAGATCTAGATGTTTCCAGGTGGGCTGCTGCTCCGCAGGGAGTGGAGGAGTCCTCCCCTGAGGGGCTTCCCACAGCCTTCTCTGGGGAAGCCCATGTTCCCACAGCCACCGTCTGCACACCCACTGCAGAGAGCTTGCGAGCAAAACGGGCAACAAAACCAGGCACGAGTGAGCATGACCATGGATATTCAAAGCAACCCTCCTTTTGGGATAGTGGAAATGGTGCACAGCTCTGCGGGGCTGGTGGGGGTTGCAGGTCCCCATCATCCACCAAGGCTGTGAGTGGAGATGCTGGGGGGTCAGGACTGCCATCCCTGCTCCCAGCCCAACTGAAACAGCTCCATTCCACTCCCAGCCCTCTCCTTCCTTTCCTTCGGGCTGTAGCCTTTCTTCGTTATTTTCCTCTGGGGCTGCAATTTTTCCCGCTTAGCCACAGACAGTATATAAAACACATTTTACTAAAGTTCTTCCAACAAAAACTTCATTGAAACAACTTTTAAAGTTGTGAAAAAAATAACAGGAAATTCACACTTAGGCCCTTGAGGATGAAACATGACATATGTCTTCCAACACATAGGCACAATGGGGTGCGCTATAAAAGTAAATAAGGATCACACCATGGTGCCTAGCTGTTGGAGGACATGCCTTTTGCCATTAAGTTATCATTTCCTTACTTTTTTGTCCAAACTCCTATGTACTTTTAATTGTTGACTCCAGTGACTAAATTAATCTTCTTTCTTTCTTTTATTTTAATAAAGCAATTGTGTGACCTGCCTTAAGGTTAGAGACTAAAAATTAGCACAAGCATTAACATTTAATATACCAACCAAAATGAAGATTTACATTGCAAACGGATAGGCAGTCTAAATTTAGGCTGCTCACAAAATGAGGCTATACACAAATGTATTTCATTAATTATATATGTCTAGGAGAACTTAAATACAGCCAACATTTATGCATGCTGAGTACATGTGCCAAAAATGTTATAGTCTTGTATGGTGAATGCAGTTTTAATTTGCATGTGCAGTGTGTTTTTTCAATAAAAAGGGGAAAAAATTCCCTAAAATCTGCACAATCTGCTTTCATTCTCCATTTAAAATATTGGCAAAGCAGATCTTCACAGTAATAATCATAGACTTCACTATTAATACCCAAGATTTATTTCATTCATTTGAAAGCCTCCCTTGTGAAATATTAGCACCCATTTGGACTCTTTTCATTCTCCAAAATTATCAGCTCTTGGGATTCCCTTCCCTTTGGGGGTTCTGGTGTATTTTTAAGGCCAAGTCAATCCTCAGAATACGATAGGTAGAAACAGTCTTAACTATAGTGGTTCATTGGGTTGTTCTCCCACATGACAAAACAGGACAGAGCCTATTGATAAAATCACATTGCTTATTACTGGAACACATTTGTGAATCTTTTTTTAAGAGACCCACTTACAGATGGAAGCGTGCACCCCGGGAGCCTCAGGATTCTGCACGAAAGCCAGCCTTGGTATGGTGAGAGACCTCCTTCTGGCTCTGCAGACTTTCATTGCACCTTGCAGTTCCTGTAAACCCTGAATCCTTACAAGCCCCATATTTTTGCCCTGATGGTGAAAGCAACTTACTCTTGAGCTAAACCGAGGCACTACAGGATGACCATCGCTGTCAGATTAAAAAACGTATCTCCACGTTCCCACCTGACCACGTCTATTTTTCACATTGGAAGGGGTTAGCTGTTGAACTGGAGACCCAGTAATCTGTTGCTAGTCCCGGGGTACTTACCCTGATTGCTGGGCTGGGAATAGGTGTGCTGCATTTGTAATTGATCCAATTTCCATGCCTGGGTCCGATCCACAAAGGGACATACCCTTCCACTCAGCTGGGGATTAGGGCCTAGAAAGGAAGATAACTGACAATCTCAACTAAAGGGGAACATAAATATACCTGTGAATTGTGGAGTAAACAGCTGCTGAGTGATTAAAAGCTAAGTAAAGCTGAACCACTTAATCAGTTTTTAAAGCTGTTTGTTGCAAGCATCCTGCAAAGTGACAGATTTTTTCTGCTATATAACAAAACAAAATGAAAGGAGCCTTTCTTCCCTCATGACAGCTTAAAAGTGCTGTGCTGTCTTTTTTCCCCTCAGACTCTGAAGCAGTGTCACTTCAGGAGAATAGCTGTGCCCAGGAGGGACCAGCATGTGAGAGGGCCCCGTCTCCTCCTTGACTGGCATGCTGCATTGCAGAGCCCCACACTGATGAGACAGACCCCTCAGCAAAGGAAACTGGAGGTTAAATACTGGAGATGAAAAATTCTCAGGGTCAAGTCTGCTATGGGAAAGCATGTTTCCCCACAGTGTGCCCAAAAAAAGGGATGCCCAGGCTAGCCTGGACAGACCGTGCTTCCAGCGGTGAACACATGCTGCTGAAAGCCACCCCACATGTGAACGGTGCCCTGAGGGCAAGTGTTTGCTATAACCAGCAGACTGCAGTCTAACCCTGAATGGCAATGGTAAGTATGTTTTCTGCATTATCCAGGAAAGTCCTAATACCCTTTCTAGTTTCTGTGCTATATACAGAGGAACCGGGGCTCTCATCACTGAAGTACTATGGGGCAGAAGAAAGTTGCCAATGAACACTGAGAAATGCTTGACACAAGCTTTACCATAAACAATCAGAGAGATGTTTATGTAGACAGAAATGAGGTTTCTAATCTCTCTCTAGCATTCTTTCTGCTATAAGCTCTTTTTATCCATTCCTCAGAAATTATGCAGAGGGAAAGACTTACAGACCTGGTCCTTTGATTCTCAGGTTAGTAGAAAACACTGTCCACCATGGGAGCAGAAGCCACCTTCTCTCTTTGGAGGATGGGAGCACTTCCCCACAGGAAACGAATGATGCCACTGCTTTTTACTTAGGCTGCCAGGAGAAAGCAGAGGCCATCAGATAAGGAAGGAATCCTTCTTCCTCTCCACCCCTGCAAGAGCGACACAGAGCCAGACGCAAGGGCTGAGCGGCATCTGCTTATCTTTTTGGCCAACTCTGTAGTCCCTCTAAAGTGGTATTTGCAGGGGAAATGAGTGTATCTAGGAAAGCAGCTAGATCTCCAAAGAAAAAGAGTTTGCTGTTCTTATGTGAGGCTGTTTCTCAGGAAAGAGATAAGCAGAGCAGCTGAAACTTCAGAAAGAGAATCATGAGACATGAAGTGTCCTTTCTGAAACCACTTGGAAGTCAAGACGTTGGGACCCAATCGTTGACATTTCTATCTTATTACTAGCAGATGCGTAGCAAGGCTTGGTTTGACAAAGGGATGAGCTTGAGATAAAGTAATGGGAAACTGTCCAAAGGAATTTGAGG
Organism: Numenius arquata; assembly: GCF_964106895.1. Classification (NCBI taxonomy): domain Eukaryota; kingdom Metazoa; phylum Chordata; class Aves; order Charadriiformes; family Scolopacidae; genus Numenius; species Numenius arquata. Next base: position 18,270,883 of record NC_133579.1, on the reverse strand, counting down.
AGGCCTTCGGAGCTGGAGTGACATGGCACTTTCTATTTAAGAGGAGTTTTGATCAGAATCCTATCTGAATCAGACTTCAGGCATAATGTTTGAAAAAGTTTGGAATTACATTTTTAAGTTTTGATTCAAATAAGTTCCAGGTCTGAATGAATACACATCAAGAACTTTTACAGAGACAAACTTTGCTGAGTTTTGTGTTGAATCTGCAGTGCTAGTGCTGCACGGCACCAACAGTTATTAGCTTCTCTTTCATACTGTCTCTTACACTTGGGACATCTTTCTGATTGATTGACAAAGCTTCTATCCTCTCCTTCAAACCTCTCCTTAAGACAAATGTCCACTTTGAATTTATAAAAGTTAAGCAATGGCAAGTCAGGGAACTACTGGAAAGAGTCCAGCGAAGGGCAACAAAGATGATTAAGGGATTGGAGCATCTCCCTTATGAAGAAAGGCTGAGAGAGCTGGGACTCTTCAGCCTGGAGAAGAGAAGGCTGAGGGGAGACCTTATTAATGCCTATAAGTATCTCAAGGGTGGGTTGAAGGAGGAGGGAGCCAGACGCTTTTCAGTGGTTCCCAGTGACAGGACAAGGGGCAATGGGCACAAGTTGGAACATAGGAGGTTCCACTCGAATATGAGAAAGAATTTCTTCACGGTGAGGGTGACAGAGCCCTGGAACAGGCTGCCCAGGGAGGTTGTGGAGTCCCCTTCTTTGGAGATTTTCAAGACCCGCCTGGATGCAGTCCTGAGTAGCATTCTCTAAGCAATCCTGCTTCAGCAGAGAAGTTGGATTAGATGATCTATATGGTCCCTTCCAACTCTAAAAAAATTCATTGAAATTCAGTGAAATTCAGTGAAATAGGTAGGAAACGGAAATACCCAATATAAGTAACTGGGCCTATTACAAAACTCCTTGCACATGCTCCTGAGAAATAATGTGCTGTATACTTGTCTCCCAGACTTTCGTGCATTACTCATCTGCCTAAATTGTCTTCTTGCTACATGTTAGCATCTAACTCGGTGACTAAGGGTTTTCTGCTGTTTTGTAACAGCTGGAGGTGAGGACTGTATTACAAGCAAAGCACTTGCACAGCATAGCAGCTTCTCAGAGATGACTTAAGGTGGGACTGGGCTCTAGACTCACATTCCCCCCGAATGGAAGAGCTGGGTCCCTGAAAGGATGGAAAGAAGGATGCTCTGCGAGTGCATCTTTTGGGATTAGCATGAAGAGCTGAATCGGAGGGGCAGCATATGCTTCTGCAGGCATGGCATGAGAAGGGCTTTACCGCCATGACTGTCCCCACACTTGTCTTAACCAGCTGCCTCACAGAACTCTCCCTGCGTGCTCAGCCTCTGCCTGGAATTTATCTATATCTGGAGAAGAGGATGGGTCCCTCTATTTTTAGATCCGTCTCTTCCTCCTGTGGCCCTGGGATGGCTTCTTCATGCCCTTGCTGGAGCCCAGGAGCTTTAACAGCCGGTTCTCTGATGGATACTTCCTCAGAGATGATCAGTCACCCCACTCCACTGACCTCTCCTTCCACCCCTCTGCCTGGCTTTGTGGCTCTCTCTCAGGCAGCTCCTGCCTCTGTGCTCTGCTGCTGCTCACAGACTCTCTCTCTGCCATCTCCTTACTTTATCTCTTCCTGGGGGTGGCGGCTGGTTATGACGAGCCCCTGCTGCTCTTTCCTCCCCCAGAGATGGATTTTCTAGGGCACATCTCTGACCTCAAGTTGTTTGTGGGCGTAAGAGTTGGTTCTGCTGGCTATTTGGCTTTGCTCCCAAGAAGACATGCCTTCCCTGGGACTTTTTTCTAAAGAATTATCAGTTTTCATACCAAACTACTGCTCTTATATTCTGAATCACTGACCAGCTCCCCAGAGGACATGTGGTTCTTCAGGTAGAGTGGGATGAGTACAGAAGCCCCAGCTGGTCTGACTGCACCCCAAGCATGGTAAGGTAGCATTATGAGTCCTCTTTAAAACTGCAAAATAAATAAGAAAAAGGGAAATGATATCGACTTCACATTCAATATCCCTTTCATGAACTGTGTCTCTTGTTTTATAACCCACTACACAGCTTGTCCCTATAAATATCTCGGTGATCCAGTATGAAAAAAAGTGTACATCAGAGACGTGAGGATTTTGTCTTCCTTGTAGCTCACCAAAAAAGTATAATTTACAACAAGAGCAGCATTGTTATACATTTAAAGCAGGCAGTCCTTGTAGTCAGCAACTTGTGATGGTAAAATACGAGTGCTGCCTCCGTATTCTCTGCAGTGCCGGAGTTCGGGCTGCAGCCCTAACCCGTGCAGCGGGGACAGCGAGCAGAGAGGCTGGAGGGAAGCAGCGCAGGATTGCTGCATCTGTCCTTGGACCCCACCGGCGTTCACAACGCCTTTTGTGTTCTCTCCTCCAGTCCCTGAGAGTTGCTCCAAGTTTTAGGAGGGAGATGTTGGGATGGATATGGCTGCAAGGATAGCTGTGTGCGCTGGGTGTTAATGCACTTGTTATCATAGGTTTTGTTGCTACCACAAATGCTCTTTCAAGAAGAGTTACTGATATTTACAGGTGTGGCTTTGCACACAGAGTTTTAGGCTATTGGTCATCTTCTATATTAGGAGACATAAGGGATAACTTCAAATAACAACAAATTATAACACTTCCATTCCCGTTTCAGCTCTACGCTAATTGTCTACAATGTGGTGATAGTCTCTGATAACAGCCTTTCAACTGCTTAAAAATTCTGTTCTGCTTTTTGGGAGCTGCTCACTGAAAATATTTGTCTTCATGAAGGAGAAACCTTAGGAGAAGCCTTATAACTTCACTGTGTCTTTATTTTGTATTTGGACATCAAGCTAAGAAGGTTAAACTATGCACAGCCGATGCACAGGTTTCAACTGTGCACAGATTTAAGGCTGGAAAAATAATCACTGATGCATTAAAAAGCTTAATTCAACTTCATGAACAGGAGAACTGGGATGTATCATTTCTTTCTGAGCTCCTTTCTGAGCTCCCATGCAGATAAGGCAATTTGCTCTCACACTGGAGCACAGGTGAAAATTTGTTCTTACTTGTAGCAGCTGGATGTGAGCTCTGTATTACAAGGCCTGTATTAAAAGCACTCACACCACAGTGCTAGTCTTGGAGGGAGGTTTCCAAGAGGGCTGGGCAAGCAAACTGCAGAAAACTTATATGAAGAACAGAACACGCACCTAGAAATTTCTGTTTAACATTTCAGAGTGCTGGATAGCTGTAAAGGTCAGACTCTGAAGGAGGAACCTTTTCTTTGGGAAGAAGACCTGTTCTGTCAGGGCAAAGGCACTGAGAACTGCATAGAGATGCATCCAGAGGGAGCTTGGTGCAGGACAGCAGGCCAAGGGAAATCTGTCCCCCCCAGAGAGTATACTGGTGCACAGTGCAGCTGCATCACTCTTATCTAGCAGCAGTCTGATGTACTAATGCCAATGGTGGCACTTAAAACACTGTCTCTTTAAACACTCCCATTTCTTAGCTTGTGCTCTGGACCCATTTTTATTTAGGGCTAGTGAGAAAGAGGAAGAAAATGCATTAAATACTTAATCTTACTGATTTGTGGAGGAAAATACCATTGCTAAACCACATTCTCTTTTTGGTCTCCCACCTGTGTTTGTCTTGTCTATTTTGACCATAGGTATCTTTGGAACAAGTCCCATCTACTAATCTGTGTTGACATTTCCTTGTAGAAAAGAACCTTTTTTTTTTCCACTGGATCTTAGACACTTTCTTACTACACACAGCTAGGAATGAAAAAGAGAAAGCCATGTTTACACAACTTTTGGTCTAGTTAGCATCACACAGGAATTTGCTCGATCAAAGAAAATTCAACATTCTTCCTTCAATTTTTTAGTCTCTTTCAATACAGACACTGCAATGTGAGCGGGCATCAGCGTGACACAGTGGAAACCTAAAGATGAGAGGCTGTAAAGATGAACTATATCTTGGCAGAGAGAGTCTGAGGGAGTCTTTATTCCCTTAGATATTCCAGGAAAAGTGGGATTCATTCCACCTGACTCTCAGCACTTATGTTGTAGACCTGCACCTCTGGCTATGTAGGCACCCTTTGGAGTTAAAGGAAGGAAAGTGGGCACTTCAACAGCGTAGCTCATTGACTCTGTTCTTGACATCTACCTTAGGAACTGCTATTTGGAAAATTTTTTTCTTCTTAGAAAGTGGATCTAGTTCAGATCCACATCTAGTCCAGATCTAGATGTTGAGACTGGGAATATCTGAAGTTAAACAGAGAAGTCTCACTCCAGAAATGTATGTACCAGCCCCTGATAATTTGGAAAAACATGTGTGGGTTGTGGGAGGGAAGACTTTTGAAGGGAATACATTGTATCAAACTATATGTCCTCCGTGAGGATACTACAGATGTGGCTGTACAATAAGAGATACTGTTAATAAAGAGGAGCTTTATTCCTACTGACGTGGGATCCATATAGTGCATGAATATGATGCCAGTGAGATTCACAGGACACAAGGAAATGTGATTAACTGCTAAAGACAATAACCTAGAAGAGGAGCAAAAGAGCTGCGCAATCCAGACTCTATTATCTTAGCATTGTTCTAGTGAGCCCCCTGATATTTCACAGACCTTGATGACATCCATGATCTCTTGAACTCTCCCTCTCTCCATGGCACGTTATAGTTGCTGGTCTTCTGCAAGGCGGTGAAAAACTCTTTTGGCCTGAGTGAAGCACAGGTTTTCTGTTGATCCTTCTGGGTGAGCTGTTGACTGCAGGGGTGGGTGCCTGCTCTTGGAAATGGCTGGACAGCATGATACTGGTGATTCCTTTGATGTTCCTAGTTCCTGATGTTCCTAGCTCCTGGAAGAGAGGACAGATACCAACCAGATATTGCCCTCATGGCATAAACATTGTGACAAGCAGTGCTCACACCAAGAAAAAACCTCAACCTATGAACCGCAGGAAAGGAATAAACAATCAAGTAATGTCTGAATGTGTCAACTCCCAGAATGGGAAAAAAATAGCAAGGCTTGCAGAGTCTAAGGGCATGGAACTGCCCAGTGGAGAGAAGGCTGTCTACCAACAGGCCATTGACAGATTTGGAGGCTCAGTTACCATGCATGGCAGAGGAAAGAAACTAGCCATTTGCAACTATGCTATTAGACTGATAACCAGTTAGATCCCAGCTGGATTGTATAACAGCTGCAAAATATTTCCAACAGCACTGATAAGTCATGATATTAGGCAGAAGAAGTATGACCAAGCGCTGGCAACATACAGTCTAAACCGTTTTGACACCAGTAGGAAATGCACATTGCCAAAGAGAAACCAATAAACAGGAGCCATTATCACTTGACTTTTTCAGATGATATGCTGGCAGAAATGGGAAGGAGGTCACCTGCTGCTGGGTCACTGGCAGAGCAGTGTATAGGTTTAATCACAGCACAACACCACAATGCACTTGAGAGAGGGGGTATGGGCCAAGCCAGCGCTCTAGCAGCTAATAGGGACATATTTCTCAGACATCAGCAGCTTGAGGGCAACATGAAGTTAGATCACCAAGTGAAGCCCTTGGAAAATGTGAAAACACACGATCCCCTTGGCTCTGGTTGAGCTTCTGCAGAAGGAAGAGTAACACCACAAAGGTGCTTCTGTACAGCCACTAAGGTTAGCAGAGAACAGATCAGCAGTCTGGGAATGATGCAGACACTTAGAGACAAACTGAAAGCAATCATTGGAAAGAAGTCCATCTCCATTACCATCTGCTGAGAATAATGTCTGAGTTACCAAAGGTGAAAGTGTTTCAATTGGTGCAATCAGAAGGCTGCTCTGGCGCAGTCTTGAGGGAAGGAGACTGAGGTTAGCCATTGATGTATATGACCATCTTTTATTCACTTTTTGGCAGGGTGTTATAAGGCAAGACCTCTACAGACAGGTAAATGAGCCTAGAACACCTCCAATAGGACCTGCACAGAAGAAGCTACAAGAGAGAAGAATTTGAAGGAGGCTCCAGGAAATCAGTATCTGTCCATGTGGCTGTAATGTGAACAGAAATTGCTCCATCTCTCTTATTAGATCTCTTAATCAGAAACCAGCTTCATTTTACAAGTGTGAACCTTTTATGTGGTATTAGCCGTCCGGCTATACATGGGACAGGCTAACCTAATAGTGTTAAATGGGTGCAAACATTTTCCTGGCTTCCAATACACAAGTTTCCAAAATGTGGAATGTGGTAGAGATAACAGGTTGCACTTTATTGCCTCTTCTTCCCTTTTTTAAGATGCTGAATTTCATTAAAGGATGACTAAAATACATTAATTACTTCCCTAATATTCCTGTAATTGCTATTGCTTTGCCACAGGGAGGATATATGATAGGAAGTGGCAGAGGAGGTGATCTTTTTAGATGGGAGAATGGGAAGGGAGGTGTTCATCAGTCAGTCCTTCTATTAAGATGTGATCCCAGATGATAAAGAAGTTTAAGGACCCCTGCTGCTTTAGCACATCTCCGTGTTTTCATTATTGGAGGCAGAGAATGAACTGCCGAGCTCATGGAGAGATTGTGTTGTTCCTGCGCTAGTCCCTTACTTTGACCAATTTTACATCTTTGTAGCACTGCTGATTCCAGCAGAACCGCCCCTGATTTCCACCAGGATAAAGGAAGGGTGACTTTGTCACCCTGCTTTTATGAAAATTGAAGCTCAGTAATACCTTTCAGTGCTGATTTTTTTCAGCAGGCAGTGACACAGAAGCCATCATAGCACAGGAGGCAACAACCCTCCTGTGGCATCAGCCATCAACATCAAATGCTCCTGTCTGTCCTCACTGGTTTGTACCTCTCCTCTCATTCCAGAAGGAATTACCTTGTCCCTGACTAGGTGCAGGGCTGGACCATACAGGCACCTAGCAAAGAACACGACTTGTGCTGCCCAACACTAAAGCAGCATCTCTCACTGCCATCTCTGGACCTTCACAGCCCCCATGAACTTTTTGCTAGGTGTACAGCACTGCTGGTGTGTTGCAGAAGCTGCAGTCCTGAGGTGTGTCATTTCAAAATTCATCCTTTTCTCGTGTCTTGGAGTAGAGCTTGGATGACCAGTTCACAAAAGTCTGGAGGCTCTCCCATTGGCTTACGAATGGTCATTACTATAATTAAAAGGTGGTTTAGCTGGAAGGTTATGCCAATATACCCTTATTGAACCTTAACAGGAGAAATAAATCCTACCTATTTTGATTCTGTTTATTGAATATACATATAAGCAAATTTTAAAAACCTTCCCCTGCTTTTCAGTACATTTATTTCTGATAGTGATGTTGATTTCTGATGGTGATAAAGATATAGCTGTTAATAGCTTTTTCGCATGTGTAAAAAGTGCAATGCAGTTCTGTAAGTGTGCTTAATCTGATCCTCTCACTTCTTTCACCAGCCTGCTGTATCCTTGTGCACCGTGAGCTCCCTGGAACAGGAGCTCTCTCTGTATTTACAACTGTGCTTCACTTATTTAAAAAAGGAGTCATTAAGTAGAATAGTTGTGATATAATAACAAATAACAAAGGCAGGCTTTGGAAGTGTTGGACTTCTAGGGCTTTCCTCTCAACCTGTGTTAAGCTCATCATGTTAAATTGTCTGAGACCTCACCCATTGCCATAACTCTAAGACAAAACCTTGTTACTCATAAATTAGTTTATGGATAACAGCTATTTGAGTTTTAATGAGACTACCAAAACTGTTTTAGAAATGTAGGCATATCTCACAACCAGAGCAGTTTTGAAAATCTTGCCTTGTTGGAAGCTTTTGTTTGATTTGCTTGCTTATACTACTTTCAATACTAATTTTTACAAATATTGTTCACCCTTCTGGGAACATTACTCTTATTATGTGTGTACAGAGACCAACATAGTAGTAGGCCCTCTTCTTGTTGAGAAATACTGGGCACAACTTAGCAAAAAATAGACCTAAGGGAAATCATAATACCAGTAAGTGGATGCTCACAATCAGATAATTCAGTTCCACTTGTGACCCTTAGCTGCAGCCCAGACACTGTTTTTTTATGCTGTGGCTTCAGAGGGATCAGGGAAGTGCTCTTAGGGTGCGAGACTGAGCCCAAAGGCCAGACATATCTTGCTGGTGGATGAGTTCTAGGTTTGGTTAGGAGAGCTGCGACCTTGAAGAGGATCCCAGGCTGCTGCCTGATTCTCACAACTGAAAACAGGAGACCTTTCAAAGCTTTTCACTGCCACTCTTTTTAATATCTAGGTACGTTTTGATTCACTTCCAAATCAAACAGCATAACTATATTCTGGAAATTAATAAATGTGAGAGTGAGGGATGTTTCTTGGCAAAATACTGTGCATACCTATTGCATGGCATAAATAATACATTGTGATAATTAATAACGATAAATAATAAATAATGCAGTTGGTTGCAGCACTGGGGACTGTGGATAGACCTACATTTATAAAAGTTGAAATTCTAACATAAAAGGATAATCTATCAAACACTGAGCTGTGACACTTTGTATTATTATACGATTCAGACCATTTCAGCATTTAGGAAGGATATTTGGTCACCCATCTCTTCTTAGGAGTCTAAGACCCAATAACAGTGACAGTTGCATGCCTGCATACCTTTGAGCATCAGTTTTACACATCTGCAAATCAATTCCAGTGATCTAAACTGTTCTCACAAAGCAGGAGAGAGTGTACAATTGCACCAATAATCGGGTGTGCCCTTAGGAAGTAGGGGTACAGAAAGAGAAGACTGATGTAGCTGAAAAGCCGCCACAGAGCATTTGAAAATTTGTCGTTACGTAAGACGTACTTCATATTTACCATCCTATACTATTCGTAGTTCTACATTGCCTCTTCTCTTTCACTGGACTCATTTATCGGTCCTGCATATTAGCTCCTGCTCTAATAAGAAGGGGGAGAGCTGATTGACAGTTCACTGAACCAGATACTTCTTAAGGGAAAAATTGAAGAGGTTAATTATAATATCTCTTACTGCTTTAGTATTTCTGTGAGCCAGAGCGTAAATATAATGTAAGCCTAGAATGGGAACCAATATTTTCCTGACACCTCCCCAAGCAGGCACTCCAGATTTTATGATGCTGAAGAGTCAGAGAATTCAGATCCTATTCCTCTGTATAGCAAAACAGGGACTTTCAAACAGAAAAATAAATTCGTTGGCTTTAACAATATATATTTTTGTTTAACTTAGCAGTTTCAAAAGTCCCTGCTTTCCCATGAATTCAAATGGGAGCTGAATTCTCTGAGTTCTGCTCTGCTGCAGACTGTCATGTTGGCAATCTGTAAGTCATTTATTTATTATTTTTCGCTGTAAGTGCAGCACCTTTTTCAGTGATTTGATTTTTTGGTCAATTATATATAGTGGTTAGAATGGCCGTTGCATTCCACTGCTATTTCATTTAAAGATACATTGCTTGGGCCTCCATTCAGCCAAGTACTTAGGCAGGTACCCAACTTAAAGTGCAGCGCCATCAACACTGAGTCATCTGTTTTAAATTAGGCACTCTGGCTGAACCAGGATCTTAATTAGGCAAGCACAGTTTTAAGGACTCCTTTGCCTTTTGTCAAGAGGCATAACCCTCCATCATCACTGGAAAGTTTGCTTGAATGCAGACTTTGTCCCTGTATTTCAAAGGTGCAGATCCCACTCATGCTGTTTTATCATGTGTTTTTATCACTCCATCCCTAATGTCTTCCACTGCACAAGAAGAAGAGAAATGAAAAGAAAAATGCAGACAGGAAGGTGGCAATTTAGGGACTGTGCATCTGTGTGACAGGCATCCTAAGGGGGAAGAAAGAAAAACATTTAGGAAGTTCTGTACAGCCGCTGCTCAACTATAAGACCACCCCACTGCAGGTAAGAAATGAGAAATTTTGAGGGCTACTGAGCACCGACTCTTCACAGTGGATCAACACTCAAAGTTATTTAGCACAGGTGTTTCTGTAATTGTAACACATTGATAAAATTCCGTGTTCACTGGCCCTCAAGCACCTCTCTCCCACTTGCACAGTGGTCTGGTATTAGTATGCTGGGGCTGTAATGAAAACCATATCATCAGCTGGGCTGTGTCAAACCCTGCGTTTTCCTCATCTCGTGCATGCTTCTGTCCTTGCCTGGGCACTGGGCTGTGCATTTGTAGCTTATACACGTGATTTGAAGGGAATCAGATGGTTGCTATTGGTCATTGTGTGTAGTATCTCTACAGAGCCAGGAAGTTCTTTTTTCTGCATTTGTACAGTCCTTTGTTCCATCCCAGCTCCAGGTTAAGATTCCAGGTGAGGAGATAGTGGATGTGTGTGGTGCAGGAGAAACACAAGCCACTGACGCTCCAGGCAGATTTCCATACAGGCTGAGAACTAGGGCTGTTCGCTGAGAAGGGAAGATCAAATTTCTGTTTCTTTCATATGGCAGTTGACACAGCATCCCTCAGTCTTTGACCCAAGGTCTCCTGATATCCCTTTACACAGACACAGGATGGGGGCAGGGTGGTGGTGGAGAGGGAGAAGAGGAGGGGGAGAGAGATATGAAAGGAGGGAGGGAAGGTGGGGGGAGAGAGAGAAAAAAAAGAGAGAAGACAAGAAACAGCAAGCAAGAAAGGAAGGAAGGACTTAAGAAAGAGAAAAGAAAAAAAAGGAAAGGAAAGGAAAGGAAAGGAAAGGAAAGGAAAGGAAAGGAAAGGAAAGGAAAGGAAAGGAAAGGAAAGGAAAGAAAAGAAAAGAAAAGAAAAGAAAAGAAAAGAAAAGAAAAGAAAAGAAAAGAAAAGAAAAGAAAAGAAAAGAAAAGAAAAGAGAAAAGAAAAAAGAAAAATGAAAGAAGAAGGATTCAAAGATATGAGATTTTTAAGAGGAAGTAATGATTTTGTGATATCAACTGACACCCTTAGGAAAAGCCTACAAGTGACAGGTTATTTCACATCCAACATAGAAGCAGCAAACTTCAAACTAAATACATGTTGGGAACATTTGTCTGAGTTTAATTTAATTATGTTAATCAATTAGACATGCTGAGAGAAAATGGTGGTTGGAACCAGTGTCACCGAGGGGACTTTCCCAGGGATTAAGGTTTCTTGCTCTTGTTCTAGCCTTGAGGAGAGGTTTGTGACTGCCCCGTGGATGGAGGAGCAGCTGGTCAGGCATTCCATGCCCTGTAATGTAGGGCTGGCTTGTCAAAAACTGAATAAGCCACTCTCACCCCAAACTGAAGTTCTTGGAGGTGAGAGGGCAGAGCCACCCAAGCAACCCCAGTTTTCAGTGGTCCTGGGTCTGCTCTTGCTCCACAAAGCACCACAGTGGGTGTCCCTACAAACCCAGCACAGTTAATCTGCCATCTGATTCATTGCTATGTGGATACTCAAGAGCTGACTGTAATATAATACCGTCTTTATAAAACAGGACTTTATCGCTTTTTCCCTTTTTATAGCATGCGAGTGACATATTTGTTCCATTTCTCTTAGGTATAGGAGTCTTAGCCTGCTGCACTCGAGTTTCTAATTCTTTCCCCATCCCTACCTATGAATCATAGGGGTTTTCACCTCTTGTTCCACTTACGCACAACACACAGCTGGGATACTTCTTCATTTACACTATTTTGCACATCTTTAAAAAGTGCTGCCTATGCTACCAAGCCAATACACGTCCCACACAGATGTTAGAGCTCTTAAGACCCAAAGAGAGTATGTCTGAGAAAATTCAAGAGCAGGGCACGGGAAGAGGCAATCTCTCTTCCCTTCATTCCTAAGGAGAATAGCAGCAAGTATAGCAGCATAAAATTAAAACCAAAGCCAACATGCAGGGAAAAACGAAAGTATCTGCTATTTGACAGATAGACAGGACTGACAAATAGACAGGACAGACATGGTTATGGCATAGAAAGTGTTTGGGTAAATAATGTTTATTCTAACACTTCATCATCACCATATCAGCTAGACATTTTGTTGGTGGGGAACAGAGAAAAATAAAATTTATCTTGCCATTTTTGCTTTACTAGGGAATATGTAACAGTTGGCAGTGTAATACACTTTTTATTTTCATGAGTTATGGATGTGCATGGCCATCCCTAAAAAATTGAAATAAAAACTGTATTACACCGCCAAGTCTCATATATTATATTTATACCATACCAGAGGAGGTGTCTGCAGAGCAACTATAGATATAAACTTTTATTATATCTATAGTTTCTCATGTTATTAGTATAGTTGTGAAAATAATAGGATTTACTGAAGGTTGTTATTCCCCCTAGCATCAGTGATGTGGTATAAACAATATATTGACCTTTTGGATATTTTTGAACCATTGCAATGGATTTGAAAATGTGGTCATCTGATGTGAATAGCCTGAGCTCTTGTCCCCAGTCTAAGGCAATGGGCTGATAATGCCTTTGTAAGGCAATATTTAGATTAGCCTCATAATGTACACGCTGGTACTACTGACAGCGCTTCCCTTTTCTCCTTCTCAGTGTGTGGGGAGCACTAACCAAACTCCAGCCCATCAAATAAATGCAGAGAGGGCATGAAGGCCCTAGGCTGCAGCAGACTGTGGTATGGTATAGCGCTCCATCACCGTGCTTAGGTTCCTACAGGAGAACGACAAAGAAATTTGCCACTGAAATGGATAAAACCTAGAGTCCTTGTTAAGCAAGACCTTTGCAAGACCTTTTGCGATTTTCTGGATGGCATTCAGGCTTCTTCACTGATTTCTCATCTTCCCCCCAAGGAAAAGTCCTTCCCTTGTGGGGATGTGTTGGCTGCTCCCTTTTCCTTAGCCCTACAGAGAATAGTAGCAGACCAGGCAGGGGTACTACTTAGTCCTGCCACAGAGGTCCTGTGGAAGTCAACACTGCAAGGCCATGGCAAAGAATCCACACAGGAGGAGCATCTGGGTACCGGATCAGCCCTGCTGACGAGCAGGAAGATGTTAGGGAAAAATATAGAGGAAGAAAGCTGCCATAGATGCTCATTGTAACGCAGGTGTGCTCCACTGTCCTGCACGCACCGTGGAAGTACAGCCTCTCTCCGATGCAAGGGAAATAAGCCCATCGACCAGTTGCAATCACACAAAGGCACCCACTCAAGTTTTCTGAGCTCAGAGGCACAGGAGAAGCCAGGAGCACCTGTTTACTGATGGGAAATGCCATTAGAAATGGGTCTGGGAGAGTAGCGTATTTATAGCCTCACACACAGCACCATATGGTGCATGGTAACAGAAATCTTCAATTGAGATAGATGAGCAAATGCGAATTTCAGCTTAGGTTTGATTTTTTTTAATTATTTTTTTAGCAATCATTTTATTTGATTTGCTCTCCTTGCTTCTGAGTGCTCAGGCTGAGTCAGTTGTATCTTGCCCCTTGCTTTCTGGAGAAAGCTGTAGGGGGATACAGCTTTAATTGTTTAAATAAGACTCTGTCTGCTGGAAGAAGGGGAGGGGGAAGCGTGGAAGAAAGGATATGCCTGGGGATGACAGGCTGAGAAGCTGAAGTCAAAAGGACACACATAGCTCAGGCCCTTAGGACTGGAAAAGCAGCCCTTAGAAATCTGAGGTCAGTCAGGCCAGAGGCAAAACTGATTTCTTTTTAATCAAGCTTAATTGTTTGTATTAATATATGAATTTGTGCACAGTGATTCAACTCACCTTTTTAGCAGATCTTTAAAGGAAAATTTTTTAAAAACTTTTTTTTTTTTTTTTTTGGCAAAGATACTCCTAGGCCTAAGTCTGTAAATGACATTTGGGTTTTTAAAGGGCTGATCTAGTCCTTCGAAAATGTAGCAGTTGCCTTGTTATTAGTGTACATCCAGCTCAGCCCAGAAGGTCCTTAATTTCGTACCCTGTTGCCGTTTGCCTGTTCATCAATTTAAATCCAATGTAGCTCAGCCCCAGCTCTTTTCTATAACCTCTAACAAGTTTAGTCTTCTCAGGAGTGATTATGGGGCAGTGACCATGGGACACTGCCTTTTATGTCATGATTGTACCAGCCCTGGTTGGCACAACTCTGTGCCACTGCTGTGCAAGTATTCAATAACTCCTGCTAACATGAAATGCTCTAAACAAACAGTCTGAGTAGTCTTACACCAATTTTTCCCACCTTTCTTTGCACCTCAGCTCAAGAGACACCAGATGGAGAATGAACTTCTATTCCCCCAGTGGGACTGTACCTCTGGGTCCAGTGATGCCTGCAGTGGTCCAGGGCTTTCTTGGTGACCAAATAACATCCTCCAAAATCCTGGGCGCTCAGTCTGCCATCACACTGCACGCCTCGCACAAGCCACATGCCAAATGCAAAGGATGTGCTTTTGTTAATGCGTTAAGGTAACTGATGGCTCACCGAGAGGCCTGTGTAACAATTGTAGTTTTGCTGATTTATTAAGTGCCAATGGTGTTTTAATACAGTTTGTGTTTCAGAAATAAAGATAGTCACTGCCCTGAAGGCTTCCAGTCTGAAAGACAGATACACACAATACACAACTCCCTATGGATACTCGGAAGAAAGATTTTTTTTTATTAAGGAGCTATTCTGATTTAATTTGCTTCTTTAATGTGATATTGGAGCAGTGCGGGGTTGAGTGTCAGCCAGCTGAAAGCGCTCTTCTGCTGGGCTGCAAAGACTGCAAGAGGAGCAGCGGCACGTGGAGAGAGGGGACATGCAGCCCCAGTCTGACTCGATCAGGGTTTCAGGATGTGAATTCCTGGTGATTTGCTCCTTGACCAGCAACCTCCATCAGCCTGATGCTTACAGGCGTCAGCCTGAGCCAGGGAAGTTAAACTACAGGGAATGCACTAAACTAAAACAGTGTTAAAGGACATGATGGTGAGGTGACGGGAGTTTCTGGCTCTCTGGGGTTGTTGAAGCAAGCGGTTTATGTGGTATGACGAGGTAGAAGGGTTTAAGATTTTATAGGCCCCTCATGGACAGTGAATTTGGCACCCACCTAGAGTTTGTTTTGCTCTGTGATCAGGATTGCCAGGATGGATGAGGTCAATGGAAACAGACCAACATTCACCCAACCCCCTGAAGCCAAGAGAGTGCTCCCGTGCTGCCAGAGAGCAGTAATCCAGGTGGCAAAGGGACACGGGTAGTACCTCCAAGAGGTCCTATACCCGGGCATCCACGTCTGCAGCATGTGCGTCTGGATGCATGCACAGATGTGTGAGCCTTTGTCAGCCTAAAACAGCCTAAAACAGAGAGGCAGGATTTTAAGGGGCTGGCAGCAACTTCTGTGGTGTCATGCAAGTTCAGTGCCAGTAAAAGGTGAATTCAGGTGATCAGCCCTCTCTGGCGTTTCCTGGGGCTGAGAAAGCTGCCTTCTGCAGAGCATGCATGGCTTCCTCCACCGCACTAGCCACGAGGACTCTGCCACTTGTTTACCGTGATTATGCCCAGGGCCCCACACTCCCACACAGAGTGAGCTGGAGGGGAGACACGTTAGTCCTTATTCTTTCACTTAAACCAGTGCCAAAATCAATCTTGAAAAATTATCTCAAAGTTGCTTTCAACTCAATGCGGGTGTTTCTTTACTGCTGGAATATCACCCCGTACACTGGAATCGTTATTACATCACACTAATCTAATTTAAATGCATTTTTACTGTACTTGGTTTAATGAATGTGGAATGTGTCACTATGAAATTGCACCATTAATTTGATAAATAGGACTTGAAGGTATAATTTTTTCCAGCATTGCAGACTAATGAAGCTAAAATACATATATAATAAGAAGTGTAAATAATAAATTATTCTTAGGAGCAAAAAAATTAATTAGATCTTACCACAAATTGCATCTCAATGTCAAAGTTTTTTTACACTACTGACTTTCAAACTAGTTGGAACATGACTGTGATCCTTGGAAAGTTTCTCAAGTAATTACTGTGTGTACACATATTTGGAAATATACCATAAGAAACTACTTTGGTTTGTACTGGTCCTTCACATACAGCTTTCTCATGTTCCCTGCTGTTACACTTGAATTTTAATAGCATTTAGAGGAATTTCTGTTATTATTTGTTATAAATTTCAGCATTTTATTTATTCTTTAAGGCTTGAGGAAACTTTTTTTTTTTTTTAGACACTGATGAGAGAGCAAAATTAGGACATGCTGCATGCAAATTCTCTGCAGAAGCGTCTGTGCCCCTGCAGCTAGCTCGCTGCTTCTGCTGTTGAAATCAATGGGAGTTTTTGCCACCGACTTCAATAGGAGAAGAGACTACTGTACAAAGCACACTACTTTTCACCGGTAATGGAAATGTCACAGCGGTGCCATTCAGGAAGGAAACCAAGTGGAGGGAAATTAAAGAGGAAACTCCAGTCTTGTGCAGTTTAGTTGCTGATAGCTCATCTCGCTCAGCCTACTGCACCCTCAGCCGGTTACACAGTGCTGCCTGGTTTAGCATTCTCTGCCTCTTTGTCATTTCTTATTGAGTCCACAAAGAAAGGTTTTATCTCACTCCTCTGGAAAAGAAAGCACCTAGAGATTGAAGAGATCAGGTGGCATTTCACCTCTAGTTTTCTTCATTCCCAGCTGGAGAGCTTTGAATGCTCCACGCAGCCAACTATTCTCTGACTATTCTATAGCTAGATGAAGGACCCTTGGCCAAAATGTCATCTTTAACCTTATTTTCTATTCCTAGTCTGTAGTTTAACAACCAACATTTTTACTTCCCGTTGCTTGATTTGCAGCCAAAATTCTGACGTGTTATCAGTTTTGTTGCCAGATAGCACATTAAGCCTTACTAAGGGGTAAACATAATGATCTTCATTAAACCTTCTAAATGAACCCACCTCCTGCTTCTTCAGGTGGAGGAAGGCACTGACAAGGAACACTGCTGAAGTGTCTTACAGCTATTTTCCCCTTGCAAGCAGAAGGAGGCAGAGATGAGTGGCAGCCTTTAAAGAAGGAAAAAAAGTTAGATAAACATGAAAGGGTTTGTGAGATTTCCCTTCTTAATGGCAAAGTTTTCCAGCAATAAATCACAATTCAGTCCATGCCATTAGTTTTGGGGGCATTATATCCCCTCATTAAAGTGCATAAACAATTATATTTATTGAAGGTAATGTACTGTGTAGTGCATTATAACGACACTCATTAACATATGTAATCATCATTTGAATGGGCTTTACTACAATGTAAACTGATAATGGCGTGATTACCCACTGGGTTATTAACTTTTCAGTCCTAAGATAATAAAAGGTGATACAAGAAACAAAAAGCACATGTGCATTGCCCTTCGCATGTGATTTATGTGTTTCACTGTGGAGCTATGAACACAGGTACACATCATTGGGGAGACCGGCTCTTTATTGCACATTGTATTTGACAGAATAATAAATGTAGCTGAATGGTTCTTGGGTGGGCGTCTGGGGAAAAAAAGTCCTGCGAATAAAGCAGCCACTAGTCCAAACTGCAAGACCCAGCAAAGGAAATAATTTTGTCTGTCTCTCTGTCTCTGTCTCACTGGCATTCTGTGGCTTAAAGATCTTCATATGCTCTGTCAGACTCGCACAGATTATGGGAAAAAAAAAATCCATCTTCTTTATTTGTTTCTTCTCCTCCCTCCTTCTCAGCCTGGCACACACTCCTCTCTGCCTGGGCTATAATCGCTGGTTATGAGAAAATGAAGGGATGCACTATGCTAAGGTACCTGTGTGCTAAGGTATTCATATTATGCTAAGTGGATGCTTGTATCAAACAGATGGTTTCAGGTGTTGAAATGCAGCTTAGCTGCAGTATCAGAGAATAGATTTATCAGTTTGGTGGAGCTTCTCTTCTGTAAAATGCCTGTTTGGAGGCATCAGAGGTATTATAAATACAGCTTATTTGTGTAATTTATCAGCCCTCTTTGGGATTGGTCTCTATGGAATCCTCGTGCCTTAATTTTAATGAATGTATCTGAGTTTGTTTTAGGAGGGGATTAGTTAAGAAATATTAAAATAAAAAAGACTCACAAGCAGCCATTCAAAAAAGCACCAGTTACCAATAGACGGGGCCTCTCCAACATTAAGTACTCCAACATATATGCTAAAGTGAAAAATGATGCATGAGTCTGCAGTGCCTACGGTGATTTGAAATACATGGGATATGCCTGATGAGACGTTGTAGCAGTAGTAGGACCCATTTCTCCACTATACTTTCACTTGCAGACAAGGTACAGATATGTTAATAGATGATATGAGTTTGCCGCAACACAGCACCAGTGCAGAAGCTTGTGGAGCCAGTGACTGCAGAGTTCCCAAGTGGCAGAGAAACAGACCGATACATCTGAGCCTAACTCTTGACAGCTTATAGTATAGAGGGTGTGACAAGGACAAGAACGGGGGTGGCCAGAGCACATCTGGGTCCAGCTGCTTTGCACACCTTCAGGACCACGTGCAACAAGGTGCAAAGCCTTGCAACTACGGTGATCAATGTTAGCAGCCAAAGAGCCCTAGTTACAAAGAGGTAGCACAAAAACCCATGCCCACAAAAAAAAACCCAGACCACAACCCTGGGTTTGGTGGCAGATATGACCAAGCAGAGAAATAGAAGGAAACACCACTGAAGAAGAGTTAATGCTGCCATTAAATCATATTCATGTTAATATAGTCATCTCTTCCTTTGGAAATTGTTTGAAACGAAACTGTTTGGAACTTCTATTAGCTTGGCATTCCTTTAAGGAGTCCTCTGTCAGTCCCTGGCCCTTGAAGAGGCTAAATATCTGCACTTTCAGCTCTCCATGGAGTTCTAGAAAGCTCTGGGATGGTTTATGGTTTTCCATTAGCCAAGGGTCTAATAGAGTCCTGAGATCCGTTAAGTGGGAAATTCTTCTCATGGAAAGCAATATACCGTAATTCTTTGCTAAAATCTGAGCCCACACAAGAAATTTGAGCTTGTGGTAAAGACCAGGCTGCAGTAAGTTTGTGCAGGAAATTACTTCATACTGTTTGTTATTGGACTATTTATCCATGACTTTTTAGACAACAGACATGATGGACTTGGTTTGCTCTTGAACTGAATGGGGCAGATGCTCATTAGATGTCTGGCCCTGGGATGGGAGCTTTAAATCATGTCCTGGTACTGCAAACACCTCGTTAGTGATTTGGAAACTGCTGAGGGGCTAAGGAGAATGAGAACACCCTTCTCTGCTCCGGTGACAGCATTTTTCCAGATCAGCTGTACTCATTTAGGGAGTCAGGGAGGGCTGTGAACCTTGCACCGCTCTGACCTCCCCCTGGCTCAGGCAGACTTTCTGCCGCGGTAGTGCCACAAGCAGCAGATGTGAATCAAAACTATTGTTCTTTCCCAGCCATGTTAACTTCACTTACTCTTATGACTGAACTGTTCCTACAATGTATGAAAACCCGCAATGAAAAATATAAAATAAGAGAAATACAGTATGTGAAAATACTCTATACTACCTGAAAGCTCAGAGAATCAATGGTTGCATTTGCTATTGTCAGTTCCAGCTGATAACGGCAATGCTTATTCCCACAATCTTTCTTTTCTTATTTCCATCTGTTCAAATTTACGTTTTAGCAAGGAGAAGATTAGAAATAAAAATAATTATGTTTGGTAGCATTTACAACAACTTGGAAGTTTAAAGGTCTCTGTATTTCCTTCAAAGCATCATCCAGTATCATGGGTTTTAAGATACTTCACTGCATGAAAACAATGTGTGGTTTAATTGCAGAACTCTTAAAGAGAGAAAAATAGGGAGAATTAGCATATAGCATGCAGAAGTTTGACTGCTGTTAAGCCTTAGCATCTTTCTGGCAGCACTGGAAAGTCAACTGGTTTCAAAGGTCTGACCCTCCCCTGGGAGGTGGGCTCAGCCCCCCCTGGAGAGGAGGAAATGCCGGGCATTGTTCTGGGGTAATTCCTGCTGTTTCATATTCACAGCAGCGCTGATGGCTTTGGGGACGGGGGAGCAAATCCCCTTGTAGCTACTGCAGAAGTTGTGCTAGTGGAGAGGCGTTCAGAATGGGTGAAGGGAATCAAAACCGGGCAAAAGATTCATTCCAATGGTAGTACTTGTGGCATTGTGCGTATGTAGCTCAGATTTCAGAGCAGCACAAATGCTGGATTTACTTGGCTCACCAAAGCAGAGTGTGGGCAAGCACTTACCGATGAGGAGGAGGTGCAAAACCTGCCTCAGTCTGGCATCTGGTCTTTGCCCTCAGATAGTTTTGTAGTTCTTTGTCGCAGGGAACAATCGTTGAGCAACTTGAGGATTGTGGTTAATCCAGGGAAAAGTTGAAAATGAAAGAAGGGAGGACCTCCTGATAGTTTTTGTGCTAAGGAGATATTTTCTTTCCCCTTGTGCCATTGTTCGTCTTGTTTTCAAAGTCTCAACACAAATCTAAGAGCTCTGCATGAAAGGTACAGTAGTCTGGGTATAATTACCACAGCTGCCACAGATGGCTCATTTTAACAAGAGACCCTAGGTAAACCTAGTTGTTTAGCCTGCAGCATAAACAAAAAAATATTCTACTTAAACAAGTGGATCTGGGTCTGTGGAGGTGAAGCTCAAATCTGCCTTGCTAAGTTGTGTCATTAAAAAAGTGCAAAAGACATTGATGGGACAAGGGTCAGTTCAAAGCTCAGTTTTAATGTGTACCTGGGTAGTCTCCAAGGAGGACGAGGGCTGGGTGTTGGGATGCACTTTGCCCTTCAGTCAGGGTCCCCTGAGCACTGCCTGTGAAGTGCAAAGCATCCTCCATTACCTGGGAAGGGAAGGGAACAGAAGGGAAAGGAAGAGAAATTGTAAAACTTGTGAAATATTCCATAGTGGCATCTACTTAGTCCCTCTAACAAATCTCATTTCAGGACAAATACTCAAAAAATGGCATTCTGTTGTACACTACTATTTGCACACCGTCAGGACTGAGATTAGTATGTTTTGTGGATGAATAACTAGAAAGACTCCTCCTGCCTGGCAAACAAGCAGTACTCCAAATCAGGTCAAAGAAAATGGGGGTGCAGGAGACTTGGTAGAGAGGACATTAACACCTAAAACTGTTTTTCTTACTGGAGAAAATAAGAGAGAAGAAATGATTTTTAGCTTTCTATATCTGTTCACATTTGTGAACTGGAGCTCCAAATCAATACACATATTCTTTCTGAATGTTCACAAATTGGTATCTGCAGGATACCTTTATTCCTTACAGCCCTGTATCTCCACCTGCATCAGCAAACGCTCCTTACAGAGGTCCTGCTGACACCAGCTCATTAGCATGGAGCTACTAATTTTGCTTTCCCAGACGCCTCTGCCTGATGATAATGTCATTAACCTTTCAGTCATTTCAACCTATGTTGTAGTGGCCATTTTTGTTTTCTCCTCCAGAAACTGTTGCCTATGCCTACATGGCATTTCCTAGGTACCACGCTTAGCTAAGCCCATGCTGTTGATCATCACAACCTCTCCCCCTCAGTCCTTCACTGCTGCAGCCACTCTCCTCCCAGTCCTCCACGGTGCTGCTGCCACAACTGTCTGCTCCAGCTCCTTGCTTCAGTCAGTTTACCTGCCACTGTGGTTTCCTTACAGACTTTAAAAATACATTACCTGAATGATTTACAAATGTGGAGACGGACATTTCTGGTCTTAACACCAAGGCTCACTGCAGAGGACTTCTTCCACAGGTCTCACTTTTCCCACAGGACTGCAAATCCCAGCCTGGTGGCCTCCATCCCTCTGCCTCATTCATTCTACAAGCACCTTTTCCAACAGCCCCTGTCGTGGTTAGAGGAGGCCTAGCTAACATGTAAAATTACAGAACAAAATTGGTTCAGTTTTACTTCAAACTGGGACACCCCCCATGGAGACAGCCTCATCCGTGTCCGCCTCTAGATCCCGTCTTATGATACATGTCCATTGCAACACTGGTGTTAAACCACCTCACCCTAACACCTCTGTAGGAAGTCTACTGATTAACAGATGTGTCTCCTTTTTTTCGAACAGAAACGACTATCTGCAAAGATATTGTTGAGTGTAAGATGAGAAGTAAGAGTTTTATGTTATAGCAAGAAGCATTCAGGTTCATGTTAATGGTAAGGGAAGAGCCCAGGCTAAGCAGAATCTGCCTCAGAAGGCTGTAAGATCTCCATCAGTGGAGATCATTAGGAACAAGTTACAGAAGGGTCTATTAGTGATTAAATAGTTAGAAATGAGCCTGCCTTAGGACAGAAGGGTGTACTGGGTAGCATCACAGGTCCCTTTCTACCCCATAACTTTATCATGTCTTTCAAATCTATGTGAACATGTGCGAATTTATCTATCACTTTTTCTTCCTGCTCTTTCTTTAGCATGCTTTTTACCATTTTCTGTTCCTTAGTTCTCTTTCAATAATCTTACTACTCTTTTCACCCAGCCCAAGAGAGGCCTTGTCCCTCTTGGGACTTCTGGGCATTACTGTAAAAGAACCACAAAGATGTAATAACATTAAACCTTTGATTCATTCCCTAACCTTAGCTGTTGTGCTAGAGCTGCTGTGTGCCAATGAAGCAGCTGCATTTTTTTTCCTTGGTGAAGAGATTCCTGCATACAGAAATTTTGGAAAGCATTTGGGCAGTCCTTTGGGAAGAACAGCACTTAATAAATGTAAATTATTATTATTATTATTTCACCAACAGGAGTTGCAGAATCTTCAACTGGTCTCTCTGTTTTAAGAAAATATCCAAGTGGGAAATTAGTGGGATGTGGTCACACTGGGCCATGTGAAAATTAAATTCTAGCAAAATGAACTGAAATGAGATTGATCATTATATGCTAAGGCACCACAGCCCTGCCATACTGTAGCTGTCAGCACTAAGACAGGAGAACTCTCTTTGACTTCAGCTACTCCTGTAAACAGTAAAGGCAACAAAAAGCTCATTCAGCCTGATTCACTGGAGACCTCTTGAGAAATCAGAAAGGCGGTCAGCTACAATCTGAGTCATTTCTTTGTGTCTTTCTTTATACCGCTGTTTTCTGAACTCTGCATAGCTGACCCTGCTGTGACATCCAAGGCTGGAGTCTGCTCTTCTCCTTATGCAGAATTGAACTGCAAGAAGAGTTTATTTTTAGGAGTCCCTCCTTTGCTAGCAGCTTTAGATGTTCTCAGGGACCTTCAAAGACCTGGGCTCCCTTGTGTGCAATACCTCTGCAAGGAGTTTGGCCCTGGCATAGGTTTTGGAAGAAGCCCTGGGCATGGCTTCCAGGTCTTTGGGTCACAGAGAGCACTTGCTGGGCAAATCACTGCTCAACCAAGGGACTGATGGGCAAGCAAGAGGGTCATAGCACAGGGCCTGCCACTGGGTCCTGCACCACAGGGGCTATTCAGGGTGAGGAATCGAGCATGGGGTGAACGTCAGACTTCATTGTGCTCCCTGGGCAATAAAAATGCTGTAGACTGGTTGGGGAGGTGGGGAATGGGGTGAGCTCAGGAGGGCTGTGCAGGGTCAGCTGTCGGACTGAAGCCTCTCTGTAACACCTAGATAAAAAGCATGCAAAAATAGACTCGGCCTTCTGAACACACACTGCCTCAAGTTGGGGAATAAGGGCACATGGGTCACCTTTCCAGCCCTACAGATGATGGAGGAGGATGGCTACCCCTGGAAATGGAGCTCTGTCAGGACACTGAGACCTGCCCCATGTGCAGCTGTACCGGGGACCTGCGCACGGCACCCAGGAAAGGTGGCTCTCTGCATCTCGGGCTGGCGTTTCTGAGATCTTGCAGAAATCCAGCAAGAATGTTGTGAGAGGAGCAGAAAGGAGGAATGGGTTAAGCTGATGTGCCAACAGGCCTCTTATCTGAGAAAGCTTTTCCTTTTTCTTTCTTTTTCTGTTCCTGTCTTTTATTCACAAAGATCCACAATGTGTAATATGTATGTACATGTATATGGAAATATTAGATTTGGATATGAAAATACAGGCTGCAGGAGCCTGTGGACAATGCTCCCTTTTTAGTTCTTATAAAAATGAAAATAATTGTGAAAGCAGAGAGAAATCTGCAGCTGCTCCAGGCTATTCATACCATAAGAGATCCCATCAGGCCTTCTTTATTGTTGCAGTTTTGGCAAATTATTTTCTTATCACACACAACCTATTCACTTCTGTTCCTGGATAAGCACTTAGGCTCATAAAGCAGTGGGTCAGCAACAGTTTAGCATAGAGCACATGGAAGTGCTGACCTTGGGGACCGCTGGTGCCTGCCCCTCCAAAAAGCAGCAACTGGAGTCAATAAAAAACTGGCCAGGCCGGTCCATTAGTGAGCCCAGCTCTGTCACTGCTCGCATGGCTTACTCGGCGGCTGTGCAGCCTCCTCCTCCTCCTGCCATTGTGTCTCACCTTATGAAATGCAATCATTGCTCCTTCCCCAGGAAAGTGGGATGTTATCGCTGGCTGCCTCCCTGAAGAGGTACATTTTCCTAGGGGAGGCAAAAATACCTATCTGTGTGCGTATACGTCTATATCCACGGCGTGCATGATTGTGCCCACGGAATGCGTGATATAGATTAGATCAGCAGCAGTGCTGCACTGTCTCCAGGCCAGGCAATGAGTTTATTGTGCCCAACACACATGTGCACTGGACAAATGCTCTGGCATCTTCAGCGTGGGCAGAGAGCATGCTGCTCCTATTATACTAGCCCATTAGGGAAGCAATTTGAAGAAAAATATTTAGCAATTTGGAAGGAAGCAAGGTTCCAGAATGGCTTGTTTCTGTGTGACAGCCTGCCATGTACAGATGAAAGGGAAGGCTTATAACAAATTTTCATTACCCACGAATAAAAAAAAAAGCAACAGCAGGCAGAGCAAGTGCTTTCAGGCTGAGAGGTGTGGCCAGAAATCCCCCCAGGAGACCACAAAGGAGCCTCAGCAAAATAAATCAATCAATCTATCAATCACTTACACTTGCATAGCGCCCTTTATGAAAATGGCAATCAGTGCCTGACAGCCTGTCAGACTTTGGCCTTCAAGTCTTTGCCTCAAAACTAGTCATTAAGTTCACCAAAATACAAGCTACAGCTCCCTGCTCTCAGCGTCCTTGCTCACCTTCCCTAAGCCACCGCTATTTCTCCACAGAAAACATTCTTTGCTCAGAGCAACTGTGAACAGGGTAGGTGACACCGTGCAGCAGAAGAGGGTCTGTAAACAACACAGGCATTTCATAGTTGCTTTGTTCCCGCCCTCTGCTGTAAATTTGGACCCAGCACTTAGCGTCTGAACCTGTCCTGCAAGAAGCAGTGCTATGGGAAGCAGAGCGCATCACTCCAGTACACTGTGTCTTGTATGGCTCGCCTTTGCTCAGAAATTTCTCTCCAAAGTAGAATCATAGAATCATAGAATAATTCATGTTGGAAAAGACCCTTGGGATCATCAAGTCCAACCATCAACCCTACTCTACAAAGTTCTTCCGTACACCATATCCCCCAATACCGCATCTAAACGACTCTTAAACACATCCAGGGATGGTGACTCAATCACCTCCCTGGGCAGCCTGTTCCAGTGTCTGACCACTCTTTCTGTGAAGAATTGTTTCCTAATGTCCAGTCTAAACCTACCCTGTTGCAGCTTGAAGCCATTCCCTCTCATTCTATCACTAATTACCTATGAGAAGAGACCAGCACCAACCTCTCTACAATGTCCTTTCAAGTAGTTGTAGAGAGTGATGAGGTTTTCCCTCAGTCTCCTCTTCCTCAAACTAAATAGTCCCAGCTCCCTCAGTCACTCTTCATAAGATTTATGGTCCAGGCCCTTCACTAGCTTCGATGCCCTCCTCTGCACTCGCTCCAGCACTTCAGTATCTCTCTTGTATTGAGGTGCCTAAAACTGGACAAAATACTCAAGGTATGGCCTCACCAGTGCCGAGTACAGGGGGACAATCACCTCCCTACTTCTGCTGGTCACACTATTTCTAATACGAGCCAGGATGCCATTGGCTTTCTTGTCCACCTGGGCACACTGCTGGCTCATATTCAGCCGCTTGTCAATTAGAACTCCCAGGTCAAGCATTTGACACTGTTCCCCATAGAATTCTCATGGAAAAACTGGCTGCTCATGGCCTGGATGAGCATACGATCTGCTGGATCAAGCACTGGCTGGCTGGACGGTCCCAAAGAGTGGTGGTCAATGGAGTTAAATCCAGCTGGCGGCCGGTCATGAGTGGTGTTCCTCAGGGCTGTGTTGGGACCATTTCTGTTTAACATCTTTATCGATGATCTTGATAAGGACATAGAGTGTGTCATCAGTAAGTTCGCAGATGACACCAAGTTAAGCGGGAGTGTTGATCTGCATGAGAATAGGGAGGCTCTACAGAGAGACTTGGATAGATTGGATCGATGGGGCAACTTTAATGGTATGAGCTTCAACAAGGTCAAGTGCCAGGTCCTGCACTTGGGCCAGAACAACCCCATGAATTGCTACAGGCTTGGGGAAGTGTGGCTGGAGAGCTGGCTGGTAGAAAAGGACCTGGGGGGTCTTATTGACAAGCAGCTGAATATGAGCCAACAGTGTGTCATGAAGCTCTCCCGTATTTCATTGCAGTCAAGTTTGGGTTTTTCTATTGAACATAATACTGCACCATCAGTAAATGGCATCATAGCCCTTTTTCATTCTCTGTTTTATGAATATGATGCGATACAGGGTCTCGGCAGTGTATCTTTGGGACTCCACCCAGTGACATACTCCTTTTATGAAAGTAATTATTTTTTACCTTGTTTTTATTTTTTTCATATATCGCCCCCCAAAAAATCCCCTGTATTGATTTTTGTTCTTTCTCGAGGGAACTATCACCTTTGTACTGAAAAAACAACACACTGTCATGGTCGTTTTAAAAAGGACATGTCATCCCTATATACATATTTTCACAGCTTGGTGCAATACCACACCATTTCCAGCACCTCTCCCTTCCCCCCCCAAACCCTCAACCTGACTGAGAACCACTACAGACCACAGAGCTGGAGAATTTGGATTTGGGGAGGGGATGAAAAAGAGGTGCCCATCCAGCATCCTTCCCCCTGTACACTATTGACATCACACAGAATTCCATGTCCTTCACTATAAACCACACACCACCTGTAAGGTGAACCAACATGGTAGCTTGAATTCTCCTTTAGATATAAGCAGCAGACAGCCCTTATTAAGTGTTTAATGTATATTCTCCTTGATTATATGCAACTGTTTTGCGATCCTAGGAAGGATTATCACTTAGGGAAGGGATTGTGCCTCTGTACTCGGCCCTGGTGAGGCCTCACCTTGAGTACTGTGTTCAGTTCTGGGCCCCTCACTACAGGAAGAACATTGAGCTGCTGGAGCGTGTCCAGAGGAGAGCCACCAAGCTGTCACCAGGGGTCTAGAGAACAAGTCATATGAGGAGAGGCTGAAGGAACTGGGCATGTTTAGTTTGGAGAAGAGGAGGCTGAGGGGGGACCTCATTGCCCTCTACAACTACCTGAAAGGAGGTTGTAGAGAGGTGGGTGTTGGCCTCTTCTCCCAAGGGAATAATGACAAGACCAGAGGAAATGGTCTGAAGTTGCGGCAGGGGAGGTTTAGATTAGGTATTAGGAAGAATTACTTTACTGAGAGAGTGGTCAGGCACTGGAACAGCCTGCCCAGGGAGGTGGTGGAGTCACCATCCCTGGAGGTATTTAAGAAACGTGTAGCCATGGCACTTCAGGGCATGCTCTAGTGCCCAAGATTGTTGGTTTGTGTCTGTTTGTGGGTGGGTGTGGTGTGTGGTTGTGGGTGTTTGTTTTGTGTGGGTTTTTTTTTTTGTTTTTTTTTTTTTTGTGGTTGGACTCGATGATCTCAAAGGTCCCTTCCAACCAAGAAGATTCTGTGATTCTGTGAAGAGAGATCTATTACAGTAATGCCCACTCCCAGGAGTGCGGTGTCCTGTCCTCTCCTATGGGCAACGCCCAAGATGCTGACATGGGCAAAATGCTGCAGCTTTACTATGACCTTAGCCATAAAACTGGGGAAGGGAGAAAAGACTGGCTCTTCATTTATAAGATTAGAACTTACTAATACCTTCAGTAAGGCTTCCGAAATGCCCTTAAAAGAAAAGTGCAGGCATCCATGAACTTGCTTCGTTTTGTCCAGTTCTGCACATTCGCTCAGTGGTTTATGCAATTGGGTTTCCACTAGTGGCCAGAAATGCTTCCTTTTTCTAGACCCTTTCTCAAAAAGGAATGCCAGCAAGGCTCAGTTGAGGATAATTTGTAACGTAAACAGCTTGAGGCAGAATGAGGGTCTCCATGATAAGCTTTTGCGTTTAACACCTCCATTCTCTTTCCCTCTTTGGAGATTTTGGAAACCTCCATTAATGACTGAAAATTCCATTGAGATGGAATTTTTAAAAATCTTTTTTAAGTGAAGAGGCAGAAGTCATTACTTCCTAATAGCTATCATTTAAACCTGAGTCTTTTTTCCTTTCCACTTACATAATGTTTTCTGATTATGTGAATTTCTGTTTCTTTACTTGCCTCTTTTGGCCAGTGGGTTTGGCTTCCTTTTAGGCACTCACAGAAACTGAAATTATGCAAACATTTAAACAAGATGGGAAGTTAAAGCCACTAATTACAAGTTTTCCTGATATTTTTCACATTCATTCCCATTTTTCTAAGGGGAAGACAACTTACCAAATATTATTGGGAAAACTATTATAAAAGTAGGGAGATAAAATATTGGATACATATATTTGAATGCTGTGTAAAGATTCAGTTTTCACATGTATGTGTGTGTATGTGTGGATAGATAGTGCAACATATAGGTAGGTAGACAGATAAACAGAGAGACAGACAGAAAGATATATTAAAGAGATCTTTTACTTTGGACAGTAGAAACTTGGACAAAGCTTGGAGCCAAGAGAGTAAAGAACAGAAAATGAAAGAGGAGAGACACAGAAAGAAGAAAAAGACACAAAATAACTTCAGAGCAAGAGACATAATATTTTTTTATTTGTCCTTTACTTCCAATTGCATTTGAAATTGCAGAGTTGCTAGAATTTAATCACCCATGTTCTCAAAATAACTGCAGGTATTTAAAGCTGGGCACCTCCTGCTTTTCAGAGGAAGCTGACCCCTGCTTTTATAAGCTATTAAAAAAGCTATTTTTAACATATGTAGATTGGACTGTAAAGTAGCTTTGTTGGATTTCAAGCCCTTCATAATGCAGACATCAACCATATTCAGCTTTATCTCACATATATTAACTTGTACCATAATTTGTACTGTAGATTCCTGATCCTCATTGTGATCCTGGGCACTGTTACAACATGAATGTTTGTATCTATCTGTGTGTACAAAAAAAACCCTACACTTTTTTTTTTTTTAACTTAAAAGACCACATTTTCAAAGCTTTGCCTCTACTACATCCTTTGTACTTGCAAAAACAACTAAGCATACATGCAAAAAATGCTGGCCACATTAAGGAGTGAGCCAATGCCCTTTGTTTGACAAGCCAAAAGGTAAAACCAGATAAATATCAACTCAAAATACAGACATTTATGTGTGCACATGTACACATATACATTCTTATATGATGCCTGAACTCAAAGACTAGTGCAAATACACTCTCATATATGAAGGTCACTCAATACTGTAAGACTAGATTTACTATTGACATTGTGTCTAGGAATCAGGTCTTGGTCCAGAAAACAGAAAGATAGCCTATCCTTAAAAATTTTGCAGTTTGAATGTTGCCAAGGTGCTCTCAACAAGCTAGGTCCAGGTGTCAGTCCATGAAAGGAAAAAATACATTATTAGTGTGATGTGCACATTGCTGGGAGATGCTGAGTCTTCAGTACCTCTGGCTGCAGATATTGGGAGAAAAACTTCCAAGGAAGGGAGAATGCAGCCTATTTTTAACTTCTGTATTCTCTCAACGCCTTGTCCAATTTGTCTTACATCTTAATGAAAAAACTCATTTTGCCGTAAGACTTCAACAATGTTGAAATTTCATTTCAGTGAGGAGTGGAAAGCAGTGGACAAGAGAAAATAGAAGTCTGGTTTCTATTAGAAGGTTCATATGATGCCTAACTGGTGGAGAGGCTTGTGTCTTTCCATAGTAGGTTTAACATTTAAGGACCAGGAAAATGACCATATTTTCTTCCTTTTTTGATTTTGAATATATTTTTAGAGTAGGTGCTTTTTCCTTAAGAATCCTGATAGCTGAGTGAAACAGAGAAATCACCTTCTGACACAAGAAAATGTAAAGTTGTTGCTGGAACCATTGGGGTTTTCTCAAATTTTTGGAAAAAAAGATTAAAAATCTACAAATTTTGTTACCATTTTCAACTGTATCATCCATTCAAATGATGAACTGCACTTCCTATGTCTGTATTTACATCAGATGCTGATATGCCACCTTCCTACACGATTTTTAATTATTTTTTATTATATTTTCAGCCATTTTCTCTGTAATTTTATGCTTTATGTTATACTTTAGCTTCAATGAACTGCCTATTAGCTTGCTGCTCTATATGGAAGCTGATGCATTCTAAGATCTCCTCCGGGTCCTCCATATAGCTCTGTTCCAGTGGTGGTGTTTTTATTTTATTTTTTTACAACGACTTTTGATTCATTCTGTACATCTAATTTTCCACACATAACATCAGTGAAAGAGAATATAGGAGGGGGATGGTCTCCTCCAAACAGGGGGTCTCCCTCTTGGCTTTGATTTGCTTGGCAATCAGAGATTTTGTGTACAATCTCTCGCAGCAAAAGGTGAGAAATGCAGAAGCACTGGCTTTTAACAAAAATACAGACGGCAGCAGGAAGTCTTCTCTGCCCAATTACAAGGTGATCCCAGTTCATTTTTATGGTTTGATTTTTTTTATCACATATGTTTCCAAACACAGTCCTGATATCCTGTGGGGATGCTTTTGTAAAGAGCCAGAGCTTCTGATTTAAGGAGCTTCAAAAATAGCTCTCTGCCTCTTCTGTCTGGAAAAGAGCAGTCATGTAACAACACATTTATTCTCTTTGAAAAATAGAAGGATGTCAAAAGAAAAGTTCACAGTGAAATTAGGCTGATTTGTTTTGTGGTCCTGTGATTTTGGCTTCAGATATAGGAGGGGAAAAACCAACAGTTTGTTTAATGGGCAAAAATTACTATTAAAATGAATCTTGTTCTCAGAAAATTCCTTTGCCAAATAGGCAGTGTCATCAATTATACAAGACCCCTGGAAAAAATATAAATAAAAAAGGCAAACTAGATATCCATGGATGGATTTTTTTTTCCCTGTAGTCAGCATACAACTCAGTCCTCATGTTCAGAGAGGGAAAACCTCATTAATTTTGATATAAATGATCAGCAGTTCCCACAGATTTCCTCTCTGTTGTGACGGATGCTAACTGAGAGTCTTCTAATATCACCCTTGCCTAGTGAGAACAGCTCCCACTGATGCTGATCAGGAGGAACTGCCATTTGGGACCCAAGGAGAAGTCATCAAGGCATTCCTAGGTGTGATTTTTTTTCAGGCAGGACCACCCAGAAAAGCCCTGCCCAGGGTACCAGCAGAATTCACTCTGCAAATTTTGTACAGCTTCCTCCCACAGCATCATCTGAATAATTACATCCTGTGTATCTGCATTAATGAATTCCCTCTCTGTGAAACTCACGGAGTAAATTACCCAGATGGTAAAAGAGAATGGCATGGCCATCTTCCTCCTCAGCGTGCTAAGTCAGCCCAACATGCGTATAATGATGCTAACACAGGTGGGAGGTGGACACCCAGACGGTGCGGTGGCTTATCCTCAGCATTTCCACTTGTGTGGCAAGTATGATTGCATATCCCCTGGAGACTTATTTCAGGCACACAGGGTGCACTACGTAGCGCTTAATGATAGACAACTTGCTCCTAATGATGTGGCTTGCACCAATTTGTGTTTCTCCAGCAGCATTTCCCTTTTAAGCAGGTTGGACTCCTCTGTCTCTAGGTAGCATGCCATTCCCTCTCTCCCTCTCTCATGCACACAATGTCTCAAACCACCACATTAGAAATAAAATACAAATCAAACCAAAAATGAAAAGCAATTTGAAGGTCCTGTCTGTTGAAACCGAGACCGAGCCCAGGATGCACAGTGTCTGCTGCATCCAAGTGCCCAAATGGAAGCACCCTATATTCTCAGCGCGGGAGGGGACAGGTGGGTCCTTGTGGGGATGTCAGTGCTCTGTAACTTCTAAAATGAGGTCAAAAGCCAGAAAACCTCTGTTCTCATACTTGCTTCACAAACACACTTCCTCTGTGATTTTGGGAAGTGGCCAACAATGTCACTTCATGTCTAACACCAGCAGGGTCACAATTCCTACTAGCTTTAGGTTTGAGCCTATAATTTCTCCGTGTTTCATCCAGCCTGTCTGTGCAATGGACATCATAACACCATAGGTAGTGTTATCACTACACTTGCTTCCTGGAAGCCCCTTTCCATTTGAGATTCTCCAACAGATGCCAATAGAAAAAAAGCCAAGTACTTATAGTGATCTTTGCTGGCGCTGAAGACTTTAAGAAATGTAAAAACAAACCTAAAAGTCCACTCCCATGAGCTCCCCATTGTTCTTCCCCTCCGGCCTACTGATTTCTTTACATGGCATGTCCAAGAAAAGCACCATGAATATCTCCATAAATAATCAATGACTCATAATGTAAATAGTTCCAGGATATAGGAAAAATGCCATACAGAGCGTAATCATTTACAGTGAAGAGTTAGCGCATTTGTTAATAGTGTACTGAATTCTTAAATAGTATAGCTAGCTGGAAATTTAGCTACCAAGCTTAAAAGAAAATACCAATTCCTTGTAACAGTTCTTCATGAAAAACACAAAGAACCTCTTAAATGTCACCTCAAAACATGGATGGTTATGCCAAAAGCCATAAAAAAGCAGGCGGCTGGGCAACTGTAAATGGCTAGAGCAGCTGTACCAAATTTTGGGAACAGAAAACCGCTATCCAGAAAATGAGAAAGGATGAAAAATATTCCAGTATTTCAACCAGAAATTGAATGGTGTAGTATTGGGTGACATTTCTATACACGCTGCAGTCCCCCCTTCAGTCACGAGGTGGTGTGTAAGCAGCTTGTGTAGGAAGTGTTATGAGTTGTTGCTCTCAGGAAATGCTGAAGAACAACAGAAAGGCTCTGTTGCAAAGAAGTGCTGGAGCTAATACACTGAAATCTGTCATTGTTTTGAAACACTCCTATTCAGACAGCACAGTAAACAAATTCATTTATTCATATACGAAGGGAGGATGGGAGCTTTGGTGCTTCAGATGTGCCTCATATATAAAGGCCCATTGATTTTCTATTACCTAAATAAACAGGAGGGAACAGGGAAAATATGGCTTTCCACAGTCAAGATTCGCACTTCTTTTTGTTCTTCTCATTGTTAAGATATTAAATGTAATATATGGAAATACATAAGAAAAACAAAAGAATCTCTTCTGCAGCTCCATCTTACATTGTTCATATTCCATAAAGCAGCTGTGGGCTCTGTGTGTCTACCCAAAAATTGAGAGAGGGAAAGCGAGGGAGACTTTTGTGAAGAAGGGAACGTTTCTGCCTGTGTCCTGGACAACTGATCATGCACCCTCTCCCTTGAACGCACAAGCAATAACATCAAATTCCTGGACCATTACTTGAGAATGCAAACTGAAAGAGGATCTTCCTAACAGCAATCAGAGAAATAAAACCAGGGCAAATAGTCACCGTCTTCCAGGGCATCATGTGTAATACATCAAAGTAACTTCTAAATAATGTGAAAACATTTGGTTTGTTTTCATGGTGGATATACCATTGTCTCCCATGTGATTTAATGAAGTAATAATCCTGCCTCTTGCTGGGAAGGTGGTATCTTGCTTGCACGTGAGCCCCGTCATTTTTTCTCTCCATTGCCCGGTGCAAGATTCTAATATGCAGTCGTCTCCTCTGGGAGGTCAGCATAATCCAAGCAGGAGAAGCAGTGATCTTAGAAATGTATAGCATATAAGTCACTGCCAGAACAGCAATATATGTCAGGAATGCATGATATGTTATAAAAAGCCCTGTTTGATATTTTTATGATTTTTAGAATTACACACACCACCCTGTGTCGCTGATCTGTTGGAGAGAGGTGAATAAGCTCTAAGTGAAAAGACCTCCGTGAAACCACTCTGTACCTTCTATATATTTATACACTCCCTTGCCTAATATTTGTCACACAGTAAAATACTTACCTTTCGCCTTTCTGATTTGGGCACCCCTCCAGCTGCTGCTAAAGTCCACGGAAAATTTCAGATTGCAGGATCAAGCTCACAAACGCTTGATTTAGTTAGCTGGTACAAAGTCTTTATACATCACTTCAGCTAAACTTTCACAGATGTTGGAAACCGGAGTTCCTCTGTACCAAGGCAATGCACTGTAATGCCTAACACTGGTGTAGATTCCACCTTTATCTTTACGCCTGCGATGAAATTGTGTGTGTGCTGTTAACCTGGATATAGCTAAAGATGAAATACGAAACCCCTCTTTCAGCGGCTGGAGTAACTGAAAATCTCCTACTAAAGCCAAGTCTCTTGTAAGTTAGATTTACAATACCTGAATAATAACACTTAGCACTGATACAGACCTTCTTATTTTCAAAGAGCATTATAAACATTAACTGGCCTTTCCAGGCTCCCCAGTGAACTAGGTCAGTATCATTATTCCTGTTTTACACAGGGAGAAAGTGGGACAGAGAACCATGCCACTGGCCTGCATTGCCCTTTCCCAGAGAAATATGCAGGCACGGACGGATTCAGCAGAGCACCCGTGTGCATCTGTATTGCTTCTCTGCAGCTCTCCTCAGGACTTCTACCACTGTGGTTTCAGAGAAAAAAAAAAAAATAAATTCTTTTTCTATATCTGAGCAGTGTGAAGAAATGATGGTGTGAGCACAGAGGCAGCCGGAGCCTGGCCGGGGTCTGCGTGAGGACCCTGGGAGGGGGGAAGCTAGTGCAACAAATGAAGGTGTGATGATAGCGGGAGCAGACATGGACATTTTAGCTTCCCTGTGGCCAGCCTGTGCAGCAACAACGGGAATGTTACAGGGGCACAATTGCTAGTGAAGGACCCACTGCCTGGGACACCGGCCATCGGTGGTGTTTCTTCTCGCCCACTCATGCACCACTGGCAGCCCCATGCTGCTGTGCAGACGTGCCCCACAGCTGAGCTGGGACACAGCTTAGGCACACACTGATCAGCTTGTTTGTCCTCAGCTGGCAAAAGGAAAGTCGCCACAAAATCACCCAGTTCTCTGTACTTTGCTAGGGCTTGGTACAACTCATTTTAGATGACCCAGCCCTTGCCACTTAGATCATGGGAAGTTTTCCTAATGCTTATGAATCTTCCTGGTAGGAGGTTTTCTCTGCTCAGCTTTTTGCAGTTTTCTGAAAGCACTATTCAAATTTTGTTCCACTGCTTACGCCGATATACTTTAACTCTCCTTACCCACATCCCTCCCTACACATTGGTACCCACAAACCATTTCTTCATCTTATTTCACAGAGCTTTCCCCTTCATCATCTGTGTCATATCTGTACCTGAAGGGTTGGTGCAGATTTTATGTCTCTGCACCAACCAGCCCACTGCAACCAAGCACAAGTGGAACAAAGAAACCACCACATCACTATCCTGCAAGGGTCTCTCCCTGTCTCAAGTCCTTGAGGCCACAGAACCAGGGTGACACTTCAAAGTAATCCATATCCCACACCTCGGCATGGCACTTTACAGTATGTGTTGTGGGATTTTTCCTGCTGCTGTTGTGAGACGTGTGCCTGGCAGGTGATGCTATTCTTCTCCAAGGTCTTTTCTAGCAGTGGACAGCTATGGCCCAGCTCACCCATGCAGCATCCACAGTAAGGAGATGTTGCACATCCAGAGTGAGAAAAAGCAGAAGCCAGACTTCAGCATATTAAAAATTATTTTCTGCAAGGCTGTGCAGAGCGCACTTCAGAGCTTAGTGACAGAAAATCTCCCAGGGAGCTCTTACCTGCAAGAGCACTGACCGAGCTAACAAGCTGGGGGATGAAATGCTGTGGTTACTGTGAGGAAGCTGCATGCTGCTATCCAGAAGGTGCTGTTGCACTGGATCGTAAGGTTGGCCACTCTGAAGGCACTCAGGACTCCTAGGCTGTGCTGCAACCATGGGGGACCTCATATGTCTGTTCTCTGTCCTCTTAGGTCATGATTCATGAGCGATTCATGTTGCAATGACTACTTTGCTGTGATGCTTCAAAGGCTTAGTAGATAACGATAGATCCCACCATTATGTATGGTATCTTTCTACTGGTATAGGAAAGCCAGTTATATTGGCATCTGTAGGAGCTCTGGGCTGTTTTGCTCCAGTGATAACTATGGAAATCTTTAATCCAATCATTTTGGGAGACCCTCGCCCCTTTTCCTCTCTGCTACTCTAGTTTACAGTCTATTAGTGGGACAGGAGACCAGAAACGTTTCCTAGAAGCTGCAGACTACATTAAGATGATGGTGAAACATACATTTGGGAAATGGGCAGATAGAGAGGGGAGGCGGACACCCCACCTGGAGGCTGATGGGTGTTATTAGCCTCATGATACTGCATGCCTGGTTTTGCACTGCCTTTGTGAGGCTGGGGAAGGGAACCTGGAGCACACCTAGGAGTGGTGTGCTGAACTGGAGAACATTTTACACAGACCAGGAGGAGTCCTTAGTGAAGGGTTACAGTTATGCCTAATCAGAGAGACAGGGCTGCATTGTGTTCTCCCTTTGCATTTTACATTGCCTCCGAAGACAGCATGTGCTTTTACATAAACCTTCATCCAGGATTACTGTCCATCTCTAACTCATGTGAATGTGCAGCATAGTGGTGCATGGATTTTATCAAGATTCATATGTCCGTTTTATTATATTTTTTGTGGGGATTTTTACTGTACTGCGTAGCTGGATTTTATTACCTTCACTGTGTGTATTTTATGGCAGTGATGCCAAGCATTTCAATGAATTGTGCAAGACTCAGACCCATGAATGCAAAGATATCTTCAACGATTTTTTAATAAATAACATTAAATACACTAAATTGAACATTGTGGATATTGTATTTTACTGAGTGCACATACTACTATGCAAAAGTAATAGTTATTAAAAAAACCTGCAATTAGACAAACAGTTGTGTGCAAGAAGTCTTTGTTTCCAGGGCTTAGGTGGAGCTGCAGTATGGCTATTTATCTGTCCATTATCAACATCTTTCACACAAGGGTCATTTTCTCAGGCTTGTCTCCTCTTTTCATCAGATTGGTGTTATGGGGGAAAGGGAAAGAGGTTAAAAAAAAAGTACTGAAAGAATGAGAAGAGATTATTTTCCGAATTATTTCCCCCAAGCAGTATAATGATGCTTTCATATGTGTTCTGGAGTTTCATTCCCACAGGTCCACCACCCTCCTCTGAGCTTGGGGTAGATTTAACTCCTCTATGCTCTTGTGATTCTGCCCTCTCCAGCAATACGTTTCCACTCTTTTCTTCCATGTGCCAGCATTAGCCCTCATGGTAGCATATGGGGCATCCATGGAGGAAGGCTGCGTACTTGGCTGAAAGCCAGTCATAGATTTCTGGTGAGATGAGGAACAGGTAAGATATTTCCACAGACCACCTGTGTGGGATCTCCAGGCTTGCAGGGCTGGACAGTGGTTCACAGTTAAGGATTGCTGGGGCAGTCTGGTGAGAGGATAAGTGCCTATGAACTGTGGTTGCTGCCAAAACCTACCTTACCGAGAGCTGGTAGGAGTGTAGAAACCATCCCCACAAAGCTGCTCTCTTGGGGTGATCTCTGAGCCAAAGTAGAGCACCATCTTTGCCTGAGACTCCCTTCTGCAATGCAATCATCTGCAAAGCAAAGAGCTCTGCGATGGGATCCTGGGGCAGGGTGGGAAAACTTTAACATCTTTTTTGGTTTTAAACTGAGTCCTTATGGAGTCTGAGCCAGGTGATTTACCTTGTGGTTGGCTCCCAATGGAGAGTGTTAATGGCACAACATGCCAGATACGTGATTCCAGGGTCTCTTCTGTTTCTGGCCCACCAATAAAAGTGTCACCAGTTTGAAACCATCTCCTCATTAAGCCATTTGGCACTTCTGTCTTGGGCGGAGGTGGACATTGGCCAGCTGGCAGGAAAGGCAGCTGTAAGCAGCACAGGAGGGACAACACAAGAGTACTGAGTGGGATGCACAACCACACAGCACACTGGAGCATACTGGGCTGTTTAGAGAAGAAAAACAGGGCACAGAAATTTGGAAACTCCCTAGTATGAATGCCCTTTTGACCAACATATCAGCAAGGTTCTCAAAAGGTAAAAAGAAGATTGATCAATATAACATTCCTGCAGTGCTACCCAAATTATGTTATTGCTCTATTGTAATGCATCACATAATGCTCAGTAGGTGTGATCCCCTCTGTGGCCTCTGGCTCCAACTAGGGTTTGATGTAGGACTTTCAGCTCCACCTGGCTCATCTAACTGAGGAGATTTTGTGTTTCAGGGAATCCACATAAGAGAGTGAGTGACTCTTTTGTTTAAAAAAATAATAAAATCAACTCCATGTTATCTACAAAACCTGCCAACTTTGCAAGAAATCCCACTGTCCTTGGTTTTACAGTGCAGCCAGTTCTCCTGGTGCTGACGTGGACCCCTGTTTTCTCTCCTCCCTGTGATGGGATGCCACTTGCAGACGGGACTTCAGGTGGTTCTATACACATTGCTCTCCCCAGAGATCAACAATCCTGAGCAAAAGACCTTACTGAAGCAGAGGGAAAGAGCTCTGTGAACTCTAGAAAGCTACAAGTGAATAACTCCTGAGAGCTGGAAAGACAAAGGGAGCAGTTGGTTGTGCACCAGTACTCAAGAGTGAGGTGAGAGCAGGCCTGGTTGACCATGGAGCAGTAGAGGATGTAGAGGTAAATGAACCAGTTGGCTGGGCAGGCTGGCAATGCAGGGTAATGGTGGATGCACTGGGCAGGTAAATGACCATTGTTTTGACCCAGGGATGCAGCCACCTCTCTTTTGTTGCAAGTGCTCTCATCCCACTCCCTTTTAAAGTGAGTTTCATGACACTCATGGAACTGCCAAGGAATAAGTGAAGTAGGAAACAAGGTACCCTTTGAATGAGGTCAAAATGCATTTCAGTTGCACGATCCCCTGCCAATTAAATATTTCTTGGGCAAGGGGCTTTCCACAGTAGGAACCAAACCCCACTCTGCTGCATTTCAGCACTCCTTCAGCTTCACAGCTCCTGAACGCCCAACAGCTCTTCCTGGAGCAGTGAGAAATTCTTCAAGAGCCAGCATTTTCTGGATTTAAAGGAATCTACTGGAGGCTGGGTCCCCTCCGTCCCTTGCAGGGATGCACAAAGTGATGGAAAGGAGAATCTCTGTGTGGAGGACTTGGCTTTGGTGCAGAGAGGGAAAGGACAGGTGAGAGGAACAAACCCATCTAGCAGGGCTGTGGATCAAAAGAAGTGCATGCCCTGTCTCTGGACAAGGCTATGACTTCAGCCACACATCTGCATCCGTCATCCTTAATGGTGATAGAGCACTAGAACAGGTTGCCCAGAGAGGTTGTGGACTCTCCTTCTCTGGAGATATTCAAAACCCACCTGGATGCATTCCTGTCCAACAGGCTGTAAATGAACCTGCTTTGGCAGGGGTGTTGAACTAGGTCATCATTTGACAGGCTGAGAGAGCTGGGGTTGTTCAGCCGGGAGAAGAGAAGTCTCCAGGGAGACCTCATAGCAGCCTTCCAATATCTGAAGGGAGCCTACAGGAGAGCCGGAGAGGGACTTTTTGTCAGGAAGTGTAGTGACAGGACAAGGGGTAGTGGTTTTAAACTGAAAGAGGGGAGATTTAGATTAGATACCAGAAAGAAATTCTTTACTGTGAGGGTGGTGAGGCACTGGAACAGGTTGCCCAGAGAAGTTGTGGATGCCCCATCCCTGGAAGTGTTCAAGGCCAGGCTGGATGGGGCTTTGAGCAACCTGCTCTAGTGGAAGGTGTCCTTGCCCATGACAGGGGGGTTGGAACTCGATGATCTTTAAGGTCCCTTCCAACTCAAACCATTCTATGATTCTATGATCTCCAAAGGTCCCTTCCGACCCCTACTATTCTGTGATTCTGTGATATCTGCTTGCTGTATGATGGGCAGAAGCACAATTCAAGGGAGAGCAGGAGCTACTCAGTGTTAACTCACCCAGGCATGCGAATTACTTGGAATGGCAGGAAGGAGCACAGGCCATGGCTCTGCTCTCCTTGGGACCAGCTGTCACAGAACAATGTCCCCCCCAAGCAAGTGGGAAGCATCGGTTGCTCTCCTCAGGGGGAGTGCAGTGCTGTCTCCCTTGGTTATGTAGCCCCAGGGAGTCTGCCTGTAAACTACAGCCCGGCCCAAATCTTCCACAATGCCATCTCTGCCACGGTGGTCTTGCTGGACCACCTCTGCGCAGATGTTTCACACTCTGAGCTCTGAGCTCTTCTCCCACCACAGCCGACCCACATCAGCTTAGGCACTGGCGAGGCAAGAATTAGGCCTTTTTTCCCTCTCACTTTGGAGGCTGTAGGGATTTGCTTGTCCAAAGTATTTTTATTTCTGCTCCACCCTGGTATTTTTCTGGAGGTCGGGTTCTTGGTTTTTTTTCTTCTTCGAACCCATCCAGCCTCCTCTTTATTCTGAGCTTTTGTTTTCTCTCTTCACACTCCCACACTTGAGGCCAGACCTGCTGAGATACTGACTTTTGCTTTGACAATATGGTGTGCTTTTTATTTAAGACTCTGTGTTATGGGTCAATGCTAGTACACCCAAGATGATAAAGGCTCTGTTCTGAGATTACAGCACAGAGCTGCAATGTCCAATTGAGGTTGCACAAAAGGCCATCAAGTTTGTGGTTTTATCTTGTTTTGCACTGGTTAAAGGGCTTTTTTTTTTTTTTTCCTGCTTTGTGCGAAGTTAGCAAAGCTACAAGTTTGACAGGTTTGCTTTTCATGTACAGTGTTTTTCTGCAGCTCCAGTAAGACATTGCAATGCATTAGCTAATGCAATACAAGTTCTTCCAAGATGTTTGTAGGGGTCAGGTGATTAACCTGTATATTTTATAGAACATTTAAAGACACTGTGGTCTGAGGCCTCATAAAATCATAAAACTACCACTCAGCTGTGAACCACGGGTTGAAGCACAATGCTAAAATATTGCTGCATTAGAAATGGGAGGAAACGGAGTGAAATTTCACCTTCTGATCTGCACAGCTGATAAAAGCGCCACAGTGCGGCCTCCTACCACATTTTCCAAAGCCAGAGCTCGCGTTGGGCTGAGTTCAGCATGTTTGCAAAAGGCAGTTGTCCTGCTGAGTCCTGCTCCACTTACACCACCCAGTTGGAAGAAATCGTACCCACGCTCAGTAGCAAGAGACAAGTCCTTCCAGCCTCTGCACTGGCAAGGACTCAGGGGGCTGGTGCTGGTAAGGCATTCACAGGGTCTCCTACTATCCATGGAGGTTGCATGTCCTTCTTTCCTGCCTCGTGCAACCCAGGACGAGCAACCAGTAGTGAGAAGATGGCTTCAAATCCTGAGCTAACCAAGCTTTTAACCCTCTTATACTCTCACCAGCAATGTCTCACTAAACTTCAGTCTTCTAAACCATCATCTCCTTTAGGACCTCCATCTATCCTCCTCCATCTGACCAGGAGGTGTGTTTCCAATGCAGTTCACTGAGGCTTTCCCAGCAAGGCTGGGGTTACTTTCAGCCCCCTTACAAATGAAAATTAGCTGGTTTTATTAAAGCACAGCTCTGCTTTCCTAAGGAGGAAAATAAAGAAAATGGAAGAGAGACTGCATCATATGACAAAAAGCAGTTTCCACCCAAGTTCAATTTCCCAGGTAGTATCCGCCCTCTTGAACAGCCCTAGCCAGGCCAGCAGGCAGGTTTCTTAGCTCTTTGCTGTGGAGTTAGTCTCTGTATGGTGGCTTTTTCTGGGAGATGCAGGCAAGCTTTGCAGAGGCTCCAAGCTGGTGAGAATCCAGACAGCCACATTCACTCAATCACCCTGTTTTTTTAATCTCTGACCCGTCTCAGCATCACAGTTTTCAAGGGCTTTGGGCTTCCAAACATCGCCTGTGCCACACAGCTTACCAAAAGCCTGGCTGCAACAGCTCCTGGAGGACAGTGGTGGCAAATGAGGTAACGTGTTAGAAGCTGGGAAGTGCTGATGGCACGCAAAGGGCTCCACGGCACCTACTCCCATTAGGAGCGCTGAGGGATGCCATTGTGGCCAGGGGACAGTTGCCAGAAGCAGGACTGCAAGGCTCGTTGCTGTGCAATCCAGACATATGGTTGCTATCAGGAATAGGGCGGTGTAAATAATTGTTTCACTCCCTAAACCAGAAGAAAAAAAAAAATGGGAAGAAAAAAATTTTATTCAGATCTGACTGAACCAATTTTTTTGCTAGCCAAATGAAAAGCGGAGAAAAGCATAGTAACAGGCTGCAAGAAACATTTTAGTGCCTTTTGGGTAAGATCCAGCAAGGCAGATATTTTCCACCTGTAAATAATTCAGGAGAAGAAAAAAAAACGTTGCAACTCATTTTTTCCAGCAAGACCATCAAGTCAATTAGGAGAAGCTGAATAGTCTTGTAGCCCAAGAATAAGGAAGAGTAAAATGTCGAGTCAGAAGAGTAACTCCTATCAGCATTCTGGCATCTTCATATGTGTTGTGCATCCAAACAGTTTTCCACCATCCCCTCAGCATGGCCAACACTGACTGAGCTGGGCAGAAGTGCAGAAGTCCACCTACAATGAGTACCTTCCAGGACTGAGTCCTAAATCATCATTTAAAATTCCTTGGCCCTCTTTTTTTCCCCAGTATTGGATGTTTAACCTTTCTGCCATTTCCAGATGTCAGGCTGGATGGTTGTGTATTCCTTATGTAAAAGCCCTCCTCTCCCTTCCCCAAAGCAGATCCACTTTGGATCTCACCCCAAAGGCTGTTCTTCCAATCAGCTGAGCCACCACAAACATGGGGCTTTTATGCTCCCTTTTAGCACCTTCCAGCCTCCTCTGGTAAAACTGGAACTAGTGTGACTGGCTCATCCTGGATTTGGAGAAGCAAGATGTGTGTGAGGAGGAAATAAATTTTATAAACCTTTATTTTTTCTTCAGTAGTATTCTACCACAGCTATTAGTTCCTGGGTATCAGAATAATTTTAATAAATTTCATTCACTGTGCAGCTCTCCCCACCACCTAAAAACATGTTTTCTGAAAAAAAAATCAAGATAAAGGAAAGAGACTGGAGAGTGTTTCCATCAAAAGAATAGAAATGCATTGGAAGTGCTGCTAGGTATATTTACAAAATGGATATATACTGCAAGTAAAAATTTCTTATTTAAGTGTGGTGATAAATATACCCAGTATGAGAGATGAGCTACACCAACTATGAAAATACTTGCATTTGATTTTTGCCTATTTACTTATTTTTTTAAATAAGAGAGCAAAGAACAAAATGTTGAAAAGAAAGCCTCGATATTATTGACTTGTAAATAAAAAGGATGGTTAAATCAGTAGAGCTCAGGAATCTCATGTAAAAGATACCCTTTGTAATAATTCAGATACAGAAAATGTCCACATTTCCAGAAATCCTAAAAAAATGAGCACGGAGTCCCTAGATATGCCCATTAAAATGCACCGGAGATGGTACAATAGAGAGGACCAATAGAAATTGAACCCATTGCCTGTAGATCTACAGTATATTAGACATATTTCCCTAATATTGCGTGCTTTGAAATAAAGTTATTTCATTTGAAGTAGTCAGTGTTCATAGAAAGGATTTTGAAGGAATGAAGTTCAATTGTAAAAAGCCCATTTTAAACATTACTCTAAAAATTATTTCATTGCTTCTTCTGAGGAAAAAAAAAAAGTAATAATCCACATACAGCTTTATGCTCAGGTTGTTGGGGTTTTTTCAAATCAGACCTCAGGGGGAAAAGTTGTTTTCACTCTTAAGAGAGTCCATGGTTTTTCTGGCCTCACCCACCTCTAACCCAAGGAAGAGAAAAATCGTTATTCCTGCTTCGCTGATCAGGAAATTGGAGAATGGAAAGATCCTGTGTGCAACTTACTTTCCCACTGAAACTGGTGGAAATCCCTGATTTCCATGGATGACTGAAGTCACTGGCTGGCAGCACAGAGGAAGAAAGAAAAAGAGCCAAACACAGAGTGCTGTTTCTCCATTTGGTTTTGTAGCCACAAAACCCATTCCTTTTTCTCTATTCTGGTGCTATTCCTT
Organism: Numenius arquata; assembly: GCF_964106895.1. Lineage (NCBI taxonomy): Eukaryota > Metazoa > Chordata > Aves > Charadriiformes > Scolopacidae > Numenius > Numenius arquata. Next base: position 18,226,602 of record NC_133579.1, on the reverse strand, counting down.
TATGTGGTACATAACTGGAGTTTCCTTTGGGGTTTGTCTGTTTTTTCTTTTTTTTTTAATGTCTCATCTTTAACCATCAGGAGCTCTTGTCCTTTGAGTCAAGTTCTGTACCACTGGACTCGATGACCGCTTTGCCACCGAGGAGTAAACGTTTCATGGGAGTCAGGCTGAGACCCAAAACCAAATAGATACCAAAGATCGACAAAGGAAAGCAACTGAGAAAGGAAGGCCAAGGGTTAAAACAAATAAAACTGATGTGAGTTGTACTATATGGTGAGTGAATCATATGGATTATGGACCGAGGACTACATAATTAAACATGTAAGGTATCAAGGTAAAGTACCAGAATACATAAAGAGGATAATTTCTTTAGTCAGCAAATGGGCAATAACAGGAAAGAATTTTTGTCTTGGGATAGTGAGCAGTTGTATAAACATATGATGCAAAGGCTTTTTCAAATAGACATAACATTGCCATATGTTCCATCAAAAAACTGCAGAGGGACTTGGGAAAATCAGAATGATTTAAGAGGGACTATACACGTCTCTGCCACCACTTGGTTAGCTGAACACAGGCAGCCAAAGGTAAGGAGTGCTGTTAAACAAGGACATGTTAAGAGACCAGAGTGTGCCCCGGAGATTCTTGCACTGAGATAATGAAAGCTCTCAAATGTCACCACAGAACTGCAGCTCTCCTTAAAACATGGCAGAGAGACTGTGCTTTCTCTAGGTGCTGGGAGCTGACATTGCATATGGGATAGCTCTTCCCAATGGACACAAGAAGCCCATTAAAGTGGCTGGCTATGATTGGAATTATAGTTATTGCAGCAGCTGAGACACACCAAGGTGCAAACTGATTTGCAGAAAGGAGAGATGATGGTTTGAAGGTCCAGGGAACAACTGTACTCCATTTGCTGAATTTTGACGTATAAGCAAAAACAAAGGAGAGAGCCCAAAGAATACACTTAGATTTTTAATTCCCTTTAGAAGCTTGCATTTTGCCATTAAGAAATGGGACACCTGTGTGGTCCCCTACTCTCAGGGGCAATGCTGTCATGCAACCCATCAGTGGATTTGCCAAGCTCCCACTTAAAACGACAAAGAATTTTCCCTTGCTGCTCCTGGACACCTCTCCTTGCAGGGTAGGAACCAAGGATCCAAACACTCTCACTCTCTGAAGCAGGTCAAACACAGCTACAGGGTGGTATGGAAAAGACTGGGTCTGAATCAAGGCCTGACTTTGAATATCACCTCTCAGGCACAAAGCCTCATCTGTACCTATGAATAACATACTCCGTTATCCAAAATCTGTGTCCTCTGATTGATTCTTCTCTAATAGATGTGAAGATGCAGGTTTCCAAATCCTTGGGACTAATTTTATGTTTCAGAGGGACTATTAAAATCAAAAAGAGAAAATTCAGGATTTTCTTTATTTCCTGACCATATATTATGCCTGTAAAGACCAGTCTAGTTAACAGGTGGCACTGACAGATCATGCTCTGAAGACAGCTGTAACAGAAATGGTCCGCAGCACTGAACAAAAGCTACCCATTTGGGGAACAATTTTTCCCCACCCCTGTATTGAAACGTTAATTGATTCTTTTGTATTCAGAAGCTATTTGCACTTATCCCAGACACTTAACAGAAAAATAAGAAAGAAATAACGAGGAGTTTTGGTGTAAAAACACATTTCGCCATAAAACAGGTTGATTAACTTGCAGACTTTAAAAAATTAATGTCCAATGGAAGGAACTGCTGACTGGTTAAATTAGATCTACTTATTACAGCACTACAACAGAAACTAAATTAATTTAAGCTTCAGAATGAAATTTTTATTTTTAATTTTTGTGGGTTGTGGAGTTGGAAGGACTGGATACTTGGGAAATTAAAAGTCCACTATTTATCATAGGTCAGATGCAGTACAGCCAGCCATAATTCAGGTTTTTCTCTTAGTCCAAAATCTCTTGGCAGTTAACATAGAAGAGCTGTCAGAAATTCTAGTTCAGCTATAAACTTTTTCATGATAGTGCAACCTCACAAGTAAGAATTCATCTCATCTCAGATGTAAACACTTCTAACCAAGACTACAGAAAAACCTGTAAGTCATTCTGCATCCTGGGCTGCATCAAAAGAAGTGTGGCCAGTAGGTTGAGAGAGGTGATTCTGCCCCTCTACTCCACTCTGATGAGACCCCAACTGGAGTACTGTGTCCAGCTCTGGGGACTCCAGCGTAAGAAGGACATGGACCTGTTGGATTGAGTCCAGAGGAGGGCCACAGAGATGATCAGAGGGCTGGAGCACCTCTCCTATGAGGACAGGCTGAGAGAGTTGGAGTTGTGCAGCCTGGAGAAGGCTCTGGGGAGACCTTAAAGCAGCCTTCTGGTACCTAAGGGGGCCTGCAGGAAAGGTGGAGAGGGACTCTGTCAAGGAGTATAGCAATAGGACGGGGGCTAACGGTTTTAAACTAAAAGAAGGCAGATTTAGATTAGATATTATCAAGAAATTCTTCACTGTGAGGGTGGTGAAGCACTGGAACAGGTTGCCCAGAGAAGGTGTGGATGCCCCATCCCTGGAGGTGTTCAAGACCAGGCTGGATGGGGCTTTGAGCAACCTGCTCTAGCGGGTGGTATCCCTGCCCATGGCAGGGGGTTGGAACTCGATGATCTTTAAGGTCCCTTCCAACCCAAACCATTCTATGATTCTGTGATTCTGAAGTTACAGAGAACTTTTATAATTATTATTTGAAGAGTAGCTTTGGTTTTCAACTAGAAAGCTGGTCAAATAGTTAACATGTCACCTCCGGCATCTATATGTGGATAAGAAAAAATCTGACCTTTGGATACCATTTGCAAACAACAAAGGCAAAGAGATTTTCTTCTGGTATAAACCCATGAAAATATCAGGGTTTGTTCCTTTGTAATTTCTTGACAGATTTTAAGTGAGCAAAAAAGTTTTACCTAGGATATTCATTAAGCAGAGTGACAGAAGGTTACATGAAGCTCTGACAGATGATTTGTCTATAGGGACTAGTTCCATCTTCTGTTTTCACTTAGAGCAGCCGATGGTCACCTCCTCAGGGAAGGTCAGGGAGGGAACTCAAAATAAACTCAGTGGGTAAATAAAAAACAAAGCAAATGAACAAAAAGTATGCACCTCAAAACTCCAAACCCACACCAAACAAAGTGAGTGAGCAAAAAAAGATCCAGGGCCGTACAAGAGGAAACATCTCCAAAACAACTGTCAAGACCTAAGTTATTTCTGATGCCTTTGATCTTTCTTACCTTCTCCCTGGGTTAAGCTAGAGCTTTTGTAGCTTTTAATCTTTTGTCTGAAAGGTATTTCTTTTTTTGTAGAGGTGTTATGTTTATGAGGATGTATTGTTGCAGGGCTGTGTGCAGTGGAGGCCACGTGGACTCTGTAGAGGCATAGCCTCAATGACCAAGGAGCCCTTTTGACTCTTGTGCATAATGGTCACCCACCTCTACTGACTCTCCAAGCAAAACAGAGCTATTAAATGCTGGGTCTCGAGCCTTTGCTGTGGCTCTGCCTCTGAATCTTCACTAGATTGTTTTCCCTTAATTAATATTTTAAGAGGTCGTGTGAGCTCCTGAATGCACAGCCTAAGGAGATGTCAGCATTCCCTTTCCTCCCCCCTCAGACTCTGGAAGGAGGGTACCTGTTACACCTGTGCATGAACGACTGTCACAGGGAAGGAGGTGGGGTTAGATCACTTCTTATGCTCATTTAATGCTTAGTCTTCTGCTGGCAGTACCAGTGGCACTGCTGAGTGACAGCTACAGCGTGTCACTTAAATACTTGCATGGGGATTAGAACGAGGTCAGAGACTTCCTTCCTTAGTGATCGCCCTAATATTAACAATTTTCGGTCACTATCTAATCAGGGATGGATCCAAACCTGTGACTGACAGATTTTTAATTGCTAGTCTCCTAAGTCATACAGTTCTTCTCTCTCACTGGGAGGTGTTACCTTCAGCTCTTACTATGACGGATAAGGGCAAATTCTATGCCATTAAAATAAATCTCTTGATGTAGATATCTGAGGTGTTAGTTTGCCTCTCTGATTTTGGGGGCTTTTTTTTGAAGTGAGAATGAAGGAGATAAGAATATTGAAAGAATATATTTTCAAAAGAAAAAGAAAATATAAATAGATCTATGTGTGCATACATCTTTCTTTGAAATCATACTGTTCTCTCCTACTTTACTGCAAAAATAAAGAACATAAGAATGCAGGAACAGTCTATCATGCCTCACCTCTTTTGCTTTCCAGTTTCTATTTGCTCCTTTATTTTCCATACTTTAAAATCTCATTTAGCATTCTCTTGAGAAGGAGAGCACAAGATTACAATCTAACGATTGTAATGAGAATGGGTTACGTTTGTGCCATTTCCCATTTTCATTACAATCTTTGTGGCAAGAGTAATGTAACAGAATTTTTAATGTCTTATATATTGCATGAACATTTTTTTTCCAGCAAGCTCCTGCTACATTTCAATGGATGATGCTGTTGCAGAGCATTGCAACTTTGATCTTTTTATAGCTTGCATTACGATCGCATTGGCCATTTCACCCACTTCCCCAAAGTGGAAAATATTTTGATATACAGCTTGCTGCTACAAAAGCCAGTCATCTACAGATACTATACATACCTAGAAAATTGTTTGTCTCCAAATCCCAACTGTGGCTGAGTACAAGATACTGACATCACCAAAGCTGCGTGTTTCTCTGAGTGGTACTACGGGAATTGTAGTTTGAAGAATCTGAGCAGAAGAATAGAGCAGTTGGTTTCTTACAAAGTAGGGACAGCTCTTGAAGAAAAGTGTGCTTCATGTGTTTGGCATGGCACTGACTGAAAAAGGACTGAAAGATTTCATAAAGCATATAAACCTTTCTATAAAGCTTCCCAAAGTGATCAACAACTGAGGAAAAGAAGGGTGATGGATCAGGACAAACTCTCAATAAACCAGGCATCAAGATGGGTTCAGTGAGAGAACTGACGGTTAAGCTTTGCTATAGAAGCAGCAGACACAAGCTAGCAGTTTGCCTGGATTTATTAATGCAAGTGATTAACACGAGTGATTCTTAACAGAGGAGCTCAACAGGGGAAGAGTGCTGAGATAGCTAGCTCAAGGGCAACATCTCTGAGGGGATCTGCACAGACCTGGTGTGACCAGCAAGGCTTCAAAGGGAAAGGCAGCTACAGCACGGGGAGTTTCTTCCTGAAATTCCTTGCCTACCTCAACAAGGTGACATTGGCATTTACAAAAAACTGAGAAATCCTCAGGCCTTTAGATCATGGATGGCTGTGGAGTCACAACAGCCTTGGACTAAGGGGGTGCTGGAAGACAAAGCTTCAGGCACACTGAAGAGAGAAAGCTCAGGAGGTATGGATTAACACTGATTTGACTGGACATTGGTGGCTTTATCCCTCAGTGACTGGAAACACTTCCCTTTTAGACAACGGGGCCTGGTGAAAAAAAAAAAAAACAAAACCCAGAGAAAATGTCAGGGAAATGAATGGGCTTGAATCTGAGCATAAACTTAAGCTTAGGCCAGTACTACAGATTCTATCCCTGTCTACATCTTGCAGATTAATACAGACTAACACCACTGAACTGAAAAAAACCCAACAACCCAGACCTTTCAAGAGTCACGCCTCCTTGCAAGATCAGAAGAGAAGACAACGTCAGCGTATCTCCGTGAGACAGTCTGCACCTGACAGATTCCTGTTCTTGGTTAAGAAGCTTTATTTCTTGATGCACAGGCTGGAATCTGGCATCCTTCAGATCAATGCCTGTAGAGATATCCACAGCTCGGCAAGGCAACAGGTGAGAGAGAGTGACATCCTCATTATGATAACGTTCAACAGAAAACCTGCAGATTTTGAAAACTCTGGACAAAGCCATTCATGAAAAGAATGCACAAGGCTAGATTTCACACTTTACCAAGTGGAGTCGAGTTTTAACCCTGCCATTTGTCTGTGCAACTTCTGCTGCACTTGATATAAGCTGGGCACATCTACACTAAGGCTAGATTTTTTCCCCTTTGAGTCTAAATTTAACACTGCAGACCCTGAGGATAAAACCAGTTGAGCCCTTTGGAGGGAAAACGTTCATCCTCTTTATCAGAGTGGCTTTCCCGGTGGCTTTCACTTCAGCGAGAAGAGTGTCTGGGATAATTGCTCTTTCCACAGAGGATCAATACTGTGTAATTAATCAAGATGAAATCATTCTTTGCACTTCTCCAGGTTTCATCCTTGAGACATATTCTCAGATTCACTGGCTCCTGGAGATAGCAATGCTCTCCTACCGCACTACCCCAAAATACCCTGGGGGCAAAAACATCACAATCCAGCTGTCCAGAGCCTAGCCTGACATATCTTAATAGAAGAAAAAAAGACAAGAAGGCCCAGATGCCTCTTTATTAGGACCGTCCTCTCTGCAGAGACAACAAGCCCTCCAAATCTACCACAGTCAGCGTAACGTTTGCATCAAGGGACCTTTTCTCCCTCCCAGGAAACATGCCACCAACCTTGCAGTGATTACAAAGCAGAAGCATGCACTGTAGAAATACACCTAGCAGAACCCCAGGTCATGGAGAGAATAATTCAGCTAGCGTTTCTGTAGTTTGCAGAGTTTGCTTAGCTGTGATTGATCACATGCATCTCACATTCCTCTTTAATTTCTGTTACAGGGTGAGCATAATTTTAATCCACTGCCTGGTATGAAACACCATTGGAAGTCATTTTAAAAACATACATTCTAGGAAGAATCAAAATATGAAAATTTAATATTGAAGTCATTTTCATCTCTGGCAGGTCAGATTTTATTTTTTTTTCAGATTTCAAAATGCCAGAGGGGAAAAACAAATGAAAAGACTATTGAATCAGTTCTAATGGATTTAAGACAAAATGAAACATTTCAAGCAGTTCATTTGACCTGGAAACATTCCCCTTTTAATATATATACTTCTGTGTTTCATCCTAATTTGGCCTAAAAAGGTTGGAATGTGTCATAGTCAAATTTCAATCATCTCCACTTAAGTTTAAGATTCTTCTTGCCTGCCAGGCTCCCTATTCCTCTCTACTAATCACAATCAAGACAAAATGCCTCCTAAAAAGATTGCTGGCCATTCTGGCATCACTGAAATTAAGTAGCTGGTGAAGACAATTATAAATAATACATACAGTTGTGTTTATTACAGAAAGATATTAAAAGAATGACTGGAATTTTCCACTGGTTTGGGTAAGCAATGAAGACATTTTAGTAGACCTGAGCTGAGAAGCAGCATTGTCTCAAATGATCATGCCTTGATTCAATTTACATTAAATGGAAGAATAAACAAAAGTAAGGGCTGGAACTAATTTTCTCCATTTCAAAAGGGCAAACTCTGAGGGACTAAGTGCTCTGAGCACCTTAGCCACCAAAGTCAACACGCTGTGTGTCTCTGGGCCTTGACTGAGGAAGCAGCTGGAGGATTCTTCGAATCACTGGTGCTAATAAGATCTCAAAGCTGTATTCCTAGCAGGAGGGGAAAAAAAGAAGAATCTATGGACCTGTTGGATAAGGACCCACTTAAAGAACCTTTAGCTCAAACTTTAATAGAGTAATGACATTGAACAGAGGGGGAAAAGGAAGATAGATAATGGGAATGAAGTTTTACTACCCTGAAACAACAGCAAAAAATCTAAGAGCTTAATTGTCTCCAGTTGGGAGGACCTGGATAATCTTATTCAGAATTCTGACAGAACTGGCAAATGAAACTACACGTACAGTCACAGGTGTTCACAACAAGCCTATCAATTCATGGGATTCAAAAATAGCAAATACAGTACCTACAGTTAAGAGGGAGAAGAAAATAGGTCTGACGATTACAAGTTAGTCTGACCTCAAATGTCTGAAGGCTTTGGAACAAATTTGAAAGAAAGAAGTAGTTTAAGTCATGGAGAAACACTGGGAATGGACTAAAATAATTACCAAAGGGTTTGGGTTTGCTAATGGTAGGTTGTTTTAGACTAACTTGATAGGATTTTAAAAGATTAATGATTTTCTAGACAAAGGAAATATGGTAGGTATCATTTATCTGGGCTTCAGCAAAGCATTTAATAAGGCACCAGATGGGAAATCATTTCTTAAACTAGAGAAAATAGGGATGCACAGAGGAACTGTTGAGTGGAACCCTGCTGAAAGGAAGAGGACCACTGGCACTACTGCAAAGAGAGCTATTGGGCTGAAGGAGAGACATGAATGAAGTTTCTCCAGGGTCAGTTTGGGGATCTTTCTTCTTTCTCTGTTTCTTGATGGCCTGGATATAAATAGGGAGAGAGCTTATTTTCGGGACCCTGAGTGGGATACTAATGGTTGTCCATAGCTAAAAGAGTGTTGACAGAGAAGAGGATCATGGCAGCAGACAGAAAGAATTGATGCATTCAAGGAATAGAATGAAATAAATGTTATTCAGTAGTAAGCAGCACAAGCTTATGCATTGAGGGACTGATACTATACCTGCCGTAAAAAGAGCTCTCCTCACTGAAAATTACTGAGATGCAGTTAAGCTGGTAAAGCAGCTAATGAGAGCATGAACAACTCTAAGCTACCAATGGGACCTACCCCTGCAAAGGCAAAATCCAGTCCATGACAGGCAAGATAGTCCCAGTAGGAACAGGAAAGTATTAAGATAACTGTATGAAGTAGTGCTGCAACAAGATCTGAAATATTGTCTACTCTTCTGGTTACCCACATTAAAAAACACAGAAGTTCAAACTGAAATTGATATGGAGAACACTACTAAGATGCTTGGAAAACAGGCAGTTAGTCTTACTAAAGAAGCTGGAGCTTGGCATATTCAGCATAGCAAAATGAAGCCTGAAGGCCTATAGAACTGCCCTTTATGGATACACAGCATGTAAATACCTGTTGTAGGAGAAGAAATAAGCATACCTGAGCCATGTCCTGGGCAAGAGCAACTGGATAGAAACTGACCTCCCATAAATTTAGAAAATTTAGAAATTAAAAAAATTACAAAAAAAGCTTTGTAACCCAGAACATCATCACAAATAGAAGAACAATCTCAACACATCAAGCTGATGGCTCCTTTCGATGACAGAGCTTGGTCCCTGTATGACAGGATTTATATGAGATGGTGCCTGCACAGCATGGTGATTCCTAACCCTCTGACAGACTGACGTTCCAGTTTCCAGCAATGTTTTGAAACAGAAGTATTTCCTGTTCCTCCACAAAAGGATTACAGTTCTGCATATACACAGTCATACAAACCATAATGTACAGAAAATTTTCCTTGTGATTGAGAAATGAGCAGTAGGAATTCATCCAGGCAGTGCAGGACAAGGTCACTGTGAAGGACAGAGAAGAGATGGCAATGTTGGGGGACATCGGCTGAAGTGGTGTTTAACATTATTATCATCTCTGCTCATGAGCCTTCAGCACTGCAAGGAGTAAAATGTAAGTTATGGATGGTCCAATGAAAGGCTACTGAAAAAATCCTTGTATTAATTACATTATTGTCCCTTTAAAGCATAAACACCTTGTTTTTTTCAGATGCTAGAAATTAAACAGCCTGAAACACAGGTGGGAATGACATTTGATGTCATGAATATTGGAAGCATCCATAAAAAATATGTTGGTTAGATGGCTGGAGGAGAAAATAGGTGTAGTAGAGAAGCAACAAAACAGCTTGGAAACAGTCCTGCTATTAGCAGGGAGGAAAGAAGAGGTAATAAAATTGGGAAGACAATTAGGCAGGAAAAGGGCACAAAAATGCTATAGGAGAAGGAAAGGATAAGCAGAAAAAAAAAAAAAAAAAGCTGTAAATGGGATACTACAGCAACATCCAAGGCAATTTTGCCATGAAATACCTAATCAACTCCCATAGGTGATCTTGGGGAACCTGAGGGGGACCTCTCAGAGGTGAATGGAGTCAGTGGAGTCTTCCCAGTAACTCAGCTGTGGCTTTTCTCCCCACTGGTGATTTCAGCTGAGATACCAGGCTGGTGGCTGAGTTACAGGTATGAATCCACTTCTGCTGGTGCTACTTCAGGGCAGTCACCTTTAGCAAAGGGACAGGACAGGTAGCTAGGGAGGAAGGCGGAGATAAACTGAGAGAGGTGTTAAGACTCTGGAGCAAGATGCCTAAAAGTTACCCAGGAGAACCTCTGATGAACACACCAGGATGCGGGGAACTGGAGCATTGCCATGAGAACAAGGGAGAAAAAGGATTTTTGGAAGCTCCACAGAGGGTGAGGTAAACAAGCAGTCAGCTGTGACAGAGAGCCGAAGCAATGAAGAGGCATAATAATATATAATGCTATTTCAAAACAACAGATGGGAATAGGGAATTGATAGTGAAGCGATTAATAGTAGCAATGAAAGAACTAAACACCTTTAAAATGCACAGTATTTAATAAGAGTCAAGCCAAAGACTCACAGCATTTCATAAATTAACAAGGAATAACATAAACAGTGGCAAAAGGGAGAAAGAGCAAAATGAACCCAAATATATACCGGGTGCCTGCTGACGGCAAGGAGGATGGCTTCGAGGGGTAAGGAAGGGGTAAGGCTGAACCTCGGGGTAAGATTTGTAAGTGCAAGGTGAGAGCTGTCTCTCCCAAGCTGGCCAGCAGCTGGGAAGTCCCTGTGACAGCATGGGAAAGAAAGGGCAACTGTCCCTGCTGCCCCAGTCGCACCCAGCCTCCACCAGCAGCTGTGGCTGCCCCACATCTGTCAGGCAGGTATGTAGGACCTGCTTCATGGCAGAGTGTTCCTCTGAGCTCTCTCAGCTGGGGCTCAGCGGGGATGCTCGGGTCCAAGTCGCATCCCCAGAAGACTGGCATCCCATCCTCACCCCAGTGAAACAGCATGTGCCAGAGTCATGGTTTGGGCTGGGCTGGCTGCTAAAACAAAAGACAGGTGCTCTCTTCAACCTCTCTGAGGGGGGAAAATTGGTTCTGTTTTACCTCAAACCAGGACACAGGGTCAGGGTGGTTTTGGTTTCTGCTGATGATCCTTTAAAATGTAGTTTCTTATAGGGGCTTTGGAGCTCTTCGTGGTTTTTAATCCTCCATAGTTCTCTAGTATTCATTTCTCCTCCACTGCAAGTTTTAGACTAAATTCATACTCGGGTTCCAGTAGCTAGTGTTGACATTATAAACTGCATGTACAAACTCACTGATTCCATACACAAATTAACCCATGGGTGTGCAGCTTTATATAACTCAATGCTTATTAACACAATCTATATAACTATTAGGGAGTTGACTGAAGGGAGGTAGCTATGAAGGCAAGGAAGAGAGAGGGCTGGAGTTGTGCATTTCTGCCCGGCTCCTGGTGAAGCTGTGGGTGTATCATGAGCTTTTATGCCCTCATTTCTGAAAACTTGGTTATAGAAAATCCTGAGCACAACTGTCAGCCAACATTCAGCAGAGAAACAGGGACAAAGATGCAGAAGATTAGAAGTGATACGTATTGACAGCATCTTATTAGAAAGCCTAAGGATAAAGGGTGTTCATCACAAGCAAATCAAGGATTTGAAGGTACTGTTTCTCAGCTGAGTTACAGCAACTGCCCTTTTATTTCCCAGGCACTCCTAAATGCAAAGAAAAAGATTTATGTAAACCACCAATGCCAACTAGACCAACTTCTAATTGCTTGAGCTATGCCTGTATTGGAAGACCTGGGGACCAAGAGGCTCAACTGAGGCGTCTCCCAGCAGTGTAGGGGGAAGACAGGTTTGGTTAGATTTGTTCTGGTTTTCTTTTTTTATATATATTTCTTTTTTTGTTGGTTGGTTTGGGTTTTTTTTGTTTGCTGTTAGATAGCAAATTCTTCATCAGGTTGCCAAGATTTTCAATATGACAAGAGTCATTTTGTGTGGTTTTGCTTGTTGGATATGCTTTTAAATTGCTGTAATGGAACCATTTCAGAAAACAATAGGGAGAAATTAAAAATATGTATTTAAAAAAGAATTAAAAATGAAAGGAACAGATGTGTACCATGCATGACACATGAACTTTCAAATGCAAAGGAAATGCATATATTACAATAAACGGCTAAGTAGCACATATACATCAGCATTTTCCATTCTTTTTTTCTTTAGACATGCAGTTTAGATATACATAAATTATTTTTCCTTTTGTTTTATCCCTTTTTTCAAATCAGAATATTCAAACATCCTCTTTAAGAAGCAGAAGAGGATGAAAGATTGCATTTGGCAGGTCTCTTTTGTGCTATAATTTGTTTCTTTGTGGAAATGCAGCAAAGGGTGACTTTTATTATGTGTTAGGTAAGAATCTGCATAGAGCAACTTCCAGCTGTTGACCATGCGATTAGGCCGTTAAAGTGCAAAAATCGCTGTTTACAAATACCCATAATTACTATAATTTTCATGCAAAAATCTACACTCACCTAAAACCAGACCGCATGCCAGTTCTTTCCTGGCCAAAATGGCTATTTCTTTCTGTCTTGAAGTCTCAGTCACATATTGAAAAAATATCTGCAGAACAGAATATATTTTGACTGCAGAAATAGATTTTGCATGAATAGACTCCTGAGGCATCCAACAGTTTCAATAATGTTTTCTATTCCAGGGGAGCAAAAAATATTTTTCCTTGATAGCATTTATTTTATATTCACTGCACTGGAATTACTTTTTCAAAATTCTGCCAGTGAAGACTTATCGTATGTGGGTGCCATTGCTGTAACATAAAGATAAGGATGGAGGCTTATTCCACTCATAAGCTCATGAGTCTGTAAATTGGAACTATCCTTCATAGTACAATGCATTTTACCAGTCCAAATATTTTTCTTAAAGACAAGACAGGAGTTTTTTCTTGGAAGTATTTTCCTTCAGTGACTTAAGGAAGCATATTCATGGACTACTTATGAAAAGAGAGATACAAACAATGTGGCACCGCTAGTTTCTCTGGATGGGGGAAGAGTCTGCATTATTTCAGCAGCTTCAGAATCAGTCATTGGAGCAGCTGCCCTGAGCAGGAAAAATGTTGTCTGGGGAGCGGGAGATAAGGTAAGATAGAAGCAAGGACCTCAGAGGACAGAGTCGCATCCTAATTTGATGATCCAGGTGCAAATCAATGGCTCCACTCATTTCAAAAATGGGACAGGAGGCGTATCTGGGTCTGAATTTGGATTAAATCGTCAGGAATGTTCAGACCTGTGATTTTGTTGCTGGCCAAATGACTATGATTATTACAATCAAACGTGACAATACAATGACATTTTACCTAGGGGCAGGCACACAGGTGAGATTAAAATAAGAACTGACTTGAGCCTTCACCAGGAAATTGAATCTAACCCTTTTTGAAGTTAAACATTTTGATATAAAATTTTTCATCGTAAGGGTAGCCTGCATAAAACGACTGAATTCCCGGTGTACTGTGAGCACTTTGTATGCTACAGTTAAATAGTTCCAGAGATGGGAACCAGATTAACTTTGAAATCTCCATTCTCCCCTCACAAACAGCAGTTCGGCTCCTCTCGTGGCAGCAGAAGTTTGCTGGCAGCCTGTGCTATTTTGATCATGGTCCTGTCTAGATCTACTAGGAGCAGAAATAATGATACAGTGGTAAGAGCCCTAGCAGTTGGCCGATGCTGGATCCTTCTCCAATGCCATTAGTGATGAGGCTCAAACAATAGCAACCGCACTGGGGAATTGAAGAAGGGAAGAAAAGGCTGGTGATGTCAAGACCCGTCTGGTTCTCTTCAAGCCATTGTGCTGCATGGTGTAATGTTAAACCTCTCCTATGTTATGGGCTAAATTATGGGCTTCTCAGAAGTCTTTGCCCAGCGAGGGACAACATATTGTTCCACAGATTTCCAGCCAAAAGGGAACCGTAAATTGTCCAGTCTGATCTCTCCTTTAATCGTTAAGAAGCTGCTGTTCCATCCACGCACTCCTGCATTAGCCCAAAGACATTAGTTAGACAAAAATATCTCAGCTTTTCAGAGACTCAACTGTGTCCTGCTGCTGGCAGAACATGGGAGATACCAGTGTGCCACCAGCTCGTGAAGCCTCTAAAGCTGCCAGGGCAGCTGTGCCCGGACTTCAGCAGAGGATGCGACAGGATGACAAAATCCAAACTTCCCAGCTTGCCAGTCTGTCCTGGAGGCAAATGTCCTGCTGATGAATCTGATCAACCCATGGTTAAACTCTCTCAAAACTGAATTGGAGGTATATCCAAGCCTCCTCTTTTTTCCACAGGTTCCTGCACCAGCTCACCCGGTGTGTCCCTGTGTCCACATCTTAGCAGCCCGTGTTTTGAGGCAGAGCAGAGGTGTTCCCATCCCAGTCCTGCAGCACGCCACCACGTACAACTCAGCCCTTGTTCAGCCCTATAACAGTCAGCTGCAGTCCCCAGGAGGACACACTCGGCACGGCAGCATTTGCCTTTCCAAAAGACCTGCCGTTAAACCGCGTGTCTCCTAACCTTCTTTCTAAAAGCTATATCGCTGTTGCTCCTACAGGCCCTGATGTAGAATAAAGTCCTGTTGTTGTAGCGCTGGACCCCAAAACCACCAGATCTGCCCCAAAGAGCTTACAGAAGACATATGAGATGGAGAGAGGAGATGATAAACCAGTGGGGGAAGCCCAAGGTCACAGTGAGATGATAATGATAGATGTAATAAGCAGCAGTAGCAACACACAAACTATCATGTCGCTGCCCTTTGTTAGCTCAGATTTGAACCCTTGGGCTTTGCTAATTATAATGACACAGTAAGAACTAAAAGGGGAAATTACCCACAAAAAAAGGTTGTTAACCACTTCGTCTCTACATCCACACTGGGTATTTTGTGCTTTGCTCTAATTGTTCGGTAGAGGCTCCATTAAAGTCAATGGAAAGTCAGGGTGTCCCTGGTGGATTATGCTGTAGCAAAGTAGTTTAAATTTAATCTAGGGTCGGATTTAACACATTTAAAAGAGAGCAAATTCACTGTTAAGACTAACAGTCCAGTCTATACTTCAAGCTGATGGTTCTTACTCTGGCACTGCATTTTTATATTCTGACAGAAGGCAGAAATCTTGTCCATGATCATCCCATCATTACTGGCTCCAGTTGTTTTTTTCAAAACACAAAAGAAAGCCAGATGCTGTGTGCTCAAAGAACAGCCATGGGATTTTGGTGCTTCTTTGAAAATCCGATATATGATTAGCAAAAGGTAGAAAAACACACCAGAAACACAATTTGTGGAATATTACGTTTGAACGTACAGTTGGAAGAGCTATTCCCTGGCACCAATGACCAGCTCCAAAACACTAGCCGGTGATTCAATAAACAAACCAGTTCAGCTCCATCTTCAGAATACTTTTTTCTTTCCACTGCCCTAACTGGAAGGTCATTTCTGAACCTCATTGCTCTGTTGTTTAGTTAAGAACCACCCAATTTCCAGCCTGAATTGATTCAAGGCCAATTTATGACCATGTACTCTCATGTGAATTTTGCCTTTTTGCTGTCATGGGTTTCCAGTTTTCCTGGCACTGAGCCCTCATCACCTTTATGGATGAATGCCACCTGTGTGAATGCAGAGTAATACAGAAACATCCTTCCCTTTGATGCTGACCAGCAGAAGAGGTGCTGGAGGGAGCAGAAACTGGTGGGAACTGGGCAGAAGTTGGGAAGGGTCTCTGGGGCTTCCATGGGGAGGAAAAATTTGGGCAGAGTGGGAATGGGTCCATGAATTTCTCTCTTTCCCCTTTAAGACTCCCTCCACAAGAACTAGCTGTGGGATCCTACTTCTTCACCTCCTCCATCTTCCTCCACCCGCTTGCACCCTGCCTTCACAGCAGCCCCAGGAGCTGGTGCTTGTCTGGAGCTGTTGCTCCTGCTGCAAGTCAGTCACTGCCTCCTCGGGCAAGGACACAGCCCGTCGCCCTAGGCCTGTGCCTGAAGATTGCTCAGGCTCCTGCCATCTGCTTCTGTTTTTCCAGACAAAATACGCTACATTTCTGAGTTCCCCACAATAGGACAGGCTGCCCCCCCAAGTCATTCTGGCAGATCTTCTCTCCTCTGGTTCCAACTCCAGATCGCTTCTCCTTACATGCATTTCCGAGAGCTTCTCCGTGCCCCAAGCAGGCAAATATCTGATACGCCCTGAAACCACCTTCGGTTTTTCACCAGCTCCACCACACTGGTGAGCTGCGCCAGGTGCGGGCAGATGTGTCCCCTTTGCCCATGCTCAGAGCTACACTTGCTCTGATCTAGAAGCTGTTTGACGGCGCAAGTGTTATATTATTCCTGAATTAACACGCTCTGCCTCCCAGTGGGCCTTATTAGCTCAGGCACAAACCTCACTAACACGGCTGTATGGTTTCTGTCCCGGAGAAGGTTCGTATCTGGCCAGTTTGCAGTACCCATCCATCTGCCCCCTCCACGTAGATACAGCATAGTACTCCTGTGATTAGACAAGATATCCTGTCTCTTGCCTTTTCAACGCTTTCCAGCTGATTATTTTCATTTTATACAAAAAGTAGATACTATCAGAGCCTGAAGTGTATGCCCTGTACCATGTAGGCAGGTACTACACACCAGTGCACAACTCGACCCCACCTTAATGTTTGGCTCTACCTGTACATCACTCTTTCAGCAGCTACACAGTTAGTCAGACAAGAAGTTTTTTTACAGAAAACCCCGTCATTCATGTAAAGCTATCATCAAAAAACAGCTCAGAAGTACCATGTGGGATCCAGTCACTTCCCCCAGCCTCGCAGTGGTGGGGCTGCTGACTCCAAGGTATGAACCACACATGACTGTGCAACAAAAGCTCAAAGATTAATGCCATAGCCTGGAAATCATGCCAGGTATTTCAAATCTCGGTCCCATCAGATCCTGCTTCACAATCTTAGAGCCGTGTGTTCAGCACAGGCAGAGAAGACCTGTGCTCTTGACATGCACACCTTTGCTGTCGTTGTGGTTGTCTGCACTTAAGTATTGCTGTATCGTTCGAGTTAATGTTACCTGGGTTCAGGTTCTCCCTCCCCTTACTTATATATGGTCTAAGTGGCTGAAAATATCCATGAAATGGAGATATACCTCTTCATTTAAAACTGGAACCTTTCTAATGATTATACTAATACCCAGGGTCCTGTGGACACCTGAGACACTCTCGGTCCTAAGCAGTACAGCCTGAAGAGCCGGCTAGTCAATAAAATAAAATACCCATTCTCTTTAATTAACATATGAAATAAACACAATCTGTGACACCTAGTGTGCAGCAGCAATTAAGAGGCATTGCTTAGTTAAACCTCCTAATACCTCATTTAAATATGCAATTAAGGGATAATTGCCTTCAATCAATAAAAAATTGAAATATTTTGCAGGGACCTCAATTATTTTTTTAGAAGCTTTCTACTTTGTACTTGGTCTGGGCTAAGCCTCCAAGTCTTATACCACTTGTTAAAGAAACATTATTCTTTTCAGCATTCCATTGATTTATGGCTTTTATGCATCCTACCAGCATCATAAGTGTCCGATGCTAACGCTAAGCCCATGCAAAACATTTCTTTTTGTGTTATCAATGATTTCCATTTGCTTCAAACTATCCATTCCAAGTTCTCCTTGGATCATCTCCCTTTTCTGGTCCACACAGACCAACAGCATCTCTTTGTTCAGGGCTTTACATACAGAGTTTCCTCACAGATACCTTAACAATTCTTTTGTAATGCAATTGTTTTCCCCGTTTTTCAATATCTGCTTGCAAACAAGCAGTGCTTCACTTGTGCACAAGTGCTAGCAATTCAAACCATATATCCAGCCCTCCTCACTGCCTACACACAAATCAATCCTCAGTAAAACGAGACAGATCTATGAATCAAACAAGGAACAAAGTCAACCATTGCCTTCCCTCTCAAGGCAGGAAATTAGCAATGCAAATATATAGGCTCATCTAAGAGGTCCTTGAGTGCACTCCATCATGGCACCTCGAACCACCATCAGCCACAGAACAATCAGAATAAAGGGGGAAATATTTTCATGCTCAATAATTGAATTATGTGGTTAAAGAGACAAGACCTGTGAAAGTAAGTGAGATGAAAAAAACAAGCAGGGGATAAATTCTGACAGGCATTCACAGGCATCTAATGAGCACCAAAGAAAGCAGTGTGCTCTACTGACAGGGAAACCTCAGTGCAGGCTAGGAACCGTGCTATTTTACAGCTAGCTGTGTAGGGCACTAACATCACATTATCTGAACATGTGGCGATCTATCTGGACTATTTCTGTTGTGGGGGAAGGCCAGTGAGGAAGCATTGCTTGGGTTTAAGAAGCAAGGGTTCAAAACTGATCTGTTCTGTGACTGCAATTAAATCATTTCACCCCTTCATGCCTTCTTTCCCACCATGGTAGTTCTTCGGGCTTGGAAGGCTTGTTGAGCTGGCTTCAAACAAGGGTCACATCCTCGTTAGAGCTTTTCACTTATCTGATAAAACCAAGCCTGGCTTTAAGACACGCCCTTAATTAACAAAAAATACCAAACAAGACTAGATGCTACTGCAACCTCTATGAGATGCAAACATTCTCTGTGGGAAATCTTTGGTGACGTTCAGACATTGTAATTGTGACATCAGCATGGCCTGTATGGGTACCACCTCCAGATGTAGAGTGCTGCATAATGTAAGTCAAAGAGCACAGCTGAAGTTTTTTGACCAGTTTTTGATACACAGTCTTGCTTAAATGGTATATTAACTTGTGTTTCCTTTCTTCTTGCTGCCTTCGTTATGATATGCTGTCACAGTGTGGTTCAGTGAGATCTACCCACTGTCCTGAAACACATACATAAAAACATAGTAAGTACGGAAATCATGTATATTAACATAAATTTAATGCAAAGGCACTACTTAGTGAGGAGAAGAACTCATTGATTGCAAGAAATCCAAATTTTTATCATTAGGAAGACCTGGAAATCATTTAAGTAATTATGAACTTTACGACTTCCATCGTTTTTGGAACACCCATTATTTTTTCTACTATCTGACTCACTCAGAAGTTTACCCCCTCTAGTCGGTAGATGATTGGTAGATTTAGTCAGTTGATTGCTCCTGCTCCAGACATGCTTTTTCAAGATAAGCAACTGATCTGCTTGACTAAAAGAAATAATTTTGCCCCTTTCTTGGCTATACATAATGGCTGTCATTAGGCATCTACTGTCATCCTCAGACTCTTACAATGACAGATGTCCTGCAAAGAACCAATGATGTTATGCTAGATGATCCACACAGAACCAGGATACAGGAACTGCGGTGCTCCAGAACAACAGACACATCATGAGCCAAGCAAAAGAAGATGTCCTTGAGTTCATAGTACCTGGTAGTGTGGGTTTTCTCAATGTGCTATCCATTCCCTCATTCAGCTCCTGAAAGACCACAAGCTGTGAGATTTTTTTCTTTATATATATATGTTAAAATTCCTGGTAGTGGTGGATATGTGTCTGCAGCCATTAAGTCCTTATGAAAAGAAGTCTTTATCAAAAGATGCTTCTAAATAACATGTCCAAACCAAGCAGAAAGCTTTGCTAAACACTAGGCAAGAATTAACTGTTGTGATGCATACAATATTTGCCCCTTTTTTTGGCCTATTCTTGGCTTTCTATTATCCAGTTGATTGTGTGTAGGTTTACTGTAAGCTTCAGAAAGGCTTTTCAAGAGGCCTGGAGGAAGATTCCCGAGTGCAGCCTGGGTCTGCTGCCTTCCACCACGTGGATTCACTCATCTGCTTCAGCCTGGACATGGGGGAAATGAGAGGTTCAGCCCACCTGAGTTCAGATCCTTGCTGTTGAGACTGTCGTGGGATGCTGATGAACTGTACCTACCTTTTGTGATTTCAGATATGGACACATGCTTGCCATAAACCCAAGAGGTATCTCTGTTCTCTAAGAACCTATCACTCACATACCAAACAACACTGAAGAGCCACCATAAAGTTACAGCTTTTACCCACCCTTATGCCAGGTTTAACCTAGGCCAAGACTGAACAGGATGGATCATCAACCAGTTACCAATTAAGTGAGCTGAGCTAGTCCCCCAAGGCAGCAATGAAAAAGAAGCCATTACATGATCACTGTGGTTACTTTATTATTATGAATGTACAGCAAACCAGGTCCTGAAAGATCTCATTCGTTTCTGTATAAGGTCACAGAGAAAAAATCGGCTGCTCTCATTTATACCTGTCAACCCCAATGAAAGGAGTGGAGTGGAATGGATATAACTGAGAGCAAAATTAGCCTACAATGCATAAACGTTGTCCTGTGTTACTTGCACACTGCTTTCCATGTGCGAATTGATATATCAGCTGGGTAAACGATGCATCAGTTGAGACTCAGAGAAGAATGTGTATTTTTGCTCTGTTATCTACCACCACTTTGCATCAAAAGTAAAATGTCTGACCTGAAATCAAACCAGTTTTCAGGAATCAAGCTGCAAAATGTCATTATTCAGCTCATCTCTCCAGTAACTCTCCAGGAAGATGTAGTAGCCTCAGAAAAACTGTTTTCCATCTGGTCCTAAATTTTCATAGAGAATCAAAACAAACAATATTCTGAATATAGTAAGAATATATTGCTTGATAATAATGAAACTGGCTATCACAGTGGAATTCAAATGTACTGTCACTTCATTACAACACCAGCCTGGATCATTACACCACCAGCCTGGTATTTCCGATAGACATATGGGACAAGCAGCAGTTCCTGGTCCAGAAAGCCATGAGCCTTCTCTTGGTGATGTGTTACATCTGCCATCCCTTGTGGATGTCCTGGACACCAGGAGACATCTTAAACAGCATTTAACATTTCTGATTAGGCAAGTGAATTGAGTCATCATGGTGAGACATATCTTAAGAAGCATGCTAGAGAAACAGTAAAAATATGGTGTCTATTCAATGTTGGTCTTCATGGAAAAGCTAAATAAAACTGCATTAGGAACCCCAGGGCACATGGAGTGGGCCCACAGAGGGGACTGAATTATAGAATTTGTCTTTTGTTCAGGTCTGAAAGCACGGCTAGATTAGATGATTTAATGCCCTAAACCCTTTGGCAAGGTACATTAATCCAATGTCCTGGCCAAATTGTGTTTGTACTTTAATGCCAATTTGTGTTCAAAATTATTTGAATTAATTACTCCTCCTTTCTAAAACTGCTGGGCTGTATTTCTGTTCTCTTTCAAGCAGTTTTCTATTGCAATTCAAGGAACATGAGACTATCCTCCTGTGTCAATATTCTTACCATACCTCCTTCCACAATAACTTAGCTTCTCCTTCTGAGTGGAACGTGCTATGAGAATGAAGAATTAATAGAGACAGGCCGAGGGGTATATTTTTTCCTTTTAAAGTGAACCACAACAACTCCGTTCTCAGTCCTACACCAATAGTGGTACTAAAACACAGGGATGATACTTTGTAGTTTGGATGTACAGACCGATGCCTTTGAAGCACAAATAATCTGCGTTGGTCCCCAGCTATGCTTAGGAAGCCTCACATGTCCCTGGTGCATAGCACAGTGGCAGGAAATAGCTCCTAAAGGGCCGTAGATTTGCTGTTTAATTTTTTTAATTACTGCTTATTTAGGAAACATAAATACTTTTACAAATCATTACCATGTAAGTATGAAGCATGCACTATTTTTAATTAAAAAATGAAGCTAGCACTTTTTCACTGAAATAAACACTGTGAGAGACACAAAGCCACCCTTTCATAAGGGCTTTCCAAGGACAAATATCTTCATCACCTAGGATGACGGTGGGAGTTCAACCAGGGGTTTTCTTTGTCCTGACAGGCAATGCCATTTGCAGTTCAGAACAACCTGAGTTGTGGTAAATGTTGTATGAATGTAAAGCAAAGGTGAGCAACAAAGGACTAGCTGGTTTGTCTTTGCCAGGAGAGAGCAGACCCCAGTGTTCAGGAAACAAATGCTGCCCTAGCGCTTAAGCGCCTCCTCAGAGAATTGCTGCTGCTGTGTGAGAGGAGTTGATATTAGTTGCTATTAAGATACAGCTGGGCTTGGAGACTTCCAAGGTACACACCTCAAAGAGATTATTCAGCTAGTATTAAAACTCTGCATGAAAATGTGGGTGTTTTTCTCAAGAGCTATGTATGGCTGAAGCAGCCAACTCTCCTGTACCCTTGGGGTGGGGTTTTTCTGGAAGTGATTTTTCCCTTTGTTGTTATGTTTTTTTGGTTTTTTTTTTTAAATTTTTACTTTTTGCCATTTGCATTCAGCTTAATTGATTGGAAAGGAATAATAAGAATGCTGGAGGACCTAAAACCCTGAGGAAGCCCAAGCTGTATGCTGAGTTGGTGCCTACCAGCAGCTTTAATCTCAATTAGTCCAATTTGTGAATGTTTGTTTGTTTTTTCTTATTCACAGCCAAGCTAAAAACAAAACTTAACTCTGAACAGTCATAATAAAAGAAGCACTTCAGCTTCATGGTTTAGCTTTAAAGAGTGGTTCCATCTTCAATTGAATCACCTTTCTGTTAAAGCATCATAGCCCTGGCCAGGCTGCCCCACAAGCTCTTAGTTTACAGAGTCTTAACTGAAATGGAGTAAAATAGGACAAAGGAAGTTAGGAGCTGAGAGATCTCCAGGGACATTTGCCATCATCACCAGGGCCATGGTCTGGAAGGCTGCTCCTTCAAATTGGTGAGCTTCTTTGAAACTCAGGGAGGTTTTCCCAACTCAGCTCTTCCAGAAGTCCACATCCTACATGAGAAGATTCCTGAGAGAGCTCAGCTGTCCCCAGGGCCCTGCAGCACAGCATGGGCTCAGGGAAAATGGCAGATATCTCAATGCTTTTTTTGTCCCACCCTCCAGCGCAGGACTTGGAGGGTAAAATTCAACCTCTTCCCCGCAAGGACTACTCTGTAGAAGTATGATTTGCCTTTACATGGTCCTTGCTGTTACTCATCCTGCCTTTATGTGTACTGTACCTCACAGGAGAGTCATCATCAGAGAGGACAAGGTATGTGTACTCTACTGCCCTACAGGAAGAAGTTCACACTGAGCTGCAGGTAGAGGTCCTGCAGGTTCCAAAGGAGGATACGTGGTGAGCAGCATCCAGGCCATGGATGGACCTCAGAAGATGTCCCCCTCTTCTGCCCCTGTATAAACCCTGTCCTGCACACTGTAAGAGCAAGGCTGGCAGCTGGTAAGTGCAGTCACAGCCCCAACAGCTGCATCATGTGTTAGCTGTGGTCTAAAGCATGTAGAGAAGGACAGCTTCACCCTAATACTTCTCATGTATGAAAATGGTGAGTGTTAACTGCAGAAAGAGTTTCACAAGGCAGATGTTTTAGTTCTTCCGTTGATCCAGAAGAGATCCTTCTGTTAGAGGTGAAACACCATTCAAACCCCTTTGCTGCGGAGCCAGAGCAGCCCCCAACTCTTAGCACACCTGAAATGTGTGAATAGAGCTGGGAATGTGTGAATCCAATTGGGGGTCCACAGCTGTGCCAAGCATTTACTGGCTTGAGAAAAACACCCACTGCAAAGCCTACTTCTCTCTTCTTGTCTCTATCCCCTGTCCAAGAAAAAGGAACTCATTCTGGGCTGCCCAGCTGTTGCTTTCACTACTCCAGCCCCCATCATCCTCCTCCCCCAGCCCCAAATTAATGCTCCTCCTAAAGCTGTTACCCTCTGCAAATTCTGTCATTTCCAATGAGTCTTGTGCTGTAATTTAAAAGATAACTCACTCCTGTTTCCAGCGTTTTAATGCATTTTATTTTTTTCTACAAGCAATATACGTGTGTAATTAATAAACAATTTAGTATGTTGAGGAACCTAGGAACTTGGCAAATGTTCTGGGGATATGAAATCTCAGGAAAAGCAGCACATTATAAGAAATAGTAAGTAATTACTTATGTAAGCTTTTCTTTTTAAATTCTAAGAACATTAGCTACTAATTACCTACTAATTACCAGTACTTCAGCAGGTGTTTGCACTTAACTGTAGGCTAAAGCCCCTGTGAAAAACAAACCCCTCACACTCCCTCTCAAGATTAAAGCAGAATCCCACTGGACTTCATAATACAGCATAGGTGTAGTGGAGCTGTTTACATGCCAGTCCTTTAACCACTTAGCTGCTTAAGGTGAAAACAGGCTCCAGTTTGTTTCCCTTGTTTTTTCTGCCAGAGTCAAGGTGATTCGGTAGGATGAGTAACTCCAGAGGCAACGAACAAAATCAAAGGGTTAAAAGGAAACTATGATAAGACTTCTTCATCATCTGCACGTTTATCTCACTTTTGTAGTGACCTGGCAGAGGAAATCTCTGTTTCTGATCATAAATAGTGCTGGCTGAACAGGGTGAGAACGAAATCCTTTCTGTGAAAAGTTCCCTGAATTTAAAAAAACAGATGCAGAGCCCTCAGCTGGTGTAAAGTGGTTTAGTTTCACCAGTGTCGATACCTGAGTCAATACTTATGCCACTTGAGGAACTGGCCTGCACTTCAGATCCAATCTGTTCATGCCTCTTTTGGAACAGTAATTCATACTGACTAAAGTTTACTCAAACAAGTGTTTAAAAGCAATGAATTTCAAGTTTAGAAGCACAGGTTCAAGCTCATATCCCTGACCACTTAAAATTTAGAATTTTGGTTTATCCGGTTACCAAAAATTGCTTTATCATTGACAGAAGACAGATGTCAGACATAAGAAGTCCAGTTAGAGAATGGATAAGATAACAGGTGCCTTTAGCAACCTGTCACATTGCCCAGCTTGCACCTTCTGCAGAGCACCTAAGGGACAGATGAAAGGACTGAGAGGCACACCTCAGGGCTGTATTTTTCAACAAAACGGTTCACAAATGAATAATTCCAACAGTGCTGCTAACACATTTTTGCCTTTTACCCTCTCTGCGATTTATAAGATCTATTCAAAATATATGGTTGTTTTTTTCAGTTCTGCAAAGATTACTTCTTTTTCACTGAAAAATAAGACTCAAAGGTAGGCAGTGGAGGTAGTTCAGATCATCACCATTTTTCTGTGGATGTTAGTTAGACTACAGGTCCCCTCCAGATCCATTTTTCACTGAGATGATAGAAGTAGTGACTGTGCTGTGAAGTATTAGGTCACAGCAGTAGAAGTGCTCATGCCTACAGCTGGGAGCTAAGTTTTTTGAACAGCACATCTCTATTAAAACAATAGGAACTGCAGGAGACTAGAAAGAGTTGAAAACCTGACCCTTTCATTCAGGTACTTAAAGGGGAGCTTCTGGCTGCTAGTGTATTTTAAGACTTGAGTCCCACAACTGAGAAATTAAAAGCTGCTTTGACATATGAGTGAACCAAATGAAACCATGAGGCTTCTAAGAAAATTATACAGCTCAACCTTGGTGCCTTCCATCTGAGGCTCTCAAAACCATATATAAAAATTAACAAAATAGCACGCCTGGGAGGAAAGTCATTGATGTTTCACCAGTCAACAAGCTGAGGCTTTGCACGGGAAAATGTCCTTATGTCATTAAAAAAAAGGATTTAAATGTCATTTTTTCTTCATTTAAAAATACTTTCTTCTCATTTCTTTTTCTCTGCTGGAGGTTTATGGTAAGATTTTCGGAGGACCTAAATGGTGGGAAGAGTAGCAGCACTCTGCTCTAAGGCTGTAAGTGAAGCTATTTCAGTCCTGATGAAGGACTCGTGCACCCCAGAGCTGGTCTGTTTTTTTACCATTGTTTCAGGGGATCTAATAAAAGGTGCTGCTTCCTCACTGACTGCTGCAATGACATGAGCGTAGACCGTTCATCATATGTATTTATAAGATAACGCCATTATGTCCTCAAATGAAGACCTTACCAAAAATTGTAATGAAAAAGGGGAAATTAAGAACCAGGAAGCTCTTAGGCAGAGCCAGCTGACTTGCTGCTGCTACCGAAACGTGAGCTGAAAGGCAAGCTCTCAGCTCCATCTTCTTCCTCCTCTCCTCTTCCCTCCTCTGCACCCGCCATTCTTCCCTCCTCTCTTGCCCCTGGTGCCATGATCCTCCTCCTCCTCTGCTTCCACTGGTTCTGGAAACGGTCAGGTACTTCAGAGGTTCGTTTCCATTTTCTAACCAAGCAGAAAGTTTTCCTTTTCAGAGGGAAGAATTGGTTTTATGCTGGCACAATGAGTTAACGTGAGCTCGCCGAGGGGTCCGGCAAGCACCAGAGCCAACACCAGGTAAGAGGTGTCCTGCCTCTGGGTGTGCCACAAGGCTCTGCAGCCTCTTCCCCCACCCCTGGTTTGGCTGCTGGTGCTCCTGGTGGGGCTATGGGATGTGGGACCAGGCTGCCGTGAAAGAGCCATGTGAGACGAGCAGGGAGAAGCCCTGCTATGGTCTCCCACCTTGGCCCAGGAGCTGCATTTACACCCTGGTGACCTGGGCTGTGGTCAACCCTTTTAGCATCACCAGACTTGCTCTGCTCTTCCTGCTGGAGTACCGTGGAGCAGTGTCCCATGTGGGTGAGGGTACTGCCCTGCCAGCCCTGCTGCCATCCCCTGCTCCTCGCTCCCTGCTCCCTGCAGTGCAGCCAAAGGATGGGAGCACTGGAGAAAGGGGGAGCAGGTGAGGTGCAGACATGACACTCTCTTCAGCCAAAAATTAGCCACCTGACCACCCCATTAGACACCCCGTAGGTGTTGGGCACTGGGGATGCAGAGGGAAATACCTCTGGGGCAAAGGAGTGTTTGCGGCATCTTGAGTTTCATTGTTAAATTTATTGTACTCATAAACATTTTTGCTACTTTTTTTACCTATTTTGCCCCATCCTCACTGCCTTCCAGACGGTTCTCTTTGGTGGGATTTTGTAGTCCCAGCAGCACCTTGGTGGCGTCAAGGCTGAACACCTTCTCCTGCACACGTCATGGGTACTATGGATGCCGTGGACCACTGACATCATTTCAGGGGGTACAGAAGCAAACTGCAGAGAGGGTTTTACTCATCTCTTTTCTTTATTCTCATATAGAAGAGGAAAAAAAATGCAGAGCCAGGATTTTAGCCCTTCATTTTATAATGTAATTGAAATGCCAAGAGACTGAAAAAATTCAATGTTGATGAAGAAACGGATGTTAGTGCAATGAAGAATAGCTCTGTCTTTGTCAGTCTGCAGTCTTTTATGTGTCACAGGCTGTCACTTTCTATTGCATTTCAACTGACTAATTACCCCAGTTTATTAAAAGTGAATATGAATTCACATTTTTTACTTTGCCGTGTTCCAAGTGTTAGTGTTATCAGGAGCTATTACTGAATGATAGATCCCACAGTTCTAGGCTTCCTCATGTGAGCAAGTACAGAGCAAATCTACCTCAATATCAATGAAAACCAGATATATTCATTTAAGGGGGAAATATATACTCTGTGCAGTGTATGTTCACATCCAAGCATTAATCACCCTGGTGTGTCCCACATGGCTCAGTGTATTATTAGAACCTCACTCACAGAGCAGAAGAGTGTCTGTAAGTGATGGTGTTGGAAGGGTTGGACTTGAATTAAATGTACTCATCGCTTCCTAATGGGGAGGTATTTTCTGACAGCTGTAATGAAAACTGCTGCTCATCAAAAGGTACTCTGTGTCCTAGCTCGCAAATCCAACCTCAGCTGCAAGTTGCACATTTAAATTTCAAAGTTTTTATCTCTAGCCACACTGGAGTGCACTTATAAGTGCAGTGGAAGGGTCAAATTAGTTGAAATCAAAGCCCTGCTTCTACTGAAGAGGCAATTTTAAGCTTTTGCAATTGGATCTGTGTGTTGTTATAGGCTTAAAAAACCTCATCATCAAAAATAGGGATTTCTAGAACACGGTAATTATCACTTTGATGTGCCCAACTCAGTTCCAGTAGTAACTACAATGTTAAAATTTCCTCATTCTATATAAAATAACATATTCAGAAAAACAGGTGCATAGACTACAATAGTTCTTGCACAATTGGTACCTCCATTTATTAATGTTGGTCCTTCACACCTTCCCCTACCTTTGTGAGTGTGCGGTCAGATTTCTTGCGAGGATGTCCGTGCTGCCTTTGAAGGAGCTGGACACTGGTATAAGCCTTCCACGCATTGGTAATAATAATCAATAAAAGGAATAACAATAACTTAGGAAGTTATGTCAATAACAAGTGCTGGGAAATAACGGAGCATCAGGTCTTGGAGGGAAATGCCATTTTGCCTGAAAGCATAGCACACACAATCAACAGGAAAAGGAAGAGGGTTTCATTCTTCTAGTATTTTCCTAGTGGGTACTCATTGTTTATAACAAAATACAACTATTGTATGTTTTCCTATGATTTGAGGTATTTACCATTTCACATGCTAAACAAAATGTTCTTTCATTAGAGCATAGTTGGAGGGAAAAAAATATCACAAGACAGGCTGCGGTGGCAGCATTGTCACCTTGCACATTTACAAAAATGAGGCTGAAGTGTGTTTTTTACAACATGCCTGCATGAAGAGTGGTGGGACATGCACTCACATTGCCTGGACTCCAAGCAGGTCAGCTTGATGAGCTAGCTGTGATGTGGAAGCTGTAAGGCTCCCTTCTCCAGTGTTTTCAAGTCCTCTGGGTATGATGAATTTTGCACAGGATATTTAAAGGACTGGCTGAACCTATCTTATCATGGGTTTGTGCCCAGGATGATGTACTGACGGCCATGAACGGAAGATACACCCTGAAGCATCTGTCCTGTTCCCAGAGAAGATCAGCTCCCTACCTCTCGGTTTAAGGGTGGAGTGATATCAATCTGGCTGCACCCATACACAAAGAAAAGCTTTGACATCGGTCTGCACCAGGGAGGTGCATCTCAGGTGGGGAGTGCTGATCCTGGATGCCTCAGCCCCTGTTGGATTTGCAAGGAATGTGGCCTCTCTCTCTCCCTTCTTGTGGGGAAGGGAAGACAAATAGCGGGAGAAGTCACTGGAGTGACTTTGGTGGCAAGTCAGGGAGCTGCAGGGAAGGGAGCCAGGAGGGCCTGAGGATGCAGGAGGACATCTCCTAGCACAAAGAGGCAAGCCTGTTAGAGCAGAGAACAGTACTGGTGATGGAGAAGGAAAGAGCTTCTCCACAGGCAGGGATGCAGGAGCTGGCTCCCTCCTGAGGCAGATGATACTTGTGGAGACTAAGAGCAGGTATGTTAACCAGGTAGTAAGTGATCTTCAAATCCTAGCGCTAAGGAAAAATCACACAGCCCACCTCAGCTACAAGATTTGTATGCAGCCCTTCCCAAAACCAAAAGAATAGCTGAGAAAGCTGATGACCTTCTTCTGATGAGAAGAGAGGAGGTTCTCTGCTGGCTGGATCTGCTGTTCAGGGGAAGCAGGTTAGGGAAGGAAGGGGTGCTGCCTGCCATAGACTGTGATGCTGTTGGAGGGTGTTCAGGTTTTTCTGCTGCACTGGCTCCATGCTGTTCATCCAACAAGATGCTAACCTAGTTAGAAGGGCTTTAAAGTAGGATCAAGGGAGGGGTTGACTAGGGAAAAAAAAAAAAAAGTGAGTATAAACAACAGCAGCCTGACAGGGGCCTAAGTTTCAGAGGTTTTGCTATTCATAATAGGGTCACAGGAGAGACATGGAGGATAGTGAATCAACCCACTGAACACTTTAGATGTCTGTATACTAATGGAAGAAATATTTGGGATAAACAGGCGGAGCTGGAAGTCTTAATACAAGATCAAAATTATTACTTAATTGGCATAACAGAGTCTTGGTGGGATAATTTGCATGACTGGAATAATAATATGAAAGGAAAAACAGGCAGGGGGAAAACAGGAGGGGTGTTGCTGGAAGCCTGGCATGTAGAGAAGACTAAAACTGCCTGAAAAATTTATAGGTAATAATTACAGAGGAAAAGAACTCAGGTACTTACATGGTGGGAGGGCCACTACAACTGGTCACAAAACTGATCAAGCAAGAGAAGCTTTCAATGGTAGCAAGGGGGCTTTGGCAATGCTGGAAATAGAAAGTCCCTGCAGCAGGAGACAGAATGACCAGCATGTGCGTGGGGTGCAGAGAAGGAAGAAGCCGTGTTCAGACACTATGGACTGAGTATGAAAGATTACTAGGAGCATGTAAGGACAGAGCAAGAAAAGCTGGAACACAGACTGAAACACCATTAGGCAGAGGCACCAAGGGTAAGAAGCGATCATTCTGTGTGTGCATTAGGAGTAAGAGGTAAGCCAAGAGCAGTGCTGACAGAACGATCTCGAGGCAGAGAAGTCTCAAAAAGGATGCAGAGAAGGCCTGGGTGTGAAGTGAGGTTCCTGCAACCTCATCAATTAAAAGGTCAGTTGTAAGCATGCAGCTGAGATGATTAAAATCAGAAACAAAATAAAGATTTTTGCCTAGAAAAGGGAAGAAATAGGTAAAAGGTATTCATTTAAGTTCATTTTCTTAAAAAATCCTTTGAGTCTGATGAATTTTGTATAGCATACTTAAAGGTCTGGCTGAAGCTGTCTCAGAGTCATTAGTAGTGTTCCTGGGAACTTGTGGAGAGGAATGAGGAACTATATAGCTAGAAAAGCACAATATTGTGCTTTTATTTAAGGAAAAGGGGAAATCGAGGAATTATTGAAGACAACAAATTAACTTCAGTCCTCAGAAAAATTCTGTAAGAAGTAAAGCATCTGAAAATCAATATTTATGTATTATACTATGTCAAATGAACCTTATTTTCTTTTCTGACTGTTTAATGGGCCTTGTGGGTAATGAGAATTAGTAGATGATAAGCACCTTGACTTGGGTAATGGGAATTAGTAGATGATAAGCACCTTGACTTTAGTAAGGTTTTGACACTATTCCACCTGATATGGTAGTAAGAGATTATAGAGCAGACAGAGAATATTTTGAATTGCAATTACAGTGCTTTATGATCAAAACAAAAGTATTTATCATGGAATTCTATAAAGGCCTGGTCTGGGTCTGGTTCCATGCAGGGCAGTTCTTATACAGCTGCGGATGACATGGCAAGTTGCAAGTAAGGTTTCAGTGCAATTTTAAGCAAAATCCCATTTCTCCATTACAAAGTAATCGTGTGGATCTTCTCAGAACTGATAAACCTCTGTTGAAATGCTGTGTCTAGACTTGGTTAGGGACAGGAGAGGTAACTTTTAGAAGAAAAGCAGAGGAAAAAAGGGGTGAGCAAAAGGTGACTTTGGAAGAAAGATTTTAAAATCTAGGATTGTTTAAACTAAAGAAGAAAAGGCTGAGGATGGATTTAATACCAGTCCTCAGGTATGTAAAAAGTTGTTAAAGGGTATAGGAATGCTCTGCCACAGCCTTGGTGAAGGAGTTGAATAACAGAAGCAGGCTCATCTTTAGAAACCTTTCTAACCAGGACTGTAATGAAATGGTAGAAGTTGCTTGTTGAGGCTGTAGTATTTCTTTCAGTAGAGACCCTTGAGCCCTTGTCAGAGGTGGCATAGGTAGGGCAAGATGCCATAGGGTTTCAAAGAAGACAGAGAAGTAGAATAGGCAACTTCCTAAGATCTTTTTCTGACATATTTTTTTCTGGTTTTATGATATTTCAAGTTTTCAGCTATAGGACAGCAAAGTGCTCCAGTTGGCTTCACTCAACTCCTGCAAAACTCTTCAATTTTACTCAGATTTTAAAAGACTTTATAGGGTTGAGCTTAAAGCTAAGGACAGTTTTACTTACAGAGAGGCAGCACCTGAGCGGCTCGGGCATGAACCAGCATCAGATGGTGCTAGGTGCTGTGCAAATCTAACAGCCCATTCTGGCAATGTACAAAGGCCACCATTTCCTTTCTCTCGGGAGCTGGGAGATGAGAGGAATGAGCCCTCCCAGTCCCTTCTGGAGCCCAGTCCCTCATCACTGTCAAGTTTTGGCTTCCTACAATACTTCTCAAGCTACATTTTCCTCTTTAATCTATCATAGTAATCAAGTCCAGCACTCATTTCATTTGTCTCTCTTATAAGAGCAGTTCCATAAAATCTCCATGTCATGATTTTTTTGCAAGAGTTGAGTTTTTTAGGCCAGTTTTGAATGTGGTAGTCGGAGCTCTTTTCATGCAGTAAAATTGCAATGGCACAAGGCAATAGGCTTTTTTGTAAAACATGTGGTGAGAGGGGACACAGTCTCGAGCACAGGAGCATTAGCCCAAGCCATGGGAGAGCGAGGCCTGACGGTGAATTACTTGTGTGGCACTGTACAGCCATTTGTCCCCGCTGAGCTGCCAGTACTGCAGGATTAGCAGCACTGCCTCACCCCATGGAGTAGTTTTGAGGATAAATACATGAGGTGCCTAAATACAGTAGTAACTGGGGTGTTATAAGCCCCTAAGGGGGATTTACTGGTGCAGATGCAAGAGGACAGTTTTGATCTCCACTCCTTTTAAGTTTTGTGTTTGGCACGTTGACCACTTGGCCCACGTAGGAGCACAGTTGGATATAGTAGTGTCACTGAAGCCCACACTTCTTGTAAGAAGGACTCAGTCTTTGATTAGGCAAAAGTGCTTACTCTTGTACTTGGCTTTGAGCATCTGGAGGGTCCCAGGGCCCATTCAGCTAAGTATTTACCACAAGGGATGAAATCTCGCTCTGTTGAAATCAACAGAACTTTCACCCTGGGCTCCAGCAGGGCTGGGGTTTCTCCCCAGCTTCCACCCCATTCATCTCAGGGATGTGCAAATACATGCCTTAGTGCTCCACTGAATCAGGATGTTTCTTCTGGAGAAATTACATGGAGAATCAACATACTCCTTGCCCCCAGCTCTCTGCCAGCTCAGTGGATTCCTGCCCTTAGAGCACTCCAGCTGCACAGTCCATGTCTCTGCTGGAGCACAGTGCCCCTTCAGACCTTTTAGGAGGGCAGTACTAGCTCTCCGTAACCTGACCTACTAACATCTAGCTGTGCCAGAAAAAGATCTATTTCAATGGCATTAGTTAACATGGCTCATTTGGACCCACGCAAGTCAGGGAGAAGTTGCTGGAGCAGCTCTGCTGCTAGAGCCCAGAGGACAGTAACTTCCAGCTGACAGCACTAGGCAGGTTGGAGAGGGGATGGGGCAGTACCTCGTACATCTGGAACCAGAAGGAAATGTGGCCACAGCCACACAGGTTTTCCTGAACTCCTTTGGTGAATTGCTATCTTAGCAACGGAACTGATTCTTTTTTGGAATATTTCTTTGTAGAAATTGTTGCTAAAACTCAGCAGTTTGCAACTCTATTTAACATTTGGTACTGCCATGAGGGAATTGTTAATACACATCTCCCCAAAGGTATTGGCTAAATGTGTGTATAGTCTGTAGAGGAGCCTTTTAGGAAGTTTCTGCTTCATCTGAAAAACAGTGCAAGATATCTCGAAGTGTTTTTCTTTGGTCTTCTGGCTGTATTGAACACATACGTTTTATTGTATGTGTCCATAACAGCAGTGCAGTTACATTAGCTAGCTAGAATTACATAGAAAACAGCCAAGATACTCCTCAGGCTTCAAGTTCACAATGGAGGGAAAAAATGTGTCTAACATTCATAAAATGAAGATTGCTTGGTTGCATAAGAGAATTTTTTGGAAGAGAACTCTGGTAATGAACACAGAGTCTTAACCTTTATCAGAACCTGCCTGAGCCAAACATGATTTGGTTTTCATGAAACATTTCCAGGAGAACATAAACATTCAGGCAAAAGTGCAACAGGGGAAAACAATGTTTCTTAACATTTTCAGTCCACACCTCACTTCAATTGATTATGGATGTTTCTCACCTTCCATATAAATGTGGCTTCTTTGGCTTCTGTGCCTCCTGAGCTCACTCCAGTATGGAAAGAGGGGCCAGGATATGGTCAACTTCTCTTCAGAAATAAAGAGTTTCAGAGGACACGTTATCATTGCTATATCAAAACCTGCAGTTACACATTTTTTCTTGATATAAGTTGTTCAATAAGCAGCTCGTGCTTCTTCCCACCTCTGCTTGTTCCTCCCCCTTTCTTGAATCAGTTTGCAGATTCTGTGAGTTGACCTGAGTTAAAAACAACCCTACAATACCAAAGGTCATTGAGGCTGAGGGAAATGCCCTTGAAAGCACAGCCTGACGTGATGTTCTTAAAAAAGATGCTCAAGAACATAAAACAAGAGTGATTTAAAAGATTTGAAAAAAACATTCACTGGAATGCAGTTTTCTGTCAAAATTGTGGAAACATATCAATTTTTGGCAAAAATTAAGTGGGAAGGAGGAAAAGTGGACAGGTAGAGAAAGATAACTTGTGTCTCCATATACCTATGTAACAAAATAAGACCATCTCAAATCCCAAATGAATGTGCTCAAAACAAAATAATGCCTCTTTTGACTTGAAGTCACTCACAAAAATAGTGAACAGCCTCCTTTTCATTCCCACCAAATAAAAAATAAATTTGAAATTTTGAAATTTTTCATGAAATAATGGTTTCCCAACCCCCTTTAAGAAGCACAGTGAAAAGATCTGGGACATTACTCACAAAAATTCTTTGTGGCTTATTCACCTTCTGTGAATAAGTTTATTCCTGTCAACTCCAGAAATCTTTGATTAAGTCCAAAACCATCCCCAACGTGATCAGTAAAGGCAAATTTTGTGTTTCAGTGACAGAAAATGCATATAAAATGAACTAGTTGTAAAGGGTTGCTCTTTCAGCATGGTACCTTTCGTGTACAGCAGGTATCAGTATTCAGAGGTTTTCCAGATTTTGTGATTTCATCTTATTGTTGGACACATTAACCAATGTCTAATTGTAAAAACATGTGCAGACTTGTACAATATTAGAATGTACAGTAATTAAAGAGCAGCGGGTATATCTGAAGATAATTTGCGTAATCTTTGTCCTTATAAGTTATTTTACCTTAAAGCTGTTTTACTTTCATTGTACTGAGCTAAAAATAGGTAGTCCTTTTTAACCGAGGGACAGTAATTAGCACCTGGGACAGCAGGAACTGGTAGGTCATGGCTGACGTGAGGAGACAGCAGCTAAATGAAGTGCAGTAACTTACAAAACCTCTTGAACAGGCATGAAAACAGTCATCTGATGATACCGATCATTTTCCAATAGTTTTTGTAGTTACATGTTTTATTGTTGTTTGGGGGGGGCTTTATTGAATTATTTAAGAGTTATTAATATTTTATTCATTCTCGTTTCTCTCACTCCCACTCTTCTTGCCACTTCCATGAGCTGAGTAACTTTCCTGTAGAAAAATTTCATATAAGAATTCAATTCTGTAAAGTTTCTTTCACATATTCTCCTACCTGAAGATTATCATTTCCAGTATCTCGTTGTCTTTCCTACATAATTAGGAAACATATTTATTTACTTTATTTTAAATTCTGGTAGCGGCCTTCAGAAACCTGGATTTTTTTCCTTTCCCTCACAATCCTATCGCCTGCTTTCCAAGTCCATTTCTTATCCTTTTTACTCTGTGTTTCTGTCACAATTTTACAGTTAGCCATTTAAAAAAAATATATAATTAAAGTGCCAAAGCACCTGCTAGCCTCATGCATATGCATAAAATAGAATTATGTCCCCTCCGGGACACTGTTGTTGTGACTCTGGGGAAATGGCTAAGTAACCATGACAACGTGTCTCCACCACATCTTATTTCCAGTGATAAAAGCATGATTTACCCTGTTAAACAAACCATATTACAACTTGCCCACAGCAAGTGGTGTCAGCTTTCCAGTAGAGGCACCAGGTCAGGAGGGAGAGCAGCCCAAAACCATCCATCCAAGCCTCCCCCTCTTTGACACTGCTTCGTGGTTATGTTCATGGTAAGAGGCAGGATGAGATTCAATGTACAATATTTCACATTTCCATCGTGATAGGTGAGATGAAACGAGAGGAGGAAACGGAGTATTCATTAGCTGCAGGCACCGGCCCAATCCCCAGCGCAGCAATGATGGACGATGCAGGAGAACCCGGAGGTAGGACATAGAGATTGGCGGAGCCAACACACAATGATTCAGACGTTTGAATTAGATAATTTCTGCATCCTCTTGCCTGCCAGTTTGCCAAGGCTGCCAATACTTAGTGAATGCCAGGGAAGGCTACCAGAAATGGTTTTTCAAAGGCTGCTGCCAGAACAAAAAGTTAAATATGATTTTTTTTTATAATCTTGTTTATGCTACTGATTAGGTATTATCTTATTTAAAGTGATTTTTAAAATCAAGTGCACTCTTCATTACATATTTTTGATTTACACCTTGCTTAATTAAAGAAGACACCTTGCTAGTGTATTATCTGTAATAATTTTATAGGAAAACCCTCATCGTTGGATCTTGTCTACTAGCATAATACAGCAATATTTGTATTGCTAGCACTTTGAAGAAGTATTTAAATCACCAAAACTAATAATTCAAATTTTTAAAATATTGCAATGCAAGTGTTTGCTTTAACCCTCTTCTCCCCATCACATACTTAAGGAAAAGCATGAAACCTTAATTTGAGTTCTTAATCACTTGAGGGCACAATTTGATTAAGAACAATAAACAAAGAGGTGAAGAAATTAAAAATACGAAAGAAAACTGAACTGGTGCTTAAAGGTCAAGTACATACACATAATTAGTTCTACTTACATGAAGAATTGCAATTAGCTTTATGAATCGCATTTTGAAATTGCCGGGTCTTGTGAATCCTGGGTCTTTCTTAAAGCATCGGCTGTTAGAGGCAAATGACTAGATCAGATTCATAGGTAAAAATGAAAAAAAAAAAGCTAAATTAGGCTTTCATTGTGAAGAACTGCAAAGGTAAGGCTGAAAATACTATCTGGGCTTACCAAAAGGTGACTAGCAAATAATAACCCAGTATTCATCAGATGATTTGGGAGCCTGACTTATAACCACTAAATTCTTGGGACTGACCCTTTCCCAATTCCAAATGTAACCTGCACAAGTCAAAGTAGAGGGATTCTCCATTTACTCCCTATGGTCATATTATTTTCTCTTCAACAATACCCAACACAGAGGTCAGAGACCTACAAGTAAGAAAATATTAATGGAAGCATTGTTCACAGATTCAAGTAGCTCCCAATATCTCACTCCTTAAGCATGTCTTTTATCACTCAATATTTTGGACCATTTTCATTAAAATATTAATGTATGCTCCATCATGCTCACTTGACCTTTGCAACGTTCTCGTCCGAGACAGACCAATGTTGAGGGTGTTCCACCTGTAGCCACCTTACAGGTCCCACATTTCAGAATGCTTTCATTATCAGAAAATGTAACTGTTTAGTGGATTCTCAGTGTATCACCCTTGCCTTTTCTGTTCTGGTCTGTAATTGCAATAACATGTAGAAAACTTCACATTTCCTCTTGCAGGGTTCAGATTGAAGGCTTTTACTTCATAAACAAAGTTCAGAACTCAAAGGAGGATTAAACTGAAAGGAGAAGCCAACTGCTTCTGAAAACCATAAAGTTTGCTACTAAGAGCTCTGGAGGTTTTGTAAACTCCAAAAAATTTTGACTTAGGTTGATGTCAGGTTTTAATGGATGTTCTTGGCTTACTAACACAATCAAAGGGCCACATCTTCAAGCACTAGCAAGCCCCTGAGAATTGTTCCCAAAAAAACACAAGCCAAATAGAAATTTGATTTCTGCTAGAACCCGGATTTGAGCAACAAAGTCAGTGTTTGGACTTCCAGGGATTTGGATGCTGAATTGTATGACACCGTGGAAAGCTTTCAGAAATATTATTGAGTTTTCAGGTATCCCAGTCTCGTCACAGATCTGGGCTTCCCCAGCATCAGGTTAACTGAGAAGCACAGCTCCCGTTTCTTGCAAGGTTCTCCAGTTGCCTCTGGGTGCTTATTCAATAGCCATTGCCTATCATCTACCCTATTTCTGGTTCTGCGTGGGAGTAAGCAGAGTACCCAGGTAAGTTGCTTGGATTTCTGGACAGAGCAGATCTGTCAGAGCAGTGGGTTTATTGATTTGTTTGCTTTTTTTGGTGTGATTGCTGCAGCATAGCAGTCTCCTTACTGTCCAGAAACAGGCTGTGTTGTGCATGGAGGAATAAGCAAGAGACAGGGAACTACAAGTCCAGTTTTATAACACTGCCTGGGCCCCTAACTTGAGTAGTGGCTTTGGGCAAGTAACTTGAAACAAACTGCTCTAGAGAGTGTCTGGAGCTTTACAGAATGCAGTACAAAAATAAAAGGGGAAAACACTGCATCTCAGTTTTCCTATCTGTAACATGGGACTAATACTTACCAACCGACCCACCTCACAAGGGAGATGCAATAATTAATTAGCTAATGTTCCTACAGCACTTTAACTCTGTAAAGTGTAAAATAAATGTTAAGCATTATTGGCACTTAGATTCTACAGTGATTGGTGCCCTACAATTCCC
The DNA here is from genome assembly GCF_964106895.1 of Numenius arquata. Classification (NCBI taxonomy): domain Eukaryota; kingdom Metazoa; phylum Chordata; class Aves; order Charadriiformes; family Scolopacidae; genus Numenius; species Numenius arquata. Next base: position 18,188,286 of record NC_133579.1, on the reverse strand, counting down.
TAAGCCAGGGAGCTAGTTATTGCTGCTCAGAGCAACAGTAGCTTACAATACATCCTGCATTATCAGCTAGTTTCTAGATGGTTACGTGCCAGTATGGCTGTACATACACCCTCCCACACATGCCAGATGCCACACAGGGGAATTCTGACGTGGAGGTCCAGGATGTGACTACGCAGCATGGAAAGGGGACTGTGCAGCCACTCTGTAACTAAACAGCCCCCTTTTGCCATGTTTTTTTCCTCCTCTCTGAAGCAGATTATTAGGTACTAAACAGTACCTGCAATCCACTGCCCTGCTGTATAAATACTGCTTTTTCTAATTTTGTCAGGTGACTCATTAATATCACTGAAAATATCCAGAATTCCAATAAATTCAATGTCAAAGAAACTAATTGGTGAACTATGTAGTGCAATTCGAGAGAAAAAAAAAAAAAAAAAAAGAGCTTTCTCCCTTTGCATTTTATTGCTTGAGACTTCTTAGCTAAATTTTGGGTTCAGCGAACAAGAAGACAGCATCTTCTAAAATTATGTCTGAGAGATGGATATGTAGGTAATATTGTTTAATATTAACCGCTGCTACATAAGTTCATGAATTCCCATCAGTCATGGTTTTTATGGAGTTCCTTATGCTAAAGTCTCTTTCCACAAAGATAGTGGAAAGAGACTGGTTTGCAGCTCAGTAGTTTGAGAAAGAGTTGCAGCTTTGCCCTCTCAGACATAGCCTGAGAGGTCGGTATTGAAGTCTCTGCATTTACACTATATACAATTACAGGATTTTATTTCAGGTTAGATTCAGACTGGTCCTCCGGGTAGAACTTCCCTATCATACTTGTGTTTCAAAGCTATTCAAAGCACCAGTCAGTTATTTGTAGCCTTATGACTCCATCCAGATTTTGAGTGCATCTAATACAAACCAGGAGGAGAGTTTCTTATTTAGTTTGCTCTCAAAGAAATCTTACTCACATGCACCAAACCATTCTGTGAATCAAACCAGTACATGGTAAAAAGAAATAAATGGAAATTGTGTAAAAATCTGATTATTACTTTCAGTCAAAGCACTAGTATGGATGCAACCTTCAGCTCATACGGTATTCTTCCTTCGACTTCATAGGAAGCTATCTGGACAATAAGTAACCAAGTAACACCAGATCATCCGACTAGAATTTAAAAGTATGTCCCATGCAAATGATCATTTGATTCTTTCCCACTTTCTTATACTGTCTCCCTAAGCATCTCCTATTTGGCTTTGTCAACCATAGGCTACTGGACCACATAATGTTGTGGTTTCAGCTGGGATGGAGTTAATTTTTTTTTTAGCAGCTGGCATAGTGCTATGTTTATTTGGGGTGGGAATGGTGTTGATAGCACACTGGTGGTTTTGGTTGTTGCTAAGCAGTCAAGGCCTCTTCTGCTCCTCACACTGCCCTGCCAGCGAGTACGCTGGGGGTGCACAAGAAGTTGGGAGGGGACACAGCTGGGACAGCTGAACCCAACTGACCAAAGAGATATTCCATACCATATGACGTAATGCTCAGTATATAAAACTGAGGGAAGAAGGAGGAAGCAGGGATGTTTGGAGTGATGGCATTTGTCTTCCCAAGTCAGTGTTACACGTGATGGAGCCCTGCTTTCTGGGGGATGGCTGAACACCTGCCTGCTGACGGGAAGTGATGAATGAATTCCTTGTTTTGCTTTGCTTGTGTGTGTGGCTTTTGCTCTACCTATTAAACTGTCTTTATCTCAACCAACGAGTTTTTTCTCAGTTTTACTCTTCTGATTCTCTCCCCCATACTGCTGGGGGGAAATTGAGCAAGCGGCTGCGTGGTTCTAGCTACTGGCTGGGGTTAAGCCACGACAACAGACATTCAGTTTGAGCCAGCCAGGATGTTCTTATACAGTATTTTGATACATCCAGCAACATAAAGAGGATTCAAATATTGATACACCTTTACACATTGGAGACAATTCCAGATATCTACTACTTTACTATGGGATATTGTACACCATATTATTAAACTAACAGCATCCATGGGAATTGTGATTGACATCAGCAAGAACTGGGGAAACCTGGGTGGAAAATCAGAGCCCTAAATTTGACATTGGGTCTTAGGAGTTATATTTCATATTGAGAAACCACCATAATAAATACTTAAAATCTCATAAAATCTGTTCATGATGGAAGTGAAAAGCATCGGAATTATGTATTATTAATCTATACTCACTCATCTTGTTAATTTAATTAGTGAACTGGGTAAGATTGTCTCTTTTTGTGATCTTCCTATGAGAGCAAGCAAAAGTACTTTGTGTACAACTAGATGGTTATCACTAACACTGTATCACTTCGGAAGTTTCTGAGGGTGAATGACTTAATTTAACTTTGTTTAGTACTCAACCACTGGATAACATCTAGAGCAATGCAAAACAAAAATATAAAATGTTTTTATGCTGGGGTAAAAATCAATCACTCAGTGATTTTTTTCACTTTGTTTCAGATGAGCAGATACATGAACATATCCCTTCAAAAATTTGCTGGGCTTTAAGGCATGTCCTAAGCAACTTCTGTTCTTGTTCTGCCCCTGCCCGTGGAGAGGATGTTTAAAAGCCGATACTATCTCTTTGCAAAACCCTTCCCCTCATCAAAATCTATGATACTGATCTTTGCAAGTTTCTCTCAGAAATTCTCAGCAGTCTGAGTACATCTCTATTGCAATTTTCTTGAACTTTGGGGTTCAGATTCATTTATAAACTTTCAAGGTCAGGAAAAGCCAGACAAAAGTTACACATACATTTTTGGTTTGTTCTATTTTGTAAATCTGTGAATGAATATCTGAAATATTGCTTGGCTGGTAAACAACCTAACTTTGTTACCCAGTCCATGACATTTTAAAACAAATCTAGGGGGGTTTTTTGCCCCCTATTTAGCAAAAGCTTTTGTTTTAAATGTTCATCTTGTGTACATGGGAGATACACAGAGTTTCCTCATAGAATATAAAAACTTAGTCACGTCCTGTCTTCAAAAACTTTAACAGGGAGGTAACTAATGCCAGAAAAATGGAAAAGAAGATACTGTTGCTGGAGCGTGATACAATAAAAAACATCAGTCTAGAAATAAGTACATGTCTAATTACAAGTAATCACATAATGAAAAAGATTGTTTTGAGGTGAGCAAACTTGCATTACAGGGATTGAAGATGACCAGTAAAGGCTGAAATGTTCTTTAACTGACCATATCTCAATTATTGGTTCTCGCTTTTCATAGTAAGTCTTGCAATATGTGGTATTTTCTGAAAGCCATTCACACCAGGGCCAAGTGATTCCAGTAAATTCTCAGTTTTCATTAAAAAGAAAGTTTAACTTACAGTTACAGAGGAAAGCCTTGATGTGCATACCACACGTTTTATGAGTTTTATATTAAATACATACAAGTATCAGACCTTTACTACAATTATTATTATATTATTTATCTATTTCATGATTTTAACATCAATCGCAGTCTCTCAAGAGGCCTTTTTGATGGTTTCTGAACATTCAGGTAGGCAACTGCCATTTCCACTGAAAATGTAAATATAGCTACATGATCCTCTTAGAAGACTCTGATTTTGTCAATCTCCTGTTTGCATTTTCTGGAATGTACAGCATCTGCTGGCAGGACTAAGTGACCCCTCACATATTACTGAGGTGGATGTCTAAGAACAAACACTTTTTTTCACAATGAACCTGTTATGGACACAAGTAAAAATATTTCTCTATTTAGTACTGTGGGAACTTGATATCTTATAATTTCTGTCCTTTATGTCCTGTGCAGGGACTGCTGTGCAGTGGACAGGGTCATGGACCTGGAAGCAGTATCCTTGGTGAGAACTAACAGTGTTATCCCAGGCAAACCACTTTATCTCTTTGCAAGCTTCGTTTCTTTCTTGAAACTGTAGACTCTTCAGAGCAGGGTCTGTCACTCAGTATGGCATTTGTACCTTGCCTAGTGCAAAGGGTGTCCCCTCTTCCTCAAATATTTAAGTCAAGCCTGTAATGTGTATAATAAATATTAACAGGAACATATTCTCTTCTTCCCATCCATTTATAGCCCCCTTTACAATTTAATTATCAACGCAAAATGCTTAAAGTCATTAGAGACTTTTATTACTAATTTATGTCTGTAAATCAAAACTAGGCAATTTTAGAGTCTATTATCTCTAAATGAAAGTACTCAGCATAGCCCACCTTAAAAATGACAGAATCTTGGTGACTTCTTCCAGTGCAGAGCTGCCCTGCTCCCATGGCAAATAATAAAAACAAACACACAAAAATTAGGCAATGATTGCATCATTTATTCTTATTTATCAGTTTCAAGAAAGCTGTTGGTTTGCATAGCTAAGGAAGAAACATGGAGATCTGTTGATGTGACTTTAACTTAACTTCAGGGAAATTAAAGCTGGACCTAAAGCAGGCTTGGAAGGATATTCTAGTCCTGAGATTCACTAGCTCTGATACTGTAGGAATCTGAACAACAGCTTAGTTGCATTTCCATCTGACAACCATTGGCATTAAGAAGACAAAAATCCGTGGGAACTGCCGAAAGCATCCCAGCGAGCACCCAGTATGGTGCTGTGACTGTGTGCTCCTCCCTGGCACCTCCCCATCCTCACAGCACATGCACACAGTCTAGTTACATGGACAGGGGCTTGATACCATGTGGCATGTACTCCTCGCACTCCTTCATCACCTGCTCCCAGCATCATAATAGGAACACTAACAGATATTGTAGGGAACAACATGAGAGACCACAGTAATTCAGTCTTCCTGTCAAAAGCTGAAGGAATAACTTTCCTGATCCAGCTACAGGAGGAAAGCCACTTGCTGAAATATCACCTCAAAGAGGCGTTCCCAATCCATGGAGCTCAGCACATTATGTGCTTGAGCAACCTCTGGAACAGCAAAACACTCTGCCAGGTTCTGCAGACCATTGTCAGGTACGGTGGCATCTTGGCAGCTGCTCTGGCAACTATCCTTGAGAAGCTGGCGCTGACAAGCCACGGCAGCCATAAGGGCCAAATGCTGAAATTCTGACTGATTTGCACACGCTCCTAACCCAGACAAGCCCCCCATCAATTAAATGGAAGTTTTGTTTGAGGAAGAGCAGGGGAAGAAACTCTTTGCTAAGTCAAACACTGAAAACAAAGTTGAAGCAAGGAGATTATATTACTCTAATATCAGTTACCGAAGAAGTAGACAAACTCAGAAACAAATAAAGACTTCCCCAAGCCAGTTATTTTATATTTATAGTATGTTTTTCATTCTAGAGAATGAAAGCATAATAACTTAATAAAGAGCCCTGCAAACAACGATCTGTTTTTCCCAAAACTAAAGGAAGCCATCAGATGTACCTGCTGATTAATAATTACAGCAACAGAGAATGTTTTAGGACTGGAGGCTTTTTATTCTTTTTTGGCACTGTAGGGTGAATTTAGGGTCAGGCAAAATGTAATTTCCTAAACTGGAATTTGGCCAGGACACATCCCTTACTCTTTGCTTGTGCTGCGTCAAGCAAAGGGGAAAAACAAAGAACAAACTGCTTCAATACTTAGCAATAAACTGTATTCTAATACTTATAATAAATCACTTCATATCAGATAGAAATGTAGTTATGTTTGCACCACATTGTTTCCTATTTTCCACCTAAAATCCAAGTACCCTAAGTTTAGCACGTCTCCTTTGTCTTATGCAGAGTTTGGCCATAATTAGAATCCTAGTGAAATCCAGAAAAACATATCCCTGACTTAAGTAGGCTTTGGATAGCAGAGTAATTCCATCTGATATCAATATTTCATAGATATTGAAAACATAGATCATTTATTTTGGTGACTTTTGCAGAGACTCCATTCTAAGGACCTAGCAGATAATAAACAATAATTTCTTTATGTTAGTTACAAAAGATGTTTCACAGTTGAACATACATCAAAGTCAGTTGCTGAGGGCATTATATATAATATGCTAAATCTTTAACAGATGGGCTATACAAGAGGCTGAAAAAGTCCTTGATTAGAGCTGTGCCTCTATTGCTCTGCAAAACTTCCAGATGCCATCATGTTGTTAATAATCTGGAGATCTCTCTTCACCATATTGGACCTGCTTGTCAGCTCTGCCCAATTAGCAAAGATAGCTCCAAGGTAGGAGCACAATTCCTAGGGCAGTGGTTTTCAACGTTTTTCAATTTGTGAACCCTTAAGGATTTATCGCTGGAGATGAGGATCTCTGCACAGCAAATGAAAATCTACTGGCAGTGGGCATGCTGGTTTTGCTTACTTTTTGTAGTCCCCATAGTAGGAGTGCTGGGACCCACAGGAGTCTGCAAAGACACTGGACTGAAAAAGACTGTCTTAGGATAACATGTTTCTCATTAAGAGATTTATGTTTTTCTTGGGTCTCGTAGCTGAAACTTGCAATTTTCTGCCACATAAGAGAAGTCACCAGTCCTAAAAAATCAAAGCCTGTGAATAAAGCAAAGCAAGCCCTCTCAAAATGTTTGGGAATAGCATGTTCAAGTAATAATTTGGGTGGGTTTTTTTCTACCTGACCACAGGAAACGTGTAGCTTCATTTAATATTTTGAAAACATTTTCAGAATGTTCGTGAATTCAAAGTGGAATAAATACAAGTACCTCAGCAGAACTGCCATTTAAATCAAATTAACTTTACTAATTAGGGGAAAAAAGAAGGCATCTCAGTATCAGGCATAATTTGTGCTTATAGAACTTCACACTTCAGGTGATATACTCTGCCTGAGAGATAGCTAAGAGAGCAATGTACCCATCAAAATGGGAAATCAACCATGGCTACTAAATTTTTCAATTCGCAAAGACTTAAAAAAATATCCAATTTGCCCAGAGGAATTTTAAGTCTTCAGATGAAACCAAAGTCATTATATTCAAATGAGTGAGTATATAGAGTTAGCTGGTGATATCAAAATGATTTCTTGTTGGGTAGCTGAAAATAATGGATGGAAATGTGCTTGTCATAACACAGTACCCGAGCAGTCGTGTTTAATTCACATTTGCCTGGACTCTCAGACGACTTCTTTTTTGACAGCTGAGACTGTGCAGTGTTATATCTGCTGACAGGAGAAAAATTTCCAGCATCAGATGATGTGGGAAGAGCCACGGCGCTTGTACGCAACCTTGGATGCAGGTATGCCCACAGCTGCTGGGTGGTCTCCAGCCCTCTTCTCCCTCAGGGGCACCATGTGCAACGTGCAACCAGTTGGAAACCTGCTGTGACCTGCCAGGGCATCGCGTTGGGTCACGGAGGTGGGGACAGGCAGTGTGTGCTGCAAGTATTCAGGAGATATGGGAGCAGTTAGAGGAGAGAGTGAGCCTGTGTGAGTCTCACTCTCAGTGCTTGGGACTTTATGGGTTTTATGGCTGTGCGATAGCATAATGATGCTGTAAATCATGCATAAAGGGCCTCTGGGGAATATACCTTATGTAAGGGATTTTTCAGGCAGGGTAAAGACACTTCCACCAGGCTTTGGCATATGCAACAGGAGAAAACAGACGGAGCCGAGTGGCTGGTAAGCCATGGCCGATGGCTGTCATTGTTCCAATGAGTCCTCAGGAATGAGGACTCAGCTAGAGCAGTGCAGAGCCAGGCTCAAGATGAAATTTTGCCAAGGATCTCCAGTAGCCTGAGAATATGGTGCAGAGGCACCTTAAAGTGATTATTATCTTCCCTCCTCATTCTGCCCTCGGTTGCTGTGCTGAGTCCAGGAAAGGGGGAAAGGAGAATTAGGGAATCTCTGCCTCTATAAATGCAAGCTGATAATGATTTGTCCACGAGGTTAAACAGCATAGGAAACAGTGATCAATATTGGATGGTTGTATCTTAAAAGTGCAAAGGCTATTTCTGCATTCTGGCCTGCCATGGAGGGGGTTACAGCACCATCAATAATTGATTCATAAACTGTGCCTACTTATTCCCAAATGCTACAGTAGGCAAATACATACTGAGACTGAGCTCTGGATAGTAAAAAATTCTTTCTTTAGCTTGCAGTTGTTTCATTCTGAAATGCAGCTGATTTTTACTTTTAATTCTGAGGTTCTGTCCCTATATTACCTGAAATAGTAGCTGTTCTTAAGAAAACTCTGTCCACAGTGCAATGTCTCTGCAGGTTACCCACGCCATCCAAACATGGCAGGCAGAAAAGACCAGGGCCCCCCACAACAGCACTTACAGCAAATGCAACCCTTCTACTGACACCCCATTACAGACTGAATTTCTACTACTTGTGCCAGTTACCAAATGTTTCATCAGCACGTATCCAGTAAATGAGTTTCTGATTTTGACCTTTGATATTAATACATCATGCTATCAAAAATTTAACTTTTTTTAACAGAAGTGGCACTTGAGCTTGGCACAAATTTTCAGTTAATGATACCTTTTTTGGGGAGAGAAAAAGAGTCGAGGGTTGGTTACTTACTGAGCCATCCATCATTTTGATAGTGAGACCTGGCCTAAGTCTTTCTTTTTTAAGACATTAATTTTCCACCTCCCTTTCCTTGCTCAGAGCAGGCCCAATCCTGCTCTTGTGGAAATCAATGGCAAAAATCCCACTCATTTCAGTGGATTAGTTCCAGTATCTCAATTTACATGTGATTAACAGTAATTTTGTCTACTTAGTGCCTAAAAAATTCATAATCAAATTTACAATAAGCTGTGCACTGATTTTCTGGGGATCCCAGCTTATTTCATAGGCTTCTAATTTCAACGTTTAATCACTTTTGGTTCTAGCCCAATATGCAATCATCTGACCACGGAATATGTTCTTAAAAGCTTCCCACAAAGTTGCTGGATTTGTAGCTGATGGAATGTTAATTTGCAGGATTTCTTTAATACTGAAGCACTAGCAGAATTGCTCGGCCTGACAGACATTCATCCTCCGAACACTTACTATACTGAAAGCCTTTTGATACTTTATCTGCATTAGCTGAGGTGAATGGGCAGAGCAATTCACGGTTACGTGATGAGTCCTAGGAACGTGGGGCAAGTGTGAAGCCTGGGTTTAAAGAACATGGAGTTGTGCTTACAAAGAAGACACATGCTTAAATTGAGAAGAGATTTCTATGAGTTTATCTAAAACTACCCATCTGGAATGGCCACACTGCCAGTTTGGGCCATCCTAGGTCAAATGGTCAGTAAGCCACGTTATAGGAGCCCCCTACCCCACTGGCAGATGCAGGACAGTCCCTCCGAGAGGGTCCCATTTGCAGCTGAAGTAGACCCTGAAAACCATAAACAAGAAGCCACATAGACCTGGCCTGAACTTGTGAGGTGCCCAGAACACCTGAGTGGTACTATGAGCCACTTTTCTCACTGATCTTGCTGGTGGTGGAGGATTAACAGCACTTCAAAGGACAAAATCACAAGGGGGTAATTTAAAAAAGATGTGACTGACTCTGGTGCTCATTAAAGTGAGGGACTAATTGCAGTGGTTCTGCTCCAGTCAGGTAGTGCCTGAGCAGGTGTTGTGTGTGCTTCCCCAGGCAGCTCAGGCGATGCACCTGCAAAAGGACCACCTTCCCGGTCTTGCCTCTCTCTGGGTTCATTCTGAGAGCCTTCTGAGAGCCTTTTTGAAAACAGCTGACATCCATTGTCCTACAACAGACTTTTATCGCTCCAAACATGATTCGGACATGGGTTTCAATAAGGAAAGGTGATTGCATAGGGATGAGCAGTGAGCTATTTCATTAAAGGCCTGTTGGCATTAACATGTCAGGGGCTGAAGGATGTGGACCTCCACCTCAGGTTTGGCATTTTGGCCTTCCCAAGCCTAACCTCTCCCTCCTGCCCCAGCACTGTTCTCTGCTGGTGGCCTTCAGAGCTACCATTCCCAAGATGCACCATGGAAACAGTGAGAAACTTTCCAAATTGCCTTTTTTTTTTTTTTGCATATGCTTGCCTGGCTAAATACATTATTTGATACTTATTCTTTAATTTACGGTAGTGAAAAAACTATACCAATCCCTGCATATCCGAGCTCATTGCTGTGACTCTTTCTGATCGCTTTATCAAATGGAACCCTTTCTTTAAGCTGTTAGCTAAATGTCGCGTGAAGTTCTGAGAACAAATTGTGCTGCTTTGGGACATTAACTTCACATTAATTTGGCTAATCACTTCTACTTGATAGAAGTTTGTTTGAAAAACAGGATACTTTGGCTGCAGTGAAACCTGTATAAAGAGTCACGTAATAACAGCCATCATCCCTGGTAGTGGGCAGTGAAATCTCAGGATGAGCAAACGTGGAGTTACAGATGAAAACTCATAGGAAGCGTGTTTTTTTCTGGGTAGTGAGTGTAACAGAATGGAGATCGGGATCAGAAGGAATTAGGAAAAACAGATTCAACAGAGAGAAATTAAAGTTTTAGTTAGGCTCAGCCCTTACTTGCCTGTTTTATTCTGCCCACGGACAAAAACATGTGCAGCATTGCCAAATTTTATAATCAATTCCACAACATTTGTTGTCTGTTTTCTTGCAGCCCCAGCCCCTGAAGTCAGAAGACTTGTGTGAGAGTGCTCCCTTCCTCTCCGCCTTCCTCCTCTCGAGAATGTCTAATGCTTGCAGGAAAAGCCCTAGAGACCCTGACCCCTGGTGGCTCCAGAACCAGAAGGCACAAAGCATGTGCTGGTTTTAATATTCTGTCATTTTAACGCCAATCCCGTGATTAATAAGCACTAAACACGTGACTTCTGAGTGTTGAGTGTTGTCAGTACTGAGCATGGCTCCCCTCTCCAGGCAAGAGGGAAGGTGGGCAGGGATACCAGTGGCTGGGAAGGTGATACCCACCAGCTACAGCACTGGGCACACAGGGAGCACCACTTCCAGTCGGCTCCCCACCCATTACACAGGAGAGGCGAACGTGGCTGGAAGGACTGGGTGTGTATTGCGAAGGTTGCTCTGGATTTGTCCAGGCAACCAGGCACCTTCCACGCTTCACCCTCCACACTTCTTACCCAGACAGGTGTAATGACAAGAGAGGCTATCAATAGGAGAGAATTATAAGCATGAATCAGGAGAAATGTACTATTACACCCAGCACTTTTAGCTTGCAGAAGAAAGGAAGAGTTCCCCAAGAAGCATGTGAACGGCAGGTGACACTACCTTGCTCCACTCCCCTGGCAGCTTGTGGTCAATGCAAGGAAAAAGAGAAACATCAGCAGCGTTTCTGCTAAGGTGACGTCATCTCCCCTGAACTCCATCTCCCATGCTTAGCTCTGATGCTTGCTAAACCATATTTCCTAATAGGAAAGATGCTATATGGCATGGTGGATGTACCTCAGGGAGAACAAGTGAGGGGCTCTGGCCAAGCCCAATAGGCAAATCATCTGAGGAACACCACTAACTAGAACCAATTGTGACAGTCTGAAATCTCAAGAAAAAAAGAAAAAAATAAAAAGAAAATCCCTTAAGGGGCTGTAAGTGGCTCCATCCTAGAAGGTGGCAGCCAAGACACTCCAGCAGGCTCAGCTGGAAGCAAACAAATCCTTTCCCTTACCTCCCTCAGGACGTGAGTGGCAGCCAGGATCCCCTGCTCTCTGCTCTGTGGTGGCAGGTGGAAGGTAAACCAGGGAGGAGTTGTGTCCTTGCTGCAGCAAATGTAGGTGAAACTGTGAAGGCTAGACCCCAAGGCAAGTGACCCAAGTTCAAAACATTTTCAGAAGTGTGGGGTGTGGGAGAAATTCAGCTTCAACATGTTTTGTTCTTACTCATGACACTTTCGAGGTCTGCAATACAGATCTTCAGATACCATTCTAGGGGTTTAGCACTTTGCCTTTTTTCTGATAGTATCTTCTTGCTGAATGGACTAGACATTGCTGTCATGTTTAGGAAAGGTCTGCAGGTCTCCATCCATTTTTGATCGGCTTCTCTTGCAAATCACAGAGGGTTGCCAGTTGTGACTGGTCCCCAGAAATCTCCTTTTCCCTCCTGCAACATGCTTTCCCTCAAAAAGCTTCTACTTGCAGTTGAACCTGATTTAGCAGTCCTTCCCACAGAGAGAAACGCAGACTTCTCCTGGTACCAAGTTTGGAGCCAACCAGCCCTGGCTGCTGCTTAAAGCAGGAGCCAGCATCCAGAGCACAGCCAACACCAGCCAGCATCTACGGAGCATCATCCAGCATCTTTTAGAAGTGGCAGGGCTAGGCTCAGGCTTGCAATTAGCATATGTGAATGACTCATTATAATATGTAAATGACACACTAGGTCAGAACTGCACACCCATTCAAACTAATGAACTGTGCACTTTTTTTTTAAGTGGCACTAGTAATTGGGTGCATCATTTTTCTATCGCTGCTAGGCAGAGAATAAGGAAGCCATCTGTAACAACAGGCCAATGTTTGTAGCAATCCCATTGAGAAGTAAAGGCAAGGACTGCTAATTTCCAAGTGTCCAGCAGGGAACCAGTACACATGCCTCCAGTCACCATCGTCACAATTCTTAGTATCTAAGCATGTAATTATATGGTCATATTTTTAGAAGAGATCAGCATTTAAGATAACTGTTGAAACCTCCTAGCCAGAGCAGCATGCAGAGATCTGTCTGAGCACCTACTGCCTAAAGTGCAGAACACCTGGGTTTTGAAAATGCAGCTGCCTGTAACCTTGCTGTAACAAAGAAAATATTAATACCTCATTTATGGGTTCTGCTCTTCCCTCTCAAAAATAAATTATCGTGTAAAGTTATACCTCTCTCTCTGAAGCAGACAAGTGCTCAGTTTAACATCAGACCCTAAGAGTGGATAGGCTATGAAGACTTGCTAAAATTGCTTTATTTCAATGCTCACAAATGAATTATTTAGTTATTCTCCCTATTAACTAAAATCCTTACTCAGAGTCATAGAATCATAGAAACATAGAATTGTAGAATCATAGAATATCAGGTTGGAAGGGACCTCAAGGATCATCTGGTCCAACCTTTCTCGGCAAAAGCACAGTCTAGACAAGATGGTCCAGCACCCTGTCCAGCTGAATCTTAAAAGAGTCCAATATTGGGGAACTTCTTTACCAAGAATAAACTAATAATTAAATAATGATTCAAATATCAGTTCATATAGTGTGTTTTTTTAAAAAAAAATCAGATACATTTTACAAAGGGATATGATTATTCTTTTACCCTAATTTTAGATATGAAAACAAAGAACTGAAATTATTTGTCTTAAATAGAGCCACCAAGCTGGTGAGGGGTCTAGAGAACAAGTCATATGAGGAGAGGCTGAGGGAACTGGGCAGGTTTAGTTTGGAGAAGAGGAGGCTGAGGGGGGACCTCATTGCCCTCTACAACTACCTGAAAGGAGGTTGTAGAGAGGTGGGTGTTGGCCTCTTCTCCCAAGTGAATAATGACAAGACCAGAGGAAACAGTCTAAAGTTGCAGCAGGGGAGGTTTAGATTAGGTATTAGGAAGAATTACTTTACTGAGAGAGTGGTCAGGCACTGCAACAGCCTGCCCAGGGAGGTGGTGGAGTTGCCATCCCTGGAGGTATTTAAGAAACGTGTAGACATGGCACTTCAGGGCATGCTCTAGTGCCCGAGATTGTTGGTTTGTGTCTGTTTGTGGGTGGGTGTGGTGTGTGGTTGTGGGTGTTTGTTTTGTGTGGATTTTTTTTTTGTTTTGTTTTGGTTTGGGTGTTTGGTTTTTTGTGGCGTTTTTGTTGTTTGTTTTGGGGTTTTTTTGTGATTGGACTTGATCTCAAAGGTCCATTCCAACCAAGAAGATTCCGTGATTCTATGAAATGTCACAGTGTAGACAGTCACCAGAGCTTGCCATAGAATTGAAATTGCCTGAGTCTGTATGCCTCCAGCAGATATTACCCACAATAGCAGTAGAAGTACAGCAGAGTGATGTAGTCAGACTCCAAAGCTGACTGTGTACAAGGCAGATCTTTATATGACTCAGCTTCAGTGCAATATCAATGCAGGAGATCCCAGACTGAAGCCCAGCCTGGTAACTCCCCACAACATTGCACTGTGCTGCGTGGACAACCTGTTCAGGTTTTTGATAGCTCATGAACTTCTGCAGCAGGTTCTGGGTTTTGGTGTAGACCTGCCTCACCCTTTTTAAAGTGTCCCATCCCATAGGGATGTCTCTTGGGATTAGCTCTTCGGTGCAGGGATTTTCAGATTCTTCTAGTTTATTATCTCTCTTGTACAAACTACTTATTTACATAAAGTTATTTGTGTCCAGTCTTTGCTCTTTTCCGTCTTTCCCATGTTGGGGTAGCATTGTGGGGACGCAAACATGCTATAATGCCATCTCTATTATAACCAATCTAGAAAGTTCATAAAAAATATCTATTAATCCTAATTTATCCACTCACATAGGCATTCTGACGGGGAACGTATTTCCCTTCTGGCAATTTTATTAAGTGAGAGGAAGATATCAGCTCTGAGTTTCACTGCTTGTAAGTAGTCCTAGAACAAAGGATGTGCACATCATCTTCAATAGCCTCATGCTTCTTTGACTCAGATCAGTTGCTCAGAGTCCCCTCATGGGTGGAAAGGTCAATAATGAGGCATGATGACAAAAAAAAAAAGAATATATTGACAAAACTGACTTAGTGTTTAAAGCCTAGAGTAGCATTCCCCGAAAAACTCCATCAGAGGATGTCCAGCAGACCTTCAGGTAACAGCATTGAATGAAAACGGCAACAACTTAAATATTGAGATATACTAAGTAAAAACACAGTCATGTAACAGTGAGAAAATGCAGGAAATTTGACAGCAATCTGCAGATGGAAGTGTTAAACCCTTTGCATGTGGTTCTTCTTTTGATGTCAATAGAAATATCAAAGAGATCAGGATTGGGCCAGAGACTCTCTGTTCAATATCTCCGGACACACGGTCTTGGTATTAGCATTACAAAAACCATCTCATGTTCCCAAAACCTAAATACATAATTTGTGAATGATATTATGTGTTTGCAGCTGGCAGTGAAGGGTGATATATTGTTAATGTCTTTCTGCAAATGTTAGATGAATAGCTATCAAAACTCTATTGTCTATATTGGCATTCATGTAGCATAGTCTAAAAACACTTCAATCTCTCTCACTAAACTAGAGGTTTTACTATTTTTCACATCATTTGAATTTTTATTACATCTAAATAATAAAATGTATTATTAGGATCAATCTAAATCCACAGTATTTGCAATTTTAGGATTTTCTCCACAGATTTGGCTCCGCTCTCCAGAACCTAAGCCTTCACTTTACAGAACTGAACTTTCTCTTGCCCTTCTGGTTGCAAAGGTATCTTGGCAACATTTAAATGCTGTACCTCTCCAATATGGCTTAGTGCTGAGCAGAGAAGGATTGAATTTAAACTTGCAAGCCACATTCCATTTATAAAATGAGATCTAGTAAAAAAAATGCTTATTTGGCTGCAGATAGGGTAGTCATGCTAGCAATTATGTTTCAAACTCTTTATAACATTTGTAGCACTTATTTAAAAGAAAATGACTAGAAAATGGATGTGATAGATGCATTATTTTCCAGTTGCAATGAATTTGAATAATATGTAATAATGTATATAAAAATAATTGCTGCTCTTAATCATAGGTTTTGCTTCAGCGCTGCCTGCTTAAATGACCCTAAGTCATAGAGTGCTTTTTAGTGTCTCTTCCCATTTCTTAAAAATTGAATTGCTCTTGCTAAATGAGTGGTGGCTGTCTCTATTCCCTCCCCACAGACCACAGAGGATGAGAAAGGAGATATTATCTTGTTTCTATTTCAGAGCCATCAGCTAGCTTTAGAAATCTTCTTGACTATCTACCTAGGAAATGCCCTTGTCGGAGAGGCTGTGCTGCACCTGTCTGGGTGTAAAAGCCAGGTTCCTGTATGAGCAACTTGTAAATGGTGTCCCAGTCATGCAATTCACTAAGAATGGCTTGGGAGATGCAAGGAACCACATCCCCAGGGTGAAATTTACCCTGTCACCTCACCAGCAGGGATCAGAGGTGCACAGCCAAGTATCCAGCACCGCCGCAGGGTCGCCAGCCCCTGGCCGCACGCTCACTGCTCTGTCATCATTAAAAGAGAGCACCTGTGGTGCAAACAAGCTGAAATCTCTTTGATTCTTGGAGAAAGTTGTTTGCTGCCAGAGTCTGTGTACCTGACAGATGATAAAATTTGGAGGACCCATCTGTGGGCTCTGCCTGTGGTTCTCAATGTGTCTGGGGGTCCCAACAGCGGGTGTGAAGTCAGTGAGTGGAAACCCATCACAACCCCCAGGCCTTTGGCATCCGAACCCCAAGTCTCGTCTGACTCCTGCAGTAACCAGTGCAAATAGTAACAGCTGGAGAAAAAGACATTACCATCTACTTTGGTAAAATATGGAAGCTTAGGTTTTCATGGGCTCTTAAGGACAGAAAGGGGCTACAGAGCAGGCACGAGACCCCTGTCTCTGCAGACATCACATGGATGGAGCCATCCCCATCTCCACACAGACACAGCTCAGCCAAGTGACACGGGGCTGGACAACCTGCCAGGCAGGAGAAAGAGGACCAAAGCTCCCGCAGACCTCCTGATAACCCACACCTGACAAGAACCTTGGAGGCAAAAGGGATGATTTTTCCAAGGACAATACAGTTCTAAAGCATAGACAGGACATTGCGAAGATACTTAAACCCATGAGGCTGGATACTGGTAGCAGTTCAGCCACTCCAGCAGAGAGTCTTCTGATGGCAAACACCCCGTGGCATACCTGGTTTTGCTTTGCTGCACAAGCACAAGCCCATTAAGCATCGTAGTCCAGGGGCTTTGTGTACCTACCATGGTCCCTACTGGGAAAAGTAAAGCACAATGTATTCCCCACCCCCATCAGTGCTCTTCAAAGTCCCAAGTCCACTGAGAGCTTCAGGCAGATGTCTGCTTGCACCCAAAGGCTTTCAAGTTGCATTACGGTCTTTGAAAAGCTTTGTCTTGAGCTGTCACAAAATCTTGTGGCTTTTACTAAGGCAGGAGTAAAGTGTAGATCAGAATTTGTGTCTTCCCTTTGGGAAGAGAGGGAAGCCAGAAGTCCAGTCTCCACTCTCCAGAGCTGTGGGACTTGCCTTGCAAGGGGTTACACTTGGGGCCTTCAGGAAGGCAGTCCCAAAAGGTCCACATAAAGACTGAAGGTCTGGCAGACCCCATTCATCCATGGTGTTGGCTTTATCCCAAACTATTACTCTTGGCAATAAAGTGTGCTATGTATTTTAATGGTGAGTTTTATTTGTTGAAAGGATTAAACATTCGTAAAATATTTGACAAATCAAACCTTGATTCAAATAATCAGGGTAAGATGGCAAAAGCACTACATATATTCAGTGGCACAGATGTCGAAAGGCATTTTAGTTCCACGAAGACTGCAAACCCACACCTTACTGTTTTTCTTTGCAGAGGTTTCTAAGGACTCTTAAGTGAGTACAAGATGCCACTACAAAATTATACGAAGTGAATCGCTAACCCACAGAGCTCACACGTTACAGCGTAGGCAATAATAAACAACCAAATAAACATGCAAAGGGTAGGAAGATAACTGATCAAAGACAGGAGAGTTCCATAAATCAATAATTACAGAGGTATCGACGTTCACAGCAGTTTGCCATTCCTGCCAACCCGGGCTTCTCATGATTCATTCCAAAGAAGTGGGGTCAATTTTACCCCATGTTTATCACTGATGTAGCATGGAGTATGTATTAAAAGGATTATGTATCATGTGCTCTGGCTTCAGTTTCAGTAAAGTGAGAGATGCCAAGCAGTTGTCAGACCTACAATCTAAAAAAAAAAAAAAAGAGGTTTTCACTGGATATAGGGTGCAAACTATCCATTCTGAGTCTCAAGGAAAGCTAAGCTGGGTTTTCTGAAGTTACACTGCATGGGCTAAAATCTGAAAATTCATCAGGATACTGATACATCAAAGTACGTAGGTGACTGGATAAATCAATGTCATTTACATTTTTAACATTTACTGCAGAATGTTGGGGTACACACATGAACTTTGGGGAATCACAGTTTTCTGGGAAAAGCCATGACAGCCTTTTCCCGATACAGGCTTTGCAGTGTGTGCTAATTCTGAGCAAACACGGTTTGGACAGGTTGGATGCTGTTCATTTCTTCTTTGTTTTACTGTATGACTCTGGGAAATAGCCAGGTGATAAATACATTGACTAGTCATGGTTCTTGCCATCCGTACAAAGTTTATTTCATTTTTCCCTCTTTACTGATTAAATCCCACCAGCTTATCCCCGTCAGTCAAGGCTTATGTGAACTAGCGATCCAGTCAGCCTCAGGCTATGTAAAGCAGCCTTTTGGCCCTGTCTGACTTTGGTTGTATTGTGTTACCTGGGATATTCCCCAGCCAAGAGAGAATTGCAGAGCTATTGAGAAGTGGTACATTGGCTCGTCCCACCGCGGCAGCCTGCTTACTGAGAAGCTAGCGCTTCTAGCCATGCTGAAAGTGAAATTTTAATATGGCCCTGGCAGCGCTCCATTGGCACGTCCCCAAATTTACACTAGTGAAACCAAGACCAGCGCCTGTGCCAGCGTCTGTATTATATTAAAGATAAATTGGACAAGATGTGATCATATCTGAACTTAACTCAGCAAATCAAAAATGAACTTAACAAAATAAAATCAGATGTTCTGACTCATCCTCTTTTGAGAGATCCTGATAAAATATGGCCGTTCCAGAAGCACTAATGTGATCTTAATAAAAGATGACACTGTGAAAAAGGCTGGGGGTGGAGGGGGGAGCTTGACAGAAAGAGAAGTTTTCACTGCAACTGGATCAGCCTCATAGAACCCATCCTATATAAATGGAAATAGATGAGAAACCTCAGCTTCCTTCATTGACATACACAGAATAAAATCACTGCATAGGAAGAACTCTGTGAGCATGCACAGTAGGTAGGTACCAGACTATAATTTCTTGTTCAAAATACCAAAATGCACCCGTTTAACTGAAAGAATGAGGACATGATATGAAACAGGCATGAGCTAAAGCACAAAACAGGAGGAATGACTGGAGCCTACCTCCTCCTACTTCCGAAAAAGCTGCCTAATCATTAGCCTGGGGAGTCGTGCTTTCACTCGCCCTTTCTCCTTCTCTCGGTGAATTCAAACTATTTTTCTGCACAGTGGTGCAGCTTCACAAGGAGTGGTAAAGCATTCCCAGAAAAACCTATAGTCTAATGACTAGAAGTGTGTTTGAATTCTTTCCAACAAGGATAGGAACCGAATGTGGGTTTCCTACTTCCTAACCCCTAGGCTGATGCACGAAAGAAATGGTGGTGGTTGCTTTTCCATGAGTCTTTTAAAAGAAAGCGAAACCTTCAGAGAGTTTTACAAGGAACTTAGTCTAGCCAGGCTATGCTGGACAAGCTCCAAGAGCATCTCCAGAACCTGTCAAGGGGCTGCCATATCCCGTTGTTTGTTCATTACTGTGGGGGAAGGGGTTGGGCAGATGATCTGTTTTCATACCCTGATGGATTGAAGGGATGGTAGTTAAGAGAGAGAGAATGTGAGCATAACATTGGAGAGAGAATTCATTGCCTTCAGAACTACAGAAAGTCATTTTGGATGCCAGGTAAAGGAGCAGTCGCAGGTCTGTAGCCATATCCTGCAACAACTTATTAAATTACCTACTTGCCAAGTATTTGGCCAAGTCATTTGAATAGCATTATTCCTTCATCTGTCACATTGTATATAGCTGTGTGTCTTCTGTATGGGCTGTGTCCTGACACCTGTGCCCATGCCTTCCCTTTGGGACACTCTCCTGCTGCCTGCCTTGGCTTCCATGGACATCAAGCCCATGAGCATTGGCCAGAGTGAGACCGCACCATACTTGAAACCATTCCCCTGGGTGGAGGCTGAGGGATGCATAAGACACACAGCAGAGGGGTGGACGATACACATGGGCTACAGGTGAGACCAGACGCAGCCAGAGAAGCCAAAGGATCAGTCTCATGTGGTCTCCTATGGGGAACCTACTTCTGCAATAATAGTTACAGCCATGCCAGTAAAGCCAATGTCCTTTTAGGGCTTGAACTCAGGACGCTGAGTGTCAGAGTGTTCCCAGGTGAACTCTGACAGCTCTTTATCACTAAAGTCAAGGAAAGAGAGATGATAACACAGCAAGGCATGAGAAGACCTTTGTAATGGGGTCATTAAGATCAACCTGAGAGTACATTCACAAATATCATGACAACATTGTGGATGCTAAGTGCTATCTAAAAAATGCACTCCTGTCTAAGTGCTAGTATTAGACAAGGTGCATTCTTGTCAAATACTGTTTGGTCCAGTAATTGAAAAGGATCATTAAACATTTACTGAAAGTCAAACTGGAAACACATGGCTGAATGGAGCTGTACTTGAATACCCCGTATCTGTCACTGATACCACAGATTAAGTGGCAGCATGTCACAGGTTTCCAGAAGAGGAGAGACAGCCCCGCACACATACACACACACACACACACACACAGAGCTAAGGACGGTGACAGTGGAGGAGGACACTGTTGCACACGTAATCAACCTCCATGCTCTTGCCTTAGAGGGCTGGTCATCAAGTTGTAGCAAAGCATCAACATTTGCACTTGCAGTCCATTCATACAGACACACCTACAGATTTATTTCGCATGAATATTTGATATGACAACAGATTTGATATCAAGTAGGCAGAGTTTGAATTATTTAATTGATTTCCTAGTGTATTTTATTTTTATTATTTAATGAGTGCTGACTTTGTGATCAGTGCTGGACAGCCATGAAGCAAACCTTAACTCCAGCACTCATGGACTGACATAATGAAGTCCTTCATGGCTTTGAGGAATCTCAACCTCCGCTAAATTCTCACCCTATGCATGATGCTGTCCCAGCACAGTCTTCAGCATTAACCAGACCAACACCAAACCTACATCTGTAGATTGTGATGGTCTCCTGGTAAAACAGGCCATGGATCAGTCTCCATCCCAGGATCAGGGGTAAATTTTGCGATCTCCCTTCCACCCTCCTCTTATCAACCCCTTCACTGCAGCAGACAGAACTTTTGTCAAGATTTAGCGTGGCACATTTAAGATGTGAAAACAACACAGAGGAAAAAAATTAAAATGCTTGTGATCCATTATGCAGAAGGAGCATATTCTACATGAAAATATTATTTACTTGAGTTTTCTATTCTAAAACTTGATTTTGTATTCAAGATTTAAGGTCTCCATGGATGTGGAAAAACACTTTGAGACTCTGAGGCTTTGAAATGCTGAATTGCCTTGTATAAGATAAAATCGATATTTTGAAAAAAAAAGTAAAGTGGAAATTAATGTTCTTGTAATAGGTGAGTAGCTTTTACACAATTATTTCATGGTGATAGACTTGGTTTTGATGTAGCTTAATTAGAAGAATATAAATTATATATGTTTTTTTTAAAGATGTGCATATGTATATTACAAGATTTTTTTTTATTTCATTGTGGAGCAAACCATTTGATGTGGCTCTGCAAAAAGCTCTAATACACATCAAAAAGCAATCAACAAACTCTTTGAGTACATCAAGCAGGATAATTTAGATGGTTTTTAATCATGATTATGAAAATATAATTAGGTGGTTTCATGTTGGTTGGTGAGTGCGTAGGGAAAAGTGATTCTCCAAACAGAAAAATATGGATAACATTACCCAGGAGCCACAAAACAACCACACACATATGCATACACAAACCAAACAAAAAAACTGCTGGCCTGCTTCTCTTGTAGATCAGCAGGTAACATGTTTAAATAGAATGTCATTTCCTCCAGCATGCCAGGAAGATTCTTATTTAACAGACAGACAACACAGAAGTAGCTTTGGAAAAATGCCCCTTTTTAATGTGCTAGAAATCATTAGTCTGCGATTTAATAAAATAAAATCCTCTTTCCAGAATTTAGGCAACGAGCAGAAGATGCACTTTGGGTCTAATCAAACAGGAGTTTTACTGAAGGAAACAAGAGGTATTGATGAGAGTGCTTTAACTCTGCCTGGGCCTCGAGTACTGGAGCACATTCCACGTGTATGTCTGCACAGTCTTCAGGTGAAGACTTCTCTAGATGCTTTTAACAACCTTAAGTGCCCTGCTGTTCTTCGATCCCAAGGAAGGCTGACTAAGGACTCTTCACTTAAGAGCTGCCACATCTAAATGGCCTCATCTTTGCAGATTCTTTTTGTGCGAAGCCTCCCTATGCTTTCAGTTCTTTTTGATGTGCTGATCATGATCTCTTCTCTTTCCAAATAACTAGCTTTTCTTAATAGTGTTTGATTAACCTCGAACACTTATATGATGATACCTTAAATATTTGAACTGTTATTTTCGAGTCCTTTCCTTTTATGTACGAACATTACATTTTTGGTTGTCTGTGAGCACTGAGCAGATGTTCCCACTAACCATAGATCCACCTCCTGGCTGTGTGTAGGTAACCTATAACCCCACAGTGTCCTCAGTGCATGCCTGCCTGTACGTAATCCTCACACCAACGCTCCTCTGTCATGGTCTTCACTCACCTCTCCGCTTCTGACAAAACAAGGTCACCAATATCAGCTTGCCAATACATTAAAGAATTAAAGAGACAGATTTTTCACTTTTTGCTATAGTGAAAACTTCCTGGTTTGCCCTTTCTCTTTTTCCCCTCTCCTCACTGGGTCCTGTTTCATGGAGGCTTTATCTCTTGCTCCAAGGGAGTGATTATCACTATAGGGATGGCTACAGATTATCTCAATAATCGCCTACCATCTCATGTGGATCTCACTAGATCTGTTTTCAATGTCTAGGTGGAAATGCATTTCACACTGGTTTAGTGATAAAGGCATTACTTCAGGTTCTTTATAAGCACTTGGATCACTTTTTTTTTTTTTAAAATTAGATAAATAGTTTTGATAGAAGTCCTATAGAGTCATATACATGGGGAGGGGAGGAGTAAAAAATAGCAAGTTGGTAGAAGATGTCTGGAAGTGGTTTGGGTTTTTTTGTCAGCTAAACACAAATTACCAGTATATCCTTAGAGGCTCTTAGGAAAGAAAATACTGCCTTCCAGTCGTTCAGTCTGAAGTCAAAAATAATGTACCAAAGTGCTGAAATGGCAATCACAAAACACAGGGTGGGTGAAATTCAGAAGGTTTTTTTAATGAACTTTTTTAAGACTAACTGGAACAACAATTAAGTGCTCTTTAATTTTAGTGGCAAAAGAAACAATTGGAGTCACTGCCCAGAGCATGGCTCAGCTTGAGAAGGCAAGAGCAGAACGGGCGGGAGCACAGAGCAGACCCAGCAGTTCTCCTGGGTGCAGATTGTGAGTAAAACTGCTGGGGGTTTGTATGCTTGTAGGTGGATGTGTGAAGGAGTGAAAAACAATGAGAAAAGAGAAGACATTGAGAAAGCCACCTGCTAGAGTAATAAGCAATGATGCATTGTCATGGGGTGAAATATATAAAATATAGTTCTTCCTGGCAAAGTGCTCACTAAAAAGACTTATACTTCTAAAGAAGAAACTACCTTGCTTGCTCCTGCCTTGCTGTTATAGGACTTTGCATCCATCCTCTGTAGATAAGCGGGGCTGTTCCAAAAGAAATCCTGCGTTCCTATCATCCTCTTCCCTTCCTAATGCAATGAAGCCAGCAAGGCCCAGATTTTGGCTAAGTACTTGCACCATGGGGACAAAAATATTAGCTAGCATCAAAGCCTGTGCTGCACAAATTAGATCTTCTTATCAAGAGTTAGAGAGATGAAGAACTATTGCTCTCTGCCTGGGAGGCTGCGGTCCATGCCTTCCCACGTGCTGTCGGAGGCAGCATTGCCTCCTGCCCTTTGGGAGATTGCTATAAACTCTGGCCTGATCCTGTTACTGCTGAAGCGAATGGGAGTTTTGCCATTGACTTCAAGGAGATGAGAAG
Organism: Numenius arquata; assembly: GCF_964106895.1. Taxonomy (NCBI): domain Eukaryota; kingdom Metazoa; phylum Chordata; class Aves; order Charadriiformes; family Scolopacidae; genus Numenius; species Numenius arquata. The sequence goes on along the minus strand of NC_133579.1, from coordinate 18,164,356 downwards.
CAGGCCCTGTGCTAGCAAATCCAGTCTTTACAGTCCTTTCCAGATACTAAATAAAACTATGCTCGGAAGTAATTTGGATGCCAGCAAGCTGGCCCAGTTTGCTGTGAAATTCAAACATGCCCAACAATGTGATGTTTATTAGAATACAATTAAAGTATCTTCTTCACAGTGCAATGTGTAATTTCCTTCCCAATAAAAATATAAACTTGCCGTATGTGCAATTTTAGCATTTCTGTTTTTATGCCATCTTACTGACAAGAAACTCCCAGCTGTTATAATTTGTCTCATCCTTCTCTCTCTTGTAGAACCAGCCTTTGTTCCTTTTTGCAGTGCCAGGGACTTGCTGAGCTCCACCTGATGTGATTTGTCCAGGCATTAATAATGCATCTTCAAGATGCAAGATGCATGAATTCCTTTAGTAACAGATCCACCGGCAGACTGCCGCACCGTATTGTGCCGCTTTCCCGAGACAGGGGAGGCAAGAGGACCGCACAGGCGTGCACACACCCGTGGCAGGTCACAAGGCTGGGGAGCGAGGAGTGTCCTGTTATTACGAGGGGGTCACTGCATCCTCACGCTGAGGTCAGGCTGAGGATGATGAATATTACAGGAGCCGTTCCTCCAGCAGGAAGGCCCTTACCCGCCATTCAAGGAATCCCTGTGGGAAGAACTTGAGGTGGCCACAGGCTGACTCACTTCAGGAGATCCAGCAAGCGAGGCTTGAGCGTTGCTCCACTGGCGAGTGCCCCCCCACTGTCCCTAAACATCACAAAAACAAATTAACTTTGCCTCCAAGTGCTCCTTTTGGCCCACCGTCAGGCACTGGGGGCTCGGCATGGGGAGGACGTAGTTTATTTACTGCGTGTGGGAAGGAGACTTCATCCTGCAGAACAACCGCACCAGCTGCGTCGCCCACTCCCGGTGCCTGCCAAGGGCCCTGACAGCCGCCCCTCCGCCCCACTGAGCGCCACTCGCTGCTTTCCCCCTGGGTGGCTGGTAGTGGGTCGCCCGCCCCGCTGCCCCTCCGCCTTAAAAAAAAAAAAAAAAAAATTAAAACAATTAAAATAATCATATAAAAAGCTCGTTTAATCGATACGATCGCTCGCAGGGCCGCGCTCCCGCATCGCGGCTCGGCTCTGCCGGCGTCGCCATGGCAACGGCTCCCGGCTCTCGGCGTGAGGCCGCCCCGCGGCCGCCGGCCCCGCCGGCCCCGGCCCCGCCGAGGGCCTAGCCCGGGCCCCATGGGCCCCCCCGGCACAGCCCGGGCCGGGCAGGCCGCCGAGGGCCGCGGCAGGGTGCAGGAGACCGGTGGCGCCGTCGCGTTGGTGGGGGGAGAACGATGGGAGGCACTGGTTGTACTTATTTTCTTCATGGCACCACGTTTTTGAGGCCCCCAGGACCAGCGGGCGCGGCCGTTCGTGACCTGACAGGTTACAGGCCCGAGGCCCCGCCCTGGCTTCTATAGCTCTCTCCCTCTCTATGTATATACACACACACGTTTCCAAATAACATTTTCAGTAATGTTTCCAAGCTTTCTGGTACGTAGCAAAGGTGGGACGCCACCAAGGGCAGAGACAGAAGACTCTTAGTGGTCTTTCGGTGGTCAGTGAGAGGATCGTAAGACAGCTGGGGACTAATGCACTCAATGCCTATAGCTGGCCCATGCCTCCACTTAAAAGCAATGCAAAGAAAGCGCTATTAAAAGCCACTGATGGCCATGAAGGAAAGCCATTCAGAGCTTTTCCGGCATGGGCTGTGGTTGGCGGTGACCTGGGGTTGACGGTCTGGAGCTGTGTCCCTGTCACACACAAACACCAGTGAGGGTCTGGTGGGATATACTTGGCATTAACACTTTCCCCTGTTCGACGGACTTACGAACACTTCAGGAAAATATGCAGCTTCTTTTTCCATTCTTTTCTCAAATAGCATTGCGATGTTAAGGGTTTTTTTTAAAAAAAAAGCTCAGCCTCCCCCCACATTGTCATTTGGGTAGAATAGAAAAAAATTATTGCAATGTCTCTGAGACCAGAGAGATGCCTACAGGTGGGTGAATAACAGGGGGCTTTGAGGAAAGAAGAAAAAGCACAGTCTTTCTGGGGATCAGTTTTAAGGAAGACAAAAATTAAGTGAAAATCTCCACACATTTAATTGGAGAATAGTTTCACCCATTTTACCCACACTGAACTTTATGGGATTCTTTTTTTATTTCAGTGATAATATTTCTGTTGTTTTCAATAGGAGTTCACCAGGTTTTTTGCATACACACCTATATAGGAGAAACGTTTGTTCATAAATTTATATTTAAAAAGACAGTGAAACAAATGCTCCTGTGAATTTTGTTTCCACAAACTTCCAGACTCTCTGCAGAAGTCATCCTGAAATCACCTTATATTTTTGAAGACTATTCACCTAGACACCAGAAACAATAGACTGGGACTCAAATGATCCTTCCTGTACAAACTGAATAGTGAATTACAACTCACAAAAACTCTGATATACCATCCAGTCTGTAAGCAATACATAGGCTGAAGTATATTCACGTGAATAAGTCACAGAAGATTTTATACAGTGAATAAAATGAATAGAAATTAAAATGTGGTCGTTGATCAACCACAATCAGGAAAGAGAGCTAAATTCAACAAATCAGCTGTTTGCAACTAATAGTTTTCCTAGGTCTCGTGGTAGTTGTGGGTAAATGTTGACTTTCTAATTATGACAACAGAACTGAAGAGAGCTCTGAGAAATCAAAATTAACTAGTGCCTTTCCTGAATTAGTGTCAGAATCTGTTGACACAGGCCTGGAGCATTGCTGTGAAATGTCCTGAGTTCACAGACCAGGCTTTTTTCAATACGTGGTTTATGAAAGTGTGCAAAATCTTGACTTTCTATCTTGATATAAGGAAAAAAAGGTATTCTTTAATATTGAAGTTTGGCTGAGTTCTGGGCAACTGGAATAGAGTTTCATACTGGGAGATGTCAGGCAATCTTTGTAGCTGTATCATCTACTGCATCTCGAAGAGAAAAATGCTCTGTGCTCCTGTGAGTGATGAGGTGGCCTTGCAGGTCCTCCAACCTGCCAAAGGAAGGGAAACTTTCCACCAGGAGAGGTGAGGAGGCAGCCAGAATCTTACCTGCCAGATCTGGCCTTGCATCGGGCACAGTTCAGACTCAGAAATCATCAGAGGCAATATTGTCCCCCCACACCCCACCCACCAGCCCCAGCTTTTTAGTTTGAAGGGAATTTCTACACATGCCAAGGAGTGTTTCATTGATCTGCACCACAATGGACTCACTACAAGAAGTTTTGTGTAAGGAATTCTAAATATCGTAAGTTTAAAGTGCGATTTGAAAGTCCCCCCCTGTTCAACATGATTTTGTTATTGCTGCTCCAAGAGGCTAGGAAGTTTTCCTCACATTAATTCTGGCAAAAATTTCCTTTGAAAAACCACGAGCATCAACATCTTGTGAGAAAAACCTTTAAAACTGGTTGAATGGATGATGAATTGTGATGTGCCTGTGTCACAGATAGGACTATTCAGGAATCAGACTTTCTGTTGTGTCAAGGTTGGAGATTTTGAGATATTATTTTCTTGTCTTATGCTCAGATCTCAAAAATTTTGCACAAACTGCTAATGCAAGAGAAACCCAATATGGATAAAGCTGAAAATTTTAGTCTGATGTTTTTCTGAAAAATCCATTTTGACTTCAGTTTTCACTAAACTTCAGTAGCCCTAATTTGCTTGCACTTCAATTAAGCAGAACGGTTTGACATTTGTGATGCATTCGTTCCAAAAACAGTTTCCATAATGATAATTCAATAAAGGTCTTGCTTTGCAAACACTTTTGATTTTAACAGTTTCTGATTTTGGCATTTTTCAGAGCAGGGAGGAAATGTTTAACATTTCTTCTGGGTGCTGGTTGCATCCGTACCAACTGGAGCTCTGGGTAGCTCCTGGCAGACAGGACTCCCACAACTTACATCACAGGAGACCTGGGGCCAGCCCCAGTGAGTCCTTTCTGGTCCACTCTGGGGTGGTTCCTAGAATTGCTGGAATTGTCTGTCTCCCCCTGTCTTCTGTGATCCTTGTATCACCGAGAAATGGTCTTGGCCATTTGTTGTGACCCGTGAAATGTTTCTCGGACCCTTCTCATGCTACATGAACCCTATGCTCCCTTACTGCGGAGGCGTGACTGAAAATCCTCGACTGACAGCACCATTTGCAGAATCTGTTCCTTGGAAGAGGTGAGCTCAAGGGGCGGTACCAAAGGGACTCTTTGCAGAGCAGTAGATGGGGGCAGCCCCACAGCAGCCCCACTGAAAACACAACAAGGCACTGACCTAGACTAGAAGCTCCCTTGGCCAGGGAGTTGGGAGTGGGCAATTTCAAGGTGTCTGTGTGCTGTGTATGTCCCCTCCCTTTGCATACTTCTTGAAGAGTGAGAGGTAGCCGCAACTAAAACCAGGGATCTGTAAATGGTGCTGTAGCAGCCCTGGTCTGTACGCCGTTGCTCAGGCGTAACCCCATGAAAGCCTAGACGTGAGGAGGCGCAGCGCCTCGCCTGCGGATGTTGTGCTATCGATAGTCACGGGAACGACCGGGAGGGTAAGCGTGATAAACTCAAAAAACATCAGGAGCCAGGCAAAACACCTGATTACAACTGCCTGAGCCGGGTCCCGGCGGTAGCAAAGCCGATGCACTCAGGCAAGGTGATACAGGTCACCGTTGCTGGGGGAGCGGGGGAAAGATAAGAAAGCGAGGAGAGAAGAGCGGCTCTGCCTTCCTGCCCAGCCCTGTCAGGCAGATAAACCACACGCATGTACACAGCCGGGAGAGCCTGGCTGGCCCAGGTGGAGGTGGTCCCTCGCCATCCCTGAGGCAACCGGGCCACGGCAGAGGGTCCAAGCGGCGAGGAAGCAGCTGGCCTTGGCAAGCAAAAAAACCCAGAGCCCGAGGCAGCAGCAGTGGAAGAGATAGGCGAGAACTGGTCTGAGAGCTGTTTATTCCGTGACACCACTTCTGACCCTTCCCCCCAGCCAAAAATACAATCTATTTAAGTAGATATTCGTATTTAGATATTTTATCACAAAAAGTTATGGAGCTTTAGTGTTTGTTTAACTGTTCTTGTCTATAAATATTAATAGGCAGACTGTGTTTTGTATATACACAGTTCCATAACAACAGACCATATCCCAGCTTTGCAAAGTCCTAGTCATCCGTTAGCCTGGGGTGAATAATTTCTTTCGAGAGGCAAGAGTATTCAGGCTTTCTTTCTCAACACTTACGGAAAAACAGTGAGATTTTTGGGGCTTGCCGAGGTAAACGCTCAAGATTTCAAGAAAGTTGCAACATTTCAATATTCTAATGATCTCCTGGAGGTTTCTCAATTATAATTTTTTGTTGTTGTTGCTTATTATTTGGGTTTTACCTCATTATGTAGCCTGGTATGGTATAATGTGGAATTTAGACCATTTGCTTTATACCATAGAATATCAAACTACAATATGTACAAAGGAAGTAATGGCAACAGCTTATGCAAACTGTTCAGTCCTTTTCCCAATTTCTGTTGTATACTGTGTGAGGTTTTTAATAACTGAACTACTAGATGAAAGGACAGTACTAGGACCTTTTCTCCCCTTCCCTCTAATCTTCATCACAGGTATCTACAGCAGCATTCCACTTTGAGACTGAAAAAGCCCTTCATTTGTGGATCTCCAAAGAGATTAGACTGAGACAGAAGCCAAACACTGCCAAGGATGATACAGGTGTTTCTGGCCATACAGAGAAGCTGAACTTTAGAAATCCACTCTAAGCTGCATTTTAATATCAACATCTTTAGCACCTCCAGAATTATCCAGGAATTTTAGGATCACAAATCCAGACTGGGGCACCTGCAGGTAGTGTTAGGTAGCTGAGCTTTTTTGTGTATTTAGGTACATTTTAAAGGGACAGAAGATACAACTCCACAGCTTTGACCGTGAACCTGACAATAACTTCTTGCACCCCAGAGGACATTTGTTCCTAGGCCAAAATTCATCATCTCTGCAGTCATGATGGTACCACTGCCGTGCTTTGAACTCGTTCACTTAAGTCTCCACTTAAAAGAAAAAAATGTTTTAACTGGTTTTGCAGCCAAAGCCAATTTATCGCATAAATGAATCCTTGGTCCCTTCAATCCTTAAGTTGCTTGTGAAGAAGTTACTCGTTATCCCTGAACTGATGTGGTGAGTGTGCCAGCAGCCTTTTCAGAAACCTCATCATCCTACTGTCTCTAGCTTCAGATCAGCGAAGCAGTCAAGCACGTGCTTACCTTTAGGTATGTGCTTACTCCCCTTAACTTGCTGCTCTCACAGCAGGTTAGAAAGGCTAAGCACATACTTAAAGACAGGCATACACTTACCTTTCCCCTTCTTTATTACAGCACTCGGAACCTGTGAAGAACCCTAACTGTAGCCAAATTCCCATTTCTGCTAATTCTGAAAACAAGCACAAATATTTGCTTAAAATATTAATATGCTTACCATATCTTATCTTTGACATAATTACTTTAATTAAAGGAATTTTTAAAAACTAATGTTACGCCTACGTGCCCTAGCACTAACATGTGAGGATAATGGAATTTAGAGTGGCTGACTTATTAATCTTAAAATATGTACTTGGAATGAAACTGGTAAAATTGTAAATTGGGAAGCAATGCATATGAATATTGTGTTTTATCATTTAGACTTTGAAGAGTTGTGTTTACACATATAAAGGGGCACACACTAGCTGATTATATTAAATATTTTAAAATTTTTATATTCTGGAAAATATAAAAATAAATGTAAAGCATGCCATTTTAGCGCTTCTTGATAGAAATTTTTTGGATTGTATTGATCTTTGATATGGACAACATTTACATAGCAACCATTACCAAGATCTTTAATACTATATGTACACTAATACTATTTTCTTCATAAATTTGTATACCTGACCCCAGTTGCCACTATAGCTATTACCGTGTCCCTACACACATCAGATGCAACGTTCTCTGGTGTTTTCCCTCCTCTCCTCCCCAGAAAACTTCCTTCAACATGTCTCCAGGGCCTTGCAGTCAGGTGAAGTCTTCATTGACCTCTTCATAGGCAGCTCTGCCCTCCTTAACCTGTGAACAACCTCGGACATTGCTCCCCTACCTTTTTCTTGAAATCTTATTTTTCTTTGGCTTCTCTGTCTCATTCTGCCTGTCCTTCTGCCTCTATAATTTCTTTTTTGGTATGTCATAGTGCTTTCTGATCACTACTGACTAGTGCTATCCAACACTGCTTCAGTGGTTACTTTTACTCCCTGCCAGCATCCATCGATCATCTCCTGGCTGGTAAATATATTGCAAACACACAGGAAGAACCATCTTTGTCTTCCATGTTGATACAACACTGAGTACTGGTCTGAATTTCAAGAAATATATGTATATGTCTGGCTGCTGTGACATAAGAACTACCTGAAGCTAAGGGTAGATTGTACTTGTTGATTTGTTTAAACAATTGGTAAAGGAATGGCAATGTATTGTTTACATATGGTTGTTTCATGTCATCCTTATGACATTACCCTATCTAATGTGGTTACACAGCAAAATAAACAATGTCAAATCATGACTTCTTTGTAGGGAAGTCTAGTCTTTTAGACTGCAAGTCTGGCATACTAGCCAAAAGCATACATAATTTAAAAGGCACTTTGAATACTGCCAGAAAAATTGTGTGAAATATGGGTGAGCTTGAAGGGAAGAAACTACACAGAGGTTAAGTTGCATGAGAAAATGTTTCTCCCAGCTACGATCCTATTAGAAAATAAAGGACTTTTTTTTTCTCTTGTGCATATATGCATGTCAGTAATGTGGTGCAGCTCACAGACTAGGAGAGATCTCATGAAAACAATGCATTTGTGTCCCCACCTATTTGGAAGAGCACACAATTGATTACTGAAATAAATGTGATTATACACTTTGAGTAGGAATGCTGTGAGGTTCCAAGTTAGTCAATATACTCTATAGGTCATCTGTGTTTGATGCTGGTGTGCTCACCCAAGTACCTTCACTCCTTACCACCACACTCTGCCAGGTGAAGAACTAATACACCAACAAGAGCTGCATAAGACACAAAGGCAAATGCACCTCTGCTTCAACCCTGAGTCAGCCTAGACATAATAACTGCATGGAGGAAATTAATTTGTCAATTACAGATTTCAAGTTTAGAGAACATTTTGCTGTTGCTTTTATCTCCCCTTGCCTGTGAGTTCTGAACTGGGGTTCATAAGGTCATTAATTCTAATAGCAATGGGAAAGCAGGAGAAAGAGAGACGTCATGGCATGAAACAAAAATCCTAAGAGCAAGAATGATTTAACGTTTAAATCCAATCTCCTTTATATTATGTTAGGGAGTTTGAGATGCGCTTTTTTAATCTTATCTTCCAGGATTTTTTTTCCACAGGAAAACTTCTCCATAAATTCACAAAACGTTCTGGTGCTTAGTATGGTTTTATACCCTGAGAATTTATTATTCATGAAATAGGTCTTTTGAAGTACAATTTCTAAGTATTGATGTTTTATCTTTAAACAGCGAACATGAGCACAGGCTTAAAGGCCCACTGACAATCACTCAGGAATAGCTCAACTGCTCATGTCTAGGCGAGGTCTTCCCCACACAGGGAACCTTTTGTAAATATTAGTTACTAGAATCACAACACTAATACGTGTAGTTAATAATTATCACAATGTGCCAAAACTGCACAGTTTGCTCCCTGATTACAATATTAAATTGCTATTGAGCTGTGGTATTTGCTTCAGGCAATACTACTGAGAAGCCTCCAAAGACTTTGGTTGGCCTCCGCGCGCAAGCATGGGAAATGTGTGCCTGCACAGAAAGCAGAGGCAGCACTGGGGTTTGCCAGAAAACAAACAAAACTCAGACAATAGAAGGAAAGTTTTATCAGAGCTGAAGTGTCCTTTCACTTGGGAACTGTCATCTCGTGAAAAGAAAACACACATGGGCACTTGATGAGAGCTTCTGTGGCAGACCATTACCATGAGCCAGGTGATTCAAGCTGTTCATGGAGAGTACTGCACAGCCAGCTCTGAAAGGTTTGTTTTGGCTGCTTTTGATGACATCTAGAAAGGAGCTAAGCCACTTAAGAAAAGTTCAGAGGTTCTGCCTAACACGTTTGTGCACCTCTATCAATGGGTGTTTTCTGCTGATACTTTCGCCTGTCGCCCTGAGGACCGAGTAGTTGGGGATGACAAAGGGGAGCCACTATTGCTGGTGCCATTGTTCATCTTGGTCATGCATTATGAATTCATGATGACTCTAAACACAAACCCTAATCCTCAGCTTCAAGTCTTCATTGTTTATCTTTCTAAACCCAAGAACCAAGTCTCCATTTAACTTGAAGAGTCTCCATTTAACTGTAAAATTCAGAAATGGTTCAAGCTGTCTCCTTAGATTTTGGGTGTCTGGGCTGGTATCAACATTCATACAAGCTCAGGGAAGGGTCTAAGAGGTACAGTGATGTCTGACCCCAGATCAGGTCCTAGATTAAGGTTTCTGCTTGAAAACAAGAGCTGGAAAATGCTTCTGCAATGTTGGCTAACTAGTGCTCAGCAATCTGGTACGTAAATGTCACCCTTATTTGGTGGGAGGAGAAGGTGTGACAAAACTATCAGGAGAAAAGTTGCAGACTCGGGGTTTGTTCCTTCTTTGCCTGTGATCGAAGATGACTTCTCTGTGATTTTTCTAAAGTGAATGCATTTAACGTTTAGTGAAGTACTGAAGACAGCATAGCCAGAAGAAGGATTGCAGTTATTAGGGTATCAGTAGGAGTAGTCCAGGAATGTGATTTGCAGGTACAGATTCCAATCCTTGCACTTACAAAAGGCTGTTGAAAGAGAGCATACAGGCTTTTGACTCTTTCTATAAAGCAAAGCCAGCTGCTTGCACTTGGAAAGCGCAGGTGCAAGTTTATGTACTTGAATTTATCAGGCCCAGGCTGAAACCATATCCCATATGAGATCATACGCTATTGTCCAGCTTCTGCATCATTAAGGCATGCTGTTCATGTAGGTTCTGGGAGTTACTCTTGAAATCACTGTGCTGGGTTTTCTAACTCGGGGTTTTTGTGAGCTGTATGGTCTCTTTAGCAGAGCTATGTGAGTTACACCAGGCAAGGCTTCCATCCTCCTTCAGAAAACATATGTTAAATTGAAATAGTAATAATACTATGACCCCTAGAAGGCTGAAAAAAAAGAAGGGACACACATTTGCTGGCTGCTCACCTGAAACTGTGCATAGGTATCTCAGCTGAATTCAGTATTTCATTTCAGCGTTTGCAACTTACCTCAGATACTTCCTCAGAGAAGACACTAGTGCTAACTTGTCCTTTTTATTTATGCACTTGCTGAATTGTGGAATGTGTGTTTCAGGTCTCAGCTGTCAGCCTTATACCATGGACCTCTTGTCCAGAATGAAATGTCATTCCTAAATGAAATCACAAAGGTGTTAAAAAGAAAAAGAAAAGGAAAAATTTGTCTCCAGACTGTTTTCAGGATTCTTCTGAAACTCAGGTCATAAAATAAAATAGAAGGAAACTGTTGTGCCGCTAAATCTCTCCTGCTATCAGCTCCTGCTTGTTTCCTAGCACCTATTTCCTGTGACATTGTAGTGCCCGATTTTAAATGTCCCAGGCAAAAATTGTGTCTGTGGGCTCTTTGAGTTCATGCACCAAACTCAGATTAAGGTAGCCAGATACTGCTTTTTCTGCTGATTTTGTTCTGCCAGACACTGCTGAGATATGTTATATCCTGTCAACAGCCTCTCCTCAAGAATAATCTGAGAAAGCAGGTAGGCCATCACACAAGTAACAAGGGTCTCCTCTCTTTCTTCCAGTTTCTTCTTCTACGACAGCTAACACAGAAAAAGATCAAGGCTTGTCGTGGAAAACAAAAAGCAAAGAACTTGTATATGTTACATTGGCAGGTACGATTAATTATTTATGCAGTACCATTGGTAGAGCAGCAGACAGGTCAGGTTCCTGATTATGCTGTCTGTGGGCATTTTGCTGATGCGTGTCAGCTCCATTCTTGGTCAAATATTATGGTCCCATCCTGCTGCCAAGTCTGTCTGTCTTTTATTTGTGAATCACCACTAAAAGGAAAGGCTTAGAGATGGCAGGAAAAATGGCATCTCAAGCAGCATATATGCATTTTATTAATTGTGGGTTGAGCAATAATTTTGATCTGATCTTTCAGCCTTGATTCTGGACAAAATTGATTGGATTTGAAACTATAAAACAAGAGACAGAATAACTGTATTTAGTGTGCATTACTCCCAAGGCAAAACTAGAAATCTAGATTGCTTTAAAAGGTTAAAATTAAGAGAAAGAGACAAGCTGGGTTTGGTATTATTTTGAAGCTTACATGAAAGTTGTTGATATATATTTTTTCCTGTCACCTTCTTCTCACCTTTTCTGGTATATCTCCCTCTCCCACTGACTTCTAGCCAAATTTAGAGGAGAATTTCTCATCTGTACCCTTAAAACTCACGCCTTGTATTTCACAGTCAACCCATTATAACTGCAAGCCCGGGCTGAGATGGGCTATGACTTCCCTATCTGCTCCTCCTAGCAGAGATTTGCCACCAGTGCTGACGAGGCGGCAGCAGCCTCGCCGGCTGCAAGGAACATCTCTCCTCGCTGACAAAATATCCCGTCAGCCAGTATTAGTCTGGAGACCGCGTCTCTCCCAAAAAGCCCTATGCCATCGCCACGAGTCGCAATGTGAAAGCCCTACCATCAGGGCAACAGTGGAAATTTATTCTCAGGCTGGCCTCACATGTTAACTTATCACCAAACTAAACTCTTTGCTGAAAGGCTGGAGCTTGTATTCACAGAGGGTGAAAATTGGTTCCACTGGGAAAGCTTCAAAGTCATTTCAGCCATTAAACTGTGGCTGGATGTATCATAAGTACAGGAGAGGTCGAGGCACTGCCTGTGAACCACAGGGACTTGGGAAAGAAGTTCCTGCTGAAATTGGCAGCGCGATTGTGTATTCTGTTTCAGTCCGGCTCTGCAGCAGGAGCGAGTCGCGTTTGTACATGAGACTCATTATGCTTCCCCTGTTTAACATACCAATTACTTTCTGTATTTACCATGTTTAGAGCGACTTCATGTCAAAAATTAATAACGCTAAAATAAAGAGCTGCACTGATGTATGCTAAAGGGGAAGCACGGCAGAGTAATAGAATGTATAATGGAAAGGGAAGGTGGATTTGCAGCTGTGGGGATCACATCCAGATGAATTTCACGGCATGCCGTGGGGGGGCCCGTGTGCTCTTTAGGCACACTTCAGACTGCGATAAGTGTATCTTGAGAGGTCGCAGCGCCTAAGTAATTTCACCCTGTAAGCAGTGCAAACACGTAGCGGTGCCAGTCAGTCCCTCTAAGAGCTTCGCGCCTCCAAATTTCTCATCTGTCGCTCCATATTGAACAGAAGTGTTTGGGGGACAAGTAATTAAGTTTGGAGGACAAGATGACAGGGAACCGTCTTTGTCTTTTTTAACTTTGTACAAGCTTGGGCAAGTGAGGAAACCTTGCTTCAGCCCTGCTGGTCCTTGGCAAACCCCTGCGATAGCAGCAGGTCTCTGATCTTCCTCTTCAAAACTCAGGTGGATTTTACGCAGATTGCCCAGAGTCTGACAACTCCAGTGCATTAACCCTTTCTTACAACTTCTGAATTCAGCATCTCTCTGGTACTAGGACTCGAAACACTGTCAAAGTCTCTAGTAGGCAGTGTGCCATCACACACTGAGGAGGACGTCCTTACTCTCCTTGATCCCCGTAGACAACAGACTGGACAACCTCCTAATGGGAAATAACGTTAAAAGGACCATATTGATTAGTGGTGTTGGAGCAGTTGTCATTAATGGAGATCATAAAAACATTTATAAGTATTATAACCAAAATAGATGGAAATGTTATGTTTTCATTAGAAGAAAGCCTCTGTGAATGAAGACCCCAACCAGCAACTAGTATCAGGAGTGCACTGATATTTGTTGTCTCCAGTTTCAGCTAGGCACTTTCTCCAGGTTGTCATGGGAAAGATCCTGGTTTCCGTGTCACTTTGCTCACAGTCATTGTTGATTTCTTTGTGGGGAACTGTGTGAGGGAGAAAGGGGAGAATCTCTGAGTCTGCGTACCAGCTCCAGCAGTAATGGATGGCATTTTAACATTTTCCTGGTTTTCTTGCTTTGGAAAGCTAATCCATACCTAAGAAAAGAGGTTGTTTTTACAATAAAAACACACTCAATGCTGAGATTTTGCCTTGCATGTTTGCCCTCTTGTAAAAGAAGGCCTCCACTAAGAAATCTGTATTTGATAGCCCATTCCATAACATCTTAAGAGATTCTTCATGTGAATAGACTTTCTCAGGGCCAAATACTGAACTCTTTGCTTACTTCTTTTCCATTTAAAATCCCATTTGCTTTAGTGGAAGTTTGCTTTTCGTGGATTTCTGCTATTTACCTGTCATTTTTTCTCCACTGCAAACTCAACCAGAAGCAAGATTCTTTCCTTCCAGTGTGTCCTTTGCAGGTCATGAAATCTCTGTCAGTGAAAATATGCAAGAATTATTGCTGTGTAAATATTATTCTCCCCTACACAAGGAGAAATTCCACTCATGCCAATGCTAAAGGTGGAAAAGGAAGAGATCCAGGAACACTTGTTAACAATCAGTGGGTGCACTGACTGGCCTGGTAACTGATAAAGAGTACAGACTTTTATTAATAATAAAATAAAGAGGCTCACTTATCCTGAGGAGGGTTGGTTTTGCAGGGCTAAAAACCATAAACTTTTTAGTTTTGAACGCAAGCAGCAATGATTCTCAATACACAACAGGAACAGATCTGCTGAGTAAGAAGGTACCATTTTTATAACATTGCGTTCAGAACAAGACATACATAAATCTTTTAGTCTTAAACAAGCTCAGTGTTATTCTTCCAACAGAAAGGTCAAAAATACACGGTACGAAATCTAAATCACTCTGTTTCATTCTGCTTTCACTGGATGTAGGGCTATTTGCCTCTCACTGACTGTGTGAAAGATAATACAAGTGCAGAAGTATCTCAGGTTTAAATATCCTCCAGAAGGCCTCTTCCTCAAGGTACGGTGAATGATGGGGTATGGCTACTAGCAAACAGAGGCTGAAGTCATCATAACTACAGCTAGGAAGCACAAAAATGAACACTAATTTTCTGCCCAGCTGCTATGCCCACCCATGGAAGATACTCTGTGTGCTGACCTCCACCATCAGGAATTATAGTAGTAAACCCAACAGCTTGAATATCTGTACTCTTATTTTTCTTAAGTGCTTTCTATGCTCAGGACACATCAAAACACATGGCAGGGAAGGGGACTTCTCCTTCAGGGACCCCACGGAAGGGAAACCAGCCATTTACGCTGCCAGCACTAGCTGCCTAGGCGAAAGAAGCGGCCAGTCTTCAGTGTTGAATTTCTGCTTGTTGACAACACAGGGCTGTTGGACACTTGTGCTGAGGTGCACCAAGGTCTCCGCTTCCTCCATCATACAGTCCCCGAGGCCAGTCACTCCAGCGTTTGACTGAAAGGGATTATCTAGAGTTGGTCAGCAATCTCTTGATGTCACGGGCCAACTGTCAAAACAAACTTTCTGGTGAGAGGCCTTCAAGGAGGATCTTCCTCATGTCATTGTGAAGAATAGTCTGCCCTGTGAGACCATTCACTTGTGCTAGAAGACACCGTTCCTGCACTATTTTAATCAGAGTAAGGACTTGACCCTCATCCAAGGTGAATGTTTTATTTCGTCACGATCTAGAGCAGATCCAATTTAGGAAACATCACATATTTTTACAGGATTGTAACAGCCATTTCTCACATGGCTTTAGTTTTTACTCCCTAAGACATGCACTAAAAACTATCAACACCAGAAATTATGCTACAAGACCTAGCTTCTTGCTGTAATTACAAGATTCGGTTAATAGCAGTAATTTGTAACTGCTGAACGTTATGAATAACTCAATAATTTCAGGGCAGTTCATTGCCTGGACCTGGAGGAACCTCCTTCTTTGAATCCTAATAGTATTTTAAAGTAATCTCACCAATTGCTAGTGGCTTAGCAAAAGTTATATATCACAGGATGGAAGAGCAGAGAGTTCAGAGATTCACATAAGAACAGCAAAGATGAGACTGTGTTGGGATTCCAGAAAAAAATAAGAACCTCTTGCCAAAGGTCTGGTAAATAACTCAGGGACAAGTAACATTCTACTGATCAAAACTATACTATAATTTGCGTGCATGGGTCACATCAGGAATATACAACGGACGTCATGCAGCTGAAGGTAATCAAGGAGTCTGAATCTGGAATCTGTCTCCAGCAAGTAATGTGCACCTTCCTATGTGATAATTGTACAACTCAAGGCCATCTACGAAATCCAAACAGAATAATTAATATCTCCCTCATAACATAAAATGGTGGGATGGACTAATGTTGTTTGATCTCCTTGAGTCTTCTCCTTGTAATAAGCTCTTATTTTGTATTGCATTATGCATAGTATATTCACTCACGTCTCACCATTGCACTGTTTTCCACCAAGACAATGAAAATACGGGCCCCCTTTTACACGAACCCACACCACATATTGCCAGAAGTAGCTTACATCTAACCTGAGGCCAATAGCTGCTGGGAAGTAATTAGTTGTAGTGCTGCTATAATCCCTTAGTAAATGTAAGCCCAGCTCCTATTTGTGCTGAAGGTGAAATGTTTGTGGTAACAAATGCCCTTTTCTCTGAATAAAAATGTATTTACTTTTAATCAATCAGGGACTCATTATCAGCGTTGTCTTCATCTCCCTAAACCGTGGCCTTTTGTATATGATTTCCGCGTTGGAGGAGAGCGTCTGCAGGTTATTAAGAGAATGTTGCAAAATAACTCTAATGACCTGAATCAGCTAGGGATAGACAATCAGAAATTACGAGGCAGTCCTATTATCTCCTGGTACCTCCGGGCTCTCACCAGACCCTCGCAGTTCTCAAAACGGAAGGAGGGTGACATTGTTGCCACTAGTATTTAATCAGCAGGCACGTTCACATGTTGCATGACATGTGTACACATGCACATCGCATGTGTGAAGAGCACGTGGCTCTGAAGGAGGAGAGGGATCCTAGGGCTTTGCTGCTGAGGACTATAACCTGCAGACTTTGGCAGTGCTAAGTCAACCGCTGGACTTGAGCTCAAAGGTCTCTTCCACCCAAAATGATTTTATGATTCTATGATTCCATGACTGTGGAAGGGGACGTGGAGAAATGGAGCTGTCTGAGGAGCAGGGGGACGGCTGGGTGAGCTCTGCAGGAGCTGGGGAGATCCTGAGCTGTACAACCCAGGGGCCCGGGCTGGCCAGGGGGGCTGCACAACATCTGCTGGGCTGCGCATCTCTGCAGTGCTGAGTCCACAACACCTCACAGCCGTGCCGAGGACAGGGAGCCGCTGGCTGGCTTCTCCCAAAAGGCACCCCAAGTACAACTCTCCCCAAGAGTGCTGCCAGGTCAAGGGGTGCAGCCAAGCAGAGGTCTCCTGGACACAAGCAGCCCTTGAAGACCCTCTAGATGGCTGCAGCCTTTTTCCCTCCACCTTCTTTTGCAGAAACAAAGCACCCAGAGCAGGGTTGAAGGTCTGAGCCATAAAGTTTTGCTGCTTTTAAAGGCTGAGGACGGAAACTCTGGGAATTGGTTGCCATGAACTAGGGCAGTTGCTTTATTTATTTTCGGTTTCCCCAATGTGCTTCTCTTGGCCAACCCTGGAAATAAAAGTTACAAATCTCAGCTATTACGGTAAGTAACTTCCCAGCAGGGGCCCTGCTGCTTGATCAGGCAGAGGTGCTTTCCAACAGGTTTTTCCAGGACATGAATGAGGACAGAAGAGGATCCTGTGCCGGAAAGAGCATGAGCGATGCTCCACCTCACTCACCTTCTTGGTCTTCATGTTTGGCCCCAGAAAAGCACCCGCCCCAACAGGCATGTCACCAGGGATGCGAGAGTATTGCAAGAAGTGAGAGGAAAATCACAGCGGCAATCTACTAGGAAAAAATAGATGGATTTTCTGACTTTGCAGCTTCTTCAGACAACTGTAGAATAGCCCGTTCTCCTGCCTGGTTAGTTTGCCCAGACATTTCTCCCTCCTTGGTCTTTGGTGTCCTACTCACAGCAAGCAGGGAAGCGGCTAATGTTGCTGGATGTCAGAAAGTGGCACTTACTTCAGGTGTGGCTGCAGTACCTGGGATGCCTTTGGCAATTTGTTTTTGGTTTTTTCATTTGTTGAGATTTTGACGTTGAATGTGAAACATTAAGATCAATGAGAGTGGGAAAAATCTTAGTAAGCAAGCTCATTTTAGAGAGGAAAAACTCAGAATCAGTGTCTTTTCCCTATGGAGGTAATCTGTTATCCCTCAATATACAGGCAAGGCTTCCATAGACAAATGAAATGGCAGCACACAGCATCTGTTTGCTGTGGAAGGAGCACAGACTTCTGGTAAAAAGTACGTGTGTTGCAGGAGGAAATTTTGATTCCGAACACGTGCGGTTAGCTTTTGAAACAAAACTCCACCGCTGCAAACTGTGATCTGGACTCCGTTATTACCCGCTTTAAAGATCTCTTTTTATAACATCAGCAATGCTGAATCAAGCCAGCATATTTGACTTACAAGAACAGCTTTAGCAAAGGGTAAATTGTGACAAAAATTGTCTCCTTCCTTGTTTCTTTGTACAGCGCAGATCAAGTGATACACTCTCAGCAGTAATGCAGCCTGATCATTACTGAGCACTCTCCCTGGCATGCCTATGAGCAAACTTTCTATTGTTTCAATTAGATGATCTTGGGCATTCAGGGAATTTAATACTGATGGAGCTCAGCTCCTAAAATCCTAGAAATTAGAGCCTGAGAGAAGCCAGGGAATCATCTTGTCCATCCCCTGACAATGCAGATTATTTTCTACTGTATTTTTACTGTGGTTTTTTCCAGTCTATTTTTAATGATTCTAGCAACGGGGGTTCCATCACTTTTCCTGGGGGACTATTCCCCATTCTAATAGATCTCACTGTTAGGAAAATTTTCCTGATATTCAGTCTAAATTTTCCTTTGCTCAATTTCATCCCATTACTCCTAGATATGCCCAGTAGAGGCGGGTGAAAACTGAAAGTGAGTAGGCAAACCTGACACATTATGTGTGCTCAGAGCCAATTTACAGCAGCGGGTAAAGTGATAGAGTCAATTTGCAGCATTCTGTAAGTGACAGAGAGGGTCTTAGGGCATGCACTCTCTGAAAATGGTTCTGAATCTTGATGAAAACCCCAAAGTATAGAAAAATATCCAGAAGCTGTAATGACTTTATATTTTTTGCAACACTCAGGCTGAACACAACAAGAATCCTCTATGAACAGATAACAGGTAGGGCACCTTGTTTATGCTATGGCTGCCAATAAAACTTAAATTTATACAGGCATCTCAACAGCATACTTTCCGTTGCACCAAACACTGCAAATTGTCATTTACATGCTGGACAGAATTAAAGTCCAGCTTACATTCCTTGAGCTATTACCCACTAGCTAATGAAACCCATAGCTGAAAATTGCATTTATATTGTAAATGTTCTTGTGTAAGTAACTTTATGCTTGTATAATTTTCTGATATCTTGCTAATAAACTTTGTAACAAAATAAATTCACAAAATCCCCTCTGCACACACATGCATTGCTCTTTTTTTCTTTTGCTTTTTTTTCCTTTCTATCCTTTTATGCACTATTATGGGGCATACCTGTTTTCTTTCTTACTGCTAATTCATTTCCAAACAGGCAGCCCATCCTGCCACCACTTTGCTGCCTGCATCACCAAACCTTTCAAACCATTTACCTACTTTCTTTTCTCGTGCTGTATAAAGATCATATTTCTGCTCCTTCTGTTCAATATCATATAACTCTTTATTCTTGGACATAGCTGTACCATTTCTACCCCATCACCTTATATTACCAATAAATTGTTTTGCATCCTACACCTTATTTACATCCTTTCTTATACTCACCTCTTCCCCAGCATCTTTTACTGATGCTCCCCCCCCAAGACCTATCTGCACCAGCCTTCAGCCAGTATTTGTATCTGATCAAAACTGCAAAGTTCTCAGGTATGGATAGTGCCTGCCTTTGTATCGGTTATGGAAGATGACAGAAAGCTAGTGAAGTAATTCACAGGGGCGAGTGATATGGCCCCTGCAACAGGAAAGGAGGATGGTTTTCACAGTCTCTTGATCCAGCCTCCCTCAAATCTGTAAAAAGTTTAGCAGACAAAAGAAAACTAAAAGCCTGTGTTAATCTCATGGTGATAGGAGGAACTCCACAAGGATGTGGCTGGAGTTGTATCCAGATGTCTAGCTAGTGGCTTAACCTGGTGAATCAGAAAAAGCATGAAAACAGTCCACTCATGACAAAGCAGGTAGATCCAGAAGAAACACAAGTCACAGGCACTGGAATTGCTGGCTGAGCCACAGTGCATGTACTACAAATTCTGCCCTGGGGGAGGGATTCAGAAATTGGAACAGGCAAGGAAAAGAGGGGTTTGTGAGAGACTGCGAGGGAATGCCGGTACTTATAAAGAGCCACAGTATGATGAGGGCAAGGAGCAAAAACTGTTTCTGAGGCTGGTGGAAAGCGGAGAGGACAGTGCAGCCCACAGAGCGGGGAAAGAAGTGAGGCATTAGGAGAAAGTTCAGGTTGGGTGTAGTGGAAACATGCCTGAAGTCTCACTGGCAGTATCAGGATTGCAAGTGTTCCTGGCGGTCCTATGAATATCTAAGGCTGGACGTCAGAAGGGCAAGAGGGAAAGTCATCTTTCCAGATACAACTGTTTCTTCTGGCCTTGGATTTTGTTAATCCCGGTGACCTCTCCTATTTTCTTCTTCTTTCCTTCTTTTTGCAGTAAGTCCAAATAGTGCTCTAGATGTCACTTTTTTTCTCATCTGCATTTAATCACATAAACTACCTTATCTCCAACCTGGACCATTTCACAGTCTTTTAGTCTTTTTGTTAGTTGAAACTCAAGATGTGTGTTTTGAGAAAAATGAAAAATCTCTACATCATTGAGTATCCATTAAATTAAGGTGCTGTCTCCCCCTGTAGCAAACTGCCATAGTTGAGGCCAGCAGATGCATTCAAATTGGAATTATGTCAGTGGCTGAACCAGCAAGGAGGACTTCTGCTCTAAGAAGTCACTTCTCACCACAGTCCTGTGAAGTCCTCTGCATGCCCTACCAGTACTGCCCTTTTGGTTTTCTTTTCCCAAGGGTGAGAAATTTAGCAACACTTGTAATTAACAGTGCTCTTCATCTGCAGCTGTGCTTGTACAGGACAGGCACCAATCCTTAACTGTAGTTAGCAATCAGAAGACAGTGGTGCATCAACTTTAGCTGTCTCCATTGTTCCTTAGGGGAAAATGCACAATCTCATCTTTGCACTCTTTTCATTCTGTTTCCCTCATTGATCCTATATTGCTCTGACTCTGCTGCTCACAGAGCTCCCTGTGACCCCTTCTTCCACTCTACTCTCTGTCTTCTTTCATGCCATTTGAGCTGGCTTTTCCCACCTCCTTCCTCTGTGTCCCGACTTAAAACCCCTAGGAGTGTTATCCTGATCTTCTCGTCGCTTGTGTTCCCAAGCCTTCTTTCTTCTCAGCTTCGATTGTAATTTGTTTTGATCTGTTAACTCATAAGCTCTTTTGTCCAACAAACTTAACTCCTTGATTCTTTCACCAGTTGTCAGATATCTTGCTGGCTAGCTGATGAAATGATGTATCTATGTGGTGATAGGTACTGAGCTTAGATTTAATTGTTGTCCTGCACTTAAGATATCTAAAGGGAGAGTTAGTGCATGCCTCCATCTAAATATAGGGCATCTAAAGGCATAGGAGCGTTAACTCCGTAGATAGCAAGTATTTGTTGAGGTAGAGCTATGCAGAAGGAACAGAGTACAAGGAGAAAGAAGATGCAGCAGTCTGAACAGATCTCTCAGCATTGCTGTGGCTCAATCTTAGGGAAAAAGCCTCTCCCTTGGATGCTACTGTATGAAGGGGCCCAAAATAGGTTAACATTTGGAGTAGATCTTAAAACAGTCATGAAAACCAGAATGTGCTTCACCTCTAACCCCGTCACACAGTTGCCTACTCTATCCTATTTAGACCTTTTTTTGGTGACTGCTGGTTTCAGAACATTTCCCTTTTTTCCTGCCTGTAACTCTTTGGCTTGGCATACCCACCTCTGTCTGTGACTGGAGCAAGTATCTCCTTAAGGTGTTTCTGCCTTCAGTGTGCAGATCTGCGACCTTCCCACAGGCCCCAAGGAAAGGCTAATAGGGGGATTTTTTTGGACAGGTTTCTAGAAGAAAGGGCTTTGGACAAGAAATCTGTGCATGATTAACACTTCTCCTAGGAAAGCAGAACTTCATACATTATTATAAATTAACAGAACTGTATCAGAAGTATCTCCCCCATCAATTTCTCCTTCTAATTGGAATAACCTGATCAGGTTACAGGATAAAAGCCTGGTGTCAACACTGGGCCCCATTCACATAGAGAAATTATGAGCTGGTATTCTTCTTGAACCAATAACAAATCTGCTCTCAGAAAACAAAACTAGCCAAAAGGAATTAAAGCAAGACCAGAAGGCGCTGAAACAAGAGTTGGAAACTTTACAAAAGGAATTACAGCAGCATCTGGAGGTTTCCCAGAAATGGCTGAAGTGATTTGCAGGCAGGGGTGAACTCTCTGTTGGAGTAATGACTACAAAATGTCCTAACAGACTGAGAAGGCCAGCTGCAAAACTTCCAGTCTGAATTGGTAAGCCGAAAAAGGTAAATGGCAACGATACTGCCATAGATGCTTCAAGGCAGGGAGATGCCAGCTGGGAACCCACTAGCAGGGATGAAGAGGAACAAGGAGTTACTGGCTGAATTTCAGCTCCAGAAAGAAATGTCTGGTCACAAACCCATCATGGTAGCCATCCATCTGGACGTTCAGTTGGGCCAGTCGGAAAGCTTAGGAAAAAACATTTACTGCAGTTCATCTACTTGGTTGGCAAAGTCACAGAATCCCGTGGGAGAGGCTGGACTCCCGTAGTTCAAATAATGCAAATACCTAATACCTTTTAGGGAAAACTCCATTTGATATTTACTTTGCTCAATATAACATCATGGGCTGAATGAAAACTCGTGAAGAGGAAGGAGGAGTTCTAGCAGCAAGCCTGAATAGCCATGCCCGGAGAGTGCCACGGTTCTGATTTCCCAAAAAGAGACGTCATCCAAACCTTTGCCTCTTGATTAGAACTATCCGCAGATGTGAGCCAACCCAGGTGCAACTAAAAACCAGAAGAAAAAGGAAAAGGAAAGAGAAAATTCTACCTGAAATACAAGAGAAGCTGCAGAAACTTGTATTTCTGGCATGTACAGATGTCAGTGGGGGCTTTCAGGATAAACTGCCAAGGGATCAATTCAAACGTGCTCAACTGGACTTGGGCTTTAACGCTAAGGTCAGTGAATGGCAGCCAAAGACACTCCAAGGGGTCTCTGGAGTTTACCATGGAAATTGTGATTCTCCCCTTGCAGCTGTGGACCAAAGGAGGAAGCAGTTTCTGGTGACAGGGATGAAAGACAGTCCCTACAAATTCTCTAAGTGCAGTTCTGTATCAGGGAAAGAGGATACAAATCTGCCTCACAACGTTATTGAAAAATAATAAAAATGAAAAATTTGGCCCAGTAAAATGAAATTGAAAATAACGTGAACTTCATTTGAAAACTGGACCTGTGAAAAGAAGGATTATTATGAACATAAGGCTGCCCTGGGCAGACCATCATTACTTCCTAGAGAACTTCTCTTTCAGCTCAGGAAATGGAATGACATAAAACTGAAGAAGCAAAACTCGGGGACGTGTAAAAGGACCAGCATGCCATTTTTATTTCAAGCTGGACAGCTAACAACAATAATGGGAATTTTGGCGATTGAATGTGTAATAGAATCAGTGAAATGTGAAGGAATCATAGACGTTGTCTCAAACCTTACATTTATTAGACTAGACAAGCCAAAAGGGCTAGGGATTTGGGAGATCCAAAACGGAACCTCCTAATTGATTTCAAATGGAGAAAATATCTGGGGAATGTGAACACATCTAAAAACTGGAAAAAATAGATTTTGAAACCAGGACCTCTGTAATTTGAACAAGAAATATGAATAACTGAGGTAATAGATGAACTAATATGTGAATTAATCATACCTAGTAACAATAGAAAAAGTATATTACAAAAATTATCTTTGGAACTTCCTTTTGAAGATGTGAACTAGCTGAAAAAAATGAAACAAATCTAACTAATTGGTTTACAGCAAATAAGCTGTCCTATTTCCAGGCATATAAACCATGACAATAGCAACAGGAAGAGCATACTCTGCTCTCTTTTCTGCAGAGGAAAGATGGAAGTGATTGAAATTTGTTTTGTGACCCAAAACTCTTGGTGAAACTTTGCCTACCAAAGTTCTTGCAAGTCTGATCCAGGACCAAGTCCCCAGTGTTTACTGCTGAGCAGAAAATACTATCAGTAAATAAAGAAAAAGGTTTGCTTTCAAATTTTGAATTAGCCCTAAGACACAAGAACATTGAGACAGTGTAGGAGTGGCCTATACCTCATATTCTTCCAGAAGCAGAAGGTTTGTATGACTGCTCCTGTTCAGTTGTGGGCTTGCAAATAGCACCAGAACCACTCCATAAGTTTGATGAAAACAGAAATCTGTATCAAAACCATCTATACCCTTCACTAGAAAGTTTGCTTAATACCTTCTGGTTTAGAAATGTCTCTGCTAGGTGGTGACCATTTCTTCAGTTCCTGAACACCTGCTCCTCAGCATCTCCAGTGTTGCTTTCAAGCCAATGGTATGTCATGCAACTCTCAGCAGTCACCTGCATCTATGGCAAAAATTGAATCACTGAGGACTGTTGAAGTTGGCACTGCCAACTTCTACTGGGACTTCACCTCACCCCAACTGTTATCTCATGTAGGGCATCCCTAGAAGGTCCCCATATCCTGTTTATGCATGTGGCCATAGGAAGGTGTTGATTCATGGTTTGTAGCATCAGCAAAAAGGACCTAGTGGTTCTAGCAGTCGCTTCTTTCATAGTCTACCAGTGTTATATGGAACAGTCTACCAGTTTATACTGGAAAAAGTTGAGTGGCTTCAGCCGGGGGACAAAATAGACCTAGAAGGAGAATACAGGGATCTTACAGAGAAAATACGGGATGCGTGAAATTCAGGGGTTCATTAGAGATAACCTTCCATTTGGCAGCTGGAAGAAAACAAGTCAGAATCTGATCTTAAACACTAGGAATGCCTGGTGATATGAAATTAGCTTAATAGAAGGAGTTTATAAGTGTGAGAAGGCTTAAGCTTTCTTTAATTTTGTTTTGTTAAAATATGGGAAAACTTTATCTTGACTTTGACTGAAATAAGGTGGCTCCATTTCAGTGAACGGAGTTGAGGGGAAGGATGTATAGCAGGTTCTCTCTCTCAGATCAGTGTGTTTAGCTATCAGCCTTTAACATAACTGTAAGAGGTAGATAACCGTGTGTTTTCACTTACAATAGAGAAAAGGTGACATGAAAAAGCAAGGCTTTTCTTGGTATTTTGGGAAAAACTTGAGAGCAGGGGTAAGAGAGAGTAGACAAGACACCAATCAACCTGAGAACACCAGAAAATACACTTTTTTCACAGGGAGTTGCAAAAGAGCTTCAAGCAAGGAAGCTGTCTGTCTGGATCCCTCTTGCATCAACAAAGCAGGATTTGGTAAATTTCTGTAAATAAACAGAATTTTATCAAATACACCATCTCCATCACCAATTTCCCTTCCTAGCTGAAATAATATAGGTTTTTGGCTACCTGCTCACATCAAAATGAGTCACAAAGCCGCCCACCTTCATGATGAGATGCAATATAATAAAAAGGATCAGTGGTGAAAGGGTCCGTGTTTTCTAGCAGAAAGCTTAAATAGAAAGATACAGGCTCAAGAGAATCTTCTGCCGTGTTTCTTACAAACTTCTTCCGTGAGTTAATTAAAAGTTTCATTCTCAGAAGATTAATCCAGATTTAAACACACTTTTTTCCTAGTTGCAGTATCTAGAGAACAACATACATTAGAGTGGGAAAAACTCCCAGAAACATAAAAAGTGAACTAGGACAACACAGTGAGTATTCTTTACTGATAAGGAGAGAGAGGTTTGTGATGAGAAAAACACTATGATCAATAATCAGACACACTTCAAACTGAGTGGCTGAGAGGCAAATTGAACAAGTGGAGCAGCACCTGATGTGGCTCGTTTTCCTTCCTGCTGGATTGCTGGATTTGCTCTTTGTGTTAAAGTTTTGGATGATATCTACATAGTTTGAAAAAGACATCCCTGATGTCACACCTATTTATTCCTTTATTTTGCAGGCAGTCTACAGAGAGCAAGATCTGATCCACAACAGAGGATCCTTTGAGTTGTAGTGTTTATCATGCTATCTCAAGACCTAACCACTTCATTCTTTGTAATTTGATTATTTGGTCACGCCCTGGAATGCAAAATATTACTCTGATGTATTTGTATAAACCTAGCCTCTTCAAATACAGTAAGTAGCTGAATGATGTATGTTAATGACATGCTCTCGATAATTTTTATAATGCGAGATCTCAGCCCAGATTTAATGTTTAATATCCCTGGGATTCACATTGAAATTATTACACACATTATGTATTCCGTTCCTTGGACTTAGAATTAATTTCAAAACAGAGCAAAAGTGCATCCTATTTGTTTTCTTGAGGGAGTTTGCATCAGTAACAGTCTATTTATTCTGGAGTTTCTGAAGTTAGAAATACCTTTTCCCTTTGCTATCTTTGATCTATCTTGACGAATTGTGCAGAACATTTCATTTCTGTGTCTTGTCTCGGTTATGTCATTTCTTCGTTCACTTGAAAAATATTTATTCTAGCAGAATTTACCTCCTTAAATAAAGGACACAGGTTGTTATAAAACAGTTTCACAGAATCTTTGACTTAAAGCTGTCTGCCAAAAATAAACAGAAAAAAATAGCTGCTTCTCTAGATCCCCTTTATGGAAGACTGCATAGGAGAATTCATAATCTGACTTCATTGCTTTGATCGATCATTCAATCTTTGCATTGGTGATGTTTCTAATACAGGGGCTTAGCCTCTGGAAAGACTCCAGACAGGATGGAACAAAGCAGCTAAACCTGTGTTAGGTTGTGATCTGAGTACTCTCAGGCAATAAATCTTTAATTTGCAAGATTGGCAACTGTCTCAAAATTAGAATTAAAGGAACATTTAGTACTACTGATGTTTTCAGTGTTGTCAGGAATTGCTTTCCTAGACATTTTTTGAAAGGCTGGGTCTTACTTCCAAGATACCCACTAAACCCACTAAACCACCCTTTCTTTCCCCTTCTTCTCAAAATCAAGCCTAAAAGGCATCAGGAAGTTGTAAATGAGGAAAGGGAGTTGAAGCTCCCATTTATTATAGTCCCACCTGACAGGATGATTTGTTCTAGCTGGGCTTCTATCCATCCTGTTGTCCCTGAGCAAGTCTTTTAGTTTTGTCAGTGCAGAGAGAAAAGCCTGGTGTGAACTAGTCTGCTTAGGAAAAGGGGGTTTCCCCTCAGGCATGAGGACAGCATGGTGGTGATGCTATTTGGGTGTGTGAGGGCAGAACGATCCCCCACCGTGGCTGGGGGAGGATTTCAGGATTACCTACGCACTCGCTTAAGCCTTGGGTATGAACGGTTGCTTGGCCACACAGTCCTCTTAGGCCAGAGCCACAGAGGGTTTCCCACCTAATTTCTCCTTCAGGCGTGCTAAGCCCAAAGCTATGTGCTTCCCAGCTTTCTTCTTTCTGCATGATATATCCCCATGCGCGGGTGGGCATCTCACAGTTGGGCCACTGAGCCAGTCCCACCTATTTTGCAAGTGCCGACAGGCTCCTCGGAACATCTTATACTCCCTACCTCCGATGAATGCTCCAGTAGGTACTCCCTTAACAGCTCCAGCGTCACACCAGGCAGAGCGAGTGGGGGAAATAACGCCTCCTCTCATCTAATGACTCCGTGAAGTTTTCATATTAAGTAGAGCAGGAACTGAAACATCCCAACTGAGTGCCCTAATCCCCCTGCCATGCCTCCGTACTTGCTCTCCCTGGCTACTTAATTCTCTCTTACAAAATAGAGCTGCTTCACTGGAGAGAAATTGGGAACAATCCCCTGCAGTCCCTGGCCTGTTAGTTATGGTATTCCCCCATGAGGTGTAAGCTTGAAGCTTTTTCCAGTGGAGAAGTGAACCAAGGTCTCAAGCCCGACTGAAAGATACAACCACTGAAATACTTCTCCTTACCATGAAATGAAGTACATCTCCAAAGGACTGTGTTCCTGCCAATGTGCCTTTCCATATGCAATTACCTTCTCCCCCCTCCTCTGTTTTGGGATGGGGAAGAGGTGGGAATTTGGCCCTGAATGAAAGATTATTAGCTTCTCTCTCAGCAAGGGAAAAGACAGGGACATACAATAAGAATATTAATTTTAATGAGAAACTCAGACTGGCAAGAGAACTTTATTGGCAGAAGTGAAATTAGCTTTTCTACATAAACAGTTAGTGGTGTCAAGGGACTAGTCATTCATTGCCCAGAAGGAAAAAAACAAAACAAAACACAAGAGTCTTTAAGGGTCCTTACTCTCAAGAATGCTCTTCACTGTTTAATGCAGAGAGGATTTGCTTTGTACTTCAGCAAAAATCAAGTATGAAAGATATCATCCCTTTCCAGCATTTTGAAGCAGTAAATATCCAAAAGGAACCAAGTACTTCAGGCTTCTCTCTTGACCCTTCCCCTTCTTCCACACAGACACGTGCTCACATGCTCTACATACTTATTTTTAAAAGCCATTTCCCAAGTCAGAACAAGCATTAAGTGTAAAAATGTTCCTAATCCCACCCAGACCCATTGCTGGTTTGGTCCATCTTTGGCAAGACTCACCTTCCCTGGTCCTGCTTTTCCCGGTTCCCCCTCCCTGTTGCCACCCTGATCTTGGAGAACTAACCCAAGCCATGAAGACTAGTAGGACAGATTCAAAATTTGTGTTGTAGCGCTGGATGAGAAAGCACATGTCCAGAGTGAGGAAGGAGACACATTTGATCTTCCTGACCTGTTGTCTTACTTGGCCAGGAGTCACACGCAGTAAAATTGCTTCCATTTTAATTACCAGTAGTCACATGGTTCAGACACTACTGCTTTGCAATGGTCTTTCCGTGCAGCTTTGCTTGGACATTGCTTTTTGCTCAGCTGCCGTAGTCTTTTGTGGGACTGACATTTGGTACTGATGCTGAAACAAGTCTTTACTCAAAAAGCAGCATTGGAGGCACTGAAACAGCCACCACCACCCTGCTGCATGGCTATTTTGCCTATGCCAGAGGCCAGCAAAGCCAGGTTGGTGAGGACATACAGTGTGAAGCTACTGCTGGTGAGAGGCAGAAGGAAAAAAGGGCAAAATAGCTCCTCCTAGATCCTGTAGCTGTTGCCTGACTTCTCTGGGCTCCAAGTAGTAGCAAGACCAATAAGTCCCACTGCTGAGGGGTTTCTTCTTCCTCCACCCCAGTCCCTTGCTTTGGTTTCTCCCTTCAGAGCCAGAGCAGCTGGGCAGGCATGTCTGGAAAGCTGGATCTGCCGCTGCCGTGACGACGTGTGGAGAGAGACTCATTTACACCAACTGAAAAATGGCTGTAATGCATCCATTGACTGATCAGAACACACTTTGTCAAAGGAAGATGATTGCTTATGCTTAAACATTCACTTGGGTTTTTTTGAAGATAAACAGCAAATCCCATTTACGCCTGGCTGCCATGTCTCAGTGATTTTGAACACACTCAGCTTACATATAACTTTGCTCATCCTTTTTCCCATCTTGAATTCAGGATAAAAATCTTTCTCAGAATATATTCTGCTTTAATTAAACAAATACAGTCAAGATTCTAAGCCATCTGTATTTCATACCATACTTAGTAATGTCTCAATATCCCAAACTCCAAGGAGTAACACTATACATTAATGGGAACATGTGTCATATCTACTTGCTCTTTATGACTTACGGGCTATCTATATTATCCCCATGTCTCCAAATCTCTGAAAACAAGTGTAAATAGTAATTCTTATTAACTGCAGAGACACCTGCACTGATATGGACAAATCTGGTCAACAGCAGGTTCCCCTGCTGTTTTACTAAGCCAGCAACATGCTCCTGTCTCTGGCAGATGCTCCTGTTTTGTATTACTTCTAAGAAGATACCAACTTTATGCACTTTTTGAAATTCCTTTCAGGAACCAGTGTCCTTCTGGCTACCAAGGGCTTTTTGCTGGAACAAAGAAATGAAGAGATCAGGGAGGTACCAGGAGACTGAATTTTGGTCCTGAAAATTACTGGCAGCTTTTGTAATCTTTCCATATCCCTTCTGCCAGGGATTAGCAGCAGCAAGAAGGATAGGTTTACTGGGGAAGTCTTGTAAAATAAACAAACATTACCAGTCTAAGTATCCACCCATTAAATACCAGTTAAATTACCAGTTTAAGCACCTAGGATTACTAAATACCTTTCCTGGGCACACTAATAGGTAATACTTCTCTTTTTGAAAGCTCTGAGTATTTGTATGAAGCAAGAACAGTGTTAGGGAAAAAGGTACCATAGCATCAACCTAGGAAAATAAAGCAATAAACAAATCCAGATGAATGATAAGTGGAACACTCTCCACAGTGGGTTTTGAGTGTTCCTGTAGCTGATGGAAACACAGGGCTGAAGGCACCCCTTGGGTCATTTAGTGCAAAGCTGGGCGATGGCAGGCAACAACTTTACATAATTCCTTCCTTAAAATGAGGAAGCACCATCATAAAACTTCCCAGGGTCCTTCCCCTTTTTTTTTTTTTCCTACCAGACGCCTGTCCCCAAAGCGTACTGCTTGCTGTTGGCCCCACATGAGCCCTGAACGGGGCTGTCTCCCTTGCAGAGCCAGGGTGCTGCTGGGCAGGCGTAGGAGGTAGCACGGTTCTCCATGAGGCACTGCTTCTTCTGACTACACACCATGTCCCCACGTCCTTCCTGGGACTGCAGTCATTTTCAGTCTTGTATGTGGTTATTAGAAGAGAAACAAATATGAGGGGCCAACATCTTATAAGGGCAGGTCATGAAAAATTTACTGGCTTCTGATGCAATGGACCATTTTCCTTCCTGTTACACTTCCTGGAGGAAGAGGCAACCGGGTTTATGAGCGTTTTTAAACCTTTTGTTCCCAGAGATCCTGAAGGGGACAGCCAAGAGCTGCACACCACGTACTGAAACACCTGAGCAGCTTCACGCACGCAGGCACAGCTCTGCGTGTGTAGCCCAGCTGGGGACCACGGGCCCTTTGGCACAGACTCCCGCGGCCAGGGGTTTCTGCCTCAAAACCACCGTGATTAAATCGCAGCGTGGTATTGCCAAGAAAATGCAGTGGATTAAGGGGGAGCGTAGCTTGTGGAGCTATGTAGAGCTTTCCTTTGTTCAGAAGCAAGAATAGGTCCGATATAGATATATAGACTAGCTATTTCTGTGTCTAAAACAGAAATACAGACTTCTGATGAACTAAACCAGTCTACAAGAGACACGTCAGGACAGCAAATTAAGAGTGCACAGAAAAATTAATACAAGCAGTGAAATTAAAAGGCAGCATTTTTAGAATTGTTAATTGTATGGTAATTGGAAGTCAAAGCAAGGTCTATTTAAAAATCCAGGTTGTCTACTAGGAGTCCACAGACTAACAGCACGTCAACAAAAATTAGAAAAGGAGGCCAGATTTTAATTGTAAATGGGATACTAATCAGCAGCAGCTCAGTTTCCCAAGTGTCAGTCAGAGATGGTTGTTTGACGTTTTACATTTCACTCTTTGCTTTAACAAAAGCTCACCAATGGCCTGTATATGAGAAGGTTCTGAATAGCTGGTAACTACTGCACGTTTAACTAGGTAGCAGAAGTATCCATTTGAATACATGTCCAAAACCTCACCTATAGGTGCCTGCCTCCTAATTCCATAAGTAGGGGTGCAAAGATACCCACAAATGACTACAGCAAATGGTTGTGCAGTGGCAGAGGAGTCAGCACTGCATGTGACTATTACTATTCACGTTTCTATTACTATTCGCGTTTCCTGCGCACCGGCTTTGCTGAAACACAGGCCAAAGTATTGTCTTTGTAGGACTTCTTGGGAAACATTGCAGAGTTAAAACACCAGGGCTAATGTGTGTAGCTCTCTGAGAGGCAGATATTAACAGTTCCCAGATACTTTTCTTGCCTGCTCAGGGAACGTACAGCACATTATGCTGGGATCACATATAGGGGTTTTCACTCATTTCTTGGGGTGACGCTCAGGGCACACCAAGAACATCTCCCCGGAGTCTTAGCCCAAAGTACCTAGTACACTCTCAATGTGAGTACACTCATTTCTAGCTGAGAAATTTAGCTCAAAATTCTCAACCAGATGAAGATTATCTACAAATGGAGGTAATTCCACAAAGCAAGCTCCCCACTGGAGGTGAAATGAATTTGTCTCATCCCTCCAACACAGTTTAGTGCACAAGCAACAGGTTACCTGGAACAGGAAAAGTGGCATCAGGTATTTCTTTTCTCTGCACCATGATGACAAAAACATAATTTGCAGGGGCCTTGTCCAGTTAATTTTCTGCTATTTTGCCCATTAGCAATGGAGGGAAATCTGCCTATTGCTGAATGAGAGGTAGGCAATTAATAAAATCGATTCATCTTCTTTGCTACTCCTCAAAACTGCAGCTCTCCTTAGAGGATGAGGGTTGGTACAGCAACATCCGTCACTATGACTGACTCAAAAAAATTGTGTGTCCGTTAAGCTTGGGCATGTAGGGCATCAGTCCTCCCAGGCACTCTAGCCACGGTCAGCTTGCATTTTAGAGGCAATACCGATAATAGTAACCCTTTACAGTGCAAAGTTTCACCAGACCATACAGCTCCCAAAGGCTCTAAACCAGAGTGATATATCTCTGCTAAGGATTTTGGCACATAATATTTAAATAGCTACAGAGGTTTTTTCTAAGATGACCTTACAGGTTATCTCTTCTATAGCCTGGGTTAAGCACTTGGGAAGGGTATATCAGGAATCATTCATTCATTTCAATTCCAATTGGCTGTGTAAAGCCATCTGGCTATGTATGTACCATTATCCTATACCCATCACCATGGTATCTAAGTGCCCTCTTCATGTCCCTGTTTATATTCATTATTCACGAACCTTTGTGCAAACAGGATTCTGTTCCCCGTGAAGGTTTGGAGAAGGACTGCTCTTCATACAAATGGCCACATTCATATGTTAACGTGGATGTCTGTGCACAACAAAATATTCATTACAAGTCCTATCTGCTATGTATCATTCATTATTCTTCCATATCAAATGTATCCCATACCCAGTCAAGAGACTTCAGTGACCGCTCACTCAGCACCAATAGCAAATAGTGGAACTGAACAACTTATGAAGATGTCGTCCCTGTCCCCACCGCCACCCCCAATCACAAACACTCTATATAATAACACCTAACACAGCTAAGTCTAGTCCCTCGCAGTGGCTTCCAAATACCATCCTAGTGCAGCCGCAGCAGAAATCCAGATTGTTTCACCAACAAGCAGAAAACAGAAAAAGTCACGTTCCCCAAGAAACTGATTCAGAATACCACAGTGAAGTGACAGGCACCATCTTCCTTCTAATCGGGGCTTTTTGTGTGCCCAAAACAATTCTAGTTTGCCATGCCATGTCCATCTTCTTCATCGAGGGATGCGCAGGGAAATGGATATGCATATGGGAAAATGCACACTGACAGAGAAACACAGGTTTTGGATTTGAGGAAGTGAGGTGCCGTTTTCATAAGAGAAGGATTGAAGCCAAGGCTTCAACTGGACACCAAAATGGGAGGTTTCATCTGCACAAGTGCAGACTGTCCTGCATCTCCAAAATCAGATTAATGGGATCTGCTCTGTTATCAAAATTTTTATACATAAAGCACCTATTTAGGAATACAAATACTGGCTTTGAACTCTGATTTTTGGCTCCCATTTTGAAATCTTGTCTGAAGTAAAATCCTAGAAATTGACTGCAAGGTCAAGGCATAAAATCTAGGAAGTAAGCAGCATAAATCCTGCACTAAACACCAAGGAACACGAGTGGCAATGTAAAAATAGCAATAAAGAACATTTAAGTAACTCACATGAATGGTTAAGACAAGATCCTCTTCAGTAGGAATGCACCTCGGTCCATGCCACTGCAAAAAATTAGGTGCAATGAAAGTTTGCAGTCACATTTGTCACAAGTGCAATAGGAGCCTGAGTCACACAGGGAACATAATGCATCTAAATAGAGGACAAAACTGTTTATCACTACAAGTAGCCTGCATAAAATCAGATCAGAGGGCAGGAAAAACAAAATGCAGTAAGAAACAGCCGAAAATTGGTTTGGGCACCTTTCTTTATAGTATATAAACTTACTGCCACCTGTTTGTTTAGTAGTAAGCAGAATCCATGAATTAGTTTAAAAGGTGACTTTCAAAAAATATTTAGCAGGAGGAGATGTCATGGAGAGAAAGCTTAAATCTTCCAGAGTTATTATCTTTCCTGTGTGAGGATGTTGCGTGGCCTCCACAGTCATCCAAAGTGGCAAACGTTTCCCAGAATGCTGTGGGAGAGCTGACACACTGAACTAATCTTTAATTTATTGATGTACTACTTCACTGAGAGATGTAGTATATCAATAAATGGCTTTAGTTAAGAAGCTAAGGTCTAAGAAGCAGTGGTAGAAGCTTGCAAAAGTACATCAAAGCTTACAGAAAATAAAATCAAGAGCTTGTGGGAGAAAATTGATGTCTAGGAAGGACAGAAAGAACAAACAAATATCACAAACTTTAAAGTAAGAGTTTTGTACAAGACAGCGTTGTTGGCCATCTTAAACACACATTTTGCAGCTTTCTACATCCTTCTCGGTTGTCCAGCAGCTTATAAAAAGTTTATTACAGAATAAATAACAGTAGGCACCAGTAACAAAAAACAATTGCCCTAGGATGAAATAGGAAATCACTGTCCTACTTAGGGCAATGTTGTCTGGAAACTGATGGCTTTTTTGTGATGATATACCCCAAATCACTTAACCTGCTACTGCAGTTGGCAGTGCTTAGAGGCTTGTTTGGCTTGACAGTAAGCTCAGCAGACAGAGAAAGCAGTAGAAGCAAGTACAAATTCACTCAACGCAGGAAACAGTATGTGTGGCTTTTTTTTTTAACTCATCTTTTTTTTTTCTAGAAACAATTGAAAATATAGGAAAACTAGTATACCTACAACAGCTGCAGAAGTGGAGTACCTATCCGCAGCTGGTATCTCTGTATACATCTGCTGTCTTGTCATCTTCTGCACACGTGAGTGTTAATGGTCACTCCCCATGCCAGGTCCATGCAGGAGGTGCATTGCTCCATCCTCCATTCCCAGTCCCACCCTGCTGGTCAGTGTTAGCTGGCTTGACAGAGCGCCAGAGCCAGCTCCTTCAGCCCACTCAGACACCCTGCTCTGCATTACCCCAAAGGACATGCAGAGCTAAGAAGTCAGGCAGCACTGGGTAGCAGGAGAACCCAGTGCCACGATAGATCCCTTGCACAACACACTGCAGATGAACACGTGAATCATACAGAAGTCTATTTTCCATCGTACAGAGAGAAGTATGTCCCTCCTCTAAAAGTCTTTATAATATAGTTCCTTAAATCAACAGCTGTAGGTGACAATCTCTGAATAATCCCTCATCCAGTTGAGGTAGACTAGATGGCACTGAGTGGTGGCTAGTTCAGTGTGGCAAATATCTCCCAGCTGCCATTGTGAGGTCCCAAATGCTCTTTCTGAAAGATCTCTTCTTACCCAAGAGAGAGGAGCTGATGGAAGAAGATAGTTCAAGGAGATTCCCTAGCCAAAGACAATAAAAACATGATAAAATCAAAAGGTTTCATTGTCTTGGGATCAGCCAATGCTGCTTTATTGGCATTGCATGGAAAGCCACTGGAGAAGCTTTCACAGTTGAAGAGATGGGCCAGGACACTTGAGGAGGCAGGACTTACTCCTTGCTCCTGGGTAAAACTATTCAGAAATGTTGAAGGGGAAGAGTTATCCCACCATGGGAAAATGCCATGTCTACAAACTTGACACATTCCTGCAAAACAGAATTGTTTTGGCAAATTTTCCTGCTGGAACTAAGCATGTTTTCTGAAAGCATCAGCTTTTCTGTCACCCTATCTCCCTGCCAGTCTTCCCCTGCACCACCATGACACTCTTGGGAACCCCAGACAGGACAGGGAATCTGTGGCCATCCCTTGCCTGGGCCCTGCAGCAGGAGATAAGCAGCTGGGCAGCCTGGAAGTTGTGTCAACTTTTCCTTGAAAAACAAAACCACAATGCTGTTGATATTCTTTTCTAAGATAAAAATTAGAATCTCCACTCTGCAGGAAATTTCTCGTTTCAGTTTCACTCTATTGTTTGTTGCAAAACAGTTTTTTGTTTTTAAATTATGTTTTCCAGTAAAAAAAAAAGACCTGCAGATTTCAATCTATATCTGTCCCTGAGCACTGCATCTGGGTCTACAGCGATCTCATATGCCTATCAATTGATTAGACTCCCTCATCTTCTTGAATAACGTATTGATGCTGGGGAAAGATGTGCCTGCCTGCCTTTTGGATGAGTGGATGTTAAGATGGGGAGGCTCTGGTGTTCCTCTCACTGGTGTTTACTTCTGGAGAAGTCAGACCAACACAGTCCAAGTGATTCTACTATGTGCTGTAAAAGATGGGTCGCTGGCAGGGAGACAGCTATGTTGGCAGCTGCTCTGAGCCTGGAGGAACCTGATCTTTGCAGCCCTTGGGCAGTACTGGGAGTCGGGGTGATCTCTCTCCTTGCAGTTGGATCTCTGTGGAGGTTACCAGATGCTCTGAGCTGAAAACAGGCAAAAAGGAGCCTGATCCTGCTGCCTGACATCTGTGGCATTGCTAGAGAAGAAGCATGATTGCAAGCAGCCTTCCAGTACTTAAAGGGGGCCTAAGGGAGAGATGGGGAGGGCCTCTTTATCAGGGGGTGTAGTGGTAGGACAAGGGGTAATGGTTTTAAATTGAAAGAGGGGAGATTTAGATTAGATATTAGGAAGAAATTCTTTACTGTGAGGGTGGTGAGGCACTGGAACAGGTTGCCCAGAGAAGTTGTGGATGCCCCATCCCTGGAAGTGTTCCAGGCCAGGCTGGATGGGGCTTTGAGCAACCTGGTCTAGTGGGAGGTGTCCCTGCCCATGGCAGGGGGATTGGAACTCAATGATCTTTAAGGTCCCTTCCAACCCGAACCATTCTATGAGCCTATGAGTCTATGAAGCTCCAGCCCTGGTCTTACTTCTGCTGCTCCTGCCTCTCAGTCAGCCATGGGGCACAGAGTCCCACCCCTCTAACTTAACCTAACTGTGCTGCAGGACCCGCCTGTGCCCCCATGTCTGCCACGTCCATGTTTTCCATGACCCCTGTTTCAGTGTGTGGATACAGTGAGGTGGTTCCTGCGCAACCAAATAGCAGCGACATGCTTCACAGTTTCATGCATAACCCTGATCAGTGATGAAATTCTTGATTCAGTCAAAAAAAAAAAAACAAAACAACCAGTGGTTCCTCTTCTGCCGTTACAACTTCCGTTCCCTACTTCAACATCCTCTAAATGTTCTTCCAGCTTCCCATCCTTCCCATGAGCTTTTCCCCTGACATGGCCCTTTCCCTGAAGCCTGTGCCACCTGGAGGATGCTCAGTGGGCTCTTCTGGACTCCCTGCAGCTCCAGCTCTCTCCCTCCAGCTCCTTTTTTTTCTTCAAAAGAGCTAATATGAGTGTCAGCTAAGGAAGCAAGATGTACCTCTGCTAATGGCTGTTCCTTAAAAACTTGGTATGTTCTGGGAATGTTGTTCACCCAGGGGTTACAGCTGTGGAGCACACCCTGGCCCAGGTCCTTTTCACTCTGATGGGTTCTTGAACTCAAGTGGAGCCATTGAACAATCCTTTGCTACGTTCATTTTCTATGCCAGACACATCTTTGCAGATGCAAATCATTTATGCCCCAACGCATTGTTTTACATTCAAAACCACAGCAGCACTCATTTACTGCAGATTTCTCCTGTGCACAGCCTGTATTCATGTTGTTGCAAATTCGTTTAACATCTAGCTTTTAATGTGACAGGCATCCCCTAGCATTTTAGGCAGGACATCCAGGCCAGACCTGGGGACATTTGGCCAGGCAAGAGGGTGTCTGGCTACGGAGATCTTTGCTGTCTTGGGCTCTCAGACACCTTGCAGTATCGCTACTCTGGCTTTCACTTTAAATCAATCCAACAGTTACAAATTTCTGCGATGTCTTTGCAGTTTCAAAGCTTCCTCTTGAATTTCATACTCGGGCAAAGCTGCCAGTGAAAACAATGAGCCGTTTGCCTGAGTAATGAGCATAAAATTGGAGCCGAGGTCAGTAAAAATTATTACAGGAGAAAGGCTGTGATAACTGAGTCTATGCAGCACTCCTGTTAGCTCCCTGTCAAAAGACTAAACCTTTCATTCTATAGATCTTTTTATAAACCCCCCTAGCTTGCAATTTTCTCTATAAAACAACCACAGATTTAATTTGGCTTTTAAAGAACAGAAGGAAAGGAAACACCCTGTACCTGATCTGCGTCTGAAAGGTAAAGAGGGACTCTTATATAAAACAGAGCAAGTCAGAACTTTTTTATTTCGTTTTTTTATTGGGGCTCTGATTTTAAGTCAGAGAGCATTTCAGAGAATCTCATATTCTGCTGGATTTTTTTCCCAATGATATATTTTTAGTCCTCGACTACGCCGGTAGTCAATTGTTTCTTCTGTCCCTTGCTGCCCACCTCTGACTTTCTGTCAGAATTTCTGGCTGACTCTATTCACAGCCCTCCCTTGCTAAGCTCAACGTCTGTGCTGAGATTTCTCCCTACAGCCATGAAGCCAAAAGCCTTAATATAACCTGGAAGCCTAGCAAAGTCAGCTGCAAGAGACTGAATGGGAGAGGGGAAAAAACAC
Source organism: Numenius arquata (assembly GCF_964106895.1). Lineage (NCBI taxonomy): Eukaryota > Metazoa > Chordata > Aves > Charadriiformes > Scolopacidae > Numenius > Numenius arquata. The sequence goes on along the minus strand of NC_133579.1, from coordinate 18,126,064 downwards.
TAGCTGCGTGTATGGAGCACTTACTAGTGGAGTAAGGTTGAGGGAGGCGATTCCACCCCTCTACTCTGCTCTGGTGAGACCCCAGCTGGAGTACTGAGTCCAGCTTTGGAGTCCTCAGCACAGGAAGGACGTGGACCTGTTGGAACACGTCCAGCGGAGGGCCACAAAAATGATCAGAGGGCTGGAGCACCTCTGCTATGACGACAGACTGAGACAGCTGGTGTTGTTCAGCCTGGAGAAGAAAAGGCTCCAGGGAGACCTTATAGCAGCCTTCCAGTACCTGAAGAGGTCCTGCAGGAAAGGTGGAGAGGGACTTTTTATCAGGGAGTGGAGCGACAGGAGGAGGGGTAATAGTTTAAACTGAAAGAGGGGAGATTTAGATTAGATATTAGGAAGAAATTCTTTACTGTGAGGGTGGCAAGACACTAGAACAGGTTTCCCAGAGAAGTTGTGGATGCCCCATCCCTGGAAGTGTTCCAGGCCAGGCTGGACGGGGCTTTGAGCAACCTGCTCTAGTGGGAGGTCTCCCTGCCCATGGCAGGGGGGTTGGAACTCAATGATCTTTAAGGTCCCTTCCAACCCGAACCATTCTATGATTCTATGATTTATAGTTAGAGTGCTAGCAATAGGCAGAGTAAAAATTGACCTGAAGACAGAAGGGAACAACATGGGGGCTTTTAATCTGTATATGGTGGTGTTTTTATGATGCAAAATCTGTTATCCCTGTAAACCATCATTTAGGTGGGCTGCGCAAAATGTCCCTGCTTTTTGCTCTTGTCATGGTTTCAGCTGGGGTAGAGTTGACTTTCTTACTAGCAGCTGGGTTTGGGATGGGAATGGTGTTGACAGTGCACTGGTGGTTTTGGTTGTTACTAGGCGGTCAAGGGCTTTTCTGCTCCTCACACCACTTCACCAGCGAGTAGGCTGGGGGTGCACAAGAAGCTGGGAGGAGACACAGATGGGAGAACTGGCCCCAGCTGACCAAAGGGATATTCCATACCATGTGATGTCAAGCTCAGTATATAAAGCTGAGGCAAGAAGGAGGAAAGGGGAAATGTTCAGAGTGGTGGCATTTGTCTTCCCAGGTAACCATTAGACATGATGGAGCCCTGCTTTCCTGGACATGGCTCAACACCTGCCTGCTGATGGGAAGTGGTGAATGAAATCCTTGTTTTGCTTTGCTTGTGTGCATGGCTTTTGCTCTACCTATTAAACTGTCTTTATCTCAACCCACGAGTTTTCTCACTTTTACTCTTCTGATTCTCCCCCTCATCGCACTGGACAGGGAATAAGCAAGAAGCTGCATGGTCCTTGTTGCTGACTGGGGTTAAACCATGACAGTTCTAAAGATTAAACCATGTCTGCCTTGACTTTTCAGGAGTGTTTGCAGCTTACTGCAGAGCCAGTATTACTGTCAAATGCATGACAATCTAAACCTAAAAAAATGAGGGTTACATACTTCTAGTCAGAGGATTTAAAGCTGTTTGTTATATTTTCATAGTATCTCTTTACCATATCCAGAATTGGTTAGGAGAAAAGATCACTGCACTTCAGCATCTAAATTAAAGGCTGACAAATCTGATTGTTCTGAAGCGTTCTCCTTTAGTCAGCCAAGGTGATTTCCAGCAAAAATGAGGAAGATATTTATTCTTGTCCTTATGAATCAAGTGAAATGAAAGAAAAGTGTGAAAAAGTAGAAATTCATATTTATTATTTCATTATGCCTATACTTTTTCAAACCTCTTTTTTACCTGTATTCCAGGGCTCTTTCTAAGGTGACACTTGCAGTGCTTTTAGGAGAAGGCACAGAAAAATTAGTCAGACCACTTTTGCAAAAAGCCTAGAGGCAAATAACACACTCTTCCCCTCATTTTAATAGTATTAATAATGATAATAAATAATAATTAGGTTGGACTAGATGATCTTAAAGGTCCCTTCCAACCTAGGCGATTCTGCGATTCTGTAATTATTGTTATTTGAAACAAGTCTCCAGCAGAAACACCCAGTGTAAGAAACAGAGGATGGCATGCTTACTTTAAGGATTCATGAAAGAACTCTGCTGAAAGTTGGTAGAAATTTGACTTATGAGTCTTTAGAAAAAAAGCTCTTTTTATAAGTGATAATGTTTTCCCAGAAGCTGGATGACAAGCTGAATAGGCTGCAGATTTATGTACAGCTAATCTGGCTGTGTAATAAATGTCCATGCTCAAAAGGTGTATATTAAATAGGGCAGGGATCCAAACGACATAGAAAAAATGTCCATATCAAAGAAAGTGGCACAAGTGTTCCCATCACTTCACTGCTTTCATCCCGGTTTCAGAAGGAAATGAGGTTTCCGCAATCAGGCTGTCTGTCAGTCAGTCCTCCCCTAATCATTCTCCAACCCATTAGCAACTTCCAGACAAATTTGGAAAGAGAAATAGAAGTCTCAAAGATATTAGGTTCCTACAAGTTTCATAAAAATGAACAGCTGGATAGAGGAGAAAAGCCCTGTTTAGTTCCTCAGGGGAGGGGAAGAGAAGCAGAGTGCCTGTGCTGGCTCTGCTGCCTGTCCCCAGGCTCCTGCCAGGACATGTCAGTCCAGCCTCAGCCCCCAGATCCCCCCAGGATCTGGCTCCTGGCCGGGGTCAGCAATGCAGGGTAGCAAACAGAGGTAGCTGCAAAGCAGTAGGAAGTCAGGTTTCACTCACCCTGCTGCCCGTGGACCTGCTTGTTGCCCTCCCCAGTTCAGCTGCTCATAAAAGTTGCTGTTCCTGCAGCTACGGGGTTTGCTCTTCTTCCCTGGGAGAGAAGGAGAAGGGATATGGAGGCCGGTCCGCTTGCCTTTGGAAATACCTGTGCAAAAGTTGTCTTTTTGCTTCCAGTTTTGTTTGGTTAAATTCATTCGTTGCGTCTCAGCTTCATTATGGAATAGCTTTGGTCAAATGGAAATAGCATTTTTTGGTGAATAAAGTGGATTCAACCACAAACCTCTTTGAGCTCTTTGTGTGGTCCTCTATATTTCAATGGGAAGTCAATAAAACAAAGTATTCCCCTAATCTTTTCAAAGCCACCAGGAAAATCAGCCAAGATGTCCAAAGGAGACATGCAACAGGGAGCTAGGGAAATTCTATTAAAAGGTTCATTAATAATTGATTTATAAGAATATTTTCTTATGGAAGCAGGTTAATCTTAAATTCCTTCCAGGAGAGGCACAGTTCTGAAGAATGATGAGAACATTTAGGTGTCTTCATTAAAAAATGCGAAGGGCAGTAGGCAAGTTCCTCACCATCGTGGGTTTTATTAAGAAGTGAAAGGAAATTGAAACTGTTTTTCAGAAGACAGTTATTCAATATGTCTTATGCTAACAGTTTGCTGTTCCAGAGGAAGTCTTTGGAGAGAAGAGTGGAGGCAAAAAGACCAACAGCAGAGGTACCAGCAGCAACAGGCTCCTTACGTCTAGCTGACAGTTTTGGCAAAGCAGAAGACCAACTGGGGTTAGATGTCGTTGGCTATTTATGGGGATTTGCGTATTTATTTATTTCATTTTTACATTTTGAAGAGGGCTGCTTCTCTACTGACTGCAGGATGCACTTTTTTTAAAAGTCTAGGCAAATTTTAATACCCACAACCCAACCTAACAATTAATAGGCTCTGCATGCATAAATTCTTTTCCTCGTTCCCCATTCAGATTCCACTCCCTTCCCACAAGAAATATGATTGCTGAGAGGTAAGTATTTTCTTTCCAGGGAAGAGAAAAGGAATTGCCTGGCCTCCCAGTTGACTGGCATTGCCTGACCTCTCATTGACCTCGCTGCAATTGCATACCCACTGCTTAGAAAAACAAAGCCACCTTTCAAAACAGGCCAGCTTAAACACTGTGCTTGGGGAAGATGATGGGGAAGGGAAGCACTATCTGGTCAATTTTAACATTTTAATAACTCGAAAAAAAAAACAGGGAGGAGAGACAAAATTCTGGGAATATCTTGGGCTAAGTTTTCTCTCCATCACCAACACCCACTCTATTGTTCTTCCATTAATTTCTCATCCTGCTATTCCAAAAGTGAGATCAAACCCAAGGAAACAGGAGTCTTCTTCAGCTGTTGCCCATTGATCACTTGTAGAAAGTACAGGGGAAATTCTTAAGAGCAGTACTTAACATTTTTCATAATGAAGTCTGAAAAATCATGTGCCTTTAGAAAACATCTGGGCAGATGGGTCGCATGGACCAAGCTCTTCAGACAGCAAAAGACAAATACCTTTGGAGCTCCTTTGTCCATCGTACCTCCATCAGGATTAATTTAGTTCTTTGGATCTTGATGCTTCTTTTCCTCTCTTCCATTAGTAATAGACCAGCGCTCCCCAATTATCTATTTTTAAACACCTTTTCCAAGGAAGGCAATATGAAACAATATGGGCTTGTAGTACCTCTGATGTGTTCCCCCACCTTCTCTGTTCATACCCCACGGGCACCCTTTAGGGACCAAGGGAGACAAACGCACAGGCCGTACCGATGCCCAGGAAATAGTTTCTATAGCAACAGCAACTACATTAAAGCATTTCAAACTTTCTTCCTACTCATCAGGCTTTAAGGTTTCAAACACCATACAGGCTCGGAACAGGCGAATGCTACCTCTTTTATAGATATCTCTGCCCTGCTCTCGTCAAACCCAGTTGTGTGTTGAGGGGAATTCTGCTTTTTCACACCGCCGTAGGTGCCGAGTTCGCCTACTGATGCGAGTGAACTTGCTCCCTGTGAACAGCAGTGTGACTGCAGAAGGACTGGCTCCACATCCGACTGCCTTTAGACCATTGCTAGGACCACCTCTCTCTGTGGTGGTGGCTGCCCTTTGTGGCACGATGTCGAGGTTGTACTGAAAGTAGTGTTGCCAAATGTGCTGGAACAGGTATGAGACGCTTTATATGCTGAATCCTGCTCTGTCTTCTCTCCCCTGCTCCAAGAACCTAAATTCTTGTGTACCTCAGGACATGGGATAACTATTTTTATCACATGCAAATGTTTGCTCGTAATGCTAAAGAAGAGGGGAGGGAGAAGAAATATTAAAGGTAATAAAATGGATACAACTGGGAGTAAAGGGAATAAAACTAAAAGAAGGAGAAGTAACATTGAAAAATCAGGGAAAAAGCTTGCTGATAGTGAGATCTAATAGACCATGAAAGACTCCCAAAGGGAAAGGGTAGAAGCCATATCACTTGGGATGTTTAAAAGAAGATGTGACACAATAGCAATAAAAGGCAGTTGGGAACAACGTTCACCTGCTAGGGGAAGGGTGGGCTAAGATGACCTGGTAGATATATCCCACCTTTACAATCTCTGGTCCACCTGTATTTTGCTTTTAAAAAAACTCATGTTACATGCAAGTGCCTCCTACGGTAGCATGAGTCTTTGAAGGAGAGAGGGTTTGTGTAACTTAATATCTTACATTTCATGACCATTGGTTCTTATTTAAATGCCACCTTGTTCCTCCTGCTTAGTAGCTATGCTATGTGTGACGGACTAATAAACACAGAATAATGCAAAAATGGGTATTTTATGTGGTATCTTCCTCCTTCAGAATCTTGCAGATGTTTGGGTCCCAGTGATATTTCTTAGAGGATGGAGTTTGCAACTGCTATAATTAAGCAATACAGTACCATTAAGTCACTCGAGAGGAAATTAGGAACTAAACTAGCGCTGTGTGCCGAGGAAGCCAAAATTGTGAGCTAAGATCTTTATTCAGTGCACGAAAGTCTGCCTTTTTCTAGTTTACTTTAAAAGAGGTGTTATTCCTATTATACACCATCAGAAGATGTAAAAAGTGAATTAAATCTGTATTCAATGTTTATTTTACATGTAAATTGGGATCTTAAATTGTGGGAAAAAATATGTTTTTGTCAACAGTGCTCTCTGTTTTGGTAGTACTGTATTAGTTTTTAATGGGCAGGAGAAATGTGCCGATTTGGAGGCTTTCCAGGGGTTTGGCAGTATTCCACTGCGTCAGCGCTGAGTTAAAAAGATGTTATTCCTTCTTGTTACAATAAGAACTGGGTAAAGGTAATGTCACTTCTCTGAGATGTGCTGGCAGAGCTCCATCTACAGAGAGGCAGTTAGACCAAAACAGCCACAGTGTGAGACGGGGAAATGCTAGGTAGTAGGGTATGAACTCCCAGTAACCTGTCTGGGACAGCAGTACTAATACTGCTTATACATATCAGCGTCCGTGGCAAATAGCCCAACGGGGTCAGGAGTGTGGTATCTAATGGAGGAGATGACTGTCTCCCACACAACACCGAAGGATTAGAGTTTGGATAATCCACTATCACAAGAACCTCACATCAGAGGACCTGCTAGCTCATATGGAGATTTATAAAGCAGGGGAAAGCTTTTCTGATTGCTTTCTTCGATGTCGATTTTAAGACAGGCAAGGTGGCCCATCTTCATACAGCTCTGTCTGGGCACCCGCCTCTGCTTCCTACCAGCAGATCTGCATCTCTGCTAGATGACCATCTTCTCAATTATCCGCTACCTGCATCCCCACAAGGACTTTTGTTTTGTCTTTGACAGCCTCCAGAAAACTTCTCGACTGGATCCTTGACTTTGAAGCTGTGACCATTCCCCAAAGAACCACAGCCTTTGCCTGACTCCAAGAAGTTTTTGTAGATGCTGAACTTGTAAAAAAGTATTGCCCTTCCACTCCTCTTTTCAGTTGATGTGCTTTTACTCAGCTACGTATAGAAACACCAGCAAGATACTGATGTACGTTTTCAGTTTAGATCTTGGAATGATCTTTTCGCCCTTAAATTGCCACTTCAACAAATTGCTCTACTCACTGGTCTTGACACACATCTCCCCCAGTCTTGCACTAGGCTAGAGTTTGGCAGTTTTCATAGCTTTCATTATTTATTCTTCCTCGGGTTTCCAGGACCACAGACACTCTTCATTCCTCTCTACTTACCTACCTTGATTGAATAAGATTTGATGCGCTCTCACAAGGTCACTCATGAATGTGCCAAAAGAAGCCAACAAGGTGCCACCTGCCTGTCACACTGCTCCTGAGGTCAGATTTCAAGCTTGGTCTTTCTGGAGTGAGCTATTAAATTGCAGCAGCAAGTTCCAGCCACCATGAACATCATCCTATTTTATACACTGCTGTGCAAGGAAAGTAAAATAAGAGACAGTCCTCTTATGCAGGGTTTGGCAATCTAAATAGATAAAACAAATTAAGAAATATGGCAGAGAAGTCGTATACAGTGGTTGAACCCACAAACATTTAGAGTAACCAGTTAAAGTTTATCCTGCCCTGTTTGTCCTCAGTGGGAAGTGGCACTGCCATTTTGCTGTGCGACACTGGCATAACAACACACTCGGTTATCCTAATCATGGTTTTTGTGGTTAGAAAAGTAAGGCGAGGCTTCAGAGGGGGAAGGTGGGGGCCTGAACCTGTCTCTGAAAGGCAGGTTTCTGAAAGCCTCCAACGGGCTCCCTCCGCAGTCATCCAGATGCCATTTGTCCTGTCCTAAAAGATGCTGCCCCTGTGCAGAGGTGCACAGCCCTCTCTGTGGTCTTTGGTGGTGCCAGGGGATGAGCTCAGCTCAGACCCATAGCTCTTCACTAGCTTTACAGAAAGACAAGTCTCATCCTGTGTGACTTGACAGCAGGTCTGTGGCAGCACTGGGCATGAACCTTTTCCCACCCCTTGCCTTGAGAAGGGACTAAGTCTTTGCGGGTTATATATAGGGTATGGCAGGATACAAAATACCCTGTTATTTGGCAAAGTCAAATTAACCATGCCAGTTATTAGAATGCCAGATGCTGCTCAAAGAGTTTTGAATGGTGAGAATCACCTTTGTCTCATACAAAGACTCTGCATAACGGGAGAAAAAAAATCCTGTTTGTCAGCTGCTTCCTTGATTATGTTCAATAAGAGTACACAGGGCTGGTTTTATTTTCACTTGGCAATTTCTGTGTTGCTATGACTTCACTAATCTCCAGTCCATAAATCATTTGAGTAAACAACACACCAACAAGCTCAAATCCAGAGGAAATTTCTCCAAGGCAAGTTTTGTTTCATCTTTCTGTTTTAAAGAGAGAACTCAGGAGATTCCTCCTATGTGGGATGTCACCATGAGAAAAAAGCTCCTGACATTCCCGAGATTCAGCTTTAAAGCATATCATTAGGTGTAGGTATTAAAGTGAATAGAGAATAGCGCAGTATGGTCAGCTGAATTTTTTTCTCTCTCTGAATTCTGCTCCCTCTTGACCCTTACATGAGGATCCTTCTGTTGACTAGAGGGTCTCTGCTTCTCCTCCCACTTCAAAACCCTTCCTCCTAGCAACAGAAAAACTATCGATGTGTGGAGGCTTTCAAGGCAGACCATAGCTGTGCTTCCTTGAATGTCAAAAGGGGTTGGTCTCACAGCTACAAATCAAATGTCATTTTACTTAATAATGTATTTCGTAGCAGTCTGTGTCTCATCTGAGCTGTTTAGTTGCACATCTGTCCTTTGAGTTTTCTCTGTAGCTGCAATCCAGCGCAAATAACCCTGGGATAGGGGAAATGTGCATCAGCTTTATAACATGACTTAAAATATAACCCCACAGGGAAAAACACTTTATAGGAATCAAAGGCAGAAAAAAACAACATGCGGAGATGCACTTAGGTGAACAGGTAGTCAGTTGGTCTAAGTCTCTGCTGCCTTGTATCTTGCTATTAACACAGTGCAGAATGAGTTCAAAACACAAGGAAAACAACAAAAGACACAAAAAGCAATATTCACACCATCACCCACCTTGTCCAAACATTAGTAGCCACGTGATGTGAAAAACAAAACCAAACCCTGTACCCACAGTTTGGTCCATGAGGGAAGCCACATAACAACATAATTCTGGGATACAATCAGAATTTTAAAAATCTCTTTTGCAGGCTGTGAATTAAGATTTTTTTGTGCTAGCCTTTGAGAATTCCTTACCTGGAGAGACTAATGATTCCATGGACTGGCTAGAGAAGGATGGTGTGGGTGCCTTGTAATTATCTTCTGCAGGGTGAGTTGTGTAGTTCTCCTTTACAACCAATGTTTTTTCTTAATAGTTGACAGGCAAATTAACAGGTGAATGACCTGAGGTGTAGGGGATCCATGCCTAGGTACAAGTTAGATATATTGTGTGATGACAGCAAGAAACTTGATTCCCTTGGCAATTAGTTTACCTGTCTTTAAAGTGGTGCTATTATTTTTCTCATAGTCAGTAATGAAGAAGCCTAAGGAGTTCTTGACACATAGTACATTTCCTTTCTGCTGACAGAGATTAAATAACTTCTATTTCTAGAGTAGGTACTTGGTCCTTTACTTTTATTCTCAGTCCTTTCAGTAGAAAAATATCTTTGCATTATCATGATGTCAGGATCTGTGTTTTCTTTCTGACCACCAGCCTTCCGAATCCTCTTCCATTAAAGGATCTATCCTGAATTTTCCAGCATTCCATGATTTTTCCTAGCTGTATGTTGCCTCTTCGATGCAGCAGGAGACAGACGCCGAGACAATATTTGAGAGGCTTTGTTTTCTCCTCATCTGCCTGCATGCGTGGCTCAATTTCCTCCGTTCTCTGGCTCCTGGTTCTCTTCAGTGTTGCTCCAGGCTCACAACTCACAGGAGCCATAGAGGCTTTCTGGCCTGTCAGTTTTTGAGAGAGTTTGCTCAGATGTATCCTTGGGAGAGTCTTCACTTCACTCCAATAACAGTAAGAAATTCCCAGTACAGAGCAATTTAAAGGATGGTAAGAGGGCGGAGACCTGCATCACAGAAGTCCTGGCACAGAAAAGGAAGCCCCAAGACACAAATCTCTTTTCTGTTCCTGTTAGGAGTATTTCCCCTTTGTTTCCACTTTCCTTCTTTCACATGAGACGATCTGCCAGAAAATATTTCTTCAAGTATCTTCAAATGTTCATCTTCCTTTTGACTACCCCAAGGGCAAACTCAGTCCCTGTTTTATTATCGCCTTTTTTTTTTTTTTGCCACAGAGCCAGAGTAGAGCAATCTCCAAATAAAAGCACTGCTTTTTCACCCAAAGTTGACAAAATGCTTTACTAAGGTGAGCAGGCAATGAGGGTCCCATCTGCCCAGCAAGGTTAAGTAAGTGACCTGCCTGAGGCCACACAACAGGACATAGCAGCACCCACACCCCTCATGTCTGCCCCACTGGGAAACACTATTAAATCTATATATTAAACAAGCACAAACAAGAGAGCTAGGTAGGAAGGTGGCCCCTCCCCAGGCTGATAACTTCAGAAATTATCCTAGAAAAAAATCCAACGGTTCTTCAGGAAGAACATCTCTAACAAATGTGAAACTGTCCAGAATGAGCTGTTAGTTCTGACTTTCAGGAAGACATCATATTGATATTTTTTCTCTTCATGCCATCATCCCGTTTCTCTGAAGATCTCTCAGTAGTGTCACCTATTTTCCATATGGGAAGTCTTCGTGCGTACTTTATGCAGCTGCGCTATGCTATGTGCACCGGTACAGCAAAAGGAGAAACGAAGTTATCAATGAAAATGGCAAGTGTTATCATTTCTTTCTGGTGTTCTCTCCCCTTCTCTTTGAAAAGTTCACAAACGCACTCCTCATCCGCTGTTCCCCCGCCTCCCTCAATCCTCTGTCTCCTTCCCACCAAAAAAAAACACAATAAAAAAAAAGTTTAAAAGCAAATGAAAATTATTGAGTGCCAAAAAAGTCAGATACATAAAATTAATTAATTTTTTTAAGAAAGTAGGATGTGATTCTTCTTCCCAAAAGTTGTCTACCGGATGGAATTTTACTGCACTGAAAATTTTTGAGCATCACAAGAACTGTTTATAAAACATATGTTGATCTGTTGGGATAAAATACTTTCAAGTTAAAATCTGTGTGTGTGAGTGTTATCTTAAAAAAAACCAACCAAACAAACAAAACAAAGATATTCTTTTTTAATATTTACTTTCCAAACAGTAACTAGGGTAAATTAAAATTTGTTTAAAGGCAATTTTGCAGCAGAAGTTTGTAAAATTTCAAAACACATTAGTAGTGAGAAACCTTAATTAAAAAGCCATCTTTCTGGTCAATTAGTCAATTAACATGACTGATAGTGTGTATAAGCGAAAGGGTTAGCATATATGTGTGGCTGAGTCTTAAGCATATTGCCACCCACCATTTGTAGTTCATTTGTGCTCCTCCTTTATCTGTGGCTGCTCGGAGTGTGCAAAGATTTAATACAGTCAAATGTTCCCAAGAAGAAGACACCTGGCCGGAGTAGCTGGTGCATGGAGACCCAGAGCCTACCACTACCAAACGGCTTGCAGCTACTCCCAGTTGTATTTACTCCTAAAATGATAAGTACTTACCTTGCAATTAGCGGAGCCACCCAGAATAATTAGGTGCGGAGGGATGGTGGAGGTGGTGCTCCCACAGCTGCAGCAGCCATGGCCACCGCCGCGGCAGCCACTGCTTCTGCCATTCCCTGGCGCTGAGACGTCCACCTGGGCTTGGGGACAAGGAGGCACATCCAGGCAGCTGGAGCAGGGAGAGGGGGGCAAAGGAAAGCTGGGACCCCATTCCAGTGCCCAGGAGCTGGTCCCAGGGCAGTGAGGGGGAGGGATAACGGAGGCTAAAAAAGAAAGTGTTGCATTGGACAACTAATTACCAGTTTCTGAAGCAAAACAAATGTCGTATAATCACCAGCTAATTTAGATATTTGTGCAGTTGATTGAAAATATGCAAAGAAAGCAGCATTATTTAAAATTATTTTTAAATGTTTGGAATTTATTAGAGTTGACTATGGAAAAGAGATAATTAAGGATTCTAAATATAATTAATGTGCTGAGTTATAAAAAGCACTGCTTAGGTTAGGGGTTTTCCAGCAGTTAGCAAGATGGTTGACACTGTAATGACAACTTCACATTTAAAGATGTTTGCTGTTCACATAAATATGTATTGAAAAATAATTTCACAGTGGGTGCATAAAGAATATACATCCATCTCTATTTCAGAACCCTTATACATGAGCGACTGTAGGGGACAGATGAGGCTATAATAAAGTCCAGAATGCGGCGTGACATGGATTTCCCTTGTCTTCAGCATGTGCAGAATCCCCACCTGAGCAGCCAATGCAAGATGTTAATTTCTGGGTGTGTTAAATGTTGATTTTTCTGAAAAAGTTGGTGCACAAACAGTGCAAAGGAAGGCGAGAAGAGTTTAAAAAACTAAAGGAACAGATTTTTTTTTGAAAAACACTGTTTAGAGTTTGGGGTTTTTTTTGGGTTGGTTGGTTGGTTGGTTGGTCGGGGTTTTTTGTAATTTAATGATGGGGGCGGGGGGGCAGTCTTTTCAGTTTGATTCTCCTGGGAGAATCTAGCTTGTGATTTTTGATCACTCGAGGTTTACAGTCCCAGAGGCAGGGAGGCATCCTTTAGCAAGAGGGGGTCCTATTTAACAGCAGGTCCACGCAAGACGGTAAAGTCATCCAGCAAAGAGGCGAGCTTTGTCTGGTTCTGCGTATGCTCTGTACCCACCATCATAAGAAATGTTTGGTTTCCAGGCACTTCACCAAGTTTTCCTTTGCGCTCAAGCCCCAGCGTACCCAAAGCGGAAAGTTGAAACACTGGGATGTAGCGGAGGTGGTGCTCTGGGAAGGGTCAGCTTGTGCTGTAGGGTGTTAATATCAGTCCCAAGGGATCTAAAGCAGGTTATCTGCAAAGTCCCTTTGCGGAGCTGATGCCAGCATGTGCTGCAGGGAGCCCACGAAGAGTGGGAGCTGTGAGTCACTCACACCCAGAGAATCAGCCCAAGGAGTGGTCCAGGCTCTCAGACACAGAGGGGAAAGTCATCCAGGCTGTGGGATGGACTGTAACAAACCATTGTACTGTCAGGCACCAGACATTGTGGACCTTCTGGAAGGCTGTGGAGTTCAGCTGAAGGACTGAAAGAGCATGAGGCTGGGCTTCAAAGTCAGCTGCTGGCAAAAAGAAGACTTAAAAAAACAATCTTAAAAACGCCCAAAAAATTACAAGCATGGAAATTGTATGGAAAGGCCAAACTTCTCTGGCTAGGAGCCTGAGATTTAGCATGAGGAGGCTTAGGCACTCACTGATTTCCAGTAGGTTATAGATACTTGAATCTCTGTGCCACCTTTTAAACGGGCACTTAACATCTAAAGCTATCAAAATATAGAGTTTGCCATCAGGTACAGTGAGATGTAATACTTTACCCATCAGGAGGAGGAGGCGGCTTGCCAGATTTCCCCTGCACTGTGCCACTAGGATTTTGTTTGAATAGGATGCTCATCAGGTCTCAGGAAAAGTAAATTCAGACTGTGCAAGGGAAAGCAAAGTGCAGATGGTGAGCTAGAGTCTGCAGAAGGCAATTCATTCTCCTCTGAAGGAAAAATTCTTCTAGTATTGCAAATAATGTTTCTGCAAATCAGGTCAGGTAGGTAAAAGAAAAATCTTATTTCTGAGCAGACCAGGACTGGGTTTCTTTGGTTTTTTGTTTGTGTTTTAAGATCCTTACTGGACCCTTGCTATTGCCTGACTGGCTGCTGCACCTGGAGAGACTCCCTCGCATTTAAGATAACCACTTAGCCTCCTGGAGAACAAGAGCAGTCAGGGTGAGGCTTGTGTAACCTCAACAAACTGAAATCAATCCCTCCTGGAATGGCTTTCCCAACTCTTTGCTTTTGTTTTTCTCCAAGCCAAGGAGCATGTCTGAAGCCAACAAAAGAGGATATGATACACAGTTCCCCTCCATGGGCATTTCATTACTACCTGTATTGGGTCTGTCTGAGATGGAGTTAATTCTCCCTGAAGCAGCCCTCACAGTGCTGTGCTTTGTATTTGTAGCTAGACGAGTGTTGATGAGCTCCCACAGCATCAAGGCTTCCTCTCCAGCTCTCCCCCATCACCAGTAGGCTGGGGGTGGGCAAGATCCTGGGAGGGGACATGGCCAGGACAGCTGACCCAAACTGGCCAAAGGGGTATTCCATATCATATGGTGCCTGCTCAGCAATAAAAACAAAGAGAAAGGAGGAGGGGTAGGGGCATTTATTATTATGACCTTTGTCTTCCGGAGCAACCTTTATGCATACTGGGTCCCCCTACTTCCTGGGAAGTGGCTGGATATTGCCTGCTGATAGGAAGCAGAGAATAAATCTTTTGTTTTCCTTTGCTTCTGCATGCGGCCTTTGCTTTTGCTTCATTAAACTGCTTTTATCTTGACCTACGAGGGTTTTTTCCATCTTATTTTCTCCCCACCACATCCTGCTGAGGAGGGGAGTGATAGAGTGCTTTGGTGGACACCTGGCATCCAGCCAAGGTCAACCCACCACACCACTTTAAAAGCAGAACTTACAGTTGCTTTTTGAAAGCCAGATTTCCTTAACTTTGGTGCTTTAAATGTGAATTTGAGGCTGTAACTTTGCATAGGCTTTAAATGAAGTTTAGAGTCCTAGATACTCTGTGTTCAGTTTGAATGAACATCCTCTGAATAATGAGGACAGAAGGACAAAAAGTTCTTTAAGTTGATGTTTTCTACAGATATCTGAGATGTAAATACTACCACAACCCATTTATTGCATAGACTCACAGACCTTCATTGATTATAGCGGAGTTCAGTGCCAGGCGCTGTTACTCTACTCCCCTCTGTAGCGTATCTTGACTTTGCATAGGCATAATGGCAGAAGAACATCTGACACCCCAAGAGGAATTTAATATTGCAGGCATTTATTGCTAAGCTATGCAAATGCCACCACACCCCTCAAGATCCTAGAAAACATTGGCTGAGGTGTGAGAAAATGTAGAGCTGAGACATCTCCGTGCTTAAGATGTCATTTTCCCCTGATTGCAAGCAGGCTCTTACGTGGAGTCCATGCTTACCTGTCTCTCTGCATAGCAGGATACTCACTAAATGAAAATACATCCCTAAAAGATTACTGCTACTAATGGAAGAGAACACTGTGAAAAGGAGGAAGATAAAACTCCCATATATATGTTGCCTGGTCTTAGGGCTTTATTGGGAAAGAAGAGACCTCCTGAGGGGTTCTTGATACTTAGCCTATTCTCCAGTTGCAGTCTCCTTATTTAGGGTCCTGGCATTTAGCAGAGAAAATCCTTTTTCCGAAGAGTCTCTCCATCTACTATCTAATGAGATTCTGATTTTGGGAATAAAACACAGAGGTCTGAGGGGTGGCCACAAGTCTCAAGAAGCCAGCTCTGAAATTGCTCCTTAGCCACCCAGGGGAGCAGCAAGCAGTGCTGAAGCCCACAGTCGGTTCACCAGGGTGAGAGGACAGCACAGCAAGTTTCTGCCAGCTCTGACCAGGGCCTGCTTACACCCTGGCAGGTCCTCACCACCCAAGAACAGCTTGAGGACCCCCCATCCCCGTGTGCCATTCCATCAGCAGAAGACCGCTGCCCCACTTTGCTCTTCAGGAGCGGACTGCGTGGTGCGATTTCTCCGGGCGTGGAGCGCTGATGCTGCTGGCAGGCTGTGCTGGGCGGCTGTCATCACCGAGAGAGCAACACCAGCCGCCCTCCTTGGGGGAGGAGACGGGAGCTGAAAATGCAGACCTTGAACTTCATGTTCTTTTTCCCACAGGAGGAAGGAGGAGCATCTGCACTGAGGGGAAAGCAAATGGGCACCGGCAGGACCCCACCAGCTGCCCACGTACACACACACTTGACTTGCTTTGCTTTCCCAGGTCACAAGCTGGTGTTTTTGCAGGCATTCCTACAGCAAGGGGGGTTCTGAGCACCAGCAGGTTTTCTGTACTCCTCTGGCTTTGCTTTCCACCCTCTTCTCAGCTACGGCGTTACCCATTTCCTCTCCTACGTCTGATCAGACTAAAAATAACCCATTAAAAAATCACGATGACTCCAATCGGAAACAAAATTAATTATGGTACCTCTCTGGAGCAGCTGTTCCCCTCCACCTGCGAACCAACGACAGGAGAAGTGTGATTCACCAGCCTGAAATGAAAACCCTGGGAGGTGGAGAGGGGAGCTGCCGTGAAACTCAGTGCCACCGAGGAGAGGACGTGACAGCAGGTCATGCAGACATATCTGCACCTTGGTTAAGGTCTGGGGTAGCCAAGTTTTGAAATTATATATGTTCTGGGGCTTCTAAACCTGCCCGGCTCCATCCTAGGTAGGTTTCAGACACATGCCTCTGGCTTCCTAATTAAGGGGGAAGCCACAAGCAAGGCAGAGTCAATCTCTTGGAAGAAGCTCCCCTCTTCTGCAGTTGTTTCTGTCAACGGGGATGATTAAGGTGACTATAAATGATATTAATGTTGTCCTTAAAACGTCATAAGGAAATCTGCTGTGAGCCAGGCTGCTGTTTCCTTGGAATTCAGAAAGGTGCCTGTTTGTTTTCCAAACAGCCGTTTGCCGCAGACAAACAGAGAGCAAGAGGAAATACACGGTGCGGGATGGGGACTGAAAGAGTGGGCGAGCTGGGAAGAGCTGCTGGAGCAGCACAGCCAGGGCTCTCCTACAGCTCCAGCATCGGTTGTCACAGTTAAGGAGCTGATGATGTTCGGGAGAGTCACAACAAAATATTCAGTTTAGAAATGATTTTGTTCCCATATCATATTAGCTGTATTTCCCTTCTGTCATTGCCATTTACAAGGATATTGACATAAAAACCGATGTTTGTTTTGTTGAGCTCATTTTCTCTTCCTACCTATTTCCCCTCTGAAATCATGAGGTGAACTATTTGCAGAAACAATATATTTGATAAATATACTCCTTTTTCCTTTTCACAAATTATCTAGGAACAGACATTGATTTTTTATTACTTTGTTCATTATCTAAAGTATTTGCCAAATTGTTTACAATAATATTCCAAACCATGCATTGCTACCAAGCGGCCTGTCACAGCTATCGTTAACAATTTGACTTAGTGATTTACTTTCTGGAGCCGAATCTTGAATAATTCTTCATGTCATTTCCAAATCCCGAAGACACTGTTAATTTGCTTTGCAGGAGCATCTTCTATTCCCTGCCACGCATCAGGATGACACTGTGCTGGGTGCTGCATAAACACAGATGAAAAAAAAATCCTATTTCAATACACAGTCCAAGTCCAGAAACAGCTGGATGTCATAAGAAAAGCCTGAGCACAGAAAAAGGTGAGTATGATGGACACTGGTTTAGCGTCAGAGCAGTCAAAGAGTTGTCAAATATTTTGTTATCATCATGGCAAAGAAGAGTCTCTGAGCAGAGACTGGAAAAACAATGAGGTATTTTACAAAAATACCTAAATAATTTTGGTTTATTCATTGATCTGATAGTAATGGTCCCCCATGTTATTTAATATTGCTTGAGTTCTTCTCAGTCCTCTCAGTCTTCTCAGCAGGCTGGCTGCATGAACAGCTGTAGTATCAAAATGTCTAGAAAACCAGTATTTGTAGAGATATTTGTAATGTCCGTTACCCTCTCTTGTAATGACATTTTCAGAGATTAAAGAGATCACAAATACAATCAGAGCAAACATAAGCAAATGTACTTTCTCAACCTTCACTTTAAAAGATAATTTCCTAATTTCAATCAGGAAACATTCTTGGTTTAACTGCCCGTAGTTTTCCTGCCTGAAAAGGAAAGAGTTTGCATAAAGTGACAAAGACTCCATGTATGAAGACTTTCCCCCATAATTTTCTGCAAGGAGCTCACAGCTCTTTAAAACTAATAATCACCATTTCAATATATAAAATCAAGCTTCAGCAGAATCAGGCCAGAGCATACCATATGTGACTGCTGGGATTATATAATGGGAAAGTTCTCATTGATTTTTATAAAGTGCTGGATCCCAGAGATTTTAAAATTAGGCACGGAGGCTGACCCAGTTTGGGTGGAAAAAGCTTACAGAATCCCAGGGAAGAGCACAGCCCAGGGAGAAGTCTCAGGAGGTACAGTTATTTTTAACCTTTCAGACCTGTGCGACAAAGAATGAATTCTGAAAACTCTGGGTAGAAAAGAGGCATTTAGTGTCAAAATTTTAGAATCCTCTACCCCCTCGCCTAGATCTTGACCCTGGTAGAAAACTTGTACAAGAAACTTTTTTTTCGGATTGAGAAAAAAATTTTGGAGTAGACTGAAGCTGCCATTTCAGTCTTCCCTCCACAAGTGTAGAAGACAGAAGTAAAACATTTTCTAGGATGGGATTCAACTAAAGAATAGAATATGCAAGGCTAGAACACCAAGACAGAAAGGGTTTTTGTTTTAGCTGGAATCAAGAAAGTTAAATTTGTAATCAAACATGGCATTCACAAACTGTTGAAATAAAAAGATGCAATTAACATTTGAAAACTGCTCTAAAAAGTGCTGCAGTTTTCCAGTGATTAAGTGTGCCTCATTAGATGATCCAAACAAAATTTGATCTGGACGAGTATTCTGTTGAAATTGTAATTGAATTTTCTTTCAGCCTATTGCAGGTTTCAGCCCTTCTTATAAATGTGACAGGACCATTAGCTGAATAGATTTTATTATACGTTCTGGACAGCATTTCAGATATGAATTTGTATATTTGTAGTGGAGTAATAATAAACAGGCGTTTGTGTTTCAAATCAGGTGGGGATGAGGTGTTTGTATTTGTATCTGAACTTATCATACCAGTGCATGTATTTTTAGCTGCTCTGAAACGGGAAGAGGACTGAGTGCACATTATTTTGACAATCTAGTTATATAGTACTTGCCATTTATGGATTGAAATCCTCACGGCCGTTTCAGCCTCATTATACTGTATAAACGGGCTCAGCTCAGTCTCGAACACACTCCCTTTTCCTGATCCCAAGGGAGGGAAAGGTAGGGAAATGCAATAATAGAAGAGGCAGAGCAAGGATGGAGAACTTGGGCCTCATCTCCAAAAGCCCCTCTAAAACCCTGGGGATAAATA
Organism: Numenius arquata; assembly: GCF_964106895.1. Taxonomy (NCBI): domain Eukaryota; kingdom Metazoa; phylum Chordata; class Aves; order Charadriiformes; family Scolopacidae; genus Numenius; species Numenius arquata. The sequence goes on along the minus strand of NC_133579.1, from coordinate 18,107,167 downwards.
TGATGGGGAGCTGTCAGCGAGGCAGGGGAGTCCAAGCTGGCTTATAACTTGTTGGTCTAGGACTTCTGTGGCGTCTCACACAGCCATTTTAAGGCAGCCTTTTATTAGCCCGTGGGGAAATTTTACAGCATGGGACTTTGGAGGAGGTCATGAATCCGGCGGCGTGGCCAGCGAGAGATGGGAGAACATCTGGAAGCGGAGCTCACCCCTCCCTGATGCTCTCCAGTCCTGCCCCACACTGGGATCCTCCCCAGGCAACCCCGGCACAGGCAGGGCAGGCAGCTCTCGCCCTGCGAATGCTGCCAGCACACACCGGAAGGTCACGTCCCCTGCTGTTTGCTGCTGGCACTCGGGGCACGGCAGCAGCTCAGCAATAGGCAGCTTTGGGCAATCATGTCTGGATTAGCTCCTGCTGCTGTCGCTTATTCTCACCGCTCACCGTGCCTGTCAGGTGTCCCAGGACATCACCACCTGGGACCGAGCTGGGAAGGGCTCGGGGGATTTACCACATTGGTGGTTTGTTTTTTTTTTAATATTTCCTTATTTTTCTGCTCAAGCCAGATCAAATTCCTGATCGTGTCCAAGTCTTGGCGCAAACGCTAAGGCAATGCACTGCGGTACTGGCAGAAGGTGGCAATGCCTTAAGCTGGTATTGCCAATGAGGACACGGGCAATTTCTCAGATGGAAATCACTGGCCTCACAGCCGCATTTTGTTAACAGAGCTGAACATTTCTCATTCATTGCAAGCTGGCTTAGTTTGAGTCCTCCTTCCCATTTTTAGTGGAAGAAAAATAATTCTAAGTCAGTGCCTTGAAAATGAGGATTTTTTTTTTGACATAATAATCTTCCCTAGTTCTTGCAAACTTTTCCTTTTTTACACACAAATTTTAGTGTTGCCACCTTTACCTAAAAGTCAGAAGTGCAATCTTGCCCTGTTGATCCTCAGTCATTTGCTGTCAGAGAGACAGTACAAAGCACACGATGGCAGAAAGGAGCTCGGACAAACTTCATTCTAAGGCAAGAAAGAATCAGATTTCATTGATCTACAACTTGATATTCAGTTCCTGCAACTGAATAGAAAAAAGTAATTTATAACCTATTAAAAACCCAAGGATGATTTTAGTCTTTTTTTTTTTTTTCTTTTGGAGAAATCAGTCTTTCAGAATAGCCTGGGAGTTGCGAATAAAGAAGAACTTTACTATGTTTATTTAGAGAACCTAACCCCTTGGAGCCAGCATTTTCACTAATGCATTTTACATTAGTGGGCTGCATCAGGAAATCCTGACTTTTGGTGCCAGGGGGGTAATTAATATCAGATCATGTTTGCAAAATGGTTGTGTTTATGTGGGAATGAGGACTGAGCTCTAACTGGCATGATTTGAAGTACTCAACTTTGCTACGGAGCTTCAACAACTTGCTAGAGAGTGGGATGTTGAAATTAAAGTACTAGGTCCTGATGGCTTAGTAGAGCTACGGCCGCTGAAGAGAGCTGCACTCTTTAGGATTCTGTTCATAAACCTTTAAGGAGAGCCTGAAGTGTTTTTCTTAAAAATGTGAGGGGATTGTAGATAACATAGAAACGCTGTTTGTCTGAGATGTTCCAGGAAGGGCCAAAATATGCATAATATGGTTGTCATCCCTCAGCATAACCCCCCCACTCCCCATCACTCCCTAGTCTCTATGCCCACTAGCTAGCAAATACACACAGATGGTGTAAAAAGGTATTTTCAGCACATCTGAGAAGTACTTGCTTTTGTGTATGCACCAGCTAGCATGGTCTAAAGCAATAGGTGTGGGCCAGTTAAATAACCCTGCAAAACATTCCTGCTGAGCTCTGTGTCTTGCAGGGACCCTGCTGTGCCACCACCACAGTGCTCCCCACCCTAGGAAGTGCAGTTCCCCCTCTGCTTGGCACCCAGCTGACCTGCTGCTTCTCCCAGAGAAAGAGGAAGAACACCTCCTCTTCCTCCCTGCTCAAGCAAGAGTGTCTGGGGAACGGGGGCACCTTTTGTGATGGTGATACAGCCTCCTTCCCTAGCACAGGCACTGTCTGCAGCTCCAGCCAGCACATCTCCAGCTCAGGTAAAGGTGGCGGAACGATATCCTGAGCATCATTAGGTTCTTGGTATCAAAAAGAGAAAAAGCACCACCATCTTCTATGGATTGAAGAACGGCTTATTTAGTAGAGAACTTGGATTTTCACCTTCCCAAAAACTCAGTTTCTCAGCACCAACTCTGAAACTTGTACTGATGCTTAACAAGGTTGAAAATCACTCAGGAGTTTAGCACCTTCTGAATCATAAAATCATGAATTGGTGTAGGCAGCGTTTAAAATTAAGGGACGTTTTCTTAAGTTAAAAAGGAGTCACAGTACAACTGAATAGCAGCAGCAACTGATGTTCAAAATGAGAGTTTCCCAGCATCCATTTCCATGGGACGTGGCAGGTGGCCGGTTCTCTGCAAGACCATTTATTTACTCCCTCCCCATCAGATCCTTTGCTGGAACTTCATGGCTCCCTCAGCGGTGCTGGGGATTAAAAGTAAAGGTGTAATCTATGTTAGAGCTAATATATGTTTTGTACTATAATGAGCCAATATACTATTATGGATCTTGTGGTCAGCTCTCTGTGTTTGATAAATACGATCAATACATGTTATTCCCCTCTGAGATCCACCCACCATCATCTCTCCATACTCACCTCTTGCCAGTACTCATTTGGGAATAATTATCCCCACCAAGAGCCTACCTCTAACGTGCCCACTGTCTTTTCTCCTACCATAAATTGGTCTGATATGGGCACTAAGATAACAAATCTAGACTGTATCATTATTATTGCTGTTATTTTACTAGTTCCTTGATCCTAAAACAGGGGTAGCAATCTAATCATTTGCTGTAACTATAGTAAAGTTAGATGTGCCTAATGAACTGTTCCTCATCAGGTATTTGTGAAACTGATCAGTCCTACGTAAATGGAGGATTAACGTCCTACGCTTGAGTATTCCTCAGCAACACCGTATACAGCTTTTGTTGTGTGAAGTGATGTGAAGTAATGGACCACCTCTTCCTTTTCTACTGGTATCTCTGAATTGTGGTATTTCATTTTTTGGCTTGCTTTGATTTTATTTCAAAGTGTTCTACTATTTTTTTAAGCTTAATCCTAACAATGAGAGCTTTCTGTTCTCCTCCTCTTTTGTAAAAGTAGAGCAGAGCTCTGCAGAGCCCTGGAATGGGATGCCCAGAGAGATGGCGGTCTCTCTGGAGATATTCAAAACCCGCCTGGACCTGTTCCTGTGCAACCTGCTCTAGGAACGTGTCCAGGCAGGTTTTGAATGTCTCCAGAGACAAAGACTCCACCACCTCCCTGGGCAGCCCATTCCAGTGCTCTGCCACCCTCAAAGTAAAGAGGTTCCTCCTCATGTTTAGGTGGAACTTCTTATATTCAAGTTTGTGCTCATTTCCTCTTGTCCTATCCCTGGGCACCACTGAAAAAAGGCCGGCCCCATCTCTTGGTACCCTCCCTTTAAGTATTTATAAGCATTGATCAGATCCCCCCTCAGTCTTCTCTTCTCTAAACTAAAAGACCCAAGTCCCTCAGCCTCTCCTCCTAAGAGAGGTGCTCCAGGCCCCTAATCATCTTTGTAGCCCTCTGCTGTACCCTTCCCAGCAATTCCCTCTCCTTCTTGAACTGGGGAGCTCAGAACTGGACACAGTACTCCAGATGGGGCCTCACCAGGGCAGAGTAGAAGGGGAGGATAACCTCTCTTGACCTGCTGGTCACACTCTTCCTGATGTACCCCAGGATGCCATTGGCCTTCTTGGCCACAAGGGCACATTACTGGCTCATGGTCATCCTATTGTCCACCAGGACTCCCAGTTCTTTTTCCACAGAGCTGCTCTCCAGTAGGTCAGCCCCCAACCTGTACTGGTGCATGGGGTTATTCCTCCCCAGGTGCAGCACCCTATACTTGACTTTGTTGAAGTTCATCAGGTTCCTCTCTGCCCAACTCTCCAGCCTGTCCATGTCTCGCTGTATGGCAGCACAGCCCTCCGGCTTGTCAATGACCCCTCCCAGTTTTGTATCATCAGCAAACATGCTGAGGGTACACTCTATCCCTTCATCCAGGTCATTGATGAATATATTGAAGAGGACTGGACCCAGTACTGACCCCAGGGGAACACCACTTGTTACAGACCTCCAACTAGATTCTGTGCTCCTAATCACGACCCTCTGAGCTCTGTCTTTCAGCCCGTTTTCAATCCATCTCACTGTCCATTCTTCTAATACACACTTCCTAAGCTTACCTATGAGGATGCTGTGGGAGACTGTGTCAAAAGCCTTGCTGAAGTCAAGGTAGACAACATCCACCGCCCTCCGCTCATCTATCCAACCAGTCATGCCTTTGTAGAAGGCTATCTAGGTTAGTCAGACATGACTTCCCCTTGGTGAATCCGTGTTGACTACTTCTGATAGCTTTCTTTTCCTCCACATGCTTTGAGATGACGCCCAGAACAAGTCATTCATCTTCCTTGTAGTAGACTTTTCCCACTCCAAAGTCATCAGCCACTAAGCAATAGAAGCAAGCCTCTTGGGCAACTTCTCCCTCACACGTACTGGTGCTTGGAAGGTGCTGTGCTCTTTTAGAAACTCGGGGAGCAGCTCCCTGTAGAGATCTTCCCCCAAAAGCCCTGCTTCCAAATGGTAAGTATGATGTAAATCCAGTAATTCATAGCTGTCTCTTGGGCTCAGAGCCTCCTCATAGCAATGTAGAAGATGGTCTCCAAGGCATACCAAAGGAGGAACTATACATGATCTTACCATCCACATGGGCAGTTCCATAAATAATTGCTAACTGTTCTTTATCACAGACATCTTCCAGTGTCTCCAGCAGCAATTCTACCTCTGTATCTTTGTCAGGCTTCAAGGCAAGTCTTGCCTACCATCCTTCTAGAAAATGGGCATGGTCAAAAGGTGAGCTGTCATGTCTTACAAAAACAGAACAGACGATCAACAGTCACGTGATGAGAGAAACAGCAACAAAGGAGAGAGATTCTCAATAGTCATCTAAATAAACACACTTTCTGCACTATCGATGGCATAACATGTGGTAGCCTACAAGTTACTGAGTTACTGGACCATCATGTCGCAAAGACACAAATGCACACCAGCCAGCGTAACACCCTGCAGCATCCTGCTGCAACAACTCTCAGTGGAAACGTAGGCAGCTCAACAAAAGGTGCTTTGGCCCACTAGCTCGCTTCAGAGAACTGATACAAATCGGTCGTGCAGACATACTGCCAAGTGTTCATTCAACTAGTGACCAACTGTCAGCGGTCATTTAAATAATGGTAATAGGGCAGAGTATAGAGAAAACTTAGTCAGCAGGTCACCTCTATCGTGCTTGGCCCACAAACTTCAGGTCTACCACATTTTAAACTCCAATTTCTAAACAGGCAAAAGAACTACTGAAGCAGTCAAATTAATTCATAGAATCATAGAATGGTTCGGGTTGGAAGGGACCTTAAAGATCATCCAGTTCCAACCCCCCTGCCATGGGCAGGGACACCTCCCACTAGAGCAGGTTGCTCAAAGCCCCATCCAGCCTGGTCTTGAACACTTCCAGGGATGGGGCATCCACAACTTCTCTGGACAACCTGTTCCAGTGTCTTACCACTCTCATAGTGAAAAATTTCTTCCTAGTATCTAATCTAAATCTCTCCTCTTTCTGTTTAAAACTGTTACCTCTTGTCCTATCACTACACCCCCTGGTAAGGAGTCCCTCCCCATCTCTCTTGTAGGCCCTTTTTAGGTACTGGAAGGCTGTTATAAGGTCTCCCCGGAGCCTTCTCTTCTCCAGGCTGAACAACCCCAACTACCTCCGTGTTCCTTGCTCCTCTCTCAGCAGAGTGGGTCTCCCATAAGATTCCTGGTTTTCTGCCTTCCTTGTTTGCTGCCAGAGAACAGGAAAACATGAAGCAACATGAAACTAGAGGGCAAATAATACAGGCCACATCAAACTAAGCTTCTGAGGTAATAAAGGATCAGCGCTGTCTTTACAGTAGCAGCCGTAACAAGCACCAATGAACACCAGGCTCCATTAGACATGTCAGCAGGCACACAAGGCACTTGTAGCAGTTACAGATGTCCTAGGACCCACCAAGCGTTTATTTACGATCCTAAAATCAGCCACTTGCCATCAGCCAACAGCTTTGGGGGGGTACAACAGAAACCTTCACGCCCGCCTCGGTTTTGCAAAGTTCTTAGCTTTCCTGAGCCTACACAGATACCAGAGCAGGTGATAAATCTGAAACCAGCGTCAAGCTAGCAAATACTTTGTCATACTCAGATAGGCAGGCTCTCTGGGCCGAAGAAATTAAAAAATCTGGTGTTTCGTAGGCAGAACCCTTTTTCCAGTAAGTTTCTAAATAAGGTATTTCATGATAGAAAGGAAACATTTTATCCAGGCTGGAAACAGCCATGGGAGCAAAGAGATAAATGTATTTATCTAGGTGCTCAAATAAGAAGAGCCAGCTCTGAAATGATCTGTATCGTTGCGGAGATAAAAAAAAAAAAAAAAAAGATACACAGATCATTAACCTTTGAGATTGACACCGTATCAACTTGGCAAGAAACTATCTTAACAAGTAAGGCCATAATCAGTATTTAGACAGAAACTCTTTAAGAAGTGTGGCACTTGTTCATATTGTAGCCCTGTGGAAAGGAAGTCTAAAGGCTCTGGGCTGGCAAAAGCTACGACTGGAAAAATGTAAAGAAGGCAACTTACCACTGGAGACTAAAAATTCTTCACTTGAAGTTTGCTAAAAAACAGTCAGGAGGTAGAATTGATGTAACAATTTGATAAAAACAAAATCTGTATTCCTACCAAGCCTGCCCTAGCAAATGGCCCTTTTCTACACAAGTCTCTGTAATGGACCTGTGTCGAGATGCCAGGGCACTTCTGGCAACACCGACTGCAGGAGGTGATTAGAATTTATGCCGTGTAAAATTAACTTTTAGATTAAATGACAATTATGAACCAAAATGCAAAAGCATTTATATGGCAATTCACCTCACGCCATTTGTTTAGAAAGTGTCAAGTCAAGTGAACGCAACTCTTCAGTGCTCCGAAGAGGGCACAGACTGAGAGCTCTGCCCATTCCAGCAGCTTTTCCCCCACCTGCAAAGCCACTGACACACCGAACTACCGTCATTTCTTAAGATCAAGTGAAGAATAGTAAGGGAAAATAAGAAAACATTATCTACAGAAAACTGGAAAAAAAAAATCCTCCTCTTGTAAAATCCTCAGATGTCAGGAACAGGAAATGGTACGTTCCGCTAGATTAGTCCAGAATTTGTTTTGAAAACCTGCATCACAGGAAGCTTCTCAGAATCGAGTGACAGCAACCAGCATCTTGCAGGCTCAAAACTCCAGTATTTCACTATTCAAATTGTTTTGGTGATATAGTTCACCATAGCAGAAAAACACAATTCTCTGAACAGAACATTGCCACCCCAGTTCAGACCTACGTTTCCGCACCTAAACCACCATTCTGCACCTAAACCAGTAGTCTGCTGCTGATGTCTACTTCCAGGTTTTGCAAAGTGAGGATCTAAAAGTTAGGATAAAAAGAAATCTAAATACACACCCAATATTTACTCTCAAGGCATCATCAGAAATATCTTCCATGCTGCTTGTTTTACATTCTTTCCAAAAAACCTCTTTCAGCTGATCTAATGTAACCGTGCGTGTTCTCATATATATATCCAATTCATTTTTTTTAATCCTACTAAGCCCCTGGCTTCAATAATATCTCGAGGATTGAGTTTGCAGTTGTGCATGTTGTAAAAAGCATTTTCTGTTACCGATTTTAAAGGTGTTGCCTTTAATTTTCATTATGTTGTCCGTATCCTTGCAAAAATCACATTTTTTTTTTGCAACAATTTACTATCTGTTAGGTACCTTTGGTTCACACACCCCGACTGCCGAAATAAGGGATCCCAAACATACCTCATTCACTCTTGACCGCTCATCACCCACTTACCAAAAAAAGATCGGTCAGGTAAAAGATATGGGAGACGAGGCCGAACGCAGCAATTCAGAGCACTGATAAAACTCGTTACAGTATTTTGTCAAGCGTTCGGTGCCACCCCTTTTTGAACGTTCTGGGGGCAGCGTGACTTCTGATACCCACCGACCAGAAGTTTCACTGCACTCGCGGCAGAACTTCTCCTGCCAGTTGATTAACTGCATAGGGGTACGCTGGTATTACCCCAGCCAGTACCCACCGTGCTGTACTGGTAACAACAGCCATTTATTAAGTTCTGCCACGGACCATGGCATTTCCACAAAGTTTTAAGTCCTGCATAATCTAAGTAGCACCATTTCCACCTCATTTTGCTACTGGAACATGTATTCTTTTCTCCAGCTTATTTGTGGAGCTAATTAGTGATCCCAATAGAGTTCTGGCATCATTTGTTACCAATCTCCATCATTTTTTTAGATTTAACATTTTTATTCCTCCCATCTTATCTAACTTCCAGTGCCTCACAGTCCACCTTACTGCATATACTTTATTTCCATGGTAGCAGCTTCTCAGGGAACTTCAGCCTTTGCGAACATACAAAATAAGATCAATTCCATCAGATTGTGCTATCATCTTTTACAATAATTCTAGCAGATGAGGGGCATACTTTGATCAGGGGTTTTTTGTTGTTTTTAAACTAACATACCATTTAATATACTACTGAATTTTTATTATTTTTTTAATTTAAAATTAATTTTAAAATTTAACTATTTCATCCAGTTATCTGTTCAATTCAGAAGGTTTGTTTGTGTTCCTTTCATAGGATTTCACCTTTATGCTTCTATTTTATGATACAGCAACTGTTGCCCATGTAGGAAAATCAGCTATTTTCTTTTTAAACTTCTTCAGGGCTTCTGGCTGAATGCTACCTGGACTTGCTGATATAATAACTTCTCTCCATTCTCTAAATTTAAGTATTCTCTCTTTTTTTGGAATCTAAAAACTGGTTGGTTTTTTTTCTTCTTTTTTTTTTTTTTTAAATCACATTAAAGTGTTTCAGCATCCTTCATGATGAGAGCCTCAGAAGAACAATGATATTTTTGCACTGAAGTCCTTGACAATCTTTAGACAGGAGTATTTTTAAAAAAAAAAAAAATCAATTACTTTAAACATTTTAAAGTAATTTTACATAAGAAAACAAAAGTGGGACTATCTGCAAAAAGACACATGCTCTACGAAGTGGCATGTTTGCTCACTTATGGTACAATGCTGTGAAGTCAATTTCACCTCAAACAGTGGAAAGGAGAACCTGCCTCACGAGTCAGTCACAGAGCAGAAAGGGAAACAAAAGCATCTTCAGATAGATGATGAGCAGGTAGAGCAAAATACGATGGCAAAAATCACAGCACTATGATAACCTGAAGTCACTCAATTCATTAGCTCCTCCTCTCTACTCTTTGAACATCTGTATAGTTTCTGTTCACGAATTCGACTTGCGGTCTCAGTCCCCCTCTTGGGTCTTACTTTCTACATTCTACACGTAAAATGCCAAATGTAACCCCTTTTTCACTAGTTTCCTATTGGTTGGATTTTATTTAATAGAGAATACCTACTAAAATGAACATGGTATCTTGTATTTCGCCCCGGTCCTGTCATGCATTCAGGTTTCTTTTTTGTTTAGGGAAAACTGGTTCTTTTTTAATCTATAATTTTAGTAGAAATACTTTCGCATGGAGCTATCTCCTCTCAAGTTGTTCTTCTGGCGTAGTATCAGAGGAATAAGGTAATTTTTGTCACCACCAATTAAAAAGTTTTACGAAACAGGACTGTTATAAAACAATTAAACCTTGCAAATGCAGTAGTCTCTAGGAGGGAAACCCTGGAGGAAATTCTGCTTATTAAAATTGCAATTTTAGTTTCCATTAAAAAGGAGAATAAGACAACAGAAGATGGGCTGGCAAGACAAATTATTTCTTAATGTCAGTTGAGCTTATTTCAAATGAGATAACGTATCTACACCAGGTTGAGTTCAACACATTTTTGCCTCCTCAACTCATTTATCTAATTCAGTCATCTTGATTATAGCCTCATGGACCTTCATTTTCAGAGGAAGAATTTCGTAACAAACAACCTACACAACATGCTGATTACTGAACAGTTAATTCTAATTAACTTGGCTATGGCAAGAGAATTTTGATAAAGTCCTAGAATGCAAATACAGTTTGGTTATTCTGGCCAAACTTCTATAAAATAAAAACCCACAGCAGAGTCTCCAGATGAGACATCAGAGTGATAGGGATCTAATTTAAAGAAACAAATGAGAAAATTAAAATCACAAATAATTTATTCTTCCATTAGAATTGATGGAGTACAGTTTTAAATAGCAATGAAGTACACAGTGGTGGAAAATTGGCACAGAACCTACAAGCATTTCATTCATAATAATGTTCCTCATGCCGTATCTGTTCAAACCTTGATGTGTTTTTTCTATCGACTTTAAAAAAATTGTTTTCCCTTTAAAAACAATGAATAAGTTGAAAATCTTGTCTTCCATGTAAAAAGTCATACATATTATGAACACTAGCTGTTTTTCTTTCCCCCCACCCCTCCAACATGATCACCAACTGAAAAAAAAAAAAAAGAAATATTATTTTACTCCTGGGCTAATTTAAAGTTTTTTCCTTTATAGAAGTTGCCAGGAATTCTTGAATGCATGTATTCCTGCACAACAGAATATCCATTTATTTATCTGATATACAGTTGCAGGACCGCCTTAAACCCAATTTTTTTTGTGTACTGTGCTATTGATTGAGGTGCTGCCTCTATCTCACATGCAACACTATAAGCATTAATGCAGTTCAAAACAAAATTTTGCATTTACCTCACCAACAGGTTTTATATTTGATGTTATAAAACACCCCTTGGTCTCATGTTAACCAATAAGAAAAATGGACACACACACAAAATGCCCCCTTTCTAAAGGTATTAACTCCCAGTTAGGAAAGTTTAGATAGGCTTTACAAAGTCTTCTAGGCTATTTTGATACATACGAATTATTCAACTAAAGGTTAAAATACACTTATACAATACAGTCCTGTCCTCCATATTCTTTTTCAAGTTCTTTGCATATTCAAGCCAAGTAAAATTAACACTTGTCATTTTCTTTGTTATTGCAATTATTAAGAGGGATTACAGCTTGCTTATGCAAAGCTGTGACTAAACACTTGAGAAATAAAACCCAAACATTTATCTTGTTACCCAAAAAAATGTTGCAGAAAATTGTCAAACTATGTTAGAAACAATTTTTACAAAAATGCTTCACTCAAAAATTGGAAAGCTTAAAAAATTAATCTTTGCACAATAGTATATTATACCATCCTTAACCGTGTTCCCATTTAGATAACTGGGATTCTTACTCTTTGTACATGAACCTATCAGTGATGTATGATGCTCTCCATCTTTTTTCACTGTTATCTTTATTGTACACCATTTCGAGACTTATACAATCAAGCACTTATCATGCCCCAACCCATTTTTAACAGTAGATTTCTTATCCTGCCCAGCGAGTAGTGTACTGTCTTGCATATTCACCACATGAAAAACATAATATACAAAATATTGCTGCTGTAAAAAGTGTGCATTTCCCCTTTCCCCCTACAAAAAAAATCTGTGGAAAAAATATTAAATTCCCATAACCTTCATAAACATACAAAGCTGTTCGCACCTTTCAGTCTGTAACAGTCTATTTGACATACAGTTCTCAACTCACTGCAAATTGTTATGTCACATATTTTCTGTCCAATATTGCCATCTAGAGTAGAGATGTGAAATCAGTTTCTGAGAATCTACAGTCTTTAACAATTAACCCATAAAGACTGTATACCATAAAACAGCCACAAGATTTTTCCAAAAGCTAGATGGAATGGGAGGTTCTCATCTCAGGAAGATGTCCACAGTGCTGAGGAGACAATATGGCTGCTAATAGATACTGCCTACCGGAATGTGAGTACTTTTTCACTGTTGATAATTTCCATACTGACCCTAAAAAATAAATTCAAAATACATAATTAGACCACAAGGCATATTTTCCTGTATTAAAAGCTGAAATCAGAAAACCATCCAAATAAACTGTGATGTTTAAAGGTGGAAACAAGTAACAATAAATGATAAAACAATGTAAGTAAGTAGTACAGAGTCTCATGTCACTACAAATCATTCATGTTTTATTGTAAAAGTAAGACTGATGATATGGATTTAAAGCCAGGAACCTAATTTGATTAGAAGAATATGTAATTAAATTCAGCAGACTGCTGTGAAATTTGCAGAACACCATAAAAAATAAGAGACGGGAATTACTCCCACCTAAACCTTGAAAATTATTTCAAAAAGACAAGGTCACCTAAATACAAAGTAATTTAGGAAACCAACCTGCTTTCAGAGATACCTAAAAATACCATCTATCAAGCATGGACTGATACATGTATCAGAAATGAAGACACATCCCAGTGCACATCAAGAATTAGTCAACATATCCTATGAAAATAAATTAATTCTATAGATCCAATACACAGAATTATCACCCTTACTGATACTCTCTCTTTCTTTTCACACAATGTCACGTACTGCAGGGGAAAGCACAGGTGAAGGATCAATGCTACACGTTTACCATGATACTTCACCACAGGCTTCAAGGCTTGCAGAAACAAGTAGTGTGCTATGAAGTGAACATTCTCCAGACTGCAGTCCCACCGCCATTCCATGTTAAGTACCATCACGATATGGCAGTATTTCAAATTTCAGTTTTATGTCGTTATGTCAGTTTTTTCCATTGTAATATGACAATCAGGCTGGAAGAAGAGTTTCAGAACAGCTGCCAGATGAGAATTTATTCAGCACAATACCTATGGGAATGGCCAGTATGAAAGAGTGAAGAGGTCTTCTATAACTGAGTGCAGTGGAACGCAGATTGCACACACTGAAGGAGCAGAGCCTATCTACAGACAGGGTTACCCACTTCCACTGCAAAGAAAGCTGGAAGAAACTCAGCAAATTGAGATTAAGTTTCCTTGACCCTACATTTGCAACAAACAAAGCATTCTTCCATTATTTGCAGGAGGAAGTTACTAGTTCAGTGCGTGAGCATTTTGTTTATCTGTTAAATAGTTAGAAGTAATTGCATCTCTAAACTACCACACTGGAAGAAGAGTTTGTTCCTTCTTCCTTCTCTTTTCTAATTTCTGTAGAAAGGAAGACAACTGTTCTCCTATAAAAATGTGGGCAATTGTGTCTATTCTCACTTCTAAGGGAAAATTCTTCTTGAAAGTTCAACTGATCTTCTACTGACATGCCAGGATTTTATTTAAACACTAGAACCTCAACTTGATCATAAGGTATATTTAGTTACTCTCATTTCATTTATGCTGAGGAAAGCAGTAGTGTATGTTTTAATGATATTTCTTAATGATTCATATTACAAAGATTAGATTTTACAGTTTAGTACCTTCTACAGGAATAAAACCTCCGCTTCATCCTTTAGAAGACAGGGTTGTTTGTTTTTTTTAACAGGAGTCAACCACTACAGCTCTAGCCTAGAGTTTTGGTTCCTGTTTGTTTGTTTAAAACTTATCTTAGTAGTGATAGGAAAGAAACAATTGATTTTTAAGGTCGCTTCTTTCCCATGCTCAGTGTTCCTTTATACTGCTCAGAGAAAATCTGTGCAGAAATAGGTTTCATGTCTCCCCACACAGCTCTACAGTAGAAGGTGGTTCTGTAACTGCAGAGGAGAATTACTAGGTTCGTGTTTGCGTTAACACTGCAAAGCAGTAATGAAGAATGATCCACCATGAGATTTAGGAACCTCATTTTTCATATTAGTCATCCACCATGAAGCTATGAAACAGATCACCCTAATTTCTAAGGTCCAAAAATATTGTCTGGAGTGTCTCACTTTGCCAAATTACATTAAAACTTTGCAAACTCAGAAGAGACTGACTAATTATCTCCAGACAAATGATTCCTGGGTAACTCACCTGGAAATAAGATACATGAGAATTGTATATACACACCTAAGGATGTCCTCAAATACATTAGTTTAAACGTCTGTAAGAAACTAAGATTATCAAATGAGTGTGTGAGAATCACAACTTTCTCATCAAATTAAAGAATACCTGGTCATATCCGTAAGGCCTCTGCTGTGGTGGCTGTGGTGGCCCAGGCTGCGTGGGTCTGTATCCCCCATACTGCTGGCCTTGCCCTTGTGGATAATTGGGATACTGAGGTCCTGGACCACTCTGGGAGGGACCTGGGGATCATTAAAATGTAAATGAAAAAAAAAGAAAAAAGGATTGCTTAAGGCATTAGGAAGAAGGTAATAGTAAAAGCATAGAATTTTACAACTAGGCAGGGCTAAGAAGTATCACTACTGTGCAATTAGGTCTTTTCCTACCCAAAAAACCACCAGGGATCAGTGGTCCTCCTCTCACCCTGGGAAGCACCTTCACTGCCAGGGCCTATGCTCCAACCACAGAAGCATTTACCTTAGTTTATATATTCATTATTTATTACCAATGCACATGGTTCCACACACAAGATCATCAGAGAGGGAAGAACAAGGCAAGAAATGACACGCCATCAACATGAGCACATTCCAGGATTTCGGGAGGCACACTCTCCTGCTGCTGTATCCTGCTCCACTTCCAGAACTTTGCAACGCCAGGAGCAGACAGATGATCAGCTGCGTTTACCATTTGGACCTTTTCAAGAGACTGGCAGCACTGCACTGCCAGAAACTCAGTTCTCACACCACAGCAGGCAATCATAAATGAATGGGACATCAGGCAAGCAAGTTACATGCACAAAATGTGAAATGTGACAACAGTAAATGCTATTGTGGGATGGAAAAAAAAAAAAGTACCCTGCTAGTCTATACTCCTCTGGTCATCTTAACTTTCCAGGAAAAGGATAGGCAAAATAAAAAAAGAACCAAACCCAACTTTGGCTCCAGCCTTTTTTTGGCTGTAAAAGGAAGCAGTTCTTCTGTCAATACAAACTCTTTCTGTTACTGTTCACAGGGACTCAGCATGCCCGCCATCGGAAGCTGCACGTTACTACCATCAGGCACCGCAGCCGTGTTTCAAACAAAATTAACCTCATCCCTTCCTACCTTGGGCGAGACAGTGTACTACGTATTTCAGTGACACTCCACATGGATCTTTTGCACTGGATCTAAGTTAGCTTTTTTAACATCACCCCTTAAAAATGGGCAATCAGGAAGAATTGCAACTCTTTAGAAGTGCTTTCTTTCAAACAAACCAACCTTTTTTTTTTTCTTAGAAGCAACAGATGTGTTTTAGTAATAGCGTGATTCAGTGCTAGGGAGGGCAAGTTTTAGCCCCAGGCACTGGACATTAAGATAACATCAGCTGGTAACTCTTTCAGTAATTCTGGATCTATGAGACAGTCAAAAAGATGACCTGGAGAAGAAAAGCTCCATAGATTATCACCATTCTCCTCAGGCCTCAGATCCCCTTGAACTATACAGTTTCAGCTTTCTACAGTGGAACAAAACCTTAAAGATTGATAATAATGACCAGGACGCTGATTTATTTTTGCAAATTAGAAGGCAATTAAATATTAAATGGAGCAAGGACACTACATCCTAAAGAGTGCTGCATTCATCTGACAAATGAAACTTGGTTTTATTTATTCATGGTAATTCTTTGTAGTTGAATTCTAAATATTCAGTGATAGATTTTATGAAATAAAAATGAAACTTCAATATCTAGGTCTGCTAAAAATAGAAATTGAGAAGTATGCTATTTGGGTTTACAAATTACAGTGGGTAAGTCATTCCAACAGATTTCTTCATGCCCTTCCTCTAGTATTTCTTAACCTAAGTTTTCAGAATAAGTCAGATTGTATTTCTTTACTTATAACATTTAGAATAGTGAGCTAGATGGACCTTCACTCTGATCTTCATTCTGTTCCTGTGCTATGTTTAGCAGAATATAAATGCATGAATATTATTTTAGAACTATCGATTCATCCATAACAAAGGAGAAAACTTGCTAAATCTCAGTGGATCCCCTAAAACTTAACTGTCTCAACATAACTATATTCAATGTGAGTCTGTCATTTATCTACATGGCAAAGAAGTTGGCCATGAACTTCCTCACATACTCATAATGCCAGAAGTTTTAGCATTTAAACCTGCAACAGCACTAAAAGTTAACATACATAGATTTCAGAGATTCCTTCTTCTGAGATAGATACATACAGCTTTACAATACACAAGCAAGCAAAACTTAAAGAGAGCAGTATTTTCTGTATGGTCTTCTGACCTGCAGTTTTCAGAAGTAATACACAAAAATTACATACTACTACTTTAGTAGTAGTAGTTTCCTGTTTAGGACATTTTCCTAGAATCCAAGCACTACATTATCTCACTTGTGGCAGAGCTGTCCCTGGCCACGGCAAGGGGTTGAAACTAGATGATCTTTAAGGTCTCTTCCAATTCTAACCATTCTGTGGTTCCTGCCATACATAGTACAAGGCAGCTTGTACTACCAGTGCAAATCAAGAAAACAAACTCTTGAAAGCTGCATTGGCAACGCTTCTATTAATTTCCTTACTGATCAGTACAAGAATTTAAAAAGAATGATTAATTTATGTTGGATAAAATTTTCAACTATTTTTCAAAAGATCTTGTTCTAAATGGCAAATCCAGGGATGAAAGGGTATAAATGGCTCTCTGCGACCCTTCTGACCTCCTGAGTCTGTGTTCACCTACAGAGGACAGAAAATACCACAGTCTTTCTAAATTACAGACACCTGTTATAATGTTTTCTAGCCACACTAGAAATGCTACCACATTTCTATGCTACCACATTCTCCTAAATTGCCTTCTACACCTTCTTGTTTTGCCCCAGCAAAATTGCGGGCATACAGTTTCTTTTGCACAAGCCTGGCCATTCAACCCAGTAAAACAGGAATGGAATAACACGAGGATCTCCCTCGGTCTTTTCATTGATTGCTGTCTGTGTCTTCAGGTTCTTACCATAACCCTGCTGTTGTCCTGGATAGCCTTGCTGGCCTGGGTATTGCTGCTGTTGTGGTGGATAACCCTGCTGTTGGGGTGGTCCTTGATATGCATCTTGCTGCTGACCATATTGCGAGTTTCCTGTAAGACGATTGCAAGAAAGCAAAAACTTATAGAGATACCTACTTCATTAATTATTTTTTTTTCTTTTTCCTTCTAAGATGCACAGCCAACAACACAAGAACAAAATGAAAATGCAGTATCAATTTCAAAAACTGAACAAAACAAAGAAAACTCAAACCAAACAGAAGGAACTCGGCCAAACGAACTGCAGTTAAAGCCAATTTTGCAAAGTTGAACTGCAGCATTTTCAGCATCTCTGCCAAACGAGCAAAACATTTACTGGAACATCACAGTCATAAGATCATGACTATGCTAAACAAAATAAAAAAAAAAAGACAAAATTAAGGACAGCTACAAGAGCACAGACTAGCTACACAAGATCAGCAAGCTGTTTCCTAACGGCACTATAAGTATACAAAATAGATACACACACAAAAAGATATACAACTGAACCAACAAATTTATGTTTAAATAAAAATTTCCATTGAGGTAAAAAAAAAATCTCTAGAATGTTTTAGTCATTTTACTGTTGTTAGAAATGGCATATTGTGGTTATATATTTTAGGTGTTTGCAAGAAATTATTCTGAATGCTTCAGGTTCCCTGCAGTTTTCAAGACAGCCAGCAACTAGTATTCTACAAGAGCTTTGCATGGGTTTAAGTCGTGTTGTGCAAGAATTGTTGTTCCCGTTGCGGGTGGGGGAGGAAAGGGAATGTATGTGCGTATGTGTGTGAAGGTATATAGATACCTCCTTCGTAGTAATGTTGTGAGGAATCCTCATAAGGCCTATCGTAGCCTTGTTCAGGATACGACGGTTGCTGATAACCGTAATCATTATGACCTACATCAATTCGACAAGAGACAGGAAGAAACGTTAATGGCCTCTGAGTGAAAACCCTACAATATTTCATTTCTCAGAAAAATGAAAAAAATTTCAACTGGATATACACGAAAAAGAATTTTCAATTGTATTAGCCAAAGACTTATTAATATGATTTCTTTTCATATTGAATTAACATGTGACAGGAAAAAAAAAAAAGGCTTAATGCAGTAGTTTTAGCAACATCACAGCAATGGATGGTCTTAACCTTCTGATAATCCTTGTTGGGAGTTAAAAAAAAAATGTACTTTATCTTTCACTCAAAAAAAAAATGAAAGCATTTAGGCCTTTCACATGTAAATAACCTGAATTAAATTAGAATGAACAAAGAAAGCAATTATCATACTTTGTCTAACACCTGTTCTGCTGATCTCCAATTCAAAAGCATATGCTAAAAGCAGTGTGAAATATAACAAATAAAGCTCAATGAAGTTACAAACCACAGTCTACATTAGATTTTGCTTTTAAGTGACAGGAAAATAACATTCTCAAGGTTTTCCCTACAAACAGAATTCCTACAAGTCATAGGAAAACTTTTCCTCTTACATTCCTCTTACATGAGTAGGATCATTACAAAGAAACCTTCCTTTTCAGAGACTACAGGCATCTCTGATAAAGAAACCAACATATACAGTAAGCATCCCACCTGTTGTTTCTAGAACAAACATATTTTGTCTTACAGATGACCAAAATACATCTGATTACTAACTTGGTCAAGAAAACAAGCCAAAATTTTGTTTAAATTTGAAATTAAATTATACAAATTATGTAAGTTTGGAATAAAAATAAGGAAAGAAGAAAACAGTTCTAAAACTGAGTGGTCTTTGTAATTAGTTCTGTATTATACATCGTTGATTGAATCTAATATGAATATATAACCATTAAAACAAGTCTTACAATATATTCTCTTTATGTTCTACATAAGAGCAATAATGAAACAATGAAAGAATGAATCTTTAGAAGGAGTAGAGAAGTAATAGAAAAGTAACCTATGCTGCCACAGAGTTGTTGATGGTAAAATCGAATTGTCCTTAATACATTAAATTGCCCGTAACCATTTGAAGTTCATGTGTAAGACATAACAGTTCCTAAATGAAAGCTTAATAATTACAAGTTAATGCAACTTGTAATTCAAACAAATAACTTGTATCCTTTTATTTGCAATGAATAGTTGCTTTGTCAATTACACAGCTTTGCTTTGTATACATTTTTAAAACATTAACATCAACTACATTCCTTGAACTTCTTAAGATACCATGAAGTCGCACACACGGTTATCACAGTAGTCATGAGTCAGCATCTTTGTTCTCCCACTCTCTGCTCAGCCTAAAAACAGGTTAATTGCAACTTTTCTAACTTATAAGACAATCCAATAGCCTTCAGCCCTCCAAATTCCAAGAGGCAGAAGGACAGATCTATGAAATTCAAAGTTCCAGTCTTGTCTCGAAAGCACAGGGGGGGACTTCTAAAGAGGATTCACAATTACAATCTCCTCAGGGCAGGGACCATTTTCTTTCTTTGTAAAAATTAAACTAAAGGCCCATACCATAGCAGCAATAACACATTTGTGCAAACCGAACATGTAAGTTAAAAAATAGAATATTTACAGAAAAAGCACATCTTTTTAGCAAGTTTTTCCACTTCAATCTTTAAAAATCTTTAATAAAAGGATATCGCCCCCTCTCTTATTTATAATAATGTTATGACTGTTTTAATTCATGTCAATTATACTAGATATGCTAAGGAACCCTCCATACTTTAAGATAAGCCAATTACAGAACTTCATGTTGAAATACTTAAACTGTTGTTAAGAGTTTCAAATGGGAGGATTACAAATTACATGCTTTGAGTAAGTTGTAAAATTAACTAGTCACAGTAACTTAAACTGTAGTAACAATTCCAAATTTGGAAGGTTTTGCCAATCTGAAGCATGATATCCAATTACTATTCTTGCCTCATTTGCTAATTTTGGGCATATGACTACATTAGTATTGGGCAGGTATAGAAAATGGGAAAGTTAACATTTATGAGAGATTACCATCAGGGTAATATTGCTGGTTCATGCCTTCTGGAGGACCTTGTCCACCATGACTGTATTGGTCCCCATAATAGTCTTCCTGGCCTGAGTACTGCTGTGGTGGGCCTGAAAAACCACAACCAGTCAATACGTAAATAACTTGTTTGCTCTGTTATAACGCCTGCTAATTTCTGATTTTAGTATGAGAAATATTTCTCAAATATACTCCCCACCCATATCGTTGCATTTCAGACAACATATGAAATCTGATTTACTTAAAAAGAAAATAATAAATTGTATCTATCTATATACATATACACAGTTGTCTGACTGCACTAGATTGAGCACATATGTATCAAACTTCAGTTTTGATCTCATTTTAGGAACATGTGTATAACAGGCTAAGGTGTTAATAATAAAGTTATTCCTTTTCTAAAAGGACTGGTAAAAAACAAAGAAAAAAGAAAAAAGAGAAGCAAGATTGTGGAACACTGTTCCTTTTTTGTAATTGAGAAAATTCAGAACAAGGCAGGCACTCTGTTCCTTTTCTGTACCTATCATTTAAATATCGAAACCGAATTCTGCATCAGCATATCTGCGATGCGTATTTTTATACTTTTTGTCAGAAAACTCAAAACAGAAGAGATACTTGTCTTCATGTTTCATGGTGATACCAGTAATCTGTTGCTGCAAGGACCACCCTTAAAAGGGTAACAAAAAGAGCCTGCAAACAAAGTTTGTGACACCCAGTGATTTGATCAAAATTTGGTATAAGCAAGAAAGCAACTTAAAACAGTTTAAAAATGATTATTTAAAATCAGTGTAAAAACACTGAAGTGAAGTCCTACCTTGCTGTGGCGGCCTGTACGGAGGAATCTGTCTCTGACCCATCATGTGATTTCCTTGGTTAACTTGGCCCATCATGCCCATAGGTGGCTGCTGACCCTGGTAATGCTGGCCACCTGCTTGTGGCATGTTGTATTGCTGGGAGGGAGGCTGCTGGTGCATCATTGGACCTGCCAAAGGAAAAGCAGCAAATAGGCCTTCTGTAACACAGGAATTGTGGTTAAATGAACTTACATGGGAAACTCAACCTTTAAAAATGCAGCAAAAAAAGGCTCTGTATTTCTAGTGCTCTTGTAAGGATTCATTGTTGCTGGACCTATGCAAATGCAGGTGATCAATTCAGTAACCAAATTACAAAATAGCAGTCGGCCTAAAAAAAGTATGCTTTCTAGATGATTGTTCTTCAAACCACGCAGACACTAGTTTACTCGTACACAAGGATAACTGAACACTTCCACCATTTTTTGTTTTAAAAAACCATCTGCAAAGAAAGTGTAGATGAAAACCTGGGTGAAATACTGACAAGTCATAGAAAAATTATTTAACATCGCGAACTCCTCGGGGCGTAGTTTTAATATGCATGGAGTTGTTGTTATAGTCCATCGATGAGCCACTTAGCTGTTATCACAAAATAAACAATTTTGTTTAGCCTATAAAGACAAGCTACTTGTACCTGCAAGTCAGGCAATCACACAATAGACGTTATGCAGAAAGGCCCACAAGAATACACGGTCTGCCCACCACTGAACAGCCCCAAGCAGCCTGTAAAAAATATCTCCTTTCACACCAAGCTGCACCAAGGTTCTATGAGTCACAGAAAAAGACCAGGAGAGATCAAGTAGTTTTCCATGTTTTATCAACCAAGAAAATCTGGTTAAGGCTGAACTTGGAAAAATGCAGACTTCAGTAATGAAAACAGATGGTTAAAGAGCACTCTACTGGCACCATACAGCAATGGAAATGATGACTATATGAGACTGCAGGTTAGATTGATATAACTTTTAACAAAGAACAGGTCCCTCACTTCCTCTGTAGTACCACTTTAGATAAGTTTTCCAGTATTAAAAATATGAGGACGAAAGAGTTGTGACAAGGAGCTAAACCTCTTAAACAACATATTTTTTATAATACATTAATTCAAGCCACTTAACACGTATTGCGTACTTTATAATGATGAAACCCTAAGCTTTTTCTTTTTTTTCTTTTTTAAATTTGTTTTATAAACTACAAACTCAACAAGTAACTAGGTCTCACTAAAAACCAAAACAAATCAAAACATCAAACTAGCACTTCTACTCTTTAGCCCCATCCCAGAAGAAAAAGGAAAGGTATCATCTAGTTTTCTGCATGCTAGATTTTGCCACTACATTTAATATTTTTAAATAACTAGGTGCTGGACGACAAGCAGAAAGTCCTATGTAGAAACCGCAGTGCTGGAAAATTACCGAGATTCAGACAATACTGACAATAGATTTATATAAGGAAAGGAATATATAGTCACTTAGATCTTGTCTATGTGGGGTTACCAGAGAAAGTTAAGCCAAATTAATTAATGGTATGAATTCAAAGTGCGTTAGTTAAATCCCATTAAACCCCTGTGTGGAATCTCTCAGCGAGAAGTAAAGTGGCCTTAGTTCTGTTAAGCTTCATTTTCCTCTGAAGATAAATATTGGCCACTCTTAAAATGATCCAGTTATGCTTCTGTCCTTCAGCATGGCAGTTTGCATGTCCCAATTTTTAGGTAAAAAAATGGTTTAAGTTGAGATACTGTAATTATTTTTCACTTAGCAAAAATATATTTCATTTTTTGATCTTGTGAACGAGTAGGTAATTTAGATCATTCCATTTCACTGCTCCTCTGCTTGGTGGTACTGAGAAACATTAGGCAGCCTTGAAAAAAAATAAAAACTTGTTGCCATAATATTCCTAGATCTCAAGAAAGCTTGTTAATTAACAATATTAATATTAGTCACAATACAATGTGATAAAATGTGTTGGGTCCCCATGGTGCAATGTAGAGGTTTTCTGTTTGCTTTTTAAATTAGAACTTCATTAACGCTTTGTAGAGCCACAATGAGAATTCACTACCGTGTATCAGACTGTGTATTGTGTTAATAACAGAGTGCCTGGCTTCCTTCCAGTTTGGTTCACATCTCTCTCTTATTAAGAGGATACCTAAAAGAACCATAGTCTCTATCTTCTCATGCAATGAAACCATTTAATGCGGTAGTTTTGAGGGGTGAGGGAACTTTGAATTTGTTTTTTATTTTGAAAAATCAAGCCTACAATAAAGCTACATTTATTCATCATATAATTCTTAATATGATATAAAACTAACCTAGAAAAACCCTTCACAAAACTTAAGTCAAAAACTTAAGACTATCAGTTTATGATCTAAGCCTTTCTAATACTTATAGCACGTATTTTTACAGTACACTTAAAATACAGCTCTTGAATCTCCAATCAGGGTCACAACAAAGTACACTCAGTGGAAGTCATGATCTCGTCCAGATTTGGAGGTAAGACTTCACACGTGGAAGTTAACAAAACTGTACACTGCAAAGGAATGCTCACTGCTTTCAAAAACTCTCCTTAGAAATTCCTATTTTTTGGTAAATTTATATAGCTTTTTATTCCAGAGAGGACAAAATATCTGATTTGTACAGAGTCTAAAATGAGTCCAAGAAAATATTGTGTAGGACTATCCCTCTAAATATGCAAGTATGCAATCAGACTATTATCTTTCCAAGAAATTATTTTAACTTTGATAGTACAAAAGCCCTATAAATGTTTCTATATATTCAGAAGGCAGCCTTCACAGTCAATATAGCGGAAGCATTTTTGGGATAAAAGTCTGAAGAAGATGATGCTAAGAAGTAATGCTGTAGGAGCTGTGAGGCGTGTCGGGAATTTTGGTAGTCATTAAACAGGCATTTGGAAAATGTATCGTGTAGACCCAAATCAATCTTATGGAGTAAGTGAATATGTAAAGCAAACCAGACAATAGGTGAAAACTGAACTGCTCGTTATTTGACTTAATTAAAAATAGTCAACATTATTGAGAATACACATTGTCCTCAACTGCTCATTTCAAAGTCATCTACACCTACTACATGGAAAAAGCTGTTCCTGCTCCAGCCAGTGTCTCATAAAAAGGACTCACGTGTAGGGAGGAAAAGGTATGTGGATTTAAGAAAAAACTGACTGGTACCTGATTTTCTTATAAACACAATGACCTGGTGGCAGTCTCCCGACAAGAAATGACTTCATGAAACTGACAAACCAGTCTGCAGACGTGTAAGATGAACAAAGAGAAAAAGAAATGCAAATTAGAAGTGGGTCCCAGAAAAACCTAACAAATTTGAGACCAGGAGTGCACTGAGGATGAGAGAGCTGCAGAAAAACTTAGCAGTTTGAAAGCATCTCCTTAGCTTTGTCTCCTCCGCTGAAACTCAGATACTGGTGGCAAATGCTATGAGAGGACAAGAATAACTGCTGACATGGTTGAAACTTCTGAAGAGGCAGAGAAGTGAGGAGCCACACACACAAATAAACCGGTGGCTCTGCTGTTCTGATTAAACAGCTACTGGGTATAATCAAAAAGCATCAGTACACAAGCTATTGTTTCTTAGTCTTCAAAAATATGTTGGTTTTGTTGCTAAGAGATCTATTCTTTAGACATTTGACAATGTGCACTCATATTGATAAAGAAATCGAATATCCATATCTAGAGTATCAGCAGAGCACACCATGCCATATTTACCACAGTAAACCTCGTAATTGTGTCCACTGTTACATAAATAACAAAATACATCCCTAGCCATGCAGCAGCCCTCAGCAAAACTTTTGTTGTTTTTCTTCATGTTTACAAAAAAAAAATGCTTGCTTATAAACATAAGTGATGGTGATAACTCTTGCAAGAGCTAGCTTAGGAACTCTACCGTAGAAAAAATTTAACTTTCAATTTTCTCAAGTTTCTTGACAAAAGCTACAGTTCAGATGCACTTGGTCAAATGAACCAAAATCTTAAAGGCGGTTTAACATGAAGGGCAGCTTAAACACTAGCTCAAAAGACTTTGAGGATACATATTTTTTTGCTACTCCTAATGTATGATTTAGGCGGCAAAGTAAAAGTAGTAGAAACTTCTCCACACTCGTTTAATCCCACAAAGTTCTCATCTCAAACTGAACCATAATTTCAGGTGTAATTTAAGAAAAAAAATACCTAAAAATAAGTCATACAAAAAATTCCTTAGTTACCAATGTTTCCTTTCACATTTTACACTGGGGAACAAAGATGAAACAACAAAACACTGTGGCACCTCTTTATATCATTTTTTTTCAAGACAGAACTGTGGCATCTTCTACATCTAGGCATCCTACAAATCTAGCTATAGCATGATGGCACTTCAGAATGTGGACGCATTTTTATTTTTCTTTAACAGGTGACACGTCCAAAAAATTAAGAATCCCCTGAAACTAACAGCCTCTGCTTACGTGGGAATGAACAGATGGCGAAACATTAACAAAAGGTCCTCAACCTCAGAAATAATTTTATTCTTATCCGTCATACCCTGAATGTTTTTATATTACAGGTAACACTGAACATTCCTATCTTTAAGTTCTCTCTTTATGTGGACAGTAAAAGACAGGAATTCTGCACCTGCCTTATCTCTGCTGTCTCTGGAACGTTCTCAGATTTGCTTGTAATTGAAAGAGCTCTGAAACTTTAATGCAATTTTTAGAAGTGTATATAAGTGAAACTGTCATTTACAAAATCTCAGCACCAGATTCAACAATTGGTGTTCTGCAAATGATCGAGTCAACATGACATTCTCATGTAGAGTTCACCTGTTAAAAGTAAACTAGTTCCCCTCCCTCACCCCAAGCAACATATAATGCTCATTAAATAGAGACTGGGGAGTTTGTCAATTTTGTTTCCAGCAAGGGCACAGAATCCTAGCAAAAGGATCTGAGAAGCAATGTTTCTGAGATGGTCAAGCTATGATTTCTTGGTCCTTAAAGTACTTCAATTGTACTGTTTATTATTATTCTCTGACTGTGAAAGATCTGTTCAAAATAAATGTGAGGAATTTCCATGTAAGTTTCAGGTTCCAGAAAACTGTGCTTACACCTTCCCTCTGAAAAGTCAAAAATTGGCAATACTTTAAATATTTCATTCAAGTGAAGTAGCTTCCCATACAGAAGAAGAAATGCACCCCTAAGAAAGGGGTTTCTTCCACGTTCACTCAGCTCCTGCTGATTCCTAACTTTTCCAAAAAGGTGGCCAATATTCCTTGTGGATGTCCCAGGCTGCTACAGTAGCTTTTTAACCAAGAGTCATCTACTGAATCTTCTACTTAAAACACTCTTGATTCCTAAGTCCAAAATTAGTCAAATTCTGCTTTTCACTGGACCGACTGTATAAAAACAATACCATGAAAATTTTGCTTCTCATCTAAGATATTCCTGTGCCCAGCATTTTAAAAACTAGTGCCAAATCAATAATGAGTATAAAGTGGGGACTGAAAGTAAATCCAACAATGGATTGCACCTTTTCATTGTTTTTTTTCTCCTAACACCATCTGCCTCAAAATGTATATATACAGCATTATGTTTTCTAGAAAAAGTACATGACAAAGTTATGCTAAAACTACCCAAAAGTTAGATAAAACCTTTCTGCGTATTATGGTGTCTTTATCTATTATATGATAGTATGTTTTTTTCCTAAGAGTACTTGCATCATTCAGGACACAGTAGATATTATTCACTGAAAAGCTATTTCAATATTTTGTTTCATCCTAATTGTTTGTGTGAGACGCCATTGCCTGGTCAAACACTGAAGACAGAATTATTAATTTACTCATGGGCTTTCTTATGGCACTCATAACTAAAATGTCCAAATCTTCATAATGAATATAATTTCACAACACTCCCATGAAATCAGATGGTATTATACTCTTACCATCAGATTTATTTCTCTACAGATGGGGAACCCATGTAGGGAAAGATTAAGGTCAAAAACATCTACTAATTTTAACAGCCAACTTGAGATGCTAACACCTTATCTTCCAGAATATTTAGCATTACATTTAGCTAGTGCTGTTATTTACTGATATAGTAGGATGTCTTAATTCTCAATATGTATCACCCCTTTATAAGAAACAACATGTGCTTAGGGGTTCACAAATGCTTCCTGGCAACAATACTGAGGTTCAGAAAATTTTTGTTTATTTCTGTTTCTGAATGGCAGCACACGCCACCAATTAAGAAATCTTCAAGTCACAATCTGTTTATTCCCTTTTTGTTAAACTCCATCTCAACACATTTCCTAGTGGCTCATTCTTGTTTCTTCACTTAGATGAGAAGCCTGCAGTGTCCATGCTTGGCTGCGACCCTCTGCCCAGCCAGACTGGATCTTGGCTATCCACCTAAACCTCTCACAGTCTCACAGGTTTCTCTGCCGTTCTCTCCCCTGCTGTCTTGCAGTCACAAGAGTGAAGATTCACCAAATCTCAAAACAAGTTCAACTACTAAGAGTAGAAAATGGAGGAAATGTATTAAGTAGACCTGATCAGGAATCCTCTTAGGTGAAAAACCTTAGCTACCAATACATAACAAACATATGCATCTTCGGCCTTAATTCCTCCCCCACAGATACTTAAAATTTGACTAATTTGGGACAATACTTTAATTGAAACAGGAAATAGCACCTTGGCTTAACAGACAAGTTTCAAAGCCTTGCTCTAAAGCAAGGGGTACCTGCACTCCTACATTTACACACGAAGTGCTCTATTTACCAATGTTTTTGTGAGGCATTGAAATATTTTAAAGAACGTAGTTTTTCACTCCACTGTCAGAAATGGCTCTCCACTTCTGTGAAACTTCTGCAAAAAAAAAAAAAAATCAGCCTTGAAGCAGACATTTGGAATGGAAAAAAAAAAATCTCAGCCCATAGGGTCAAAATTTAGCAAAATTAGAATTCCCCAACGTAAAAGCTTATCGTGGCCCTAGGTGCAGGCAATGGTACCAGCTCTTGTTCTAAGTAAAGTTTTTGCTCTTGAACGTACAATTTGGTTACATACTGTTTTATTCTTTATTCCCCAAAGCCACTTCAGGACTATTATTTGTTCAGAACAGAAACCTTTTAAGTATCTTTCTGCCTAATTTCTAATGAGCAATTTTCAAGTCTGACAGAGTAGCAAAAATACAGCAGGGGAATGAGGAAGAGTAAAGAAGACTACTTTGAGATGGAATAATCGCTAGCCCTAAATCATAAGCCAGTCATACAAGTTAAGTTGTTTTCTGCAGGGCGACTTTGTGGATGGCTCCCTCACACATACTGCTGCGTATTTATTGCTAACTTTCTGCAACTAAGACATTTCAACTGAGCACGCACAGGACTTCTCTAAAGCATCCTACAACGTTTACAAAATTAATCCATTATGTATAGCCCAGAATACACAGATAGCAGAGGAAACCGTCACAAGTGGGAATATTTTTGACTGTCTCTCTGAACTGTCAAGCTATGTGCCTATCTTTTGTTTCCTCTGCTGTTAAATTTTAAGAAAAATACTATTAACAATGTGGACGATGAAGGATTTCGACTTCCTACTTTCATTACGTGCAAGAAAACTGCAGAAACAGCTGCTTTGTCTTGACTAATTTCTGGTCTCTCGTTAACTTAATCTTTGTCCATTTCGTACCTTTCTGTGATCTAATAACCAAACTGACCAGTATGACCTGGTCTGCTGTTACACCTCAGGAACAAATGGTATCTACCTAACGAAGTGGAGCTTTGGTCTCCAATGAGAGTATACTGCAATAAGAACCTATGCCACTGGAGGATTATCTTTTCTACAATGACCAGGAAGGGAGCCCTAGAAAAAGAGAAAAACCACATTCTCCTACAGCATTAGAAAAGAGACGAAAACCTCAAGTCATATGAAAACCTCAAGTCATACCCTTCAGCTGATATATCCATAAGAGTTCATATTTGCTGTAAACGTGGCAGAAGCATTTTTTTTAAATTCTGCAGTATGTCTTCTAGCAGGTGCTATGTCCAGATCCAATGTAGTAACAGACTTAACAGCTAAACTGAAAATACTGCTTGCTGACTTGCAAAGCACATTCATAAGAATATGCAGTATACACACAATTTAATAATTTGGTCTGTTGTGACCCTAATGCAATATTTTAATTCTGCAATGTCCTTGGCACTTCAACAAGGACCATACTGTCAACAGGATACATCATCTGTTTATGCTATGTAAATATCCTAGATACAGAATTAGTTTTGAATTTTACTATATACACAAGGACATCTCCCGAAAACAGTAGGGAGTACCAGATTTGTTGCTGGAACTGAATTTTATTTCTTTAAGATTAAGAGACATTCCACACCAAAACAGCATGCAGCAGAGAACAAAGATTAATTAGGTACAAAAATCTGAGGCATACCTGACTTTAATTTTTCAATTTACTCAAGAGACTGAAGAGCAGAGATGTATTTTACCAACTCAAGAAATAATAGATAGAAGCGTAAAGTCTGAGAAAGATAAACAGTAGTTCAAACTTATAACTGATGAAACCATATCCATTCCCAGATTCTCACACAATACCTGAAAACAGTTCAGTGTCTGCAAATAAGCAAAAAGTCATTGACACATGGGAGAAAGAGATGTAGAGTTCTCCAACCATGAGTACAAATGCATTTAGAAAAGGAAATCTACAAGAAAAGACCTTTTAAAAAGGTCTGTACTTGAGATGTTTCCTTTTTACAGAAGTTACCAAGCACCTTGCTTACCTTGGTTTGGTTGCATGTTCATGTTTGGTCTGGGACCATAGTTGCCCATGGGCTGTCCCTGGCTCATAGTCATCTGATTCTGCACTGGCATGCTCTGTGAGGATGGCACTGAGTGATTATAGCCGCCCATTGACCCATGGCTACTTGAAGGCATATTCATGGAACTGTTTGTCATATTGAGTTGGTTAGGTCCAGGTCCTTGCATAGGCATATGGTTAGGTCCTTCAGAAGGAAAAACAGGCAAAAAAAAAAAACAAACCAGGTTTTACATTAAGTATCATAAATCAAGCAAATATAGTCATGCTGAATCACAAATAAAAGTTATTAAATACAATTACATTAAAAAAAGATAAAACAGTTTGCTCATGATATCCTAACTTAAATCAAAAAATAGTTAACAGTCAAAATTCAGCTCTATTATGCAATATTTCTTTTGCTGAGCAGCTGAAGCCACTAGAACAAAAGCGTAAAATATCATATAGCTCATCTTATATCCATATCATATGCAAAATTAGTTTTTTTAGTACTCACAGAACACACCCTGAATTTCAACCTGAATTGTACACTATCAGTTTAACAGCCAGCTTGGTAGCTCTATCCCAACTACACATATAATTGCTACAATAGCTGTAACATTTCTGTTTATTCAAACAAACCATACTAGAGACTTTTCTGAAAGGAACAGTTAATATTTTTTTTCCCAAAGTCAGGCAGTATTAACACTGACATGGTACAAATACACGTAGAATAAAAACAGCTGAAGGCATATTTAATATTGTTGGCACACATAATCTATGGCCAATAATCTGCAACTATTTACAGATTAGGAGGGTGGGAGATGACAACTAGAAGGACAGACACCAAATTATCAGCTCACCTCTCGTGCTTGCAAAGAATCAAAGGAAGAGCAACCTCTCCACATACCCATGAGGCCAACTATATCTCTTCACCTGTTATTTCCCCCTTTCTGGACAACACAGGTTAGAATTGGATTGTTCTCCGAGTTAAATCTACTCTCAGTGGCTATTTTAAAAAGCATAAACAGTACAATACCACCTGATCAGTTTACTCATTACTTTAGCTGGGATAAGTGAGCAGCTAATAGGAGTAAAATGAGTAAGAGGTGTGACTCGATATAAATATGACCTGGACAAGCTTGAGAAGTGGGCCCATGTGAACCTCATGAGGTTCAACAAGGCCAAGTGCAGGGTCCTGGACCTGGGTCAGGGCAACCGTTGGTATCAACACAGGCTGGGGGATGAAGCGGTTGAAAGCAGCCCTGCCAAGAAGGACCTGGGGGCATTGGTAAATGAAAAGCTGGACATGAGCTGGCAATGTGTGTTCACAGCCCAGAAAGCCAACTGTATCCTGGGCTGCATCAATGGAAGTGTGGCCAGCAGGTCGAGGGAGGTGATTCTGCGCCTCTAGTCAGCTCTTGTGAGACTCCACCTGGAGCACTGCATCCAGCTCTGGAGCCCTCAGAACAGGAAGGACATGGACCTGTTGGAGTGGGTCTACAGGAGGGCCACAAAAGCAATCAGAGGGATGGAGCAGCTCTCCTTTGAGGACAGGCTGAGAGAGTTGGGGTTGTTCAGCCTGGAGAGGGCTCAGGGGAGACCTTACTGCAGCCTTTCAGTACTTAAAGGGAGCTTATAAGAAAGATGGGTAAAAGGTCCCTTCCAACCCAAACCATTCTATGATTCCACAAAGTGAAAAAGTAAATGAAGTGCAAGGATTATGCATATGACAAGCACATGAAGAGTTTATGAAGCTATCTACAACCAGAGCAATGTGACAGAGTAGGTCAACTGTAAACAAGGCAAGCATTGACACAGAGTTTATCAAGAAGATGCCATTGCTGCTAAACATGCCACTGGTGGGTTTTTTTAAGCTACAAAACCCTAAGAAATTCAGAAAACATAGAAGCGGAACTGAAAAGAAACTGTCAGAGTTGTAGGAAGATAGAGATTTGGTTACGTATCTCCCCTTGCAAAAAAAACCACCAAGAAACAACAACAAAAACCAAAAACCAAACAAAAAAAACCCCAAAACACCACAAAACCAAGTATCTACTTTCTGTAAACAGCTCCTGAGTCCTGTCTTGGCTAAAGAAACAACTGCACTAATCTAGGACAGAGTGAAGGCTAAAACAAGGACATAAGAGAGTTGTACACAAGGTCACAGAGGTAACACCAACCGATCTGCAAACAAAAGGATGCAGAAGAAAAAGTTAACAATTATCAAGGAACACAGCTACTAGAAGCCAACATGAAGGAACAGAGAATACATTTAAGGATATATTTAGCCTCTTGCCCTTTTCAAGGCACCTTACAAACGTGTAAGCGTATTTTATCAAGGGAAGTGAAAGAGCTGAAAGGTATCATATGCACACTTCACTGTTCCTGCAAAACAAGATGAGCAGAGATTGCTGAATGGTACAAAGGCAGACCCACCACAAATACAGAAAAAATAACTCAGTGAATAGGTTATGACCATGACAAAGAACTACAGATGCCTATATTGTCCCCTCTTCAATTCAACATTGCCTAACTCAGTAATAGTGAGAAAAGAGAGACAGTTTAATTCGGAAAAAATGAGATCATCTCTAACCATGGTATCATCAATGTGTTAAAGGAAAACTAAAGTGAAGAAAAGCTCTAGACTGTAGTGCCAAGCAACTGTGTAGGACCGCTAGAAGACTAGTTTCCCATTTTCTCTCATAAGAAAAGGAAGACCACAGGATTAGTGCCAGAAAGTCAGGGCCTGGGAGCGGTTTTATTACTTTTTGTTTAAAGGAAGAAACTGTCAACAGTAGATTTCAGAGAGCTCCCAAAGCACACAGCGGAACAAGTTTTTAAAACTTGGTAATGTAAGAAGCAAAATGGGGAAGGCAAAAATCATCACAAGAGAGAAGCTGAAAAAAATAAAACACCTCTTTAAAAGGCTGGTTTACACGTCATGTTTAGGGTAGCACCAAAACAGGGAAAGCATTAAAAAAACTCAAACCACTAGCACATGAAATGTCAGGCATGCATGGGGTCAAAATCAGGTAGCTTGTTCGAAGCTAGAAGACAAGGACAGAGAAAAAGCTAAGATCATAGTATCAAAAAATCTTGCAAATGAAAAATAGTTAAGAATACACTTTACAAATATTTTTTTAAATAGTTTTCCAAAACACTTCACAGGGTTCTCCTGCACGTAAGAACACAACAGGTTTTTGTTTGTGGTTTTTTTTTATATGAATGAAAGAAATAGGAAGAGCGGAATACAAATGAAATATGCACGAATGAGACACAAAGTGCTTATCTGCCATTAAAATAATTGCTTTAAATGCTATACTAATTAGATTCTGCATTACAATAAAGTTAGTGGAGTAAGTATCTATCTTGACTATAAACAGAAGTCCTTTTTCCCTTTTAACCACTTAGTGTCAGTATCTTAGCTCTGAGAATCTGTAAGTCAGCTTAAGTGCAGTTGCGACTACATTCACAGGAAGGAAAAAAGAATTTCAGATAACTTGCTGGTAATACACAAGCACCTGTTATTCAGGAAGGTGACCTGCCAGTTCCAGGACAAAGGTCCTATGGCAAATCTTACCTTTCAACTTTCTATGTTTGATAAAACAAGCTCAAGAAATTGGGAAGATAACTTGCCACCAGCACAACCCAGTTCAGCATCTCCTTCCAAATCCAGACTATATTTACTTTGTATTACACAAACTCAGTCAATGTAACTCTTCAGACAGTAATTTTTTCAGGTAAAAGCCATAATCCACCATACGTACAGATAATACTCAATTCCACCATAGACTGAAAAAGGTTCATGATGACTGTCTTCGGTGGTAAGAGGACGCAGACACTCATTTATCAGGGGATGCAATTAAGGGCCTCAGCAGCAATTTAGGTCCTTTATTAACCAGAACACATGTATGAGAAAAGTCATCCTTTGCCCTTTAGGTAAGGGGACAGGTCTACAGCAGAACTTTAAATTAACCCATTCCCTGACCATCCCTAGGCAGTTCTTTTAATCCTCCCATCCCCCATTCCACCAACATTCAGTCATGTGGAAGCCCCTGCTCAGAAAAGACCTTTCAGAAATCCTTAGATGGTATTTTAAATTTTATTTCTTCCAGACTGGTCAACTCGTGGCTGTTGAGCCTGTGATTTTCAGGGTTTCACCTTAGTGATTTAATTCCTTTTGGACAGATTCTCTCTTCATAGAGTCACAGAATGACTCGGGTTGGAAGGGGCCTTAAAGATCATCCAGTTCCAAACCCCCTGCCAAGGGCAGGGACACCTCCTACTAGACCAGGTTGCTCAAAGCACCATCCAGCCTGGTCTTGAAAACTTCCAGGGATGGGGCATCCACAACTTCTCTGCTGGTCAACCTGTTCCAGTGCCTCACCACCCTCATATTGAAACATTTCTTCCTGATATCTAATCTAAATCTACCCTCTTCCAGTTTGAAGCCATTACTCCTTGTCCTGTTACTACATGCCCTTGTAAGAAGTCCCTCTCCAGCTTTCTTGTAGGCCCCCTTCAGGTACTGGACGGCTTCTGTAAGGTCTCCCCGGAGCCTCCTCCAGGCTGAACAACGACAGGTCTCTCGGCCTGTCTCAGGTATTTAAGGTTTTGTATCTGGCTTCTATTACAAAGTGTTTATATAACTTTAGAGTAAGTGCCCTATAAACAGAAAGCAAACGCACACACTGCAGAAATTATTACAAATATGTGTCTATGAAATAAACAAAGGCTTACATACAGGTAAACTAGCAACCACTTAAAGAAAATAATCATTCAGCTATCCACTTAACAAGATGATTCTGTTTCCCCTTCTCCAAGGCCTAACTATGAAATGATTTTAGCATGCCTTTCTGATATTAGAGATGCCCTCATCTTAAGCTGTTTATCTTTGCATCCTCAGAGACAACCTTAAACAGAGAAGGGAAGGAACAGACATTAAAAAAAAGGAATACGTTGGAAGAAAGGCTAAATTAAAGCTTAGTTGGAAACTGTATTTAAGTATCTGTCTAGGTGAATACCAAAACAAACCTATTTACCTTTCACACATTTTCATAAGAGCTCTTTTCTTATTCTATCTAATTACAAAAAATGTATGTTTAAGGAGTGACTTTTCTCCCCCGTGGCTCTGCAGTGAAGTCATTATGCTCACATTGTGACTTAGTAATCCTTCTCCTTGGAAAAGATCATTATAATAACAATAATATGATTACACTAGAGGGTCAAAGAGACTGATTTGTGAGAGGCAATGCTATTCTCCATGGGAGCTGATGGATCTTAGATGGATAGAGGACTCTACAACCAGAATATCTCTGCCCTACTTAGGGAGCAGCATATATTGCTCTTTCCACTTCCAAATGCAAACCATGACCAACATGTATGATGAAACTAACTTCTTCTCTAGATCTTCTATTACACTCGTTACACACAGCCTCTGGAGGCTATTCAGGTACTCTTCTCAGAAAAGCTGTCACTATCATGTCCATTTTATGAGGACTTGCACAGAAATTAGAGATTACAGAAATCGTATTTTTTACTTCATATTAAGTTTTGCACATTTATTTACTGTGATTGCTGTCATGGAGCTTATCCTTGTGACCACTGAGAGATGAATTTTCAAAGATCCTTTGACAGCAGCTTCCTTTCTTGGAAGAATCAATACCTTGAAGAGCTTTTGTATGAAAAGTTCCTCCATACAAAAAAAATGAAGGGGTACTGAACAAAAGTAATCCGGGGAATGCAATTTTAAGCTGAAAGCCAATTCACATGAAATAGGCAGTATGACTTTATGAGAAGAAATTCTGGAAAACAGCCTCTATATAAAGAAGCACGCTTTTCCAGGGCCTACTCCATTCTGATCTGACTGCTAAAGGGAATAGTTACCCCAAAGCCAGTACTGGTAGGTACTTTTATCATCTTGTTTCACTGCTTTGTTTCCGACTTCCCAAGCACTTTTCTTTTTATTACAAAACAGGATGGCATAAAAACTGACTTAAAATTTACACCTAGAACAATAATCTGGAAGCCATTTCTTTACAAATCCCTTACAATTCAACACATCTTCAATAATAAAAAACACAGAGGATTAGTGGAAGCTGGATCACTTTCTGTATTAAAGAGATTTTTTTTTTTTTTTAAACGTTTACCCACATTCGAAACACCCTCTTTAAGATGTATCTATTTTATTATTACCTAATTATTTAGCTACGATGATTTCACATTATCTTTTTATGGAAGGATTTGTGTTCACTCAGCCACAGGCCAATACCTTTCCCCAATAAGCCTTCTAAAGCCAGCTGTACTGCACGGTTTCAAACAGACTAAATTTAGCCAGTTCTGTTCATCAGAGGAATGCTGTGTGTCAGCTACATCAAAGCCCAAGGGCAGCCTGATAAACACTGAATACAGGTCACGTAGCTCTGTAGCTAACAAACTCTAAGAGAGCTTGTACTCGGGGGCATTCAAAGCAGTTTTGTCATCAACAATCTAGTATCCCCTGAGCCCCCATGTCGTTTCGGTTGCCAGGCAACGCTGGTGTTAATGTCTTAGAGGAGAAAAACTTACCAGGCATCTGGCCGTTCATCTGGTTCTGCATGTGTGGCGCAGGAGGGCCCCCACCTACCATACCATCTGAAGACATGTTGTGGGAGCGCGGCGGAGGGGGAGGGCCGCTCTGACTCATCCCGCCCGGACCCATAGGCATATTCTGTGTGGGTGGCTGAAAGGAGACAGTTTAGTCAAACACGAGAAACAGTTAGTCTGACAAATACACTGTATGTACATATGGTACAGCAGTTGCCTATATTGTTCAGCGGGCTACGAAAGAAAGCACCGAAACACATTCCTTGCTCTTTCCCAGACGCTTAACTCCTCCCAGTATTAGTTTCGGCAAAACGTTTAATCTTTCCATCAATTTTACATGACGTATTACATACAGACAACACCGCAGCACCTTTAAGCACTGCTTCAAAACGAAAATATACAAATCAATGCCTCATTAAAAAATTATATCTGAACAATTTCAGGTCGCTGGAGTGGCTCCCTCCCACACACACAAAAGGTTTCCTTTTCAAAGCAACGCTTGGTGAGCAGAGAAAGAACCCTTCCATTGTAATTCTCTCACATCAACAATTTCTTGCCGTTAACAGACCTTGCACAGGGACAAAACAGGTACGGCAAGAGACGAAAGCCTCCGAATGGTCGTAGATGAGCAAAAAGAAATTGCACCCGGGTGTGGTAAAGCGTTTGCCATCTCTTCCCCTCTCTCCCCCTCAGCGCTGAAGGCCTAGTTCATAACTCCGTGCCAAACACCCCCTACAGACTGGAAGCACATTACTGCTGGCCTCCAAAGGTCCAGAGACAGCTGCCTAGAAAGGATGTTTTTGGCAAATTTCCTAATGAAATTGTGAGGAAAATAACTGAATAACCTTGAGAGTTCAAAGAGAGAGAGCAAGAAAAACAGTAAGTACAAGGGGGAATTTACTATCAGGTTCTACTCACGGCAATGTAAGGAGACACAGAAACTGCTAGTAGCCAGCTTTGTTTCCCTATTAAAAACACCTGAGACTGTACGAGCCTCCTCACGTACCTTGGCCAAATGCTTTCAGGGGAATAAAAGCCATCTCTGTGAGAGCAAACGCCTGGGTCTCTGGCTTTTGAGAACCATCTCTAAAAGGCCATAACTTCCTGCAAAAACCCTTCCCGAGAGACAACCACGTGTGTATTTTTCACGCTTCTCTTCATAGAAACAACCAAGGGGGTGATCCCTAAGTTCCAGCCCAGTCCCCCTTACACCTACACCTATTCGGCAGGGGGTTCACAAAGACAAGATGTAATACAGTAAAAAAGAGTAAGGTCTTTCCAAACAAGCGTAAGGTAGGATCCCTTTCTGGCCCTGGAGAAGGCAACATCAGGGTAAGACAGACGGACTTCACTTGCCAGGGCAAAAGGGGGAACAGTACTAATCTATTTTCTCAACATGTCTTTAAGTACATCAAGCATGTATTATTTTCCCTGCAATGTTTTTTTAAATGCCTCAAGAAATTAGTGATAAGCT
Organism: Numenius arquata; assembly: GCF_964106895.1. Lineage (NCBI taxonomy): Eukaryota > Metazoa > Chordata > Aves > Charadriiformes > Scolopacidae > Numenius > Numenius arquata. The sequence goes on along the minus strand of NC_133579.1, from coordinate 18,069,358 downwards.
TTTTTTAGTAGGAGAAAGGAAGGAGATAAAAGACAAAGCAAGCAAGTAGACAACTTCTCTTAGTATATTCCTTTCATTCCTCCACGATGAAGAGAGTGACCTTTTATAAGCAAGTTTATTCCTCAACCTATAGCAGAAGTGGAAGAAGCTGGAAAAGGAAAGAGTGAGAAGCATCTCTTCTCTGTGAATGGTATGAGTGGAATGCCGCTCCGTTTTGTTTGATCTTCCTCCATTACTGAGCAACCAAAGCAAGGCTGCTTCAGCTGGGTCTTCCTTCACTTCACCTTCAGCTCACTATCATCCTACTTTTGCATCTAACAGAAACCAACTAAAACTCATATAAAGAGAAACAAACAAGCCAAAAACCCCAAAGAGACTATGTTAATTGTTTATTTAAAAAGTAATTTTTGGAATACCAGCAAAACCAACACACTTGGTATCTCCACATGAGCAACTAGAGCTCAGAGCGTAACAGCCCCACGTCAGCAAACAGAGCAAAGCCATCCAAGTTGAAATGTTTTCAGAACTGAAATTAACTTCCTGGATTCCACATATAAACCATTAGTAAATCCACTGTTCACACAACGTGCTGCTGATGAAAAATACTATGAAGTACTAAACTTTAGATCATACCTAGGTTTTCACTATCCTGCGGCTGTTATTGCACAAACGGGCATGCCCTTACACATGGAAAGATGGACAAACCTCCAAAGATTATTTGAGACAAAACTACATATTCCAACTCCGAAATTTATTCCGGAACTTTTCAAAACATCCATTGTTAAACATTAAGACAAACACTGCAGTGATAAAAAAACAGCGTTGAGAGTGCAAACACTCAAGGACAGGAAAAAAAGCATTAAGGATTTTAAAATTCCCATTAGATACAGAAATCTGCAAGAGATTTCACAAACCATAGGGAATTGAGAGAACGAGGGAGTAATTAAAAATACCCAAAAAGGTACCGCCAGGAAGTAATTTAGCAAGAGCAGCTCCTGGATATGGAAACAGCCCTGTGTGAACCCATTTCAGATTCTTAAAAATAATGCAAGAAAAAGGTCCACGTTGCAAACAAATTCAGTCTTTCATTAAAATAAACTACCCCATAAGATGACTAGAAGGTAGGTGAACACTGTACCTATTTTTATAAAAAAGTAGTAGAATCAGTTCTAGGAATCATAAATCTGTGAGCTTTGTTCCCCAAGCTACAAGTAAATTGATGAAAGTAATTAGAGTACTAGAAAACTCCAAGGATGACCAAACTAAAGATGAGTTAGTAGAGTATCAATATAGGGAAGTCATATCTTTCGAATCTATTAGAAATTTTCAAATATATAACTTAAACACTTAGCTGCATATTTAATAAAAGCTTCTTTATACAAGTTTTTTGACAAAGCCTTTTAGAAAAATACATTGTTCAGAGGTATACACTTTCACTGATCAGAAACTGCCCAAAGGGAAGAAATAAGCAATAACCTTACATGAAGTTCAGAGAATAAAGGAATATATAGAGGTCCCCTGGAAATATTTGTTAGTAGATGTCAACATTTGAAGACATTGCAACATTAATTACTGAAAACTGTGGAAGAAAGAATAAGCAGAAAGGTGCCAGCTGAAATTCAACATGGATAAATATACGGCAATTACACTGAATTTTGAACGGCTCTTTCTTCATAAAGAGGAAACTCCTATTGTAACTAATCCAGAAAAAAAAAATTGAACATCACACAGGCAGTTTGGTGGGAAAAAATAATTAAAAAAAAAATCCATTAAAACTATTTAAAATACCTATGTTCACTTTCTGATTACCTGCAGTACTTAGATATATCAAAAGTGAGGTACAATATCCAAGAAAAAACATGCCATGGTATTTGTGACCATGATACATGTTTGGCTTGAGGAAAGCAATCACAAAAAGATACTGTAAAAGCAGAAGGATTCCAAAGACAAGCAATCAGTGATTCAAGACTTCGAATGTCTTTCATCTGAAACAAGTTAAAAAGGACAGATTTTTTTTTTTTAAATATCGAAAGGAACACAAGAGGATATGACAGAAATACAATTTAATGTATGATACATACAAAAAGCAGATCATCCAATTTATGCTTTAACAACAAAGAAAATCCCAGGAGAACAGTCAATAAATTGAGGAATAACATCAAACATACAAGACACCACATAAATCACATAAATGTGAAGAATTCATCAACACAAGACACTCGAAGAAAGTTTAAATAAGATTCAGAGATAATTACACATACATATATGCAATCAAAACAATTATATTATATAGGATTTTTTTAAAGTGTTATAAGCCTTCATGTCAGGGTCATAAACCAATCACTACATGATCGTAATTAAAAAGAAATGTCTCCTGCAGACATAATTATTCCCGAGTGAAATTCCTCTGGAGTATTTTTTTACTGGCTGCAGCCAGAAGAAAACAAGAAAAAAGTGTTTTTAAATGGCAATTTCCCTATTGCTATAAGAGTTGATCCAGGCTTTTACAGGTGATAAATTTCTTTTAAATCATCTTTAATTAAAAAACAAAACAAAGGCAAAAAACCCTACAAAACCTGGGTTATTTAACCTTTTTTGTTCTTTACAGAAATCGAGGAAATTGACTATCTCCAGCAATATGGACTATGCATAATAAAGACTTTCTAAAATACAACATGACTATACAATAGTCAAAAGCCAAATCATAAGAAAAGAAAAATGAAAAAGAAACACCCCCCCACCATTTGTGAGGGGAAACTTACTCACCATGAACCCTACCCATTCAGCCTAGATAAGAAAGGTGAACTGACATTCAAACGTAGTTAGGTTAACAGAACCAAAGGAAAGGCTACTTTCCTCTTTCTGCTGAAAGAGTGACAGAAAGGAGTGGAAATTAAAATCATTGATGACTGTATTCTAATTATGAAGTAGAAAATGTTATGTGTTTTACTATCAGTAAAAAGTAAATTAAAGAGCCAGAATAAGATGTCAGATATAGCTTCACTTGCTAAATACTAATTTTTGGCTCACTTCCCCCAACACACAGATTACAATTTATAGCCGCTATGAGCATTTAAAATTTATCAGAGCATGAAAAAAAAAATTATAAGCCATGGAAATGTGAACTGGAAAAAGACTGAAACTGACCTGCAGTTGTAACCAAAGAAACAGAGAATAAAAAAAAAAAAAAAAAAAAAAACACCACCAAAAAAACCCCCAACATTTGATTTTAACTGACAACTTTCAGCAAACAAAATCCTGCCTAAGTTATTTGGAAGCATACACTTAAAACAGTAGTCAAACTGCATATTTTTTAGAGGATTTTCTTTTAAATAATAAATTAGATCAAATGCAAGGCAGCAAACAATAAAAGCTGCCATTGTGGAATTGCACACCTGGAACTTTCATTTATCATCTCTTCTCTGCCCTATCAGATTTTCCTTACCATCAATAGCAGGTTGAAAGATTTGTTTATGGAACATTTATTGTTATAAAAACTGAGGTGGAATACCAACTCAGCCATCAGTAAAATGTAAAAGATGGGAAATACTATTAAGCACACTAAAACACAGTGTTGCTAATCAATAGAAATAGCAATAAATATTTAAAATACGCTACCAAAAATACAATTTTCTTGAAAATCTCTCAGAAAAAAAATTTAAAAGCTACATGGAACACAAACATAAAAGCCTTCTGGTCTAAGAGAGGCTCTAACTCAGGGTTTAATCAATCATCTTTGTTTTCAGTTCTCAAATACCATTTTCTGCAAAGCAAAATATCCCATCCCAGGAGGTACCCTGCCCTGCTAATATCACAGCACCTGTCCCAGTCTCAGAGAACAGTACTCTGTTGATAGGTGGTGATGGCACCTGCAGAGTACATACTGAGGTGTCAGACTGGGAAATAACATCATAAAGGAGTACATTTTTGAGATTTGAAAGAGGAAATATTTATTTAACTGGGTTACGACTTTTCTTCTACAAGGTGCAGAGTATTCTAGTACTGAGAGTATCTTAAATGAAAAAATAATAAACCTATACCGGTTCTCAGCAAGTGTACTATTTGGGGGTAGGGAGAACTTCTACATGAAAAGCATTTACAATTGTGTCTAAATAGTGAAGTTAATTACAAATGCAATTTGTGCTCTCACTGTTGGAGTACTAGTTGTGACACTAGCAGTAAGGAATTCTAAATTTAGAATGACAACCAGTACCAGTTTCTAAATCTTGATTTACATCAATATTTTCAAAAATCAGAAAAACTCCAACTTAATATTTGAACAAAACATTAAAATAGTGTATAATGGAATACTTAAACACTTTATTTAAAGAGGAAATTGGAATCTTTAGTTGTTTCAAAATGCATATATCACTGTGTAAAAATATTTCACTGTACAAATATCCTTTAACATCATTTTAACAACCAGAAAATTTAACCCTAAAATATTTAAATGTCCACATAGCAATAGCTCCTCTGATACTTAAAAAATAATCACACAAAATTCTTAACTCTGTATAACTAGAAATTATTTAAATGGAAAGTATGAATTCAGATAGTTTTACTATAAATGACTAGAACTAAGTTAATTGTTAATTGTGCAGATGCTGTACTACACAGAGGCAAATCACACCTTCAAGTATAAAAGAATTACACTTTAGAGCATAATTCTAATTCAAATTGGCTACTATTTTTGCTGATTTCTAACTCAGCCACAGAAGTTAGTATGTAACGTAAGTAGTTTTTTGTGTACAGTGCACTAGCTCCCCATGTGGACACACCTGATTAGCAATACATGCAAAGTAGCTTACAGAAGGTAGAGTGATCCTCTTATTTAAAGTGGAGTACACTAGTGGTCTATGAGTTCACTCCTAACATGCTAACAACTTAAATTCCCGTATTCTGATTATTTTTATTTTTAGTGGAATTGCTGGCTTAAGAAGCTCCCCCCACCGGCCCTCCATTTCCCAATACTGCCCTTTCAGTTGTGCCAACACAGTCATTTACACAGGCCTGCGGTTAATCTGAACTAATCCAGCATGAAAACATCCCCCTTTCCACCTAATTAATCTGGACTGATTTTCCAGATTGGTTCATCATACAACTCTGAAGCATCACACAGCAGAATTGCAGCTGACGAAGAGTACGGCTGTGGATATGTCAGTGTAACCATTACCATCAAAAGGAAATCTTGTCTGACACCAGCCAACCATTTCCAACATTTAAAAGCCTCTCTGGAACAACACAACCAACCTAGAAAAAGCAATTTTTATTATAAGACCATGGCATACGTGGATAAACTGAGGATCCACAATCTGAAAATTCTTCTAAAAACGCAGCATACCCAGTTCTCTTTTCCTAAATCAGAATGACACTATTAACCCCAAAAGATGCACATCAACACAAGGACTGGTGGTGTTGCAGAGATTCAACAAATAGGCTACGGGAGAAACAACCCACAAAACTTGAATCATAGCAAATTTGGTTGCTTTCCGTTTAAGTCTTCTAAGAAGCTTTTACTACTGACAATTTTACACTATTTCCTTCCCATAATGATTAGGTTTTCATTTTCCTGGTATAAGCCATGTATGTGTTCTTTCATGCTGTCAAAAAAAAAAAAATCCGAGTAGCTATTCGTACAACTAGTTTTCTTTTGGTTAATATCCCATAACCACATTTTTACATACAATGAACACATAGGCAAACAGAGTGTTCACTTTGAGGTCAGAAGTCAAACAGCATCCAAAGCCCCAAAGAAAGAAAATGGATACAGATGATCATGTGCTGGCCTTGGAGCAAACACAATTAAGTGATACAGACACACTCAACCTCTCTGTAAGCACTTATACAGCTAAATAATAATGCATTGCTTTTATGACTGGTTATCACAGTCATACCCAAGAACGAGCTACTGACAGCAATAAAGAATTAAATCTCATCTCTAACAGAGCTGTAATACTATACAACTTCAGGAAAAGTCTCATTTACCATGTTATTCAAGATACTGAGTCTCTGAGATCACTCAAACACAGTGCTAACACTGAATTCTGAGAATAACGTGGTACTACAACATGAACCTAAATGTCTCACATTTCCCATTCTCCAGTGACACAGCCTAACTAACTGTTGGCTAAAGACTATTACCAAAGGAGGCACTCCCCACATGTTTCTTGTTCACAAAACACAGGAAATATTTTTTGCTATGCAAAATCAACACAACAAATAAAAAGGTAGAGTACGAGGAGTTGAAGGAGGGAATAATTTAAGAAATTACATTCTTCAGGAAGGATGCAGGGACAAATAGGTTAGTTTTTACCAATTATGGATTTGCACTAGCTTGATAGTTTCTAGTAACAGTACAGGAACATGAAGTTTAATTTCTTTTACCCATCCCAACCACAGTGGCTCTACTTGACTCTCATTTGAAGAGCAGCAGGCAAGCTGCTGTTTCAGTTAAGTTACTCTAATGTGAAATTCCCCACCAAACAGAAGTATTCAAATTTCTTGTTTTCAAGAACATAATCACCGTTAGTGACATCATCTAGAAGTCCTCCTTGGGGACTACTTGGATAATATGGTGGGTATGAATACAACATCTTTCCTCCCTTTCTCAAAAAATCTTTAGAAGTTATTATGCTTTTTGAATACTGTTTAACAAACATTTAATCAGAGCAATTATTCTTCAAAATCCAAGCTCCGCTTCTGACTAATAGCTCACTTGCCTCCTGACAGGAAACATTCAATCTTTATTTTGCTCCGTTCTCTATTTATTCAATTTACAAATAGCTGAACTTGAATTTGCCATGGACTTGTGTTCTGAAAGGCTAATGCAGAGTAATACACCCTACCGCTTTGCGTATCTGCTTTGAAACTAATTTAATCAACACACCACCATTCAATATACGCTGAATTAAGCCAGAGGTTTAAAGACCTATGCCAGCTGTGATCAGCAAGAAAGCAGATACCATTAACAGATATTCTGCTACACTACCACAAATTGGATTTTTCCAAGCATTTGGTACACAACTGTACAAGAATTTTATTAATTTAGGATTTCTCTCATCTTCAGTAATAGGAGTTTAATTTGCAAGTTTAATTTTAAGCTATTAAAACTGAGCCATATTTGTCCTTTCTGGATGCAACCTTGGTTGCTTTTTGGTTTTTTGTTGGTTTTCTTTTTTTATTTGTTTTGGCTTTTTTTTAGAAAAGGCAGTATTGTGATAATTCTATTAACATAAATATTTTAGACAAGTTTTACGTTCAGAATAAAGGCTAGTAGGAAAGCCAAGTGCACTGTTCTGTTCCTAAGACTCTGAATTGTTTGTGCAAACTAATCACATTACAAGTACATTAAAACCAGATTGAACATTACCCCTTTGAAAAGTACTAAAGTGTATTTAAGATCATATGAGACTTTCCAAAAAAGTTTAAAAAAAAAAAACCAAAGCACAAAAACCCAAAACTGAACAAAACATTTGTTTTCCAATAAGCAACTTGAAGAAAAAGTTTTGGTCAGGCACTAGTAATGTTTAATGGTTCTACCTCTTGAAGCAGTTTCTTCGGAACTAACCAGCATTTCACTGTTCGTTGACATTAAACATTTATAAAAAGCAATCATCATTTTATATAGAAGTGTTTTCTAACTAAAATGACATGAACTCTGCCATAATCTGTGTGACAAATTTGGGAATAGCATAGATTAAGGGATTTCACAAGTCCCACAAAAAGCATTAGTTTTGAGAGAAGTATCTCAAGCAAGAAAAGAAAAACTTCTTTATTAATAACTTCATTAATAAACCTTCCAATAATTCAGTGAGATGTGCATATTTTTCTACAACTCGGAGACAATGAGTTTTCTTGGCAGTCACTTCACATACACTGTTTAGCTTGCTATTGGAAGAAACTGGCACTTTCAATATAAAAGAAAACTGCCATATTTTCAGTATGAGTAATAATCAAACATTTATTTTCATCACCTTCTTGAAACACACACTGAAATCAAGTGCTCTGCACACTCACAGAAGGCAAGCTGCATTATGTAAGAAAAACTCTGGGGAAAAAAAAAACAAACCACTTTTTCTGCATTTAAAAAACCCAACAAAACAAGTGTTCCCAATTAAATAATTCCTACAGACCTCAATATTTGACTGTTATGTAAAGGCTCGAGAGCAGGACAAAAATTCTCTACTTTTACCAACACAGTTATGACCATGGGTTGTTTTCCCATAAATATTTGGCAAAATTAAGACATACTGGAAAGTGTCCAAGTCAAGAAGTTTCTTTTCATTCAGTAGTGGCAATGACTTCTTAATGCCACTAAGACACTCTCTCGCAAGAAAACCAAAAATAAGTTGGGAAGGATAAGACACCTTTTCTGCATTTTGAGATCTAATGTGTTTAGACACACAGACACACCTTCACTACTACATTTTATGACTTCTCTTGGATGTCACAGTAACCAGCTTTAACTCACAGAATCACAGAACTGCAGGGGTTGGAAGGGACCTTCAGAGATCATCTAGTCCACCCCCCTGCCAAAGCAGGGTCTCCTACAGCAGGTTGGACAGGAACACATCCAGATGGGTTTTGAGTATCTCCAGAGAAGGAGACTCCACACCCTCTCTGGACAGCCTGTTCCAGTGTTCTGTCACCCTCAAAGAAAAGAAGTCTTTCCTCACGTTGAGAGGGAATTTCCTGTGTTCCAGCTTGTGCCCATTGCCCCTTGTCCTGCTGCTGGGCACCACCAGGAATAGTCTGGTCCAATCCTCTTTGACACCTGCTCTCTAGATACTGATAAGCATTGATGAGGTCCCCTCTCAGTCCTCTCTTCTCCAGGCTAAACAGACCCAGGTCTTTCAGCCTTTCCTCAAAACAGAGGTGCTCCGTTCCCTTGATCGTCTTTGCAGCCCTCCACTGGACTCTCTCCAGTAGTTCCCTGTCCTTCTCGAACTGGGGAGCCCAGAACTGGACACAGTTGCATCTTGGCTCCCTACAGTTCAAGGATACTAATTCTTTGCTGCTGCCTCCCTTAAAAGTAGCACCAGTGGAAATCAAAAGAATCTAAGTGTTGTGTTCCTCACTACTCAAGCCCTTTTTGGAAAGCTAGGTTATTCCATATGGGGGTGGCAAATAGACTTTCTATTGCTGTCCAAGAAAGATAATACCTGCCATAACTCAAAAAGAGGCAGCAAAAAATTGCATCAACTTTACATGCAAACTTAGCAACAACTCTCATCCAGCTGGGAATGTCCTTAGTAATGATGCTGGTCACATGGCTGAGAAAAGACTGGTTGACACAAGGAGATTAACCTTGCACTTCTTTCATCTTCCGATGCGAAGGAAAGCCTCTTACCCCAGAAGTCATAATTTAGTACTCTACATTTATCAGCATACAAAGACAACAGGAGCTTTGTTGACACTGGAGTTTCAAAGTCTTTCTAGTTCTCTTCACCCGCAGCCTGCGATGCCTGCTTCACCTCTTGCACCTTTTCCTCACTTTCAGGCACTTTATAGAAGCCTTTCTCTGCACAACAAACACAGTTGGTTCACTATACTTTTTTTTAGCGTAAGATTTATCTTGTTCTCTACAGGCAACACCACACTTTCAGAAAGGATGTACAGTCATTCGATTCGAATTGCACATTCTAAAAGAGATGGACAGACAGCACAGAAGCTGACTTTTTTATATTAAAAAATACAACACTTATGTCCAATAGAAAAGATAGGAAGGAGGCAGTAACTATCTTGAGCAATCCTGACAGAAAACATGAGGAAGAACATACAACAAGCATTTTTCCCAGCAATATGAAGCATTAAGTCTAAGGACTACTGTGAGGGGATACAATGAAGTTATCATCAGGTCCAAGTCATTTTAGCTTGTATTAAAAACTTCAACGAACCTGATCCTTTAGCTCTTTTGTTCAGTGTAAATGCTGTCTCAATAGCAGCATTTTCTTTTCAACTTCATTTGATCACACAAAACATTTTTATAAAAACTAATAGTCAAGTTCTAAAATTTCTTGAGAGTATAAAACAAAAGAAAGATAAAATTTAAACAGAAAAGATAGTATAGTTTACGAGAACAATCTTCCAGATAAGAACAGACCAGACACAATCCAACTTCAGAAGCTATTCAGACTCAAGCCCTCCTAAGTTATGTACAAACTACCACAATGGTAGTATCATAAATATGATGTATTTTACTATTAAAAATAGTAGACATTTACACACACAGTACCTTGCTCCATTTATAACTGTTGCTACCCACAACCCTTGAATTTAGTAAGACTGTTCAACAGCTGACACAGAAGCATGGTGAACAGAAACATAATACTTCCAAGTCAACTTGAGCCTCATCAGTTCTTAAATGGAAAACCAATAAAGGAAGAGAGTCTGAAGTAGTTTATCTTGCATTGCGAAAAAGCAGTAGCTTACGCGTTTCCAAATCCTTCTGGCTAATATTTGTTGCAAAGACAGAAAAAGTTTAAAGAATATTTTTCTAAAATACCCAACAAAAGTCTGATTATGTTACCACACTTCAGGTAAATCTTCAAAGATTTGACATGGTAGGTCAGATTGCCTATGCTTAGATAAGACTGAACATCTAAATTTCATTTTGTATTTTAGTTTGAAAGAAAACCTAAGAAACTACCTTTTATTCCCCCCACCCTCAGCTGTCCAAAGGGGACTCCCTCCACCCCCAAACAAAAAACACTACACTACTGTCTCACTGCTGTGGAATATTCCTTACATTCAAGACCAGAAATGTACTTCAGCCCTGATCTGTGAAAGTCTCAGCCCTATCTTCATTTTCTTTTAAGAAGAGAATGTCATCACATTCAACTTTAAGAACAGAGCTGTTCACCAGGGACTAGGATAAGGTCAAATTCATTTCCAGTTGTCATCAGAACCAGGATATGAATTAAGCCTCCAAAAACATATTAGTTGAGTAATACACACAGCCCTCTTAAAGGTTTCTTTCCCTCCCGCTCAGCTACAAGCATGGATTTATAAAAAGAGAAGCCTCTACAGGCACAACAGGTTGGACGTAATGAAGAACTGTTTCTATAGTCCTCTAGGTACCAACTTGAAAGGATGCTTCGCTAGTAGCAATGATTGGAGAACACTTCTCCAGAGACCAAAGAAAAAGTAATTCAATTTCAGCTGGTGAAAACTAGTATCTAGGAATGGCTGTTTTATAGACACTCTTTTTAGCTTCATATTACAGAAATGATTCAAGACTATATTAATTCAAGAAAAGTCTTATTACCAAAAAACAAAGAACTTCCTTGTGTTACTCACAATGAACTCCCCAAGCTTTCCGATTAACACAAAAAGCAAACAGCAAGCTATTTTAATGTTTGTTGTATCTTTCCTTACTGCTCTGTAAACAATGGAAAGGGGGGGAAATTGGAAGTATCTTATAAAATAAAGAGTTCAGGAATACAGATTGAGAAAACTCCAGATTAAAAAAAAAAAAAAAAAACCACAGAAATAGCAAGTATTACCCAAGAAATGCTTCATTTGGAAAGTGATGGAGTGTTTTAACCGTGCAACTTTATTTCTTGCATATTATCATTAATCACCTTAAAAAAGGTTGCTTTCTAATCCAGGAGAGAGGTAAAGAATTTAAGATACTCACGTAGAGTTCAGAAAAGGAGAAAAAGATCTACCCAACCTCATCCCACTGAGGCAAAAGAATGGATGATATTACAGCAAAAAATAATAACAAAAATCCCCACCCCGCCCCCTCCATCTTTGCCTGACATAAGAAGAGAAACAGTACCGTTGTAGGAACTGACAAAGACCCACATCACTAGAGTTCTTAGTTGAGAAAAAAAAAACCCTAAGACTGTCTATGAGAAGGTCAGATACTCTGGATTAAAGGTGCTGTGCACAGGTTATCAGTCTTCAGTTAAACAAGCAGATTTTGAGAAAGACCTAAAAAGTGAGATTACCAGACTCCAAATACAGCATGAAGAGACACCGCATCTTGCAGTCACTGTACAGTAAATCGGAGGCTAAATGTTTGGTCATTGCCTCAAACACTTCCGTGTGGTTTTGTGTTGTGTCAGGGCTTTCTCCCCTCCAGGAACCCACATGAAATCTATTCCCTAGTTTTACACTATTTTGTACTTACTGCTGGTAGTAGAGACTGCATGTTCTGGTTGGAGTCAGCTATAGTGGCTAGGTAAACCAAGTTGGTATGCAGCATCTGCTGGTATCTATCAAAATAAACAAAAGCAAAACAGATCTTGAGTCATGAATGCAACAACATCAGAATTTTCTTTATATATGTAGAATTTAAGTAAGTCACCTATGTAAAACAAGATTCAAAAGACTTAAAAGAATACCATCATTAGGCATCCTAAGCCTTTCCCCTCATGCTTACCTATTACCCAATCTTTCCCAATGCCTCCATGAAATCTGTGCCTGCATCTTTTCTACAACTTCTGTCTTGCTGTGAAAAATCTAAAGCTGGGTGATGCTGTTCTCACCCATTTTGCTTCCTGCCCCAAACTAAGTCACCAGGAGACATATGGAACATTTGTGTGGCTGTTTAGTGTGATTTCCATCACAAACACTAAGGAAAGAGAGCTCCTTGTACTATGTCCTCAGGTGCAAGACATCATAGATTTATGTGAATCATGACCAAGAACAGTGCAAACATTTCATGAGGACCCTAAGCTTTGGAAGTTTGCTATGGAATGATTTTTCTGCTACGGAACCACATTCTTAACATTGTCTCAACTTCTAGCCCACAGTCAAAATAACCCTGAAAGCAGGAACAGATGAATGCGTATGAATACGTAACTATAGGCTTGCAAACAGCTTGCAACAATAAAAGCATTCCCTTAAAACAAAAATACCTAATATTTATTACCCCCCTCCTAATCCCACACTACCAGTTCTCTTGGGAAGGGCTCAAGAGCCATACTGTGATGCTCTGTTTGTCAGCTGACTTTGTATTTGTCTGATCATCCCATGCCAGAAAATAACGGGAAAATAATATTCCTCAAAATTCACTCCTCCTACAGTTCTCTCAGATCACTCTCCAGAGATCCCACTAGACAGCAAGTCCACATGAGATATTCTGGCAAGCCAAGTCTTTCAGACAATCCTGTTTGTTCTTGGGCAAGTGGTAAACAGGTAGTTTTCCTGTGTTTCCTAACAGGAAGAAGAAAGGTCCATTCCTACATGATTTTGAAAGGTTTGAGAAGAAAACTACCTCTTTCCCAAAATGCAATTATGATGCAGAGGAAAAAGATCTTGGGTATACAATCCCCATCTTTATGAGTGTCATCATTATGACATCAACCTGCAGAAGTCAAGTTGCAACATTTATTTCAGTGGCAGAAGTGACAGTCACATGGCAAACACGAAAATCAATTTTAAGTGTAGTATCTGCAGCAATACTTTTCTATTCTTCACAGCACAGTTGTCCTACAAGGTGAGCTAAACAAATAAAGAATGGTGATCTGGAAATTCACCCAGTCCGCAGTAGATTTGGATTAATGTCTTACTGAGAGCATTCAGACGTTTTTCCTTTGTTCTGATAGTCCATTATACACTGAATAAGATGGTTATTTTCATCCAACATCTGAAACGATAAAGAAGAATTTTGGAGTAAGTTTCATGAAGGAACTGAAGATAAATTTGAGCCTTGCTCCTCTTCTCAGAGTTTTTAAAAACAGAAAAGCAAAGTAGTATTCCAGCAAGTTCTACATTAATAATTTATAGAATGTTCTTTTGCTCCCATCTCCCTGTGCCCTCCAACTAGTTTTACAGCTTTTAGTTTAAGGGTTTCAAACCAATATCACAGCTACATTTGTGAAGCTTCCCATTCAAATACCTATGCCAAGTTCTTACAAAGTTTTGCATTTCTTCATTTGATCTCTATCAAGAAGTTTACTTAAGAATTTATACACCAAATTTCCTTTCTCCTTCTAAAGCCCACATCTGCTCATAAATTTAGTAATAAAAGGTATTGAAATTGCTACTGATAGAGACTGAGCTTACCAGACAGGTTTGTTTCAAGGAAATGCATTGGAAAGATAGGCCATATCTACATTAAGAATCTCTAATTATATAGAATATTTATGAAGTGCAGTTTAATGGGCACATTAGATCTATTATACTTCAGAATTGTCCAGAAATACAAACATATGTGGATTACTTTTCTGGAAAAAAAAAAAAAAAAGCAGTCCTAAAATTATGGGAAATTGTAGATCTTGTGTTGTGTCTTTCTACAAAAAGCTCATGCATTCAAGGCATTCTAAGCTCCATAAGCGAGAAAAAAAATGAAGCCTGGTTTCCTAGAGGTGCACATCCTCACACCTGGGTCTTTTTAACTGCTGCCCCACACTCTGATCTCTGACTCTGACCAAGAGTCAGCAGAACCACAGCTAACCTGAGCTACCCACCCAGTTACGCAAAACAACTGAACTAAATGGAAAACTTATTGCAAAATGGAAAATTTTGCATTGATTTCTCCCTTTGCTTCCTCTCAGTGAAAAGCTACTTGGATCCCTTTACCCAGCTGCTAAATTTCACAAAATAGGATCTTAACCACCTCCAGGACCCTTTCCTTCTTCCAAACATGGTTGAGACTAGCCAAACAGCTCATGCTTCTACAAGGAAAGCATTATTATATCACCTTTATTTCCCTAGGAATCCAACCAAAACAAATTCTATAAGAAAAAAAAAAAAAAAAAAGAAGAGAAGAAATAAGTACTGACACTTTTATCCTTCCATCTCTTTTATCAATCCATCTCTATGAAAAGGGTATGGAGTCAGAAACCTCACGCAGCCCACCCAGCACTTGTATCCATGTAACAATGAGCCAACCAGCCAAGTCTTCCTACATTCAAACCAGTAATTCACCAGAACTGACTAGAATGATCACCAAGCAATTATTCTGCCTGAAACTGCTGGATCTGGAAACACTGTCATTAAGCACTAAACACAGACAGAACCGCAGTATTTTGAGTTACTGTCTAAGCCTCAGAAACTAGGCAGAACTGTAGTTACACACTCTGAAGAGGATCACAAACACACTGCTACACAGACACAGTTCACATGTACTAACATCAAGTTTTATAAGAAACTCGGTGGCCACTTTCAACCAAAAAAATAAGGGAAAAGGAGCTAATACCTTTGATACCAAAGTCTCACAGAACACTTGCCGACAAAGCCTTGAATCAAGGTCCTCTTCAGAATGCCTCCCACCTTCCAGAGGAAGGCAGCAGACACTTAAAGCTTAGCAGACAGGTAGACCTTCGGCCTGCCAGTTAGATGCACTTTTCACTGTCATCATGCAAGCTGGACCTCTTTAGGGGTTAAAAAAATGCTAAAGCCAAGAGGAAAGTAAAGGAGAAGGAATATAACTGTATCCTAGACAGGGCCACAGGCCCTATTTTATACAAGTTTGATTGAGCAGTTACTGACAGAAAATTGAAGTAATTCTTTGAAAGAGTTATATATAAACACCTACCACCTAAACAGAATTTAGTTTCCAGCTGGATGAAGACGCCTCCAGGGCTTCTGACAGCTTATGTACATTACAAAGATTCTTCAGCTTTAACTATACTAGGGTTTTGCCAGCACACCATCAAATGAATGGCTTGACTACAGCACACAAAAAACTTAATTGTCTACATCCTCCATATGCACCCAACAACCTGAAGTCTCTACTGGTTACCTTTAGGCAGCTTACCACCCAGTGGGCATGTATTTTCACCTACACTTCTCAAGCAGTGACTTCTGCTACGCTATCCTGGAGGTCTCCATTATAACTCCGGGGTCTTCTTTGAGGCTTTGATCCCTGCAGCACCTACCTTGTTAACACTCTTTATTTACTAAATCACAGGTGAGCTACACCTACCCGAAAGGCTCCTACCCGAGGAGCTTGTAGTAATCTGAAATCTGTTTGATTCACACTGATAACAGTGCGAGTCTTCAGTTAAGTTTCTAAATGCCACCAAGTTACCAGTGAACTTGAACGTGCTCCTTTTCTTCTACCGACACAAAACACCACGGATTATTACAAATCCTATACGTGCTTTTCTTAGATTGCTTTAGCGAGTTAACTTGCTCCCTCCCACGAAAGCTTAAATGGAGTCGCTTGCAGTCGCTGTCATTGGCTCCGACCGTGACGTTCTCGATTAATAAGACTTAAAAGTTCAGGGGCAGCCTTGCTGCCGGGCGGGCCGGGCTCGGGAGCTGCTGCAGCCTCCACTGGGGAGGAGAGCCCAAAGCCAGGCACCCTTCAGGAACGACCCGACGTCGGCCCGCCTTACAGACCCCCCCTCACAGGAAGGGCTTACCTGACTCCTCCGTTTCCCCACCATGCCGGACCCCGTCCTTACGGATGAATTCACGCCCGCGGCCCCGGGAGCGCTCGGGGCAGCCGGGAGGGCCGCAGAGCCACCGGCCGCTCCCCCTTACACCCTCGCACCCTCCCCCGCCGCCTACCCCTCGGCCCCGACACCCCCGAACAAGTGCCGAAGCGCAGAGAGGCAGCGCCCCGCCGACGGCCCCGAGCGCGGCCCGGCCGCCATCCCCCCCGCCTCGCCCCGACGGGGCCTTGGCGCTCCGGAGCGCCGCCGCCACCACCACCCCCTTCCCGGCGCGGGGAAGGCCGGGCCCGGGCTCTTCCTCACCTTCTGGATGGCGGCCGGCGTGATCTCGCCCTTCCCCCGCTGCCTCGGGGCCGCGAACGCCACCGACATGTCGGACCGCTGCCGGGAGGGTCGGTCCGCCCCCACCGCCCTGCCCGCCCGCTCACGCGCCCCGCGGAAGCAGCAGCGGCGGGAGGCGGCAGCGATCCGAGAAGAACGCGGGGGGCGGGGGCGGCTGCCCAGCGGGACGGCCCATCCCTGTCCCGCCGGGGAAGGGTTAAGGAGGTACCATCCGCTCCTCCCCCTTTCACGCCGCCGGCGAGAGCCCCGAGGAGGCCGCAGCCGCCTCACACCCCTCGGGCAAAACAACGGGACACCGAGAGTCGGCGCGGCGCCGTTTGAACGTAGCCTCCCCCCGTCCCTCGACCTTCTCGGCTACCCCTTTCTCTCCGCCGCGTTGGTACGTTCCTGCCCAGCGCGCCTCAGCGCCGGACAGGCAGCGAAGTGGTACGGCCGGCGGAAGGTGGGGGGGGGGGGGGGATGGGAGCGCTGCGGTGCGTGCGTTACAGGGGAGGCGCTCCGGCTGTGCCGAGTGGCGCGCTCTCCTCCCCCGTCTGCCCGCCGCGGCAGTTGGTTGCACCCGGGCAGCCCGCTCCGGCGGGGCGGGGGGGAGGCACCTCGGGCTGTGAGGAGGAGGAGGAGGAGGCGGCGGCGGCGGGCGGCTCTGCCTTCTGCCGGCGAGGCCGCAGCGGTTTCGGCCTGGCACCATCGGGTCAGCCCGTGAGGGGAGTTGGTAGTGGCGGAACCGGTGCTAGCCGGCGGGGGGAGCCGCCGCCGTGACACTTTGGCCGTTTGCCCTACGCTCCTTCGCAGCTGCGAGCGCTGACAGGTCGGGGGGCCGGGGGTGGGGGGGCGGCCGGGGACAGGGACGGGAAGAACAAATCGTGAAGAGAAAGTTGGAAGGGAGCAGTAACTGGTGCTGTGGGACCCCCGGTTCCGCCATGTGGGGCGGCTCTCCCTTACCGACCCGGGCGGCCGCCGCTTCCTTGTTCGTGAGAACGAAAGGGAGCGAGGAGAAGCAGCTACTGATGCAACTTAAAATAAATTGTAGACGCTGAAAGTGCTAAAATTGGCCTTGATTTTTTTCAGTGCGGCCACTGGAGGGAATCTCGGTTTCGCCGAAGGTCCTCATGTACAAGTTTGCGAAGTCTATGCCTGTCATTTACAAGGATGAGAGTTGCAAAGGGTGATGGTGCAGTAAAGTGGAAAATCGCCAACTAAAGCTTTTTAAACCTCTTTTTACCCAGATACGCCTCTTCTCAGCCTTGTTCTGCACTGCAGGCTGAGTACTGTCTCCTTTCCAAGCTGTGGCCTTTTGTAAACTGATTTCTGCTCTTGCGGTGGACAGAACCGTGTGCTGCTGTGGCTGACGAGACATGACTCAGTGACATGACACCACACCACAAAACGTGAATCTTGTGTCTTACTGGGTGCGTTGCTTGCTCTGTTTCTCAGCTGTTGCTGGCTGAAGTCCCTGGCTCTTCCCTCAAGCCCTAACCCTTTTGGTTACAGCACACATTTGTCAGTGGCATCCCGGCCACCCCGTGGCTGTACAGCTGCTTCCCAACTGGCATGCTGTCTCCTCAGACTGTTTCTAGGCTGGATTCTTTCCCCAGCCCCATGGAGATTGCTCTTCCTGGCTCTGCTGTCCTAGAATTGACTGTGACTGCCCATCACCTCCTGCTTTTTTCCCTTGACAGCCAGTTCCCAGGCTGGGGCTCCAAGCTGTTTTTGCATTCCTACAGCATCCCCCTCTCCAAGGGCCTGCCACCTGGGCCTGATGCTCTCTGTTAACAGATCAGTGCTGCTTCTGCCCTGTCTCTTCAGATTATACAGGACCCTGAGCTGATGCAATGCTAATCTGGCTTGCTCTCCTCTACAGAAAATTATCTCTGGCCCAGTCCTTGCACTGTAGGTCGTGCTAGGGAGGAGGAATGATGCCAGCATATCCATTAGGCGTTTCACTCATCACCATGGTATCTGGGTCCATTTTTTGTACTAGTAGGGTGGGTTTTTTTCTGTCTCCTACACACTTTATCATCATCATCGTTGCTATCATGCTTGTAGGAAACCAAAAGCAGAAAAAGAAAGGGTTGAAGAAACCTATTTTTTCTAAAGTTGATATGCTTCATGGTGATTCATGGTTATTTCTGTATGTTCTTGGGAGTGAACTCATAGGATATGTATAGGATTGTAATAGCTCTGTGCTCAAATTGATACTATTTCTAGTTACTACAAAGGATAACAAAGAATCCTAGGAATGGAAAGTGTAAATCAGCATGTAATCAGAATGACAAGGACTTAACTTCTTTAGCAGAAGTACATGCTTGGCTGTGCAGAACTGGTGAGGTGTCTGAAAGCGCCCCAAGGCTGCGGGCATCTTCAGCAACTGGAGGGCAAACAGGTTCTCATGAAATACTCTGAACACTGGAAATGCCGCAAAATGTTTTTCTTTTCCCAGAAGTATAACTCCTCTTGATCTCTTCCTCTGGTTACCCAGCCACTGTTTATAAAATATTTTGCATGGGGGTGTCTTAGTGATCACAGCGTTTGAGACAATGCGTGTTAGATGTCAGCCACATAAATACTGCTTTTGAGATCTGAACGTTCCATCATATTCTCCCACATTTCAAGGCTGGTTTTGAGTAGAGGATTAAAAAGGTTTGTGGGATGCCACAGGTGAGGAGCCTTAAAGTGAAAGGAGTAATTGCCCACTGTATTTCCCAAAAATAGTCCAAATTAAATATGAGAAACTTTTTAGCACATTCCTATTTCCATGCAAAATACGGGAGAACAATGTTTGGAATTCAACTGTTTTTAGAGGAAGATACTCACATAAGATCATTCATAATAAAAAGTGTCTCTTTTGCCTAATTCTGTCTGATGATTAAATCCATTTATCCCCTTTGTGATGATTTTTCATTCATATGTTTTTATGGAAATTTAGGACTTGCATATTCATAAATTGCAACAGAGCTAAAGAAACATTGAAAAAAGAGTCCGTAGCTCCGTTTTTTAACCATGGAAAGGGAAATTCACACTCAAAATCAACATTTAAATAATGGCACAGATGCATACAAGCAGGGAAATAGATAGCTACCATGGAAATGTGCCACATGTCTCAGAACACATAACCACAACAGGGTGTCTCTCTTACGACTTTCTTAATGCACTGCAATATGCCTAGATATCAAAGGACATATGGTATATTTTCTCTTTAATTGCACATTTCTTTGCTCTTGTGAGTTACTCGCAACCTTAACATTATTTAATTGTAATTTAGATGCATAAATCTAGAGCATCACTGAGAGTTTCAAATGCAAGTATGTTTCAATCTGATCTTCTTCCAGCTCTGTTCCAACTTTTGTCAGTGTAGTGTCTTTTTTTGCTGATGTGCATTTGAGTATGTCATAATTTTTGGAACAAAAAGAATGCGGACAGAGAAGGATGGGCCCTTTTCTGAAAGATTTTTCTCCAGGTTTCCAACTAATATTTCTCAATAGCAAGTGGTAGGTAAAGATATAGCTCCTGAGACTAGGGTCTGCAAAGCATTAACACTTAGTTCCTAGAGAAAGCTATCTGTTGGAAATGAAGTGCTAACAGTAGAGTGATTTTAGTCTTCTCAGGATGGCGTGAAAATTTCTGCCTTCCAACAGTTCTGAGAAAAAAAGGTAAGTGATCTTCAGTTTCTGTCTGAATTTTTTGCCATTTTATTATCTAGGTTTCCATAAATTCTGTGGAATAAGAGAGGTAAGTAAGAGAAGGAACCCTCAGGCATTCCCACCCACAAGCCAGAAAATACAGAATGCTGATTCATGTATCAAATGGTATCAAAGTTGAGAACTGCTCCTGATTTGTTTCTCAGACAAAGCCTTTAACATGTTGGTGTGACAGCACCTCTTTCTGTGCATTCACTTCGAATTGACCAAAAAAAAACCCCACTTTCTTTACTACGGTAAGTATGGTAGCTCAGGACCTACTGCTGATAGGATGGCAGGGTGAATTTGAGCCTATTATCATGACAGGCTACTTTTTCATCTTGCAGTTTTGAAAAAAAAAAAAAATTAAAAAAAAGGGGTTGTTTATGCATGTGTTTTGTAACATCAGCAATACAACCAGGTAAGAGTCAGAGCAGATCCCAAGGAAGGAGAGTCTTTTGGCAGATGAAAAAGGGAGAGAGCAAAAGGAAGAAATGGTTGTGGTTTTGTATTTCTTCACCAACTGAACTTCGTGTGATCTCATAATTTTGGTGGGATTTCCTACATGCCCAGTCTCCGTGTTAATTCATCTTGTTGCAAAATGGTGCTTGCGCCTGAAGGTCTGCCCATACAAATGGCTGAGTCTTGAAAACGGTTCCAGTTCTGCTTATTTAATAAATGTTAATTTGTTGTCAAAATACGCAACAATACCAGACTGTTGGTAGGGTACGTGGTGCTTTTTGCTTCCTAGAAGAGATTGCACTAACAGGATGAATTTGTCTTGAATTTATTCTGTCAGCTTCCTGTCTGGTTTTAAAATTTTCTCATTTATATTCTGCCCTGGCTATTGTAGAGAATATTAATAAGAAATAGCACCTGAAATGTGAGCCTGTACGTTCTGATATAAAGTGAAGTACCCAAACAGCACTGCACACTACATGGATATTGGTGGCTCTGCCATGTTCCAGAGGGGCAATAACAAACCCAGAAAAAAATCCTCAGGATGCTAAATTTTTATTCTAGTATCTGTCATTTTAGTCTGCAAATATAAATATTTAGAACAAAGAAAGGCACAGCAGGTTCAGCAGTTTGCACTAGTGGGAGTAAATGCAACAGCTGCGGTGAGAAAATCTTTCCGAGTCCTGATTTTATTCTTCAAAAGGGAATCTCCGGCTACTAGGAACGTATGCTATAAATAAAGAACAGCAGAACATCTCATGTAAGCCTCCTTAGAGCTGAAAATTCTTCAAGAATTCCTAGCGGTTAATATTTTATTTTAGGACTCAGAAGCAAAGCTCTGTAGTTCACTAACTTCCTCATTTTTTGAATGTCAAAAGCAAAGCAGAAAAACTAAACATGAGAGGGTACTGCCAAGCAGTGCTGAAGAAAAGGCAGAATGATCTTGATGGTCACTGAATATTCATATCTGTTAAAGGCAACACATTTGCCATGGAAAGGCATACTGTTCTTCTGGAGATGCTTCTGGGAACTCTCACTTCTGCGTCATCTGCATCATCTTCAACTTCTGCCTTCTGAAGACTTATGACCGTGAAGGACGGAGGAGATGATTGAAAGGCTACAGGACAGTACTTCTACCTTATCATCACAATCCTAATCAACAACTTGCTGAGGGAATGTGGAAAAATAATTACATCAAGTGCAATTTTCTTTCAGCAAGCCTGATCCTGTGACCTGAAGAAGACCTTCTTCAATCTGCTCCCAGTGCTGCCCAGGATGCTGTTGGCCTTTGCTGCAAGGGCACGTTGCTGTCTCACATTCACCTTGTCCACCAGGACACCCAGGGCCTTTTCTGCCAAGCTGCTTTCCAGCCGGTTGGCCCCCAGCATGTGCTGGTGCATGACCTTGCACTTCTCCTTGTTGAACTTCATGAAGTTCATGTCTGCCCTTTTTTTCAACCTGTTGCAGTCTCTCTAAATGGCAGCACAACCAGCTGGTGTATCAACCACTCCTTCCAGTCTTGTAACATCTGCAAACTTGCTGAGGGTGTACTGTCTCCTGTCATCCAGGTCATTAATGAAAAAGTTAAGCAGTATTGGCCCCAGTATTGACCCCTGAGAAATGTCACTACTGACTAGTCCCCAGCTGGACGCCACACCACTGACCACAACCCTATGAGCCTGGCAGTTCAGATAGTTTTCAGTAGACCTCACTGTACACTCATTAAAGCTGTACTTCAGTTTGCCTATGAGAATGTTATGGCAGATAACTCTCAAAACCTTACTAAGATTGAGATTTAAAAAAAAAAATCCACTGGTCTCCCCTTCCTGCGTGCTCAGACAGTGTCTCTGTATTGCTCCAGGTCACCTGCCCCCACTTCCACCTCTGGTATGCTTCCTTTTTATGTTTGGGTTTTTTCAGGAGCTCCTTGTTCATCCCTGCAAGGCTCCTTGCTCAATTTCCTGCAAGTCAGGGTGCACACTTCTTGAGTTTGGAGGAGTTGATCTTTGAAAATTGACCATCTCTTTTACATCCCTCTTCTCTCCAGGGCCACATCCTGTGGGACTCTTTCAAACAGGTCCCTGAATGGGCCAAATTCTGGTCTCCTGAAATTTAGGGCTGTTATCCTGCTTTTTGCTTTGTTCCTTCCTCTTATGATCCTGAACTCCAGCTTCTCATGGTCACTGCAGCTTTGCATACCCAACCAGTCCTTCCTTGTTTCTAAGTGTGAAGTCCAGCAGAGAACCCTTCCTTGTTGGCTCCCCCATCACCTTTGTTAGCAATTTGTCAATCAATGCACTCCCCAAACCTTTTGCTTTGCGTGTGCCCTGCTCTGCTGCCTCTCCAGCAGATACCAGGATGATTAAAATCCCTCATAAGGATCAGGGTCTGCAAACATGAAGCTTCTGCCAGCTGTCTGAAGAAGGCCTCTTCTACTTCTTCCTGATCAGGGGGTCTGTAGCAGACACCCAGGACAACTTTGCCCATGTTGTTCTGCCCCAGCAGATCCCAGCTGACTCCTCATCAATCCCAAGGCAGAGATCCATGTTCCATTCCTGCTGCTGTCTCACATAAACAGCATTTGGTTTTGTTCTCTTCTGTCTGTTTTCTTTGTTGATATACTCTATATATTGCTTTTTAATTCACAGAATAACAATAAATAGCCATTTAATATTGTGTTCTTTAACGTGCTATTCATAGTGTATCTCAAAGTCACTGTATATTTTATCAGAAGGTCTTAAAAGATTAATTCTTTTGAGGAAGAAAAACTAATAAATTATACAATGAAATACAAAGCAGGGAATACAGTTATATTTGACAAAAAGTAGATTATAGAGACAGTTTTGTCACTATTAGTAACCAGTGGTGCCATTTATCTTGCATGGCACTCAGTGACAACAAAGCACAGCAAAAGAAACAATACGCTCACATTTCTAAAAATATGTTTTGTGAGTATTGCAGTGCTTGAAACCAGTTTAGGAAAATATGCTCTAACTTAAGTCTTGTTGTATCAAATGTACATTTATTGTTTTTCACTTTTAATGTCTGTGGGTTTCTTGCTTCTTGCTTGCTTTCTTCCACTTTTCAAGTATTTTCAAGGGTAAAATCATAGTGAGTGGAGATCCAGATGCAGAGTGAGGCTCTATAACGTTTCTTACACACGTGATGCATACATTTTACTCTTAGCTTGGAATGACAGTTATAGGATATTCATATTGTGTAATGTTTAAGAAGGAACCAAAATAAACTTCTGTTGAACACATACCACATCATTGTTTGTACCATGGTATTCATCCTTCCACATGTGGCCCCATTTCTTTGTCCCCATTTCTGCAGTTGGTATGTATACAGTAATTTAGTCATTGGGACCACTCAAAAGACCCATAATTGAGTAAAGGCCAAAACTCCTTTCCTATGAAAGTTCACATGTTTATACTTTTCTGTCCTGAGTAGTCCCATCTTCAGTGGAAATACAGTAACTGAGTATCATAGAATCATAGAATCGTCTAGGTTGGAAGAGACCCTTGGGATCATCGAGTCCAACCATCTACCCTACTCTACATAGTTCTCCCCTATACCATATCCCCCAACACCACGTCTAAATGTCTCTTAAACACATCCAGGGATGGTGACTCAACCACCTCCCTGGGCAGCCTATTCCAATGCCCGACCACTCTTTCTGTGAAAAATTCTTTCCTAATGTTCAGTCTAAACCTACCCTGTTGGAGCCTGAAGCCATTCCCTCTCGTTCTGTCATTAATTACCTGTGCGAAGAGACCCGCACCAACCTCTCTACAGTGTCCTTTCAAGTAGTTGTAGAGAGTGATGAGGTCTCCCCTCAGCCTCCTCTTCCTCATACTAAACAGTTCCAGCTCCTTCAATCGCTCTTCATATGATTTGTTTTCCAGGCCCTTCACCAGCTTCGTTGCCCTCCTCTGCACCCGCTCCAGCACCTTGATGTCTCTCTTGTATTGAGGTGCCCAAAACTGGACACAATACTCGAGGTGTGGCCTCACCAGCGCTGAGTACAGGGGCACAATCACCTCCCTACTTCTGCTG
Organism: Numenius arquata; assembly: GCF_964106895.1. NCBI lineage: Eukaryota > Metazoa > Chordata > Aves > Charadriiformes > Scolopacidae > Numenius > Numenius arquata. The sequence continues at coordinate 18,044,466 of NC_133579.1, read as the reverse complement.
GTCACGCTATTTCTAATACAAGCCAGGATGCCATTTGCTTTCTTGGCCACCTGGGCACACTGCCGGCTCATATTCAGCCGCTTGTCAATTAGAACCCCGTATGTACGTATATTCAATGTATCAATTTTATGTATCAATTAGAACCCCCGTATGTATGTATATTCAAGAGCCAAGAAAATAACTGCAAAAAAAATAGCTATGGCATTTTGAAATGTTTCCCTTATCTAGTCCAAATTTCTAGCACAGACTGTGCAGGTGCAATGAATGATTGCTTGGAATGGTACTGTCTCTAACTTGCATTATTGAAAACATGCATATATTAATATAATACATATATATGTATAATATGTATCTATGCACGTGTGTTTCTTTTCAAGCAGAAGGAGAAGGGAGGAGAAGGAAGATGCTTTGTGTGAGCGCAGCCTGTGAGAACAGGGCCCCAGGGCAGAGGAGGTGGGCTGTACAAAACGGGAGGTTGCATCCTCCATATATCCTGCAATATCCATTGCATAATGGTATGAGTTTCAACAAGGGCAAGTGCCAGGTTCTGCACTTGGGCCACAATAACCCCAAGCAGCGCTACAGGCTTGGGGAAGTGTGGCTGGAGAGCTGCCTGGAAGAAAGAGACCTGGGGGTTCTAATTGACAAGCGGCTGAATATGAGCCAGCAGTGTGCCCAGGTGGACAAGAAAGCCAACGGCATCCTGGCTTGTATTAGAAATAGCGTGACCAGCAGAAGTAGGGAGGTGATTGTGCCCCTGTACTCAGCACTGGTGAGGCCACACCTCGAGTATTGTGTCCAGTTTTGGGCACCTCAATACAAGAGAGATATCAAGGTGCTGGAGCGGGTGCAGAGGAGGGCAACGAAGCTGGTGAAGGGCCTGGAAAACAAATCCTATGAAGAGCGGTTGAAGGAGCTGGGACTGTTTAGTATGAGGAAGAGGAGGCTGAGGGGAGACCTCATCACTCTCTACAACTACTTGAAAGGACACTGTAGAGAGGTTGGTGCGGGTCTCTTCGCACAGGTAATTAATGACAGAACGAGAGGGAATGGCTTCAAGCTCCAACAGGGTAGGTTTAGACTGAACATTAGGAAAGAATTTTTCACAGAAAGAGTGGTCGGGCATTGGAATAGGCTGCCCAGGGAGGTGGTTGAGTCACCATCCCTGGATGTGTTTAAGAGACGTTTAGATGTGGTGTTGGGGGATATGGTATAGGGGAGAACTTTGTAGAGTAGGGTAGATGGTTGGACTCGATGATCCCAAGGGTCTCTTCCAACCTAGACGATTCTATGATTCTATGATTCTATGATCCATGGGGAGAAGTTGGTATTTGCAAGGTAGGAGCTAAAGGCCTTGGTCTTCCCTCGTTTTAGAATGAGAGCAACAAGGGATGTGTGCTAGAAATAGGTAAGCTGCCTTTGAACTCCCCTACAAAGAGGAATTGAGTATAATTTCTCTAAGCAACATAGTAAACCAGAAAAAAAATTAGTAACTGTTGATTTCTAGTATTATTTTGCTTTAAGAACGTAGCAATGCTTTTTACCATTCCCCATCTTTTCCTTTTATTCAGCATGAAATTTTAAAGCATTGCTCTAGTCTAAAAAGATACTTACAAAAGTATCATAGTGTTATTCCGTAACTGCTATATATTCTTTTGCAACTAAAATAGCAATGTATCTTACTATTAAATCCGTTTGAAAATCAAGTCGAATTTGCTCTGAAAATCAGTAAGAAAAATCCTAAATGAAAATACTAATTAGGAGCCTTGTTGATGGGAATGTGGGCCATAATAATACGTATGCCTCTCTTGTATTGATTCTATAGGAATAAAAAGGAGTCTTTTGTTCAATAACATAATCTACACTTTATTATTAAATACTAGTAGTCTTTGATATTGATATAATGTGACTTTGCATAACTCTCTAAATATGTTCACATATTAGCGTGTATATATTTTTTCAGGAATAAGGTACTGTTGCTTAAATAAATTCATTATACAGTCATTCCAAGTGGGCCTTTGATTCTGCCATATGTAATGCATCATCTTACCCTGCTGATTTAGCTATTGGGAACAATTCAGTTTGGAATAATTTTGTTTTGTAGAAATTGGGGTTTATGCATTTATTGAAAATATTAAGTATACATTGTATTTTTTATTGATGTTTGTCTTTCCTAGACTTCCTCATAGTGTTTAGTCAGCATGAACTTAAAAAGTTGGTTAGACACTGGAATGAACATGAAATTATAACCCATGAATCAAGAACAGATGTAGCAAAGCTTTGGTCTTAGGTAAGTGATAAGGAAAATATTTATCACAAGGAGGTAATGTAAAAAAGGGATGAGTTTTATATGTAGTGTACTCAAAGAGCTTTTCTTTCTTCAGTGCTGGATAAGATGATAAATTTCTGCAAGGAAAGGACTTCTCGTGTGTTCTCGTAAGCCCTTTTTTTTGCATCAATTCCTTAGTGTTGGTAGGAGAGCATCTCTGAGGAAGACTGAGAAAGCAAAGGAGGAAGGTGATCCCTATGTGCTATTTTGGTCATGCTTGAGACTTGCAGCTCAAAATCCTAGTTTGTTTATCGTTGATCTTATTGTTCATTTATTTTCTTCAGCCCGTTGTCAGACCTGACACGGTGCTGGTCGTTTTGCTTTCTTTTTCAGCATTCATTGATTTGTGTCTTATAAGAAAAAGGTTTTATGAGGGGAAATGCTGAGTTTCAGTCCAACTGAGAAAGAAACAAAGTTCTTGAGATGTTGACCCTAACTTCCTTTCCATTAGTCTTTCTTAGAAGTTTTCAGAACAGCTTCATCTTTCTTTCTACGTGTGGATATGAAAGGAGCTTCTCGTAAGTGTCCATTGTGCATCATTGTCTACCTTCAAAACTCTTCCCTACCAAAATACCTATGAAAACAGTGACAGCATTTCAGTTGCAGTCTAGCATTATCATAAACCTGACAGCTAGCTGTTACCAAAAGCCATGTTTTTCTTTCGGCCCTCTGTACGCTCGTGGCCACGTGTTCCCACTCTGTCTCCTGTGCCATCACTTTTACTCATCTGATCATGTAGTGAGATGTTTAAGGAAACTAAATTAGTAGAAAAACAATTGCTTTTCTCTAAAAGCAGTTTTCTGCCTGTTGAGTTTCACAAATAGGGAGCAGATGATTTTCTATGTCAAAGCAATGGAAGACAATTACTGGGGCACAACAGCAGAGCAGCATTACCCTTCTTTGTCAGTGGTTAGCTTTTAGATCAGCTTAGCCATGATTGCACCTATAAACAGAGAGTATACTAAGAATACTGCTTATCACATTCATCTGTGTTGTCTTGCTATCTCCCTGGGTTGCTGTCTCTGTAACCACCTTATTTCCTTTGTTTTCTACTTTGGTTGTAAGCGTTTTGTTCAGGGGCTGCCTCTCTGTACTGTATTTGTAAACCACAACTTTTGCAACTTTGAAACTTTTTGCTGTGATGTTTACCGCAACTTATCATTTTTCCTTCCTAACAGATGTCAAACATTATTATTTATTGTTCGGAGAGAATGACGCAGCCTCCACATAGCTGTTTGCTGATGCCCTTGTGGAAAGACTTAGTATTATAACATCTCCTCTGCATAACATAAATAAAGTTAATATTGGAAATAACAATTTCTTTATTCTCATCGAACAGGTTGGAAGTTTGAGGGCTAGTTACAGCTCTGGTGGGTACACAGAAAACAAATCTGTCACCAAGCTTCAGGAGGAAAGAACTGTGAGGAAAATGTATGCACCTGATGATCCTGTCTGGCTTTTACAGGTGTTGTTCCTAGTGGTTTTGCTCCACAATTCATTCCGTTGCAGATACAGAATATGTAAAAGTCCTTTAAAGACTGAATTTATGAAAAACATTGTAAAGGTGGACATAGTGGTTTGGGAGATTGGTACTAGGATATGAAGGCTTGGGTTCCTACATAACTGATTTGAATATAGCTGAAGGATTCTTATGGGGCCAGTGGGAATTATTTTGATTTATTTTTTTTTTAAATCATCTTATGCACATCTGTTTGCATCTCATCATCAGGGACAAGCCTCTTGGATAGCAGAAGCTGCTCTGTATTGGTTGCAATGGCAATAGGCAGACTGAAAGGGATAAGAAAGGCAAACCTAAGAGATCAAATTCAGCAAAACAAGCCAGGATGATATTGGAAATATTCCTGGAGAGTTAGAAGACAACTTTGAATCTGTGCTGCTGTCCTCCTCCTCTGCCCCAGAAACTACTTCTTGACATTTATAAGACCCCTGTTCCATATACAAACTAACACTTGTGAATATTTGCCTCCACAAGGAATATTTTCCTTTAGATGAGGACTGAATGAAGGTAAAACTGGATGAAAACTCAGCTAATTGGTTAGCAAAACTGTTTAGAGCATATGTCTCATCTCAACGTACAGTTCCATGTGACCACTAAACTGACTGGCCATGGCTAGCTGCCACCGCGAGACAAAGGCCTTACTCCGGGCTGTGCTCTTCCATTGTCACTTTTGTGCTGGCTTTGCTGCCCGGCTGAGGCACGGTAAGCCAGGCTGGAAGCCTGCCCAGCAGAGACATAAGCCAGGAGGAAAAAGTTTCTTGCCATGTCTGACCGAGGTCAGGCGAGAGCCAGCAGAGGCTCAGGGAGCAACTCAGTAGCACTGACTTAGATCAGTCTAAAGTCTCATACAAGTGGGTGCCACTTCTTCCTCCTGTCTCTGCTGTACTCTAGGCATTTTCATCTCCTCCCTGATGCTCTTTCTGGTGCTTTGTTGACTCCTTGTGAGTTGACTCAACTCACTAACCTCAAAGAAAAACCCCTCTTCATTTGCTTGTTGAATTGATTCAGTGTGCAACTGTATGAGGCCCATAACTCTGTGAGGGAAGGAGGGAGTGAAGGAGGAAGTTGGTGGAGGAGATGGAAGTCCTTTTTTAGCGGTCAAACCATTATTAACCCACTATGTGTCCAGCTCTGGAGCCCCCAACATAAGAAGGACATGGACCTGTTGGAGCGGGTCCAGAGGAGGGACACAAAGATGATCAGAGGACTGGAGGACCTCTCCTATGAGGACAGCCTGAGAGAGCTGGGGTTTTTCAGCCTGGAGAAGAGAAGGCTCCGAGAAGATCTCATAACAGCTTTCCGCTGTCTAAAGGGGGCCTACAAGAAAGCTAGAGAGGACTTTTTACAAGGGCATGTAGTAACAGGGCAAGGAGTAATAGCTTCAAACTGGAAGAGGGGAGATTTAGATTAGATATCAGGAATAAATTTTTCAGTATGAGGGTGGTGAGGCGCTGGAACAGGTTGACCAGGGAAGTTGTGGATGCCCCTTCCCTGGAAGTGTTCAAGGCCAGGCTGGATGGGGCTTTGAGCAACCTGGTCTAGTGGGAGGTGTCCCTGCCCATGGCAGGGGGGTTGGAACTTGATGATCTTTAAGGTCCCTTCCAACCCAAACCATTCTATGATCCTATGATTCTATGAAATCAGGAACCTACTCAACCGGCGTTACCATCAAGAAAGTTGTAACGTGAAACGTGCCTTGGATTTTCTACAGTAGCTTGTTATGAAGAAGAATAAGGATGTACTTCAGCAACTTTCTCTTCTTACAGTGTGGTGCTGTAACCCCAACTTCCTGGTACTGTGGGGTGGAGAGAGTTGTACAGTACCAAAACCACGACGTGTGGTACGGCAGGGAACAAGGAACTTTTCATATGGCTTTTTTGGAGGGCCTAAATCCATACTTAATTCTGTAAGGTTTCTTTCTGTAAACTTAAAAACTGTTACGGCCTGAAATTTACTTAAAATCGCTGTTTCTCGGTTAGAATAAAATTACTTCTGTGTGCTGTTTTGGATTTGCTTCTGTCTTCACCTAAACTGCTTTTTCAGCAGTTTCTGACTCAAAAAAAATGTTGCAATGGTTTGCTCCTTCTTGAATAATAATTTGTTGCTAGTTAATGAAAGAGTCTTTGTGATGATTTTATCATTATGGTTATGCAGACCCGACTGCTGGTGCCAGAATAGTGATTAACAGCGCCATAAACTGACTCTTTTGGGTCCAGTCACAGCAGAATATACCAGACAGTGCTTTGCAACTTTAGCCGGTAAGCAGTTTGGCACTTTTACATTTCCGCTTCAAGTGTCAGATGATCCTGAGTATTGAAAACAAATCTATTGTTTCTATTAACATCTGCAAAAAAGGGAAGTCAGGTTAAGTTTCTTTTGCATGACTTCTTTAAAAAAGTGAATATCACTTGAGAAAAATAACTGGTTTTCACAAGAAAATAATCACCATTATAAGCGTTTCTATTTTAAGGAGTACCAGCAAACCTAACTGTTCCTCTTACGTATAGGTCTGTGAAGAACTTTATTGTATAATTTGGAAACAGTAATGCAGAGAGACCAAGCAATATTACTGTATAACAGAGTTGAGATAAAAATAAAAACTTAAAAAGACAACAAAATCCCTTACAGAAGACAGCAATGTGAAAGGCCAAATTGAACGTAAAACTCACGGATGCAGATTCTTAATTTCAAATAGTAAAGACTATCAGAACACCTGTGAGCAGGCTGATTGATTGCAACCATCTGAGGTGTTCCTTCAAATCTGTTCACAGGTGTGCCTGAGATCACGTTAAAGGATAATCTGATTAAACCTTAATTTTCTGCAGCCTGTGTGGTTTTTACAGGGAGTAGTTTCTTTACAGTGAAGCTTGTTTTACCGAAGTTACTTGAGTGTGACTTAAATGGAGTTGTGGAACCAGAGCACTGGCCACAAACTGACTTCTGAAGATTAGAAATAAGCTGTTGAAGTATTGGAAATGAAGAGTTTTATGGTGAATACCTGTATCCAGCCTGTGCTCTGCTTGCCTATTGGGCCAGTAAATTTCTTAATTTTCTGCGATGCCAAAACTGGTCAGTTTTCCTGCAGCGCTGCTCAAAAAGTAATGGCTCTAGACCTTTTGGTGCGTCTTCCTTGACTGTGGGCTTCCATAGCAGCGGGAGTTCTCAGCTGCCATCTGGTGCCTACCACTCTTGGAAGGTAAGTGTCAACTTAATACATATATATATATAGTCTGTAAGTATCAGAGTATTTACATGTAGGTACTGCATATATGGACTGTGTGAAGAATCAGTTTTCTGCATTGAAAGTTTTTGCATAGTCAGCCCATGTCTCTGACATGGGATGTTGAATTCTGAACCGAACATCAACAGGATCAGAAGAAAGGTTCAAGCTGACTAAGTCAGTGGAAATAAAGTTATAATAAGCTATAACAATACATAAATACATATATAAATACATAAATAGATGTAAAAGTTTTACAAAGGCTTAATAATTGCTGCAAGAAAGGGTGGCTTGTTTATACAGAAACAAAATAAATTTCATCTGAAATGTGTCTTGTGTTTATTTGTGATTATTTTGTTCATTGTTGCTTTTTATAGAAACTTTTCTGTATAGGTACTGCAAACTCGCCTATCAGCTGTATTTCAAAGAACACAAACAGCAACTATGCTGTTTTTGTGGAGTTGGAGTTTATTGGAGTTTTTGTGCTGGAGAGTTTTGAGTTGTACCTTGCTCTTGACGACAGCTTTTTGTAATTGACTCAAGCAGGACTGGAACAAATATGGTGAACCCTTTGGTGTACGGTCTGCTCACACTAGAAGCTCTCCCTATCGGTGTTGCAGCTGTGGGAAGCACAAAAAAGCAATCCTGATGGTTATATTTAGGCTTCCATTCCAACTGTAGGGAAACTGTTGAATATGCTGGTTGGTCATGGAGGCAATGACCATGGGGAGTATTATTATTAATTTATTATTAAATGAAGACAGATAGAGGTAGGGTTGAGGAAGTCCTCTGGGTAAAGGAATAGTCACACCTGACTGCAGCTGGTGTTGTCCATACTTTGTACTAAGTCAATCAGATATTAACCACTTTAATTTACTGGAGTAATTTCATTGCTGACTTTGTGCCTAGTGGTTGCTGAAAGCTCTTGCAGCGTGGCAGCTGATGGAATACCTCTTCATTAGTGAACAAAACTGCCAAAGCCCACTTTTTGTCCCTGAGACTCTGTTAGTACCAGGCTCTCCTTGCCTCCACAATGGACTAGCTGTGTCCTGGCTGCCTGCTCCCGATGTGTGCTATGGAGATAATGAAGCTCCAGTGTGTGGACCCATGCGCTGACGGCTGTTCTGCTCTGGCACGGGTATAGCTGAGCCAGCTGAAAGCTGCGGCAGTGGATTGATCTCTGCGGTGCAGGCAGGAGCCGTGTCCATCTTTACTGCTCAGGCAGCTTTGGATTAATTCTCTTTGAAAATAAGTTTCTTCCAAATTTAGGAGAAGAGGAGGAGGGAGGAATATAGTACGCCAGAACGTTGTAATAGCTTCTGTGCTTCGGTTATATGTAAATCCGAACAATTTTTCTGTAGAATGGATTTAAGTGTACGTGCCTTGGTGAAGGTAAAATAGCAGATCACATTTACTTTGAGGCAAAGGACTGCAGGGCATAAGGATCCTTTTAAGCCTTACACTAGTTTTGTGTATGTTCTGCATATTTTTTTTTTCTCAATTTCTTTCTGTCTTTGGCCACCAATGAAATAAAAAATCCAAAGAGAAAGTTGAATATTGGATATTACTTCTTATTACCTATCTTTGTTTCTAAGTGGATGGTTTTATTATATTTCTCATTACTCTGTTGATACTGTAAATGCTACTTTTATCAATTTTATTTTTTTTCCATTTTTCTTATACCTCTTAATGCTATTGGTGGCTTTGACATAGCTGCTAGAACTAGCGAGTAAGTAAACGTTTTTTAAATTTCTTTTAAAATTTCTTTACTGTGAGGGTGGTGAGGCACTGGAACAGGTTGCCCAGGGAAGTTGTGGATGCCCCATCCCTGGAAGTGTTCCAGGCCAGGCTGGATGGTGCTTTGAGCAACCTGCTCTAGTGGGAGGTGTCCCTGCCCGTGACAGGGGGGTTGGAACTTGATGATCTTTAAGGTCCCTTCCAACTCTAACCATCCTATGATTCTAGTGTTTTGTGTTGTCTCCATTTACAAAACTTTGTAGGGAAAGTTGCCTTTTAGATAACTGAATATGTCAGGTAATAGCCATTCTTGCTGTTGGCACTATCTCCCTTCCAATTCTCTTTTGCTCTGAGATTTGGGTTCTTAGCTTGGAGGTTACGAACAAAAGGTAAGGAGATGTCCTAATTTCTTCTTTCCTCCTTTCTTAATTATTGCATGTTTGTCTGGTTGGTTGTTTTTATTTTTCCCAAGGTGAGCATAGAGAGCAGAGTTACCTATGAATGCAGGTGTTTTTCCTTTGCAGTCTTCTATTGTTCTATACCATGACGTGCCCATCACGCCGCCTTCTTGGTTCCCCATCCTGCTGAGACGTGCCTGTAGTTGCTTCTTATTCCCTAGTTTTTTCCTCAAAGGTGTAGTTAATTGGATTACAGTTTGTGTTCTCTGCTTGATTCCCAAGAGCCAGAAAGCAGGGAAGTCCTAGCCACCATCTGCTTTTCCCCTGTCCTGTGGATTTCTTTCATCTCTAATAAACTCAGACCAAAACACAGACCGCTGTGCTCGTGAGCCATCACAATACTTCAAAGGCGTTTTTGAGCTAGCTGGGGAAGAATTCTGGGGCATGTAGATAGACATTGGATAGATCAAGCAATGCGCCCATGAAAAGCTAAGGATTTACAGAATCTGACAACTGGTTTATTAATGACAGTATTGTAAACATGAAAAGAAAAACAACTTTCTGAGTGTACTTTTTTCCACTGTAAACGGTGCAAAACTCCATTCTTGCCATTCTCATTTTATTTTGAGAAAATGCTGATGGAACCTTGTCTGCAGGATTGGCAGAGGTGTTTCGGCTGTTGGGCCACCAGGAACATGGTTAGTTGACAAAGTCATGGCATGGCTGGAGATGGTCATAATCAGCTCCTCAATAAACCGAGATGAAATTTCTCCCCACCTTCCACTTTGCTTTTAAATGAAAAAATGATAGTGATTTTATTATTATTACGTTAGAGCATTTTTTATTATTATTATTAAACTGCAGCAAGATTAAGATAAACCTTCATAGAATCATAGAATTGTCTATGTTGGATGGGACCTTTAAGACCATCGAGTCCAACCATTAACCTAACACTACCAAAACCACCACTAAACCATATTCCCCAGCACCACATCTACCCATCTTTTCATTACCTCCAGGGATGGTGACCCAACCACTTCCCTGGGCAGCCTGTTCCAATGCTTGACAACCCTTTTGGTGAAGAAATTTGTCCTAATATCCATCCTAAACCGCCCCCGGTGCAACTTCAGGCCATTTTCTCTTGTCCTATCGCCTGTTACTTGGGAGAAGAGACTGACCCCTGCCTCTCTACAACCTCCTTTCAGGTAGTGGTAGACAGCAATAAGGTCTCCCCTCAGCCTCCTTTTCTCCAGGCTGAACAACCCCAGCTCCCTCAGCTGCTCCTTATAAGACTTGTTCTCCAGACCCTTCACCAGCTTCATTGCCCTTCTCTGGACCCACTCCAGCACCTCAATGTCTTTCTTGTAGTGAGGGGACCAAAACTGAACACAGTATTCGAGATGGGGCCTCACCAGTGCCCAGCGCAGGGGGATGATCACTTCCCTAGTCCTGCCGGCCACACTATTCCTGATACAAGCCAGGATGCTGTTGGCCTTCTTGGCCACCTGGGCACACTGATGGCTGGTATTCAGCCGGCTGTTGACCAACACCCCCAGGTCCTTTTTCCACTGGACAGCTCTCCAGCCACTCTGCCCCAAGCCCATAGCGCCGCATGGGGTTGTTGTGACCCAAGTTCAGGACTCGGCCTTGTTGAATCACTACAAATATTTATTTGCTTGTTACTGCAAGAAAAGACAATAGCTGCAGCACTAGAAGTGAGTCTTGCACACCAGACCACGTGGGCTCTCCTCAATTCACCATGGAACTCTGATAGCAATTTAGATGCCAGTGAAACTGGAAAAAGTATTGAATTCCATTTGAAAGAAACCCTGTGTATGCCTTTTTTTCCTCTCTGATGTAAGGGAATAGGTACTAAACTTTGGCAGTTCTAAAGACAACTTCTTGGCTTTAACTAAAAAATAAAATAAAATAAAAAAAAATACTACATGGCATTTGTAAAACCCTGAATATGGATCTACATTGGTCAGAGAAGTCTTCTACATCCTGGCTTACTCGGAATGCATCTCCAATGGACAGAACTTAATTTGGGTTTCTTCAACTGTTGCTCACAGGACTGTGTTAAATGGTTTTGAAATTTCTGTCCTTCCCCTGGCTCTACATCAGAAGAGGTTTTAGCAAACACAGAGTTGCTAGAATAGTTTAGATAAAGAAAAAGACATGTGTGGCATGAAAACTGCAGTTCTCCTATATTTATGTTCCCATAGACCCTAACATCAAGTATTGAAACAGTAGAATCGAAGTAGAAGCTGCAAGGGGAAATCGTTGACCTGGCAGACAGGTAAGTTGTGCACTGCATCTTGCGTAGTGATAGTGAGGGAGTCCAGTATGAAATGTACACCAGCCTTTATCAGATTAATTTAACTGCTTTGGTCAATGTATGTTGTGGTGAGATCTATAACTTGCTTTCTGTCCTCCACAGGCCAAAGCAATTTGTGGCAATGCTAAAACTGAGTATGAGTTTTGGACAAGAATTACCCAGAAGCTACAGGAGCTCAAAAGGACACCACTAAATTAGCAAGCAGCTTTGCTACGAAGTAATCCAGCACGTGATAAATGCTTCAAGAAAAGCTTGGGCTTCTTTCCTTCAGGAAAAAGTGAAATGCTTTGTGAATATACTTGTTTTAATGATTTCATTGTATGCTATACTGTGAAAACTGGTGGAAAACAAACCATTGAAACTTGCTATAATAAGGAGAAACCAGTCACTACAGGTATGTGTTAATGACCTTATAGGAAACAAGTATACAACTGGTATACAAAATCTTCTCACAAAAATTATTCCAGGTGACACCTGTGCATTCAACTTGATGTAAGAAATCTCCCCTAACATCTGGTGGTACAATGTTAGGTGACTTTTGTAGTGTCTCTGCAGATTGATAGTGCTGGGAGCTATAGTGATTGCTGCTAATTTATAATAGCGTAAGACACTGTTGGGAACGTTTCATGCAGGAAGCAGTGTATGGCAACACGCTACTTGTGTGGGTTGTATAAGACTTTATCATTGTCTTTGAAAATGATGAAAATGATAGCAATGTTTTATCCTGTAGTGATCCTTATCACAGTATTTCTGACATGCTGTGGTCTCTTTGTAGCTTAATAGTTTCTATTTCTATCACAAGTGGAAAATACAGGCTTTAGAGTACATACAAAAAATTACCTTAAAAATATTATCAGAGTACAATACTTCAATTTTTTGGAACAGTTACTTAAATAATTACAACATAGTACAAAGTATTGCCAGCAGGTCAAGGGAGGTGATCCGTCTTCTCTGCTCAGCAGTGGTCAAGCCACACCTGGAGCGTCGTGTCTGGTTCTGTGCTGCCCAGTACAATGGAGACATGGGCATACTGGAGAGAGGCCAGCAAAGAGCCCCAGCAATGATGAAGGGACTGGAGCATCTCTCCTGTGAGGAAAGGCTGAGAGAGCTGGGACTGTTCAGCCTGCAGAAAAGAAGACTCGGGGGGTCTTGTGAATGTCTACCAACACCTGAAGGGAGGGTGCAAAGCAGACAGAGGCAGGCTTTTCTCAGTGGTGCCCAGTGGCAGGACCTGAAACACAGGAGGTTCTCTCCGAACATCAGGAAATGTTCTTTTTTTTCTTTTTTTTACCACTTTTTTTTTTTTTTTTTTTTTTACTGTGAGGGTGACCAAGTACTGGCACAGGTTGCCCAGAGTGGTTGTGGGTCTCCCTTCTTGGCAATACTCAAGAGCTGACTTGACATGGTCCTGGCCAACTTGCTCTAGGCGGCCCTCCTTGAGCAGGAGGGGTTGGACCAAAGGACCTCCAGAAGTCCCTTCCCACCTCTGCCATTCTGTACTTCTGTGATAGCTGGTGAAAAAAACGAAGACATCATCTTCAAGAGTGTGTTCATTATTCCAGCTTATCATGTTTTGGGGGTTGTTTTGTTGGGGTTTTTTTCTCCAGTAACTCTCAGGTGTGGATGGAGAGAAGGGGTGGACTCGCACTTACCTGGCCTAACTACAGGTACCTTGGGTTTCCTACTGACTGTCTCTAGGCCTTCAGCTGGAATAACAAATGTTAACAATGAGCGTGCGCTTTGAAACTGAGCGTGCATTTCATCTCTCCCAACACAATCCTGCAGTAAGTGACTGTGACTTTGGATGTTTGGGAAAGCAGCATAGAGAAAATGGGGGAGGGAGCAGCATGTAAACACGCTTTCCCAAACAAAGGGAAAGAAGTTAAAGCTATTAATTTGCTTTGCATTAATGCTTTTGACATTGATTAGACTAATTTTTTAGTTCTAACTCTTGCTCAAAGTTTAAAATCTCTCTCTGCCCCTTCAAATATCTGAATGGGGCGGGGGGAGAGGTAGGAAGGAAAAAAAATCTTGTGGGTTTTTTTTTTTTATTATTCACCAAAAGAAGTAAAAATAGTCCAGGTGTTCTTTGCAGGCACTCTTTATTTTTGATCAAGTAAACCAGCTTGTTTGAAACATCCACGAAACTAAAACAAGGAAGCAAGATTGCGGTTTCAGGGTCAGAAATAACGTATTTCCATGCTGTTATGCTTTGTGTGTGTTAAGGGAAAATCAAATTATGAATTCCCACTGGACAGCTAGCAGTTCAGCTAAAAAAACATGCACCTGCTTAATCTGAGATGATGCGCAAGCACAGGGAGGTGGAAATTAAACACATCACTGCAGCAATACTTTCCTACAATGTGATACTTCTGAGAATAAAAGAAAGCAAGGACACAACCTTGTCATTTAAACAGAATCCATGATTTGCCCTAATGCAGCTGATTTTCGATGTCCTTTTTCTAATCAGTAGTGGATTTTTTGCTTTGGTTTGGGTTTTTTTGGTAGAGAAAAAGTAACTGTGCTGTATAGGCTTATTTTCCCACCAAAGTTGGAATACTCACCAGTGTGTTAATTCTTGAGTGTTCTGGTTTTTTTAGAAATAAAAATTTCTAATAGCTGGCATAACTACCTATGTGTTTATAAAATGCTGATGAGCACAATTAAATATAGTACACTTTTTATTTAATTTTGGAAAGCACCCAGTGGTGTATAGCTCCAACTGATACCTGAGCTTGTTTAATACTAGAGCACAGCATGAAAGAACAGGAAAACATCCTATATACTACAACAGAATTCCAGTCTCTGTTTAAGGAGGTAGGTGAACATCAACACCAGTTTTAATTTGTCTGCAGCTGGATTTCAGATTTTACTGGCATAGTTTGTGTTCCAGCTTTCGCTCAGCCTTATTGTGGCTGGTGGTAAATGGTGGGAAGGGGATGCAGCCTGTTTAGCCCTTCTAGTAACTCCACTATTGGTTGCTGGCGGTCACTTAATTCATCACTGTCTGTTTCTGACTGTTTGCATCACTTTGAAATGCTTTACAAATATTTGGCAGCACAATTTTTGCTATGGAATGTAACTAAATAGATTATAGCATCACAATTGGGAATCGATGGTATTAATCATCTTTTGCACTAAAATCTGAGTAACACAAGATAACTGAAATTCAAGTTGCGGAAATAGAGACAGGAAAAAGCATCTGAAAAGAAAAAGAGAAAAACACCTAAGTTGCAGAACAATTACAATGGCTGTTATAATGTTTTTGATGTTCTAAGAGGCAGTAATTGTCTACAGTGCACAGAGCTGCTGAATGAACTTGGTTCTTCCTGAGCTACGTTCTGTAGTTTTCCTGAAACCTGATGGAGCTACAGTTGTGCTGAACCCAATAAGCTTGTTCATCCGGCACTGTGCAGACAGGCATATCTTCACATTTTATTTTTTATTTCTTACACATATATTTGCCACAAGAGGTTAATAACATGTTTTCTGGGACCTTATGATTATCGCCGGTTAGTATTGGTGCAAGATATGTAAAAAACTGTCAGAACCCCCACTTCTTTTTTTTTTTTTTCTTTTCTACTGTAACTTTTTGCAAAAGGGGTAATTATTGCTCAGTGGTATTAAGCGTCCAGTAAAGCTCTGATTTGTGTTCTGTTTCATTTACTGAGTGTTGCAACGCTGTACATTATTCATGAAAAATAGATTAGCAATGTCACTTTATATAATGCTGTATTATCATAGGCCACTGCAGCTTCAGTGATAAAACTGCTTTCTTTTAGTGATTTTACCAGACAGCAAGTGGTGTCCAGTACGACTTCTTAATACACTTACATAATTCTTAAAATATTAAGTCTTAGATCAGTTTGCGTTTTTTACTGTCTTCCATTGAGAATATAATTGTGCCCAATGGCTAAACCTTTAACACTGTGCATCTTTTTTTGCAGAGGCATTTTACCTGTACCTATTTCCTGTTACTGTGTATTTTCAGCCATGCATTTCTATTGCTTGTGCCCATTCCTCCCTTCTTTCTCCCTCTGTTCACTTAGTCTTCTGATCGTTCTTCCTTACTTAAAGCCTAGTTTGTGAGGTGCGTGTGCTTCCCTGACCTTCCCACCTCATCAGATCACTTCTGTGGCTTCATGATGTAGCTCTGGATTTCCCAAACCAGCAGGAACTGGAGGTGCGCATCCAGACAGGATTTCCTCTTCTGGGACCTAACATGCATCACCGTATGGATGAGCTCCATGTTGAGTTAGCTCTCGTTATTAGTAGCTCAGTACAGTCAACCAAGCTTTATAGCTTAGAACAACAGAATCATAGAATGGTTTGGTTTGGAAGGGACCTTAAAGATCATTGAGTTCCAACCCCCCCTGCCATGGGCAGGGACACCTCCCTCTAGAGCAGGTTGCTCAAAGCCCCATCCAGCCTGGCCTTGAACACTTCCAGGGATGGGGCATCCACAGCTTATGCCTAATTCTTTTGCTGTACCTTCCTGTTGTACTTTTAAATGTTTCATATGGTTTTGAAGCTGCAGTGTATCGTATCTCATGGAACAAAGAGTTTGACTTCTTTATGTAAGCGTAATGTTGTGTTTGGCGTCTGTCACCTGAATGTCCAAAAGAGAGAGGCACCGCTGTAAAAGATCATCAGTCAAGACAGAAAAAAACAGGGGAGACTGTAACACTGACTATAAATGTAGGAAAAAAAAAAAACCTACTCAAATTCTCAAATCACCAACTTAAGGTAGAGGTGTGGTTTCTGAGGATATTAAAGAGCCAGTTGTGATTTCACTTGACAGTTTTCATCACTAACTAAATTCACATTTGCAACTGTGTTCCCGTTACTTAACCTTTTTGGTCATATCTTCTATTTCTGCACTTCCAACTAGCTTGTTCTCATTTTTTTTTCTCTGTGTGTGAAATTTTCTATTCCCTGATTTTTACTGCTCTTATCTATACTATCTCATTTCTTTCAGCATCTCTTCCTGAAGAGCTAGTGTTCTTTGTTACTATTTAACATGTTTCATGGTAAGCTTTTCATTTTTCCCATTGAAATGAACTATTTTAACTAATGAGATTAAATCTTCACACATATTTCTTCCCTTCATGTTGCAGTTACACGCTTAAGTTAATTCTGTAGTGCTGCCAAGTCTCTGTCATTTAAGAAAAGCTTAAGGCGAATATTACAAGTTTCTCATTCCAGCTAATTCACTGGTTGTGTTTAATTGATGATTTATCAATCGGAGAGAAAATAAAACTTTGTAAAAAGGATCAGTGACAGATTAAAAACCCTGAAGCATATTAGATGGATTTTATAGGGTTGTTAGGACACTAAAACTGAAGTGTTGGATGTGAAACTGATGTAAGATCTGAGGCCTTTATAAAGGTCTGTCTTTGGAAGAGTTAAGGCCTGCTCTCTGGATAGGGATTTTGGAGGGTGGGTAGTTGGTTTGTGTTTTAAATATCCTATTTGAAATCCCAGAGAAAGCTTAGTACAGGAGAGACCGATTCATTGTACACAGTATGGGTCTCAGCTGTTGGAAAGGGGTTATGCAGACCATACCATGGGCAGTATATAACCTAATAGCCCCCCGGGAAGGAAATCTGAACTGTTGTTTACAGTAATGCTTTCCTCTGCCAGGAAGGGAAAGCAAATACTTCTACCCGAATATCAGATGAGTCCATTCATGGGTTGTTTGAAGCAGTAAAGCAGGTCAGTTCTCCAAGGCTGGAAATTCACAGAGTGAATGGCTAGATATATCTTCAGCTGACTTTGAAAAGCAGTTACCATATTTATCAGCATGTCCTGGACAAGGTCTTTGGGGAAAAAAGCTGTAGACAAGAATGATGACTTAATTCAAAGTTTTTCAATGCACGGGGGCTTTTTCGTATTAGCAGTCACCCAAGAAAATAAAGATTAAAAATCACAAAACTGAAGGTGGTGACAAAAATTACAGCACCTGTAATGAAAGTTATCTGTTCAGTTTTGATAACAGCTTTAAAATTCCAGATTCTTTGTTCCTTGTTATGACTGACTTTTTTTGCATTTCTTTTACTCTGGGTAATGAAGACTGCAACTGGTAATATTCAGTCCTCTGAATTACAACATATTTTTTCCAGTGTGAAAAAAGGACCCTTCCTCTTATTGTCTGTGCAGTTTCATAGAATGATGGATGCATCTGCTTTGTTTGGAGTGGACATTTATGGCACTTTAATTTAGCTCAGTGTTTTTATTTTTTTTATAAGATATGCATATTTCTAAATCTTCTGGGCTTTGTTCGGTGGGCTTTTTCTCTTTATTATCACTGTGCTATACCTTTTCCTGTGTTGTCTTTCATATCACTCCCTTTGCTCCTTTTGCAGCCTCTGTATGCTTTTCTCTCACTATCCTGTATTTTCTGCTTCCTCTTTTCACACTCTGCTGTGCCTTGCAGCTCTACTGCGTACACTTTTATCTTCTTCAGCTGTTTCTTTTTGTCTCTTCCAGATATGCTTCCACTCCTGAGCATTTGCATGGGAGTCTCAGAGATTCCTTCAGAAGTTGAACGGCCCCATAAAGAGAAAAAGTTGGTCTTAAGTAAAAAGCCAGCTCTGTTCTTCCTGAAGTCCAAGAACAGTGGACAGTGTGCCTTCCCTTGCATCCTCCTCCTCCTGCCATCCATCACTGTTGGTCTTTGCAGGAACTGAAGTGTCCCTCTCTGATGGTCTCTGAGCATCCTTTGGCATGTGGGAGGTAATTCGCTGTACCCTGCCTGTTACTTTGTGTGCGTAACGCAGATTCACGTGCATAAGAAGGGAAGTAATTTGCTCAGACTTGGCAGAGTTCTGAGGAGTGCAGAGACTGCGTGCCTCTGGTGTTATCCCATCGCCTCCTCTTCCACCATCTTCCTTGCCTGCTCTCATACTTGGAAACTGTGACCATTGCTGCTGTTGCCTCTTTGGGATTTCGGACTGTTGCTTGGCACGCTGAGAGCTGAGGCAAGGTGAGACCTGCAGCGATGAGGAAGAGGGGATGCTGCGTAAAAGAGAAAATACTGTGTTTTGATCCTAAATAGGGTTTTGCTGTGTTCTTGAGTATAGGCTTCTGTGGCACTGTGTTTTCTACCTGGTCTGTTGCAAATCCAGGTGCGATAGCTGGGCTTTCTGCAATCCGTTAAAGCCAACAGTGTAACCATAGTGGTGGAAGCATGGTACAATGAACTTGATATGTAAAAGACGAAGGCATTTATCCATCTTGTCCATGTGACTTATCTTCATGCCCATTGTTACCTGCGCTAGCGGAGTTTGGGAGGGTACAGTTACCTGTGTTGTGACCATGTTGGAAATTAAGCTGTGGCCGAATGCTTTCAGTTCTCATCTCAAGCAATTTCCGTTCTGCAGCTGTTTCAGCTGCTGCTGGTAGCATCTTTAAAGCAGCAATACTGTGAAATTGAGCAAGGTTGTGAATGGAAATGGTGAAAAAGAGAAGCATTCCCTTTGGTCCTGCAGTCTGACAAAGCCGTAAGCAGCAGTGCATGGAACTATCTATCAGGGCATGGAAGAGAGTTGTGTATTTTTTTTGCATTCTGTTCACGTTTTACATATTTTCAGTGTATCCTCAAGTGTTAGAATTTTTTGTCCACATTTCTACCTGGAAAACACAGTTGTAAACGATGTTTAATATCAGAGTAAATAAAATGAAAATAATTCTTTGCTCTCTTAATATTTTGTTAGATTTTGTGCCTTTCATACCATTGTACTCCAGGCCTTGGCTTTCGTAATCACACTGTGCTCAACTTGGGCAGATGAGCAACGCCCCTTGAGTTGTATGGGTGAAGAGAAGCAGGTGCATAAGCACGCTTGAAAAACCTCTTAAAAGCTAGCCCAAACTTGGCCTTGGTAAGTAAAAACTTCAAAACAGGACTACTGAAGGTCACGCTGATACCCTTATCAAACAAGCAAAAACTTTTAGTTATACAACATACCTGTTAAAAACAATTCAGTATGTCTCCTGTAAGGATGACGTTTGCTTTGCAAGAGGAGCGAGCTGCAATGTCCCTCCTCAGCCTTTCTTCAAACCCAGCTCTGGGCGTGAAGGTCAAAGGGGACAGCTTCTGTCCCCTTCATCCTTACAGGCTGGCGCTCCTTTTGCCCTTCGGGCCTGCGAGCGAGTTCAGCCCCGGTCCTGTGCCCACAGCCATGCGGAGGAACCCCTCGCACTTGCTGGAGCTCATTTTGTCGTTAACGAGAGCCCCGAGGACACCTGCAGCCCCCGGGTACGCTCAGGTGCTTCCAGCTCCGCAGCCATCACCCACGCTCCACCTACGGGGCTCTGAGAGCGGGCAGCCGGGAAACGCGGTCGCCTTCCCGGTAGGGCCTCGGGGGGAGACCCCGTAAACGGGGCAGCGTAGCCGTCGCCACCGCCTCCTTCACCTCCCGGGGGTGGACCTCGGCCGCCAACAACTTTCTCCTCAGCGCCCACCCGGCCCGGGGACCCAGGCCTCGGCGCCTGCGCCGGGGGTGCGGGGTGGAGGGCGCATGGCTCGATAAACACGGCGGGCTCAGGGTGGGTGGGCGGTCGCGGCCGGGCGGGCTCTGAGGGGCGGTTGGGCCGGGCGCCGCCGCAGTAGGGCCGCGCCGGCGGCCTGGGCCCGCCCTCCGCCCGTCCTCCTTCCCTCCCGCCGCCGGCAGGGGAGGCCGGGCCGGGCGGGCCCACGTGCGCGGCGGTCGGCAGCCGGCGGAGCGGGGCCACCATGTGTTTCCCCGAGCGAGCCGCCTGCCGGGGCAGCGCCTGAGCGTCCCTGTCCGCCCCCCCCCCGCCCGCCATGCTGCGGGTTGGCGCGGGGCTCGACGCGACGCGGCCGCCCGTCCCTTCGCCGCCTCCTCCGCCTCCTCCTCCATGAGCACCTCGGCGGCGGCCCCCGTCAGGCTGATGCCCGGCGGGCACCCGGAGCAGGCGGCCGCCGCTGCCGCCTCCGTCCCGCCCGCCGGACTCCTCTGCGCCTCCGCCGCGGGCCCGGCGCCCGACCGGGGCAGCCCTGCCGCCAAGGTGCCCGGCGGCCCGGTACCCTCCGCCGCCCCGCAACCGCCGCCGGGGCCGCTCCGGGCGGCCGCCCCCGTGGTGGCGCGGGTGGCCGCCCCCGTGGGCCCGCGGCCGGTGGCACCCAAGGGGCCGCCCACGGCCACCCTGCAGGTACCGGCCAACTTCCAGCTGCCCCCAGGTGAGTGGGCGACCGGGCTGCTGGGTCCCGTGTGGCGACTTACCTGGCATGTCGCGGTCCCCGGGTGGGGAGGCAGCCGGGCGCCCCTCGCCCTGCCCTTGCGGCGGGGGACGGGCAGAGCGGCGGGGGGGGGGGGGGTGCGGGGGGGCAGCTGCCGGTACCGCGAGGGGCTGTCACGTGTGTGCCGAAAAGTTTGGGGCGAGTTGCTTTTTCTGCCCCAAACTTGTGGGAAGTGGGGTGTTTGTCTGTGTGGCAGGGCGTTGGGAACGTAAAGGGGTGAAGTCATTCAGCGCTGGGGATGCTTACGGCATCCGGGATGCTTGTAGCCTGTCTGGAGGATGGATCTGGAAGTCTCTGGATTGAGGCAACTTTTCACTTCGCTGGACAGCACGAGGAGCGGGAGGACTATCTGAAAACTCCGTGGCCAAGTTACCTTTAGTTTGTGACTTGAAAAAGACTAGTTGAGGCTTTCGTGGAACTTGGGTGAAGGCGTTAACGCGGGGAAGCTTTGCCAGTGCGAAGTAGCTCCCGCTTTCGGTGCCGGTCCCGCAGCTCTCGCTCCCCCGCCGAGCGAGATCTGCCGGGGGGAATCGTTTCCCCTGTTACAACCAGGCCCATGTGAACCGTCGTAGAAACAAAATATTACCCCGCGTAAGGAGGGCGATGTTGAAATTGCATTACGGGTGGCCCTTTGCAGCGCTTTTTTTCTATAAAGGATATGTGGGAAACGAAGAGTTTAAGAGAGGTGCCACACTCACAGATGTGCTTCCTATAGTGGCAAAGAAAATATCAATGTAGGAATTGTATAGTGCTGATAAAGGTGGCTTAAGAGTTTGGATAGCAGCAGAGGGTTTGCTGGGGCTCCTACCTGCACTTTCTCACAAGAGGAAGAAGATGCTGTTGGTTCAAAACTTCCCGCTCTTCCCTGTCAGGCTGTAATTAAATGCTTTTTTAAAAAAAAGTGGCTTGGATTCCACTGGTCTTGGTCTCGCTATATTGAGACCCCAAGATACGTTGTCGCTTTATTGCTATAATTATTTCTTGCCAGGACAGTTCCTTTGTTGGAGCATCTGTTGCAATTACTTTCAGGTAGGATGTTGCTTAAAAGGATGACTGGTTTTACATTAATTCCCGTGCTGCTGGTGCATATTTGCATTTTTTCCTTTTTTTCTTTCTTTTTTTTTTTTCTTCCTTTCTTTCCTCTTTTTTTCCTCCATGTCTTTATCAAAGACATGCACCTCTCAAGGAAATATTTAATGTTAATGTAATTAAAAAAAAATATTTTTTTTAATCAGTAAGTTTCACTGTAGATTTCCCAGCACTCACCTGATGCTATAACGTCTGGGTAGTCAGCAGTTAAGGATGAGTTTAAATCCTTGCCAACTTTCTTCTGAAACGAACCATGATGGAAATATATTATTTCTTTTTTTGTAGTAGAGCCCCCCAGATCTTCAGGTTCTAGTATTTTGGTTTTCTGGAATGTATTGATATTCAGTTAATCATATTTCCGTGAAGGTGAACGCTGATGCGAGTTGCCTGTAGTTTGGGAACTACAAGTTAGCAAAACTTTTGTTTTTCCTAGTAGCTTGGGTTTGATTACATTCAGGCATCCTGCTGAATGTCATCTGACTTGCACGGTTGCAGTAGGCAGATGTAACAAAAGTAGCGTTACCCTTCAGTTGCATCAGCTAGTTTTTCTTGCTCCGGGGACAAGAAACAAAGCAAGCAGACTTTGTATTGGAAGTTCAGAGGTGCCGGTGCTGTGCTGCATTGTAAATTAACTGTGTGAAGTTTAATGCTCCAGGAGGAGCGTAGAAGTTGTCGGATTTCAAATGGATCAATGTTTCAGGGAAACTCGTCTAAATAATTGCCATAAGGATGATTTAAAAAGGCATTCTGGCTTGAGTAATAGTATTCTGCCTCTGTCTTCTATGTGGATTCAATTTTTAATGAATAATAAAATAACTCCGAAATTTAAATGCAAGATGAATAGCATTACAGCCACAAGTGTTAGCGTCCTTACAAAGTGGAATAAACCACTGAATTCTTAGGCTTGAAAAGTTTGTATTCCAAATAAATTGCAAAATCTAGCTGTGCAGGCTAAGATACAGAAGGGAGAATGCACTTGGCTTTAAAATCACAACATTCAGTCTGTGGCATCTGCTAAGAAAAATGCATACAGAAAACATCCTCCCATTGATTTTCAAAGGGAGGTATGTAAACTGGCTTGTTCTGAGGAAGGCTGGACATCACTGCCCTTACTGGTCATCCTGAAGTACTCCTGAACTGCTTGTGGCCGGGAGCAGGCATTGCTCCTGTGCTTCTACAGGGCTGCAGGAAGGGCGGGCATCTCAGGAGCTGCGTTGGCCCCCGTGGCTTGGAGGACGGCAGAGGTTCATGGAAGTCATGGATTTAGGCAGTTCTTTCTCTTCCGTTTCTTCCTCCCTCTCCTTCTCACCCAGAATAAAGCCAGGAGGTGGGAAATGCAGATGACCAGGTATGGCTTCTCACCTCTCTGAGCATGGATTGTCCCTCTGCCAAGTACCACTTTATCTGGTTACCCAGGAAAGATCATTGTGCTTCGCAAGTTCTCCAGATCTTGCAGGACGCAGGATTGCTCATGAGTGACAAGGATTTTTTGTCACCTTCTGATGTTATCCTCTACAAAGTGCCAGTAGCCAGCTGTTAAACCAGTGCTGGTACTCAAGGCCTTCCTCCTTCACCATCAGGGTATCTTCTGTACTAGCAGTCAGGAGGTGTGAGTCCACCCCTGGCTTACGGTGGGCCACCACTGGGGGCTTTAGCACGCAGTAGGGTTCTAGCCAGGGACTGTGTCCTTTACAGACCTTCAGCTGGACAGATTCTGCCTTGAAAGTTTGGCTGTGGCATTTTGACCTTGCATACCATCAGCTCTTAGACTGAATGGTTGGGCTCTGTCTTCCTAAATGGAGGGAACTTGTATGATCTACCAAAGGGACCCTTGGTATGATCTACCAAAGTTGCCCTCTTTGCTGACAGGAACAGGTTAAGAGCACGTCGGAAGGCTTTGCATGTAGCAGCCCGTGGGACTGGCAGAGTGCAGAGCAGCATGGCGAGGTCCTGAGCTCTGCTGGTCGAGCGGTCTGTGACAGTGCTCACAAAACTGCAGACGTCTTGTGTCATGGACCATCTGCTTAACAAGAAATTGTGTTCTTGGTTAACTTGAGCTTAATGTTGAGGGGGAGAAATGGTTGGGCTGTGCTATTAACAGTAATAAATAGTTAAAGGCTTGGGAAGAGGAAGGAGTGACAAGGTTTCCATGGGCCATGACGAATGTCTATAGCTTGCCTGAGAGTCTTTGCGCCCCGCACCACTTTGGAGAAATGGAGGGTGGGAAAAAAAAGCATAAAAATAACAAGGTGAATATCGTTCCTTGGTTTCCTTTCTTCTCTACTTTCTTGAACTTAGTTTTTTGTCACTTCTGTGTCTGTTCTTGTGGCTTTCATTCTACCCCTGGCCCTGGAGTGCTCATTACAGGCAGGCGTTGAAAGGGCAATTAGCAGATGTATCCGCTTCTCTTGCGGAGGCATGAAAAAATACAGAACTCGACTGGGTGCTAGGGATCCTCCCTTGTTACCTTAGGATCTGCTTACAGCAGGAAGCTCTTCAAAAAGTTCACCTGATGCCATTGCTGCTGGTTCCAGGGCTGTGACAGCAGCTGCCAGCAGTCTTCACTGTGGCATCAGCTGCCTCTGTTGCGTATATTTCTGTTTCACACTTTTCGTTATTGCTAACACCAATGGGCCTGAACATGCATGGTGTCAGCAAAGAGAAGTTGCCCCAAGTCGGCCTTAATTTGTATTAGTAAGCTGGGGCAAGCCGTGGCTGCTGTGTAAAGTTTCCTTTGCACCTGACTTGGAGGGGAACGGCAGCAGATACAGGTTCTTGTGTTCTGTTTGCAGCTCAGTTGTCTTCCCTTGGATGTTTTGGCTTGTCCCTGGCAGGTTCTGCACTGCCTGCAGCTTATCTAGGCTGATAGTGGGTGAGCGTTCAGAAGGCACAACCGCTGTTCCTGGTGGGTGGCCAGGGCTGTGTGGCAAGAGGCAGGCGGGCAGTGTGCGGACACCTGCGGGTGGGAGGTAGAGAGCTGATGTGGGGATCCCAAAACTCCTATGGAGCGGTACGAAGCCTCACCTTGTCAGGTTTCTCTTAACTGGGTATAGAAACTAAGGTAACCTGAAGAGGTAAGGGCTGGTAAACATCTGGATGCTGCCAAATCCTGCTATTGAAGCTAGCCTAATACCTCTCAGCTACAGTACCTGAATTTTCCTCTTCATGTTTTAGTTATTTCTTTGTTGATATTTTCATATTTGCATCTGGTCCTTCACTTTGGAAAAGGACGAAGCACTAATTTTAAAACACTTCATAGGTTATATTTTTTTGGGTAGGAGGCGGCGATCCAAAGATTTCTTGTTTCAACAAGACAAAAAAACCTAGAAACTCCTTCAAAGTCTACAGTTTCTGGATGTTGACAATCTCATGAAGCCTAAGCATAATATTTTTGCTGTAGGATGACCAGTAGGGGCTAAATAATTCATGGTTGCAACCTTTTATATCCTGATAGTGTCCTCTTTTTAGCAGGTTTATTAGGATGTATTGTTTGCAAACTTCTCTCTTCACAATGAGCGACATCAGTCAACTTTTTTTCTGAGGAGGGGTCAGCAAAGCTTTGGCAGACTTGATGAGCTAAGTCAAACTTAAAAAACAGTGAGTAAATGTCTTATGCTGTAACCAGTAGAATTTCAGCTGCTCTGTAGGACTTGATTTTGCTTTCAGGACTGAATGTGTCTAGCAAAACAATGCCTTCATATCATTAAATGCACAGCCCTGTAGGGATTATGATTTAAATCTTGGCAGAAGATATAAAGCTAACTTCTAAATTTATGATTTTCACAAACAAAACAGATGCCTTCTGAATACCGAAGCACTGAAATATGATGCTCAGTAAAATTAATGTTAAATGCTGTTCAGATTTTACAATCAATTGGAGTGTATTGCAAAGAATTACAGCAACAGATTGGTGAATAGTAAGCTTTTTTTTTTTAATCCTTAGAAGAGAGAGAATGTGAGCCTGACTTCTGTTGTTTTTGCAGTATTTAAAGGACCCATCAGCTTGTAGCAGTAAAAAAAAAGCATCATCCACACACAAGTGACAGCTGCAAGAAATACTAATTATATTTCAGTATTCTTTTTCCAAAGGTGCTGATAAAGTAGGTAAGTTCGTGAGTTGTTATTTTGAGTACTTTGTCATACTAGATTTTTTCAAGTTATCTTAGAGAACCAAGTATTTGTCATGCTTGTGCTTTGTGGGTAGGATTATATGTTACAGTTTTGCTGTAAATTGCAAAGCTTATGATAATTATCAAAGGTTAATAATTGGTACTCCCCTAACCACTTCGACAAAAACCCAAAGGCAAGTACTTTTTTTGGACTTCTTTTTGCATGAAGCTACTTCACTGAAAACTGATGATTTCAGAAGAAAAATGTGTATAATTTGCAAAGTTGAAAAGAACACAATAGATGTTTCTAAGTGGTTTGCTATTCGAATTGTCAGGATTAAGGTCTGTCCTGCTGTCTGGGTCACCTTTAAAGTGAAGTCCACTAATGGATCTTTTCCACCAGTGTCTTGAGGTGGAAAAGAATGGTGGAATGAGGTGGAATGTCTCTCTCTGATCACAACTGAAGCAGGGTAAAAATGGAAGCAGATGGAGTATTCCTATTGTTAACGGGCAAATCTAGGGTGTCTTAAGGCTGGAGAACTTGTGAAGCTCCATGATCTTACTGGGACAATTTGGTGAACTAAGAGCAGTCAGATATTATGATGGCACTTGGTTTTCATCGCTCATGTTTGCAGACCTCTAGCAACATGCCTTCCAGTTTGGTGGAGGCAGAGGAGATGGCTTTGTTAGTATTGGCTTCTCCTAGGAGTTACCTGGGAAATCAAAGTTCCTTGTGTGGGTGTCCAGGCTAGGTTAACAAGTGGGTGAAATAGCATGTCCTGGTTGGCACAACACCTGAAAACTTTCACTTGCAGCTTGCTAAGTGCGGTTGCCATCTAGTTTGAGTGGAGCCCTCAAAGTCAGGTCCAGCTTACTGCTTGGTGGTGTATTACTAGACAGTCTGCTTGGGGCAGCCAGTGGTATGTGTTGAAGGGGGTAAGTGTATTCAGAACACCTTTATATATGGCGTGCGTACTAGCCACTTGACAAATATCACACGGTTTTGGTGAGTTTCCACAGTATCTGTGTAGACAGAAGTTAATACTTCTGTGAAGGTTTCGCTGTCCTCCAGAAGAATTTTTCTTTGCTCAGTCCCACCTAGAGCAAAGTGGTAATCAGTGTTAAAATTCAGTGTTAAGCTCTGCTTGCCCTTCTGAAATAAGTGAAAATCCCTCCAACAGAGTAGTGAATGTATATACTTTTAGAGGAATTCAACCTTCTGTTGCTCCCCGTGTGAACACCAAGGAAACAAGTGTCCCATTGTGAAATTAATCTGGATTAACTGAGTTGGTTCTCCTCTTCACAGAGATTTAATAGGGGCTGATCTTGTCCTTTATTAGAAGTCTACCAAGACACCAGTTATGCTTAACAGTATCTCTTGGTTTAAAATTAAGATTGATAGTTCAACACTCTGTAAGTTTCAGATTTCTCTGTAACAGTTTAATAGCTCAATAGTGTTCTAGAAATGGTAAATGCAGGGTACTGGCATACCTTCTGGTCCTTAGAAAGCTGTGCACTGTATATATGTGGCTGCAGTGTGCCAAGCAGCTAACTTGCTATTTAAAGAATTTAACTCCAGTGAGTATTAGGAGTATATAGCAAACTGGAAGAGGGTGTCATGCATAGATTCAGTGCCTTTTTCAGTGCAGTAGGAATTGTCTTTGTCTTGAAAGTAGGGAAGTATCACTTTGGCTCCTTTGAGGTACTATTTCACTGCTATCAGCTGAGTCCTCTGCAAATACTTGAAGCTCCTTCATGAAGTAACTTGGGTCCTGGAGAACTCTTAAGTCAGATCATCTTATCTGTAGACAGTCCTGGAACTGTCTGGTCGCTCGGACAGGAGAGCAATCAAGCCTCAAGTAGCAAAGTTGCAAACCACAAAGATGAGATGGGGAAATGCTGATGGGAAATGATCCCAGTTGCTGAAAGATGTGGCCCAAGGACAAGAGCTAGATGTTCTCATGATATCAAAGAAGACTCTGCATGTGGAATGTAGCATTGGCTGGGAATCCTGTCTGCTTACCCACAGTAAACCCAAAACCTCTTGGGATTCAAGTGCAATAAATACACTTTAAATTTGAATAGAAACAGTAGTGCCATCTTGGAACTATGCCTAAAAAACATCTATGACCTGTCAGTTATTTATAGCCCCTCCAAGAATCAATGCAGTGTCCAGATTTTCTTTAGATGGTTGGTATGGATATCTGCTGTTTGCTATAACTAAAAGGTATACTACCTTGCAACTGGGACAGTTATATTTTTTCACGAGAGTTCTACTATAACTGTAAATGGCATGGATAGAAACGTATTCTCAAGTAATGATGCTCAATTGTGCATGCAGTCGAGGAGGACCCAGTTCTAAAGAGAAAAGGCATCAGCACTATGGGGACCCAATTGCTAGTCTGTTAAATAGAGATACCCATCTGGGCACCAAAACGCATTGACGTGCAGCTAGCCTCCAACAGCTTGGCTAAGACTTACTGATCAAGCAGTGTGTGAAACTTGGCTTCAGATTTTTGCATTTTTAGCAGTTTGTGTCTAGTTCCTGCAGGAAGGGAGGGAGAGAGGACGTTGTTTAGACTCTTCAGAAAGAGACGTGGTGTCCATTATTCCAGACTATTTGAAACAATAGGTTGTCAGACTCTGCTCCATCCTGCCTAGATGAGATATCTTCATCCCTTTCCTGGCTCCCTCTGCTTGAAAAGGCTGTGCCTGTACTGGGCGTCTCAGGAGCTGGTGCCTACTGTTAGCACAGAGCCTCGCTAGAGAAAGGTTGGAGTTACTGGAGACAGCAGCCTTCGCTGGGGCTGCACACCCTTTGAATTGTTGGTGTGAAAGTTGTGGGTGCATGGTGGTTTTAAAAGCTGCTCACAGCAACCCAGGCCATCTGGGAAACAGTAATGCTAGTGAAACAGTGCTATCAACTGGATAGCGATGTCTGCGAGTCCCTAGTTTTGAAAAGGTGAGATGTGGTCAGATACCGAGGCTGGTGAAACCTTAAAAGTTGTAGGCCAGAGTTTACGAGAATCTGTAGTGTGATGTTTGTGCAGCTGGCAAAAGACAATCAATCTCTTTAGAAAGAACATGTGGGTATAATATTGTACTGTATCTTATTTAGCCTGTCTGTATTCTATTATAGGTTTAAAACATAGGGATTATGCCCTTTAAACTTTTCTCCTGCCCTGTCTTTCATTGGAACTCAAAATTGAGCATCTTGTTGTGACACCGAAGTATCTACACACTAGACACTGGTCCTGAGCCATTGCTGCAAAGACCCATTGGTATAGAAACTTCCCTGAAACAGAGGGAAAGGGCGCAGAGAGTGATTTCTGAGATATGTAATTATTTGGTTAGTGAAATGGCATGTGAACAGAATGTCTTGGTTAAGGGCCTGGGTATGTGGTAAGTGGTTCTGGTTGCTGCCATAGCAGTGTTGATTATGGGTTGATCATTGCTGAATTCCTCTTCCATCAACTAAAATTTACTTCCAAAGGTTGGAATCATTTGTCATACAGCATAAAGTACTTTGGATGTAGTGTACAAGCTGAACAACTCAACATGATGTATGCGGTGTAGATGAGCCCTCTATCCTGCTTGTCTGGGAAACCTAGGAGTGATCAGAGATGTTTTCCCAAGAAGAGCCACAAACAGGCAATCTTTGTGGCTTCCTAGAAGATTGCTTGTCCAAAGTCAATTGTATTTGATATAAGAACAGAAGTTAGAGCTCATCACTGGGAGCCTGCGGTGAGGTAACCTCGGGTGGCTGCCAGATATTCATTGTAGCTTCATTCCTGAGACAGTGAGACGCACAGCTAGCTGTTGCCTCTAGATTGGGCTGTCATCTTGGTTTCTTCACCTTCAGTACAGAAATCTGCAGTAGACATCTAGGAAAGCTCAAGTACCAAGCGAGGATCATGAGGAATAAGTAGTTCTCCCGCATGCAGTACAGTCTATAGTTCATCTGAAAACATACAACCCTAACATATTAGAAGGATTATGTAAATCATGTAAAAGTTAAGTCACTTTAGTATCAGGTTTACCTATGTCTTTCACAGTATTTCATTAACGCTTTCTGCCTCTTCAGCACTCTTTTACAGTCACTGTACAACATAACGCATCTTGATATGATCAGTGCCTAAACATTCACTGTCTCTAATAATGTTCATTCTGCGTCTGTCTTATTCAGTCCTGTAATGTGTTTTGTAACTTTTAAGTGACCTGTTCCGTGGGACTCAATAAATGGGGTTGAAGAAGAAAAAAATGTATTTTTTTACAGGATGCCTTTAGAGAGAAAAACTATTTTCAAAGCTCTTGCATGGATTAGTAGTATTTGGCCCTTTGTTGTCTGAATTTCGAGTCATCCTAAATAGTCAGGCTCAGAAACTTAAACCCAATATTCCTTCCTAGTTGCCATTCAGTTTCCTACTAAAACATCCCCTTTAAAACTTGGCCTTACCTTGTAACTGCCTTAAAAGCTATCCCTTTGTTTTGAGTAGCTCAGAGAAAGAATCAGATTTGTTTAGGAACAGAGAGCACCAAAACGTTATTGTTGTTTTAAAACATTTTTGTTGTTAAAACTGTTCACTTACTGATTTGGAACCGAAAGTCATTTAGCCCTGTATTTGTCATTGGTGTTAAAGTGAACTTCACTAAGATTGGCAACATACCTGATGCAGGCACCCCTTGTTTTGAAATAAACTAAACTTACTCTTCTTTGAAAGCAGCTTTTGAGTTGGGTCTAATGCAGTTTGTTCTTGCTTGTATTTTATTTTAGGAACAGGAAATTTCTTTTCATTTCCTCATGTTGCTCCCCAGCCAGCAGTTCCGAAGAGCTGTTGTGTTGGAAACCATGTAATTGAAGTGGTGGCTTGACAACTTCAGCTTCAGATGTAACAGCATATGGAGTATCTCCATTGGAACACACCTGCTGGCTGGTTCATCTCAGGAAATTCCTTATGGATGTTCGCCTTCAGAAATGGCCTCAGGCTTGTCTTATGTGGTAGAAATTTAATGGTGGAAGTTGCCCTTATGGTGGGATGCTTTTAGCGTACATTGGTGTTCAGTGCTGCTGGATGAAACCCTGAGCTTCGGTTGGCAGCACAGCTTTACGTTAACAACAGTGTGGTTTCCTTAACACTATTCCCTGAAATACAGTGAAACCCATGTAGGTGGCCTTACGTACAGTGGCATAAACAGATCTCTGCCATGTCCCCACATCATCTTCTTCATGTCTCTGGTGAGGTTTTGGTTCTCTGTCTGTAGTTACAGATAGAGGTATCTGTAGATACACCTGAAGAGGTATCTGGAAGCTCTCTTGCAGAGGTATCTGCTGCTCCTGCTAACCGGCATTTCTTGATTCCTGGGTTGGATGCTAAATACAGCTACAGCTTAGAAAATTTGAAGTGCATTATAACCAAGTTAAGAAAAAGCTGGATTTCCTTAGCTGGTGGTGCTGGGACAGCAAAAATTTACAGCGGAGGTATCTCAGGTTTGAGCAGCAAAGGGAATTTTAATAGAAGGCATCTGTTTTTCGATGGCACACGCTGCTGGCGTGCCTTCTGCATGGTGGCTGCCTGAGCTTTGCAGGAGTGATGCTGGGCACTCTTTCTGGAGGCACGGTTCCTGGAGCCCCTGTTCCAGGAGAAGGAAGGTCACTGGAGAGAAAGTGTATGGATCTCAATGAGATGTTATCAAGGTGAGAAGCTGTAGCATGGCTCCTTCTGTGTAGCTTTGGAGGGAGCCGAGCTGGGTTTCAGTTGCTGGTTCCTTCCCCTCCAGCCTTCCTGCAGGTTTGCAGCCGAAGGAGGGTCTGCAGGGAACAAAGGGCTGAAGTTAATTTTAACTGATTTTATTTTAACTGCCTTCTCTGGCAGTCAAGAAAAAGAAATAACTTGCCAAAGGATGTTTTTGGCAGGACAGGCAGAATGTCTAGAGACAGAAGTCTCAATTCATTGTACGAAGGGCTGTTTGTTAATCTGCAAGAGACACCTGAGTCCTCCAGTGAAGCATGTCAGGACTAATCCCTGCTGGTAACCGGTCACTTTGGGTTTCTGTTTCTGATCTGAAAATAGGGACAGCTTTGTAGCCCCAAAGGGATTGTGCCTTACTCTTACTGTCAAAGTGCACGAGTGGTGAGAAAGTCTTTCCTGTTCTCGGAAACAACTTCAGTAAAACTATCAAACCGTGTATCCTGTTAACGGTGCTTTCTTGGAAGTGCTGCCCAAGAGAGGGCACCTTTGGGGTTAGGATGATGCCCGATTGCTGTGCAGTAACTGCAGTTGGTGCTGAAACTTTGGTGTCCTGGTGTGGGGTGGAGCGGGGCCCACTCTTCAGTGAGGGAGGCTCTTGCATACACTTGTTGCCGTGGCAACCAGGGTCAGCTGACTGGGTTGTTTGCACCTGTGGGGAGGCGTGGCCAGGTCAGGTGACCCAAACTGACCAATAGGGTGTCCCATGCATATAAAAGCTGAGGGATCAAAGGGCATCAGGTTGGCTCCTCTTCAAGGGGTGTTCTTCAGTGGGTCTCTCTTTTTGATGACTGATGCCTGAGGAAGACCCTGTCAGTTCATCTACCTTTGATCCTCATCAGTGAGTTCTGGAATCCAGTTCCCATTCACTGAGACCAGTCTGGAACTTTCCCAGTGCCCACTGGTGACATCTTCCTGGGAACTTGATAGGGTTTTGTATCTATTTGTGTCCCGGTTTGAAGTAAAACAGAATCAATTTTCTGTTCTGTAACTTTACATCTTAGCTAGGCCTCTCCTAATTGTCTGAAATTAACGGCATATTGTGGAGAAAATCTCTCGTTCTCAGAATGATAAGACCAATGTTTGTGCTCCATGCCAAGGAACGGTATGCAGAGAGGCCCTTGCTTACACTTATTGCTGTAACAACCAAGGTCAGCCAGTTTTGTTATTTGCCCCATTAGAGGGTCGGAAACAGAAAAATGTAGAGGGGTCACATCGGTGGGGAGGAGTGGACAGGACAGGTGACCCAAACCTGACCAACTGGGGTATTCCATCCCATCTACCCCATGCTCAGTATAAAAGCTGAGGGATCAAAGGGTCAGCCCCCTTCCTGTGGTGGCCTATGTCCAGAGAGGACTCTGTCTGTTCATCTGCCTTTGATCCCGATCCGTGTGTTCCTGACTCCAGAGCTGTAATCCAGTTCCCATCCGTTGCTGGCTCTAGTCTGGGACTTCCCCAGTGCCTGCTGGTGACGTGACTGTCATCCTGGGAGCTTGATACGGTTTTGTATATATTGTATCTATTTCATGATTTTCTTCTTTATTTTTATTTTAATATTAATTCTTCATTAAAGTAGTTTAGTTCATTTTAAACTTCTGAATCTCCTTACCTCTTTCTCCTCCCCTCTCTCTCTTTTGGGGGGGGCGGGGAGAGGGGAGGGAAGGGCCATCTGTCAGTCTGGTTTTGGTAAATTCCGCCGAAACCACGACAATTTGTATATATTGTATCTATTTCATTATTTCCTTTTTATTTTAGTATTCATATTTCATTAAAGTAGTTTAGTTTTTTCTAAACTCATAAATCTCTCTCTTCTCTTCCTTTCCTTGGAGTGGGAGGTGGGGGAGAGCATTTGTCATCTTGTCATTGGCCAGCCTGGCCCAAACCACGACATTTGGCCAGACACTGAAGATATCTTTTCTGTTTTTAAATGTGGTGCTGAGTGGTGTTAGCTGAAACTTCACTGTTCAGAGATTCCCCTCTCCACCCTCCCCTTCTCCGCTCCCCCCCCCCCCCCAATTTTCCTGTGGAGTTGCAATGACTGCAAGACCTGATCTGTTTCCATGTTTAGTTTAGCAAAATTTTACTTCTAGTGAATGTGAAAACAGCTCTTGATAAGAACTACTCGCTTCCCCCCCCCGGTCAAGAATGTGGATTCTTGCACTTACCTTTTTTCATTTCTAATAGTAGCATCTTGGTAGTTGCATGTCTGTTTATGTGACTTTTCTGTTGAGAGCTCTTCCCTCATTTCACACTTGTGCAGCTGTACCTGGTGTATGAGACTTCAGACGTTGTTTTTGAGTGCTATGGAACCTTTTTTTCCACCAGAAGAGGCCTCCTGTCCCTCCTCTTGGAGCCTGCACTATTGACTTCAGTGTCGGGTCATTGCTTTTGTTTCAAGGCAGAAAGGGAGTATCAAAAGATTGGGGGTATTTTTAAGTTGTGAAAAATTATAAGTAAATTGTGGCAACCAAAAATGAAAAATAAATTCCCTTCTCAACAATTTTCAGACTGTTTCAGAAAGTCCACGTCAGTTTACTGTCACTTCATGAAGTTGGGTTGTAACTGCGCAAAACTGTATTTCATGCTTGAAGTGATGTCTTATGGCTCTTCACTGGACTTCACTCTTCATTTGGATTTCTAATTTTTGCTAGCCATTGCAAAAAGCTACTGCCAGGAAAAGGCTACCACCATATTAAAAATTCTGCCAAATGGAACAAATATAGGGAAATTAGTATTTGTTCCAAGTGGAACAAGCTCTTAACCGTAACTTATATGGAAGTAAATAGGCATCATCTTAGTTGTATTTTTCAGTCAAGCACTGGAGTAGTGTGCTGGTTTTGGTTGGGACAGAGTTAATTTTCTTCGTAGTAGCTAGTGTGTGGCTGCGTTTTGGATTTGTGCTGGAAAGAGTGTTGATAATACAGAGTTGTTTTCCTTATTGCTGAGCAGTGCTTTACACAAAGTCAAGGCCTTTTCTGCTCGTCACACCACCCCACCAGCGAGTACGCTGGGGGTGCACAAGAAGTTGGGAGGGGACACATCTGGGACAGCTGACCCCAACTGACCAGAGGGATATTCCACACCATGTGATGTCATGCTCAGTGTATAAAGCTGGGGAAAGAAGAAGGAAGGGGGGGATGTTTGGAGTTATGACATCTTGTTTTTCCCAGGTAACTGTTATGGGTGATGGAGCCCTGCTTTCCTGAGCAGCTGGCTGCCAATGGGCAGCAGTGAATGAATCCCTTGTTGTGCTTTGCCTGCACATGCGGCTTTTGCTTTACCTATTAAACTGTCTTTATCTCAACCCATGACTTTTTTCTCACGTTTACTCTTTTGATTCTCTCCCCCATCCCACCGAGGCAGAGTTGAGCAAGTGGCTGTGTGGTGCTTAGTTGCCAGCCCGGGATTAAACCATGACAAGTGACCTTAGGCAACTTCATCTGTGGATGCCCTCACCAAGAATAAGCCCAAATTTATCTTACAGTGTTTTGATGAAGTATGGATGTCCGTGTATTGACTAACCCTGTCACTAGGGAGAAAGCTGAGTTAGACTTCAGGGTATAATGCTGTTGGGGATCATTGCAGTCGTAGCAAAATGTAAAGGGGCTACTAGGGCTTATTAATATTTGTGGTGGTTGTTTTTTGTTCACTTTTTTTTTTTAAGTTGTTCATGAATTTACATATGAACTGTATTGTATTTGCATAAGCTTGCTAGCTGTGTGGCTCTTGAGTTAATTTGCTGTCAATTGGAGTCTGCTCGAAACTCCTCATTCAAGTGACTGGAGAATGGGATACTCTTCAGGCAGGGTCCCCGTCTCTGGCTAATGCTAACTGAAACTTCAGTAGTGCAAAAAACCCACAACCCTATAATGAAGTTGACTGGTAATGATGCTGTTTCTGGTATGCAGTGTATGATTCAGAGAAGTAGAGATTGTGCTTCTGCCAGTTTGCCTTAAAAAACAAATGTAATGAGTAGTGACAGAATATCCAAATACATGAAAACAAAACACTTAATGCATTCCAAATCTCTAAAGGAATTAAATGATAAATTTATATGTGCCTTTTCAAAGAGTAGAGCTAGCAATGGCATTTTTAAGCAAGCTTAGAAAAGAAAAGCTTAAAACTTCCAGTAGCAACACTTCTGCCATCCTGAGCGTAGACCTGGAGTGGAGTGAAGTGGTATTGCTATCAAAATGTGTGGTGTCATCAGCTTGCTTTCTTCCCCTAGAATCTGCATAAGGATGTGATGTGAGCGAGGAAAAAAAACCAAACCCCTTTTTTTGACTGATGATAAATTGTATGCCATGAATTACCGTCTAAATAAGATCTATTGTACATCTGTATAAAAAGAAAAACAGAAATCTGGTATGTTTTCTGTGATTCCAGGTATTCATTGATTAAATTAAAAGATCCATCTGTACCTAAATATAAATGTAGTCAAGACTTCAGTGGAGGAGGAGAAAAGCTGAGTTGTCAGATGGAGTAAAAGTATTTTTCTGGATATGTAACTGTCTTGTGCATCTGCCCCATCTAGTAAAGGCTTCTTGAGAAAGGAGGGAATCACTCCAGATGCCACTCTTGCAATCTCAGTTTGTGTGTGCTATGTAAGTGACAATATGTTGACGTTACAGAATTTTATACCAAGTTTTGTGTTGTCTTGCAATATCCTCTCATGCTTTTAGATGTGGAGGATGAAAAGCTGTTTCTAAGCATGTGGTTATAGCTTGATCTTTTTTTTTTTTTTTTTTTAAACCCAACTCATGGAGCTTGTGGCTTTCCCTGTTGTATTCAGACAGAAGCAGTCTTTTAGGCTGTATTGTAGGATATTTTAACAGCTTCCAGACTAAACAGGTAGTAAAAAGTTTATTCCATTGATGCAGCCTTGTTTTACACTAGGAAATATCATAAATGTGTGTGGAAGATCTGGAATTCTTCAGGTGTAACTTCGAAGAAAGTTTAATGCAATCCTCAAAAAACGTTGAGGAACTCTTATTTATGTATCTTGCATTGTCCTGTACCTTCCCCCTTTCTTTTATGCAAAAGGCCTTTGAGTGAGGCTTTTGAGGATGGTGGTTTTAGTGGTGGACTCTGCAGCAGCCGCTGTTGAAGGCAAAGGAGGTGAAGGCACCAGCAAAGGTAGGGTGCTCTGTAGCTCCCTTGAAGGATCTGAAGCTGTTGAGATCAGGGATCCAGCTGGCATTTTGTATTTGTGACCCTGATTTGTGACTCTGGATTTTCCAGAGCCTAGCCCCTGGGGGGCTGGGAAGGAGGAGGAGGCAGCATTGGTAGCTGAATGGTTTCCAAATGCAGGGAAGATGGGACTGTGTTGTGGCATCTGCCTGATTCTCCTTAAGCTGATTTTCATTTGAAAGCTTTAGTAAATATACTCATTGTTTGTTAACTGTTCAATTGTTTGTCATTACAGCTGATGGGGTGGGAGAAAGGTGTTAGGAGTTGAATCCTGCTGGGCTGTCATAGCTGTAGGTTTGAAAGGAAAACAAAAAAGCAAGGAAACAAGGCAGAAGAGTTGTCTTTACACACACACGCCTTGGAATATCCCTATTTAGCTGTAAGTTACTTCCATTAAAACCATGTGTTTTAATGCTTTTGGAAAGACCCTTGACAGAGGGGCAGCTTCAAATGTCTGAGTGGTCTTGGCTTTCACTGGAGACCACTGCCCTCTGACTGAGGTGGATGGCCTTGATAAAAGGCAGGTGAACTGGTATTAATCAGGCTTCAGTTCCCATTGAAGATTTTCTTTAAACCATATATTACTTCACCTGTAAGTATGTGCCTAATTGTCTGGAAAGTGAAAATGTGTAGAGGCAGCCAAGTCTAGTAGTGGTTATGAATTTTGCAGGTTGAAGAACTGCTTAAAAAAGTTACTGTTAAAGTAATCTCAGAGCATGTGGGGGGTGTGCTCATCTTTTCAAGTCCAAAATATCTTTTTGACTCAAATGATAAAGTGCTTTGCGGTTTGTATCTTGTACACACATAGTGTTTTGATGTGCTATGTGCAGAGTAAAGCTGATGTATGCTTAGTTCTTACATTTCCTGGTGGCTGTTCCTTAGAGCAAGAAACTAAATATTACGTTATCTTATCAATGTGGTCAAGTTATTTCTTCCACAGAAGCATAGGAAAGCCATAATATCACTTAATGTCTAACAGTCTGGATGTTTTCCTCCAACAGGAACTGTTCTTATCAGAAGCAGTAATGGCCAACTAATGCTAGTATCTCAACAAGCAATAGCTCGAGCACAGAGTGAGCCACAAAATAACACAAGCGTGAGACCATCTGTACCAACCAGCACACCTGCAATCAGAATACGTGCTGTACAGGTAACTTCTCTCATAGCTTGAATTTCACATAGCTGTATGTTATATAGTTATAACAGGGTTGGCAAGTAAGTCATGGAGGGTTAAATAAGCATTTGAACGCTTTCTGAACAGCATGATGGTGTTTGGGTTTGCTTGTAAACATCACTGTGCTTTGCTTTCTCAGCTTGAAAAAAAAACTGCTAGCTGTTACATATGGTATAGTTCAAATTAAGGAATTCCTCTCTGATGATGATGTAAAAGGTTTTAAGAAAAAAACACAACAATGAAAAACTAACCAACCAACCAAAAAAAAACCAAAAACCCAACAACCCAAACCCAAAAAATCTACCTAAATAGTGACTGGTAGTAACTGCCACCTTGCAGTCCTCTGGTGGGATACTTCTGTGAAGCCGAGTGAAGCTGAGGATATTTCCCATGTCCCCAGGATGTTCCTCCTTCCCTGAGCTCTGCTGACTTTTTGCTTCCATCTCTTGTAATGTCAGCATGCAACAGTGAGAGCGGGTACAAAAAAAGTAGCAGTCGGCATGGGTCTTGCCAACATGCTCATCCTTTAACCGTTTTGTTCTGATTAGGCATTGTGTCTAAATGTCTCTGAATCTGTTCTTGAGTATTAAACTGGTAGGCAAATAGCTTTGTGGAACAGCGTTTAAACTGCATGGGCTATGTGAATGATGCCTGTATTGTTACTGTAAGGGTTGATGTCTAGGTTTATATCGGACAAGAGCGGGTACTAACTTGAAGGACATGGACCTGTTGGAATGGGTCCAGCGGAGGGCCACGAAGATGATCAGAGGGATGGAGCACCTCCCATATGAAGACAGGCTGAGAGAGCTGGAGTTGTTCAGCCTGGAGGAGAGAAGGCTCCGGGGAGACCTCATAGCAGCCTTCCAATATCTGAAGGGAGCCTACAGGAGAGCCAGAGAGGGACTCTTTGTCAGGAGATATAGTGACAGGACAAGGGGTAATGGCTTCAAACTGGAAGAGGGGAGATTTAGATTAGATATTAGGAGGAAATTCTTTACTGTGGGGGTGGTGAGGCACTGGAACAGGTTGCTCAGGGAAGTTGTGGATGCCCCTTCCCTGGAAGTGTTCAAGGCCAGGCTGGATGGAGCTTTGAGCAACTTGCCCTAGCGGGAGGTGTCCCTGCCCATGGCAGGGGGGTTGGAACTTGGTGATCTTTAAGGTCCCTTCCAACTCTAACCATTCTATGATTCAGTGTCTGTTTTGTCATTGACTTGTCTGACAACTGTTCTCTGCATGTGTTTAATTATTTATTTTATTTTATTTAAGAACTCTGGCACCCAGTTACTGAAGAAAGTAGCAACTACTTCTGTGAAACCATTATCTCAAACAACAAATGTTGTGGCTTCTACTGCTCAGCCACCTGCTGTAATACAGGTAGGTGGCAAGCTTTATAGTGAGGTGGAATAAGTGACAGAGAGAACTGAAGAAAGTAGGAATACATTCTTGTTATTTCTAACTCTAATTTGGTTTTCACTGAGATGGTAACTTTTTTGTCCTCATGATAAATTATTTCCTGAATGTCTTTTTTTAAATGCATAATTTAATTATGCTTCTGCCAGTGTGTGTCAGCTCATCTTCTCTCACTGCAGTAGAAAAAGCATTTTATTATAAAATAAACAGTTCAGAGAGTCATTTCCAGTGCTTTTATACCCTGTGACACAGCTTCTTCAGGCTCCAGCTGAAGCTTTTCTGGGAGATGGAGATTTCCCAATTCTCTCTCCTTTTTGGTCTCCTTGATTCCTTAGGGGAAAAAAAAAAGTATACCTGTGATGATGTTGAGGGGAAAATGAGCTGTCTGCACCAGTCAAGCTGTTTTTCATGTCTACATTTTTTTCCCTCATTAAAAGCTGAAGGAAGGTCATAGCTGAAGACCTCTGTTCTCTAATTAAATTTGGCGGACAAGTTCCACAGATACGACTGTAAATAGATAGTGGTTGGAAACGCCTCATTATTTTTAGCTACTGTTTTTTGTCTTATTTCCTAGGTCTTATTTCTCTTTTTCCAGAGAAAAATGTTGTAGGACTTTTCTGTTGTAGGTCTTGCTATCTGTAGGATATGAGACTTCTAGACACAGTTTTTCTTGTGTTCTTGGGACCAGAGTTCTGGATAAGCACATGTGATGAAAAGAAAACTGCTTTTTTCTGCTGCTAAATTATTCTGTTCTTTTCAATACCTGGAGGAGAAATTGGGAAGAAGTCTGGCTTGTACATATCTTTTCTCTTGTGAACAAGAGCTTGAAGGAGACTGGGCTGTAGTGATTGACCAAGCACTCAGTAAATGAGCAGGATCAGTCATTCAAAAAAACCACACTGGATGTGTGTTCTTGACCTTGAGGGTGTTTGAAGGATTGGAGGATATGTTCGCTGACAGTAGTAACTAGCAGTCTGACTTAAAAATTTGTCCTCCTGCTGTTCTTCAGTATCAGCAACTGAAAACTACTCACAGCTCTGTGATCTTTTCTCTCTTCCTTCTCACTACAGATGGATAATGTTGGGGCTAAAGGGGAAAACCCAGAGGCCTCTCTTAATACACTTTGTTTTGCTCAGAATGGAAACAACATACACTTGAACAGTAATGGGTATTCCTTCCCAGTTTTATTTTGGAATACTAGTTTGCAAACCACATGCTTGTGATTTCTGCTTAGAGATCTTTAGAATATAAAAGCAGTAGTCATGTACTGCACTATCCTTGCACTGGAGAGAAAAGACGAAGGTAAAGATTTCTACCATCTGATGGAGGAAGCTGCCTGCATCCTTACACTCTTATGTGGATAAATATTGAGATTCATCATGCTATTAACTTTTTTTTTTTTTTAACTTACATCTGCCTTTGACTCAGTTCTTTTGTACTTTTTTCTTTCAGTTTTGATGTAATTGGTTTGTGTTCCTCTGAGATATTTAAAGAGGTAGACGTGGAATATTTTTTGTAAGCTATTTTTTTTAGTTGTAGAATCTTGAACACTTCTAACGTTGGATTTAAACAGCAGGAAGGATGACTCTAGGAAAAAATTAATACTATGATACAATACAGAGTAAATAGGTATAATATGGATACATCCTGCCATCACAGGGCTACTTCATTCCTCACCCTGGGGTCGAACAAGAGAAGAGTGCTGATGAGGGAGTCTCTGTTTAAGGTTGCAGGAACTGTCTGGGAAAAGAAAGGAAGAGCCCTTGGGTCTGACTGCCTTGGCAGCCATTTCCTTCATTAGTCGTAGAAGAACTTGCTGGTGTCAATCTTGACAGTTTTTTTGATGTCACAGAAGAGGAGTGTTGGTGTGGAAGTATGATGTCATCACAAAAAGTGTGAGACGGTGGAGAGGAAATAATCCTTGGCTTGGTTGTCTATCTCCTGCCCTGTGCGAAGTACAACTTGGAACACTGCTATCTGCAGAACTCTCTCTAGTTATTGACTACAGAATTATTCTCCTCATCTACAAAAATATTTCCATTTGTTGTCATTCCTGAATGTCTTAAGCTCTGAGGTTAAATAAAATACCTGCACACTTTTATTTTTTACCTTCTTCCCAGATGGGGTAACGAAGCTGCAAAGTATCTAATTAGCATCATGCTGGGGCGCTTTCATTTAGATGCAGAGCACTTCTTCTCTTGGAATGACTGCAAAATATGCAGGATTAATGCCATTTTTTGTGGCGACTGTTTCTCTGTTGCTCGAAGTGAGAATGAGAATTGTCAGTAGTGAAAAAGGTTGAGGGCAGATGACAGAAGTTAATTCCCATATATTCCTCTTCCTGGGAAAAGGGTCCAGCAGACCTCCTGTTGTTCCCTCCCTTAGCTGATAAAATGCCGGTCTGGTCTTGATGTGTAAACACACAGGAAATTGCAAGAGATCAGCTCCCGTGAACCTCGTGTTTTCAGGTTTTAAAAGCCCAGGGCACTGCAACTTGACAGATCTGTACTCTGTCCCCTTCCGTCTTTCCTCCCGTCCATCTGTTTGTGGGATTCTCGTGCCCAGTTTGCCTCCCTGTGGTCTTAGAGCTGTTGAGCCTCATCCTTGGAA
Source organism: Numenius arquata (assembly GCF_964106895.1). Classification (NCBI taxonomy): domain Eukaryota; kingdom Metazoa; phylum Chordata; class Aves; order Charadriiformes; family Scolopacidae; genus Numenius; species Numenius arquata. The sequence continues at coordinate 18,002,334 of NC_133579.1, read as the reverse complement.
GAGGCAGTGGTGGTGGCAAAGATCCTGCAGAGAGCTATTAAAGTGTTACCAACAGTGGGAGCCTAAGCTGGAAAGCTTTCTGGTAGCTGCCTGCTTCTTTCATGTCAAGCTGGCGGCAGCTTGGGTTGGGGGGGGCATCCAGGAAAAAAATAATTTATAAATAAACAGCAGAAGTGCGAGTGTTTTGCTTTAGCTTTAAATGTTTGCTTGCTAATTTTCTCTATCCTGAAACACTTAAAAGCCCTTTAATATTCTACATTATGCCTGTCCAACTCTGATTAGTTTTTGTTTTATCCATGGGTAGGGTAAGTTGGGCTCTTGTGCTACCGTTTTAGCATTAGTTCAATTAGCAAGTATTAATTTGTGATTGCTGAAATAAACTGTGAGAGAGCAATTGCATTCTTACTTTTCCCTAAGCCTTCATTGTCTCCTGTTGCTGGATCTTCTGAATCTGTTGGTAAATTCTAATGAGATTTTAAAAAGAGATCTTAAAATAACTGAATTTTGTGAGGGTTTGTGTCTGGGCAGAGGAGAGAGAGGGAGATCCAAATTGCTGCTCACAATGAAAAAGCGGGAAGAACCTGTTAGGTGCATTTGCTCAGCTGGGTACTTCTGCTGGCACATGCATCCTTCCAAAGTGGACACGGCATCTTTTGCCTACTGCATGTGTGGTGGGAAGAGTAAGGGATATTGCAATTGGGAGAGGAGCTGCAGGCGAAGAAAGGAAGGGAAATAATCACCTAAGGTCATATTTGTCTTCAGATTACCACCACCTGCCTTAGAATTGTCCAGAATTCCTCAGTCTTAGATTGTGGGAGCTTGGCAAAGTTAATCTATTGGTTTATTCGACAGAGTTTTACCTTTCTGTCTTCACTTGAAGTTTCAGGCAGTGCTTCGGTCTGGGTGAGCCTTTGCCATTTCTTCCCCCTGCCCTTGATTTAAAACTAGAATTATGGCTCTGGGGGTTCTGTCACTTCCTGTATTAAATAAAGCCTCTCAAAGCAAAGAAATCCAAACTATAAAAACAAAGATTCAAATTGATTATTTAAGTTTTAAATAGTACTGTGGAAGGGAGGGTGCTACCTTATACGCTAGCAGAATACAGTATGTTTGTCACGTTAGCCTTTGGTTAAAAAGTGTTAATTTTTCTTTTCAGCCAGCAGCTGCAACAGCTAGTGTTACTACAGTTACTGCTGTAAAGCCTTCGAGTACTGGAACACCTGTAAAACTTCCAGTTACAGGACCACCTGCACAAGCGATCTCCCAAAAGGCAGTCTCTGTGAAAGCAGAGGGCACAACAGTAGCACAGACCAGCGCTTCTACAGTAAGGGGAAAAAAAAGTTTTTAATTAAAAATTAACATTCTCTATATTCATCAGAGGTTGGAGAGCCAATGCAACATCTAACAGTCTTCTCTTTATTTCCACACTAGGAGATGCTAGAGAATGTGAAGAAATGCAAGAATTTTCTTGCTACACTAATCAAACTGGCATCGAGTGGACCTCAAGCCCCTGAGATGGGGCAAAATGTGAAGAATCTGGTGCAAAATCTATTGGTGAGACTCTTTCTTTTAAACAAAGTCTGCATCATTTGTGTATCATTTTTGACACTGATTTCATCATAGTTTTGTTCCATGTCTCTTTTTTTTATTTTTTTTATTTTTAAAACAGCTGAATAGCTTGGTTTGTGGTTGGGTACATCTGACCCTCTTTAAGTCTTACATTATTATTTAACTGGATCCCATGCTGTATTTTTTCCCCCTGACATTCCCGTTTCATTTTATGCACACAGCTAACTGACAGCAGGAGGTGCTGGTAGTGTTAACGCAGCTTCTGGGTCTGAGCTGCTTTTTTTTTTCATGTTAGTGTACTTTTGAGTCCTCGATGGGAAGAGTATTACTGTGGAGGTTGTAGTGCAGCGCTAAGTCCATGCTACTGCTTTACTCCAAGGCAGAACTGACTTACAGGTTGACAGTGAAGCTCCAGTGGAACAAGCATGACATTATTTATGTCTTTAGACAATGGGATGGAGGAAATAACATTGTGGCTGCCAACCTCTCTCTCTCCTTGCAGGTGGCTTCCGTATGCTGTTTTGTGCTGTACCCCAGCACAGCTGGGTTTTCTTGGTAACGATTTCTCTTGCCACTTCTTGTCTTGGCATTTGACCGCTGCTGCTGTTTTGCTGTTCCACCGTAGCAGAAGGCTGTGGGCTGATGGAGAGGGATGGCTTTGCTAGTGGTACCAAAGGACTTTTCAGTCTAGAAAAGCATGGTGTAGACAGAGGTGTAATTTAAGAGAGAGATTGTTTGAGGATGCAGCCTTGCAAAAAAATTGATTCCTCTGCCTCTGTTTCCCTGCTGGACTGTACACCTTGCTTCTGTAGGAAAATACTAGTGTTGTTCCTTCTTGTGCTTACAGTACTTCTATTTATTTTTTTTTGAGAACAGTTGTTACCAGACATTAATACATCATTAACTGTGCACTTGTTTGCTTTGTGCAGTATTTTTTAAAGATGCTGTTCTTCTGCGGTTCAGTATGAGTATATGATTTAAATGCAAAATAAATTAATGTTTCATATGTATGAGGGAAATAAGTAAACGTCAGCTGTGAAGTAAAATTGTCCTTAAGGCAGCATCTCATGAAGTGGGTGTCAAGTGCCTTGTATATACTGAGATGTAGCGTACCAAATCCTTGCATCTCTGTCAGTGAGACCTTGGTGACCTGTATGCACAGCTCAGTGACACCTAACAGGCAGCAGATCAAATGACTAAATAGGAGAGCTGTTGTAAGCTCTGTTTGTTTGTGAATATACAGTCCTTAAAACTCCTCCTCTGGTCATGTAGCTCCTTGGAATGGTTGTAATTTCTCTGCAGAGACAGAGATTGGTGCTGGGGTCCCTCTTCCTTCTGTGTCTGTACCTCCTTAGAGGAGGTGATGTGCTTGGTGACTCTCTGGCAGGGTCTCACCTGGGAGGGTGAGAAAGGGCAGCAGTGTCTGGGGCTACCCACCACCTTAGCCCTGTTATGGTGGCACTGAAGTAGTGAGTGTGTGTGTGTGTGTGTGTGTGTGGAGCAGTAAGAAAGGAGACTACTCTGCATGCCGGAGGACTGTTACCGTAGGGGTATGCAGAAGTAATGTTCTGATGTTTAGTTTCTCTCGCTTTTGAAAGGGGATGTTAAGTGTTCTGCTTTATTATGCTATGTATGCATTAGACCAGAATTGTCTTACAAAAACCGCTGAGTTGTCTTTTGTCTCCGGTCTCTTTAAATTGATCTTTATACAGATAAACTACCTTTACAGGAAAAAAAGTACTCCAAGTGGATTTTAAGTACTTCTGCATAACAATAAAATACTCAGTGCTACTTATAAACTTGTTTCTATCGGTTTGCTCCAGTGAGGTGTTTGAACAAGTATCCTTAAGTGTGCTATCTGCCTGGAATTTAAGAAAGTAATTTAATTTGATAATACTGTATCTAAATTACAAGATCATTCAATCCTAAACCTTTATTTTTAAATGTAAGAGGAGAAAAATATTGAGTATTGACATTGAACAATTCCACGATAATGTAAACTTCCACAAATTTTTGATACACCTGGGGGAAAAAACAGTAGATACATACATTATAATTTACCATTGTAATTATACCTTCCTCTTAGGAAGCAAAAATTGAACCAGAAGAATTTACAAAAAAGCTGTACATAGAGCTCAAGTCGTCTCCACAACCGTATTTAGTTCCTTTTCTCAAGGTAAGTGTCTGATTGTGGATATGCAGTATTTAACGTGAGGAGGGAGGAGGACTAGAAAAGAAGAGAGGCAGAGCATTCAAATGGGTATTTACTCAGGTCAGTTGAGGAAATGGTGCTTAATCTAGCCCTGTGTGACTGTTGCTCTTGGAAAGACAATTTTTTTGGGGAGAGAGGATTTCAGAGGAGTAATTTATGCTGTATTCTTAAATTGGAGAGTAATTACCCTCTAGTCATTAGTGGAGACTGATGTTTTGGAAACTGGTGCATCTACAGTAGAGCAGCTATACTAAGCTGACCTCTTATTTTCTCATCAAAAGTGTAGCTATTCTGAGTTCTATTGCAGAAGGCTGTTAACACTGAGTATTTAAGATCAAAGAATCTACATCAAGCTAGTATTCCTCTGTCTGCTGGTTTCTGTTTAACTGGAGGCAGAAAAATCCCCCATCCCTTTCTCCAGAAGGATCTGACAGGACTACTGCAGCTTAGTAAAAGTAACCCAGGGCAACTCTACCTCCATTTAAGCAAATAGTCACGTAAATTAAAAAATGCTCACTAAACACTTTTAATCACGTGATAGAATAACAAAATAAAAGTGAACATCTTTGTTGTACAGCAAGCATTAAATCAAGCAAGTGAAAACATGGAAAACTTGATTACATTTACTTAATTGCAATATGTACAGTATTCTTAGGCTTGCTAGATCTGTACTTTTCCATGGCATTCATTATAGGCATGGTGGAGAATCAAGGAAGCATAGGTTAGTGGTACAGCTGGGACAGAGGTTTTCTGGAGTTTGTCCTCTTCCTTAGTATTTGACAGCACGTATAACTGCATGAGATAATGTTGATATTACTCTAGATGGCTGATGTTAATCTGTTCAAGTGTGGGATGAATAATTTTTGTTACAATGGCTTCAAATGCTTTGCTAGCAAGTTTGCCATCAGCTAGAAGACCACAGTCATCTCTGCAGGACTTGATACAAAATTTTCATACTGGTCACTTATTTATTCTCTGTTTAATTCCCTGGAGGCTTCTTAACTGCCCATCCAAAAGCTAGAAGAACAAACAGCTCAGAGTATGGGCTTTCCTGCATCCAGTGCAGCTCTGGCTGCAGAAGGACTGGGCTGGGAGTGCAGGGTCAGTGTGACTGGCAGAGGTTTCCTGTGAGCTGCGCAGATTCTCAGCAGAGCTCTACTCACTGCCAGGGCAAGTTTGACTTCAGAAGTAGTGTAGCTGCCTTCTGCAGGGCCCTGGCTGATGGACCCTGCTGGACGTGGGCTGGCTGTGTGTGTGTGGGGCCAGCTCAGGTGCCTCCTGTATTGTGTTCCCGAAACAGCGCAGGTGAACCTCAGTAGCTCCATGCAGACCCAGCCTAAGTCTGGCACAGCAAGACTTCATCAAGGGCTGGTGAGCCCTGACAGGCCTGGACTTGTTCATGCAGAGGAGCTGAGCCAAGGGGTGGCTGCGCAGCACTTGCTAATGCTTCTGCCCCTTGGGACCCTTTGCTCAGACACAGCACTGTCCCCATGTGCTCCCCAAAGTGCTTGGCCTGAGTTAGTAAGTCATCCCATGATGCAGAGAGCTGCTACGTGTGGTGCCCAGACTTCAAGGCAGAAGTTCCACAGGAGTTGAGTTCATCAGCGTGGGTCAGACCCTGACCCGTCACAGCAGAGCTGTCGCATGTTCCTCCTGCGGCATGCTGCCAGGTACTGGTATCATCTAGGGGTTTGGGCCAGTTTCCATACCCTATAATCATTGACGAGGTGCTCTCTCCCTGTTACACTATATTAACAAAGAAATCCTGTGACTTCAGAAACATCGATTAGACGTTGCCACGGTCAAATTTAGCTGACTTTGTAGTGTCACCCGTCCTTTAAAACATCTTGCACCCCGGGTGCTTTTTTCTGAAATACCTTAAGGATGTGTTGATACATACCAGTTAGGTCTGGTGTCTGTAACTCTGAGCAGCTGTGACAGGACGGCGTGCCAAATAGAAGCAGACTTCAGGAGCACTTCTCTAAGGTGCTTCAAGATTCTGTGCTGGCCTTGTTTGTGGGGGAAATGCTTGCAGCTCGAGTCTGGAAAGAAATGTAATAACAGCTTGTTGCCAATTCTCTTTTTGCTAGTAAAGTGGAATTTTAGGGAGGACTCTCTGGAGTTGTCTCTTATCTTTGAGCTGCAGGTTGTTGATGAAGTTGTTGCATGTGTGTTTTGTCTGTTCTAATAGGTGGAAAAGTACAGTGACTTTGGCTGTAAAGCCTGCTTGATTTTCTAATCTGTGCTGGATGCTTTTGGTGAATAAATTGCATCAGGAGCATGAGGAAAGCTGAGCAGCCTTTTTAATGTTCACTTCGTTTTCTTTTTAGATAGGTGTGCCACAGAAGGTCTAGATGTCCAAACAATTTCTTCGCTTGGTATATTAGCATGTGAGACATGTTCCTTTTGCATGAAGTCCAGAGCAACAGCTCTGTGCTGGAGACTCTTACAGACTTCAGAAGCTTAGGGGGGGAGGAAAAAAGGTTTGTGAGAATATACATGTAGCTGCAGAACTGATTTCCCCTGGTTCTGAGCCAATAAAGATTGTAAATAGTCAGGGAGGAAAATCTGTAGAGGGCTTGAAGATTATTCTGTCCATTAACCTTCTCAAACAGAGCTGTAGTAAAAATGAGATGTTGCCAGATACCTTTACTAATGTTCTCTTGTTGCAGAGAACTATCTGGCTTAAGTTGTGCTGCTGCAGCTATACAGGCATTATTAAAGTGGTATCCCCCCCTAGTGTAGATACAGCTGTATTGGTATAGAAATGCTTATCTTTTCAGAGCTTGTTTCTGACTTTATTGGATAATTTGTAGTTCTCTGTCAGTCAGGCTCCATGGAATAAACACAGCTGTTACAGTATAGCAGGGGGTTTTGGCAAAACAAAATTTTTTGAGGTAGTAAAGAAGTTAAAATGGTCTTTTTCTAGAACACAAATTTCAAATTGAAAAATCTAAATGAAAGAGCAAAATTAGGGGTGAGTTTCCCTATAGATGGGGTTTGCTATGTGCAGTGAAGTCGTGGTGACTGTTCACCTTTGCTCAGCCTGTGTTGGTGGTTCTTGCGGTCTTCACTGAGCAGTATTGTCATCAATTTAAGGGTGCCTGAATCCTAGCAAAACTTGTTTAGAATAAACAATTTATTGTCTTGTGAAAAATTAAATTGGAAGATGAGGAAGAAGATTCGTATCAGTATTGTGGAAGATTCTGCTGATGTTACGTCTAGTGTTTTTTTCATTTTTCTTCTAGAAAAGCATGCTTGCTTTACGGCAGCTAATGCCCAATGCTCAGAGCTTTATCCAGCAGTGTATGCAGCAACCAGCTCCAACCCAAGAAGCTGTTTCGACTTGTAGCTCTGCAGCACCTGCTCCTTCGATCGCAGTGGCGGCCTCAGCTGTAGCAACAACTTCTATTCCAGTTACAAAACCAGTCTCTGCCTCTGTAACAGTCACAGCTACTCCAGTTATAAAACCAGTCCTTACCAGTGTGTTGGCAACACCTTCTCTGCAGGCCGTGAAGCCTAAGCCTGTTCCTTCCTCTGCAGTGGTGACAGCATCTCTTTGTCCTGGAGCTTCAGTCCTTACCACAACAATAGCAACATCAGGGCTGGCTACTATCCATACTGTCAAGCCAGTCTTCACCTCTGCGGTAGCAACGTCCTCTCTCCAGTCTGCAAAGCCACTACTGGTCTCTACAGCGGCATCTTCAGCAGCAACCCCTCTCCAGCCTCTGAAACCAGTCCTTGGAACCCCAGTCAGTATTAAAATCTCACAGCCAAACTCCATCATTGCGCAGTCAGTGGGTACTCAGCAGGTGGTTAAAGTGAAACAGTTGGTAAGATGAATTTCTTGTCTTCTTTATAGCTGGGCTTCTTTACTTTGACTCTTACGTTTTTATAAAGAGGATACCAATTTGGATCTTACCTTTTTTTTTTTTTTTTTTTTTTTAAATTTTAACATATGAAGCTAGTCTGTCATGAGTTAATCAGTTATGTTTGTCATACTTGGGGATATTGAGCCCTTGCTGAACAGGTGAATCTAAAACTAAGCTGTAAGTTCGGTCTGTTGCAAGACATGCTGACCACTATTCAACCAGACTGAACATCCAGCTTGAGACACAAGGGAACATAGGTTCTGGCCTCTGCTACGTGTCCTGCCAGGCTGGGTTGGCATCTGAAAGAAAAGGCAGGAAATGCTAGTGTCAGAAACAGAAATTGCTCATGGGATGCTTACATTAATTACTGTTAGATGTCCTGGTAGGTCTGTGCCTCAGCTAGCCACCAGGGATTCCAGTTTGTCTACCTTTGTCTACCTTGGTCTACCTTTGTCTACCTTGGTCTACCTTTGTCTACCTTGTCTACCTTTGCAGGCACAGGTGGCTTGATGATGTATAGTGATACGTTAACTGAAATGTACAAACTAGCTCGAGGAGCTTTTCAGAACAGAGTTCCAACCTCCAAATTTACTAAGACATGTTAATTATGAAGTCATCCAAAAGCGAGCTTTTTCTATCAGGCCTCATTAGCTAATAAATTCCAGGAGGAATAAATGTCTTATTAAAACAATACCCTGAAAAGCAATGTGTTAACATTTTTTTTCTTGGCACAGGTTAACTTCTTGCTAATGTTAATGTTAAATACCAAGAAACTGTGGATCACAGGTATACCCAAAAGAGCAATGGTGTGAAATACATTAAGTTTGGTTTATGGGTGTTTTGAGATACCGAGTAGTATGCTGTCTGACTGGTCTACTTGCAAGTAACATTCTTTAGTGTTTTGAGAGAATAGTCTCCCTTTGACAGATAAAGAACTTGGTTCCTGAATAGGACTCCCTTTTAAAGATTTGTTCCTTAAAAAGAGGGGAAAACATTAGACTTCCTATGAAGCTACATATACTTTCCACGGGTGTAGCAGGGCATCTAGTAAGTCAATTTCCTTTGTAGTTTCTTAATTGTGTATACTTGATTTAAGGTATTCAGACCCCTAAAATGTTTGTTTTTTTTTTTTAATTTTCTTCCTTTCAAAGCGCATAAAGCAGATGTAATACAAGAATCCTGCATTCTAAATTAAAGAGCTTATGCTACCAGCTTTTCACCTTTTCTGGCTTTCTTAAAAAGAACAAAGCACTCAACTATATGGAGGGGATGGGAGTCCTTTCTATGAGTGGGTTTGTTTTAAAATCAGTTATCAAGCATATGCGCTGTCAGTCTTCGATAGTGGTAGCTAAAGCCAAATTGGAAAAGGAGTTGATACCCTTACTGTCTTTAAGGACTAAATTTGAAATTCCAGCCAGAAGAAAATGAGGGCTTCTTAGGTTGTTCAAGGGCTGGAGAGCAGTTTGTTGGCTACACAGCAAGCCATGTAATCCAGGGGAAAGGTTGGCCATCTGTACAAATAGACGAGGAAGCTTAACTCTGCACTAGGGAGTGGAAACACTTCTTGAATATGATATTGGTGAACACAAAAAATGACTTCTGCCTCCTTCACTACTGCTGCATGGCAGTGTATTGCAATTGCTTTTCTTCACTGTGTCTTACAAACATTGAATTGCATAAAAACCATGTTTTTATCCTCATTTGGGTAGATCCTAGGCACAGTGATTAAAAGACTTGCTCTTCAACTACAAGACCAAAATAAAATAGGTATTTTGAAGGGCTGTGTTGACCACTTCACAGCTTAGCCATATCAGGAGCTCGGTGTTTGTTCAGACAACCTATTCGAATGAAGAGAAAGTTCATAGAAGTGGCTGCATCTTCTAGGGCTTCCCTGGTGCATTTCCTTGAAAGGACAGAGGGTCTGTTTTCCTCCCACAAGAAAACAAATCTGGACCTCCTCTCTCTTAACAGAAGGGTCCTGCTGCCAGCTGAAAGGAAGCACATGCCAGCTGTGCAAATCTGTCCATAAAATGCTGCCAGCAATTTCTTTCCCTTTCCACCCCACAGGGTTGTCTGATGCCATACACTCCCTCTGCATGCTCATTTCTAATTTAGGTCTCTTATGCTCGGGCATGTAAAGTTAACTTTCATGTGCCAGCTCCGATGTAACATTGGTGCAGCTTAAGAATGCAGCACTGCAGTATTTTAATATCAAAATTGTGATCGGAGTTGTGCAACATGTAACTGTCCTTTCTGCAGAATGATTATGGAAACTCTGAGTTTGAATGGTGGACACAGAGGGACCGGTTCTTCAGGGATGTTGTTGGTGTTGATCACATGCCTGTGCTGTGACAATTGCATGTTGGACAGGGTGCCCTCCCAGTGACTTTCTTAGCACAGCCTCATTTAAGGGCATCGGCATACACAGGAGTTTCATCATGGAAAGAAAGGTTGTCTTGCTGTGGTATTGCTTTGTCTCTTGTTAAAGCACAATAATAGAAAATTTATATTACCAGCCACTTGCTTCCAACGGTGAGAAAGCTGCTGTGAGACCACAACTTCATGTTAAGCATAAAGAGCAAGAGTTTTATGGTGTAGTTCCCACAATTACCAGTGAGACGTACTCCCTGGACGTTGCTAGCGGTTGAAGCAAGGAGTAAAGTGCTTGTCCTGTTCCAACCACTTGTTCTTAGTGACAAGTCCCCTCAGAGCTGAGCTTTCTTGAGCACAGAATCTCCTCTGTTATTTTTCAAGAGTGTTTTGTCCTGGATGTATGCTTTTGCATTCAGCTGGTGAGGCTTCCTTCATGAAGTGATACTGCTTGTAGTGTGTGATGATACCTTACCGTCTCTCTGCTGGTCTCTGAACTTTGCTTTATGACTGCAAACCAGATTCCAGTAAAGCTAATCAAAGTCTCTCTCAGGCAGCTGTCCCTATGCTGTCAGCTGGATGTTATATTGCAATTTTTTTTAAGAGTGTTGGTGCTTTTTATTCTGATGTCTCTGTCAACCTACTTAATGGGGCACAAAGGAACAGTCCGTTTTCTTAATTACTTCTTGCTGCTGCTGAAGAGAGGCAATAACTTTCTTACAGATAGTATCTATTTTTTTTTAAATACTTTTTTCCTGGCATTAGAACTTCATTGGAATTTCTAGGATTGTTGCCCTGTTTTGTTGCAAGTCCCAAGGACTTCCAGCTTTTGTTAGTCTAGCAGCTAGAATAGCAAACACAAAATCAGCTTTTCTGCCAACACATCCTTTCTGTTTCTCATTGATCTAGTCTCCTCGTTTACTTGACTGACTTCCCAATCCTCCACCTAGGTTATTGATTTTAACATTAGCTATCTCTGTTCTTTTTGTCTGCTGCAGTTTCATCTTGAATGCTTTACGTTTCCTTCTGTGCTGTTTCAGTGTTTTGCATGCTGAAGATGAAGCATCGTTCTTGCTGGTGGTAGGGAGGATCTCTAAGTGCGTATCAGTGCGGGCACTGGTTTATCCAAGCTGGTTGGTAGTTCATTGATTGTCTGAACATACAAACGAAGCTGTTAATGTTATTTTCAACTTCCGGCATATGGAAGCTGGATCTTTCAGAAAGTTCAAATTCTGTTTTCGTAAAAGCACATAGAAGCAAATGTTAGCGTGTGTACCACTTTGTGAGGCAGTGCTGCACGTGTGAGCTGTGACTCTGTCCATCCCTCTACTCCCATGGTCCTTTCCTCTGCATAAAAAGTTGGGAGATAATGGATCTTACGTTTCTTCTCAGGAACTGTCTGTTCATTGTCTGGTTTTCAAACACCGCCTTCAGCTCAGTTGTTCTGGTAGTGCTGCTATGCCAAACCATGACACTATTAGCAGATTAATGTGGGGGTGGGTGGGGCATATCTTGACTATTTGATATGCAAAGTACCTTTTTTTGTGAATGTGTGATACTTAACGCTGATTATGTTTACTGATAAATCTGAAGTTAGATGACAGGAGACAGCCTAATTTCTGAAGCAGAATAAATGCTTTTTCTTTATTTAATTAAACTTGTGCAGTGTTGCTGTGCAAGCACTCTTTAGACTTTCTGAAGTTAGAATAAAAGATGTAGAGGAGAAAAAGTGGTTTCTCTACCCTGATAATTCCTCTGTATTAGCTTTTTGCTGCTAGAAAAGTAGGATTCAATCTGAAGGTGTTGATAATCTTGTGCTTTGGTAAAACCCATCTTTCTACTACATGTAATCAAGAATTCTTCCAAAGGATGTATGAAAAGTTGCAGCTCATATTCTGCTAACTAGGAAGCTTAGAAATGAGGCTTTTAGGGATGCTGCAATTTTATTATTTTCTTACATTTTAATAGCCCCTGAAGAGGAAGGATTAGTATTTATGGACTGTGCCTGTAGGTCTGTGTTGTGATGACATCCTGCTGTCTGGTTTTGTTTCTTTCAAGAGCCTCTACACAAAACTATCATCCCTCTTCCTTTTTACCCCTCAGCAGCACACTGATACCAGTTTTTGTGTAGAGGCTGTACTCGCTGTAGGTGTTGCTAGTTGGTACTTCATGTTCCTGTGAACTGATGTGTTCAGTGTACTTTTGCTTAACACTTTGAAACTCAGCATCTCAATTTACAATTGATGATGTGGCTCCAAAAATGCATTAGTAACTTTATAGTGTGTACTCTTAATTCTTGGCAGTAAAAGGATTTCATGCAAGACTTGTAACTGTTTGTTTTGGTGTTCTCTCTTTTTAACTAGGTGTATGTGATACTTGCCCTTCTGAACTTCTTGTTGGCAGGCAGACTCAATATTCAGTTGTTAGTCTGTTAAGCAAGACTTAAGAAAGGAAAGCCTCTTAGTGTAATGGATTGTGTAGTCCTCAGTGAAACTTGTATAATATAGTTATCAATAGAGAGTAGGGGTGAAGTGTCCTGAAGAGCTTGCTGAATGAGCTGGAGCTTAAAGCTCACCACCAAGTTATTTTGTTTCTTGTCATGAAGTAAAAAAAAATATTTTTTTTTTCTGAGCATGCTTTTTACTTTAAACTGAAAGCCAGACATGCATGCATGCCTTGTGGCACTTCTGGCTGGCTGAACACGTTGATACTGTTTACTTCTCTCTATGTTGAGCTGTTCTCACTCTAGATATTGGATATTTCACTTCCAGGTAGTCCAGCAGCCATCAGGAACCGTTGTAAAGCAAGTATCCACACTCCCACAACCCTCAACGCTGACCCTACAGACACCTACTGAGAAAAGGATGCCACTGAATACGCTTGTTCAAGCTAACCAATTTCCTGCAGGTACAGTGGAACCTCTTTAATGGAGAAGGGAAGAGGAGTGCTGAGGTATTGAAATAAGTGCAGGCTGTGGGTAGACTGTAAGAATATAAGGTGGTGGTTGTCTATTGGGAACAACCAGTTCTGTGTGATAAGTTGAACTTTTTTACTGTCTGCTTGGAGTTCTGATAAGAAACTCAGTGCCGTGTCTACTTCTGGCACCTGTTAAAAGCTTGTCAATCATTTATACTGGTTAAAATACTGTGAGTAAGCTCCTTGCAGTAAACTTCCTTTAAACCATAATGCTTTTGAGGATTGCTTTGTGAGACTGCTTTTTCCTTCAATGGGTCCAGGTTGATGTATAATGTGAGTTGGTCTCAGCCAGCCAGTTTTCACTAAAGCCTTTCACTGGTCAGCATAGAGGAAGGTGTTTGTTGAGAGCATGTAGGGGTTTTGGCCATACAGAACATGCAGAATGTAACTCTCTAGAGTATCTGGTTTTCAAATGGACCTAACCAGTTGTTACTGAGTCTATAGTAGCCTTTGCTAGAAGTAAGAACTGATTAAACAGTTGTCTTAGCATTTTGCTTTCTACTATGGTATGTTCTTTGTTTTGTTTTAGGTTCCATTCTGAAACAAATTACCCTGCCAGGAAATAAAATTCTGTCACTTCAAGCATCTCCTGTTCAGAAAGCTAAAATAAAAGAAAATGGAGCAACATCCTTCAGGTAAAAATAAACAATATCAGAAGTTTACTATAGGGAGGAACAAAAGGAACATACAGCAAGTATAGAGGTGGGAACAGAGCCCAAATAAAAGCAACTTTCTTTAGTAACTTCTTTATGATAGGTGGTTTTCATGTTAGAATACTTACTGGTAAGGGGGAACCTAAAAGTTTTGACCTCATAGCAGGTGTTAATAATTCTTAATATAAGAAAACTGCCCTGATGAGCTTTGATTTTCATCATGCTGTCACAAGAGTCTAATTATACAAACAGTGAGTGTCAACGTCTCAGTTTTTCACTTGTTGAAGAGGCACGTTGATCTCTATGCTGTACTATTAACTAATCTAAAGCAAAATTGCCTTGTATTAAAAGCTCTCTATAGGATTAAAGCAGTTATAACCTCTGTTTTTTACAGACCACCAGATAGCATTGAACCATTGTTTGGAATGACTGGTCTAAAGCTCTATGCTGTATTATGAAATTTTTTATTAGCTCCTCTTATGAGCTTGTTCCTGTATGTAGAGGTGAAAGTCTTTGACTACACCTCTAATTATGGTTTCTGGCATATTCTCTAGGCATTTAGATTACAAGAATGCTTAAAGCTTTTAGTTCTGATACCTGATTAACTTTTCAAAAGCAGAAATTAATTTTGTATCTCCGAAGTGTGATATTGAAATGGAGGGTACAGCCTGCTGTAAGCATTATTGGTCTTACAACCTTAAGGCAAACTTGAAGTTACTCTACCAGGGGTAAAAGCAGACATGACAGCTTTTGTCTTGTTGACCAGTTGACTTACTGCCTCTTGAAAGCTACAGCTTTGTGTGCACTGATACAGACAGAGAGCTGTTGTTATTTACAGTTACATGCAGTGTACACTGAAAACATTGGTAGCCAGAAGTTGAAATGAAAAGCTGATGTTAAAGCAATAGCTCTGTTCAGCTTTCTCAAGCCATTACGAAATATACTTCAAAATATAATTGTTATGTAATTTGGTGTAGTGATAGTTGCAAAAAGAATTTCATAAATATGATTTAAAGAAACCCAACAGAACAGCAACAAAAAACCCCACAAACAAAGTTTTGTGATCTTCCAATCAGAACATATCAACTGTCTTACCTGAAAAAGTTTGAATTCTTGAAGTTGCTTCCTTGAGTTGTTAAGTTCTTAGCGTAGGAAAAACTGTGTCTACAGTGTGGTCCAAGATGGATTTCTGTTCCTGCTTTTGGATTATGATTTTCAAAGTAGCATAAATCCATGAGAATTCAGGTTTGAAACCTCTAGCTCACCTTAAAATTTTATAGTAAGTCTCTTCTCTGAAGAAATTATTTCTTTGGACCCACCCCCGGTGCTTTTCCTATTCACCAGTATAACCAAACTTCCTGACTTTTAAAAACTAGGCATGATAATCTTCAGATATCTGAACCTGGGCAGCATGTACCTAAATTTTTGGCTTCCCCTCGTCAAGTATCTGTGTTCTCCAAGCAGGTCTAGCACCACATAGTGTTTATCTGGACTGGGCAATAGACATTCCTTGCTCTGTTCAGTCCTAACTTTTATTATTCCCAGCACAGCTGTTCTGTGGCCTGGGATCCATCAATTGGCTGATCACTTGTGAGGCAGAGCAAAGCATCATGGTCCCCCCTTTCAGGTTTTGATGAGATTCGTCATAAGCAGAGAGCATGTCTTGTAATTGATGTGATTGTATGTGTGACTTCAAACTGTGGCTTCTCGTTGCAGTATGTCATCAAGCCTGACTGCCATTGTTTGACTAGGTTAGGTTAGGATTTGAGAATGTAATACTCACTAAGCTGTACTTAATAAGCTGCAATTTGACCTTGCCTGCTCTTTAAATGGGCTATTTTGGTTGCTCGAGATAAGCAGTAGAAAAAATGGTGACCCCCACCCTTCAATTAGAAAAACCCTTGTAGAAATGAGAAGATTACAGCTAAGCATGGGCATTGCTGGCACTTGATTGCCCCATAACATGTATTGTAAAGGGCAATATGTCTTAAAAGCATCAAGATTCTTATAAACTGTTCTGCATACTTTGGTAAAGTATATGCTAGAGCACCCTGGAAAAAATAAGACACATATTTACATCATCAAATATATATATATATATTTTGCATTTATTCTATTCAATAGACACATACCACAAAACACATACCACTCTGACTTGTGCATTTTGTCTGGAAGGTACCACCAATCTCAAGTAGGAGACAAACAGGAGTGAGACAGCAGAGTGAAGAACATCTGGGCAGCTGCTCCTCCTTCCCCATGGTGGTGGGGAGCGCTGCTGGTTCTTCCTCCACTGAAATTCTTCTCTCCTACATAGCTGTCTGTGACGGTGCATGGAAGTTTGGGTTAAGAATGGCTTTCTAGTTTTCCCCTTGACTGTTGCATAAAATGGAGTAAATAAAGATGGATTTAGAAGGAGGCATGTGCGTTGATCAGACACCAGAGGGTGCCACAGACTCACTTTTCAACCAATACAGGCAAATTCGTAGATGTGAGGTGCATCTGCGTTGCTTGGGCTGCTTTTCCCGTAGAATACTAAGTATAAATGTCAAACCTGACTTCATGCAGGGTAGTGCTCAGAACTCTGTGTTCTGTTTGCCCCCTTGTCCTGATAAGCTTAAATCACTGGAGACTGTTAACAGCTGGGAGAGTTTTTCTTGTTGATTTCTGGGTGTGAAATGATCAAATGCAAAAAGCATTAAAGGAAGTGGTGTAGAAGAGAGAATATACGGAGGGATTGCTGAAAATGAAAGCAAGTCCATATCCAACAGAAATGTCTGCATGTATACTCTGGAATATTTTAAATTTATCACTTTAGTAGAATGATTTTTAATTTTTTAGTTTACTTGAAGCACCTTACCTAAAATGATTGAGGTTTGTTTGAACAGCGAGGAAAAAAGTATAGTAAAAAGTACAAACTTAACATGATTTCTGAAACTTACATTAATCTTTAGCGAGCACTAGTTCTAAGGAAACGTAATGATAGTTTGGGTTAAGTGAAATAAGTGTAGCACTGTTTTCATAGGTGCAAATTAATCATTCATCAAAGCTAGTGACTCAGCAACTTAATCCAAACTTACATTCCCTCACTGAAGAAGTTAGAATTGGTCCTTAAAAACAGTACAGGTAGAGATGTCTACTTGCATATCAGATCTTGTATGTGTGTACTCGCAAGAGACTGTGTGCATGGAAAAAATAAATAAAATAGTAACCTGATAAGGGCTGGTTTTAGAGAGCTGAATCTTGTATATGTAGAAAGGTGAATATATGTATAGTCTGGAAGTTTACCTCCTTCTTTGCTTAAGTATTTGGAGTATGTGGCCAGATTAAAAGCTAAAACGATTTACTGAAACTGCGTGCTCTACAGTTGTACCTGAGGTGCAAGCATCCTTACTTGGATTACATAAACAGTTCCACCAGGGTAAGGTCAGGTTCCAGCACCTGCAGCTCTGATAGCTTGTGATGTACGTTCTTGGTGCTGTTTGTGCTGATTTTTGTAATCTCCTTCATCAGCAGATCAAGGCAGTCACTGCACTTCAGTGGGATTCTTGCCTCTGCCATCAGCAAAGACTTCTCTGTAGTGGTCATTAAGAGGAGGAAGCAGGAGTGTACTTGTGAAGATCAGTTAGCACTCAATTAGCATGCAGTGAAGCTTCATTTACACGCTTCTTGAAAGATCGGGGTCTCTGTTAGGCTGACAGAGCATGAGTATACTCTTGGAACTGCTCGGTTGCTGGCTGTGAAGGGGCAGGAGGAGCGAAGCTGTTCTGGCAGCGATGACTTAAGCTTTAAATTGTGACTGTGCTAACAACCATTCTGACATAGGATGAAGGGTAACAGTTTTAAACTGAAAGAGGGGAGATTTAGACTAGATAATTAGGAAGAAATGCTTTACTGTCAGGGTGGTGAGGCACTGGAACAGGTTGCCCTGGAAGTGTTCAAGGCCAAGCTGGATGGGGCTTTGAGCAACCTGCTCTAGTGGGAGGTGTCCCTGCCCATGGCAGGGGGGTTGGAACTAGATGATCTTTAAGGTCCCTTCCAACCCAAACCATTCTATGATTTGGGGCACAAGCCTAGTCAGGAAGCTATGTCTAGACGTAAAGAATGAAGCTGGTTGAGGAATCCGAGTGTCCTTTCCCTGAACAAATCATGTAGAAACTTCTATCCACAAGGGCACGCAAATGAATGGCAGGAAGAGTAAGGGAAGGCTGGACTCCTTTCCTAGCCAGGCTTCTCTCTAGAAGTTACTGGGAGAAGACTTGTACCATAGAAACCTGTTGAAGCCCAAAGGAGAAAATGTATATATAGTTTTAAGAAAAAAATCCCATGGCTTTCTTGTGTCTTTTGAGTATTGCTCAAACCCAACCCCTGTTGTAATAACTTCAGCTTCTACCTGTTGCAAGTCAGAAGACAGCTTCCAAGAGATCCCATTTAACCTAAGAATGTCAAGGTTCTGACTAAACCCTTGTTTAAGAGTTATGTAGGCCACGCAGTATTTTTCTGAAGATGAAATTTGTCCAACTTTGCCAGCGAATACTCTTTAGGAGGGATGGGTGGGTGTGGTTTAGTTTTTGTTTTCTTTTGTTTTCCATATCAAAAAACTTTCAGATTGAGTGCTTCCACCTGTCTGTGTTAATAATGCTGACTTGTGTTCTGGTTCTAAACCCTTGAAGCCACTATTAGGGCCTTTGTCACTTTGTGAAGCAAAAAAGGTTTTCTTTTCATGATCTAAACTTAATTGAAAATAACTTGGGTGTTTTAATTGCCAAAGTCTTGCAAAAACTTTTCCCATATAAAATTCATTCAGTATTTTAACTAAAATGATATTTTAAAAAAAAAATAATAGCTGAGGCACACAGGCTATTTACTTAACGTGAGCTTTGCCATGATTATAGCTACTTAGTTATGTTAGCCCTAAGCATGCCAGACTTGAGTTTTTATTTTGAACATGTAGACCAAAGCTGCAACAGCAGGATCCAGATAATGGAGGGATGTTTAGAACTAGAGCTCTGCTGCTGTTCTTCATAAGCATAGCATCCTTCCTGTTTGTTGATAGTCTAGAGGCTGTTTCTTTGTATCCATTCTGAACAAAGCATAAAATGTTGGTTTTCTCTTTAGTAGAGATGAAGATGACATAAATGATGTGACATCTATGGCTGGGGTCAATCTTAATGAGGAGAACGCGTGCATTTTGGCAACAAACTCGGAGCTCATTGGTACAGTGATCCGCTCTTGTGCAGATGAACCTTTTCTCTCCTCGGAAGTGCTTCAGAAGAAGATCTTGAACATAGGTGAGGACAAAGCATATGTAACAGATATGTATGGATGTAGTATTTCCTTGCCTGTTTCATCAGTCAGCTTCCAATCTTTGAAGGAGGAGCTGGAGCTGTTAACATCTGCCATCTCAATTCATGTGTTTCTACCAAACTATACTGAGTTTTTAATTCCTCCTCTAGGAAATGACTGTTCTCAAAGGTTTTTTTACATGGAAATAGTTTGAAGCACAACCAGGAAAAAGAAATTGATGCCACTTTTATATGTGAGAACTGAGCAACTTTATTACTCTTAAAGTTAATGGAACACATAACAACCATATAGGTACTAGTGTCAAATCAAACATTAAGTGTGCTTTTCTGGTTCTGCAGCTCCTAACTTGATGCATTACACTGGTTTTCCTAACAGCTTTTGCATTCCTCAGCCTGTTCAGATGTATGTGCTCTATTGACCAACGTTACAGATCCTGCCCATGTGATTAGGAAGAAGTTTCAAACTGCCAATACACACTGGATAGACCTTTGTTTATGACTCCCTCTGTGGAAAAATCTTCTGTTAATTTTATGCAAAAGAGATGTTAAAGCTGTTTGTATCAGTGAATAATACTGTAGAATGTATGTTGAATGGCTGAGACTAAACTGCAATAGGAAGTTTTTAGCGTATGTATCATCTTAGCTGTTAGTTTCTGAGCAAAATCATAACTAGCTCAGCAATGTCAGAGCAGGGAGCATGCAGTTGTATAGCACCACACTGACTGGTACCACTGCTGTCTACAGCAAACTGGATGAACGTTGCGCAGCTCCTTGCTTCTGCTCTCTGCCTGGTAGCTTGTCATACTGGAACAGCGAGTTTTACAGCTGAGCATTCAGGAAAGCCCGCAGTTCGTATGTGCAGTCATAATTCTGTCACAGTGGTTTAACTATGTGATCACAAAGTCTTTCTACATGCAACTAGTTCTTAGTCTGAACTAAGCACCTATTCTGTGACGAGCATGTAACCTGCAAATGCTGTCTTCTACCTCAGCACATCCTTCAGTAGCGAGCCAGATGTACCATCTGAGCTGTATGGGGCATAGTTGAATGAATCAAGTGCTGTGCTACTGGTGGAGGATGGAAAATACACATTGAACCTGGTGCCTAGAAGATTTTCTCAAAATTCAGTAGAGGGTTAACCAGTTATCCATGGGAAACCGGTATAAGGAAAACTAGAGCTCTACAAAAACATAAAGAGACAGTATTTTTAGAATAATTGTCTGGTTTGGGATGTGAAGACGATTCTTTGAAAGGTGGAAAATACAAGCCTGGGTGTTTCATGACTGGCATGGTAGCTGTTCCACATAATAATAATTCATGTTGTAAATGAAAAGTGTTTTGATTGCAAGGAAAGGAATACTGTCAAGGAGTACAGCAATTCAGAAAATGAACGCTTCTGCTCTTGAACTGAGCCTTCTTTGACTTAAGTGTGTATGTGTGCGTGTGTAGGGAAGTCTTGAGGTCTAGGGGGATTTTGTTTTGTCTTTAAGTTGACTTTTAGTATTCTGATAGTTTAGTGGGAAACTGCTACGAAAGTGTTGAAAGGTGCTTGAGCAAAATGAGCTTTGCACTCAGCTAAGGTAGAGGCCAAAGCTTACTGGCCAAGATCAAACAGTGGGAACACTTTGATCGTATCTGGGAAAACATTGTAGATTCTCCCTGTCTTGTGAGATTGGTATTCATTTTCAGTTAGAGTAGCAAAGGCAAATGAAATAGGTGATTAGTGTTTTTTACAGTGTACTGTTTATCCGTTCTTAACAGTCCACTTGGCAATAAATACTGAAATGGGTTTTGAAGGCGGGCTGTATATTGCATCATAAAGTATTACAGCCTCTGTTAGTGCAGTTGAGGGGCAAGGAAAAACACTTCTGACGGGTACAGTGTATGAGGCATGTGAAAATGCTGCTTGCTGTGCCCACCAGGGAAAAGTCGCTGCTGTCCAGGTGTCTTGATGGAGTTGTATTGAGTGATCGATGGTGTCAACCATGGGAAGGCTTCTCTGTCGGCAGCCTGCAGCCACGGGAAGGTTGTGGAGGTGATGCCTAGCTCTGGGCACGGGGCTGGAACAGCTTTGCCCAGAGCTGTCACCAGCCTCAGTCGCAGCTGCTAAAACACAGAGAGGCAGCAGCAGCCTGAGAGAAGAGGTTGAAGGTGATGGCATGATGACCCTGGCTGGACTTGATCTGTGTTGTCTGAGCTGCTGCCATGGGATGGTTGGGTCTGCCCCATGCTGGGTGGTCGAGGCAGGTGAGAGGGTCCCGTGTGCCCAGAGTGCGCTGCAAAAACCATCCCCACTCATCCAATAAATGTCATGAGTTGTTAACAAGCACAGTGTCAAGCAGGGCAAAATGTAATTCTCTATTTTTTTTAATTACTGGAATTAACAGAATATGGCACTAATTTCTACAGCTATTGCTTCTCCCCCTCCCCGAACATGAAGCTTGATTTGTGTTCTTATTAACTTTGTCCTATAAATGACCTTGCAAGAAGAGTGGTTCTGGAGGCTAAGTGAAACAATGTCTATATTTTCTGAAGCTCCAGGCTAAGTTTTATTAATGTAATGTCTAAGATCTTTGAAGTTGTGACTTTACCAGGAAAATCATAATCTCCAAACCTTTATTCATAATGGGTATGACTTCCAGGGGGAACAGAATACCTGCTGTGCTAATTATTTCAATTATCAGCTACTACTAAAACACGTAATGGATTTTCTCTGCTTCCACAGGTAAAAGGCATGACATTATGGAACTTAACTCTGATGTTGTGAACTTGATCTCCCACGCTACACAGGAGAGATTACGAGGGCTTCTAGAAAAACTAACTGTAATTGCTCAGCACAGAGTATCAACCCACAAGGTAAAGGGAATCATTAAGCAAGTTTTGCACCAAAGTTTTCCTGCTTTGCAGCCTTGAAGGTAAACCTCTTCCAACTGTAGGCATGTTATATGCAATCTGTGCATTTTCAGTATCTACCAAAGGCTGGTTTTGTTCTAACTGTTTATAGCCTCTAACTGTTCCTTACGTTTTCCATTCCACTTCTTGGATAGGTGCTCTTAAAACCCAACATGAGAGTAAATGCATGCATTTCTCCTCCTCCTCTTCTATAGAAGTGGTGGCTGTTACACAAAATGTGTCTAGCTTTACATTTACCATGCAATTTTTGAATGCGCTCGGTGGTTGGGTTGATTTAGGGGCTTGTGTTTGCTTTATGCATTTACTGTTGGTGGAACTACAGTATTGGCTCAGTAAAAAGCCTTGGGAAACTGAATCGAGTATTTTATTTTTAGAAAGTGCTCCGTGTGAAGGCAGAGACCCCTTTGATCTTAAAGTTTCCGGAATGTTTTTTCCACCAGTGCTACTTAAGATTCCCTCCCCTCCCTCTTGTATTAGCTCCATTCAATATAAACTATATTGGATTCCAGGGAGCCAGTATCCCTTAAGGTGCCTGTATGGTGCAAATGGGAAGCAATAAGTTACTAGTGGCCAAAATAGCTCTTTGAGGCTTTTTTTTTTTTTTTATTCAATAATAAAATATTAGTCCTTACTTTTTTCAGTATTAAGCTGTTTTAGAAAAAAAATTTGGGAGTCAGAAGCAGGATGTATCTGTCAGCTCTTAAGTTCTTGTTTGTTTGGGTCTTGGTTATTTTTTGCAGTAACTTTATACTTAATGAAATTTGACAGGAACAACTAACTGATGGGATAGAAGTTATTTTTGTAGTGAACACTTTTTATAGGCTTTTAAGCGCTGGAGAAGCAATAGTAAAGAGCAGGAACTATTTGGAAACTTCCAAGTATTTATAGTGATGTCTGGAGCAGTTGGAGTGTGCTGTTCCTTGCCAGAAAAAGATGCAGTAGCAAAAAAAACCAATGCAGAAGTAGTATAGAGTTTTTTATGAGAAGTCTTCAGAGATCTGTGTGTCTTCTGTGTTCTGTGTTCTCTCTTCAAAGTGGGAGATCCAATAGAGCTCATGAGCAAAAGTGAGGTGGAAGCTGAAGTCCTGAGTAACCAGCAGGACTTAGGTGTCTTGGAGACACCAAGTGCACAAGGGAATGTTTTTGGACAGTGGGCTTGACAGAGCTGGTTTCTGTCTCATTGAACTAAAGCAATAGAAAACTGATAGGTTTTTGTCTGATTGTATTGCCAGAAGCAATGATGAGATTGTAAGCCTGCAACAAGCTTGCTTTCTTTTCCTCTTTTCTCAAAACCAAAACAAACAAACAAGAAGTAATGGACATAATAATCCTAGAGGCACAGGTACCCTCTCTCGTTAGGAAGATGGCATTATGCTACAGAGGAGCCTCCTACAGGACTGCGTTTGTGAGTAATAATATTGTGAGAGATGCTGACAGGCTTTTAGAAAGCTAAATTCAAGAACAGCAGACTATGGGGTTTTAGAGTCCTGTTATGTATTTATATTTTTATATATATTTTTTTTTTTTTTTATTTTTTTTTTACACAGTCTGGTATTCTATCTCCCCCATTGCTTGCCCCTGTCCTCTTTTCCGTCTAGGCTATCAATAGGTACAATGTGTGCAATCCATGTATTTCAGAGAATTATCAAGAGCCTTTCCAAGAGAATTGGGTAGTTGGCCTGTAACACTTTGGCCTATCTTCGTAACAAAACAACGGACAGCAATAGGTATAGGTGTGGTGAAACCAAGGTAACTATTGTTAGCGTAGAAACTGGTGTAAGAAGCCAGTAATTCATGGGGCTGTACTTGGGAAACTCTTCTTTCCAGTTTGCCCAGCTCATGCCTAGCAGCTTATTATCTGATGGATAGCCCTGCAAGAGAGAGAGAGTTGGCAGTGTAAAACCTTCATACCAATGCCACCATGTAGGCTTGCCAACTTTATGCCCTTTTTTGCCTAAATTTAAGAAATTTTTAAAAAGTATATAACTGGAAGTTGCTATCTTAATTAGGATAAAACTGTCATGGTGGTCTGTTTATCTGAAGTAGCAATAACCTTTCAGATTGTTGTAAGCTGCTGTTTGTGCTGCGACTGTTGTTCAATGCCTTTACAGACCCTTGGTAAGACCATAAAGGCATTTAGCTAATGGGTTTGGTTCCTCAGCTGCTTCCCTCCTATAATCTGTAGAACTGCCAAGGTATGAGAGTATGCGTGTGGCATAATATGATACTCGGGACCAGAATTGATCATGACAACTAAACAGTATAGTGATTAAAAAAAAATAAAATAAAAAAAAAAAACCAAACCATTTTTAATGCGGATGGATTCTGCACAGCATGAAATGACTGCCATGCTCCTGTGTTTGGAGCCCATGAGCACATGGCTTCGAGAGGCATGGTCCGGCGCTGCGCTGTAAACATTGCTCCATGAACACATTTTCCCCATGTACTGCAGTACCAGTACGCTGCAACCCTCAGCTGCGCTATCTGTAGGGCGATATGCTGTGGCAGCTGCATTGGTTTAAGGGGTAAGCTCTGCATGTAACAGGGTGAGCACCTGTAGAGGTGTAAACAGCCAGCCTCCTCCTACCCACACCGTGCTGCCATCAAACTGCAGAGTGCAGAAGTAACTTGCCAGAAGCCTTTCTGTCCTTAAGTTGGTTTAGGAGTTGACTGTAAAAAGCCAAAGCTTAGTAGATTCCCACATAGTAGCTGAGCCTCTGCAACTGCCTGTGTTGCTGCTCTGTCCTCAGCAAGGCTATTCAACGTGACTTGAACTGTTCAGATTTTGTGGGAAAACTTCGTCTTTGTGGGATTCTTCCATCTTCTTTCCTGGTGGACTGGAGTGCAGCTTCCCTGTGTGGGGGTTTTTCCTTTGTGCCCCTGCAATACGTTCCTGGTGCTAAACCTCAAGTGCCTTAGTCTGGTTTCAGATTCATTTACAGGTACCTGGCAATCTAGGAAGGGAGTTGCAAATCGCAGACAAGGTGATTCTTGAATTTGTTGCCAGCTCTCTTCTCACTAAAGACATACTTGGGGAAGCTTTGCTTCAATGCTGCATGTTTCAAATATGTGTAAACCTAACATAAAAATTTTGGTAGGAATTGGCTGTGCTTTAGAGCAGATCCATGGAGAAGTCATAAGTATGTACATTTGAAGAAAAAAAAAAAAGCATGGAGAAATGAATTTCATAACAAGATTGTATAGATGCATTAATGTGCTCTGTTGTGTGAAAGCAATAGCTTCTTTCAAGATAGCGAGTTAACGGCAGGTTAAATTTAGCTCAGTTAAAATAAAAACGACTTTTTAACTGTCAGATATACAACTCGAGCTTTGGCACATACAAATCTAACCTCACTGTGTATTGTGGTTACGTGCTTTATTGATCACTAAGTTAAATTCTGTTCTCAATTATACTTTTAACTTTATTTTTGTTGATGAGATGAAATACTGTTATGAATGCACCCGTTTCTTGTCCCATATAAGCTCATGGTAGTGTGGTAGTGCATTGGGGTGCTTCTGCTTGAGAGGCTTGCATTTCTAATTGGCATAGGGTCTTGGATTTGGCTTTAAAAACATAAGTATCTAATTCCGGCTTTGGGCATTCCAAAGCAAAACACTTCTAAACTCTGGAAAAAAATAATATTCTGGTAACATGGTTTTCTTCTTTGTCCCTTTGAAAGGAACATGGTGGTGTATTATTATAAACTGCTACTTGAAAGCAAGCTGTACTAATGTATGAGACTGACTCAAAGTAGCATTAAGGTTTTGAGGGGAGCAATAAAAAAGAAATCTCAAGCAGTAACAGAAGATGGGGAAAAGGTTTGTTGAACTTTTTTGCAAAGCCACAGACTCTGCTTGGGAAAGAAAGTCTCCTTGGTTGCAACACGTGGTGTGGTCTGAGCCACAGTTGGTGCTACATGACAATGTGGTGGCTCATTAAAGAGGACAAAACTTAATACCAGAAGAAGGATTCATTTTAGGCTCTGTCTGGGCTGTGAGAATTCAGACTGGGGGACAATGGTGCCCTACAAGAAGACTTTTACTTTCCTCCCAGCTTTTAGAAGTATATGACTGGGTGTGGGAAGAAGAATCTGAGTATAGTGTGTTTGAAAACTGAAAATTTAGCAACTGAAGTCACTGATAGTCCATATACTTAAAATATACCCTTGCTTAAAACACAGCTGTAAAATACGCTGGGCGTGTTCCAGAAAAGTCATGTGTCAAGGTTGCTTCATTAAAGTGTGAGATCGGGGTAGGGCAGAAAGAAGTGTTGCTGAAAGTATATAGTGTGTTTGGCTGGTAAAAGCCTAAGGATAAATTTTTCAGGAAAAGATAAGTTCACAAAGTAACAGAGAAAGAAGTTGACTCTGGAAGGTGCATTAAAGAGTGGTACAAACAGGTGGCACAGATGTGCTTCATCTAGAATGGGCTCCCTGCCTTGTTTTGCCTAATGCCCTCTGGCTACCATGTGGCTTAAATGGCCTGTCTTTGAAAGAGCAGAATGGTAAAAACAAGCTTTTCATTGCCATTTGACCAAGGTTTAGATTTTTCCTTTCTCTGCCTTCTTTCCTGTCTAAAGTAAAACTAAACTCAAGACTTTCAGTGAGGGCAAAAATAGTATGAAATATAAACAGCTGATTGTTATTTTTTTTAGACCAAAAGGACCGTAGTCTTGTTTCGATGCATGCACGTTCAGTTATTGTTGGAACTGTTCATTAGTATTCTCTGGCCCAGCTTTGCACAGGGGACTGGACCAGATGATTTCCACAGGTCACCTTTCAACATAAACTATTCTATGACTCGAGGGCATCCACTGAGGCAAAAATATGTATTCCTAAAGCTATAATAAACTATATATCATTTATGTCACTTTCCCCACCCCCAAGATTCATTATAGCTATTTCTGAACCACCCCTCTGCTCCATAAAACCTCTTTTTGGGAATTCCCGGTGAGACTTATTTCCAATTCTGGATTAAATGGCTAAAACAAGAACACCAAACACTAGAAACTTATAATGTCAAATTTTGTTTTTTCTTCATCCTTTCTCTTTAAAGGGGGAAGGATGTGGTGTTCTGCTTCTTTACAATCCTTTTTTTTCCCTCGTAACCTGACAGACTTTTACATATCCAGTAAGCATACAAAGTTGCCGTTTAAAACAAAATTGTAGATTTGAAGACTTTATTGTTGCTAATAGTCAATATAGACTAGATGATGTTAATGTTACTTGTTCAGTAACCTCTTACTAGTCACAGGTGCCAGGGAACATACCTCAGTGGAGAGGGGATGTGTAAATGACTACCTACCACCTGAAGTCTTTCTGAAACAGCTTGCATTTTTCAGCTTTGAAAAAATAGTTTTGATCTTTTCAGGCTGTTCCCATTGGGCTTATTAGGTCTAGTGGTGTATATGAAGGTTTGGTTGTCTATAACAAACTTCTCTTTCCAGGGGAATGATAGGTACATCGTATCTAGTGACACCAGAGCACAGCTGAAATTTCTTGAAAAGCTTGACCACCTAGAAAAGCAGAGAAAGGCTGAAGAGGAACGTGAAATGTTGCTTCGAGCAGTCAAGGTAAGAACTTCACAAGGAGTGGTGTCCTTTAGACTGGTGAATATCTTTGGGTTTGTCCTATTTCTGCTATGAATATAGTAACCATTAACCCTGTAACTGGAAAACCATGTTTAGGATAGCTTAAGCTATACAGCAAAGGATTTTTACGTTCTTTAAAAAACAGCAGGATTTCTTTCAAATGTGTGGTGGGGTGAACTTCTTTTGAGATTATCCCTGCCAGTCAAAATGAAATGAAAGAAGTATTGTCATAGCTGTAAACTTCCTTCCTGACTCTATTTCTGGCTCTGAAATTGGTATGTCTTTTTCCATATCTGTGTATGGCCCTGTTTGAAAATATGGATTCACTATGTTTGTTCAAACTGGAGCCTGGTGAGTTCCATCGCCCTGCCAGATGTATTTTTCTGTAGTCAGATCAGAGGGCTAGCCTTGGAGCTGGTACCCTGGCATCTGCAAACCCCTGCTAGGACAGAATAAGTACCCTTCCTCCCCCTTCCCTCCCCTCAAGAACAGGAGGGAAAAAAACCCAACAAAACCACCAAAAAGCAATCAGTAGATATTGCTCCAGCAGATATGACTTGATCATCTTCTGTTTGTTTGGTTTTTTTGGTTTTGTTTCAAGCTGAATTCTGGAGCCCCATGGGTGGAAATCTAATCTAGACTTGAAGGAATCATGTTGTACTTGCACGAGTATGACTCCCGTTCTTTTCTGTACTTCCTGTCCTTTTTAAGTGTCTGCTGCTGACATGAACAACATCATGCCTAGACTGGACCTGACTGACAGTGTTAGCATCATTTTCAGCTTAATCTTGCTTCAGGCTAGAGCAGAGGCAGCCGGCCCAGATGAGGAGGGGGGTTGCGCGTATGTGCGTGGAGGGGGAGGGAAGCCAGTCTGGATTGAGGCATTCACCCCTGGAGCTAAATCTTTCAATCACCAGAGAAAATTGTCATTTATTAAATATTTAAGGGATACGACGCTGTTTGGATGCCAGTAATTTCTGTTCAATCTTTTTCCTCTTCCTTTGGTAGAGCCGTTCCAGTAAAGATGATCCAGAGCAACTGCAGTTAAAGCAGAAAGTGAAAGAGGTAGGACTTTCCAGTTACCATGCTTGCCTTTGTGTGTTGAGAGAAGGTTGGCAGCCCTGTCCTGGCAATTAGGTCAGGGTTTATTTTGCTGCTGCATACCATTTGCAGAGGCCTTGGGGAAGGACAGGAACTGCCACAGGCAAGGGCAGTGCTTCAAATGAGGTCAATGAATTATGAGCTCTCTTTTTTAACATTTTATTTTTGTAGTTTCAGTCCTGTCTAGAGACGGTCCTTTGTAAACTGCAGCAGTACACTTGGTAGGAATATAATGTGGGATTAGAAAAAAAAAAAAAAGAAACTTTGAGATTTAGCATCTGGGACTGTACAATAGGCTACATTTTTCCAGGGTAATTGTTCGTTTTGTAAATCTGATACTGCTTATAATTCTTTGGCTGGGAGGCGGTACTGGGATTTAGTTTTAAATGGAAAACGCCTCTGGCTTTTAATTTTCTGGGCCCAGCAGTTTTCTGTTCTGGAATGGAGCCCTTGTTTCACACAGTTCATGTTTAGCTGCAGGGGTTTTAGTTTATAGCTTAGACTGGTTAAGCTTTTACTCCCAGAGGCCTCTGCATAGCAACTGTAGAAATCAACAAATAAGTTCATTTATGTCTGCAGCCTCCTCTCGGTAGCTGACTTTTTACATTTCCCAATATCCATTTCCTGACTTTTCTAGCCTGAGAGAAAAAAGCTCCACTAATTGGAGCTTATTTTAATTGAGCCTTAATATTGGATCTCACTGGAGTTGCCCCCAGAGCTACTGGGAACAGAATGAAATGAAAGTACCTAAGGTTGAAGATGTGTGTGCGTGTGTATGTGTGTGTGAAATTTTTCACTTGACCTACAGATTCTTTTCCCTGCTGAATAAATCATCAAGCCTGTTCACATTTCTGATTAAGGATCTGACAGCAGACGATAATAAAGACAATTGAGGTGTGAGACGTGTGATACAGAGCTGAAGAAATTGGTTTCTATAGTTACTTGACTGATTTCATGCAATTTTTAAGGATCTTTGTGCTAAATGAGAGTTATTTTCTGAGCAACCTTTTTCCTTAACTGTGCCTCTTGAACTATGAAATTTGTTGTTGCTTAACATTGCTGCACTTGGCTCCTAGGTGCCAGCAGCAGCAGCAGGTTATTTATGAATGCTTTAAAGGCCCTTATTGTTTGGATTAATGTAGGAGCCCAGGCAAAACAAATGGAAATCCAGTAAAATAGTATTAGAATCAATGCTCTGGATTTTCACTGTAGTAGAGGAAATTTGTAAAATAAGAGGAGAAGGAAGGAACTTGCTTTACTATCTATCTTTTAATTCTTTCTTTCTGCTTATAGCTCTTTCTTCATGCTTACAATCTGTGAGTACAAAGTTGCCCTAAAGCCCTTCCCAGTTTGCCTCTAGTGCCACCAGCATCAACAATCAGTGGGTGATGCTAATTTGTCTTGTTTTGTAGGTGGCTTTACCTCTGCATCATCTGGTCGTTTCTAGAGGTTCTTTCTTTTAATAAAACACTGCCAGACTCTTCATTTATGCAGCTTCTTTTCTCTTTTCCTCTGAACAGTAATGTGTAGGGTCTTGAAAAATATATTCCGTGATCTGGATATTCAGAACAGAAAGAAGTCAGGTATGTGTTTTGGGTTTTTTTTTTTTTTTTTTAGTTTGGTTGGTATTGTTAATGAGATCTCTTATAGAAGTGGCATATAGGTGTACAGGAAAGGAGCCAACAGAGGAGAGAAGGTGTCTGAGTTCAGTGCTCAGTGTTCTACTAAATGCTTGAGTTCACCTCCTTCAGTGCATCTTAACGTTCTTCATTGCACTTGCCCTGCATATTTCTCCGTGCTGTGCTGTTCCCAGAGTGATGGTCTCCAACTGCTTCACCAAAAGAAGAGGAGGCACATGTGCCTCGTGGGACAACACAGATCTTTGTGTTGGTATTGCCTTGCCCTCTGTCCTGTTGCTTTGTTCCTCAGAAAATGAGGCAGCCAGAACTTCTCCAGGCTTCACATGCCGCACAGGAAACCCACCTTCTGTGCCAGGGTTGCTTTCCTACCTGTGAAACTGGAGTCTTGAGTGGAAATGAGCCCAAATGCAGCTTGTCAGTTTTGGCACTTTATTGACAGTTTGGAGATAAATGGTCAGCATACAATTGCATTAAAAAATGTGAGTAGAGCTGGAATAAGAGCAAAATAAAAATCAACAAATATCCCAAGGCTGAAACTGGTAACACAGATGCACGGTGTATACTGGGATGAAAGCCTGAAAAGGCTCATCGTTGTCTGTCTGTCTTGTGTTGTGAGTATAGCCTGCTCCTAAGAAACCACACTTGGGGGAATTTTCATACCTCTGTCAGCTGGAATCAGATCCTTTCCAGGTCACTCTGGCTGAGTATCCCTAGGAAAGCCTGATCTGATCCCCTTAAAGTTCTTTAAGAATGAATATGGGCCTTCCTTCCTCAAAGCTGTCTTTTATGTGTTGATGGTGACCCCCCGGAGAAGGGAGAGGGTGTGGAGTAATGACACTGGAGCATGTTCTAAAGCAATGTTTCCCAAAATGCAGAGTGTACATCCTAACAATGAGTACTTATAAATCCAGGATGTGCTGTCATCCAGCAGCTGGAGGCAACATCTTAACATTGCTGGAAGTACATCCAGAGACTCGGCAGTGGATTCTTTTATCCAAAAGGCTATACATAATTGCTGTGACCTTTTCATCCCTTTTTGCATGACCTATTGCCTCAAACTTCCCCTATGCCAAGTCATTTACTTTCCTATACTCTTAATCTATGTAGCTTGCTATGAATTAGGTCTTTATTTACTTCCCCCTTTCACCTGTTTCAGCAGATTTTAATACCTACAGAAAGCGTGCATTCCTTCTGAGACAGCTGCAAGGTTTGCCCCAAGCTGCTCCTTTGTGTGCTCAAGAATTTTGTCCTTGTTCACCTCATGGGCCAGCTCTTTGTGCAGTGACATTCCTGAAGTCTGGGTAAATTACCCCTGCTTTTCATTCAGCCTTATCTGCCACTTAACCTGAGAGGATACAGTCCTTGCATTGTCCCTGATGTGAGGACTTTTTAAACCGTAACTTTTTCTAGGTGCTTTCTGCTATTTACAGTTCTACTTTCAACTGCACTTCCAATCACAAAGAAAGCGTTCAGTTGATGCAATTTTTGTAGCTGTATTTATAGTTTATCTCTGGCTTCATCCCTATTCTGAAATGAGCTTACTTCAATTGAGTAGGTGTAGGATACCGTCAAATGCACATGCACGCCATATGAACAGTGCATCCCAGAAGACCTGCAAAAATGTCAGTGTTAAACAGTGTGTACTGTAAATTTAAACATAAACCCTGATCTTCTGTACTTCTGTGCTTGTAGTATGGTTTCAGAAAGCTTAAGGCTGAGGCTGGGCAAACCTTTCAGATTGTATGTGTGCAAGATTGCTGCTTGGGGTTGAGCATGTTTTGATACCATCTTTGCTTGTTCCATAGTACCTACCTTCATCTCTGCTCTTACCTTGTGGCACCTTGCAGCATCTATCGGTGGAAAAAGGTGAGCAGCTGCATCTTGAACTGGGGGAAGGAGGTTGTGGAGCAAGCACTTGATGGACAGCAGACCTGCCTGCCCTGTTCCTTGCTCTTCCAGCACTTCTGTACACTTATGACTGCACAGGTCCTCCCAGTCCCTTGTTTGATGCACTGGTGCATTTTACTGTTATGATTTTGACACGGATGTCGCAAGATGGGCAGCAGATGCTGAGAAAATTCAATACCTTTAGTATAAACTGACTGGGAGGAAAATAGAAAACCCTAGGTTCTCTGTAAAGACAAAACAAACTCAATCAAAACATCCAGAAAAGTCTACATGATTACAGTGAGTTCCTGAGTGCTATATAGTAATGACTGAAATTTAGTTATGTAGTACCTTCTTTTCAAAAATCATCTTTTTTTTTCCTTTATTTTCCTGTGTCCATCCTAACTCTTTCCCTTACTTTCTCTCTCATTCTCAGACAACAAGTAACTGTAACCTGATTCTTTGTCTGCAGCTCTCCCTACTGTCTCCAACCCACATTTTCAAGCTGTTAGTTTCTTCCCCGCCCCCCCCCCCCCTTGTGCTGCTTCTGTATTTAGTCTTCTGGACCTAATGGTTCAAATTCCTTAAGACCACTCTTGTGGCAGGGGAAAAGGAAATTCCCTAGTTAACCATAACCTCTCAAAAAAGCAAACAAGATGCTGCGAGCAAAATAAGATCTTATCACGATCAATTGGCTTTTTATGAGCCTTCAGTGACATTCTGAGAACTTCTGCTTAATTATCTGATTTATATTATCTTTATTGTTCTGTAGTGTTCCTTACCTGCTTCTGCATGGTTTGGGGGGGGGGGGGGGGAAGTGTGATTATTGAGAGGCATTAATTTTGTTACCTGCAGTATAGCCCTACAAATAGCAAAGGGCTGTCATTGGCGATTTGATGTGTTACAAGTCTTGCAGAAAGTCAGGGATGGAAATCCTGTAAAGTGTTAGCTTATTGAGCAAATGGAAAAGTGAACCAAATCCCTCTTTATGTGGCATTCATCTTGGGTGTTTTGAAGGAGCATAAGAAAAGAGCAACTGAACTACTGTGTCGGATACCCTGAAACCAGCTGGCTGGAAGATGATAGCAACTGTCTTTATCTAGGGAAAAACAAAAGCTGCCCCCAAACTCCATTAAGCCTGTTCTTGGTTTTTCAAATAGCCTTTTCTAAGTTTCTCTGAGAGACTATAATGGACATGTAACCACCTGAAAGTATGGCCTTGGATTGGAAACTTGCTAATAGAGGTAAGAGAATGTCCATCCCTTACTGGATGCGGGGGGAAACCTTGCAACCAAGGATGAGGAGAAGGCTGAGATACTTAATGCCTTCTTTACCTCTGTCTTTAATAGTCAGACCAACTACCCCCAGGGAGTTCAGCTTCTTGGGCTGGAAGATAAGAATGGAGAACAGAACAACTCCCCTGTAATCCAAGAGGAAGTAGTTAATGATTTGCTTATGCACCTGGACACGCATAAGTCTATGGGGCCGGATGGCATTCACCCAAAGGTTCTCAGGGAGCTGGCAAGAGAGCTTACCAAGCCTCTCTCCATTATTTATCAACAATCCTGGTCAACAGGAGAGGTGCCAGATGACTGGAGGGTGGCCAATGTGACGCCCATCTACAAGAAGGGCCGGAAGGAGGATCCTGGAAACTACAGGCCTGTCAGCCTGACCTCGGTACCGGGAAAGATCATGGAGAGGATCATCCTGAGTGAGCTCTCAAGGCATGTGCAGGGCAGCCAAGGGATCAGGGCCAGCCAGCATGGGTTTATGAGAGGGAGGTCCTGCCTGACCAACTTGATCTCTTTCTATGACCATGTGACCCGCTTTCTCGATGAGGGGAAGGCTGTGGACGTTGTCTACCTGGACTTTGGTAAGGCCTTTGACACCGTCCCTCACGGCATTCTCCTGGAGAAACTGGAGAATCATGGCATAGACAAGTGTACCCTCCGCTGGATAAAAAACTGGCTGGATGGCCGTGCTCAGCGAGTTGTGATTAATGGAGCAAAATCTGGTTGGCGGCCGGTCACCAGTGGTGTCCCTCAGGGCTCAGTTTTGGGGCCAGTCTTGTTCAATATCTTCATTGATGATCTAGATAAGGGGATTGAGTGCACCCTCAGTAAGTTTGCGGATGACACCAAACTAGGTGGGAGTGTTGATCTGCTTGAGGGTCGGCAGGCTCTACAGAGGGACCTGGACAGGTTGGACCAATGGGCCAAGGCCAATGGGATGAGGTTTAATAAGGCCAAGTGCCGGGTTCTGCATTTCGGCCACAACAACCCCAGGCAATGCTACAGGCTTGGGGAAGAGTGGCTGGAAAGCTGCCCAGCAGAAAAGGACCTGGGAGTGTTAGTGGACAGCCGGCTTAACATGAGCCAGCAGTGTGCCCAGGCAGCCAAGAAGGCCAACGGCATCCTGGCCTGTATCAGGAATAGCGTGGCCAGCAGGAGCAGGGAAGTCATCGTGCCTCTGTACTCGGCACTGGTGAGGCCTCACCTCGAGTACTGTGTTCAGTTTTGGGCCCCTCACTACAGGAAAGACATTGAAGTGCTGGAGCGTGTCCAGAGGAGAGCCACCAAGCTGGTGAGGGGTCTGGAGAACAAGTCCTATGAGGAGAGGCTGAGGGAACTGGGCATGTTTAGTTTGGAGAAGAGGAGGCTGAGGGGAGACCTCATTGCCCTCTACAACTACCTGAAAGGAAACTGTAGAGAGGCGGGGGTTGGCCTCTTCTCCCAAGGGAATAACGACAGGACCAGAGGAAATGGTCTGAAGTTGCGGCAGGGGAGGTTTAGATTAGATATTAGGAAGAATTACTTTACTGAGAGAGTGGTCAGGCACTGGAACAGCCTGCCCAGGGAGGTGGTGGAGTCACCATCCCTGGAGGTATTTAAGAAACGTGTAGACGTGGCTCTTCAGGGCATGCTCTAGTGCCCGGGATTGTTGGTTTGTGGTGGGGTGTTGTGTGTGGGGTTTAGTTGATGGATGCTGCTTGCTTTTTTTTTTTTTTTTTTTTTTTTTGGGGGGGTGTTGTTGTTTGTTTGGTTTTGTGTTGTGTTTTTTTGTTTGTGTGTTTTTGTGTTTTGTTTTTTTTTTTTTTTTAATGTGGTTGGACTCGATGATCTCAAAGGTCCCTTCCAACCACTAAGATTCTGTGATTCTGTGATTCTGTGAAATTTAGGACTAAAAGTACAATAGAAAATATAATAATGGAGAGCCAGAGGGTTCTGTGCCAAGAACAAGTGTTGGCTGGGCAGCACGATGAGATGGAGAAACCTGCAGGTGGAAGATGGGTCTTAAACCTTTTCTAGCTTTGAGACCTCAAGAGCGAGTGAATGAATACACAGCGTTACAGCAGCTGAAAATAATTCAAAATATCATGTGTTTATAAGAACAATGATTGGTTTTAAAGTAATGTCTTGCAAGGGCCGGACACTGTCCTGTTGCGATAATGCAGGTCTGCTGACAGTTAGAGCAGTTGTTTCAGATGCTATCATGTATGAAAAAAAAACCTACAGAATATATTGCTTTGGTGTGGTGCGTTGTAGTCTTTTCTTGCCCTTGCAACAAAAATAGCCTGGGCTGTGTCTGAAGACATACATAAAAAGAGCTTGATGCTGGTTGCTAGACACCCAGGAACTTCTCTGGGCCTTCAAGTAAGGCAAGCTGATGAGACTGCATGGGGGAAAGCATGTTCCAGGTGTTCTAGAATACACAGACATGCATCAATAATTGTTAAACAAAACAAAAACCTCGTAAAAGGAAATGCACACTTCACACTTGGGAAATTCTTAACAAGAATGGGCAAAATTAGGAGTCAGTAAGTCACTGCACCTTGGACTTTTTCTTAAATTCTGTGGGGACCTAGTTATTTATATATTAGAAAATGTCAAATATCAACTGAAGGAATTTATGTGTTTTTTTTCCTCTGGGTAGATTACTTCATGGCTATCCTAGAAAAAATTTCTGTTGTTCTCAAAGCATCTTTATTGCACCCTTTAATTGTAGACAGACAAGGCACAACTGGAGGACACAGCCACTGTAGGGGCTGTTCTGCCACCAAAGCATGTATGTGGAATATTTACCTGAAAGAAACCTACAGTATTACATACAGCCCTATTGGAAGTTAGGACTGCATATCAAACCAGTGCCTGCTATTCTGCCTTTCTGCTGTTAAATCTGAATTACAACAGAGGGAAAAGTCAGTGGAAACTAATTGTATGGCTAATTAAAACAGTTTGAAAGGAAGCAATTGCAAGAAGAGAAATTGCATTATAGGCAAGAGGAGGGGATGATAAATGTTTAAATATGCAGCCTTCAAATGTCAGTTTTCCTCAGAGAATGTCCCCCATATGAGAAGCCTGCTATTCAGCTGCATTCAACCTGTAGGGCAGAAAATTTTGTATAGAAAAGGTAGAGGCCGGAGGCAGTAATGCTCATTGAGCTTTATGACAACCAGTGCGAGAGGCTTGGGATTGAAAACAGATTTTTAAGGTTTATTTTTCATTTTCGTCACTAGTTCCTTAAAATGCTTTAAGGGAATGCGAAAAAAATTGGAGTTCTTTTTTTCCAAAGACAATGAGGGGAGAAGCGACTGGGAGCAGCAGAAAACTTTCAAAGCTCTAAATGGAGGACACAATGAAACCCAGTGAAATTTTGAAAAAGATGGTCAGAATAAAGAATGGATAGAAACAAGAGAGAAAAGTCAGTTCAGTGGGGTAAGTGGCCCACTTTAAAAGGTACCTCAACATTCAGTTCTTTCAAAATGTATGATAAAGGGTAATAGTAAGGATGAATGTGGATGTCCAGGTTCCTTTTTTCACTGAAGCAAGCTGGAAAACAGTAAATGTTCATATTTGGTCACAGTTGCATTGACTTAATTTAAATTTTAATATTCATTAATTTGCTGTTTAGTTTCTTTATTGTGGAACCTGAAAGAACTGGGGGCTTCTGCCTCTCTTGTATGCTTATATTCCTTGCTTTTTTATCCCCTGCAAGTCTTATACAAATTCTTGTTCATCTACTTTAGTGCTTTTATTACTCCTGATGTACTTATTGCTGGATAGCACACATAACCCTTAGGCATACATTAACTTGTCTTCAGCCTTCCCTGGTTTCCTCTCCTGCCAGTTTTTCTGTTACTTTAAATATTTATTTAATCTGTGCCGTACTCTGTCAGCCTACAATGTCATATGTGGAGACATCCCCACTTTTTTCTTTATATTAAACCCAGTATTTTGTAAGTGTGCTTTTTTAGTCTTTCCCTTATATTAATTGCAACCCAGTCCAGAATTCTGGTGTTTAGCTTCTCTGCCTGTCTGTCTTACCAGCATTTCTTCTGAGCTCATTTACATCCATAAGGCTGTATTTATTTGTTATTGCATTGCCAACACTATTTTGGGGTGGTTTTTTTCTAAACATAAGCTCCTAACACTTAAGTCTGAGAAGTAGAGAAAAGAAACCTCTCTTCATTTATTTCTTAGTACTTTACTTATTGAAACTCCCGCAGAAGTGGGCAGTGGTATGAATTTCTTGTCATCTGTATGTCATCTGCCAGCACTGGGCTGGACAAGTGTCACCTGTTTGGCTTTCCTTTAACCTCACAGCTGTTTCAGCTCTGTGAGCCCTGGCTAATACAGATGCTTAATTTGTTTTCCCTGCCTTTAGAGAAGTCTTCCCTGGTAAAACTGTCCTTGAGGATCTAGTGAGTAAAGGTTTCATGTGTTTGTAGAATCATAGAATGGTTTGAGTTGGAAGGGACCTTAAAGATCATTGAGTTCCAACCCCCCTGCCATGGGCAGGGACGCCTCCCACTAGAGCAGTTGCTCAAAGCCCCGTCCAGCCTGGCCTTGAACGCTTCCAGGGATGGGGCGTCCACAACTTCTCTGGGCAACCTGTTCCAGTGCCTCACCACCCTCACAGTAAAGAATTTCTTCCTAATTATCTAATCTAAATCTCCTCCCTTTCAATTTAAAACCATTACCCCTCGTCCTATCACTACACTCCCTGATAAAGAGTCCCTCTCCAGCTCTCCTGTGGGCTCCCTTCAGATACTGGAAGGCTGCTATAAGGTCTCCCCGGAGCCTTCTCTCCTCCAGGCTGAACAACCCCAACTCTCCCAGCCTGTCTCCACAGGGGAGGTGCTCCATCCCTCTGATCATCTTCGTGGCCCTCCGCTGGACCTGTTCCAACAGGTCAATGGAAGCTTATATCAAATACCCTGTTCTGCTTTGGGTACTTTGTGACCAGACATGAGGGGTTTCATTACACCTTTTTGAAGGTGAATGTGTATTCAGCTTGGTAGCTCTTCTGTTCCCTCCCCACCTCCTTTGGTAATACAGCCACCTGCAGCTGTATGCATGATGGATTAGCTGGTGTGAATTAGTTGATTTTATTTGTACTGGAGTATACTTTTTCCTTTCTTCAGTTGTATTTGAAGGATTCTTCCTTAGAGTATTTAGGGAAAATCTTGCAAGATCTCTGTAACTTGAATTACTGGAGCTCTGATAACACTAACAACTAGGTATCACGTATTTCCTAACTGAAAGGGTTTGAAACCAACTTGCACTATTGCTTTAAAAAAAACTCTCGGCATCTCGTAGCTGAAGTACTTCTTGTCGTCTTATGCAACTTGAAATTTAATTTTTAATATTAAAATGTCACTGGTGTAGTAGTAAAAATAGATTTTGCATATCGTCTGAAATACGGAGTATGAGACGTAAGTGAGAGAGAATTTCTGTGGGCAGGAAAAGAAATATTTTCCTCAGTAGAGAATTGAGTGAAGAACAGAGAGGTCAATTTTAAAACCTTTCATTTTGTGTGATTACAGCCATGCTGCAAATGCCATTTCACTATAAGGGAGGACTTTAAAACATAACTTACTTCTTGATTTGTGCTGCAGGTCAGATTAACTAAAATGGTTATTGTGTCACCCTAGAGATTCCTGCTTGCTGCAAGACCAGACTTTAAACCCTATTTTTATTATTAAAAAAGCCAGCAGCAACAAAGACTATTTTACAAGTTCTGAGACGTTTTCATAGCAATTTGATCCTTATACACAGGTTTTTAGAACTCTTTGTACTGAGATTCTTAGCATATGTAAAAATCAAAAAGTGGGGAGAAGGAGCATGAACATTCATTTGCCTCTTTCCTGGAGATTGTCCCCTCTCAATGCCCTTCTTGAGGAATGAATTTTGCACGGAACGTGTGTTGGACTCCTGTGTTGTGGCGGAACAGGAGCATCTTTCAGCAGATGAAGTAGGTCAGGTTGAGGGGAAACCTGCTAGTTTGTGGGTTCAATGCATGGCACAAGTTCCCCCTGCTCCTCTTGAATTGGCATTACACTCTTCTCTCTTCAAGGAAGAAAAATCATCTGTCTTTGAGATACAAACCTGGGTATGACAGTTCCTATTTGTATCCTATTTTAGTCAGAGGCACCACTATTAGTAAAACTGGCCCCTAGAAGGGAAACAATACTAGATGCAGCTTCTTTATGTTGTGTATACACTTTATTAAAATATTACTTTTACTGTCTTTCACTTAGTGCAGTGATCTTTCTGCCCTAACTTGTGTGCTACAAAACTCTCTGTTAAAGAAAGATTTGACTCGATATAGTTGCCTCTTGCTCTTTCCTAATCTTGTTTAGGAAAACCTGGCAATAGTTACTCAGCCAGTATCCTCAGGTATCCCTTGATGTTATCATCTACCTGTCTTCTCCTTATCCTGTGCTTTTAACTGCTCACACAATGTTTGGACATTTAATCTCACACTTTTTAATGGAACAAAACTTGATGAAAAGATGATTTTGCTGGCTTCAGCAGGGTAATTTGGATGCCTGCCCGTATCGCTTAATGGGGATCTGTTGAGTCCATTATGGAGATTGAGTGTTTAAATTCATTTGTCTTAATTATGGTTCTCAGAAAAATCCCCAAGATGTCTAGAATGTAGCGAGACTATGATTTCTTTTTTTCTTTTGCTCCAAAACTCTGTTGAGATTCTGCCTGATTTGAAAAATCCTTTGGCTGGTTACAAAGTGAAAAGTAGGTGATGGTAGTAGCATGTGTTTCTGGCATTGTCTTGGAAACTGCGTGGCCAAAGATGCATCAGTTCTGTTTCTAGAATGTGCATCTTATTTATACCATCCACCAAGTGTCATCCTGTCCGTTGGATCGGTGGGTTTTTTGCCAACACTGCTCCCCCTGCAGCAGTGCTCACTCCTGCATGGTGTCTGTGTTGACAGCATGCATTTCGCAACCCATCTAGTCCCCTCCAGCCCATGCTGATGGCAACCCAAAGCCCCCTTGATATTTATTTCATGTCTCTGCCCCTTGTCCTTGGTCTTTGCTGCCCAACAACATCAGCTGTAAAGAGGAGGGGGCGTGTGTCTTACTTCAATGCTGCTTCAAACCAGTGAGCACACGTTCAGCAGCCACCCATTTTTAAGATGTCTAACTGCAATGAAGCTGGTTTGTATGTGTTTTGTAGGGTTGAGGGAGAGGAGGGATATGTTTTCTGATGATTCCCAGTGATAGAAGCAGAAAGTTAAGCTAATAAAGCCCTTTGTTTTCATTTTTGTTTTAAGTTTAATGGTTTTGAAAGTCTTTTTCATTTTAAGTGTAATGATTCTTAAAGCAAACCGTCTTTCCCCTTCTCATTTCTTTGCCACTGGAGCCTTTTGGAATTTAATTTGCCCCCAGAGTGATGCTATGTGTGTGGCATATTGTAAGGCCTCTTCTCATGGCAAGAAGACTGTGGTGGACAGGCAGCCACCATGACAACTGAGCTAGATTGCTAGCAGGAAAGTGTACTTCTACAGGGATGCTCCCTGTGAGTGAGGGTGGCTCCAGGTGTTGGAGGCCTGGGCAGCTGGGGCTGGAAGTCAGCATGTGCCTCTGCCAAAGGATCTCAGCGTTTTATTGCTCCCGATTAATCCAGAGAGTGATGAAGATGTCACATAAAAGTGGTTTCTAAGTCTCTGTGTTTCACAGTTTGTGAAGTTTCAAGTTAGTTTTTCAGAGTTAGTCTTGTTCTCCTCCATCCCTGATAGGTTGCAATGTGTTCCTGGATACAAATATACATATTTAAGACTGAGATTAAAGGGGAGTTCATCTTAAACATCTTATGCAAGTAGACCAGCTGGGGTAATGTCATAGAATCGCAGGACTGTAGTTTTCAAGTTTAAAGGACATAAAGGACATAAAACCATACAGTCTCTAAAATATTCTTAAAACCAGTGCTGTATACTTTGAAAAAGATAAACAGAAAAACCCCATTCAGAACTGAAGTAATTCTGATAAATATGGTTTTAAATGTTTACACTGCACACAGAAGCAAAAATAGACTGTGTGGTAAGTGAATGATGGTATCTAGCGCTGAAGAAGTACTACTACGTTTCTGTAAGGAAAAGCCTACACAGTGTGATCAAAGCTGACTTGCCAAATAGTGTTGTTTTCATAACTGAATCATTTGTCTCATCTTCCAAAAAAAAACCAAACAAAACAAAACCACCAAACAAAAACCCAACTACTCTCAACATATTTATGTCAAAGTCTTGCACTCCCTGATTTATGTTGAAAAATCTTGAGCATGCTGTAGTTTGAGTCTTCCAGGGCAGGATGTCCTTTTAGGAGTCTTGCACTGAAATTCTTTAAGTAGCCTAGCTGGCTGCAGTACTTGATGTGAAGCTGCCAGCATCCCTGAAGTAAGAATCTACCAATCTGAAGTAAAATTACAGACTTGCAAAAAAAACCCCAACAAACCAAACCCTAAAAGCCAACCTCTAAACCCCCCTAAACTATCAACAACAACAAAAAAAAGCCCCCACCCAACCACATGGTATTTGTGGTTTTTTTATTGTGGATTCTTATTTCAGTAGTAGAAAGTTGAGGAGTAATGCTGTGTAGGTGCTACAAGCTCATTTCTTAGCCAGCTGAATTTCTCTTCTCCAAGTAGGATCTCTGAGAGCTGAAAAGCAAGAAAAAACATAGTGTATTGCAAGTTTAGTAAGCAAAATATTTAGTAAGTAATTCTTCACTGACTGAGTGAGGAATTCTAATTAATTTTTCTTTTTTTTTAATGATTTGCGGGGTTAAGGGAAGGGAGGAGAGTTGGGTGCTTTGCTACCGCGATATGGCTGTACTATCTTTGAAGACGTGGGCATGCGTGAATGTAGAGAATTCCCATCCAAACAGATTTTGTAGTTCCTTGGAGTGGGGAAGAGCATGGGCTAAGGAGCTGTTCTAGGTGCGTGTCAGATCATTTAAGGATTAATATCAAACCTAGACGTTTGTGTTTTAAGGACAAACTCAAAAATAGAAAAGCTTCCTTCTCTACAGAGAGAAAGCACACTCCCCACCACTGATGCTCCAAGTTGGACAACTGGTGGGTCTGAAAGCAGCGTGGTTGCATTAGCAAGCTGGCCAGTCCAAGCTAGTATTACCAGACTTGACTTGATTGAGCCTCCAGAGCAGCTGGCATCTATAGTTACCGAATAGAAAGAAGTAGTATGTACCTTGAAATGCAGAGAGAAAAACTTTTTTTTTTTTTTCTTTTTTAAAAAATCCTTTTGACTATGGAGTTCTCTCCTATCCCAAGTTTGCCTAACCCAGGTAGAGGTTGTTTCTAAGGATTTCTGTGTTGAACAGTTTTTGGAGGTGACTGAAATTAAATATAGGCAGTGTATCTCTAACTTGCTTCAGATATGCCTGAAGATTCAAATACGTAGTTGGAAAAGAGAGTATCAGTGAACAGACAGCATCATGTTATACTGGATAATAAGATTTTATAGAATGGCAATGTTGAGTGCTGGGTTCAGGTAAATACAGCGTGAAGAAATTGTCTTGCTTGTGCAGTCATGAATTGAGATTTTGAATTAAGAATATCCCCAGTTCACTGAACTTGCTAACTTCAATTTTTAGTACTAATCTGGCTTCATAAGCCGGTTCTGGTCAATATTTTCTGTTAATCAGAAATGGCAAAGCTTATGGGCTGAGGAACCAGCAGCAAGGTTCCTGTTAAGGCTGTAGTGATGTGTCTCCATAAAAAGTGTTACTTAGGCAGTGCTATCCATAGGGCTGTTAGCGTTTCAAGGCTCTAGGCATGAAGGAGTATTGGAATCTGTCAAAAGTGTCCAGAAAGACAGGAAAAGATGCTTTGAAATACATTGTTTCAGTAGGGACTGCAGAGCTGGCTGAAGCTGCCATAAAGAGAACCAAGACCTTTAGCATACTGTATATTGTAATTAACGTGGGTGTTTTCTTTTTAAATTAGATGCAGCAATTGGAGTTAGCACAAATGCAACAAAGAGAAGCCAACCTCACTGCTTTGGCAGCCATTGGACCAAGGAAGAAAAGACCATTGGATTCATCAAGCACTGGATCTGGGCTGGAGGTACGGAGACGACTTGCATGTTGTTGTCTTCATACCAAATTATTTTTCTTTCCCTGTAGCAAGAAGTGAAAATTCTCTTACACTAAGTGGCTGGTTACATACTGTAAGAAAACTACTCCATGTGTTAGATACTTGAAAGGATTGCTTCTGGTAAATTTGTTGGGGATATTTATCTGTGTGTTATAAGAACAACTGTGGATAAGAGCACTGTGTGTACAGGACTGAATGAAATGATGGCTCAGAGAAACTTCTGTCTGCAGTGGCGGGTAATAAAGCTGTGATGGTCTTCCACAGCAGCTAGTTGTCACGGCCCCTCAGTTGAAGTCATGATGGCTGTTTTGGATGGCTTTTGAAGTGGCTCTTGCTCTGATACTTGGCTGTGGACTTTTTTTTCCAAGCACAGGAACTCTTTTCGAATATACTGTGAGTTCGCCTTGGCTAGATTGCCCTCAAAAAGCAAGAAATTATAAATAAAGCTAGACCATTCAGTTTCTGCAATGAGCCAGATCACTTTTTCTGGCTCATGCTGCATTTTAAAAGTGCCTTGAAAGTGCTTTTAACAAATCTTAACAGATCTTAACAAATCTCTAAATATTGTGCTGGAGATTAACTGTTTCCAGGATCTGGGAAGCTTATGGGGCTGCAGAAGTTCTTTCCAAGAAGGCTGATGGTCTACTTCTGTTAGCCATCATCTCAGCTGGAGGTGGGAGGAACGTGTTGTGGGCTATCACTCAAGTGTTGTTGCCAGTTTTGCCCATCTTTCTCATGAAGCCTCAACGTTGCTTAAGTGAGCAGCTGGTTGGCTTGTGACCCAAGCACAATGAACAAAGGCC
The DNA here is from genome assembly GCF_964106895.1 of Numenius arquata. Lineage (NCBI taxonomy): Eukaryota > Metazoa > Chordata > Aves > Charadriiformes > Scolopacidae > Numenius > Numenius arquata. The sequence continues at coordinate 17,958,030 of NC_133579.1, read as the reverse complement.
TAGAAAATAAATCTTGTGTGGAAGCAGAAGAGGTGGTAGCAAAGTTCTCCTTTCTGATAAACCTTAAGTCTTTTTCATGTTTATGGCCTAGGAAGCTTAAATAGGTGCTAGGATTGAAAATACTCCCGCATTTTTGCATCCTGGAGTCTGGAAGGACCTTGTATAAACCTCAGTTATTTGCAGTGTAACTGAGACAGTGGTGGCATCTGTCCTGTAGGTTTTCTCTCAGCCTGGGCTGTGACAAGAGACCTCTCGAAGGAGGTGAGGTAGACTTGTGTCTCAGAAAAAAATAAAAAAAAAAAAAAATCAGACATGGAGACACAACTACCTCCTTGAATGCTCCCTGTTTGCCACAAGTGTAGGAATCTGTATCTAAACAAGCTGCAGAAAGCAGCGTTCCCAGCTTTTGAGCAGCTATTCTTCACTTCTTTGAAGTTTTTTAATACACTTTCACATGAGTTATTTTTTTTTTTTATAATACCACTGGAAAAACTTGAAAAAATGAGTTTAGCACAAGAACAGTTTTCCCCATCCTTTTCTCGTCTTCCCCCAAGCTTCTATCGAGTAACTATTCCTGTTCTTCGTAGTGGTTTTCTGTAATTATTGCCAGATTTGTTTCTGAATATTTAACAAGTCTGCCTGTTAGGTACTTTTCAGTTATTTCTCATCGTCTGCGGTGTGTCTGCTTTATTAAACACTTCATGAAATTGTGCCAAAGTGAGACAGATAACAATGTTGCTATTGAAAGCTGGTGATCCATTATTTAGTTGTCAGTTTAAAAGAACGTGGACACAACGTGCCTAAAACAAACAATGAACCTTGATAGCATTTCACTGTCACAAATTTACCTGCTGTATTTTAAGATGCTTCTCATATAGGTTGCCTTACCAGACTCAACTGCAAGGGCAGTAGGTGAAAGTAATTCTGCCAGTGAAACTACTTTTGTTTCTCGCATGCAATCTTGCATTCCAGTGCCTAATACTTCAGCTCCATGCTACCAGAAAGCAATTCTCTGTGGACCTTTTTTCTTTTTTTGTGAAATTATGCAGGATAACAAACTTGAGAAGGATGTTTAGACTTAGACGCTGAAGCGTCCCAATATATCTGAGCAGGATTTATAAAAGGCTTAAGACTTCTCATGTAGAATAAAGAATGGTTTTGACAAACACTCTCTAGTTCAAGAAGCAGAACATTTGTAATACATTCATGATAACATGGCAAAACATCCTGAGCAATAAACAACATTCCATTCTTCAGAGATGAAAGGAGGTCTTTGAAACTGAAAGCAAGTACAATATGGCCTTAGGCTGATACACATTTGGGCATCTTTAAAATCATCTTTTTGGGCAACCTGTCTGAGAATAATTTAAACAGGCAGGATGTGCTTTCTCATTTCAAATTGCAAATACAGACAGCTTTACTCTCAAGTAATCTTAAATGTCAGAACTTCCTGACTATGCAATGGCAAGGAGTAAATCTGTGCATAATACTCTTGTGACTGTTTGTTTTTGTTGTTTTTTTTTTTTTTTTTAAGTCTAATATCTTGGTAGACGGGTATGATGGAATAAGTTGTCCCTGAATACGGGTGATGCTTTGACAGTATTGAATGAAATCACTGATGCTAACTGCATTTTGGTTTTGGTTTTTTTTTTTTTGTAACTGAGACTTCCACTTTCCTTGGGTAATGTTCTTTGTACAATGTTTGTCTCTTATGTCCATGTTAGAGCAAAGTTGACTCCATTCAGCTTCTTCTTATGGTTGCCTACTGCAATAATTAAAGGAGAGGAATTGTTTCAAGCCATTATTGATGTAAACTGAAGCCCTAAGGTACTTGGGGAGACAGGGAAGAAATAATCAGTTACAGTATGTATTAAAAAAGTGAAGCTCTGTAAGCAAACTTGTTACATATTTGCTTTTCTTTATTCAGTACCAAAATGTAATGGGTACTGTAAGAGTGGTGCTCAGCAGAGTGGGTTGATGTGTGTCTGCTACCTTTTGTTGCAACAACAGTAAGTATAAAGGGCTCAGAACAGCATTTCTTAGCATACCATGTTTCCTTTTTCCACAAATGAGTGTCTGTGTTTTAATTGGGATGGTTCTTCAGCCTTAGGTATCTGCTTCCTCTGTACTGTGCCACTTGGTTTTGCACCTCTTCTGGAAAGTCTTTTTCCTGATATGGTTGAATGTCTGATTCCTATACATTCATCCTTTCTTGTTCTCTGAAATTCTGCTTTCTTTACTTGGTCTTTTAAGGACAACTATTATGGATTATTTTAATCTGGAAACTAGAACATGTGGTGACATGAGCATGTTCTTTTCAGCTGGAAGCCTGCTTACCAGCAGCCACGTCACTTTATAGTGCAGCAGGTAGCAAATAAAGAAAGAGGTTCTTGCCCAGAGGAGTGTCTGTCAACTAATTTGGAACTAAAAGCAATATAAAAAGGGTAAACTATATCTTGCCATGATTATTGCTAATGTATTGCTAAACTTGAAATAGCAGTAGGTGCAAATCCATGAACATCATGGAATGAAAAAACAAGGCCAATGCTCTAGGCTAATTTAAAAAAAAAGAAAAAAGGCATCAGTATGATGGGAATTCTTTTCCTCTTCTGGTTGGAAACACTCATTTGTGTAGTTTTGCATGTTCTCTTCACTACAACTTAATATTTGAATGGTATTGTTCAGAAAGAGTAATTTGAGAAAGCCCTGGTAAGAAAATCCCCTCTATTGTGAAAATGTGTTAATTGGTGCTACTTGTATTCCAGAGGTGGTAATATCTTCTTCTCTCTCGTTCTGGTCCCTCTGGACACTTTTGGATACAATGCGGGGGAGAGGCCTTTGTATTTCATTCATGTGTGTTTTTGGGTTTGTGTATTTGTTACCCACCTCTTTTCCATTTTTGGGGGGCATGTGGTGAACATGATGAATTAAAGGGTGGGAAGAATTGAAAAATAACTCATCTTGAGAAGGGACAACACTTCTAAAACAAATCAGAAAAAAATAAACTTGAAGCCGCAGACTTACTTCCTTGATTCTGTGTTCTGTTTCATAGTTTTTATGGGTTGGTAACATGCCCCATAATGTTTTCAATGCTGAGAAATAGTCAAGGATTATTTTGGGTTTAGTTTTACTGCTTTTCTGATGACAAAGCTATTTTGGAAACAGCTTTGTCTCATTCTCACTGTAACTGGAGTCTTAGAAGTTTGAAAACCCTTGCAGATATTTAAAGCTTTCTTCAGTGAGGAAACAGACTGCAGTTCTGAGTCCTTAAACTTACTTTCCTTCTACCCAAAGGTGTCCCAGATCCCAGCTCATCTTTGGTCTTGAATTGAGGGCCGTATGTTTGTGTGGTATCACACAGAAGGAAGGAAAAAAAGTCTAGATACATTTCTGAAAGTGGAGTTCGGAGACTGGCTGTTATGATCAGCTTCTGAAGACTGTGTTTGGACCATTCTTCTGCTTTATACAGGAAAACTTACTTGGATGCCTGCACTTCTGTGTAATTTGCGGGGGGAGACTGCTTGCTTCTCATCCATTTTTTGGCTCGATAACACGTTAACTACTTGAAAGTGTCCTGAAGTGCCATTGGTGGCGTGTCCTTCAGTTGACTTTTTCCACGTTGGTCACATTGACTCACTCAGGGGTAAATCTTTGTGTCTTTTCTTTGATTTTGCCTGAGCCAATGGCAAAGGAAATTTCCTCCTTCCAGATACTGCTTGTGGCTGTTTGGTCCCTCACCAGGACTGGCGGCTCTGTTAGTACATGTGAGCCTTGCCTTGCTACCCATGGTCTGGGTCTGCTGTGGAAACTGAGGCTACTAATGGTGCAGGTGATATCCTAGGGTCAGTGCGGAGCCATTCAAGTACTTTCTTCCTGTCAAACTCTTAGCTCTGGCCAACATGTGTAAAATAATGCAGTACTTCCAAGGTGATGCACATCTTCTGATACTGCAGTCCACAATTAGGCTTGTATTCTCCTTCTGGGAAGACGTTCAGCAAGAAGAAATGGGAGAAATGTCTTGTTTACTACACTAGTCATTGTTCCACTTTAAGTATTGATTGTGGGTGGACAAAACAAGTGTGTTGCCTTCTCTTTTAGGGCAAGGTCTCTGCCACATCTGATCATTGTTAGCAGAACTTAAACTTATGCTTCTTGCTTTACAGCTTAGAATACCAATATGCATGTTGATCAAACATATTCTGTATATGGTGCATGTTTAAGCTTTGGAAATGCTCTTTAGGCTGACCTGGGGAGAACTAAGGTTTTAGGCATCAAGTCCTTTTCTGCAGAATAAAAGAAAACCTCAACTCTTCCAAATGTTTGGGGAAGAGAGATGTTTTGGTTTTTCTACCGTGTGGCAATCAAATCACTCTTTTTGGTGTTTGTGGGAGGAATGTGTGGTAGTTAAGGGGTATCTGGCTTTACACTCCTATGAGTGGTAGCTGTAGAAGTTACTGCACCCTTTCTGACCACGAGCTCTGCTGATGAGAGGACACGCTAGCATAATTCATCAGCTTCAGTATTGGTATTAAGGACGTGACTGTGTCTAAATGTGAATTAAAGGCAGAAGTTGGCTCTGTAGCAAATGGATGATAGGTTTGCTACTCCCTGTATATCCATGGGGCACAGAGAGGCTGCTGGCTGGTGCTTAGCATTGGTACACGATAGTCTGCTAAAGTATTTTCTTAAAAGCTGCAGAAAATGAATTTAAAAGCAATCACTTCAAATTGGACCTATACTACTTGCATGTAAGTAGGTGTTCAGAGTCAGGCTACAAAATCTATTTCTACACTTCAGGGGTTTCTCTCTCTGTGTGTCTCTGTCTCTACCACCCCTTCCTCCAGCCCATTTTGGGATTTAGGTCTGAAGTGATACAGGAGGGTTTTTCTTTTTTCTGCTTTGCATATGCTTAACGTATGCAGATTCTTGATTTCAGTTTCTGGTTCTTACTCAGGCTGTCGGGACAATCGAAGAGTCTATGGCGTGGTCATACCTTTGGGGAAGAGGGGAGCTAAAAGTGTTACTGCAATTATAAAATATGGCTTCAGCATCTTACTTATCTGCTGCACGACTGAAGCACAGCCGTGTTAGCTAGAGAGTTTCAATTTCAGTACTAAATTTCCTGGCTGCTGTCAGTCTAGGCCATACACTTGATGTGAATTTTTTCCCATATAAATAGGCAAAAATATTCTCAACTGCCATTCACACACTTGAGAAATACAGTTCATTGGCCCATATTGTGCCTTCTCTGTGCTAGAGATGAACTTAATTCTTCCTATGTGTGAAAGATATCTGCAATTTAAATGACTAATTGCATTGTAGCTTTAGGCTGAACATATTGGTAATGCGCAAATGTTGATGACATGTGAAGGGTCAAGAGATTTATAATTTAGTTGACAATACATTGCTTAAAATGATGTGGCAAAGAGCCAGAAAATTTCAGCTTAATAATTGTCTATTAACTAACATGACATATTTGTATAGTATTCATTACCTCCAGGTACAGATTAAGCATCTGATGTAGCCATACGAAGTGACATGCGTACATGAATCTTGGGCATAATAGTGAATAAACTGACATTACATTCGCAGTAATTTGTTTCACTATGTAAAACATGTTGTTGCCTACATTTGAAAGGACTTGTAGGAATGTTGCAATGCAATCTGAGGAAAAATGCGTAGTTGAATAGCGTTCTCTATTAGATAGATCTGACAGCTTCGTGAGGCTTCTTTGTAGACTACAGCAGATAACATCATACATATACATGCGTGTTTTCAGCTGCACGAGAAGCAGACTGGAAATAGAAATCTAAGCCTTTCAGACATTGGCTTGTTCTACCCTAGTGGTCTATATGGTTAAGAAAAAAAAAAACCCACCAAAAAACCCAGCACCCAATGCCACCAACTTTATTTTTTAAAAATATCATATTTATATAAATATTGAGTAATGTAGTATTTCAGTATTGTGAATGTGGGAGTACTTCTAGCAGACTGAGGCTTGTTAGAATAGGGAGCATCAGTAGGCTGGCTTGTCACCAATATAATATCAACTTTTTTCACTTCATTTTCTCTGGCCTAAATTATGCACTTATTTGTACAAGCAAAACTTTCACAATTCTGACAGGGTCCCTTCCTTCCCCTTCGCTACTCGGAGATCTGGGAAAGTGATTGAGCACTCCACAGTGCATTAATGGCTTTTTAACCCCTTTTTTCCTCCTGTGAGACAGGAATGTGTTCTGTGTTTTACAGGTGGGAAACTAATGTACAGGGTACACTAGATATCACAGGCATCAGTGTGACCACAGGTGACAGAGCTGGGCCTTAAACCTGGATACTTTTGCTCCGATTCGCTAGATGCCTTTACCACCTTCCAGCAAGGTCTTTTCTGCACGCAGCTCTAATTATCCAGTGTTTGGAGAAGTCATTGAAAATGGTCTTGTGCCTTTGCTTCCTTCTGCTGGTGGTGTTTTTACGATGCGCAGCAGAACCGCCGTGACAATTTGCTCTCTTGGGACCTTGGCTCTGAGACTGGGGTGTGTTTATGCCACACCAAAAATTGGAATGAGAACTCTTGGCTTGACTTTTTAACACTTGACTGCATGCATTGCTCCCTTAAAGTGGCCCCTTCTTAAGAGTTTAAAATTTTGAATGCGATGGGTGTGAAGCCATTGAATTTGAGAAGGGAACGTACTCTGCCAGGAGCAGCTCACTGAGCCTCACCTGGACTTGGTGGGAAGGAAGGTGTCTGCTGACCTCTCTGAGCTTTGTATCGGGGCTTGGAGGTGAGCTCTGAGCAGCTTTGATATCCTTGTCAGTACCTGTGATCCAGACTTGTAGATCATATGTCACCTTTTCAGAGAGAGTTGGTATTTAATTCTCAGTCCAGCCACTGGAGAGAGCTCTAGAGATCTTAAAACAGTTTCCAGGAGCAACCTGTCAACTAAAGTAGCTGCACAACGGGTGTGGGAGTACAGCAGGAGCTCCACGATGTCTTCTGCTGCCAAGATCAGTGAGAGTAACTGATCTCTGTTAGGTGTATTTAAAAGGCTCTGAGGACCAAGAAAGAGTGACAGCATGTTGCTTTGGCAAAGTTGCTGATTTGACTTGACTCTGAGGAGCAGGACCGCAGCTGTTGTGGCCTCCTGGGGCTGATTTTAAACCAGCTGGTGGTCTTGGTACTGTAAGGGGTGGTTTCCAGTGGTGCAGAGCCACGTTGCTACAGCACTTTACATGGCTTACAAACAGGGACTGTTAGCTCCCTGTCAGCTGCCGATACCCAGGTCATTGATACCCAGATTGACCGGTAATATTTATGCTGATAGCTACCCCTCCTGGACTGCACGTCTCCACGTTGTTTCTCTTTTGGAAGGAAAGTGGGGTGCTGGGGGCTCAGTGAAAGGCAGGAACATCAGGATATGGTTGATGTCTTCCAGCCTCCCCTGTGGGGGAGTGCTCCCAATTTAAAAAAAAAAATAAAATTAAAAAAAGACAGGGAGAAAATTAAAAGAGAAAAAAGTCGCTACAATTGCTAGTTAAGGCACTAATAATTAGGTGTTGCAGAAGGGGGGGGTGCAGGCTGGTTGCAGTACCCTTTGCTAGAATTAGTTCTACAGGGATGCATTTTATGTTCACTTATCTTTATACTTGTCTGTGGCCTGGTTGAAATGCAGCTTTTTTCACTTCCCCTCAGAAGAGACTCACAAAGCTGTCTTAGGGTGGGCTGAAGACTTCTGCAGAGAAGAATTACCCAAAATAGCAAGACACATGCGGTTGATGCCTAGCTGGGAGGAATGGAATAGAGATGTCTGGCAGCAAGGAACGGGCTGGTGTTGTTCTAACCAGGGTATTAAAGTCTCAGAAGCAGCTTGGGGGAGCGTCTGTGCAGGAAGGGGGATATGAGCTGTAAAGGAGGGGACTGCTGACTGTGGCCTAGGGCCAGACAAGATCAACCTGCTGCCTAAGAGGAACTTGCTCAAGAGGAGGCTCTGAGAACTGAGCGGTGGAGGAACCTCCCCTAAAGTCTCCCTTGTGTCAGCTGGAGAGCTCAAGAGTTGGGCACTTCTTAAAAAAAGCCTTGGCTTTTTATTAACAGAGGCACCTGTGGTGGTTCATTTTGATGCACAGATGGCATCTTAAGTGTTTTCACTTTTGGTTCTCTAAATGTTTTATTACAAAAATACGGGCAATATGTCACCATCCACTGCTTGGTCCAAACTCCAAAAGAAACCCATGAAAGACATGGGGACAGTAGCTAAAAGGAGTTAGTGCTCATCCCCCTATAAACTTAGTTCAGAGTTCCCCAACACAGTCCTGGTCTGGACTGGAATGACCTAGGCAGTCTGTTAGCTTCCGTAATTTTAAACCATCATGCACTTTGAGAGAAGGACCTTTTCTTTTAACTTTGATGCGGTAGCAGCTGTTGGTTTAGGTATGTTCAATAATTAGTAAGAGCCCCTGGCCCCTGGAATGCTGTACTCGGTAGTTCTGATAAGCCGGTGTGATGCGACGTGAAACCAAGAAGTATGAACTGGCTGTCTGAGCAAACAGGAGTCCAGGATAAGCTTTGGCTTTGGATGTGATATTAATTACAGCATAACATCACTTTATGTCTCTGCGCTGGGCATGATGGGTAAGAATTTAAGAATAAACAAACCCCGTCTCGAACACGGGCAGCTTGGTGCTCCTGACCTATTGTAACATCTTACATCTCCAACAGCTTCCAAAGCAGGCTCGGGGATTTGTGCTGTCCCCCCCCCTTTTTGTAAGGATTGAACAGCAATCAGGTGTCTTTGGTCTCTTTTTAAAGGTAAGACTTCTAGTCTAATGACTATTTAGAGAGAAAATACTCTCACCTCCATAAAGTTCTTTGAATTATAAAGGACATTGCTGCTGGGTTACTGAAAACCCTTGGGGTTTGTTTCATTTATAACATTGCCTCGGGCCTTCTGCTGCATCCTGTTGGATTGACCTCCTTTTCAACCCGTGCTGGCAGCTGCATTGCAGCGCTATCTTTTCCCTGGATCCTTCAGGGTTGTCATATGACAAACTTGAACTGTGACCCTTTTGTGTCTTACCAGGACAGCAGTGCCCTCTCTGTGTGATGTGGCCAGCAGTCTTCCCCACGCACGCATTTGTTCCAAGCCATTTAACAAACTGAAAATTTCAAGTGATGGCATTTCATAGTGTTTAATAGTATCGACTGTAAAGCAAATGAAATGGTGCTGAATACCCTGCGTGCTGCTAGTAAGAAATACAGCTTCCATTTCTGCAGTATGCCCTGGGTTTTCAGTGGTTAGTGTATGCTCTCTGGTGAATCTCTTTATTTTTTTTTTAATAAATTTCAATGCTTTCCCCCTAACAACAGTAGCATTCACTGCTATGGATAGTCCAGCACTGGTATTTGTTTCTAATATATGGGGGGTTTAACCAGATTTCTCTAAGCAAAGTGGGCAAAGTCATTTTGCTGAAGTCTTGCAGAGAGTGTTAGGGTAAGAATTGATATAGTTAACACGGCATCCAAGCAACACCGTCTCCAATTGGTGTTGATGCTGGCAGGCATTGCCTTGCTGAAGTTACAGAGACTGAGCACTCGTATTTGTACAAATTGCATTCATTACCGAGAACCCTCCAGTAGTGATAAGAGACTGGCTGTGTAGCATAGATTGGCTCCAAGATAAGTAGCCAGTCTATTGTGCAGCTCGTGGTAATCTTCCTCCTCCCCGCCCCTAATAATAAATCTTGGGGCATTTTGGAATGCGTGGGGGTTGCTCATTCCAGTAGCCTGAATGTATAACTACTAAACATCATCATCTCCTACCAACTGTGCTTTCATAACCAAGGGAGGCAGCCGACTGAGATGAATAAGCTCGGATAGTGTTCTGAATGTGCGGATGCTTTGACTCTGTGTGTTTGTTGCTCCCTTAAAGGACAATTCACAGGTGAGGGCCAGGGTAAGAGTTTCTCCCAGACGTACGTCAAGGTAGAGCCCAATCACAGTGATGGTTTTCTTCAAGAAGAGATGGGAATGTCTGGAGCTCGGGTGTTTGCAAGTGGGAGTAAGAGCCTTGCACAACCTGGGGCTCTGCACAGGAACCATGGTAGTACCATTTTTGTAGTTAGTTTATCCTTTCTCAGTGCAAAGTGTCTATGCAGTGTGACTTCAGTGAAACAGCAGTTATTTATCTTACCATAATAATATAGTTTTAAAGAAGGAGAATTTTCTGCTTGCTTTGACTGAAATAATCCATCAACTGGCAAGTGCTTGCTGTGTTTTTTAAAGTATCTAATGTGCAAGGATTTCTGAAGTGCTGGTTTTCAACATGTAAAGCTGAACATCAGCAAGCTAATTTTATGCAAGTAGGCAGTATAATCCAACCAGTGTGGTTAAAAACTTGTATTTACATGGAATTCTAATGTTTTTGTTTTTTTTCTTTTCTCTGTCCCTCCTCCATTTAGGGTTTGAATCGCAATGGAATTGCTCCTGGATCATCAAGTTTTAGCCTTACAAAACAGCTACTCTGTCCAAGAATAACCCGCGTCTGTCTCAGGGACTTGATATTCTGCATGGAACAAGAGAGGGAGATGAAGCATTCTCTAACCTTGTACCGTGCTCTGCTGAAGTGAATTGAATTTACATTTCACCTTGCTGTCTACTGCCAAAGAAAACACTGAAGCATTGTTGCACTGTCTTGAAATTCCAATTTCTGGAAGGTGATCCGTTGTAAGGATAACTTTTGTTTACAGATAAACATTTTTATTAAATACCTAACTTAGCACCTGTAGGGTTTTTAATAATATTTGGCTTAAACCAGTCTGTAAACCAGTGAAAACAGAGCTGCACACACAAGCACCTCTGCCTACTTGCCTGCATTTAACTGACTTGCAGGCTCTGAGGGCTTGATACATGTACCTAGTTTATGTATGTCGCTTGCTTCAGTACTCCAGAGTCTGCAACATCTGTTCTACATGTAGTGCCTTCTTCTAATCCAACCTTATTTAGGGAAATAAATAACACTTTAAAGGCACTGCATAGCATGGCAACTGTATTTAATCATGAACCAGCAATCAGTCAACATGCTAATGTATTGCCTGTCTCACTCAGCATCTCCTTAAATTTTCTGGGTTTAAAATTACTACTGGATGCTCAGTCATGGAGAGCAAAGTAGCAAGCAAAAGGAAGGAGGGGTGCTTTCTTGCCTCACCTCAAATGCCCTCCCCCTTTCCTCTGAGAAAGTAACTGAGGGAAGGTGACCAAATTGGTTGTTCTTGTGACTGAAGTACATCAGACAGTGTAGTTAGGGCATACTTCGATGTTTAGGGAAAATTTGGAGTTACTGAACTTGAATACAAGGAGTGAAAGAGCCTAAAAAGGAAGGGTAAACAGAAGAAACAGTTTATCTTTCTGTATATAGAAAAAATAGCATTGAACCTGAGCATAGATGTAGAAGGAAATGAACAAAAGCAACCTGTGCTGACTGCAAAAAAGGGAAAACTTGAGATGCATTGAAACTTTGCAGCTGGAGATTCTCTCAAGGAGAAAAGCAGAGTTTGCAAAGCACAGGATTCACTGCTTTATTTAGAATGATGATTTAATACCTTAACATGGTATAACAGGGAAGCTTCCCAAATAGAAAGTGTTTAGACAGTTGCCTGTTTCCATTCAGTGAGGAGGAGGACTCCAGATTATTTAGACTGTTAGAATAGATTTAAAGATTTTCTGCTTGCTGGTAAAGACCGCTTTGTGGTGGAAGGAAAACCATCTCGGTCACCCTTCTCCCCAGCCTCCAGATATTTTGCCTCCCATGACCCAGTGCTGTATAGCGTGGCTGTTTCCTAGGACTAGTGGGAAAGGCACTGACACTATTGAATGGCTTCCTGCTGAATCTTTTTGCTTGTAAGGAACGAGCTTCCTGCGGTTATTTGGCATGCTACTTCAGAACCTGAAGCGATGACTCAAACGCCCTCCACCGTCAGAACCACTGCAGATTGTTACCAAATTCAGTAAGCTGTGAATTGGTTATGGTTTTTTTTTTTTGTTGGAACAGTAGTAAACAAAGCTAGTAATTGAATGCTGTAAATTATTTATATATGTATATATAGCATATATATATATATAAAAGAAAAGCAGTACTTTGGCTAAGCTATAGTTTGCAAGATATTGATGGCATCAGGCAAAATTGTTTTGTATAATTAAATGCTTAGCTTTACTTTTTATGTAAAGTGCAGCATTTTCCATATTTGTGTACTGTATCTTATTGATCAGATGTTTAAAATTATTTTAAATACTGCATTAAAGCAATTATTTTATTAAAAATAATAAATTGGTGACTTTGTTTCCTAACATGAGAGATCCAGCGTCTGAAGCTGTCATCCCCATGACTAATGGCGTGTCTCTGAGAGCGAGCCCTGGCTGGCTGCCCACCACAGTGATTGGCACAGTTGCCCCATGTGATGTGTTCATGATAAATATCTATATTTTAAGGTTTTTAAACAGAGCTAAGTGACAGAGAAAGGAATTACTTGAAGCGGGGGTGGGCAGGGAGGAAAAGCAACCTCTCATTTGCCTGACTTCCCCCAGTCAGTCAGCACACAGGCTGGGGTTTCGTTTTTTTGTAACAGCTGGGCAGAGGTGAGTACTTTGCACGTGTTCTGGGAAGTGAAAACACAGGAACAGTCTCAGACTTCAGCAATGTGCAGTGGAAGCATTGTCCTAAATTATTTTTAAAGCAACTCACAATTAATTAAGTGCAGGTTGGAGAACAAAGATGAACATCTGCGTATTGGCCCCCCTCTTTGTCTTCTTTAAACCAGTGTGATACTTGAAAATGTTAGAGAAAATAGCTTAATTAATACATAGATATATATGAAGTATAATACATGATTCAAGTGGTTTTATGGCCTGCCTACAATGCAGATTGTGTGCTTTTCTTGCTTCCATAGCAAGTTGTCTCTTTTACCAGTAGTTCCTCTCTGTGGGCCACCTGTTCCCCATCCCCAAAACACACCCCAGCCCCCAGAATTTTACCCTGTAAGGAGTAGCAGACATTTTCGGAAAGGTATTTCAGCAGGTCTTTAGGCCTAATTTCAAACAGGGACAGACAAGCCCTTGGTGCAAAGGCTAAAAATACTTGTCTCCCTCCCAAGGGTTTGGCCTGCCTCTCATTTGAGCTCAGCCTGGCTTCTGAGAAGAACAAGTATCCTCTAAAGTGGCACTTGGTTGACACTTGGGCTTTGCTCACACACGCCAGGAGTTAAAGGAGAGTTGACCATGGGTTTCAGTCTCATTATGCTTTTATGGGAAGGTGGACTGCTCTTTGTGTAAACTCTAAAAGCCCTGTCATAGTTGATGAAGACAAACCACACCATCATCCTCCCTTGACTCTTAGTTCTCAGCATGCTCATGTTCCCCATGTGCGTGGGGACCTAGCAGCAGAGCCATCTATGCCACCGATGCTGTGAGGGGTCTAGAGCTTAGTCCAGGCACTTCTTGCTTTCAAGATGGTCTGCTAGTCTAGTGGCTGTTTCTGATGCACTGAGCTGCCTGGGGAACCATCCCAGCCACTCGAGTATTCTGCCTTTAGAGAAAACAGTGTATGTACTTGTGGGGAGAAAGCTGTTGGTGCTGCCTCTTGACTACTACTATCTTAGCAGCATAGTATGTCAAGTTTTCTATGTTATGTGGAGACGAAAGGGGGCCTGTACTCTTCGTCCTCCAGCTGCTGCTTTTTCCCTTTATTGCCATTTTCAAGTCCTACCACTGAATCCAGCCCTTTGCACTGTCCTTGACTCCAGCTTTTCTCTTCTCCCCCTGGGGAAGACTAGCCGGAGTACACTAACACACCCCGCAGCTTTGTTTGAGGTTTAATGAGGAAGGTAGCGGGAGCCCATGAGATGTTGCTAGATGATTCCTCAAAGCCAGTGCACTCTCTTGGACTCTTTGACACGAGTAGCTTGAGGCTACTGTTTGCATCAAGTTGTTGTAGGCCCACTCTCTTGTAGGCACCTGTGTCCTGCCATGTGAGTGCACTGTGCTCGGCAAAAAATGCTGTCAGCGGTTCTCCAGGTTCATCTCTCCGCTCTGTTCTTTGCTTTTCTCTCCGTTTGTAATCACCAGGGTGAAGAAGGAAAGACTAGGGCAAACAAGGATGTCCTGAAGGGGCAGACAGTCCAAGTGATTGGACTCGATGAAATGAGCTTGCTCCCAGCAACTTTCCAAATGAGGGCTGCTGGGTTTCTGAGGCCAAGTGTTGCAGATGCTTCCCTCTGCATGTAGCACACGTGATGTCTACACCTCCTCCAAGAGCTGGATCCAACCATTGTTATCCAAAGTCCCATGGCTGGAACCTGCAGCTCTGGAGATAACTGCAATCTGCAGTGAAGGTTTTACTCCTTTGATGAGTGCAAAACTGTGTACGAAGGCTAAAGAACGTAGCACACTGGATTTCTCTGTTTTGTCACTTTTAGTACTGGGCTTGTTAGGACGTGTCAATGGCTTGTCCCACCCTCATCTGGTAGGAAGGCTGCCTGTCTGTAGGCCGCGATGCTAGTGTTTCACTTGGTACAGGTCTTTTGTAAGCTAGGCGAGCAACCCTTTTGGTTTTATTATGTTTTGAAGAAAGAAGCAAGAAACCTTCTCTTTTCCTTCCAGATACATCAGTCCTCGTTCCTACCACCTCTTCTTTCCTCTGCTGCTATAGGCATGAATTGGTCAGTCCTTACCTGCTGTCTGTATCTGTACTAGCAAGTTAGCTGATAACTTTGCCTACCCAGGATCCCCAGCTTCACAGTTCATAGATTGCCTCCAGGGAGCCTGCTTTCGCAGGGGTTTTTGCTGTGAAGGAGGGAGGAAAAAGAGGATTTCCATCCTGGACTGGAAAGTTGAATGGCTGGGAGTGGAGGGAGGGGGTGGTGTAGGTCAGTCCTGAGGCTGCTACTTTCTGTGCAGGGAGCGGGTTCTCACAGGTAGTTTGTGTTTCATGGTGGGCAAGACTTCTGCTGTTAACTCCTGCTTCAGTCAAGGGATTTCTACAAGGTCCTTGCAGCAGTAGGTACTTTGGACCTTCCAAGGGATGTTTCCCTGTCAGAGCCACCTAAAGTTCCTGTTGGAGAACCCATCAGAGCCAGTCATCCGTTCTCTTCTCCAATCCCTATCTCACAGTCCCACAGCTCTTCCAGGTGTCTCCTCTTCAGCCTCTTTCTGTGTCAGAAGTAGGAAAGAGTGTAGAGCCGTGTCTTGCATGATTCAGCTGGACATTGGGTGGTATCAGGACCAGCACTGAGGCCCTGGGGGTGCCCACTATGTGTTTCCCCAGAGCTCTGTCTATCAGTAGTGTCACTGAAAAACTGTCTCCCTTGATGGGAAGGAGGAAAGGTGAGGGTCTTCTGCCTGGGTACTGCTAAGGCAAAAAACTCCTCTTCATCTCAGCAGCTTGGCCTATGTGCTCCAGCTCCACAGGGTTTCCTTGAAGAACTGCAGTTATCGGTGAGCTGCTACTCTCTCTACCAGATCACAGAGAATATTCTTTTAAAATCTATTTGGAATGAAAAATTATCTGAAAGATCATCTGTATCTGTTTTTGAGAGCTAATTCATAATTATGTGTAGTTCCCCAAGCTTCTTGAGATATTTGCACTTCCACTTTGAAGTGTTTAGCGTGACGGGGTTTATTATTTACAGTTATTTGAAGGTGTTTCTTATTTCTGTCCTTAGAAGCTGGAAGGGAGGAGGGAGAGTATTTTTTTCAAGTAATTATGTGCGAACATACATGTACTCTGTGTGCTAAACTCTGTGTGCTACTCTCTCTTAAAAAGAAATACCCTACTTCTTGTAAGGGCTGGGTTATAACGGCTCCCAGGTGTGAAACTCCAGCAACAAGAAGAGAGGGAGGAAGGAGATGAATTCTTGAAGAGGTTGCAAGTTTTAATATGTTAAAATCCTTTGATACCTTTTGTGCAAAATTAGGCAGAGAATAAAGACTTCCTTGAAGAGCTGATCAGCGGGACTTCTCAAGAAGGGAGGGTAGGAAAAGGAGAAGGTACTCTGAGGATTGTAGGCAGAGCTCGCTCCTCTCTCCTGGAGCTTCGCTGATACCTTTGTGTGCGTTCTGGCAGAGGCTTTCATTTTTAGAAATGACAGAAAAGGGCCTTTCTAGAAAAAAACCTCAAAATCCATCAAAGTAGGTGGATATGTGTATGCAGGCTATGTATTTAATGAAGCAGATCTATTGGGTAATTTCTATATGGGGAAGAAATCCTTACGGTGTTGCTTCCTGTTCAATGCAGTTTTCTTTTTTAACTTCGTGTTTCCTAAAATTTGGAGAAACCCCCCGGTAATCATCTTATCTCTCTTTGAAGGAGTGGCAAGAAGGATTGTCGCCAGGTACAGCCGGGTGCTGGGGTCCAGCCACAGAGCTGAAGCACTGCGGGATGTGGGACAGGGGGACACGTGCTGTCCACGGGAGTAGGTGGCTGAAAGAAGAGGCTGGAATGAGCAGATGTGTAGATACAGTAGATAGCAGAAGATGTTGTAGATACAGCATGGGCTATTCAACATCTCAGAGCTGAAGCGGTTTTCCTCTACTGATGTGAATAAACCATGGAGGGAGGCTTACAGCCCACGTGAGCATCTGCCCTGCGTCGAGCTGACGTGGTAATCAGGGTTGTGCTACCTCTTGTCAGGGCCAGGGCTGTAATTTTCTGCACCCTGCCTTTCACCAGCCGATTCATTAGCCCTTTGCAGCACGGCTGGCAGGCGGTGCGAACTCAAACAGGCCTCATCTCACACAGCTCTGAGAGTCTTTCCTTCTAATTTGAAAGCTTTCGCCTTCTTTATTACAGGGCAGAAAAAAAAAAAAAAAAATTGAAAGTGACCCAAACTTCAGGTACAGAGGGCAAATATTAAAAGTAAGGTTGGGTTTTGCCTTTGAAATTCCTCACTTCTTAGAGACTGTTGGTGAGTGATGCCCCAGAGCTGAGGAGGATGGCTCCAGAAGGAGATCCCCTCGAGTGGGTAATCAGCCCTTCACAGCAGTCTGCTGGGGATGCTGAAACAGAAATCAGTGTTTCGAGTTTTTTTTCCCATGCTGTAAAGAAGAACCTGTGGGAAGGTTCTGCCTGTGTCCTTACACAAAACCAGGATATCCAGTAATTAGTGAGAGATACCTCTAGGGCAAGCTCAAATTTTGCAACACTTCCCAAGGCAGGGAAAATGCCCTGGGCTAGGGCAGTCTTGGGAAGAGAGTGAGTCAGGAGGCTTTTTTTTTCTTTTTTTTTTTTTTTTTCTTGTTTTCTCTATAGTCTAGATCAAGTCAAAACTTAAGAAAACTGTGTAAGGACCCGGCTCTTCCAGATCTCCCTGCACCTGAATGAGGCTTGTCCACCTCCTGAGGTAGACGGCTGCCTGAAAAAGGCTTTTTCTCTATAATAGGCTGAACTTTTTGCAGCCCTGAGCCACAGATGACTTTCTGACGATGGCTGGGAGTGGGGAAGCCGAGCTGACCCTAGGGACAGTACCCGCCAAGGGAGAAAGCCGGGGAGGCACAGCCCAGAGCGGCAGGGGCAGGGTGCTGCCTCTTTTGGTGATTTTTTTTTCCCCCCTAGAAATGCAAGTTTGTGCTTGAGAAGGGATTTTAAATGCTGTATAGGTGTCACCTGCCTTGGGCGGCAATTTGGCACGTAGAAGACGAAGCAGCGTAGGGTTTGGGCAGGGTGGGTGGTACAGGGACAATTGGTGGCCGGGGTCATAGGTGGCACAGGGGCAATGGGTGACCAGGGCCATGGGTGGTGGAGGCCGACAGCGACCTGCCCACAGCTCCAGCCTGGGGACCAGGTCCCGGGAAAGGCTGTGGGGCTGTACTGGCAGAGGCGCCCTTGGGAAAGCCGCCTGCTTGGCGGAGGGCCCGGAGGAGCCAGCACCACCCCATTGCCCTGGGGCTGCCGGGCATGCCCGGCCCGGCCCAGCCTGCCGGGGGCCCGCGGAGCTGCCCTGCCCCTGGGCTGCACGGGGCTGGGGTCTGGTGGCTCTTGGCCAGAGGATGAGCTCGTAGGCGGGTGGGTGGCAGGCCTGGCTGTGGGGACTTTGAGCCCTCGTTGGGCCGACCAATTGGGCATTCCTTGGTCCGTCACAGCACCATACGCTCAGCCTCCTCAGACATGTCCCACGTGGAGGAGGTCTTGCCAAGCCACCTCCATGCTTAGCAAGCATGCCCGTGTCTCCATCATGGGCAGTAAGCCGTACACAAGGGGCTTGAGCTCCTGACGTCGGGATGCGGCACACGTACTCCCTGGGTCTTTGAATGAAGATCCCCAGATGCATCTGCGTGAGATGTGGGTGCAGTGGCCCAGCTCCGCTTTCCCACTCCTGCCTTTCATCCCCCTCCACCTGGTTTCTGTGATGTTGGATCTCCTTCCCATCTCCCCTCTCCTCCCCAGCTGCCTTAGTTTTGCATTTTGCCCCCATGCCGGTGCCTTGCATCACAAACACGCTGTAGCACTGCCTGCCTTCCCCTGCTGGGCTCCCTGGCCGCTGCTCTTTCTCAGTGGTTTAAGCCCTGGGAATGATTTGTAAGCACCGAGTGAACTGTCTGCTTCCTCTGGCTGCCATCTGGCCTGGCTTTATCTTCTGTGCTCAGGTGAAACCCAAGTGAAACACTCACAGCTAACCAACGGGCAGGCTGGGTGCTTCCACCATCATCTTGCACTTTGTTGGGCGCTTCTGGTCTTCCCAAAAGCTTGCCTTCCTCTTCAGCTTCCATGGCTGCTCCTGTTCTCCTCCCTACACCGCAAATAATTTGTTGCCCTTGGATGACTACCGTCCCTTCCCTGCTGTCTTTAGGCTCGCTGCTTTGATTGCCTTCTATAGGAGACATCTCCTGCACAGACAGCTCCTCAGCTGCCACTCGTCTAGGCTTAATGGCTCACAGATCTTGATGGCAAACCTGTTGTCCTCGGCAAAGGCAGAAATTGTGAGCACCTGGAGACCCTCTGTGCATGCTGAGACATTAAATCAAATTCAACAGGGCTAAAATAGGGCTCAGTTACTTTCTCTTCACATGATCTTTGTTAATGACTAGGCAATGTCCCTCCTGTTCCACATGCTCTCTCAAGAGCTTCCAAATCTTGGACGCATCTTCTGGAGATCCTTGAGGAGTGCTTACTCCAAAGGTGTCCACCATCATCTCCCACCTCCCGAGGTGTCAGAGAAGCAGGTTCTGTTTTTCCCAGGGAAGGACAGCCAGGTTGAAGCAGTTTTCCTTTCCTAGACCCCTGCATGTGCCTACTGCAGAAAGGAGGTGGGCTGTCCCAGGCAGCTGCGGTGCTTTTAGGCTATTAAGCTGTTCCCTTTAGGATGTCTCCTTCAAGTTGGGATTTGCTACAATGCCAACAAAAAGTTGCTGTTGTTAGGCTTCTGTGGCATCACAGCGAATGCTACGAGAAGGAAGCGCTCGGTTCTCAGCAGCTAAAGCCCTGCATCGGGGATTTCCCTCCATCTAGTTTTGATACTTCCCCTTCCTGACATGCCATCCTATGAGGATCTCCTTGGCACATCGTTTGAGACAGTGGAGTCCCAGGGTGGCAGTGGCAGTTTATACTTCTCTACTATTTTCCACAACGAAGTCTTTTCCTGGAATTAGCTGTGAGTCCCAAACCCACCACCAAGGCCACGTCTCCTAGCACCTCCCATGCCTGGCCCTGCACACCCCCATGCCGCTGCCCAGTTCAGGGCTGGCACCCTGCAAACCCTCTCCCTCGCAGCGGGGCTCCCTTTTGCTCCCTGACTGCTGCTCTGCCTTCAAGTGGGCAGGGATCCCTCGCAGGGAATGGAAAACAGTCTCCACTCCCATGGGTGTGGGGCTTTGCCTTCTGTTGTGCCAGCAGCAGGCTGTCTATGGGAGTCCAAATGGTGGTCAGCACAGGCTTCAGGTAATTAATACTGTTTCTTTGAGCTAAGGTAGCACTTATGACCCTCATTGATATCTATGGTGATAAAGATACAGTCCCTACCATGGCTGGAGGAAAAAAATATTTGAGAGGAAAAATCAGGATTTTTTACTGCCTGGCTGAACATGGATCCAAAACTCTCACACTTCATCTCCCAAAACAAAATCATCCACTTTTTGTACACCCAGGAGAGGCCCTTAGATGCCCTCCTAGGGGCTTATGTGCCTGCGTGCACCCCAGACCTCCCTCCCCGGAGCAGCTGATGGGGGCAGGAGCTCGGCTTTCCCACAGAAACACATGGGGACAGAGAGGTGACGTCCACCACAGCAGTCCAGGGCTTGTCTGCCATCCCCAGTGCAGCTGCGGTGGGGGGACAGCATTTTCCTGCTTCTCCCAGGGGAGAGGAGCCCTCACCCAGTCTATCCCACCCTAAGGCAAAGCAGGAGCAGGGAGGAGTTGCTCCAACTCGCTGTGGTTATTTTAGACTATAAAGTTGTGGGGGATTTTTTTTTGTGTTGTGTAGCGAGCAGCTCACTGTGAATTTAATAGATGAGTTTTGCTATCGGTAACAACTCCCCTAACCCCCGAGCAGTTTATTTCATGTATACAAGAGTAAAAAAGGGAAAAGTAAGAACACCTCTGGGGAAAATAAGGGGTTGGGAAATGGCTGTAAGTGCAAGCACAGGATTGCCAAACCCACACGTTCAAAAAGCATGAATCAGATCTCCAGGAATCACAAGACTGGTGGTCTGAATTTCAAATACAAAATCTGGGCAGTTTCTGAAGGGTATTTCCCTCCATGTTTTCAATGCTCTAGGGGAAGCTGCATGCCCTCCGTTGGGGAGAGAGCGCTGATGGGCTGGAGTCGAGCCTTACATGTGCTTATAGGAACCCATCCTCCTTGTGCTGGAGCCCAAGATGATCATCCCACCCTCCCAGTCCCCTAAGCCTGCCTCTTTTCTCTGCTCTCCCCTGCTGTGGGGCATTGCTGCTTCTCCCTTGTGTCCCTGCTGAGCTGCCTGGAAGGACGGCTGAGCCCCAGCACCCATCTCACCATGGTGGGGAACAACACCTGCTTGCACCAGGGGCGGTCTTTTCCCAGTGGATAGGTGGTGAGGAAGCAGCATCTCCATTTTGTCCCACAGACTTTAATGAGAGAGAGCCACTGCTTTGAATAGTTCAAAGATGTATGTAGCCTTGGCCATAAAACCAAAGCAGCACTGCCTGAGGTAGGGAGAGTGGCCCATGATGCCTGTTTTGGAGGGACATGAATTGCGCTCCACACTAGGTGAGAGCATGCTACAAGACAGAGCTGAAGATCTTTTATCTGGGGGTAACAAATGGATACCTCCTCCCCAAAAGTCACCCAAAAAGCCCGCAAACACGAAAAGGGGAGCGCTGTGGCAAACTTCCCCAGTGCCAGACTAAGTCGCCCAATTTGTTGGCGCCTGAGCCCCTAGGCAGTGAGCAGCCTTCACCCACACCTCCAAATATGGATGTGCTGGCAGGAGAGGGAAGCTTCCCTCGTCTCCTGCCTCACTTGAGGGCCTCTAGATCTATAGCCGATCTAAACTGCTGTTGCCCAACTCAGCCTTGCAGAGTCAGCTTTGCTGCAAGTCCTTTCTTGTCTATCCCTCTGGAGTCCCTCAGCCACTGCCAGCACTGCGATGTTGGTCCTTGCAGGCTCTCCAGTTGTGCTCCTGCTGGTCAGCTACAGCTGTCCACATCAGAGGACCAGCAGGGTGACCTCCATGGGGAGACAACTCCCAAGGTCGATTGACTACACAACACCATGAGATGGTCTTTCCAAGCCCACACACGTTAGTGTTGCCACCCTACACTGGACCAACACCTCTTCTGCTTCAGCAGAAGCCACTCTCATCCTTCTCTGTTGTCACTCTTATGTCCCAGCTCACAGTTACAAGAGAGTACCCATTGGGTCTCCTTTGTGTGAAATGTGGGGAAATCCCAGGCTGCATGGCTCTTCCTGAGCATCTGTCAAGTAGGCAAATTACCTGTCACAGGGAGAGGATTCAGGAGTTAGAGGGAATTGCATGCAAATGGCAAGAGCAATCAAAGAGCTCTAGTTCTCCCAGACCTGCTGAGGCTGAAGCCTGCAGTTGGCAGTGCACCTGCTTCAGTGAAGGGTGGAGCTGCAGCCATGCAATGGGTAAAACCTCACAGCCCTTCTCCTTCAAAGCCAAGCATCGTATTTTGCTCCAAAGCAGTTGTACCACCCACCCATGGAAGAGGAATCCAGGTGACTTCCAACCCAACGGGTAGGGACAGCAATCAGCAGGCAATGGAACCACTCATGTCTAACAGGAGCAGTAGCTCTTCAACGGTAGCTCACGAGCAGGAGCTGGCTGGCTTCCAGGGCAGGAATGACTCACAACCAGTTTATGGTTACCTGTGAGCCCTCATGCCCAGCTCTGGGATCCCCAGGGCCTGGTGTAGCAATGTCTGCTTCCTGAGTTCAGTGAATGGGAAAAGGTGCCTCACTCCCTATTGACGAGCCTGAATTAATCCTCTCTTGCCCTAGGTTGGAGGTAATACCAATAGCACCAAGCGCTCCCTCCTGCTGCATAACAAGCAAGTGTGGGAGTATCCTGGCCTGAAGGACCAGGCACATTAGCCTGACCTGCAAGTGATGTGTCTACATCAAAGAAGAGGTGAGAATAATGCATACATGCATAGCCAGCTACAGTGGCACCTCATAAAAGCGCCTGCTTGCCTCATTAGAGGCTCTTTATCTGGTAGATGGTCTCATTTGCCAATATAAACACACACTTGCTGGTGTGGAGACAAACACGGCGCGTTTAGTGCAGGAGAAACTGAAAGAGCAAAATAAGCCCAGCACATGTGGAGATCCCAGGAGAAGAGCACCGTCAGAGCCCAGGAGGACAGACCCAGCCATACGCCAGCTTAGTTCTTGCTTCGATTCCTCCTCTCACAGTCTCTCTTCAACCACAGCTACTTGAGGGGGAGAGAGACCAAGAGAAGTCCTTCTCAGTGCTAACTAGGGTCACATACAGTACATCAGGGCAGGGACTGTGGGAGAAAAGTCCCTCTGACTGTAAGAGAAAATCAGCTGTGTGATTGCCTGAGGAACCTGAACGTACAGAAATCTATAGGACCTGGCAAGATGCATCCCAGCATCCTGAGAGAATTGGCTGATGTAGTTGCCAAACCATTCTCCATGATATTTGAAAAGTCATGGCAGTCAGGTGAAGTCCTTGGTGACTGGAAAAAGGGAAACATTCACCCATTTTTTAAAAGGGTAGAAAGGAGGACTCTGGGAACTACTGACATGTCAGGCTCACCTCTGTGCCTGGGAAGATCATGGAACAGATCCTCTTAGAAGCTATGATAAGGCACATGGAAGACAGAGAGGTGATTCAAGACAGCCAGGGTGGCTTCACCAAGGGCAAGTCTAGTGCCATTATTGGTCACCTGACCAATCTAGTGGCCTTCTATGGTGGAGTGACTACCTCAGTAGACAAGGGAAGAGCTATGGATGTTGTCTGTCTGGACTTCTGTAAGGCCTTGGACATGGTCCCCCACAACATCCTGCCCTCTAAATTGGGGACATATGGATTTGATGGGTGGACTGTTCAGTGGATAAGGAATTGGTTGGATTGTAGCATCCAGAGGGTAGTGGTCAATGGCTCAATGTCCAGATGGAGATCAGTGCCAAGTGCTGTCCCTCAGGGGTCTGTACTGGGACCAGTGCTATTTAATATCTTCATCAGTGACATAGACAGTGGGATTGAGTGCACCCTTAGCAAGTTTACAGATGACACCAAGTTTAGTGGTGCAACTGACGTGCCTGAGGGACAGGATGCCATCCAGAGAACTGGACAAGCTCAAGATGTGGGCCCATGTGAACCTCATGAGGTTCAACAAGGCCAAGTGCAGGGTTCTGCAACTGGGTCAGGCAACACCTGGTACCAATACAGGCTGCGGGATAAAAGGATTGAGAGTAGCCCAGCGGAAGAGGGCTGGGGGTGAGGGTGGGTGACAAGCTGGGCATGAGCGGGCCACATGCACTCACAGCCCAGAAAGCCAACCTGGCCTGCATCAAAAGAAGCATGGGTCAGCCCTCTGCTGAGCTCTGGTGAGACACCACGTGGAGTACTGTGTCCAGCTCTGGATCCCTCAGTAAAGGAAAGACATGGACCTGTCGGAGTGAGTCCAGAGGAGGGCCATAAAAATGATGAGAGGGATGGAACATCTCTCCTATGAGGACAGGCTGAAAGAGTTGGGGCTGTTCAGCCTGGAGAAGAGAAGGCTCCAGGGAGACCTTACTGCAGCCTAGGGGTGGTAGATGCTCCATCCGTGGAAACATTGAAGGTCTGGTTGAATGGGGCTCTGAGTAGCTTGATCTAGTTGAAGAAGTCCCTGCTCATTGCAGGGTGGGGGTGGACTAGATGACCTTTAAAGGTCCCTTCCAACCCAAACTATTCTATGATTCTATGTTTGTATGATACTATGTTTCTATGATTCTATGATCAGCCTACACTGTTGGTTGGAGCAAGGTGATGAGACCTGTGACCCAGGTTCTCTGTGGTGTAGTGTCTCTAGAGACGGAAAGTTAGCTCTATCTTCACCCTCAGTCCACAGCTGGCCCTCACAACCCTCTCCTGCTTGCAACAACAGAGCAGCCCATGTGGGCCATGCTTCCTAGGAGATTTGCCATCACAAGGCGTGGGCCTCCTGGTCTCTCACAGCGAGAGGATATAGATGTGCAGTTCCACGTCAAAGCCATCTGTGGCTGCTCACTGCCAGCAAGAGCTGTGCTACAGCTGCATCTCCATCCAAATGCTGCTCTAGGTCAACACAGTGAACACCTTCCAGATCTGTATAGGGTTCCCACTCTTCCTTGAGCCCAGGAGTGCACAGTGGGGGGTGCAAGGCTTATCCTTCCAAGCCTCTTGTCCACATTGCGAGCCTGGTGAATGAATCCTACTTGCTCAATTTCCTGATAGGACTTTCCATGCCTGCACCCCAGCTGGCCAGCCGTTCCCCACAGCCAGCTTGCACACTTCTCCCAACTGCCTCTCCCTTGGAGTTGTGTGCAGTGGTTATTTTGGGAGTCAGAACATCAGCCCATGAGTGGTGAGTGAGTGAGCGAGCTCTTTTACTCATCCCAAGCTCCCCATCAAGTTCTTCAATGTGTGCAGGTTCTGGAAGAGCTCTCAGGCTGTTTTTATGAAGCAATATCTGTCTGGTTTTAGCTACGTGTGCCATCGGCCTGCTGGACTCTTTATAAAAGGGAGGGATTTCCCACCCTTCACTGAAAACTTTCACTGCTGGCAAGGGTACCCTGGTCTGGGCAAGATAGCCTCGGAGGGGATGGCTCTTGTCTTGATTTCTGAATACCGCTGACTCTTTGAAAGACAGGGTTTGCTGCTGGGTCTATGCCCTTAGAGCAGCAGCCCTTACCCAGCTAAATTCAGCTGGGGGAATTCCACCTGTAAGACGTGCAAGTAAGGGCAAAGACATCCTCTGCTTTGTCCTTGTCAAGTTTCTGCTCCCCAAGGCCTTGCTTTCTCTGTTGGTAGTTCCTGCATGCAGCAGCAAGTCTGCTCCCCATGTGTTTCACTAAAGCTGAGATGCCCACACATTTTTTCCATTGTGAACCTGGCTACATCCCTGCCAGCTCACGCAACCAGCTATTGTTAAGTAATTGTTTGAGTCATCCACTGAGCCCACGCCCAAAGCAGGCTTTTCAGATTTGACACATGGGAGATTCACTACTGTTGGCGTGGCTTTGGGGTACTCTGCCTCCTGCCTCCTCCCAGGAGGGCGACAGAAACGGCTCGGAGACACTCCAGATGGGCTAAATGTGGCCATTTTCATGCCCATCCTTAGGTTCCCGGCTCCCAGCCACCACCGACCCTTTTCTCTCTGTAACAGAAACTTAATATGATAGAGAAAAGCCACCAGATTGCCCTCATGCAGGAGCTTGCATTGGCATCCTGATGTTGCTAGAGATCAGAGGTCTCCCTTTCCCTCCCTATCCCCACTGTCATTACCAGGTAATGCAGAGCAAATATTAGAGCTGCTTCCTCCAGCGGTGATGATACCTCCTCCTGATCCCTGCTTGACATGTGGGATTTATAGTTCAATTTATGTTTGGCATGGTTGCTGCTCCCCAACTCCAGCAATTAGAGGATTTGAGAAGTGCATTATGGGGCCCTGATTTTTCATATGGTCATCCTGGCTGACGCCACCCTTTTTACCGCCTTTTTACATACACAGCCAAGATGCTCAGCACATTTTCAGAAGAGGCAAGATTAAAAACCCAACCAAAAAAAGCCCAGAAAAAAACCCCAAAGTGAATTACTAAATTTTTTAAGGCTAATACTTTATAGGGCTAGTATGCACAGGCCTGGGGCCTTCAAGATAATATAATCTAATACTCGGAGATCCCCTGATGAAAGGCACTATATATGCAAAGTGCTTTATAAACATTAATTAGTTAATGTTGAAAATTTTGCCCAGGGCAGAAAAAAAAAAAAAAAAAGAAAAAAAAACTACCAAAAACCCCCCTTCCCTCCCTCCCTCTAGTCCCTAACTCTACAAAGTTAATGATTCTGTGTGTGGAAACTTAGAGCACATTTTAATTTCTGTTTACTTCTGGGGAGATGGAAGCACTGGAAGTACTTTCATATACATTATGCTTCTGCAAGCGTTGGTAACATGGCTGCTTCTCCTATTGTGTGATTTAAGCTTCACGAATGAGGACACCTCGACATCTACAGCATAATCTTGACCACAGTGTTTGCAATAAAACTGCCCAAGCTCTACTGGCTCATCCCTTCATACTCTGTAATCACCAACCAACCCATGTGTGAAGGTCTTTGCAACGATAACTTTCATTCCAGGTCACCTTTCCAAACCTTGGGGAATCTTGAGCACAGGGCAGCTGGTTTCAGTGTCATCACCACATCATACATCATCACGTAATGTATGCAGAGAGAGCAATGAACGAAGTAATACACTTGTTAGTTATTGCAAAAGGAGGGAAACTGGACAGGTTGAAGGTTAAAGTAGACCTTTTGTAGCTTGTTACACGTAGGATGAAGTTTGTCTGAAGCCCACATCTGCACTGATCTGCTGGATGCTGCGTAGACCCCCGGCAGATTGAGCCAGAGCCACTTTCCACCACAGTCTCTCCTGCTACTTTCAGAGCAGCGTGCTCACCCCCATGCTTTGCAAAGCTTAGGGGCCCTTGTAGGCAACACTCTTCCCAACAAAACCTTCTTTGCATCTCCAACAAGGCCCTTCCAAGCTCTACTGAGTCCAAGCAGGTCTGCACCACACACGCTCCTAACACAAACCACCACACCAGCTTGCCTGGCTCTGGCTACTCTAGATTCATGTCCGTCAGCAAAAGACCAGCAGGTCCCTTGACCCACAGCCAGGATGGGTCACCACATCCCACTGTTCTCCTCCCAGCTGAAAGGGCGGTGGAGACACTGAGGGAAGCAGAGGCACAGGGAAACTGCCTCCCTGAAAAGCTAGTTGTATCTTCTGGAGCCCTTTTCCCCCATTTATCCTGCTTGAACCCCAAACTCAAACTCATGTCTGTTGACCCAGATATTGAAGTAAGTGTGCTTGATGGAGCAGGTGAAACCTCTTTGATGGAGTGGCAGAATGCAACCCACTTGCAGCAGCACAGTCTGGCCCAGCAGTGGTTTTCAGGGCTGGGTCACCCAGGTCCCCATGGCAGCGTCCAGACATGGGGGACCCCATGTGCCACCTGCTCTGCCAGCCAGGTTTCTGCATGTGGCTTCTCTGTCCCCCAGCACCCAAAGCAGCCAGCAGTGCCTCCCAAACGGTGGCCCTTCAGTGCAGCACGCTTTCCTCTTCTGGGTCCTGTGTGTCTCCAGGGCTGCTCTGGAAAGCCTTTTGGCTCCCAACGACACCACACTGTGAGACGTCACCCAGTGCAATCACTGCCACCTCTGGGCATAGTCATGGTTCGTCTGAATATCCGACTTGGGTGAGTTGTCTTGGGAGAGCTTTGCCTGTACACGAACACAAGACCAAGCTAGTGGAGAGCAATCGCTTACGCGCGTAGTTAATACAGACGTACCTGAATGAGCTAAGCTATACTTTCATCTGTGCAGTTAAGGATGTTTAATTTTAATCCTGTGTCAATGGGGAGGGGAAAAAAAATGGTATGAAGTTCTAATAAATAAATCATGCCACCGAGTGCTCAGATCAGCACATCCTTGCTAGAAGCAGTACAGAAAAAGTCGCCTTCCAGCACTGCAGACTGCTTTAAAACATCCCTTCAAATAGATGTTGTTGCAAGCCAGGGATACACCAGTGCTGTTGTGTTGACTTCACATCATGAAACGTTTGCCATTCTGAGGGTGTGCAACACTGAGGAAGCAGAAAAATGTGAAAAATTTAGCAGTTTTTGATGTTCGACTTGGGAACTCTTCAAGACCTCTGATTTTCCGAAATCATTGTGCATCCGTGCTCAGACAGCTTGGCTGCTTTCAGGTGCACCACGCTGGGCACCTGCCAAGGCAGCCGCCGAAATCACGAGTCTGCTCAGAAAACCTAGACGGGAGATTGCAATGGAAGAAGCTGTCTGCGCTGCTACTGCTGAAGCTACTGATTTTTACCTCCTCTGTTTTTAAATTACTTTGCGGCACTCTTTGCTCTGAAGAAGGCAACCGGACATTTAAAATGCGAGAGGTGCCTTTTGTAGTGCAACAGGCAAAAGACTTGATTTTCCTGGGATTTCTTGAGTGCTCAGACCCTGGTTAGGCTCCCAGGATAGCAACTAGCATGGGGAACTGTTGCGTCTCAGTCAGATGCTACCAATTTCACCACAGCCGTCCGTCTGTGCCGCAGCAGAATATTTGCAATATGTATTAGGACGAAAGCTGTTTACCACCCACTGATGAGCTTTTATGTGTAAAACGTCCCTTTCACTCTGTGCTGAAGCAGACACTTGCTTTGATAGTTATATTAAAAAAACCCCTTAACTTTGCTTCAGGATATTTATAACCAAAACATGCAGAATTATTGCAACATAAAGTCTGCTTCACTGGGTCTTGCTGATATAAAAAGAAAAAAAAAAGAAAAAGGAAGAAAAAGAAGGTTAATACGATAAAGAAAAAAAGACAGATGAGTACACTGAACACAGTTCAGATCTACAGCACTATATTGTCCCAGCAATGCCACCAATTCAATTTAAATCCTAAGGAAAAAGCTAATGCTATTGAAGCACTGCAAATTAACAACAGCCCTGGCCTTGTACATCTCCCCTCCACGACAACCGGCACATCAAACACCTTCGCTGCTCTGCGCCGAGACAGAGCGGAGGAAAAGTAGCATGAAAGTGAAATGGTTTCTCGTCCTTTGCTCTGCCAGAGGCAAATGCCAGCTCTCGCTGTTGTAAACTGTAAGGCAAGGCAATCTACAGCGTTAGGGAGAGAAAACGAATGCCACACTAGCAGGCAGGCAGGCGGGCAGGCAGAATGAGACAGAGGTATTTTTAATTGATGCTAGACGAACATAAATAGATGAGGCTGGCATTAAGCAGCACAGCCCTTTTTCTCTCTCTGCCAGGTACCCATTTACCCGGGCTCATAACCAAAGGCCAACATGACATCAGAAGCCCTGTGGTGTTTTGCCTTTGGGCAACAGCCGGTAAAACTGGTTTCATCTGGCAGATGAGCGTGTGAGCTGAGGTAATTGGTGTGTTCTTTTCTGCCTCAGATTCCTTATCTCATCCTGAATATTCCCATAACCTCCCTTTTTCCAGCCCTTTTGTTTCTCAACAAAAAAAATATTTACATTGAAATAAACAGTGGGAGTCTCTAGATCGCATCTCGGGGAGACACAGGTGCCGGTAACTTTACAACAATGAGCAGCACAATGACAGCTGCAGAAAAGATAAGCTGGAAACGGGGGACTTCTTTCTAGTGGGTCGTCTCCCACTGAACAGAAGGGGTTTGAACAGATACCATTTGATAAAGGAGCCTCACTCAAAAACAGCTGCTGCTCCATTTTTCTTTCACTCCTGAGATCGGTTTGGATTATTTCTCTGTGGTGTTTCGCAACAGAAGAATAAAAAACATTGGAATGTGATGGGAGTACACCGTGTAGGTTTCTACAAACCAAGGCTGGAAAGAGCCAAGGCTGCCTATTTCTAGGGCTGCTTTAGCAGTGCTTTGCCAGCGCAGCCATCCCAGGTTATGCAGAGGTTGATGGGCTTCCTGTGGGCATCCCTCACACCAGTCCCTGCTTTGCTGGCTGAGGAGAGCAGGGGCACAAAAGAAATCCTGCCAGTAAAAGCATATTTTCCACCATATCACTGAATGTACATTATGGGGGTTTTTCTGTTAGATTAGTTATGTGGGTGAGGAGCCTCACGCATCGTAGCTATTGGTTTGGGATGGTCACAGCATGTCTACAGGATATACACGCTCAGAAGACTGCCGTGGGGCAGCTCCACAGTCAGGCAATGGGTGACTGTTTAAGCTGGGTGCTGGGACAGACATTTCTAGCTTGCCCGGAAGACGTGAACTTCTACAAGCTGCCCTGCAAATAAGTTGGAAGGCAAAAGATTTTCTCCTTCCTTCCAAACATACTACTGATAAATATAAATGTAGCAGAAGGACTGGGCATGATGCCTAGCAGAGACTCGCTGGAGATAAGGTTCCTGTCCTGACACGTTGGATCAAAACAGGTAGGATGCTGCCTCCATCATCTGTAACATGAGGAAATGTAGTCTGCTTTTCAGAAACATCATTCTTTCTACCTACAGGTCCCACTGGAGCTGGGGGTGCTGGTGGAGCGTGGAGTAGCTTGAGAAATCTGGCCACAGACAAACCCAGATGCTTAGTTTTAGCCTCTCATGTTGAAACATTTTGGATGTTTTCCCCCTGCTCCCTTGGAAATCACTGGTGAAGCTTCCCACCGAGGTTGAGCTGGACCCCAAGTCTGTCAACCCTGGCCTATATTAAAAGGGAGAAGAAAATACAGAACATCATAAGATAGAAAAGGCAGCCTTTAACCTGCTGAACAAGGCTAAAACACAAATCTAGTGGTTATGTTAAACAGTCCAAATGAAAATTATCCAAATGTACAGGATTATAGGAGAAGAAAGGAAACAGACGACTGGAAAGAGATGATGAAAAATGGGTTAAGAGAGGAGGAAGATATAAAAGGTGGGAAAATCCACTCTGGGATGAGGGAGAGGCCAAAGAAGATGTGAAAGCAGGTGAGAAGTGGAGGAATGTCGGTGTGAAACGCAGGAGGTGCTGGGTGCAGGGACGAACACAGGGGCTTTAACATCAGGGTATGAGCCACATCAGTGACGTGAAGAGACACCCCTGAGGAGCACCGATACCTCCAGAGAGGCTGGAAACTGTCTGGGCTGTTTGTGGTCTCTCTGGAAAAAAGACATAGGGGTAATGGGGCAGGGAAGGAATGGAGGAGAGTCCACCTATCCTGTCCACCCTGCCCCAAGCACCAAACCCAGGCAGGTGCTCCAGGAGCCCCTGCATTTTCTTGAGGGGCTTCAGGGCTTCCTGCAGGACAGAGGAGCACAGGGCAGGGGTGCGTGGCACAGTGAGCAGGGCAGACCCAGGTGGGTCCTCCACTGTTGAGAGGTACCTGTGCTAACCTGGGTGGGCGGCTGTCCCCAAAGACCCAGACCCGTAACTGCCAGGCAGCTCTGTGATAGCACGCCGTGCTCCCTGGCCACCAGGTTTCAAACCAGCATATGAAACTGGGAGCACAGTTTTGACCCATCCTTCTGTTCTTGTCCTCTCTCCTGCACTCAGAAATTTTTGGCTACAGTTTGGCCAGAGTGTCAGTAGCAGAGCAACATGTTCCCCCCCTGCTTCCCCTTCCCTTCAGTGAAACACTCACCCTTACACTGCTTTGGCAAAGAGACAAAAGCCTCAGATTCAGAAAACACATTTTGGACTTTTAAGAACAGTGAAATGAGGCAGCTGCCCATTGTGGGAAATTTAGCTTAATGTGATACTGAATTCAGCTGTTTAATACACCCAGATGCTTCAGCAGTGAGTGTATTAAAAAAAAAATTCTTCAATAAATAACAGAGATGTGAATAGGTTTTTTTTGTGTTTCCTTTTTTAATGAAAATGGCAAAACAGTAATTTGCTACTGTACATCTGCATCAGTTATTTAACATGACATCTTGCTGTAGTAATAATCCATCAACATCCAGTATTACATATGGATTCATAAAAAGGTTTATGCTTGTGTTGGTGCATTTGCTGTCTGCCAAACCAATTATATACATTTTACAATAAATTATACATATTGAACTGAGAACCTGCTGTGTTAATTGCTCACATTTTTATAGGGGAAAAATGTGGTCATGGAGTGATTTTTCTTTTTAAGCATATTGAAAACACGGCAGAAGAAGATGCTGTCTTCAGTTTTTCAGAGCTGAAAAATCAATGTTTAGCCCTACCATCAGTAAAACAAACAAAAAAATCAGGAAAAACGAACTTTGGGGATGCTTCTCACCCCTCTTTTCTTTAGGCATCTGTGTCTTAGCTTGGTGAGCTATGGAAATATACGAATGATTTCAGTACTGTGGGTGTCCCATTGAAACAAAGACTGAACTTCTACTGTACTGATGGCTAAGGACACCCTGAAATGCCATCCCAAATCAGGGCCCCACAAGGGAACTGTGAGGAGCACTGGATCTACCTTTCTCAAAGCTTTGCTGTTCATTTGTTCGTTCTTCGGCAACAATGTCATGTAATTATGAGCTGCAGCT
Organism: Numenius arquata; assembly: GCF_964106895.1. NCBI lineage: Eukaryota > Metazoa > Chordata > Aves > Charadriiformes > Scolopacidae > Numenius > Numenius arquata. The sequence goes on along the minus strand of NC_133579.1, from coordinate 17,925,303 downwards.
TCGCTGTTCACAGACTTTCTATGAGTAATACTTTAAATATAGTTTATTACATCAAGCTCAGCACTGGCACCCGATGGCTTTCAACCCCCATTAGGACTGAATCCCTGTTCAGTTTCCTACTGAAAAAAAAAAAAAAAAAGTTGTAAAAGATCTCTTTTAGTTGAAATAAAGGAGAGGATAGAATTAAAACCCCAGATAATACAACAAGGGGAGGAAAGCCAAATGAAGTCTTACTTTTAAGAAGATGCAAGACAATTGTGATGCCCCAGAAATAAGCAGCGTAACTTAAGAGTGACACTTGGAGGAAGAAATGCATTTGTGGCTTCTCTGGACCTCTGAGAAGTGCAAGGAAGCATGAAAGACCTTTCCCTGCTGTTTTTCATTTTTGAGGCAACACACGCAGCCTATTCTGTTTCTGACGCCACTCGAAAGGCTCTGTTTTTATTTATGCTTGGTTTATGAGAGTTGCTAGTTGGCACTTGGGAGAAGAGCTCTTCCTGCAAGAGAGTATCATCAACTTCATCCTACTGTGTGGAGTGCAGAAGTTCTCCTTTCCTGCACCTCCCAAAGCAAACCTTTCCTCAGGCTCTGCCCTGCACAGTTTCTTTCAAAATACAATTAAATGCCAAGGTGGGGAAATGGTCAGACACAGAGTGCATATTCATTTTTTAGAAAAACAGTCATGTCTTAGTGTAAATAATGGTTGTTTCTGAAAAAAAAAAAACCACAAACAAAAAACTACATATTGTTTCTATTTCTTTTGATGAACTTTCTGAGATTCCATAGCATATGTCAGACAAGACAGAATGAAGTGATGGCCAGGTAGAAGATTGACTTTGTAATTAGTGTACAGATGGTGTCAGGAAAAAGTAATAAGAACATAATCTGCAACAAAACAGGCTTTTTTCAGGTAGTCTTCTTTTTTGGCCAGCATAAAGTGGCTGACCTGTATTTTTTTGTTGCAGTAACAGGTGTAACAGTTAAGTTTTTCTTTAAAGAATGAAGCGATCAAGATAATTTTCTCCTCCATGGACATTCACTCAAATTACTGTCCTTCTCTCATTCTGGCATACTAAGGAAAAAGTATGTGCTAATCACTTCCCCACATGTACATTTTGTTTGCCCTCAGCGTTTATCAATCCCACATTTTGCCATTGCTACCCTGAATTAACAAGTGGCACACAGAATACAGACCTTATACCAGAGTTGCCAGTGATGCTAAATGCTTCACCTATGACATTGCTGCTTACCATTTTTGATGACTTATGGCTTCGTTTTCCCACATTAAGACCCTTTCTTGTTTGCACAGCGTTCTTCCTTCCATATGCTACTTCCACCCTTGCAGAGCTGAGTTTGCACTGCAGCGTGGCAGGACCGGGGTGCTGAGCCCTCCATCCAGCTAACTAACTATTCAAGCATGCACTAATTGTCACTTGGGGACACAGCTGGCCCATCCCACTAATGCCCTGCTCACACCCCTACGTGCTTTGCCAGCACCCTCAGCCCCCGGGAGACCCCAGTGCCTTTCCATGACAGGCTTCGATGCCCTTCTCCGGTCTGCTTTCCCTGGTGTAATTTTTTTAAAGGGGTCTTGCTGGTTTATTCCATGTGCTGGGAGCACCAGGCTTACAGTAACGTGTTTCATGCAGATAGTGCTTCTCCTGGCCCGGACACACACTTCTGTAGCCAGCACTATCGTCTCTGGAAATTTTTTGCACTACTGGCGTGTTGCTCTGTAGAACGAAGAGGACCTTGATTAGTGCCAAGTAGGGGGAAAGAGCCACATTTCACTCTCCCTGACAAATCTTTCAGATCTCAGTCAGTCCAATCCTCTTGGAAACAACAGAAAAACAGAGGTTGAGGCTTGAAGGGATCTCTGAAGATCACCTTGTCCATCCACCCCCAGCTCAAGCAGGGCCACCTTGAGCCAGTTGCCCGGGACCACGTCCAAATGGCTTTTCAGTACATGCAGGGACCTGGTGGACCTATGCCTGGAGGATCGCCTGAGGGTAGAGCAGGGAGCTGGGGACCCAGGACACCTCGCTGCCAGCAGCACCCCTCCCATCCCTGCTGCTTGGGCAGCCCCCAACAGTGGGTACAGGAGCTGCCCCAGCCCTCGGCCCTCCCTCGCTTCTAGGAGGTTACAGCCACGGCAACTTTGGGGTGGTTTCTCCTCACTGGTGCTGCTCTTGCAGTACTCACTCGTGCAGCAAGGTCCAGCTAGCTGGGGAAGACACCATTAAAAGGGGCCCCTTGGTCACCCATGTCAACTGGTCACCACACCTGCTGCGCAGAGCACCAGATGAGACTGGCTCAGCTGAGACTGCTGCAACAAAAATAAAGCCAAGCCAAACATTGAGGACAAGTCAATGCCCTAGTTTTTAATGACATGCATTGCAAGAGGTGGTTCGTCTTGCATTGCAGCTGTTATCAGGCCAATGAGAAAGACAATAAAAAGCAACAACCAAGGATGTGGCTAAATCTCTAAAGTTAAAAAATAGAGGTGTGTTTTAAATGAAATCATGCTAGCTAAGAGATGCTAGAAAAACACTAAGATGAAAAGTAACATTTACTACCAATACGTGCAGAAACATCTTGCTTCTCAGCTCATCACAATATGGCCCCGTATCACGTCTTTGATAGCTCTCATGGAAGAGATTAGAAAAACAGGGAACAGGAAAGAGGCTTTTCCTAAATGCTTTGAGGAATGCATATTTTTTCCCTAACAAAACAAACTGTATGCTCTTCTGATTGATTTATTATCTCAGCAGTGCCCTTGGGGCTCAGTGGATATATTAACATTAAGCAGGTAAAGACTTAAGAATACTCGAGCTTACAGCAGAATTGCAGATCAGACTGATTTCTGCTGTTTTATGGTGAAAAACCAGAAATGCTTTATTAAATTTAGGGGAAAAGACAGTTGTGTTTAAAGGTGTCGGTGAGAAGGTGGTGAGACTACACGTGGCAGTGAATTCACTGTCAAGCCAGTGCATGAACAACTGGTTTGGTCTCACCGAGAAGGTCCTTCCTCTGAGCCTGACATTCTCCAAGGAGCGACTGGGCGACTTTTCCCTTTCAGAAAGTGGCAGATCAATCAGGAATGAACTTGAATGCATGAAACACGTTAAACCCACCAAGTTACATGTGCTGTATTTGATTTTTCTTAAACAGTGTTTCTTTGTACTTCCTCGCTAGCCTTCAAAGTACTCCAAGTACCCTGCTCATGCACTATCTGGTTTCAGGCAACCAGCATGGCAGTTTGCCTGAGCTGAGAAAATATGCTTGAAGTCTGCATTCACAGGCGGCTTCAACATCCTAAGGAAAATGCTTTGTTTTTGTAGCCTGAAAGTATGTCACAAACATGAATAGAATTATACGCTCGCTCTCCCTCGCCCTCAATCCTCTTTACCTTAGGAAAAAATTATACACTTCCAATTACAGGGCCAGTTAAAATCAATACAAAGGTGGGAGAAAAGAGATCATTTTTCTTATGGAAGTAACTGTTTTCATTAATTTTTCATTAGTCCTGCTTTTGTTGTGCTATCCATCACTGAAGGAGCTGGTATGCAGTAGATTACATTTAGGTTATCTTACATGCTTCCAGGATTTAGTAGATATTGCCTGATAAAGCTGCGAGCTTTATGGCTTTAACTTACATCTATCAATAATGCATCAGAAGAGAATTTTTCTGCGGAACAGCTGTCCCTGAGCCAAGCAGCTTTCCCCTGGAATAGCTGCACTGGTTACAGCTGAGACGATAGCACAGCTTTTAAACTAACTCATCCAAAGGCTACCACTGCGGGAAAGAGGAGCAGATGCTTAAGGAGGAAGCTAATCCGTGAGGGTTTGAGCTCTAGTTTCCTGCTGTTGTCATTTTTATTTTGGAGAGTTGGAAGCCAGGAGCCAGCTGTGCTTTCCTCCGTCTCAGCGACCACACCTGAAAAGCATTCCTGCCATCCACCATCCTGGCGCGTGTCAGGATTTTGTTGTGATCACTATATGAACGACCAAAGCTCTTTCGCAAATTGCACTGGAGCTTTTTTTTTATTTCCCTCCCTCGCCCCCATAATACCTGAGTTCTGTGGTAAGGAACCAAAACATCCTAAACAGAAAATTATAGTCACTACTGAAGAGCTGAGCCAGAGGAGGGATATGAAAACACCAGCAGATCCTACTTAAAACATGAAAGGTAAAGGAAATTTTATTTCATTTATCTTTCTCTCACTTGGGAAGGAATTAAAAATAATAATCCCAAAGGTACATCAAGCCTAACACGGCTGTCATGTTACTTAAGCTTATTCAGACATCTCAGGGATGCTTGAATAGCTTGCAACTCTCAGTTTTAAAAAAACACGTGTCATAGCACCTCACCGATTCCAGCCTCTTTCTGTACTGCAGGAGGGCTTGTGAAAGAGGGTGGCCGCAGCGCGTGACTCTCGAAGAGCAGCTTGCCACCCGGGCGGTTGGAAGCCAAGCCTCTGCAGCCTCCCCAGCTGCAAGATGAGCTTATTGCCACCTTCTTCTCTTACAGGTAGAGGGATGCTTAATTGAAGGTTTGTACAATGCTTTGAAGAGACCAAGCACGATGTTAGGGCCAAAACTATTAGTCTTGAGCTGCCCAGGCACAGCCCCAACCAGAAGAAAAACAAACCTCCTGAACTGGAGAAAGTGAGGGGAAGAATTGCACAGCTACTTTTGTTACTTATCTGACAAAAAAAAGTGTTTAACGTGAGCCACCTTGAGCCTAAGTATTGATTCAGAAGCAGCAAGGATTAGTGAAATCATGGCTACAGATCTTCAGAACTAGTGTTCTTCACAACTCTGGTTGATTTGTCTTCTGTTTTTGCATTGAGTGTAATTGCTTGGCAGTTAATCAAACAAAGTATCAACCATCCATTGGTGATCCCTGCTAAGCTCCCCAGTTTGCACTAAAGCCAGAATGAGTTCCAGGGACTTCGGCATGCGGAGTTTTTATTTTAAGTCAATGCCCGAAGTGAGGTGTGCACTCGACAGGTCACTGCCCTGCCCTTTAGACTGCATCCTAATGGTGAGCAGGCAAGGCCAGCCATCCCACACGACGTGCTTTCCTCAGGAAAATTAATAACACCACTGACAAGCTACATAATAGAACAGAAACTAGAATACCATTTGGGGTTATAGATGAGATCATTTATCAGTCCAAACTCCAGAGCAGAGAGACAAATCTCCTCTCCTCTCTCTCTCTCCCCGGACCAGCAAGCCAGAGCTGTGCTCCAAATATCAGGAGATGGGGCTTGCTGGGCTGTGTGAGGGCACGGACACCCCACGCTCCCTGAGGGGCACAAACCCAGCCCGTTCACACCAGCAATGGACTCTCCAAAGAGAAGAGCTCATGGACATACAGTTTCAAGGGGGCTGAGAGAGAAGAGTCTGATCAAACCCCATTTCCTCTAACCTGCAATGGAAAAAACCTGTATTTTTAAAAGCAACGCGCAACAGAGATGAGGAACAATTGCTGTCAATGCAAGAATACCGACAGCCATGCATCTTCTCATAATCCCCCAATTACACTAATCTGTAATCAGTTCATAACTTGGATGTGGGGCAAGTTCACCATGAATACAGAGGGCAGAAGATGGGATCCGGCCCATAATATCTGACATCAATTGAAAAACAATATACTCTTCATTATTTTAGGGGACACAACAACATACTAAGCCCCTAGCCTTAGTGGAAAACTAAGGAAACGTGGAGAACTGCAGAGATTCAAGGAAAAGTGGATTCCTCCCCAACTGTCGGAGGACACCTCCATTTCTGGAGCTCACCCTTGTACAAAGAGAGGATGCTTTGGCAGGTTGGCTCTAGGGTTCTCCCCCCAGCCATGGACGTTATCAGCCTGGTTACCAGCTAGCAGCGCTAGCTCAGCTTACAAGGGGATGAACTTTTGTGCTATGTGCCTGCATCTTTCTTTGGAAATGGGGTAGGGATGTAATTTTAGCAGTTTCAGTGTCAAATAAAGAATCCCAAATGCTGTCAGTTTGGGGGTCTTCAATAACTAGATCAATGAGGTAGCAGCCAAAGCCAACATAGGGACCTGATGCAGTGTATTGATTTTTGGTGGTGGCGATCCCTCCAGACCCTCAAGAAATAATAAACCACTCAAACTGAAGTCTGAGAAAAAGCAACTGGTCTACAAGCCCTGAGGATGTCTTGGTTTCATTTCCACTGTAAATAAACCTCAGGCAGCAAGAATGCCTACATACAAATACCAGTTGTCCCTAGAAATAATTCATAATATAGAATTCCACAGTCAAGAAATGACAGATGGAAATAAATGCTTTTATTTCTCTGAAAAATTAACCATTGGTCAATAAAAATTCTTTTCTCACCTCCCAAAATCAAATCCTTCCTCCACGAAGTTACCAAAAATGTGAACGCTAAAGAAAAACACACTTGACAAGTCATTTGGGTGACAGTAAAAACCCTGTAATTAGTATAGCAATCAATTTTTAAAGGTTGCTGCAAAAAATTATGCTCATGAACAAAATGTTTCTCTTCAAATTGAAAGCAGTGCCTGTTTAGCATGAAGAAAAATAACTGAATGGGTGGCTCAACTTCCATGTTTTTTCAGAGGGTGGTAGGTTGTCACCATTGGATTTTGTTACAGAGTCTATTGGGCATCAAACCCCAATACCTCAGGTACACCTGCTTGTGCCACTCAATCGCAGACGTGATCAGCTTGCTTCTAGATATGTGGCAATGGAGAGGAAAAACATTTGCTGGGTCAGGCTACTTGGCCAATACAATAAATTAGCAGCACTTATTTACAAATAGTGCTTCTGGAAAGAGAGATTAAGCTAGTGACTAAGCGGGAGTTCACTTTCTCCGGAGCAGGATAAATTAACTCAAGTCTTCAATGGGACGCTCACAGTGTGAAGGTTCATCCAAGGTGCCAGGATCCATACTTACGTTATGTAGCTGTTTGGTACATTAAGGAGACAATAGGGGAAGAGTTAAACCCTGGGTGGATGGTTATCACAGAAATCCAGCATTCATGTTGCCAAAAGAAAGGGTGAAGACTCAGTTCCTCTGCCTGTGTCTCATTGTGGGAAGGCGTGCTAGGTGGCATCTGCAATCTCTGTGTGCCCACAGCATGCAGCTTCTCCTGGCAGCTGCTTAACCAAGTTGCTGAAGTACAACGTTGGCAGCTACTGTTCACTGCAGCTCTTCCTCTTGTTATTAAATACAGCACCACTGATAGCATAAAATGGAGTCATACTTTTTAATAAAAAAATTAGATAAATTTAAACTATTGTACATGTCAAAATTACTAACCTCCAGAAGAGAGCTGACCACAATCTGGTCCTTCTTGGTTCCCCCTACTTCCCCCCTTCCTGGATATATTGCTCATTTGTCTGTTGATCAGTTTTTCTAAAGAACATTGTAAAAACACATGGTTAAAAGCCTCAATTACAAACAGGACTAATCAGATTTGCTCTCTAAAAATCTACATCTAGCTTATTCCTGCACACATTTTTCATCAGCCATTGCTTTTTTCAGTCATGACCTCTTACTTCATGACCACACTGTACTTGCAGCAACATTTACATTCAGGGTCTTGGGGTGATTCTTGACCCCATCAACAAGGAACGTGGGCTTGGTGGGAGGACGACCGGCCAGTTAGAGATTTAGGAGGAGCACAGAGGTGTTATCGAGTTGGACAAGTACGGGCTGAGCAAGCAAAACCACCGGCTGAGCACAACCTGCCGGCTTTGGGAGCATATGCCTGTACGTAAAACACGGCGCCTGGCAGGGCAGATCTGGAAGTGAGAGTACCTTTAGGCTTAATGGACAGTGTAAACATATTCCCAGATATGCTGTGGAGGCCCCAGAAAGTGAGGATCCACCTGGAAGCTCAGGGAAGGTTTCGGCAGTGAACAGTCTCTGGAACATCACATTGCCTTGTACCACTACCTGTGTACTTTCAACCCATACCGGTACCCGTATACTCTCAACCCAGGGGGACCAACACCCATGTGCTCTCAACCCACAGGGACCAGCATCTTTTTCAACATCGCAAGTTTCATACCACTTCCAACAGCTTGAAGATCTGTTAAAAATATTTATTTCCCAGGGTTTTAGCTTTCCGACTTCTATGCAAACTAACAACCAAATTGTGGGCAGTAAGAGCAAGCATTTGTTTATTTTTTAAGAGGACTACTTGCTGCTAATTGAAAACAAGCATTTCCAACGGCGAAGCTGTTCCAGTACCGTGAATAGACAGATCAGTGTCACACTGAAGATCTAATAACCCGCTAATGAACCTTAATTTTTGGAGCCCCTGTATCCCCCCCCCATTTCCACATTTCAATAATTTCAAAACCATTGATATGTGCTGCCAGAGAGTTATTTGTGTGCCCTCTGACATATTTTAATAAAAAACAGAAAAATGGTAGCTTTTTTTTTTTCCGAGTTATCAGACTATATTAAAAACCTTGTTACATGTATTTAACAATGTCTTTTTTTTTTTTTCCTTTTCTTAAATAAATAGCAAAGTGTCACCAAAATGAACGGAACGCCGGCACCATTGCGTCAATAGAAACTTCCATACTAGGATGAATACACAGTCATATTCTGGAATATTGCATAAAAAGATACTTTGGAGGAAAGGTGGTGGTTGCTGGTGCGTTTTAGGTGGTGAAAGCCTCAACCCGTGAACGGTCCGTGCAGCGGTATCGTGCAGTGGCACCTTTGCAAAATCTCACCGGCCGGAACCGAACCAGGCGGCTGCAGGGGTGGCCTCGGTGAGACTCCGCAAGAGAACACAACTCGCAGGACATCATCGACTCACCGCTCGGCAGCCGATGGCGTAAGGCGAGGGGCTGACCATCTCACTCTCTAGGCAGAAGAACACTAGCTCTAAACGAGGGAAATGAACAAGATGATTAAAAACAAACTGGCTGACTAACACTCAGCAGGGCAAGGGCTTGGAGAGCTGAAGCTGCCGACTCCTTAGTCAAGAGGGAAGGATGCAACTACCCACTGTTACATTGAAGGTTACAAGAACCAGGCGTCATTGTTTTTTTGATGGGTTTCCCTGGGCTGAGCTGGTGATATTTTTTTTCAGTCTGACCAACAGCCTCTCTTCAAACCGGGACAAAGCTTCTTAAAAAGGTCAGCGCTGAAGGAAGACGAGCAACCTGTGGCACGCCAGACAGATGCCGCAACGGCCTCTGCTGCCTTTAACTCACTCCCCCGTGCGTGGGCAGCGCTGCCTGCCTGAGTGTAGTGGGCGAGCTAAACCCCACCTCTCTGCTTCTGTTGGCTTAAACCAGACCCTCGTTATTTTAAACAGAGTTTATTGTATTTAATACATTATAAAATTTGAAAAAATTGTAGGAAAGCAGCAGATTCAAACCAGAGCATCTCTACCAAATATTAATTATTCTGGCCCCCTTTGAAAAAACACAAAACAAAACAAAAACAACAACAAAAAAAAAAACCTCATTCAAAAGAAAAGTTAACCTTTCACATCTGTGAGGGCAGACAAAAAGTGTGCGACTTCTGTACAAACTACATTTAAAATTTCAGTCGACTAGCTTTCCAATGCAATGGGTGGTCGTCTCCTGAACACCTGCCCATCCACCTCTAAAAAAGACAGACATAAACCTCCATCTGCAAATAAAGTTGAGTCAAGGTGTGTACACATTAAAAAGTGGATGGCTGTTTGGCAATGGAAAATGGGTGGAGAGTTGTCTATGTATCCCCCAATGGTAATGGCTTGTACACCGTTAAGTGGGCCCCAGAAAGGCCTAGGACACTTAATGGCCATCACAGCACCAACCTCATCTACCACTTTTTTTGTTGTTGCATTTCCTACCCTTTGACATATACATACATATATATATGTACATACATACATATACATACATATTTTTTTATATATATGTGTGTTTGTGTGGTTTTTTTTACACCTTGAGGTTATTATTATTATTACTACTATTCCAAATGTTCCCATATGAATTCAGGTGTGGTCTCTATATTTGATATAAATGTGTCTTTTATTCAATTTTAGTTCCAGGACTTGTTTGGAGTCCAAACTGCACATGAAATGTCCCCCTTTTTTTTTTTTTTCCTCTCTCTTTGCCTTTTTTTTTTTTTTTTTTTTGCATAAAGAAACATGTCCATTTTAGTCCAGAGGCTCTTGCTTTATTCGAATGACGGAGGGTGCACGAGATGTCCTTCTGAGTTCTCGTCTCAGTACGTATTCACTGAATTGGGAAGAGTCCACCCCACCTCCACATGAGCCAACAATCTCAAACCCTCTTTGCTGTAACCTCTCAAGTACCTGCAAAAAACAAGAGGAAACAAACACCAGTGTATAAGTAATTACACAGACTATTTGCTGTCCCAGGATGCTAACTGCTGTTTTTAAATGGATCCAGCTAGGACACAGAAGTGGTTACACAGACCCACTAACTGGTTTCCTCAGCTTCGTTGTATTGGACTGTTTTCTGCTGACTTTGGTCACTGAGCAATAAGAGATAAAATGAAAGAAAATACATTTGGGGTTTTTTTTTGGGTTTCTTTTCTTTTTTTTTTTTTTTTAGTAGTGTTAAATACAGATTTCTTCTGTCCACAGAACATGCCTGGAAAAACATTCTCTGCTTCACAAGATTTACAGTACAACAGGGCAAATACAGGATTCCATAGCAGCCATTGGGAGATGCTGAGCAAACACCTCAAGTAAACGGTGATAACGCAGATACTGTGCTCAGAATTTCAGAAAAGTTGCCATTGTATTTTCTAGACACTTAAAACCCAACCGTGATCACAAAGATCTGTGGCTACAGTTACCTGTGGTAAAACCACCAACCTTTTAACTTTAATTATGGGACAAACGAGTTCTGCCTATTCACCTTCTTTCCTCCCTTTTCACAACCCGAGTGTTGCTTCCAGTGGGAAATACAATGGCAACAAGAAAAAAAAATTAAAAATAAGAGTCAGGCAGTGCTCCCGGAGTGGCAGAGGGATGCATCCACGCAGCTCACCCAGCAAGCGATGGTACAAAGACCTCGGCTCCCAGCACCAGCTCCAGGCTGCTACAGCTATAAGCACGGTCTCCTTCCATACCACTATTCCACTATTTTATTTTAATTGCTTGTATTCATGCTGTTCTACTGTAACTGCAGGGCTGAGGCGTTCTTTCCCTTGTTTATACTCTTTGTTACTTTTATCTTCTTTACCTGTGTTCTGATACCTGGGCTTCCTTCGCCTCACCTGTGAGGGAGACCCTTCCAGGACTCCACCAGGGTCAGCTGTGATGGCGACCAGCCCCAAGGGGAGGTGGACACCCCTGCACCCCACAGGAGGTGGGACCCTCTTTGTCCACTGTGATCGGATCTCACTGGGGTTGTGTTGGGAGTGGGTGCCTACCGAGCCTTTCCCAGCTATTTCACCAATTAGCAAATTGGCTTGCAGGAGTGCTGGGACAGCAAGGGCAAGCAGAGCGGCAGAAGGCTGCAGAGGACTGGGGTGGGGAGAGAAGCGAGCTGTGGTTTAAAAACGCCTGAAACAAGACACGCCACGTCTTTACATGTATTGCTTCAGGTCGGCAAAAGTCTTTCCAAAATACCTGAGCACGGCTAATTGCACAGCAGACAAATGTCAAAAAGAAGAGGGTGGGAAAAGAGACTCAGAAGCAATTGCACCATAAAACATCTGTGCAATTTTTGTTTATTCTGATTTTTAGCTTTTAACAATATTAGCCAAAATCCCCCAAATATGCCTCAGTGCAAGCCACTGAAAAACAGAGCAGGATAACTTAGGTCATGGAAAAATGGTGGCAATTATTAGGAAACTAGTCCAGCCCTGGGAAAATCATTTAGTCTACAACCTCATTCTCCAGGTCTACTGGTAGTCCCTGTTCCTCCTCACATTGTTATTAGGACTGGAAGGTGCTTATGTCCCCCAGAAATGAAAGATGCAGCATTAGAAACATGGGATCATCATCTCTCTTGAAGCCTGGGCATATTTTGCCACTCTGACTCGGGTTTTTCGCATCAGTAAATACGCTTGGCAATTCTTATTTAGTGACAAAAATGTGAATATCAGGGTAAGAGAGAAACTTCTGAAGGATACAGCTGCTTTGACAACTATTGTATGACGTGTGGCTAAATAACCCTCCTTGAAAGTCCTATCTCTTTCCAGTTGTAATCTTACATGTAAGGCTGTTCTAAATTTGCATTAGTCACTAGGACAAAACAACTTTCATTCCAGCATGACAGTGAAGGCCAGTAAGACACAACTGTTCAAGCATAACATGGGTTAACCGTATCTCGATAGGTCTAGATAGGTCTCTCCAGACTCCTGTGTTAAGCGCTAGCTCACACGCAGTGCCTGGTGAGCCCTCCATGCGTCCCTCTGGGGAGGGAGCAGAGCAGAGCTTCTCCACCTGGACAGCAGAACCCAGCAGATGGACAGATGCCCAGCTCAGCTTCCAAGTGTCTTCTCTGTAAGGACTCACTCGTGAGCCTGGAGCATTTAGGAGGTGTTTCTAAACCAAACAGCATCAATAGTGCTAATGACAATTCCAGATGTGAAAAAGTGCTTTCACTCCAAAGTGCTGGCTGTGCAGGATGTGCTAACTAGGTGGAGACAGGTGTGTGAGGTTGGTTGTTTTTAACCAATAGAGGATAAACCAGATAACACTATAATTTATAAGTTTATTATAATTGTTCCAGAAATTACCTGCATTTGTCTCCCAGATTTTTCCTTATCTATTTCATAACAGCTACTCATTTTAGATATTGCTACATCCTCTGCTATGCTACAATAAATTAGGAAAAACTGCTGAAAGTGAAAGAAAAGGGTCTTCCCTGAGACCCCAGGAACAGATGGGTCCCTATTTGCAATAAAGCAGATGTGCCTTTGTTTTTGTTACCTCAGCAAGGAGGAAGACTGAACATGTTGTCTTCATCCAAAGTAAAACGTATATGGTGATTTATTCAAGAAGTATTAGGGAGGTCTTTATCAAATGCAAAAGACCTGGAAAAAACGATACACTTGTTTTTAAACCACATCTGTGATAACTTCCACCATACCGTACCCTCCACATTACACGCCTTGCCTTCTCCTGTGGCTGCAGGCTGCTCCCTTCTCCAGAAATACTGGGTATCATTTCAGGAGGAAGGAAGAGGAAGGTGGCTAGCTGTGTTCTCCCTCTGTGGAAGGGTGTCCCTCCTTTCAGTATTTGGCCAATACTACTGTCCAGTTCTGTCCTTCTCACATTGATTTCTCTTTCCCCTCACTTCTCACTTGTTAGACACAGAACAAGAGACCAAGGCTTCATCTTTTTGCTCCTCCGTTCTTCCTATTTAGTTTCAGAGCTCTTGTGGACTCTAGCAAATCAGAGCATCTTCACAACTTCACTTAGGTGAAGGGACAGAGAACAATGCTCTCAAGAGCTCTCTGGAGATGTGGCATCTTCCCTCCCTGGCTTGAGATGTCCTTGTGCCCCCTCATCAATCCAGAAAACAATTTATAACAAGCAGGGCAAGAGACTGGAAGGAGGCTTAAATGGTCGCCCTATATTCAAATGGCAAAAAGTATTTCTCTAAATATACAATATCTTTATATTGAGGCAAACATTTACCCCCTAAAGCAGGTTTTTAACACTACTGTAGTTTGCTTGCAAAGAGATTTGGTGGTGATATGTGTGAATTAATTGGAGAAAGCAGCCCTGACCCACAGAAGTAAATAACTAACTCAAAGCTTCCAGCTGATTTTGTTGATCAAAATGCTCCAGTGACAGGGAAGAGGGTCAACCCACTGGTCCTGGTCAGCAGGCTCCCTTCCAAAAAAATACATACATGACTTCCTACCTGAACTGAGTTGAGGTGACAGTATCCGTTCAGTGGAAATCGGATGACGTGCGTCGAGTCGTGATTCCAGCCGGCATTGACAGAATTACACATCACGTCACCGATCTCTGGAAACACTTCTTCTATCAATGACTTATCGCCACTCAGTGTAATCCTCTCTCCAAGATCTGGGGCAACTCGCACCACCAGGCATTCACAAGACTTTGAGAAGCGGCCACTCTCGCGGTCCTGTTTCCACCTTTCCATCTCCCCTAGCATGGGCTGAAGCTGGAAATACTTTGCTTCTTCATATAACAAACTGTAGTCCTGGAAGACACATACGTTACTGTGCACAATTAAGGAAGAGGCATTGCTAATGTACCACTTAATGTACACGGTTATTCAGGCTAACGCTGCTCTGGATCTGGAACCCTTCAGACGTAGCTCATAATTACTGTGTAGGAAGGTGTAATAAAATAACAGTGCAAGCAAAAAATAACCATCAGCCACGTGAGACAGACTGGGTATAGCAGCGTTTGGAAGGGGAAGGGAGGCTCTGCTTGCTCAACTCCCTTCTGCTATGGAATAATCCAGGCAAAAAATTCCCCCTTTTCCCCCATATTTTATCCCCATAGTGATGTCATAGAATAATGACCTCATTGAACAGATGGAACAGAATTCAATCAGGATTCAGAGAATTCATCACTAGGATCCATCGCGTCTTACAGCAATACTAGCAGGCATTGTAACAGGTATAAGAATGTAAATGAGGGAGCCTGTGATGGTTCTAAGTGTAAAATGATTCAGATATTTGCATAATGAATTGCATATATTACTGCATTTTAAAAATTAAGTATTTTTTAATACCTCCTCATTTTGCCAACAGTATTGTTTACTATATCATCTCAAATGCCAGAGCAGAGAGAACACATTTCTAAGCATACCCAGTACAGAAGTAATTTAGAACTGATGATCTGGAATCTGTCTGCTGCCATTTTTTAAAGTAAAAAATAAAAATAAAAAAAATCTTATTTTTCTAGGTTTAACAGCATAAGACCATTCGGAAAATATTTATACAGAGAAAAGCAATACATGAGAATTAGGGAAGACAGAGGAACAGAATGACAACAAAGGAAGACTGCTAACACTCAGTATGGCCCCTGAATTTGAGATACAGACAGAATGCTTTATGAGAATGGGACACCTACATCATGTCCAAACTACTGCTTACATTTAATGTAACAAAAGTGTTTCTTAGAAATATATAGATTAGATGACAAGGACTGCTGTTCATTTTAAGCTCTGATCTTCTGGATGCCTTAAAGCATAACTGGAAAGGACACCCCTTTGAACATCATGTTGGTTGGGCAAACTTGCCAGGAGTTACATTTTTAATTTCAGCACAGCTACAGTGTATTTATGTGTTTAAAAGGCTCTGCATATATAACTTCTTAAAATTGCATGGAACGTGGCTTTTCCTTTTTCTGTATTTCTGATTGCCTTCAGGACAAACGCCAAGAGCAGCACAAAGCCATGCCAAGGCTTCAAAAGAGGGATGTGATGCTTATTGGCCAGTTCCAAACCTCCACATTATTCAGGGAGGTCTACCCTTGTCACGCATGGGAGAAGTAAGTATGAGTTTACAGCAGATGATTCAAAGGTTGCTGCAATACAGCTCTGGAACTCAACCTCACACCTATTATGCCCCAAACACCTGAAAATCTGTCTCAGATGCGAGGGATAAAAGACTCCACACCAGCGCCAACTGCTCTAACCCTTCCCCATCACCTCTCCTGTTCAATCTGAATTGCTGTGTTTCCTACGGTGAACTAATGGCACAGTCAGCTACGCTGATACGCCTTTATTAAGGAGCGATAAAGATCTGTTCTGATTGCAAGCACGGTCTCCAGTGCTCTCTCCGCTGACACCACATACACACCCACACATCTACAGGAGGATAAACACAGAACATCACATGGAGTCTGAAGCTCTACCTCTGTAGGCTAGTGTCTAGTGTGGTGAACTACCACAAATGCAGTTTGTTATTAAAAAGCAAAAAAAAAAAAAGCAGGCTCTTTAATGAAGTTTAAATAACAAACATGGAGCTACTCATCCCTGACTTCTCCAAAACTCCAAAATTAAACTTGCAGCATGCATTCAAGAGTCTGAGGGAGAAAATATTCTATGACTTAATACTCAAATATTACCACGTGTGCAGTTTATTTTGTCAATACTGTGATTCCCACACCATTCTCTGAATTTCAGCGTGGGAGTGGAAGCTGGAGCTGCTGCAATTAGAGGGGAAGCATAAAAGCAGATGAGAGGACAAGTAAGCAGCCAAGCTCACAAGCAGTCAGTTCCAAATTGTGACATCCTTTCTGTCTCCATCAGCATCCTACAATATTTAACTTCCTCAGGTCAAACGTGGTGAGGTTGCTCCGTAACACTATAGCCAGGACAGGAAGATTTAATAATTAATGCCACTCTAGGAAAGGCTGAGAGATGCCACTTTAGCAACCCCATGCTTACTTTTGCCACGTACCTGAAATCAAACACTATAACCTGCAAGTCCCCACCATCTAGGGCTCTGTTGTGACTACACATCAGATACTTGATTTACCAAGTATATGCAAAGCACCCAAGTCCCTTGAAATCTCACCTTGAAATCATCAGGAATGAGGAGTTTTGATGTCCTTAAAAAATTCAAGATATATCTGAACATCTGCCCATCTCTGTCGATGAAATAATGCTGCTTGAGACTGTCGAGGACAATGGGCTCCGTGCCATCGAACAGCCGGCCGATCCTGGAGAGGAAACAAGAGGCGAACGGCAGGGTCAGACCAAGCTCGGCTCAGCGGCCGCTCAAACAGCTGAGCACGCTCAAACAGCTCCACGCTACAAAACATCTCTCTCAACAGCCCCCACCTGCAGACCCCGTCCCCCCAAGATGCACCAACCCCCTTGGATTGACTTCATTCTGCTTTCCTGAGGACTGCACGGCGAACCTGATTTAGTTTGGAAATTGCACTTGGGAAATCGGGGGTGGGGCGGTGGGGTTTTTTTGGTTGTTTGCTTGGGTTTTGTTTGCTTTTAAACCCAGTTCATTTTTTGGATGCCATTTACTGCAACCAACGCTTGGACAGGCCCAGCTGAGGGGGCAGCACGTTGTGGGAATCTGAAGCTGGGGGTACCAACTTTATAACATTTCAACGCGAGGCAACAATTTCACAGTAAAAATTAACTGTTTGTAGCAGGTATCAATTAGCCCACGCTAAAACCATCAGGAAAAACGCCTCAGTTTATAGAGACCGCCCATCGACCACCAGAACCACGCAGCCACCTAAGAGAGCCTCCTCCCCTTGCCAACAGTGCTTGCAACATCAACCGCTGGGCGCACACACGGGTGCCCCACAAACCTGTTTTTGTTAGAGCAGCAGGAAGGACTGAGAACTCTGAACAAAACCCTTGCCAGAGCACCATGAAATACATGTTACGTTGTGCTTCTGCACCGGGGCGTTTGCAAAAGGCTCCTGAGTCACTGGCGGTTTCCCAGCGAAATTGCCAGGAGCGGCGGGTAGGCTTGAGATTGTGTTCCTGTTTATGCCTCCGCATGGGCGATGTGGAAGTACTTTGTGATTCTTTCCGACACCAGAACTGCAAACAAAACGGTCTCAAAATAGCTCGCTTGCTGAACGTCACACACGGACACTCTGCGTGAAATACTACTGACCGTCTGGGATGCGATTTCAGAGCCTTTTCACAACCTGTTACTTTCTGCAATATTCTGCAGATACCACATTTTCCTTTTTTTAATGAAAAGGCTCATTTGTAGGTAGTTTTTGTCTCACTATAATCAATCCGTTTTGGGAACCAGCACAATAAAACCTCTGCAGGTTACTAAAGAGCACACAAGAGTATCACCATAGGTCAGGGTGGAGCTAGGGGACCGATAGGCACTTTTATTCCCTGACCACACTCAGTTTGTGGCATAGGTAAGGTACAAGTCTGTCTCCTCACGAAAAGCACAGAGCAAGCACAATGAACGGTAAAGACACACTATTTTTGTTTTAAAAGAAGTGAAGAAACAACTATTCCCCATCGTCAGGAGGAAAAAAAAACACAAAAAACTCAGAGGTGATCCGCCCTCGTGGCTGCATGAGGTGTCCCAGGCTGAGATGCCCCATCCATCAGCCAGCAGAAGGGGATCTCCAGCAAAAGTTCAAGAAGCAAAAGACCAAAGCGGTTTCCCTGGACCTGCTTTGGCGAGGGGGTTGGACTAGATGATCTCCAGAGGTCCCTTCCAATCCCATATGATTCTGTGATTCCAAAGAAGGGGAGACACAGCAGGACTTGCAGCAGGGTCCTGGGGAACTGCAGAGGGATGGGGCTCCAGGCGACCACACACCACACCCACAGCCGTACACCCTCTCTTTGAAAATGGCACAGCCAACCCAAATGGAGTTTAAAGTGGTGTCTGTGCCTGCAGCAGGGACCCGGTAGTACACTTAGTAATAAGCTGTGACTAGAATACAAGTTTCATCTATTCTTTCTCATCAGCGGGGAGAGATGAAGACCAGGAAAGACATAAAACCCCATTAACCTCAGCTGGCCATTTACAATTCTGTAGGAAATGCCTGAATCCATTTAAGTCGCATGAAATCTGTAACATATAAGGAATTGAATATGTTTTGCAGAATTAGGTACAAAATATTTTTTTCAAAGCCATCCCGTAGAACAATTCAGGCTTTCTTCCTTGGATACTTGTTGCTGCCTGCCCTGCTGCTCAAAATTTAAGCTGTGACAGGCCATATAATACAGGTTCCTGCTCACTAGGTGGATGAGCAACATTTATGTCTAATATGGATGCACTTGGCATTTAGAATTAATTTTCCCCTATACTCAAACGTGTCATCTTGGAATCTGTCATGGAACTCACACACAAAACATATATATTTGGCCAAGTCAGTCATTACTGAAACGTATAATGGTAATTGGTTTCTGCAGCATTTTCCTAGTTCTAAATTACTGCTATAATTACATATTTTAAACCTCTAGGCTTTTTGTCTTCATTTTATTAATTGTATAGGAAAAGAACAAGATAGTATCAGAGGATGGAGCCTTCTGACAAAACCATAATGCTGACAAGCGCGCACAGCCAGCAGGAGTGCTACCTGGGACCTGAAAGCCCTTGGGTCTGGGCTGGAAGGATGACCAGAAAGCGCTGCCTTAGTGCACTCCTGCTTTGCAGCTGCAGAGAAAAACAAGGAATTGCCAAATCCCAATTCCCCTCCTATTGCCCCCCCAGGATCACTTTGCAATACACAACTGCACTTCCACAAGTTAAAACAGCTTTGGAAGGGCAGACCCCCAGCAGAAAGACCTCTGTAAACAAAATTAAAGCCTTTTTCCTTTTCAGATGGAAAAAACGTAGATTCCAGCTTCTTTCACGTGGCCTCCAGGGAAAGACTTGAGATAATATGGGACCCAAATCTGGTGGCATTGTCCTTCTAAGCTGCATTTTCTACACTCATCAGGAGAGGAGACTGGGCTATGCCAGGACCGGGGGAAGGACCAACACCTTCACCCTCCAGCCTCCCCCTCTACGCTTGGGTCCCTGGAAGCACAGTGGCAAGCTCTCGGCCATGCCTCGCTTGGCAGCTTTTCTATACAATAACATTTGAGTAACCATCCTCAATGTCACCTATAGCTCCACTGTTACTCCTGCTCGGTCTCACACTGCAATTATAAGCGCTTAAGAGACACCAATCTGCTGGCACAAGAAGGGACTGTTAAATCACATTTATTATAATTTCACTTCCTAAGAAAACCTGAAAGATGTTTTTCTCCCCCATCTCCTCCTTGACAACATTGGCTGATGATCAGCAAAGACAACTTTTTTCTTTCTAAATGACAAATACGTAACAGCTGAATGGACTTCCAAACAGGAAAGTGCTTTACAGGAGGCTTGCAAAGCAAGCTGATAATTATATGCAGAATTAGCCAAATATCAAGGGTAAAGGATAAGAAAATGTAGTCCATTTACAAGAAAATGTACTTCAGAAATATTTAATTAAAACTAACAGGCTGGAATTTTCTGTATATCAGGAAAATTAACGTCCCATGGGTTAAAAGTACGACCTCCAATGGGTAATAATTAATGTCTATGGCTTTAAGTATCATATTCCACTGTCAGAAACTGAATGCTTCAAGGACTGAAAATACAACCAGTAGAAAACTCAGCTTCCGTCACAGAATTTGGTTTTACTTTAAGGACACAAAACAGGTACAGCCACAAGCCTGGTTTTAATGGGGAGAAAACAACGGGATACAGAAGAGACGTTCTGCTTCCATAAAATACTATAGGGATCCTTCTCCCCACAGACCAGCACTCCCATACCAGCGTTTCTAGACCAAAAAGCTAGCACGGGAAGAAGATACTGCTTACAGGATTTTTCACATTCTTCAGAAACAAGTCCTGTTTGTCAAGTATAAAAATATACTGTCTGCAGCAAAACTGTATACATAGTGTAAATGTTTATAACCTTGCTCTCTCAGTGTATAACTATTTATATATATTATTATACACATAAAGAGAAAGACTTCCCTTTAATATTCTGCCTCAGTTGAGAATTTAGGAAAGCAGCAATTATTAGGCACAAGATGGCTAATACTAATTAAATAAGTCAACTATTGCACAACTTAACACTAAGAAAAATGACACGGTTCCGCAGATTGTTTTAGAAGCTTCAGTGGACAGAGCTAAAATTCTTCTCTTTTGTCATCAAAGGGATACAAGGAACACGGATAAGCAGCAAGCCTTGGTGTCTGCAAGCATGCAGAATATTGCATTACTTTCAATCTAAGGTAGAAATAAACAGATTTTTTTTTTTTCTGAGAAAACACAGAATCCTCATTTTTTAATATATTCAAGTATATTATTTCTCATTTTATTATAATTACCAGAGGAAAAAAATCTCAAAACTGAGATTGTTTTTTTTTTTGCAATAAGCTATTTTCAGGAGTTCGAAGTTGTCAGCGCTCTCTGCATCTTTTGCAGAACAACAAAAAGGGAGGAAAACTCCTGGTGTATAATAACCCGGCAGAGGGAACCGTGCAGCAGGAGGAGCATCAGCGATGCCCTGGCACCCGCAATCCCATGCTAATGGCAGGGCAAGAAACTGCCGGGGACTCCACCGACGTCAGGTATTCAGTGGCTGGCAAGGGAAAAGCACTCATGAAAACACATCTCTCTCCCTCCAATGATGAATCACATGGCATAAAAAAAGTATTTTAGTTGAAATCTGACTCACCTGGGTGAAGCCACTGTGGCAAAGTGAGTAGGGGTTTGGCCCTTAAAAGGATAAGTGAATGCAAATTTTACTATCACATCATTACATTTATGTGGCTAATGGGAATTGCTTATTTAACACTCTGGGGTGTGCGGAGACTGAGCTGGAATAGGCTTTTACTTTTTTTTTTCTGTGACTTTTTAGTCCACATCGTTCTTATTAATTTCTTTTCATTTTCTTTTAAGTGCTCAAAGGCAATTTGCATAAGAGCCCATTATAAATTAGATCTGTTTAATGGTATGCTCATCTCATGGCTATTTAATTTTACTTCCTCGTATGTCTAAATTATATAATTTTGCACTGTCCCCTAGAAGCTAGTACGTTTGAAGAGGTATCCAATGCCAGGGAGAAACGCACCCAACTGGAGAATGATGAGGTTTCTACTCTTTTTTTCTGAGGACCACTTTAACAGTAACAACCAGCTTCTCTTTTTTGAATACCTCACGTCATTTGGATCCACAGCGACTGAATACCTAGCAATCTTTATAACTCTGCATAACAAAAGTTGGCTCATAAACATGATATAACAGAATACATTTGCAATTTTCAGGAACATATATTATGAAAACCACATTTTAACCAAATACCCTGTTGTAATCTCTTACTCTCAGTGCTATTATAATTTGTTCTTATCTCTTCCTCCTTACATTTAATTTAAGGTTTCATGTCCATGAGTCTCAGGAATTCCTTGGCACAGGCAGTTCCTATATTATCAGAAGAGGCATGAATACAATGATTATAAAGCAAAGGTAACAGGGGAAAAATGTATTAATACCTAAAATCTCATTAAACCTTCCATAGAAAAGGTATTTATACAGGAGCCAAAATGACAGAGCAAGGAGGATGTACTGGAGGAGGTATTAAAACACCAGTTCTTATGAGATTTAAAAGAAAATGTTACATTGCATTTTAAAGAACAGATAAATCCCAGATACTGAGTGGAAGAATGTCAAAGCTTTGTAGAAATATTTGCTAAAGATTGAAGAACTGAATCTTTACATGGAGATCATTTCAAACATCTTAAGATTGTTATTCGAGCATGGAAGTGAACAAAAAGTTAAGGGCAAGCTCAGAGGGCTAATAAAACATTTAGAAGAAATTGAGATAGACAAGAAGTGGTGAATAGTCTTAAATGCGGAGTAAAGCATGTGAGAAGCAGATGGGAAGGATCTGAAATGACGAATGAGGTGGTATCATCAGGGAACGCATCGGAGACAAAAATAAAAATATAAAAAAGAAAGAAACATGGGATTTGCTATAACCTGCCTGATCAGAGGCAGCACCAGGAGCAGAGATGAAAGCAAATCAGACATATTACAAAATGAACTAATAGTCATTGGATCTAACCCACATGGACAAACCGACACGTTAACTGGAAAAGAATAAGTTGCACAACGCTGTGCAGTCATGTTGCAGGAATGCTACTTACAAGAGAGTGAACTACAGCTTTCTACACCACAGACGAACAGAGAGATGATGAGATGTGTAACTAAATGACAGCTGAGCAAAAGAGGTCACAGAAAACATTGGGGTGAACTAGAAAATGGATGGTTAAGGCTCCAGAAGTCAAAGAAATACCCTAATCTCCGTTTGTCTGAAAAGAAATTTCTTCCACGAACAATTAAAACCTGTATTTTCCCCACTAAACAGGTGATCTAGCTACCTAGGAGATTCACACCAGAAGCGATAATTACAGTATGAAACACAGCTAATACAGGAACTCCTCCGATGTAGATAACATACTGGTTGACAGCCTTATGGTGGGTGCAAGGTCCTGAATGTCCAACAGAAATAGGCTCTGTCACAGCCTCCTCCTGGAATGTTCAAACCCCCCATTTCCAAATTCAGGACCACCATTCCCCCAGACCCAAATGGCACTTGTAGAAACACGGTCATTTTAGAAGAGAAAGGAATAAAAACTTGGGATGGGATGTCAAAAGCTGGTGACTCAGAGCTAGAAAACCTATATATGTGGGCAGATGGAAACCATCTCCCACATCGCACGATGGCAGCAAGGGTGAGGCCAGGAGAGCACTATCCCCAGACTGCAGATGATGGGCCAGGGAGTTTCTGTTTACCATATACCTTCTCTCTCTGCTCTGGTACACCGGAGAGATACAGACAGATAAGAGGAACCAGCTGCAACCCAAATCTGCATCTTTTCACACGAGGTTGGGCAGGTCAATGTTTTAAAAGCAATTTCAATCGTGTGGCAGCCAAACCTCCTGAACCTCTAGGTTGCATTACAGGCTTCAGATGTGGCTGAGAGGGGTCTGTTCTCTGCTCTCCAGCTGTTCCCCCACCCCAAACCAGGATCCTCATCCCCACAATCCCCATCACTTTTGACAAAGTGAGGTTCCTCCATCTGACAGACACTGAAATTGCTGACACTTCCCAAGACATCCTGTCTATCCCTGACCCTCACAGTTTTGCTTATCTCCAGATACCAAGCACTCCTTCAAGCCCTTTTGGGAGGATGGGATAGACCTTCTGGAGATGGGATAGACCCATCTCCAGAAAACTTAAGTCTTGCAATCCCCAAATAGGCTGTTCCTTCAGCTAAACCACTGTCTACAGACCAGCACCACAGGCCCCCTTTTCCTCTAGGACCCTGAGACACCTCTCCAACTGGCCAGCTCTCTGATCGACCCACCCCACGTGCCAAGTCAAGGAGACCCGGAGCAGAAGCAGGGACTGCAGATATCTGCTGCCATCCCTCTCTCATCACGACAGGCGTTCTGCTTCAGCTGTTTGTCAGGACATCAGGCAAAGAGCAGCGACGTGCAACAGCTCACCTGCACACCCACAGCTCCATTGCCACAGCCTGACCACCAGTATTTTATGTTTTACAACACCATGTCTCCTTGTTCCTTTTTTCAGGCTCACTCATGTGTTCAATCTGCTGAAGAGCAGACCGCAAGCCTTTAAGCCCACATCTCCTACAGTGTTTGGTATCTTGCAAATAAGTCCTTAAAAACTTTTTAGTTTTCCACTGCATATCAAAACCACTTTTCCTAAAATCATCTAAACCAATGAAATGTTAAATCAATTATTCATGCAAATACTTTTTCCATCTCTGTTTTTTTGTAACCAAGTTTTCTTGGCAATGATAACATTTCACAGAAAAATTAACAAATATTCTCTTTGCTTGCCAAGATAATTTTACTAAGCTCAAATCCGATTTCATTGAGGTACGTTATTTATGTTTTATCTTGAGGGAAGCTGCCTATTAAGTTAGTAGCAACCGTGTCCTTTTGCTTATGATATGGTTATTACCAAGTTATCAGGAGTACCTTTAAGTTATTAGGGTGCAATGGCAAATTAAGTACTTTGCGTCATAATTAGCTAATAACTTTTGAATTATATTTTAATCATGTTTAAGATGGTCAGGTTTGCTGTGAGTACAGATAATGGAGGATAGGAGCAGAACCAGAGTGCTTATCATTCAATACCAAAAGCCAGAAAGTAGCTAAACTGGTGAATGCACAACATCCCAAAGGCCATGATAATCTATCCAGAACACTGAACCCTTTCACAGGCAGCAATGCAATAAAGTAGAACTTGTGTCTTGGGATCATGTTTAAGTAAAAAGCAAAAATATATTCGCTCCAACCCACTCTCCTTTAAGTCTGCCAATTTTTCTTAAAAAGGAAAAGACATGTTAGCAACCCATCTTCAAAGTCCCATTGATAAATCTGTAAATGCAGATTCCACAAAGAGAACACTGTTAAAAAGCTACCAGAGCCCTTTCAAAAATCTGGACATTGGAAAAAAAAAAAACAACCCCAAACAACAAACAAACAGCAAAACCCCTTCAAAACACCCAACAACAAAATCTTCTCAGAATGGCAGCAATTCTTTGATGTATTTCTTCATACATCAAGTTTGCCCCTCAGCTTTCATGAATTTCATTCAAACCACTGTTAGCTCTCAGTATTTCCTCTGTACCCTCGAGAAGGCTCAGCATCAAAATTCCACGTACATATCACTGGAAATTAGGAAATGCTCTGAGATTCTCCATGAAATCCCTTAGAGAGCTATCAGCAAAATGAGTCCTGGATCCAAACCCCACAGATTGATACCCTAGTTAAGCACGTATATGCTATGTAAGAAGTGCTATGTTATTGCCAACTGCTTTGGGAAGCAAGCATCACACTTCATACACCTGGAGCCTGTGCCCCTGTAAACAACAATCATTGCAATGCAACCATAACAAATTAAGCTTTCCAAGATCTTCACAACTTTGGCTCCTTAGCCAGAAATCCCGTCTATGTTGTTTTGTTACCTGCTGCCTCCTCTCAGAGAAAGGACAACACGTTTCCATAGACGGGACAAGAACACACTTGCCCTCGCCTTTGCAAGAGTTGCACAAACTCCTCCTGCATTGCAGCCCATAAAGGCAAGAGACTGTACAAGTAACCTCTGCGTGCTGCACGGGGGATCCTACGGGGACTGCTTCTCCAGAGAAAAAGAGGCCACTTCTATATTAAAGCCTAAGTTAAAGCTCCTCATTAACGAATAAAATTCAGAGAGAGAAAGCGCTTCTAAAACCTTCAGCTGTTAACTATAGCAACCCTGTGTCCCCAGAAAACACTGTCCTCCAGAGCCTAGAAGAGAATAAAGTATTCCCAAGCATCCTCGCTCCTCTGCTCTCAATAAATACCCGTGGAAGTCACTTGCAAAGTTTGTAACATCCTTCTCAAGCGCGGTTCACGCAGAGGACAACAATTTGCTACTGCTACCTTGGGCAGCAGAAGCCTGTAAAACAGATTAACAGGTCTCAGCCCTGCTGCTGAACTTGGGTTCGGAGTGTCACAAGACAGATCTGCCAGGGAAGGTGGAAAGGATGTTCAGCCTGATTTTTTAAAGCCCTACAGGTATAGACAAAGGAAAAAAAAAAAACAAACCCACATACAAAGCACATTATTAAGGTAGTCAAAACAAGCTTCACAAGTTAAGATATGTCGAATATTAGAGATGCTCCTGCAACTTTCATTTGCAAAGTTCCCCCTGCACTTTAGACTTGGTCTTTAATGACCTCCTGTTTTCCCACAGCACCCTCCATCCAGGCAACACACAATCTGGGGAGAAGCCAGGGTTGTAGAACATCGCAGACTGTTGCCCATGGCACCCCTGCTTCATCTGCTGGCGAAGCAGGAGAAGGTCTAATGGATGAGGATGGGGTTGCAGGAAGGGAACACAGGTAAGGCAGACAGACGCTGCCCAGGAGAAATGAATGCTATTCAAGCGTGTGCCAGATTTCCTGCATGATGGTACCACTAAGTACGCCTGCCTCATTTTTTTGAGCTCCTTTCAGTGAAGCAAGAAGGTACTAGGCTAAAGAATGCTGCAAAGAAAGCATTCAAGAATGACGCTTCAGAACAGGGCTCGAATAATGCGCAGAAAATACAGCCCAAGGACACATGCTGAACTGAGGAGGAACAGAAGATGCTGATGACCTGTTTATTAATTAAGAACCACATTTCTCTGTGCACAGCAGCAGACAATCAAGTATTGGAGATGGTATTACATATATACACCATGAAGATGAGAAACTAAGGTTGCCCTGGCTGCCCTAATGACACTCTTTGCCCATAAAGCTGACTTTAGTTGTAACGAGAAAAGCTGCAAGGCCAGCTACACAATAACACATTTATTATACTTCTCTTGAACATTTGTGCTTTGCTTTACTACTTAGCTCATCTGCTCACCTAGACCAAAAATGGTACTTCCAGGTTAACATCCTAGATTATAAATTCTTTGAGAAAGGCAATCGGGATGGCATGAGAGCATACGCAACAGCGGCAAGGAAGACGTGGATATTACCAGCATAGAACTGAGGGAGAAACACAGGACCATGCCCTGCTCTTGTTTTGATTAACTCTAACTTATATACATTACAATTACATTGCTGTGATTCCTAGTGCAGACACAGACATGTGCCTACATAGAGAGACGTGTTTATGCCCGTATAACTCATTCCCATACATTTACATGTTTAACTGCTTCCATGCTAGAGGTTGTAATGATTTAAGCATTTCAGTAACTAGGAAAATCGCACCATTAACCAAATCAGTTAATACAAAACCTGTGCGCTAATCAGTTAATAGGACAGGAAAGTCCACCTAAAACAGCTTAGACAGTGGCTCTGAGCAATAAATAATGCTTAATGCATAGGTTAGAAATGCCAAAGCCACGCCTGAAAATTCTGCTGGTGGGGGGGGTGATAAAAAAAAAACAAACCACACAGATAACATTATTTCCATTGACAAACTTTACATATACAAAACAGTGGCTTTATTGTTTATTAAATTAGATGCTGTCATGGTGTAATCATCCCTGCAGCCATACCAAACCCAACGGTACGTCAGATGTACTTCTGTGGAGGAGGTAACAAGAGAAGAAAGGAAGAGAGCTGAGATACAGTACAGAAGCAATACAGCCCCATAAATAGTGGCGTAAGGAATAATTTATCCACATATGCGAAAACAGACACTATAATTGCAGCCAGTGAAATCCTCAAAAATACCACATGACAAAACTAAGTGTTACATCACGGTGCCTTCAATACACGGCAGCCAGGATGTGATTCAGCTGCCTAAACACAGGTGTCTGGTGCCACTCGAGATGCTCTAGGGCATCTCTGGGACTCCTGAAGGGCTGGGGGATGGCACAGGGACACTAGTGCAGACTCGTGCCCTCCTGCAGCAGCCGCAGAAGCCCAGGCAGGAACTGAACCGAACCATGGGCAGCTAGCGCATAGCTCCTCTCACAAAATCACCAGAAACTAACCGTACTGAAATCCATATTTAAACACAGTTTAACACCGTCCTTCCCAGATATTAATTTCCGTAGAAAACCAGTCTTTATTAAATATAAAATAACATTGATATGACATGAAGTTGTGAGCGATAGTTTGCAGTGCTCCTAAAACGCACAGGAATTTGTAACGCCTTTAGTGCTATTTTACCCTGCAGTTCATGTTAGCCTCACACAGAGGAGCTGCCTGTTCTCTAGCTTCTCCCCGAGCTGCAGCTTTACACCAGAGGAAATACAGAAAGGAGTGCCATCCGACGTCGTATGACACTCCAAGAGTGTTAGGATCACACAGCTGAAAACTTGTGACAACTCCAACGTAGCAACTAATAAATTCTGAATGCGGGCAAGCAAGTGGGAAACGATCTGTTGGGAAACAGTCAAATAAGCGTAACTCCATCAGTCTGGAGGATTTACTGGCGTGAGGATATAGATCGCGCATCTGCTGTGATCTTCCTGATAGAAACCAGCACAACTCAAACAGCCAAAATTTCCCTGTGGCAATTCCAGGCAGCTCATAAACAAGAAGCTGCCGACCAGGCCAAGCGCTGCTTTCAAACGAGCAGAAAAAACGTTGATCACAGAGCAGCCTACTGCTTGAGTTCGCACATCTTCATTATTGCATTCACTTAGCTTTGAAGCCTTTCTTTAAACACACAGAACCAAATTTAACTATACTTGGATTAATAAAGGAAACTAAAAAAAAAAAAAAGCCATCGCCTAAGGGTCTTTCTATACTGCATCTGCCCTCGCCCCCAGATACCGGTACAACTGCAGAACTCTCGTATCAATAGATTAAGTTGCAGCTTGCACTAATGCCTGGTATAGCAAAAGAACTGATCAACAACCAACACGGGTATGTATGCCAAAAGGCTATGGCTCCCTTACCAACAAGAAGAAAAAAAGCTAACAATTTAGTGAGAAAAATCCTGAATTCCAAACCAACAGCTTTTTAGAATAATGCAAGTTCCAATAATTCTTAGGAACAGAAAAACGTTTCAAGAAGTTCTCTTCCTCTCTGTGCTTGCTGAAAATAAAACATGTTACAACAGCATTACCCCCGCCACTCATATAGCTACTTAATACCGATATTTTTTGCTCTATATCTGAATGTAATAAAATCTTAATTTATCAGAAATCCAGGTGTTTTGGAAGATTTCTGATTTTTTTTTTCTCTCTTGCATCACCACAAGGCACAGATATAATTGTTTTCTACTATCTTTACAGAAGATCTACAGAACCACATTCTCGAAAGGTGCAGAAGCCTGAAAATAGTTTGGAGTAATCAAGAGCTGCACTGTTTCATCAAAGCTCTCCACCCTTACTTCTCCAGAAGCCACTGGTGCTACAATAAACAGTTTGGGGCTACAGGATTATTCTGATTATTTTCCATTACTTCCTAAAAAGCTACTTTTTTAGCGTTTGGAGGCAAGCAGAAGCCAATTAGTGCAATGAAAGGAAGGGGTCCGGAGAAAGAAAGTCTTAAAGCAACTAACTCCAACTATGAAGCCAGACCATCAAACTGTATTCTCTTGCTAACCACCGCATGCACAGAAGTCTGTATTTATTTGCATTGACGAAGCAGCCCTCTGTTTCTGGAGGAAACCTATGGTACAGTCCTCAGCCATTAACTTTTGCACAGCTTTTCTTCCCTCAGAAGGGAAGATTTCAAGATACCTACCAAAAAAAAAAACAAACCCTGAAGCACAGGAGACAGACTGGTCCCAGGTGCCCAGTTGTGAAGCAGAAGGCGGAACCTGCTGCTGAGCACCAGCTTCGTGATGGGTTTTAACAGGAGGGAGAAGGCACCCGAGGTCAGATTGGGCTCTGTGGTATTTACCACTGATATTGCGGTGATGTAGTCAAGAGAAAAGCAGAAAGAGGGCTGAGATTTGCTCGCAGCTTCCCCTGTGAGATCCTTACCCCGAGCCCTGCTGCGCCCATAAAGCCCCACTCCACCCCTGCATCCAGCTGCCCAGGCAGAGCTCCAGCCGCAGTGGGCAGCAGCAGCACAAGCACACAAGAGTGATCTTTGCTGCCTCTTAATTGCCACCAGCTGATACCTACCCGCTTTGATGTTAAAAGACCTCTGGGAGGGGTATGCCCCAGGGATTTACACTGCTGGAAGGAAGGGAGGGAGGCAAAGAGGGAAGGGAGGAAGGGAAAGAGGGAAGGGAGGGAAGGAGAGAGGGAGGGAGGGAGGAGTCCGCCACATCTACGGTGTTAATGCAAAGGCAGTTAGCGATGGCTTTGCAGGGATCAGTGAGGAGTGTTGACTAAGACTTGAGCCTCATAACAGACTGTCAAAAGGAAGGGATGTTTCTCCACTACGCTTCAAGGGCTGGTTGATCATCGTGGAAAATCCTCTGCTAAACAATACTGAGGGGTATAGAAACACCCCCTGTATGACTGCAGATAGCAGCTCAGGCTTCTTTGCAGGATCGAAGTCAGACAAGACACGTTTGCTCCTTAGAGTCTGTGAACACAGGCAAAATTAAATTCCATACCTAATTTTGGGAGCACATCACCGGCTTACTATTTATCATTTGAGCAACCTGCTCTAGTGGGAGGTGTCCCTGCCCATGTCAGGGGGGTTGGAACTAGATGACCTTTAAGGTCCCTTCCAACCCAACCCATTCTATGATTATCACTGCACACTTACAAAAGACAAAGAAGGGGTTTCACCTTAGCCTCTGAAGCAGGGAAAGCTGACAGGAACGCATTCCTGCCGTCTGAACTGTGCAGTCACTTCTTACCAGGGGGACCGGCTCTCTCCTGCGCTACCCGCTCCCTCACTGCCCTTGCCATGCCACCGCCAGTGTTTTGTTACTACGGCAGAATAATATTAGGACAGCAATAAGGAAAATAAACACTCTCTGCTATGACGGATGTGCCCTCATTTCATATGTATATTTAGTCAGCAACGTGCTACAAACTTGACCTTTATGGGGACTAGATTTCACTAACCCTGTTTTTTTTCAGGACCTCACCCCCTTCATTTTGTCTGCAGCCTCTGCAATTTCCAGTTGATAAAGCTATCATCAGCGCTCACCTTTCCCAGCAGAAGCGTGCTGCAAACTAAAATAATCAGATATGCAAGACCAAGGGACGGATTCCTTCCCATAGTCCCTTCATAGCAACAGAAAGGGCCCTTGGAAGAAACGGTCCTGGAGGAACCACAGCCAAGCTGTCCAACTCGGGAACAGCCCTGCAGAAGCTCTTTCTGCAAGCTCAGGGACGGGTTTGGAGAACACCACGATTAATTTTTCTTCTACAAAAAAGAACTGCACTACTAGCTTTATGCTTTTTGCTTGGTACACAAGCCTGTTATATGTTCTTCATCACTCCTAGGGCCCTTCATGTTTTCAGGACTTCGTTAATGAAGAGAAGGAAGAAGGACTCACACTTCTGATTTAACTACTTAGCATTTTGATAGAAAATAAAGTGACCCACGTGGAAGCTAAATGCAATTGAAAGTCACAGGCATACAGCTGTTTCTATCTTCAAACCAATGCTCTGTGCCTTATAACGAACCCAGACAAGCAGCGACTTCCAGTAGCATCCTTTTCACCCTTCCTTTTGTTGAGCCTACTGAAAATGGAAGCATGAAACATACCTGATTAGGGCTTTTATTTCTACTTCCCAAGCGAGGAATTAAATGCTCACTTGGAACCAGACCTCTGTGGTCCAGAGAGCAGCATCCATTCATTTTCAGAGAGCTACATCATTAATCCAAAGCAGAAGCGGGAAAGCGCAATTGTAGCTCTGCTGATGAGTTTATTTGGGTTAGCTTCTAAGCAAGAAAAGGCTGGTATGAAAGGCATGGCCCAAGGCCCAGCTTTGTGAGACAACAATATTAGAAGCTGGGAAAATGAGAATGCCTGATAAAAAGTGGAGCCTCCAAACATTATTTAGCTACAGAAAAGCAGACATTTTTCTCCTCTTCCTTTCCTGTGAATTAAGTCTTTCATGGGGGAAATACAAGCATGGAGGCATCTTTGCTGCCACCATTCCCCCAGCTCACATCTTCCTAGAATAACATTTACCACCACTTCCCTGCTTGTGTCTCTCCTCTGCACCAAGAAGATGGACACTGTGACGGGGTTTTCCTCTGCGGCAGCATGTTGGAGCCAAGGTACTCCCTACGGCATTACGGCAGCGGGGCTGGAAAATGCCATGAGCCATGGCTATGGCACAACATCTTCATCAGATTTTGGAAGGCCAGAGGGAAGATTAACTTTCAGGGGAGCTTATTCACAGAAGAAGGTAGTGCAGTGAAATGAAACCTTCGTATTCTGCTAAGGATGAGGACATTGTTCTTGAGAACATCAGCAGACATGAGAAAAATCCACCTAGAAGTCAGACACTGGCATATCAGGAGCCAATCATAATGGCCAGCAAAATGTTTTGAAAAAGTAGAAGAGGAAAATAAACACAGTCCACATGTTTGAAAAGTACACATGCTAACTGCCTGCTTTTCATATGCTTGATGGTGGCTTCAGTCATATGCAGCTATATCCACAGCATTTGGAGACAAGGCAAATCATCTTATTGTTTCAAACAGAACATGAGCAGTTCCATGTGACAAACTCCAAGCAAAAAATTAAAAATAATAAAAAAAAAACCCCAAACCCCAAACATTATTCTAAAACTCTGAAATTATATTGCTAGTGAACTAGAATTTAACAGCAAAAGTGAATAAACAACAGCTTTTGAGGCTGCAGAAATTACCATCATGGTGTTATCTAATCTCTCCCCAGAAGTCAAGAATTATGACTAAACCCTTCCAACTTAGATATAGCCTGAAATTCTATGTCAGAAGTATGTCCAATTGCATTTGGCAACCCTTAGTCAAGAGAGAGGCTGGCCATAATTGGATGAATATTTGAAGTGCTTCATTATTCATGTAGGAAGGCTAGGTAAAAAGTGTTTTGTAGTCCCAAGACACTGGAGGGTGTGCGTTATTGGGTAATAACCAATTAGGAATGTTGAGAGCGCTCTGCCTTTAGGATCACCCCGGCCAACAAAGCACCTGGGTGTATGTTGTTGTGCAAAAGCACACACCCACTGCCTACTACTCAGTTTATTTAAGCAAACCTTTCACCAAAGGAAATGGAGGACACCCCAAAGGATGCAAGTTTGACAGCTCAGTTGCATTCTAAAATACTTCTTCATTCTTCCCTTTGCCCTCCAAAAATGCCTTTTTTTTTTTTTATAACACTTTGAATTATTGATACTACTGATTATTGAAAATAAAACTGGTTTCTTCTCTGTTTTATTGCATATAATCTACCAAAGAGCAACATCCTTATTATTTGCAGTAAGGAAACAGCAAAAGATCAGCTCCTAACCACATAATCTGGTAAAATAACACCACTATGCCATTAGGTAAATACTGCAAACTCAGAAAAGCAGAAATCAAAGATCTTTCTCTCATGCTGGTCTAAGAAAAGCATACAAATCACTAAAACAGACATGCAAGAGACTTGAAAATCTTCAGTGTTGAAAAACTAAAAGTTCTGACACACTTGCTCACAAGAACCAGAAATTCAACACTTAATTCAGCTCATGACAGCGCAGTCCAATCCTTTCAAAACCTCCCAAAACAAGGCTAGAATGCACTGATGTTACAAACACTGATTTTTCTTTCTTCCCTTATTTTATTTATCAATGTAATATAAAAAATCTGAAAGAAAGCTTGTATTCGGATCAAAAGCAAAGCAATTATTGTACGAGATGCCCAACAGGACTATCATACCCACAAAAGAAACACTCAAAACTTCTCCTGAACGAATTGCTTGTTTCAAACATGTAAAATATGAAATCAATTTGTTATCAGGACGAACATATTAGTTTTTCTGCAGCGCTCATTTTCTGGCTTGTATCATATTTAGCCTGTCCTGTGGCACTGAGAGTACTGCAGCCTTTTCTCTGAAATCCCCCGAATGCCACCTCACCCTCCCCCCTGCACGTATCACCGAGCCGATGATGTTTTGATGAAGCATCACACGCGGGCCCTCGAGATAATGGATTCAACGGGATACACTTAAAAGATCATTTTTCTCTTTTGTATTGACTGCTTGCGCCGCTCTCAGACAGGAAGGGCTTTCATTTTTTATGTAAGCTGTAAGACCCCGAGGGCCCTCTAAACTGTTTAAGAGGGATCAATTTTCAGATGGTTAGAAGGGGCCCGGCAGAGCTTCCCGGTTTGGAACGCCTTTCCCCTCGGAACGCCGACAAGTTGGGGCGAACCTAAACCCATCTCCCAACGGAGCCGCTCTCCGGCAGGGCAGCGCTTCCTACTGTTTAGGATTTGTGGTTTAGCATTCGCACAGAACTATAATTTACAGTACGCATACAGGGAGCAAAATGGGGGGGGGGGGGAGGAGAAGGGGGGACGGGACGGACACGAGGGAGGGGGGAAGTTTCGCAGAAGCAAAATAATCAGTGCTGCTGATTGGAGATAAACAGCGGTAGGAGCCGCGAAGCAAAGCAGTCCTTGGCACGGGTGTAGCGGCAGGAAACCATTACCCCGTGACAAGGGTTTAACACACTGACATTGTTGCAATTACATCCAGGCAACCTAACAAAACAAATTCATTGTATGGGAGAAAAATATTTCCAATTCAACATTGCAACATTTATTTTTTAATTACAGCACAAAGAAGACTTTTTGGGGTGTGGAAGGACCTAATCCATCATTTGCTCTGAAGTGACACACTTATGGCAAATGCTGTGTATTATAACTTTCTATGCCACAATAAGTAACTACAAGCATTCCTTGTAGTTACTTAGGCAAGGAATGCACAGGGTTTGGGTGTGTTCCTGGGAGATGCTGCTTATCCCTCCATCTCCCTCCTCCCCTGTCAGCGGGAGCCGAAGGCAAGCCACATGTTGCTGCACTGGGACTTCAGTCACTCCTCCCGTTTCAGGTGTGCGTCACACAGCTGGTGACAGCTCTCCACCTGCAACGCGCCGCCTATGAAAAGAGCTTTTACCCTTCGAATACAGCCTGCGCCAGAACACAAATACAATCTTTAATTAAGAGGGATGGGATTTTAAAAGGTCACCTAAAGAACAATTATGTCTACCATTTGACTGACAGGCATGTCACATTCTAACGTGAAAACCCCACTGGGGCTTAAGAGGTAGAATTAATCTTTATCTTTATAAATTGATGAACTACTGAGGTGTACCCCGTTGCATTTAATACTACTATGCTCAACCACCTCATCTTATGAGCAAAACCCCTATAATCTTTCTATTTCTTTCCCTTTCTATTACGTTCCCCTTTCCCCTTTTTAATCCTTCACAAACAGAAGGATAATTCATGGAAACTGACTTGCCAGCATTGCCCTCCTCCACCGAGTGCCTGTTCTGCAAAATGCAGCGGCGTGTAGAAATATAAAAGATAGGTCTTCAGTAATTAGCTTGGGTACCAGACGCAGCACAGCTGAGTTAGCTGGAAGCAGGATAAACGAGTCCAGGTGGAGCACTGCGCTATATTGCTCTGAGCATCTGAGCTAGCCCAAGTGTGTACACACACTGCACTGCAGAAGGACCAGGTGGGAAGGTGACAGTGAGACCACTGCTTTCCTCAAGGCAGTGCCCCTACAAAGTATGCCACAAGAAGTAGCTACAAGCTCAGCTAAAATGCTTTCAAACTGTCACAGGAGTCCTTGGTTCACTAAAGCAGGCAGCAAGTGCCTTGAAAGTGCTTAGAAAATTGTCCAAATGAGGTGTAGAGAGAACTGTGCTGGAAGAGTCCTCCAGATCCTAGCTAGTGTATACATCACAGCTGGAAATACTTTATTTGACTACTGGTTCAAAGACTCAATGAAAGAGATCAATATCAATGAGTCTCAGAGCATCCTTTCAACTGATGTCACTAACAGCAAAAGCATCATCTGAGCTATCTATAAAATTCGCTGGCCGCTTAACTACTCAAAGGAAGCTCACCCTTAACAGCAGCCAGAAAACCAAGGATGTGTGGGGAGAAAGGGACAAGAAGCAAGCAATATGCCTTAATCCGGTCAGGTAAAGATCACTTGTGACCTTTATGAGCTCCAACTACTTCCAACAGAGATACAAAAGTGTAGATGAAAAAAGCAGTGAACCCAAAGCAATGGGGGAATTAAAATGACTGAAGTAGGATCGACGCTCAGAGCAGAATTGGGACAGAAAAAAAGGTACTGAAGGGCAGGATTCAAAGAGATAGCAACATCCTGAGAGCAGTAAGCTAAGAAGAAAGAAAGATTGAAAACAAATGACAAAGCTTGCCGGATGACAGTTGTCTGGTTATGACATGACCACATTTGAATAAACAGCAAACCAGTTAAGTCAGAGGACATGTCCATGTAACAGGAACTGGTGACGTTCCCCTGGCCAACACAGCATTTATGTGTTATTTGCAATAAAATGAGTACAGATAACCACTGGGTCTTAAGCAGTTTTCACCATTTTCTGTGCAACCTTTGCAAATATATCCCCAAACAGCAAACAGACTTGTATACGTGAAACCCAGCCAGAAGGTTGATCATTACCAGAAAGAAGTAAGCCAGAAATTGGAATCTATATCCTAAAGCTTCAAACACACCCAAGAGGTGGCCGGGTGTTGACGGTAAAACTGGAAGCCAAATGTTTATACTTCTGCAATTAGTTACGTACTAGATGCCAATTTGCTTAGAAACTACATTGCAATTTATGAAAGACCACTGAAGTACAAACTGTTTATGCGGGAGCAGGAGGAGAACCCAGTGCTAACACACAGAGGTTCCTGAGTGCGAGGACAGAACAGCAAAAGGCAAAACAAATCACTGTGCCTGAGGACCACAGTTCAAACCTGGACCCTATCAGAAAAGACCGAGAAGCAGGATACTCCAGTGCCACCTCAGTTTCTAAAGGGCTTTTCCTTATCAGACCAGCAAGACCCATAGACTCAGCACTCCTTTTTTTCCTCCCCCCTGAGTACTTTCATGGTCAGTTAGAATGAGAAATACTGTTTGGGTGCCTTCAGCCATGCTCCTGGGTAGAAAAGTGCAAACACTACAACAACAAACTGTTTCTCACTGACAAATTTCCATCCATGGAGCTGATATCAAGCAGCCTTTGCAATGAAAGGATTTCTCAGAGCACAAACCCTTCAGCTAGTTATTGGCAACCTCCCTTCTCCCTGACTTACAGGCTGGTCCAACCCATACAACCTCACACGAGCCTACTGGGAGAAGGATCTATGAGCCATACTGACAATATGGATATGGATTTTCTTCTTTCCCCTCAAGAAAAATGTTTGTTACTTCAGAGGACTACTAGCCTCAGAAATAAGGAGCTGAAGCCTTTAGCTTTGTAACACTCCTGAACACAGAAGTTTATTCCCCTAAATATTTCCATCCACGCTGTCGTAGCTATGTAGCCCTAGCTAAGCATGGTGTGAGCCCCTGCGACAGCAAGGCTGCACATCTACTTTCTCTGGGTCTGTATATGTGCAAAGAGTACTCTAACAATCCACTATCTTGATTTCGCTGTCATTTTACACACTTGAATGCAAAAGCATTGAATAAGTAGAAAACACTGCTTTTTATCCTCCGAATAAATAATACACAAAACCACTTCTACTGACACTTAGAACAGGAAGACATCATCTCCGTGGCCCCTTCCAGTGATGACTCACCACCAGCTACTGACCACATGATGTGAGAACCTGCTAATCTGATCGTGCTATTTCTTTCACCTAGTCACCAGCCACAAGCAACAGCAACGACTTGCTGACCTCGCAAGTGAGACATACTACAAGACTAAGATTCAGAAAATAGTCATTTCTACTGAGGCGACAGTGATGACTGACCTGTGGTGATCATTAATTCAGGCAAAATGAGGTCAATATATACCCTAAGTTCAATAGACGTACCCAGAGATACAATTAATCTTGGTTCAGCCAGGACCAGAAAACACCCCTCTGAGCTCTTTATTGACAGAAGTGTGTTACCAAAGATTTTTCTTTACAACATCAGTTGCGTAAATTCTCTGAATTTCTTGGAATAGGCATAAAGTATATTATGATTCACAGTTCTGTTTCTATTTTCCCCCCAAGTTTGTATATGTGGTTACACCAACCAAAACAACTGTACTACCTAACTGTAGTCTGGTCCTCATGAATCAACACTTCATTTTTTATTATACATGTAACTGATGATACCAACATCATCAAGTGTTTTTATCTCAGTTACTGGCATCTATAAATATTTACGCTTAGAGATAGTAATCTTTTACACTTTCAGTCATCATCCCAAAGCATTTTACAAATTGCTTTTTTGTGAAGCTTGGTGGGAAGCAACGAAAACTCACAAGTTAAATTGGTTATCTTGGGTTACAGAATGGGTCAGTGAGAGTGTCAATGTACTTCCCTACCCCAAGCCCTCTCTTCCCTTTGCCACATGACCATGCAGCAATCAAATGATGAAATATAGAAGGTGAATAACTAGACGAGCAAGCCAGGATAGGTAACAAAGATTAAACTGAGCCTCTGTCAACTTCTTCTGCCTACTCCCCCCCTGCCAGGAATGTTACAAAATATTAAAAATCTGCAACCTAGACCATTCAGGCTAACACAGCACACTGAGTTAATGTATAGCAATATTGAGAACTCTCAAGGAAGCTTGCTCTTCACAGCTTGCAACACAACATTTGTTCTCAAAATGTGGAAGCCTACTATAGTCTGGCTACTGTAGTGTCACAGTGATTTAAGAGCTACCACCTCAACAGGCTTTGATGCTGCTACTCTACAAAGATCACCTAATACCTCCACAGATAGAGATGTGCCTTTCAGGAAACACAGAGAGCGGAAATAAGGATGTAGTAACACTCACTCTGACAGTACGTCCTTAAAAAAAAAAAATAAATCCCCAAATGCTCATTAATTAGAAAACTTTGGATTTATTTCTTTAAACCATTGGCATCACGTACAGCAGTTTCAGAAGTACTATCCAAGGCGGGTAGGAATCGTGTGACGGGGCTGCTCTCACGGAGGTGTTACAGAGGGAGACCTACACAAAGTGCAGAACACCTCCACCACAACAGACTTCCTACCGAACCAGAAGTCTCCAGCATGGCATTGCAACCTGCAGAGGTTTGAATTAAGGGTCACACTGGTGTCTTATTTTGGAACTGGGGACAGTCTACAGACAACAGAAACTGCCAAAGCTCTGAAACAGGCAAACAGCGCTAACCTGCCTAATTCATAGCATGTCCTTGGAGGTCCACCTACATAACCTATGAAGGGTAAGTCTTGCTCGCAAACTGTCAAAAAAGGACAAGGACAGTCTGGGCATTCTCCTAACTATTTCTGTGTTCTGATGCAAAAGAAACCCTTACCAACGAAAAAAATGCCAGTGTCCTAACTGGATCCAAGTGTGTGAAATTTGATTTCCCTGAGGGCTGAGAGTGAAGATTGGGTAAGAAAACTGGGACACGAATGGATTGGTACATATGAAAACCTGAAACAGCCCTGGGCAGAAATTTGGAAGTATTGTGAAATACCATATAAGAAGAATCCATCTTCATATGCAGGGACTAACTCAAGACAGGAGGTGTACCAATGCAAACAGATACCCCAAAAGGTTCTACAAAGAAATATACACAAGGGTTTTTAAAGAAATCTTCCCATTCTGTGGGAATTTCCCATCTGCCTACAGGATGTGGCAATCCAGTGTCATGGTGTTATGCAAATATTTGTACCAGATGACTTGGACAGAACTAATTAAAAGTCCAGATGCTTTGAACCTTCTGAGATAGACAACACTGCTGATATTGCTGATATCCAAGATATCAGACAGCTGATGCTCATATGATCAAAGTTAAACATCTTCCCATTTAGTTCTGATAGTCAGTTGAGATTGTCTTAGCTGGTGCACAATAACTTTTGGTAGATACCATACAGACAGCTTTAAGGCTAAGAGATGTAGGAATGCCAACTCCAAGCAAAGGGTTCAACCCTACTGCAAGATGATAACGTACTGAAAGAAGGAAAGTAGGGCTGCTCACGTTCAAATATCAGAACTAACAGGCCTGTCCTTCCTCTACTCATAGTCATAAATCCTAAAGACTCAACTCATTTTCCTCAGACTCTCCAGTGACCACAAGGAACAATGGGACAGCATGCA
This sequence comes from Numenius arquata, assembly GCF_964106895.1. NCBI lineage: Eukaryota > Metazoa > Chordata > Aves > Charadriiformes > Scolopacidae > Numenius > Numenius arquata. The sequence goes on along the minus strand of NC_133579.1, from coordinate 17,885,139 downwards.
TGTGCCTCAGCTCTCAGCTGAGAAAGGCTGCTTTAGCAGACCCTCATCTTCTATCCATCTTTGCTGGAATAAAAACATTGAGGGTTTTCTTTCTGGGCAGTGGAAAGCACACCTATTTTTTTAAATCTTCACTTGCAAAAACAAAATAATAAAAAAAATTAGTGCACCCAAATCTTTAACAGACAACTTTGTGTTGCCAAATAGCATCCTGCAGATCTAGTAAGTTCAAGCAAACGAAAGTTTTTTGAGAAGAGGAGGGCATGATCTAGTTCAAAACAGAAGAAATTCCAAAACAGTAAGTTTGGTCCACTCACATGGACATATGAATAACAAACCATCAGTCAACAGCTCAAAAGCAGGAAGAACAATATGGATGAACGCATCAAGGTCTACCATCTTGGTGGAGAGAGCTGCACAAAAGGACACCTGCCCCCTCCTCAGGCATTTAAAGGAAATTCCTATTTCTTTCAGTAGACTGACCTTACGTTAGGTCTTCTTCGTAGATATACAAATTCAAATTGCCTCTTCTTGAAGCCTAAGTCTGGCAAATTGTATTATTCAGCTGCATGAGATCATGTCTGAGGCATGGTCTCACTGGTGGCTTGGAAGAACCTGAAGCTTGTTGATGAGATAAAATAATCATATGAGATCTTCCTTGTGAAAACAGTAGGTTCACACTGGTCTGGAAGATATCTGGGCTCCTTTAAATTCTACACTACCGATTTTTAAATGAATTTTGGGTGGGGTTTTTTTTAGGATTATTTTAGCTTCAGAAATTAAAATTGTAGGATTACTCAATTCAAACCATCTGTTAGATAAGGTGCTTGTCTGCTGGATTGCTTCACTGTGTCAATCTTTGGCCAAAACACAGATAGTCTTCAATTCCTTGTGTCCGTCAATCACAAGAGCATTTGCAATAAGCCCTCAATGGCCTTCCCATAGCAAAGGGCAGGGACCCAGCACCAGTAGCAAGATGCTTTTATAGTCTCACCTAGGTTTCTTTGGAAGAATGAATGGATACCTGTCAGTAGGCTTTTTACATATCAAGTCACAAACCAGTTTGGGGGATCTAACAAAAGAATTATGGAAAATGAGCCCTGCAAGCTACAAGTCTTTACCTGATATCATATAAGGAACCCTTTTTAAAGTACTCTTTCCAATTCCTACTCTACTGCCCAAGAAGGAGAAAAAAAGAGAGGCACGAGATGCTACTGAACCCAAAGGGAGAAGGAAAAATACACTTGCTCCAAAGCAGAAACTGCTCTATCAGGACAGGTCGCCTTCACATCAGCAAGTCACTGTGACTCCAAAGCTGCTGGTTTGGATATCACCCTTTCAATCTCACAAAGAAAGATGACTCTGGTACCTGGCCCACAGATGAAAGGTTCATATTAGGCTTCTGGCCCTTAGACTACATGTAATACGAGTCAGAAGCCTAATGACTTTCATGTCTCAACCTGTTAGATGCTGGAGCCTGCAACCTATGCCTTGACTCATCCCTGCAGCAGTGCTCTTTCAGGCAAGATAATCAAGACCTTATTTTTCATAGACAATACTTCATATGACAGTAAGCCTCAGGAGGCTTCAACTGGCCCAAAGATATCAATGAGACCCTGCTTTAGTTTTGATCTCATTCACACATGTGATATTGGTAGAAAAAGAGAACACAGAAGCAACGTTGGTCAAAACTTTGGATTAACTAACACTAACAACGTTAGACTGTAGATATAGACTGATTGGGTCAGGCTCCAATTTGTATTAAGGTTCAAATATTACTGGATAATTTGTATCCAGCGCTTACCCTATATATAAATACAAGTAGATAGATAGATAGATACACATACACACTGGAAAAAAACATTAAGGTAAAATCTCACAGACAAAACCAAAACAACTATATTGTGATAGCCAGCTTATTGCTTCATGCCATTGTCTTGACATTCAAATGAGTTTAGTAATTGCTCTTTTGAAGTTGCTAATGTTAAAAAAAATAAATCTCAAGTTCTGGAAGTGGCTGGGAATTCCAGGTTCTAACAGCTACGCTGGAAATATTCACTCATCAAGGGGTTCAAAAGACACTTTATGTCAGAACTGAAACACAAACGCATGTCAGAACGACTTGAAACAGAATGACTATAACTCAGAGTTTGGGTTTTCTTTAAATTACGTTTGAAGAGCTTTAAAATGTTTAATTTATTAAACCGGCTTTGATACTACAGTCATAGCTTCCACTTTCAAGTGCTACAATGGCTCAATTGAACACAGAATACATTAAGCTTAAATTCCACAGCCACTATATACACTCATGAAAGACATTTTAGTGTTTCTTCACTTAAAGTAATATGCTGTCCCAGTGAATTTGACATGGAAACAGAAGCTGCACATACTAATAGCAGCAGCCTCTCATACTGCACACACAACAGTTCCAGACACCATCACTACTCCAGCTACTGAAAAAACGCTAAGTAATCACAACTCCTACAAGCTGAGTACAAGCAGGTCCTAAACAAGGTTCCCAAAAATTATAAGATTTGGTTTTAGGAGAACAGCTCAATTTTTTCCAAACATTGCTTCAATCCCTCCTGGCAGGCCTGCGCTTTGGCATGGCTTCTATTACTTCCCTCTGTCTGGCTTTCCTTGAGGAGGCTGTCATAAGAAAGGCCATGTACCCAGCTGTTTCTCTTTCAATATGCCTTTATTTACTGTTCTCTTCCTCTAGCACTGTCAGCTGTTCATGTTACCAGCACTACTCCTGTCCCACCTAAAACTATCTAGGCAACGCTGCAGAGGCAGTAGTACCAGTGAAACCCATACTTAGAAACAAAATCACGTATCACAAAGTGTGCCTTGTATCCTTTGGAAAAGCAAGTCAGAGTTGCAGGATCAAGAAACTCAAAACCTCCCCCCTCAAATGCTGGAAAGACCATGAAGGTAACACCGCCTTCCCTCTCGAGCAGGATCAGGCAGTGAAGGGCAAGCTATAGACTAATACTGTGAACACAATCAACACCTGCTAACTGATAAACCAACTCTTAGAATAACAGTATCACTACAGTGTTTATCTGCCATCACCACCATCATTCACACACACAGTGTTCAATGCACGGTTGTTTTCTTAAAGCTGCACTCTCTTGTTTCATCTGCTCTACATACACCACTTGCTCATGCGTGCGGAGGTTTTCTAACTGTTTAAGACCAGTAAGCTACCACAGTCACAAATGTTTCATTTAGAAGGTACATGAGAGTTTAAGAGTCTCATTATTTGACAAGTCCTAAGATTCTATAAAAAGTATTCAGTTAATGCTGTCCTATATCTTGTTACACACAACCTTGGTTTTACCTCAAGTGACACATCCGAGATTACACGTTGATACTACAGGAGAGCGGTTACTGCTCCAAAAGAAACAAAACAAATATCCTAACACCCCCACCCTGGGACTTAAATGCAGTATTGTTACAGTTTTCCAATGTAATAAACCACAGAACGGGTGCCCTGGCATAAAACCAGAATTCTAGGAGGTAGAAAGTAAGTGCTCTTTACCATTGAGTTCATGCTAGTACATACACATAGGGATTTGCAGGAGTGCCATTTGTCTGAAACACAGTGGAGCAGAGAAAGAAAAGTCAGTCTCTAACCCCCTGCCAACAAAGAAACCTAATTTAATTTTGAAACAAAAGAAACTAAATTTATCAATCTGAGACAGCCCCAGGACGTCCAAGCATGAAACGGAAGAAAAGGAGTTGCCGAAGACATGCAGAACAAGCTTTTTAAAGTTACCTGGAATCGGGGTATTTTGTAAGCGTGGCCAAGCTGCTGGTATACATGTGCCCACCCACATCAATGTGAACTGGTGCGTTGGATTTTGTGAGCTGTGCTGGAGTGGGGATGCCTTGATTGTTCAATGGAGATGCAGGGGATCTAGTGATCAGAGGTCTTGACATATTGGGCCGACTGTCCTGTGAAGAGATAGACCTGGGTTAATGATCTCCTTAAAAACCTCACAGAAACCCACAGTCTCGAGTCAATAGCACTGTCTCAATAGTCTCAGCTTTTGATGTTCATCTTATTTGAGCACAGACAAATATTTGGCAGTTTTTAAAATCAATCCAGCTCTAAAAGTCTTAACTGGCTACGTTTTAAATAAGCGGGGAAAATGCAGTGATAAAACCCACAAAGTAGAAATCGCGTTCAATGAAACAAGTTCTTCCTGAATACTGCTCATGACAGACAACCCGTACCAAAAAAAAAAAAAAAAAAGCTCATTCTCGTATTTAAGAGCTGATAAAGGCTCTGATAGAAAGAGCCGCAGAGAGAAAGACCGAGCACAATTACTATTTGCCTTAACGAAGACGACCCCAGGTAGACTTTCTGTTCCTTCCCAAGCCCTCCGTCACTGCCGTACAGTCAGAACAGAAATACAAACCCTCAACTCCTCCATCCTGCACACTCTTCTCTCGAGTTCCCAATTCACATAGCACGGAAACAGAAGCAGAAACACCTGGGCTAGTCAACTGCTCATGGGCTGCAGACCACTGGACATCGACAGCCTTTGAGAGAGGCATTTTCCATTTAAAAAGTTATACGTATGGCGACAGATGCCCCCGCGTGCCCCGCATAGGCTGCAGGTCTGAGCGACTTTCCCCAAGGCAGGCGAGCTCCCCGAGCCCAGCGGGAGCCGGAGCCGATGCTTTGCTGATGAAACCAACTTTTAGTCACAAAGGAAGATCCGGAAGGGCCGGGGGAAGAGCAGCCCCAGCCTGCGCGCGCGGCGGGCGGGGCAGGGCAGGGCGATGCGCTGGAGCCAGTAAAGGCAAGGCTGCATCCAAAGCCGGGGATTAAAATAGAAACGCATCCGAGAGGGGTTTTGGAGACAGCCCCGCTCGCGACTGAAGCAGAGCCCCCATACGGGGCAGCATCTCGCAGGGACGGATGCCTTGAGAAGGAAAAAAGCCCTTTGCAAATTACTACGTTTTACATTTAAAAGGTAAGCAAAGCAGCGAGAAGTCAGATACACCTCGTCACAAAACTCTCTTTGTTCTTTCCACACGTCTTTCAGTCCTTAAAGGTAATGGATTCCTTGTAAACATCTCTGCAGAGCTGGGCAGCAAAGCCTGCAGAAGCGCAGCACGGCCGTGAGAGAGTGTTACGGGGTACTTGGACCAGCAAAGTCCTTCGCCACCGAAAACATAATTTCTCCATTTTTCATGGCTGTTAAAAGATTCAAACCATAAAGGCAACACGAGCCAGGTAAATGTCTAACTGAAATGATTTACAGGCCAGTGTTGCACAATAAATCCAAGTAATATGTAACAAAAGGCATCTATAAACCACAAAGTACTTAACTAATTTTCTTTTATACGCAAAAGCAAGCTTAGGTCAAATACTGATAAAAACGAAGGGGATAAAGAAAAACATCTAGTTTAGATTTGGGGGGGGGGCAGGAGGGGGAGGGAGAGGGTTGGGTTTTCTTCTGTTTTCTTTATAAGCAAGTTAATATAAATCTGCAGAAATACCAGGCTTAATCACTACAATTGCTTGAGGAGGTGCCTGCAGCGCAATGAAGACAAGTCCAGACAAAATAAGGTACACACGCTATGCAAAACTAATGTCTGCTATAAATGCTATGTGGTACAACCACCACCCAAGATGCTACTGATCTGCAGTATGATATTTAGTAAAATAATGAAGAAAAAATTAAAAACAACTGGAAAGGTGAAAGTAAGAAGGCAAGGAGTGATACAAACCTGGGGGGGGGGAGAGGGGGAGCAGCGGGCGTAAGGAAGGGAACACATTTCAGTGCTTAAAAGCAGACAAACGGTTTGAAAAAAAAATTTAAATTCATCAACAAAGGCTGATGCATTTCTGCAACTTGTATGAGACAGACACCACCACCTCCCTTAGCAGGATCCTCTCTGGCAGAAAAACACAGCCCTGTTGCAATTTAGCACACTGCAGCACCACCGAGCCTGTAATAGTTTTTCAATTGGACACATTCTCCTGTATATCCAGCCTGGGGCTGCTCGGGAGAAAATGAACAGATTTGCAGGGTTAATATTGTAGTTAGGCTGGGACCTCATTCAGCATAGCTGCGATAGCACCGGCTGCATGAAACGGCAGAAGAATGCGTAGTATAAACATCACTGCCAGGATGGGAGATGGGTCGAAGGACTGTGGGCATTTTACAAGGAAAAAACAAAAACACAACCAAAAAAACTCAAAACCATAAGAAAAGGGAACCAGTTTCCAAAAACAAAACATAACCAAGGTGCCATTTACACAGTTTACCTACTAAAACTCCCAAGAAGTAAAAACGCTTCCAACCTGGTATTCTATGATTTATAATAAAACCATTTACTGTCTTATTTCACCCTCCCCCTTTTCAACATTCCCTCTTCAAGTTACCTGCATTTATTGTGCCTCAAGAAACAACACCCATCTGCTCAATGTTTAGATATTAAATACAATAATGCTAGCCTTGCTCCAGCCTTAGCTCACAAAGCACATTTCCCTGGATAAAACCAGTTCACTGTTTTTAGAGACCACTTTGAAATTAGGCAATCATATTTCTACTGCAGTTGCCCCAGAGAAATTAAAGCAGAAATGGGATTCAGAGAACCGAGTGCTTAAAAACCAGTTTCTTTTTATGTGGCACTACCCACTAGCGCAGCCACAGCACATAAGATCACCATCCAATTGGTACAGCGTTAAGACCATCGACATTTGTTTAACAGATCAAAGTTAAGTCATTGCACTAGTTAAATCACTGTATTCGTTCAGCTATGGACAGGATAACACAGTCTCTCTGAAGAAATACACGGCTAGCATTGGATTATTGCAAACATGGAAGTGAACGAGCTTAGGTTAACCATGAGAGTGGTTACAGCAAGGCACTGCTGGCAAATTAAGCTTCTACTACCTAAACTGATTACAAATATAATTCCCAAGAAACAAATACAGGAGGGAAGAAGGAAGTCATAGAAACGAAAACTCAATGGGATCCAGCACGCTATCTAGAACAGCTGATGACAAAAAAGGATGAAAAAGCTCTTTAGAAGCCTTCCTTGGTGTCAGGCAGGTGAGACCTGCACCCAGGAAGGGTTATAGCCGTGGCTGTTCCCACACAGGAGATGACAGAGGTTGCCGTCTGCCTCAGGAACCGCACCAACTTTATTCACGAGTAGGACACAAAGCACAGCCAGAGCCTGCGCAGGCTGGATGGGCAGCAACCTTTCCGATCTGTCAACAGTCCGTTTTTCACTTTGTACCTTTTCTTCTCAATTATCTGAATATTTACCCTACAAAAAATTAAGAACAGGAAATCCCAGGATTTACAATGCTTCCCCTGGATGAAAATATTTGAAATGCCCTGTAATACATTTATCGTTATTAGCAGAGGTTTTTTTTTCACCAACAACTTTTCAAAATAACGACTTCTGATTTTAAATCAGAATGAATTTATTACTGAAACTATGTACTCAAAAGTGCTAAAATCTATGTGCTAGTCAGGTTAAAGACTTTTAGGTCTTATAAAACATTTTAAGTTTTGGTTCAGCACGCAAAAACTCTGCTCTACTAGAGCGAACTCTAAACAGTTTGGAGCTTCTCCACTTTCTTGCTGATATTTGAAAGAGCCTTTCAACAAGCAGTTGGTATGCCCAGATCTTTTGAGTATATCTGAACTTGCTTCTCATTTTCTGCCCTAGGGAAGCCTTCCTGTAGGCTCAACAGAAGCAAAAGCAGCCCTTTCTGAACTCCTCCTCCCTGAGATTTACAAAAATCCTTAGGATTTAGAAGTCTTTCTGCCAAAGGGGGTTGAGGGTCATGGAGGAGGGCTTTCAGATCTCTTCTCCCTGCCTTTTTCCTCTATACCACCCTCTCCCCCATTCCATTCAAGAATATTGTTAAAGAATAAGCCTTTACATTTGGGTTGAAAAACGGCAGTAGCTGTACAGCTGAGATGCACACCCATGCAACTGGTCTACCAAAGAACAACACAGGAACCATGCTGATCTTCCGGCAGTAAGTGGAATAAATAAGAGTTATCTGAAGAACATCGGTTATTACAACATGCTGCTAAGTGTACAAAAATCAAAGAGATGGGAGGCTTCCTCCTCCCCTCAAAATATTTGCTCACGTTAGACTGCTATGATTAGCAGTGGTTCCAGAAGTGTTATTTACACTCTGTGGTCTTGAGTAAAGTCATTCCAGTTCCCTTCTTAAGCCAGAAACCTTGACAAAAAACTACACCACTAACAAGACAAGCCAAGCTCACTTACCAGAGGACCAACATTCAAATACAAAACATCCATTTGACTCACAGGACTGTGGGGATCACTTTAGGGTGCAGGCCAAAGCATTGCTGGCTAGGGTTATCATAGCCAACGTATTCCCCGTGAGCCAGCCCAGCTGAAGCAGGAGTGTATATCGGCTACTCAATATACTGTAGCTCTAAACTTTGTATCAAATTATAAAATTATTGGATGCTCCCTGTCACAGCCCAAGCAATTACCACTCCTGAGAAACTCAAAGTTACGTATTTCAAACTCTCTTGGAGTTTTTGGGGGGAGGTGAGGTTACAAGCTTGTCTTATCTATTCCAGACATCAGAAATCATAATCATGCAGTAGTTTATTGTAAAGCATCAGATCCATCTGTGTTCATTATAATTTTTTTTCACGACAGCAAGCCACAAGAAAGGTCCTTTTCCTCACAAAAGCCTGGTGCCCAGGAACAGTTGGTAACAGCAGTCAGCACACCAACATCACCCATCTCCGGCAGAAAAGTCTCCTCTGAACACCCGCACTGTACAGAGAATGAGCTCAAATAGTGAACTAACTTTGGAAGCTAGAGGCACAAATCCCTTTTCCTTCAGTACGAAGCAGAAATCTCTCAAGTGTCATGGATAGCTATGTGCCCAGCTCCAAAATAAGCAGCAGGCTGATGCCTGGGGGCACTTGTGGGATGTGGGAAAGCCTAGTTCAAGTCCCCCATCCTAATCAGGAACATTAGGACTACTCTCAGATTTGGCTACTGCACAAGTGTGCCCCATTTTGAAGATGTACTTTTTCAAAACAAACATTTCATTAAAGATTAAAAAAAAAAATAATCATGATCTTGTCTCGCCACAATGCTTTAACAAGTACCCCCCACTTTTTCTCAATTCAGCAAAAACAGTCGCCACAACAAAGAGGATGGAGAAAGCATTTATTCAACATAAACAGTATCAGTACAGTAGAAACAGCACTTCTGGAAGGTGTAGCAAGCAGAGATACAGAGCTACGTGTTCAGGAAGCCCATGTGCTCCTCTTGCTGGAAGCGGAAAGCCCCATCCTGGGCACCTCCGTGGGCTGGTGACGTCCTCACACCGAAGTCTCCGGCTATGGCAGCGGTACGCTATATCCACAGATGACACTGGGTTGTGCTGACGCCTCAGAGAGAGCCCTGCAAGGTGGTCAAAGATGACCATGTGCACAGAGCAGAGCGTGCAAGCTGCATTTTGGTCTCTTAAGGTGTGTATGCTGTTGTGGTGCTTTCTCTCTCCACCTTCGCTCCCAAGAGCCCATAAGCACAACGAAGTTACCCAGATGTTTGGCTAAGAGTCTTTACACATGAGCATATCCATGCCCTTTCTTCTGCTTCTTCACCCGATACTGATGATCGGTAGCTCTCCGAGGAGATAGCTGGGCTGTACTGCTGCCACTGGGTCTGAAAAACAAAGAAAAGTGCATTGTTTTCCCCAATGAAAATATGCCGATTGCACTGTTATGTTTTGCCTTTCATCAATATAATCCAAGTGCTCTTTCCCTTGCAGCTGCGAGCTTTAGGAATGCTGACTCTGAACATTACGAATTATGTTTATAAAGCAAAACTCTAAAACAATTGTGTTTGAGTGCTGTGTGAGAAGCAGGCCCAAAACACTATCAGCTGCAGTTTAGTGCCACCGTAAGCAGAGATACCAGGTCCTCTGAGACTCAGCAGTAGTATCAGAATTATTATTTTAGACCTCTGGAGAAAAAGTCTCATTTTAAATCCTGAATGTCTGTCAACATGTGACACAGGGTCAAATTATCCTATACGAGACAGTCAAACACAATGGAGAGCTTGAGAAGTTCGGAAGGTTTTGAGATGCTGAAGCACCCAAGCACAGCAGCAGACCTGCTACTATCCCAAGCAGCTCCCACCACCAGTGCCATGCTTGCAGCACTCAGTATTATTTGCAGAAATACGTGCAGCAATGCATTTTAGAAAGGTGGGTGCCAGAGGGCTACCTGAGAGAGGGGACACAGATACCCAGAGGGGTCCATCATAGCCAAGGTGTTAGGTATAGGCCATCATGAAACAAAGCCTTGGCTGAAACCTTTTCCTGGAGGTGCCATGACATTTTTTCAAACTGTGTTAGGCTGTCTTCTGTATCCCGCAATAGCCCAAATACAGATCAAGCCTACCAAGGCAATGATGGACCTCTTGTCGCACCAGAGTGGCTATAGCAGTGGTGACTGGAGCACTTACCTGACAGGATAATTTTAACTGCTACATCCTCCGTGTCCCAGAGGCACTGGCCCTGGGGTGGAGCACTGATCTGGCCCCTCAAGATGAGGGTCCCTTGTTCTACATCCCGCACGTTGGCTGCTCACAGCTGCCTCCTCCTCCTCACGATGCTGACACTGCTGAGCACGTACACCTGCTCAGAGCTGCGAGTGCTGGAGAGATTGTGGTTGCATTTCCTTGGTAGAACAAGCCTTGCTGGGATTTCATCAGAGCTGATCGGGACCTAGAATAAATGCCACAGGTGCAGAGAACCAAATGCAAGGCCAGGGGCTGAGGGAAGCAAGGTATTTGTGCTGGATGGAGAGAGCTGCCTACATGGAAAGGCAGGACAGTTAAAATTGCCCTTGGACAAGAACTCGGAAGATACTTTGAGAATCCCAGTGCCCAGTAGCTGAATCTGCAGCACACACTTAACTTCAGCAGAACAGCTCAAACCAACCCTTTATCAGAAACTGGCTGCTAAGAGTTTAAGAAAAAATCTCTAACTGGAGAAAAAAGACCTAGGAATAAGGGCAAGAGTCAAATAAGGACCTGTGCTTATACCAGTACAGCAGTAAAGGCAAGGCCAAAATCTGGAAAAGGTCAAGTTTACAGAGACAGGATGTATCTTCTCAAGCGCTTATAAACTTCCCTGAAGATTCCCCTAAGCCTTGAAACAGCAGACAAAAGTTTAATACCCCCCTCAAGATATTCTATAAATTTGTACTCTTTATGGAAGATTAACTCAGCCCGTTGCTTGTCTGGATAAGCAGTGCTGAGGCCAGCCCAAATGTGTTCATTTATTACATTCAGGATGACCTGCAAGTAAAGTTCTGTTCTTCTGCAAAGCCTACCCGTTTCTTGCTCTGCACACCCTCTATGCTTTGGTCAAGCAAGCGGTAAACGTGGCTGACACAGGGCTTGACCTAAGCCCATAATGCAAGCAGGATCTTTGGCATATATATCCAACCCACTGCAAAAATCCACATATAACTTGGGGGTCCAGCCCAGAGTGACTAGCCCCCCCCCCGCCCCAATCACACACACACTTCCACTAGCCACTTTGGTTTTCATAATGGAAGTAGATGACTTCTACGCTCTTCAGGCATGCTGCTGATTCAATTCTCGCTCAGTAAAAGCGGCCCCTTAATTTACAAGCAAAACCGGATTGGAAAGCTGCTCTCAATTACTGCACAGCACACCACTGCCCACCCAACACTGTATAATCACAGGGTATTTACCCCAGGATGCAGCTGGCAAAAACATCCCCTAACCATGCCGGCAGACGCAGTCTTTAGATGCAGGAGGACATGAGATCAAGAGTCAACACACCTGTGCTGCTTCTAATGGTGTCCTATGATAGGGTTGGACTGGATACCTGGCATTCACTTTCTTCACCAGGAGCTTGCCTGTTCTGAACTGGTTTCTACTCAAAGTGGCACTAAAATTGATTTAAGAGTGATCCAAAGGAGGTGTAATTCCCCAGCTTCAGCCTTTGCTAACTAAACATGCCCAGCTCAAAATATTTCACGAGGTGCAAAGCAAGGCACCTCAGCGACCTCCACTCAGCCTTCTTTATTCTCACAGGCAAAAAGGGGGGGGATCCTGCCAGATGCTGCAGAAACTATTACAAGTCAGTCAGCACCAACAGATCCCTCCGTCTCAGCAGAGAAAGGCCACAGTCATTGTAGACACTTTTTAAAAAAAGGCAAATGCTATTAAAAAGATGAACAGTCCCTGGGAAAGAGGCTGCCAGGTCTGAAGAGCCTTTAGCAGCCCGGGAGCCCTGCCCACAACACTACAGCAAAGACAAAAGTCTTTGCTTCTGCTGCCCTGAGGACAGTTTCATTTACTTTCCTTTAAACCTGGAAAATAGGTCGCTTTTCTTCTCTTACCTCTATCAAACCTCAGGTAGCAGAGACAACGTAAATTTACCTGTACCTCATAGGAAAGCAAACACGCAAAGGGAGTTTCACCTTTTGGAGAAGGACAGAGGTAAGAGACCAGTTCTCCTCCATACAAGGCTTCATTTATTCTGGCGAGCAGCAGCATTGACCCAAACGCCTTGGACCACTTCATCCCTGCTGCAGGAGGTGTGTGGCCTGCCAGCGCCTTTGCAGGTATCACACCTATGTACTCTGGGCCACCGTCCAGAGTCCATACCTCCTCCCTGAGGAGAGCGCCAGCTCTCCCCAGTTGCTGGCAATAGCCCAGCTCCTGCTGCCTCCATGAGGGATGGAGGATCTCTCAGCTCATCCCCTGCACCAGTGGAGGCAGGCATGCAACAGCCACCTCCACCCCATGCACACGGGGTTCAGGCCAGGAACAGACATGGGAAGAGGCAGAGGAGCTCTGAATACTGGAATCCGTCTTCTAACTGTTCCCAGGTGGACGCCTCATAGGTTGAGATATATTAATAATGTAATTTTTTGTCAGAATTCTCACTCAAGTGTTGTTGCCTTTTATCCACTTCTAGCAGGCACTCTGTGCATATTTTGTAAGAGTCTTTACATAAGAAAAGGACAAGAAAAAACCACCACACAACACTCCCTCCTGGGTTTAAAAGGAAAGGACTTCTGTTTGCCAGAACCATGCTGGTATATTTGAATGCAAAGTTAAACAAATCCTTAAAGATGGTGTCAAAATTTGAGTGGGAAAGAAACCAAGTGGTTACATTCTTCTCGGACCTAGTTTGCAATTTGTCCGATAATCTTCTGGTGAGAAGCAACACCAAAACACAAGCATTGCTAAAATCTGTCTGTTTTGTTTGCGAGTTAAGATGCTATCAGTAGTACATGAATAAAGATTAACATCTTGAATTGCAGTCATATCTGAAGATTTTAAAGACCCATAAAAATGCAGACTTCAGTGGGATAACTGGAAGATCATAATGAACTGTCAGAATTTGAGAAATGAGGTTTTCTTCTTTAAATTTGACTCTCAAACTGAACAAAAATAAGCCCGCACCGCCTTATTTGAAGTTAATTTACACTCCAGTTTGAATAGCACCTGCCCTTGGGTATGTTCCAGAAGAATGTCTACCTTTCCACAAAGGGAGGCTAACACCCATTGTAAAACTTCCAGAGGCACATTAGATGTCTGTTCCCCCCCCAGCAATTTCACCCTTAGAAGTAGAAGGAACACTGCCAGTTACAGCCTGTGCTGAGGAAACATGAGTTATAATTTTACCCTGGGAAAATTGCTGAACTGGGAGCTTCTGGTGTGGCATAGGTCTTGCCTTCGCAATCCAATGGTTCTTTTGATTCAGAGAGGCTTTGAAAGGGTGGTGATGAAAAACATAGCCTCTCCCTTTGAATCAGCCAGCCGCCTGCTTTCCTTAGCACTTTTTAAATTTGGTTTATTAATTTGCCTAGGAGCAGAAAGAGATAATACTGACCCATCTAGAGAAGATGTGTTGTTGGACATATCAACAGAACATTATCTACTTCAGACTGAACATATAAACAACCAAAAAAAGCCCCCACTTTCAGACTATGTGAAGAATTTTATATCTGGAGTCACCTCACCAGACTTAAGAAAAACACAAAAAAAACCCTGTTTTAGCTCTTCCTGCCATATGAAGAGGAAAAAGGAAAGGGGCAAATTATAAGGATCCAATAAAACCGTGTCTTTGAAATGCTGTAACACGCAAGAGCTCCAAGCACTCTCCAGATGTTTCTTGCAGCAACTAATAATAAAATATTCTCAGACAGAATCGTAATTTTGAAGACATCGCGTCCACTTAGTAATTACAAGACCAGACAATAAAACAGACAGATAGCTTCATCTATAACCTAACTGCAGAAAAAGAGGGACGAAAGGGCTTTAAAGCCATACATTCATAATTATCTAATTTACGATGAAGATGTAAACAGAATTGCAGGTTTGACAGTTACAGTTCAGGCTGCAGAAATACGGTCTGCAATTGTAATCTTAAATTATACATCCCTCGCTGGAGCATCAATGCAACACAACAGACAAAAAGGACCACCTTTTAGAAACCCTATGTCATTGCTGGGTTTTTCTCCTCTCTCCCGTCTACCTCCCCTCCCAGCAGCTCTCCGAAGCTCAACTTAGCAAAGCAATGACCTTCTCCTCTCAAAAACGATGATCTACTGACACCCCACCAGAGGGACAGAGACTGCCAAGAGGGAGGACAGTGCGAGGAAAGGATAAAAGCTGAACTTACTGAAACGACGGGCTTTTTGGAAGTCCTTGTTAAGACAGATTGCAAGAGGGAGCGTTTACCCAGCTCTACCACAATCCCATGCATTTTCAAGGCTGGCTGGGACTTTTTCCTCTCCTACTGTAACTCCCATTAAAATTATCAGCCTACAGATTTCATAACAAGCAGGAGAATGAGAAAGTCCGAACACTATCACGAGAGAAATCGTATTATCATTAGCTATTTCAAAACACACGTGGGTTACTTAACACCTCAGGACAGGCGGCACAACACCAAAGAGCTTCTCCCGGTGTGGGGACAGGAAACAGCCTCCTGCTAAAAAATACGTGTACGGGGCAGCATTCATCGATGGAGGCCTTCCCAGGGCTCCCAAAATGGGCTATGCACTCGGCATACACAACCTGAACAGAAAAACATCAGTGACCCAGATACTTCCCTACCCCCGCCCCATACTAAAATCAGACCATTTTTGGATTTTAAATCCCTTGGAGGAATAGGTATGCTTTTTGGTGGCTGGTAGGAAGGGGCTGAAGTCCCAAATTAAGCTAAATACAGGTTAAATCCAAAAGGCTCCTTCTACGCAGTAGTGCATGACAGTTTTTAGTTCATTTTACCTCTTTTCTGGTATTTGAGGTTTTCTTAGATGCTAAGAAAGCATTTAGGGACAAAGGGAGAAAAGGAATGCTAGGTATATGACTATGGGGTCAAGTGGCAATTGTTTTGGTTAGTGTGAAGGGCAGGACTTGAGGAAAGGAGAACACCAGAGTCTGCTCTGGAAGGCAGGAAGAGTTCTTGGCAAGACGACAACCATATGGCATATGAACAAAGCATATTTTAGATTTGGTTCATTTGATTCCATCATGTGTAAAAGATATGTTAGGATCCAAGGCTAAGAAATATTTATTATTGTTTTCAGACCTGTAGCGATTTCTCCAAGTAGTCATTCTAGCTCATATGATAAAAACATCCATTTGGCAGCTAATATTAGACCGCATGGGTAGATTAACCCCGAATCTATATAACCATGTGCTATATGCTAACAGAAGCCATCACTGCCAACCTCATGAAGCAGCACTCCACTATCTAGGTGGAGACAGAATGACCTCTGCTAACTAGCTCAGAAAACTCTTGGTTTTTATATTAAAAGGCTTTCACTTGACCAGACACAACAGACCATGCACATAACCTTATAACAGTGGATGAAATCTTATACAATACACATTTCTTTGGATGGTGTGGCCTGCTTCTCAGTCTGCCTTGTGCTTCTCCGGTCATTACTAACACACAAAGCACCAGTGCTTGGACAACAAAAGGACCTGAAAACGTTTAAAGAAGCAGAAAAGACTATGCCTGTCAATCAACAAGAAATGCCTATCTCACTTTTTCTAGCTATTGGCTTTTATTGCCTCCAATGTACAACATATTTCAATAAAATTGAAAAGCACAAAATAAAGACACATTAACATAAACGGATAGTACATATAGCAGTGTTATGACACAAGCCAACACCAAAGAATCCCATCATTAGATGATTCCGAGGGACAGCTCAAAATTAAAAAGGCAACAGGCAGCTTCACCAAGAAAACGAAAGCTAAACAAAATACACAATTATTTTATTATTAAAACATACAGAAGTTAAGTGAGACAACCCAGGCCACACTATTGCTTGCCAAAGCTGGACCAACCACCATGGAGTAAGCACTTAGGTATGAAATTTCTCTTTTGGTAGGCTGTTCTGTAACAAGGCTCTTGGAGAAGCTGGCCCCTGCCAAGCGGCTCAGCTCAGCAAATTTATCCACTGATGAGGCAGTAAGCTTTATGTGAAACTACCCTCACACAAAATAACACTTGAATAAATCTTTTGTTTGGATGGGGGGGAAGACGTCACTAACAGAAGTTAGAGAAAACAAACCCACTAAATATCTTTAGTGGTAATAACCAGTAAGACCATGCCAACAAGGGAAAACATCCTCTATAGGTCCAAACTGACAACTCTGAAGTACACATAGCTTCTACAATAGAGAAAAAAAAAAATTAAAAAGGATCAAGAATAAAAGATCTGGAAGTATCAAAGAAAAAAAAAAACACAAACACTCCCCACCCCCCAAACTTTAAAAGAGCAGATTAAGCATCAAAGGTAGGAGAAGGCGTCAGGTAGAGACAACCACCAACTACGATGAAATAATAATTTTAAAAATCACAAGCAAAAATCCCGCTACATTGCAATAGAGACCTGAAAAGTGGAAGAAACCATCACAAGTGAAGGACTTGACAGGTAAAGAAGCAGATAAAGTGAAGTCGCACACAGTGATACATCTGGAGTCTTTAAAAGACCAATTCCAGATAAAGTCTAGGAGATAACGTCTGCAAAAGATTTTATCTGGAACCAGGAAAGTTTGAGGGAAACATCAGGAAGGCCTTAAAGCTTGTGTCTTAACTGATGCTTGTCTCCTGTCATTTTACTTGGGGCTTGTCTCCAACCCAGAGGAGCAGTGAAGGAAACCATCAGCTCCCTCCCTGGCAGGGAAGGGGAGGAAAGCAGAGAGGCTGAAGCACCACTATTCCTGCAAGAAGCCAGGAAGGGAGGCAGCAGAGACATAAAGCGTGTGTTGGGAGAGGGAAACCAATGCATCCCCCATTGGAAAAAAGCCCTGCAAGAAAAAGAAAAGGGCAGGCAGAAGAAAGAGGTGGCATTTGATCGGTAAGGGTGTAGAGAAGGGTGATGAAAAAAAACAAAACCAAAACAACAAAACAAAACCCAACCAAACACATTTGACAGGCTTTGGTCTCCCCTCTGGAACCAGTACTCGAAAAGCTTGCCTTCAAGAACAGATGATTTGTCATGTCAGAAAGAAAAGAGTATTTGAAACAAACAGGAGAAGTTTCAGGAGTCTCGTGGCGATCATCTAGTAGCGGGCAGCAGAAATTAACTTCAGCAACAATTCCTAAACTATGGATTTGTCTCATGGCAGAGATTCTCCATCCCATGACAGACACACTTGACTGAGCACTTGATTTCTGATAAACAGCACCCTGAAGAACTGAAGGGGATTAGGTTGGGGAGAGGTTTTTCTGGGGCAGGAGAGGGGGTACAGGGGTACAGTGGACAGATGCATGGTGAAATTGTTTTGTTTTTCAGCAGGAACACTAAAGATCATTATTTCTACCAGCACTGCCTTGCAAAGCTTCAATGCAGAAGACAACAATGGGTGAGAGTATGTGTGCGCTTTATTCCACATATTTGATGAGCAGTGTGGAATGAGGTGTGGCGAGTGGAATTCCTAACTCCAGCCCTGGTTGGGAATGGTGGCTGAATGCCAACCACACCATAAAGGTCCCATCATCTAAACTTCAAGTCATGTCCTGAGGATCCTGACATTTTCTCATATTGAGGTGTGCCACAGATACAGAAAAAAATTATATTGCAGTCACAGGGTTTTATAGCCACAGGAGTCTTACCTGCCACATGCTTGCTTTAACAAAACCTCTTAACCCATCTCACAGTGATCAGCCCTTACAAAGGAACTTCACTTGGCCACAAGCAAGTCTGGAAGTTTCTAGGAGGCTGAAGCCACGGAAACTGGTGGAAGGCATCAAGCAATAAGGATGGAGGTTCACCTAGTGGGGGCAAAACAAAGCAAACCAGGAGCTTCATCCCCATGACTATGAAACCCAGAAGAAATCTGAACACGTGGCTAAGCTTAAGCAGTAGCATTTACATTAGAAATGATTTTAAACACAAAAAGGAAACTGAAGACAACCAGATAAACTCTAATACTCACGTGCAAATTAGAACCAATGATGACAATTGATTTTTATAAAGGGTCTAATGATAAGGTGCAAACTCATTTCTCCCATCTGAAGCCTGGTACCATTTGGTATCTTTAATTCAGAAAAAACCCGAGCGCCTTTTTATTTCCTCTCCTTCTTCCGGCTCTTTTGCCATGCCGATGCTTGTTTGCATTACATCTATTTTGAGCTAAATTAAATAGGAGAAGCAGAGTTTTGATTCAGTAGTAGTAATAAATGGGGTTAGCCTGGCATTGATCTGTGTAAAGGGGCCAAAGCTAGGACTGCCAGAAGCAAAACGTGGTCAGTGAACTCTACAGCACCAAGAGTGACCCTGCAGCTGAATTCCTAGCCCTGATTACAACAGAAAGAGACTTGCTTTCCTGAACAAAGAGTATTTCAGGCAGCAGATTAGCAAGAGAAAGTCTACTTGCAATGGCAGACTGAGGAAACGGACCAAAAAGAAGAACTACAGCACACTTCAGAGGATTTTAGAAAGCTTCTGAATGGTGCAAAGCAAATGCCTTTCTTGCTTTATGTTTCTCGTAAGCCAACATGAGGTTCAAACGCTGAAGAAACAGTATTTTTCTTTTGCGTCTCACTTAAATAGCTTCAGAAAGTAAGTGTGCAGCAGGAAAGATGAGCCAAAACCATGTTAAAGATAGCACACTGACAACATTACCTTGCAGACGAAGAGCATTTGTCTTACAGCCCTACAGAAAAGGAAATCATGTTTACCGTAAGAGGAAAGGCCTCTTTTGTAAATCATGCTTAAAATTCAGCCAGCAAATTTATACAGAAGGAGAATTTCACAATCCTTAGGAAACGCGGATCAAATTCGCCCCCTCTGTGGGTGCTTGTGCTGTTGTGCAACGCAAAACAGCGAGCGCACAGCAGTAAATCTAGCCTCATGACTACCCAGTTTAATCGCCGTGCATCTACCATGGAGAACAAAGCGCCTCTTATTCCTGGCCGAACCATGATCCCACCGGATCGCAGGCCAAGCAGGGTCGGTTCAAGCCGGCATTTGGCCGGAGTCTGGCAGAGCTCTGGAATTGGCCGCTCCAAGGCTGAAGCCAGCTCGCACCTCGCTCCCAGCGAGGCTGCTCCACGCCGTCGGAGCACTCAAGGTGTTGGGCGCTCGTGGACATCCCCATCAGCACCTACCACTGCTTTGGCAGGTCCACTGGCCGTTCACAAGTCCTGCACGCAGCAAGAAGCTGTCGAGAAGGGGAGCCCTGCCAAGCGGCACCGCTTCCTAGCCCCGGTTTTTAATCGGGGACATTTGGGTGGCATTGGGCTGCGCGCCCAGAGCTCACCCTTGCTGGGAACCCTGAGATAGGCCAGTTGCCCAGCGGTGCGGCCCTGTTCCCCACCTTGGCTTCACCAGGAGCAGTGAGGACCTCAGCCCCCCCCGGAGCAGGGAGAGAAAAACAGAGAATCACTCATCCTCACCACTTTGACTTTTCACACGTTTCTTTTCCATATTTTACAATAACTGCTCATTAACATGAGCATTTCCCTAAAAACAAGGATCACAAAATACTGAGCTATGTCAAATCCTTCGGAACAAGCCATTAAAGGTCTTCAGTCCATTTTTCCCCCATAATGGATTTTCGCTTGCTGCTTCATCCAAGTAGCAAGGGGCAAGGTGAGGGCCCGCAGAGGAAAGAGAGGACAATTTAAAGAGTCTGTCAGTGTACCAACAGCCTGCAAAAAGCCAAGTCAGAAGTCTGCAAGAGAGCACCCTGGTTTTTTAATGCTACTCATTTGACTTGCTACTCTTATTACGGGTTGATTGCACCCTTCACTAGAGTTTTGTGGTGGCTGTAATGTCAGAGCATGGGACGTGGTTGTCACGACTGGGAACTTGCTGACTGATTTATGGGAACTTACAAACCCACAAAACCAAAAGATATTTGTTATTCACTTACATTCAGAATGTTCCTTTCACCTCTTGCTGAATAATTCTCGGGCAAGTGAAAGTTTATTTCTAGTTCAAAATTCAGTTTCCCTTCTTTTTTTCCCTGGTCTTTTTTCAGTGGTGCCCAGGGATAGGACAAGAGGAAACAGGCACAAATTGAATATAAGAAGTTCCACCAAAACACGAGGAAGAAGTTCTTTACTTTGAGGGTGGCAGGGCATTGGAATAGGCTGCCCAGGGAGGTGGTGGAGTCTCCTTCTCTGGAGACATTCAAAACCTGCCTGGACACGTTCCTGTGCAACCTGCTCTAGGTGGACCTGCTTTGGCAGGGGGGTTGGACTAGATGATCTCCAGAAGTCCCTTCCAACCACCTACCATTCTGTGATTCTGTGTGATTCTGCAAAAGGGAGCCTAAATGTAATACACCTTTTATATGGAAGTCAGCCCGCAATAACCCCCCTGAACAACCTGAGGTCACTATACCTACATTGGTAACAGCACCCCAAAATTAAGTTATCATCATTTTAACTGTTTAGTGGGCATTGAGACATCTCACACAGATCGGTTCATTATTAAAAGTGGCAATGACTGTAAATTACACTCCTCACAAAAGAACAGCCTAAACTTTATATACTTTATGATACCTGCCCGACTAGTCACTTTAAATGCGGCTAGCTGAAGGCTCAGACTCGCCATCACACAGCAAACAGCTGTGCAATTTAGGACTGCTTTTTTTTTTTTTTTTTAAAAAAAAACAACAACACTGCTCTCCCCAGGGCTCCCACCCCAGTCGCAGAGCTGGCAAAACAGACTGTATGCCCAAGCCTCCCGTGTTCCTGTTCACAGACTAAAAGACGGCAACTCGAATTCCTGGTGATGACGACGGCACCCATGAAATAACAATCCTTTGACCAAGGTTTGCTGTAGCCGCTGAAGCCCAGGAACATGGTTCCTTCTGCTGACTCCGCAAGGGAGCAAAAGCCTTCCACAAAGGAGGAGGGCAGCCGAGGGCGGTAACATCAAGCTACGATTTGCCAGGGCTTGTCCCTCAGAGGACGAAGTCTTGCATTTTAGCCATTTTTGGCACATTCCACATTCAGTATTTTCAGGAGCTTTCTAGGATGTTTATGAAACAACTGCAAAGGTAGGCAACTAAATTGACAGTGGCACAAAGAATACCTTCCCACATTCCTCTCCCATCGAAATAAATGAAGATGTAGTTTATGTTTCTGTAATTACCGTTTGTTAAAAGGAGAACAGGTTGTTAAGTTATGGTAAGGAGTCCGTGAGCCTGCATGCTGCTTTGAATACCACAGCAATGCAGATTTTACCGACTAAAAAGACTGGTCAAAACATTACTCAGAAGGAATCCACACTCTGATATCGTCCAGCATAAGACAAACTACCTTTAAACTTTTTGATCTACCTAAACTTCTAAATGATCTAACTTTAAATGTTAATTAAGCCAATCAATTGGAAATTGTTCCTTATAGATCGATTTTAACCTATTTTATAGGTGACATTCAGAACACTGTCAAGTTTCAGTCATTTAATGTTAAATACTGAAAGGGTAATATTACACATTTGGTTTATGACATTTTTTGTACCATACATCATCTGCTGTTTGCTTTTAATCCTGCATTTCCCCCATTAAATACTTACAGTATTTATATAGCCTTGTAAAACTCCAGTACAAAAGAATAAGCAACAAGAACTTTTCCCCATACATTACTTACCAACTTAATTATGTAATGTAATGTGAAAGGTTTATGCACACCAGCTGGATCTCATTATGGTTAAGTTTCTCTCTTTTTAAAGTGTACTTTATCTGGAATATGGAAGTCACTAAGAATTTCACTTGAAAATACGCTGAGCTGGCATACACACAAGTTTACACTGCAGGACACTAACTCAATAAAAAGATTCACAACAAGTCAAGTTTGCGGACACTTATTTCTGAAGTTTAAAATGCATCAGCTAAATTTAAATATTTGCAGCCAAGTATGAATTATGAACTGAACAACAGCTTATTTCAGTCTTCCCTTCCTAAGTATCGTAGTAACCAGAGAGATGCTACTCCCTCTACAATGAGAGAAGTAGCAAGAAAGGAAAAGTTTCAAGAGACTATTGGTATCACCTCCCTACTGATCAGTGCTAAGACTCAGAGGTGCACCAGCTCTATATAGTAAGATGCATCTTAAAAGTAGGAGTTTCAGAGCTGTGAAGAATTCAATAGTAAGACCTTCAAAGAGGTCCAAAACCAAAGCAAACTTGTCGCACACTTTGGTATCGCCAGTTGAGAGGTTCCTGCTCAATCATGAGGCAAGAATTGTGGTTTAATAAATGCAGAGAACAAAACCAAGCATAAAAAAGAATAATGTGCAGTGATTTTATTTTTGTTGTATATTTGACTATAATTATGGTCTTAAGTACTTTAATTGCCTGGCATCTCCTCAAGTGCCTTGCCTGTGGGGAGGGGAGGCAGGGCAGTTTATAGTTTGTTATTAATGAATAAAGTACAGACAAGTTTACCTTGTCTGTAATCAACATTCCCATCAAAGCCGTTTTGAGATGAAAATACAGAGGGGTCTGTTCATCCCACAGACCCAACGTGACTGTGTTAATATCTGCTTTTTAATGATTAATGTCCTTCTGCCACGTCACTTACACCTCAGAGGGGGACCTGGCAAACTTCTTTGTAAGACCCACGTGAGAAGCATCACCTACTCGCCTGTACCTATTCTCTTCTACAGACATCTGCTCTTGGCCACTGCTCTGGGGATGGGCTACAGAGACAGATGCCCCTCGGGTGTGCCCCCATATGACCTTTATTGCATGCACTCTAGGTGAGAAAAGGGGGTGTGCACCGATGGGAAGTATGTTCTGCTTTTTGCAAGCGAATCTGTAGGGTCATTTACAATTGCTCTGGAATGACATGCATCCAGCTCCTCTCAGCTGGAACTAATTTTTGCCTGGAGTGGAAATGGAGTGGAGGAAAAAAAAAGAATCAGCGACAAAAAGAAGTCCATGCAAGATAAAATAAAATATACTTGCCCGCTTCATTGAGAAATTGTTAGACACAAGAAGCCATCAGTAAACGTCAGAGCAGTTATATGAAGAAGATGGTAAAGCCAGGAGAATAGAGAAATGAAATGCTATTTTTCACAATTAGTGAAACACAGAGAGTACGAATTTGGCCATTAGTCTTGGTTTTCCACTTAAATTGGTACACGAGTCTTGCTACTTTTAGATAACATTGCATTCACAGCCCAGCAGACCATCCAGACAGCAAGTGCAGCACCAGCAGAGCAAGCTTTTTCATGCGGCCTCAGCCCATCCTGATGGTCAGGAGCTCACCTCCGAGGTGAGGGCAGCTCTTCCCCACTGCAGCACTCAGGCTGCCAACAGGAGTGACAATTAGTCTCAGTTCTGGTGGCCTCCTCCTCTGTGAGGATACGTGTCCACTAGGATCCAACTGAGACCATAGTTTTCACATAA
The DNA here is from genome assembly GCF_964106895.1 of Numenius arquata. NCBI lineage: Eukaryota > Metazoa > Chordata > Aves > Charadriiformes > Scolopacidae > Numenius > Numenius arquata. Next base: position 17,861,215 of record NC_133579.1, on the reverse strand, counting down.
GTCACAAACCCCCCCTGCTTTATGAACAGCTAAGGACTTTCCATTACTACAGATGAGCCCTTTCTTCCCCCTTCCTCTTTGGGCTAGATTGCTGGTGCAACCAGATGAACATCTCTTCCCAACCTGTCTCCTCCTTACAGCCTTTAATCAGCTGGTACACCATCTCCAACACTGCCATCTCCTATCTCTCCAAGCACCAACTTCTTACTCTCATGTCCCTGTCCTGCTGGCACACAGCCAGCATGCTTCTTGCTCCAGGGAGGCCTCACGTTTTGATGGCCACTTCTCCTATGATTTTTTTTTTCTGCCAAACATAGAGCTCGTATTTTCAAGGAAGACAAAACCAGCATATTCAACAGCATCTCCAAAACACCAATACCACTGCTTTTACAAGACCACTCAAAGCATCCCCCTATCATTGCCAACAGGTGGGTATTGCTGATCAGGTGAACATCTGTCCTTGAATAAGTTTCTTAGAGTGCATGACCATGCGCCTTGATATAGCTGCGTATATAAAGCATGGAAGCACGTGCTGTAAACACTGATCTAAGGTCTTTACTCATTAAGATACATAGGTTGAAACTTGATAGAAGACAGATCTGACAAGAACCTGTACAGAAGTTTGAAATATATTTATGAAAAAGTGGAGTACCGTACGATAGCAGCTTAACTTCTTCCCAAGAATGGGTTGCTGAGAGGTAGCATCCAGCCATCTACTGCCAGAACCAATGAGAAATTCCTGACTTCTCAGAGCTTTGACCCTACATTTGTTTCCTTAGGGGAAAAAAAATGTGCGTTGATCAAGGACACCACTGAGGCGTTTAAGGTTCTCATATATAACAAGAACAGACAACCCAACAAAAAAAACAGGCAGTAACACACAGAATGGATGAGCATACACAAGTCATTTTGGATGCAGACACCTACTCATGGAAATAATTCAACAACACTATAATTCCACTAGGAAACTGCAAATCAGATAAAGACGGGAAAAAACATGATTCTCCAACTGTCTCCTCTCCTCTAGACCCTGTAGACCTCCTGTGTGCCCCCCCATCATGCAGTGGAACTGCTCTTGCTCTGTTTTGCATCCAAGAGGGATGAAGCTGTCTTTGAAAGCAGGAACCCGCTGAGGTTCTCCTCAAGACTTTTATGAAGTAGGATAAAGATTAATGCATTAGATGACTAGTTTATGCAGCGCTTTGATCAAAAACATGTTTTCCCAGTTTCCTCACTGAGTTTTAATACGATGTGAATGAGAAATTGATTCGGACACTTTAGTTTACAAGGAGTATTTCAAGTAGCTTGAGGAAACTAGTTTACTGTCTATTAGGCATAAAAACAAACACAATGCTTATAGGCCATTTTATCACAGTGCTGACAGTGGATTTCTTTCGGGATACATACCCAAGAACCAACACTTCCTCTGACACAAAACTCTATAGGAAACCACTGGTTTAAATGTCACAATTTTTAAGGTTAAGAATCTTTAGATTCTAGTTCCCATAAGAGGCAATAATATAATGTACTTAATTTAAGTCATAGTAATTTTCTTTTAACAGACTTCAAAGTTGAAGAAAACAGAGTTCCCCCCACCTTCATTGTTCTTTTACATTTTTCTCTAGCATTTCTCCTTCAAAGAAAAAAAATGTACAATTCTTCTTTGCCATCCCTCTGGGTCTATCTTTTCCTTGATCAAATCTTGCTCCAGTGCACCTACTACCTTTGCTATTTAGTATTAGGAGAGAAGGATTTTTTTTTTAATTCTAATTTCTTCCTCCAATTTTAGCCCCTCTCCAAACAGAAGCATTATTTCCCACCCCTTGAATCCATTAAACTAATCCAGCAGAAGCACACTGGTATACAGAAATTAATCTAGTTTCTAAAACTGACATGCTGCAACAAGATAGTTAGGACCTTTTTCTCACCCTGTTTCTCTCTCCTCCTTATTTTGCATTTCAACTTATTTCCAGATCTTTTTCTTCTCACAAAATTATTATGTTCTGTCTTCAAAATGCTGCTAGCAGAGTGATTTAACCCCTGCTTTCTGTCCTCCAGATAGGTTGGTAAGCTCACCTCTGCTCTCCTCTCCTCCTAAAAATCTAGTCCCTTCAGATAAAGGAGTTAATAGCTATTTGAGACCACCACCATTAATGTTAAAGAGAATAAAAAGTTTTCAGATTCGGGGCTCATTTTGGAGCTTTTTGGTTTTACAAAGAGTTGGACCAGGTGAAAAAATAAATATTTATTTTTTCCTTACAGTTTTACTTTACTTTTTTGGAAGAAAGCCTGAGAAGACCCAAGAAGCCCATTGCCGCGGGCTGTCGGCAGTGATGTCCAGCATCCCTGCACGGTTTCTGCTCAAGGGGTGGAGTGGGTTTGTGCTGCAGCCCGAACTCAACCCCTGTGGAAAGGACAGGGCTACAGAGGACTCAGACACACCACACGCCCAGCAAGGGGCTGCTGCTGGGAAGGCTAGGGTAACTGGGCAGTCATTGCAGCTCTGTCACTGGAAATCTTCACAGAAGAATGCCAGAAAAAAATCAACACACCTGAGCATTTTACAGCAACTAACATCATTGGTAAGACCACAACCCTGTAGTACAAAAAAAAAAAAAAAAAAAAAAAGAAGTGTCCAGTGGAGTGAATCCAGCACTTCACAGAATCAGAAATGCTGTAACAAGTTAGAATATTCATCAGCTAAGTAGCTAAGTTACCAGGCACAAAAGTGGTGGTGGTGGGGTTGGTTTGCTTTTTTTTTTTAGCATAAATTTGGACATGGGTGTCGTGAAATCTAAAACAAAAAATAAATTATTTATCAGCTGTTATATCTTTTCCTGGAAAGATACGGATTTTACCTGATGCTCTGGTATCTCTCAACAATTCAAATAACACACATAAGCTTCTGAAAGCGTCTGCCGTACTTTTTACATGACTGTAACAATTACTACCATATCATTATCCTGTACTGCAAGTCTAGCCTACTATTATATTCATGATCCTGAATATATCTATTAGCAGTTTGGAATTGAATATACCATATTGAGAAAAACTGATTAAAATTCCACTTTAGGAAAGGATTCCTCATGCCTGTGCTAATGAATTAACATAGTAAACTTTTTTTTAAAAAAAAAAAAGTGTTGAATTATCCTCCTCTCTAACACAGGCATACTTTTGCCATTTACATAGTAGTGTAGTGCTACTTCTATACAATGATGCATTAGCATTTCAATTAACGCTGTGTTTAGTATTAATAGTCACTGTACGTTTTGAACTTGATATCCATTTTGACACATTTGTACTTGCAAGTTACAATGAACCTGGCTTTTCCTTAGCTTTTTTTTTTTTTGGCATTCCTTACTTTTGATACTTTCCAATGCCTAGAAGTGAAGGGAACAGCTTATATTCAAAGTACTTTCAGTGGAAACATTTATATCCAGGCCCTACTTAAGAGATATCAAAAAGCTTCACAATGTTTTTTTGAAACCAGCTGGCAAATGCAGGTGCATTTCAAAATAATGCATTTAAAAATAAAATTTAAACAAACAAACAAACAAACCGAAAAGGTAGCTTGCAAAGACTTCTAAAGAGATAAAACCAGAAATAAGGCTGGTTTGGAAGTGTGTCAAATACCCCAAAAGGAAGGCAAAACCACAAAGTTCTGACTGGACATTAAAGTTGTTTCTGCTTTTTTAAAATCAAACCGTAACTGTATTACACACACTGCTTTGGATTGGCAGCAGCTTGAGAAAGCGGATTTTGAAGCAGTTCAAGTCTGACACTGAAACCATGTTAGTCCCACTCGGCCCGATTTATTTTCAAAGCGCACTTGGGCAAAAGAACAAGAGTCAAAGGCTGGGGGATTTGCATTGTCACCCCTGCTAAGGAATACCACTTTTTAAAGTGTTTGTGCTGGAAAGAAATCATATTCCTACCAATATCAGCGAGTTCTACAAAACTTAGTCCTCCTCACGTGGCTTCACGGACCACGGAGCTTTGCATTATCCCTTTTGCCTCCAAGAACAAGTTACTTTTCCACTCCCAAGTTTGCCAGTCACCGAGTAGTGCGCATTTTCAGAGAGAGACGGGGGGTGGGGGTGCGTGTCAGAGAAACTGTGTTTTGAAGGAGAGATAATCAGCAAGATACATACTTCAGCATTACCAAATTAAAAGACAAGAGGAAGTGTAAAATTACTAAAAGGCTACACAGCTCTTTCTGATCTGGTTATTTGCCAAAACCCACATGCTTAGAGCATTTTATTGTTTTTCCCTCCTCTAAAAAGCATTTTAAAGAATTAAGCAGAAATGTGAACCTGGTCTAGGGAGAGCTTCCAGAAACCAGAGTTATGATGACACGAGAAACACAACACGTTTTCTAAACCCAAAATGGAAACTAGTACTTGATAAAAGTCTACACAAAGCATCACCTCCTCATCACCACAATTGTGGTCTGTAATAATTTTCTAGCTAACTCCTGTGACAAACAACTGCCGTCGGTATTGCTGTCATACCTGCGGTGAGGAGGAAGAGCATGCTTTACATGAGCACTGCTAGTCATAAAATCATTAGAAACACTGGGAAAACCCTCAAAAAGGCAACAAATTCAAGCAGGTTCCCTCTTTATCTGACATTCACACACCGTTCGTACTACAGCTGCAGGTTTGTCTGTCGGGGCATCTGTGCTCCCATTTATACTTTCCAATTTGTCGCCTAACTGAGCTTGGCCCTCCTAATTTGGTATCAAAACTGTATGGGTTAATTACAGCACTTCAGATGACTTGCATACTTTTGAACAGGGTGATTTCAATACGAGGGAAGGAATTTATCAGGCATGTCACAGGTAACAGCCAGCTCTTGTAAGAAGGAAGGAAGGAAGGAAGCTATTTAAGCCCGCTTCACCTTCATCGCTCCTCCTCTTCCCCACACTTCAGGCACAAGGAGGGAACGGTCTCAACCCACCCCAAGCAGGACTGGCGTGAGGAGGGCAGCGCGAGCGGATTTCCCCTCCTCTTTCATGCTATAAACCCACATAGCCCCTGTTCCCACCCCGACGTCAGCCAGCCACACCACACGCTTCCGCTGCTGCTTCTCTGGGGGAGCTTTAAGCCAGAGGACACTCAGTAATTAACCACTGATGATTTCCTATTGCGCCTGAGAGTTTCGGCGCCGCTCCTTCGGGTGCGCTGCAGACACCTCACCCGGGAAGCAGGAGCTCACAGCGGCAAAGCAAAGCCCGGGCTTCGCAGCTGGTAACCCCGCATCAGGGTAAGAGCTCAGGGTGGCCACACTGGACCTTAATCACTCAAAGTCAAAGCATCAGGCACAGAACGCTCCCCTTACTCCAGACCAACCTCTCCCTGACGCTACTGAAGCCTGCTAGAAACACAGGGAGAAAACTCAGCAGCAGCAAAAGAAGCAGCTATATATAAGCCGTGGTGAGTAAAAACTCAAGATTCAGCTGAAGGGTGTTGAGAAATCACTCTTGAAATTTCTCCCTAACTTTAAACATAAACAGACTCACATTTAAAACAAGACGAGCTTAAAATACAGTGGTGTTTTAAGGAAGCCGTTCATTCATGCATCGCATTTCTGACAGACAGACGCAAAAGTAATAAGCGCATACACAGGTGCCAATTTGCAGGGAAGCCCAAGCTGTGACTCCTTCACTAGAGCTAGCACAAGAGTCCCAACTACAGTGTCTCCTCTTCCTCCCGCTCCCCATATCGAAAAAACAAACTAAACCAAATGACAGCATCATTGGACCCGTTTCCTGTGCACTTTAGGGAGGAGAGTGTGAAATGAAGCACTGTGCTAGAGATAAGTACCAGCTCAGAAATCATCCCAGCACCTCCGTAAGACCTTTGGGACAAAAAAAAAAAAAAAAAAAAAACCACAACAAAAAACCAGAAGGAAAACCAAAATTCATCCTCACATCTCATTTCTTCCCTTCTCCTTTTGCAAGGACAAGCGCTCCAGCCTGTGTTACCCAAACAGCACCTACCAAACAAACTACCGACCCCCATCAGCTACCCCCACTACCAAAAAGTCTACACTCAAACCACCTCTCCTACTCCCACGTTGGGGAAGCTTCACCAAGGGATTTTTAGTTCCTTCCTCCCTGCAGAACACATCAGCTTTGTCTTCCTGGACTCCTATTGTTCCCCCAATGGAAAACCATGACAGTATTACAGGAGAAGCATCAGTTTCACACTGTTGGTGCCACTGTTCGAAGGGAAGTCATTACCCCTTGTCAAAACCCACACGATACCAAATTATCCAAACTACGCTACCCAGTTTAAGTACCAGAAACACTGCAAACCACATCAGCAGAGCGCACCACTACGGCCAGTACAAGCAGCGAGTCAGAAGTCCCGAGAAAGTGACAGCTCAAGTGTCTATGCACGGGACTGTGTTATATGGAGCAGATATACCCTAACCATACAGTGGGGAAAAAAAAATATAAAAACGTTGTCGTACATAGGTAAAGTGAACAGGGCTTAAAAATTTCACTCAGTTAAACTTATCTGTCCTATCTACAGAAGTGTACAGAAGCACACAATAGGTAAGCATATTGATTAAGTAAGAATGTACTGGAAATGTATATACTGCATCTGCGCACTATAACTTTGATTATTTCCCAAACTGAAAATGGCATTAAGATCACATCAAAGGTACTTGTCCTCATGAGGGATTAAGTCCTTAGCAAGTTTGAAGGTTTTCAAATTAACTAACTAAAACTGGCTGAGTGCAAAAGCACGTGAATTTCTAAAAGCCTGGAAGAGCCATTTTTCCTTGTGGATAATCCCCAAAAAACAACCAGAACATAATTCAGTTGCACGTCTTCCAATGTTACTTTTAGATCAAAGTATTATGAGAAGTTCCAATCCCTTTCTTACTCCCCCCTTAAATGCCTGGAAGAGCATTCCCTGGAAACACGATTATATATTTTTACTATCACAACACTAATAAATCTCTTCTACATCAGATAAAATGCAGTTACCAACAGTTGTCCCTTGAATCCAAAATATGATAAAAAATTATCTTGCACGCACATATTTGGCTGCATGCCCTTAACGATTTCTTTCTGAAAAGAAGGGTGCATTTATTGCTTCAGAAACAGAAAAGCAAAATAATAAGAAAGAAAGGACACGGTGAAAAAGATGAACAGAAGGGCTTCGAAAGTGACTGAAAATCTACAACATCACTAATTAGGTTCCAGCTTCTAACACAATAGAGGGTGTACCATGGTCTGTTATCAAGTTTATAGCCAAGGGCACAAGACAATACAACCCCACATTCAATTTAATTACAGCCTATGGCTTCTGCAGTAGTGGTGTGTTTCAAAGGGTTTAAGCACTCATTTATTTCTACACCATACATGAAATAAGGCAGCTCACTGTCATACAGACTCACCAATTAGACTGAACAGTTTCTGATCTCTTGCTCTCTAGAAGGAGAGCAGTGGGCAATGGGAAATCTTTACAGGATAATCACACAAGACTTTTTGTTTAAAAAAGCACTCTCTGCTGCCTTTAAATTTATGCATTTTATCTTTGATGTGCACAGAGGAAGAGTACCAACATAGTCATCTCAGTCTATAGAATTAAAAAAAAAGTGTCAAAATACAGCAGCGCTTCAATGATGCCGCTTTTTCCTCCTAATTATACCAAAAAGGTCATCTTCATTTGAGTTATACAAAATGAATCACCTCTTGCATTCTTACCATCACTGAAGGCTGGACTAAGTAAATTCTCTGACTATCTCACATGATGTAACTAAGTAAAAGGAGTCTAATTTCAAAGAAGTAAAAATATTTTGAAAATTAAAGCGATGGTGGAAGAAATCACCTTCCGAAATAGTTACAAAATTTAATACCTCCAATATATTGTGCCAGTGCAACTAAAAGGATCTACAAAGACAGTATTGGACTTTAATCTCCACAACCACAATTCTAAATGTGTGTATCGAAACAGCATTCTCAGATCTTCTGTGAAATACTCTCCTGAGGCACCTTAAATCAACTCCCTCGCCAACAGCTGATCTGTCTTCAGTCTAGGAAGGAAAAACTAGTTCCCTTCTTTCCTTTCAGCACATATGCAGCCCCCAAAGCTGCATATGAGATCACTCAGCCTAATCTCTATTCTGTTTTTATTGCACTCACCTTGGGAAGCATCCACATGCCTACGAAACCTCATGTTAGTTACAAGGAACATAGCCTGGGATATCCTACTGTCTTCAAAAAAAACACCAAAAAACAACCATCTCTGATCAACCACCTTTAGAAGCATTCAGTTAGAAACAACACTGAGTTCCACCGAAGAGAGCAATAGCCAAGATTCAGGTGTTTTGCTATGGGAAACAGTAAGAAAGCTGTCTTTGGGGACCATATTTGACATCCCTGCTACCCTAGCCCCCACCTCCCAAAGATTTCAGAGCAAATTTTGATGACTATCAGGTATAACAGTCCCTTCTACGGTTAATCACTTTCCACATCTGTAGCTTAGTAAAAGATTAAAATCTCCTCCATTAAAAAAAAAAACCACAACCAACCACCAAGGAACAGCAGCTTCTGAGGTAGGCACAGTTTTTACAGCTCCTTTAATCCTCACATTTTGAAGATTTTAACCAGTGTTTCTTTTTAAAAAGACACCAAGCAAATCCTAGATTTTCTTGCAACCTGGGATAATCCATTAGCCAAAGAGGATGGCACTAACTAGGCAGTAGGGCAGTCAGTACTAACCTCTGAAACAGAAGTACTGCCACAGGAGCTAACAAGGTATTTAGCAGTCCTCAGTCTTAATAGCTGTTGTACTTTAAGCCTTTAAGATAGGGATATTGCCCCATCTATTATCTGTATAGAAATGAAGCCTAGCATGCTAACACCGCCATCCTAAGCATCCTTCCCTGAGGCTGTCTCATGAGTTCTCCTACCCTGCATGCTCAGAAAGCGCCTAGAGATGATGCTAGTCAGAATACTACAAACATTTGTACAGAACAGAAGCCTTTTTTTGTGGTCATTTTATGGAAATGCAGGATGCTCCCAGACCAAAGATCAAGCAGAAAGGTTCTTACCCACCTCCAAAAAACCCCAAAGACTAAAAAGAGCTAGACTAACTTCTTAGTTACTTTGATTTCTTCCCAGTTGTGCCTGCTGCCTACTTATATTCATCGTGTGCCACTGTTTTGCTGCCTTCTGTGAAACCTGCAGTCAGAACCAGATTTCTGGTTCTGGTCAAAGTAAGCCCTTCAAAGAGAACACAAGGCAATGAAAAGACATGTGCCAGATCAAAAGAAAACAAAAACCCAGCTCTGGATGTAAAGCAGGAGGAAAAATGGTTAAGAATTCCCCAGAACAGCCAAGATAAATGCATATGGGTCATGTTTTAATAACTATTTGGTAGGTATCTTAATAGCTGATGAAACTCTTCACACACAGCCCAGAGAAACCCAACTGGGTTAGAGAACAAACGTAACAGAAGCATTTTTCAAGTGACATGCAACTCTCCTCACCCATGGCAGAAGCTAATCTATTTTCTTAGACCTATTTTGGGGTATTACTACTGCAGCAAGTTCAGCATGTACCAGGTCTATAAATCTCAACAGCTACCACCACACTGTAGCATCAAAAGCTTAAACTTTAGCTATTGTTCATCTTTCAATAACACATGAGATGAACAACAGCCAAATTACATCCCTCTGTCATCAACTTGAACTGAAGTACTTCTGTCAGTGGCAGGAAAATTGCTACACTTCAGAGCAAATAAGGACTGAAAAGAAAGTTGTGCCACGATGGCACAGCGCTGTATGCTTAAAATGCACTCTATAAATGCTGCTCTCGAGGCTGCAACCTAAAGCAATAGTTGGATCAAGATGAACGTTTAATGCACATTTCCCTAGCTCTGGAGGACGCTCTTACAAACCCAGTGTTGAAAACACATCTTGCGGCTAAAACAGAAGATGGGAGCAACCATGATAGAAAAGCATAAAATTAACATCCTTGCTCAGATTCTTACACTTAAAGTTTGTAGTCAGTGCAAATTGAAGACATCCCATTTAGTGCCTTCATTTAACCTTTTTCATACCTTGATTGCTATAAAAAAATGCTATAAAAAAAAGAGTATGCTAAGAAATCCACTCATCACGCCACCATTTATTCACCAGAGTATTGCCCAAGTCTACGAGGGCAGCAGAATCTGTCCCCTGGAAGAATAATTACAAAAATGACCAATAAACCACAAACTTATGACCCTCATGTTTTCAAGGAATCTGTAATATTTGTCAACACCGGAATTTAGCGTCACATCAGTGGATGAGATGTATTCAGTATAAAGTCCTGGAAAGTCTTTGTTTATAATTAAGCAGTAACGATTGAGGGCCAGGACATTTCCTGGGGATTAATGACCAGCTGGGAGAGTCGATGGCTTGAGGCAATGCCTTGGGCCATTAACCCCGACCAGTCATTAATTTCCCCAGGAAATGCCCTGGACCTCGATTAGCGTAACTATTATAAAAGGTAGCTAGGGAGAAAAAGTTTAGCATTAACATTCTCCAAGAAAATCTATTCCATGTCCAATATTTTTTTTCATTTTGTCACATCCCAGTAGCAGTGCATAAGTTAAAACTGACACAAGAGGAATCAGTGATTAAAAGAAAAAAGGGAAAAAAAAGACACTTTTCCTTCTCCTAAAGACTTAAATTAATGAGTTTTGTAGTGAAGGCAAGATTCAGCTACAAAAGTGGCTGGGCAGCTTGTTTAGCTCATTAAATTGTGAATGGATATGAACATTTCTATATAATTACTGAAAAAAAAGCCAACCAACCCACACTGTCTAGTATCCTTGCTGATTGCTCATTTTCTTTCTTGATACAGCTTAAGAGAACAGCACATGCCTGTGTACTCTATCATCTATTCTAGGTATTTCTCCCTTTCTCCCCATAACCTGCCACTAATGAGAACTACAGCTCCGAATGCCTCACATAGGAAGCGCAGCTCCACAACAAACAGGACAGAGCAGCTGGATTTCTCCTCACCTAAGCTTTATACAAGTGTGAAGAGATTTGTGGACCGGGGTAGAGGTCCAGCTCTCCAGCCCGATGACTGAAGGTACCAAGACACCTCATTGAGCAGGTTAAAGCACACACACTCCGTTACTGCTGACTGGATCAGAACTGCTCTGCCTGGTCCCCTCTTCCCCTACTCTCGTGCGCTGCTGCTCTAAAGCAAGCTAAACTGCCCCTGAAGTTTCAAAATTACTTTCAAGGTCATTAAAAGCAAGGGAAAGAGGAGTCTAGGGTTAAATACAGCAGAGCATTAGCTTATACCTGAAATAATAAGCTAGAACAAAAACATTATCTGCACATAATCAAGCCTCCAAGCCATTCAGAGACACCAGATACACACAGCAGGAGATCAAACTACAGTACTCCACTGAAGTGGTCAAAAAAAAAACCCCACCACCCTGCTAGAAAGGAGAGGTCACAGCTATTTTAAAGAACATAGATGCTTATGCAGGCATTCACTGGAAGCCCCCTCTCCCCCACCCCCCTCCCAGTTTAGCCTTCAGGCTGGTTGATTAGCTGGCAAACTCTTTGAAAGGGTCAGTCTGTCCAGAACTGGTATTTCCACTTGGGAAACAGCTCAGGCATGTCATATACCTGTGCTCGCCCAGCGCCGCGCTCTCCGGCCGACAGCCCTGTTAGTACTCGACACAAGAATGTCACAGGGGTTTCGTAATCGTGTAGGGCAGCCAGCGGTAAAGTTCTTGCCTGAAACATGGTATTTTATGGGGCACAACGTAACCACGTACACTTTATAGATTTAGTTAGAAGGATTTCCAAACTTCAAGCCAATTGCAGAGGTGCGGCGAGTCTTTAATTGTAGTAATTTAGCTCCAGCGCTCAAACAACCGAAAGGAAAGGACTTTTGGAGAGGCCAGGGAGCAGGCACCAGCACAGGCTGGCACACGCCAGAGGGGGGACACAAGGCACAGCATTAAGGCACAGCTCAACAGCATTTTTGACAAGACCGCTTTACCTCAGCGAAACACACCTAACGAACTTGGGCTCATTCCACAGTTAAGCTGCACCTAAACCAGTTTTAATTGTGCTCTTAACTGTATATTTCGCCACTATGGTAACTAACACAACTAAAGCCAATTTGCCTTATAAAAAAAAAAAAAAAAAAAGGAAAAAAAGAAGAGGATCACTGCCAGGAAACAGAGCTATTTTAAATAAACAAATACAAGATGAATGCAATTGCCGTATTAACCCTCTTGTTAACTTCTGAAGTTTAAAATTACACCCTCATTACTAGTGTGTAATTGAGTATTCTCCCGGCTGTTTCCTGCATTTGAGGTTATTCAAATAGTTCATTAGCACATCAAGAACACCACACACACTAATGATACCTGACGCCCTTATCTACTATTTTGGCCCGACTTCCATAACTCACATCTCCCACAAAAAGAGAAAGCAAAAAAGGGGAAAAACAAAGAAAAAGGAGGGGAAGGGGGAACCCATGGGACTGGGCTGTCGGTGCTGCTGCCGAGGGGGAGTGTGGCAGCAGCCGGGTTCCTCTCAAGTCTGACCCACAGACACACAGCAAGCAGCCACCGGACTGGTGGCATGGGGGTGAGGAAGATGAGTTACTCGCATCTGGGCTCATTGGGTGCCTGAACAGTGAGAGTCGCCCCAGGAGCCACCCCAGGGCTGGCAGTGTGCATCAGTGCCCAGCCTTGGGGGAGATGGGGAAGAAAAGAGGGGTCCAGTGGGGGCTACGTGGGATGGGCAGGGTGCAGGGTTGCCAGCTTTGCTTTTTTTTTTTTTGCTTTTTTTTTTTTTTTTCCTCCTTTTTCCGGTTACCTGTGTGGGGGAAACAATAGCAGGTGAAACTACTGTGGGTGAGGTGGTGCTTCTGTGCCCATTGGCTTCAGGGAGGAGGTGAGGCAGGGGGTCGTGTTTCACTGAGACCACCACCACGGCAGGCGCGGCAGCGTCCAGGGGCTCGGCAGGGCGGCGGCAGAGTCTTTTGGGGGATGCGGAGGGCCCGCAGGCATCACCGCCAGCTGCGGCCCCCGCTGGGAACACCGCCTCGTAGAGTGCCCGCTTGGCTGGGGCCACCGCAGCTGCTTCTGCCTTCACCGGCCCGGCGTCACTGTCTTTGGGCAGCACGTAGGGGTTGGCGGTGGCCGGCCGGGGCCTTGGTCCACCGTTGAGGGCAGCAGGGGTGTAGCAGCCCCCGCCAGCGGGGTGGTGGAGGAGGTGGTGGTGGTGATGGGGAGGGGGGTGGTGGTGTGGTGGCTGTGGTCCCCCTAGCTTGGTGCCGATGCCAGCGATGCTGTTGAGGGTGGCGATGGAGACAGCACCAATGCAGTGGTTGGTGTAGGTCTTGGAGAGCTTGGCTGCCTTGGAGAGCATCTGCATGCGGGTGCCCAGGAGATTCTTGCCAATGGCCTTGTTCTCGTACCAGGTGATATCACCCTCACTGCAGTGGTCCCGCGGGCGCTGGAAGAAGGCCTTGCAGAGGGGGTTGCGCTTGGAGAGGTACTTGACAAAGCTGGCATAGGGGCAGAACTCAGTGCCAGTCTCATACATGCGGGGCAGGTTCTCCTCGTCGCTGCTCTCTGCCCGCTTCTTGCTCCAGGAGGATGAACGTGACTTGTGGTAGGGCCCCAACGCCTTGAAGTAGACGAACTTGCGCCCATCCTCATCCACAGCCAGCCCGAAGGAGTCTTCCTCCAGCTCCCGCTGGTTCTCCCGGCCCCGGGTGCAGAAGTACATGCAGGTCTCGAACCAGACCTTGTTGAGGAGCCCGAAGGGGCTCTGAGTGCTGAAGACGCTGCAGGTGTAGAGCTTGCGGAGGTCGGCACGGGTGATGGCCTGCTTCTGCACCACTGGCCCGGCGCCTTGCTCCTCCAGCTTGCGGATGACGGCGGCCAGGGTGAGGTTGGCGGCACGGAGCTCGGGGTCCTTGGTGAGGTCGAGGGTGCGGCAGTAGGGCGGCTCGTTGAGGTAGCGGTTGAGGGAGCTGCGGATGCTGATGAGGGAGGACTTGGAGTAGAGCTGCCCGCTCTTGGAGCGCGCCTCGGCGTAGAAGGAGCGCAGGACCCGGCAGAGCGCTCCCTTGTCCATCGTCTCGAAGTCGGGGCTCTGCGCCTTCTCGCTCAGGTACTCGCGGAAGATGCGCACGGCGTAGCGGGTGGCCAGCCGCGTGTTCTCGCTCAGCCGCGCCCGCTCCGGCCGCTGCAGCAGCAGGGCCGCCTCCAGCTCCGCGTCCTCCGCCGCCCCCCCGGGGCCACCGCCGCCGCCGCCCCCCGGGGCAGCCGCCGCGGCGCCCCCCGGGGCAGCCCCGACGCCGCTGCCGCCGCCGCCGCTACTGCCGCCGCCCGGCGTACGGCCCGGGGCGGGCGGCAGCGGCTCCGTCTCCTCCTCGCCGTCCCACTCCAGACCCATCTCCTCTTCCTCCTCCTCCTCCTCCTCCTCGTCCAGCAGCAGCCCCCCATCGGCTCCGTCCTCCTCCTCGTCCCCCGTTATCTGCACCTCCTGGATCTCATCCTCCTCCTCGCCCTCCTCTTCCTCGCCGGCGCTGCAGTAGCGGTGCGGGCGGGGGGCGACGCCGCGGCCGCGACCGGGCGGCCGGTCCCCCGCATTGTTCCCGCCGCCGCCGCCGCCTCCGCCTCCCCCTCCGCCGCCGCCGCTCCACTCGCCGCCGCCGCCGCTGCCAGGCATTCTCGCCATATTGCCGTCTCCCTGCCAGTCCTCGGGCAGGGCGCATGCGCTATATTGGACCGCAGCGCTGGAGCGCTTTTGTGTTTTAATGACCTTCAGCTACCGGGAGGCAAAGCCGGGCTCTTAAAGGGGCCGCGCTCCCAGTGGCGGCGACGGGGAAGGGGCGGGAGGGGTTTGGGATGGATGGGGAGGAGGCTGAGCCGCGCTAAAGGGGGACCGCGGGGAAGGGAGCGGTACTTACCGCGCCCGCCGCTCACCTCGGGTCCGTCCCGTCGAGCAACGGAGATGGGCGCCGGGGGTGGGGGGGGAACCGCCGGGCCGGGGCGGACGCCCCGGCCCGGCGGTTCCCCCCCCACCCCCGGCGCCCGTCCCGCCTCCCCATCCCCGAAAAAGAAAAAAAAAAAAAAAAATAAATAAAAAAGCGCTTCGTGATGGAGCGGCTCTTTCGGTAGGGACGGACCGCCACCAAGCAGCTGGGACGGAGGTCGGCACGCCTCGCACCTCCTCAACCCTCGCCCGTCCTCATTTCACAGTAACTTAAAAAACAAACAGAGGAAAAAAAAAAACCCAAACCAAAAACCAACAAAAAACAACCCACCCAAAAACCACCAACCCAGAAGAACGGAAACAAAAAAAATCACACACACACACCCCCCCAAAAAAAAAACCCCCAAAAAACTCGTGTTGCGTTCGTCCGGCAGCACGGCTCTGCCTTCGATGGGATGCTGGCTGGGCGGACCCGGTCCCTGCCGGAGGGACCGCCGCGGCATCGCCCGCCGCCGGCCTCGCACCTTTAGCCGGGCGCCTGGATTTCGGTCGAGGAGTTCGAGAGGCGGCGGACGCTCGGGGCTTTGCATCCGTGCGGCTCGGAGTCCGCCCGGGAAGAGCCGGTTGGTAGCCGCGGCGCTGGCTTGGCTTGCGAGAGCCGCCGGCGAGGTTGGTTGCGGAGAGGGAGAAATAAAGACTCGGGGGTTGACGGTCGCCCCCGGCCGCCCTCTAGCTCGCTAGGGCTGCAGACTTTAGGGCAGCCGGAGGGCCATCGCCCCCCCCTTCCCGCCTCCCCCGTGCCACACGGGAAGCTCTGCTCCTTCCTCAGCTGTCCCCTTCAGCGACGGAGCAAAAACTGAGGGGACTCCCGCAACCCACGCCAGAGAACAGGGGGATAACGGAGCCACCGGACCCTGCTCTGCGGGGGCTTTCGCTGAGGGGAGCCCCCGAGCAGCCCAGGGCGGCCGGGGGTAGAGGAGCTTCGGCCTTTCCCTCCGCCGGCTCCGCGCCCCCCGCCCCCGGGGAGCTCCTGCCTGCCGCCGGGCTCTTTCCCGGGGAAGCCGTACCCGGCGGCGGCGGCGCAGCCAGCCGCCTACGCTGCACACTCCTTACCCTTCCTTCCCCGGGAAGGGTCCTTTGCCGGGCTGGGCACAAGCCCTGCGGCCGCCCACCGGCGGGGGAAGAAGCCTGTCCCACCCGGGAGGTGACAGGAGGGGATGAGGTGGCAACCCCCACGCCGGTAGCACCCACGGTACGCTAAACCGAACTACCCCACAAGCCTCCCTATATCGCCCAGCAGGGCGATTTCTTTTATTCGGTACGTTGAAATAAATATTCATTACGATCACTGGCTACACCTGAAATTATAGCCTTAATTGCAGAGCTGCTGGCCTGAGTTACCACATTTGCTGCTTACTCATCCGTAGGCAAGTGCTGCCGTGCTGGTTACCGGGGGAGGGTGGCTCGGTGCCGGTGCCGGAGCCGGGCAGCACCGAGCCCAGCGCCCCCGAGCCCCCCGGGGCGGAGACCGGCGGCCACGGACGGGGCGTCCGGGGCAGCCCCATCCCTCGCCGTCCGGGCAAACGTGGGATCCCAAAGAAGGGATGCGCAAATTGTTGAGCAAATTAGGCCAATTCGAAACAAATAAGCACTCCGGGAAGAGAGCCTGCCACTCCCAGAAAATAATTGAAAAGAAACCCAGCACTGTTATATTGATGTAAGCCTGGAGTAATTACATGGAGGTCAAAGTTGTTGCATACACTAAAGAAGTTGTACTAGCTCTGTAGTTTGAGAGTGGATTATGTTCCTCTTAGGCTGATTGCATATATGTTCTAGAGAATTTTTTCCTATGCACATAAAGAGGACATAAATAACTTTTTCTTCCCTGCCATATGCTATCTGCAACCCAATTGTGAAACAAAGTTTCAAAGATCTTCCAATGATGGACCAGAAACCGTGTTGTGGTTGAAACCTAAATGGCTTAGACAAGCTCCTTTCAGGAGCTCTAACAACCCACCTTAGAAGACAGAGAACTGCAGAACTGCAGGACTTGTGGCATATACCTTTTCTACGGGGATCTTTTTTTTTTTTTTTTCCTTTATTGTTCCCGTAAATGCTAAAATTGACACGGTTGACATTGACCTCTCAACTTGATTCTGTCTTAAGAACATATAAAAGATTTTTTTTTTTTTTATGAAGAGCTTTTCAGAGCCATACGAGTGCAAAAGGTAATTGAACATTTGGGTTTTTTAACTTTAAAAAAGATGAACACCAGGTTGACAGCTTCTGTACTTGGATGTTCATTTAATCACCATTTCCTGATTACAGGAGGTGAACTATGTTGACAGACTTGGAGATGAATATGGAGCCAGGTACACTAATAGTAAGTATAACGGACATGAAGAACTTGCAGTGAGGTTGGAGGGGAAAAATATATATGGAGCATCCATATTACACACATCAATTGGAAGCATCTCAGCAACCAGGGGGAATTCAGAGAGTAGCAAGTGAGGTGTTCAAGAGTGGTGCAGGCACCCATAATTGGGAAGACACCTGCATAAGGTATATACCTGCCTAACCTATATGTATATGTGTATGTGTGTATATACATATGTAAGTTAATCACATATATATGTTAACTTATCTATCTGTCTACATTCCTGAAGATAAGATATAGCCTAGTCAGTTGTATCCCAGAAGTTTAAATCCTATTGTTTGAGCTCTCAAGTTAGACAAGGTAATCAAACTGCATTCCAAAACTACCCAAGTTGCACAAGGTTGTCTGATGAAAGTTGGCATAATAACATTAAACTTATATCTACTCCAGCCCCCATGTCGCTAATCACACTGAGAGCTCTGCACAGGCATAGAGAGCATTCTCCCGTAGGACTCAAGGTTTGACACTGATTCTAATACAGGTCTTGTCCACGCTTGGAGAGTAACTTTTATTACAGCTGTCAGTAAAGAAGACGTAATACAGAACGCTAATAATGCACCTGCCCCACTAAGGTTGCAAACCTAGACTGGATTATCCTTCCTTTTGTGCACTTGGAGATCAGTTCATATGCCACAGAATTAGCATGCCAGGTCAAAAAGCAAAACCAAAAAAACTTCTCCATGAGCCAGTCAGACAAACACCGACAAAGGTAATGCTTGTAACCACGTTACCAAATAGTTTCAGGCCTTTCCTCACTTCTAAGTTACTCTTCCCCCTGGCCCCAGGTCTCACTCCTGGCAAGCACAGAGCCTGCTAGAGCCACGCTCTTTGACAATCTGACTGTTGTGCTAAAGCTCTCCACAGCCTTATTCTCCTTCAGATTAAGGAGAAGTCTCTCCTAGTCCTAGCCTTTCCTTCAGAGGCTACTTCTCTTGTAACCTCCCTAAGTGGTTATTTCACTTACAGCCACCTCAGCCCTCCCAGTAGGTGTTTCATCAGGAAGCTGCTGTAGGAACTAAACTGGAATATCCCCCAAAAGCCAAGAAGCAAAGAAAATCCATTGGGCTCGTTTAGTCCCCAGGATCAAGTCTAGGCATCTAGAAAAGATTTTTGAAAATATGCTTAAAATAAGCTTGTTGGTTAACCCTAAGTCTGACCACAGAGCATCTTTTTAAGAAAATAGCTTTTTCTCCATGTACACTTGTACTCTTAGTTTAAATGCAATAAATATGTTCTTAAAATGTGTTAATATGTTTTCTAAACACAAGATATTTTCACTGTAAAGGCAGGCTATGCGGAAATCGGTATGAGAAATCCATATTGACACTACAGAACTAGAAGGCAAATAACACTTGGGACTCTTGGAAAATTCACTTAGGGAAAAAGCATGTCCTAGAAATCCTTCTCCCGCCCAAAAACATGCGGTTCTGAGATAAGCTTTTTTAGTATCTCAGAACTGTCACTTCAAAATGCTAATTCCATTTTTATTTTACTCTTTTACTTGTGTATATGATATTTCTAGTTGTTTCATTACTTCTTGATACTAGGAACAGCTGATGCTGACACATAATGTGCTATAATAGATTTTAAATCTCTTTTATTTTAAATTTTACTTTTTCAGATTAGCGTCTCCTGTCTGCGTGGCAATGAAACGGCTTTATATAACTCAACAAAGGAGATATTGATTTAGGAAAGTAATGATGTATCCATCAGTGCTAAGTTGCAGCTGTTCTTAATGAATTTTAAAATACAAAAGCTATTTCACCTCTTAGATTGTCATATTATGAAATGTTAGTGGTAGTTGCTCATATCAAAGCACCAGCTACTATCGACAGATTGTGAAACGTGAAGGCAGCATCAAACCACCCCCCTCACGAAGCTCCACAGTGCCAGTCGAAAGCATATTTCCGAAGTACACTCATATTTTTTTTTTCCCACAGGTATTTGCCGTCATTCACTTGACTTCTGTTTTTTTTTTTTTTATAAAAGCAATATTTCTGTTGCTGAGGACACAATTTATTTCCCGATTGCTCTTTTCTCAAAACAAACTGAAGAAAACCCGAGTCATCATCTTTGTAAGAAAGCACGTGTTTAGTGCTTGGCAAATTAAAACTCAAGACTTTGTGAATCATCATTATTTTCAGTGTCAAACAGCTGGAGCATTTTTGCTTCCAAAAATATAGAAGAGCTATGTTGTCAGACAGCTTGGAGAGACCCAGGTAATAAATTGCATTGCATTGCATAAAGGTTTTAAGGGTCTTTTAAAAGTGCTGGAGGTAAGTTGCCAGGAGATATATTAATGCTTTATTTAGCTGTGTTTTGGTTTATGTTTGTCTTTGCTTCTGTGGTGATGAGGGCACTTGACACAAATTGACTGGGCTGTAAGGCACAGCAGTAGCTGGTATGGTTGCTCTAGTAGTTGTCTGCTAATTTCTATGAACTACTCGCACCGAGCAACCCGGCATGTTAGCGGCATAACGTTTATCCTCCGTGGGAAGAAAGAGTTCTTTCCATCCAGGCTGATAATTTTAGTCCTTCTCAACCGGGTCCATAAATTCTGCATGGGGTTGAGAGAAATTTGGAAGGACCAAGCCAGTAACTCAAGAAAGGGACCTCCAAAGAGAGATCCCTGTGAAACCACAAAGCCTTGTTCATAGGTGGTGTAGGTCTGTGCAAGTATAAGTTCTCACTTCATGCAGTACTTTTAGTCCTATGCAATAGAGCATAAGTTAATGCTGTTTGGAGTTCTTCAAATCCTATTTTCTGTTCATAATCTTCCAATAAAAAGTTATTTTGAACTAAAAGGTCAGGCTAGAAGTCACGCTGGGCTGGATGAAGTCTAGAAATGCAGGGAGAGATGACTGGTTGTATGACAAGAGGGTCTGGCTGAGAAGCCTCCTTAAACAATTCTTTAAGAAAAAAGGAAGAAAAAACCCGAGTCCTTAACAATTTAACAAACAAAAATCTAATGTAATGAGACTCTGAAGAAATGCCCTTTCCACCTTGTTTCTGTACGATACGGATTCTATTTTGTTTATTCTTTCCATCCCCATTGCATGACCTGAAGTTTCTGTGTTGCCACGAGGTGTGCTGAGCACTGATCCCTCTGCAGGGCCAGAGGTAGGGCTTCACACCCCACAAAACTTATTCATGCCAGGCTTTTCTCAGAGGTGGGGGTCCTCAAGGGACAGGGCAACAGCTGGCCTTCAGCACAGCCTGGAAAAGGGAATCTTCCTCTGACCATTGGCTAGTGGCTTTAACGCCTCTTTATACCATGAATTCACTGTCAATATACTTTTCTTTTGACTTAGTGACTGAAATAAACTGATTATTCCCCTTTTCCACCAGTATTATGTCTGTGTCATAGTGAATTTGAAAATTCCTTTTCAGGTATTTATGTAGCAAAAACCCCAGCACCAATGAATGGCCTGTCTACTTGGATTTTCTTTTCTCAATTGAGTTATCTCAGCTGGGTTGACACAAACCCAGTTTAAGCAACTTTAAAACTGCGTGAGTTCAAACGAAGCCCACAGAGGGTGTAACCATACTGTTAAATAGTGTCAGAGCCCCGTTCAGGCTGTCACCCAGAGCCACCTTTCTGTTGCTGAAACAGTGCCCTACAATTAAACACAACCCTCTAATTTTTGCATGCCTCCCCTTCATTCTCCCCCATTTTATTTGATACGATGTTTGCAAATCTGACCTGCACCTATTTTCCCTTAAACCATTATCTGGTCATGATGTTTTCTGTCCCTAACAATAGAATGCCACATTCCCTTCTTAATATGTGAGATGTTAAAGCATCTCCAGCTATCCTGTGAGATCTAAACACACAGAAACTGTTGAAATGAGTTTTAAAGCACAGATTACACTAACCTGTAAACCAGTGTTTGAGTAAAAGGGAATAAATTCATAGGTCATATGGAAGAAGAGTACAGGGATAAAAAAGTATAGCATGTTTACCGCCAGCCCCTGTCACATCCTTTATCAGAGCATGATTTGATTCATATCAAGAAAGAAGTTGCAGAACATGTGACAGAATATTAATATATAAAGAACATTTGTGTGCTTATTTTGATTTGAATGATCCTTTATGCAAAAGCACTTTTACAAACGAAATGTTGCTAGCGTATGTAATTTCAGAAAAAAACTGGGGGAAAACCTTCAGGATATTGTCAGGACTTTCATTTGAGGTTTAAAGCCAGAGGCCATGAAGTAAAAGAGACCTGAAGGTGCAAACTGCAATAGAGTGCTATATTTTAAATTACAGACGATAAAGCCTGGAACAGTAAAAAAAAAAAAAAAAAGAAAAAAGAAAAAAAAGAATTGATTCAGAGGTCTGATAAAGAAAGCTTACAAAGTTTAGTGAAAAAGACTGGGTGCCTTGGATGTACCTCTCTTGGATTTTCAGTATCAGGTAAGACTAAAATAGAAGAAAAATACCTTCTAACAGCTGATGAGCATTAGTATTTTCTTCAAATTTGTCATTTAAAAAAAATTAAAATATTTCAGCGACTGTAGAGAACGCTTAAGTGCAACATTTTTTGTCCACTGCTGAGTCTCACCTTGCTTTGAATAGCCTTGCCTTTTTCTGTCCCTGAAAGATTAAGCTGTGCCTGATACAAAGTTTCCTTATTTGAAGATCAAGGCTGAAATCCAGTTTCTTTTCACAGACCTAAAGGTGTCATCAAATAAATAAAAATAATTGTAAAGAATCCTCAGAGCCAATACTTTGCACACTCGTAGACTGAATTATTTAATTACAGGCAGGTAGTTATTTGTTAGTAAAGACCTCGTTTTTTAGGATCAATGAGCATTGTTAAAATAAGCAAGAGAAAAATTGTAAGCTCTTCTTTTGCCTTGGATCAAACAAGGTCACATTTGCAATTAGCAGTGCACAATCTCTCCATTAGCAATCTTGGCAAAGGTTTATCAAGATATTCTGAATAATTTCCTCCAAGTTATGAGTGTGTCACTTGGTCTGTTACAGACTTGTGCCTGCAGTTTACTCTGCTGTTTACCTGTGTATTGTCAAACTCGTTCTTGCTGATTGGTGTCAAAGGAAAAAAAGCACTTTATATAATCAAAGCTTCAATGTGGAAGGATATAAAGTGTGAAATCCAGACCCATTGCTTTCATTCTGGCTTTAGTGATCATAGAAACCTGCTGTAGGGCAGGACTAATCTGCCAGAAAATTATTATGGAGCCCTGGTAACTCAGATATATGTGCAGACTTGAAAATGTTGTTCTTTGTGCCAACTCCAGGTCCTACAAGAACCTCACATCGTATCCTCCACCTGGCTCAGAAATATGCTGCATTCCACTGTAAAGAGGAGGAAGTTTGTTAATTCCCAGGCAGCTGTGAACAATTTAATCTCTTTCCAAACAGCCCCGTATCCTATTCCCATTGTGAAGTTTCTTGGGAGATGGATAGTTTGAAGAGCTGGTAAAGAGATAATAGGGCCGTTATTTCAAGGTTATTTCTACGGATTTGGCCTTGACAGTAATATCTTGATAACAGGGCTGCCAAATCTCACAGCCTCATGATACTGAGTGGTTTTGGAGCTTCCTCCTCCATATGCTGGAATGGAGGGGTTGAAAATTATCGTTCAGAAGACGAGTTTGAAACCTTGAATGGCTGCTCTCTAAAAACTTGGAAATCAGGTAGAGAACCACAGTTTTGTAATTTTAGGAAGAAGAAATCCCTGTGAGTTTTAAGACTTCTTATTCTGAAGACTGGTGACTGACTCCCGGGATTTCCCAGATAAACTTGCCTATGCAAACTGAGCTGGTAGCTTGACTTTGTTTTGTGGACAAATCCCTAAATTACTTCTTTTCCCCTCAAGATTTCTTTATCAGAAAAACACTATCCAAATCCCACACAAGCCATTTTTGCCCCCTCTTTAGCAATATGTTTAGAAGAGTCAAAGAACCACAAGTACCTACTTCAAGAAATTCATAACCAGATTTCTTCGAGTTCTGAGAACCAATAACTTTGTTCTGATTTTTAGGTCTCTGCATTCAAAAACTGTCAAATAAGTACTTAAACCAGCTGTACTTTTAAACAGGCTTGCACCTGATCTGGTTTCCATGGGAGCTGCTTGGTTCTTAGCCATTTGCAAACATGGCTGCTTATGCAGATAATTAAATTAGAGTTAGTGAACACAGCATTCTTCTGAAAACCTGACCTTCAGTCTTTCTGGCACATTGGTAGAAGAATGAAGGAAAACATATCCTTTCTGTGCTCTACATATTCTGTACCACATTTTTTTTCCCTCTAAAACTAGTTAGATGTGACTTTCGGGATACTTCTACCAAAAGCTTCTGCTGTTTCACTGCATTTTCAGCCGTTACAGTTGGATTGTTCTGCCCAACTCTAGACGCTGCATTTAATCAGCTTAGTTCTTCTATTTTCACTGGAGTTCCCAAATTGTAAAGCTTTTCTTTTGTTCAGCAAGATATATTGGGCTTGGCTTACACTAAATTCTTCAGTAATATTCTCTAAGAACTAGTTTTATTCCATCAGAAGTACTGGTCGTTAAGTACTTAGGAATCTCAGTCACACATAAAGTGGACAGGCAGAATTACAGGAGCTTTGTTTGTTTGTGAAACTAAAGGGATCAAAGTATCTGGATTAGTTTGTAATGTTTTTGGGACGGGCACTGTATTTGAAAGGAAGTTCTAGATTCAATTTATTAATCCATCACTTCAAATGAGCTTGTCAGATCCCAAAAAGGGAGGGACAGGATTTTGTCTTCTGAATTCCAGTTTGGCCACTAGTGCTTGGGCTAATTAGGGTCAGGTAGAGAGAACCCCACAAGCTGCTGAATAAACTAGAAAAATCCTGATGTCCCACTGAGGTCAGCAGTGCTAATTAGCACCCATTGAAAGGAAATCTGCTTGAACCTGCCTGCTGCGCTTACTGGCTTTGACCACATCCAAAATCTTATGGAAAAACATAAATCTGATGCTGTATCATGGCAGAAACACATGGTGGGTCACTCATGGGCTAACCTGTCCACCTAGGACTTTTATAATCATTCTCACCTACTGGGATTGCTGAAATATTGTTGTACAGAGGGTACAATGCCAAAGGCTTTTTGGCACCCAACGGAACAACAAGTTTGTCCCTTGCCAGGGGGGCTTCTTTGCCTAGCTCTTAAGCTCTATGAGGTCCAAGAAGCCTGGTACCATTTTGGGAAGTCATGGTGAGAGTTTCAGCTCCCAGCAGTAGTATCATTAACAGGCAGAAGCTACATGACCACAGACATGTTGGGGAAGTCTGTCAGGTCTCCATTTCTTCATGCTTTTTGGCCACAAACTCCGAGCTTTCATGAAGGTTCTTCCTAACACCATGGACAAATTCCATTACCCTCCTTCCCTGCCCTGCTCAGAAGCCCATCCGAGGGACAGGCTGCTGAATTCTGGTTTTGCGCATGCTCTCTGAAGGGCTGTCCCATTTCTTAGGCTCTATCTAGAGCTGGGTCACTGCTGTTAAGACAACAAATGTACCTAAACCCAATATTTTTTTCAGTATTTTTGGATATGTTAGTGGAGTAATAGCTGCAAGCTTATAACACTTTTACTTTTTTATCTTCTGGTCAATAGGAGAATTTTGAAATAAAAAAAAAATAAGAAGAAAAAGCTGTCTGAAAGCTTCAGAAAAGTCAACATTTTTCATCATAATTTGAACATAAGCTCTGTGATACTGGTATTAGGCAAGCCTCCTCCACATAGTACATCAGTAATAATACATTTTCTAATGAAAGGTGGTAAATACTGGCCTTAGAATAGTTTCTCAAAGTCCTACGCATAAATGATTATTTTACCAGGCAGTAGGCAAGCTAGCACTTGCCTGTATGAAAGGTTTACCCTTCATTTTAACCTCAGAGAGAGAACCATTCCTCTCAATTTCTTCTGCTTTGCGAAAAGGGCATGAAACAACCAATAAACCTTGTGAATGTTCTACAACTTTGGGTATGTTTTAAACCAGAATAAAACACCAAACCAAAACAACAAAAAAAACCACCTGAGCTGAAAATAGACTAATGTATATAAGGAAACAAACAAAAACAGGTAATAAAACTTCTGGCTTGGATGACACAAGAGTTTTACACAGTGCTAAAAGAGGATCTTTTCCCTCAAGTGTACCTAAAATGTCACTGAGTCAACAGAACAGTACGCAGAAATGGGCAGTAATTGTATTTTATTGCCATAACCAGTTTGAAGAGACTTGGCTGGATGATGAAAAGGACATTCTTGTCATGTGGAAAATGCCTATTACTACAAAGCACCTATTACTTAATACTGCAAAGCAAAGTACTTCAAGAAGAACCCCAAAAGCATGAAAAGAGAAAAACCTGAATCTAAGACCACTGGTTGCACCTCTTCTTTTGCATCCCACCATGAAGATTATCCTTGTGTTCTGGGTTGACATAGTCTGGGCTGACTCTCTTGAATCTGCCAACAGAGTATGGCTTAGCAAATGGACTGGGGAAAGGAGAATTGAGTCTCAGCTGTTTGCAGTCATCTGAGAGCTTACGGTGATCCACACCACACTGTTTGTGCTTGCTGCAAAACGTATACACCTTGGGGGAAAATGTTAGTAATCTGGGCACAAGAGCTAAAGACTTTCCGGTAGAATAATCTGCATCACATATTTGGCTTAGTTTCCTCATGGAAGAAATAGGAAGCCCCCGTGCTCTATGTAGTCAGCCATCATTCAACTTACTATTATATTTTTAAAGGACAGTCTCAGTAAACAGCAAGGATACCAAAACCGCTGCTGTGCCCTGATGGTACACATGAGACCTTAATGTTCCCCTGTTAATACAGAGCTCAGAGTCATGAAGATTTTCGAGGACATAGCAGGAACTCTAGAAATTCTAATCTCCCACCCCGTTTGCAGAACCAGCAATATCAGGGGGAGTTCCTCTTGGACTCGTGCCAACCAGTCTGACACATGATGACTTGCAAAGGCATAACAGATAGAAGCACAATTTCACCATGGACATTTCTCTTGAATAAAGAAACAACAACAAAAAAAACCCCAACAAACACCCCAAACCCAGAGGTCCAGACCAAACAGATGGCTATTACTTGCATTAGCATCCTGTCTTCTTCCTTCTGAACCACTGCCACAGCTGTACCAGAGATCTGATACCAGGCTGCCAGGGCTGGGCTGGGTTAATCAAGGAAAATAAGCTGGAAGAACAGTGAATGACAAGAAAAGGTGGGGGCTGGAGTTGGACTACAAAAGAATATGAAATGGGGTCTGAATTTGCTCCCATTCAGGTTGTGCTTTCCTCCAACAATCCCTCTGTGCCCTGTAAGTCTGTTGGCAATTATCTGAACCTTTACAGCCCTAAAGCCATCCTGTTGTCAAACTGTGTGCAATTCATCCTATACTTTGCTGAGAGGAACATTTAATAGAAGAAGATGTGGTCTGGCTGCATGCAGTTTCTTCCTGCCAGCAGTCCCAGCGGACAGAGTCACAGTGGGAGCATTCCTGTAGCCCTGCTCCATCTATGGTCCTTGGGCTCTATACCCAGAACAGGTGAACACTTCTTAGCAGCACAACTAAATCTGAACTCTGCTGTCCCAGTGAAGGGGCACTGAGGGACAGGCTTCAGGGCCAGAGCACATTTTACACAGAAAAGGGAGGGGACAGAAGTGACAGAGCCAGAAAAAGGGTGCTGTAGAGCCAGACTTCCTTCATCCCACAGCTGACAAGAGGTGGGATCTGACTCTTTTACCTCCCAGCAGTGACTCTCCCTTGGTGAAGGCAGCAACGGGAGCAAGTCTCATTTTCTAGGGCTCTGGCACAGGTGGTGTAGAATTGAGGGCAGAGCTGGTTTGTTCCTCAAGGCACTCTTGCCCTCAGTAGCTTCTGCATTGCTAGAGCCTCAGGTCAGCTCTGCTCAAAACCTCCAGCAACTTTCTCTCAACTGGTTGAGAGAATCTCTCAACTTCTCTCAAACTGCTGGTGTTACAAGCAAAGCTTAAGTAAATCTGCTGTGCCTGCAGAGGCAAAGGAGGATTTCTTCTGGGACACTGATAAGGACTCTAGACAGTGGTGCCAAGCAGCACACATGCAAGAGCCATTGGCAGAGAGGGTCACTTCACCCCATAGGTGGCTGAAAGTGAACAAGAAGTCTGGTTTTAAGGCACACTAAGGCTTCTTGCATTTGCCTTTCTTGCAGCCTCCAAAGGGGTACAAAACCTACTAGTTTCTCACTGTTCACTTGAATTAAAAGCAGCTGTGGAGAAATTTATCTTTGACCCCTTCTCCTGCTTTTTCTCCTTTGATGCCACTCTTGGCAGTCTAGTCTTATGCTGGTAAAATTGGCTGATAAATGTCCTAAGCCTGGCACTCTTCCTTCTGCTGTTATTCTTCTGTGAGAAACTCTCTAGTTTTGCCCCTCTCCCCTATGCATCACGCCCAGGTAATGGAAATGCTGCACATCTGTCCCAGATTGGACAATGCTCCCTCTCCTCATCTCTCCTCCACTCTCTCCAAATCACCTTGTTCTTTCTCCCATATCCTCTCCTTCACCACCTATTCTTTCTTCGGGAATGAGCAGAGGTATGTGCCCAGTTGCCCGAACTGTTCCTTAGATTTCTGTTGGTGGGGATCAGAAAGATGAAAGACAGGGGAAGGTGGGGCAGAAAATATGCTGAGCTGATATGCAAAACTACCTTGAACATCTCTTCTACTATCTCCTCCTTCTGCTTTATCTCTTCTTTGCAATCCCCTGAAAACTGGCAGGAAGAAAATCCATGCCTGTCAGCTTCAAATCAGGGCAAGAGACAAAACCCTTCCTCTCTGAGCTGTGATTGTATCTCAGAGTGGACGACTTCCTACACTTCTTTGGGAGAATCCTTGGCTGCTTTGTTGTTCCTATGGAGGCATACAAACAGCTGAACAGATAGAGCTAATATCTGTGGAAAAGACAGGATGATCTTCCATCTCCATCTCCAAGTTCCTCCATTTTTATATAACCCTGCCTGCCTCCTCAAGAGGTTCCAACTCCTCACCTTGGTACACGGTGCAAAACAACTGTGATACTCTACTCAAGGTGGCACCAAGAGCTGCAGCCACCTGCCAGTACTCATCTCCCTCACCATGTGTAGGGGAATCTCCGTGCTTTCAGCCACGTGTCCTTGCAAGTGTTTGGGTACAACAGTGCCCAGCCCTTGCCAATCTCAAGCATTCATGACCACAAGGTGTTCCCAAGCAAAGCATAAAGAAAGAGAAAAAGCCTTGATTATTTTTCAAACAGTGTATTTGGGAGTATTCACTTAACTTCTGTTTTTGAGTTTCCAGATTGCATTTCATTTGTTTTCAGGTCCTATTCTGCCTTCCTCTTCTCCCACTGCCCTATCCATTCACCCTCCACCATAAGGGCTAAGGATGATTGTTTCTCCCTTTAGAAATCTGAGAATCTCTTGATTCCTGGTTATGAGGCACTGGGAAATATACTGGGAGGTGAGGTGAGGGAAGAGGCTTGGCAACCCAAGGAAGAATGCAATAAACCAGCCATTTCCTTCCAAAGAATTAAACTCCACACCCTAGAGTTAGTGGTCTTTATGACAGGCTAGTTAAATAGAAAAAGACTCAGAAAAGAGGAGGAGAGGGGTCCTATGTTTCCAAACTGATGCATCGACAAGGTGCCAAATGATTGCATTTCTTTCATTTGCCACAAACTGGGTTAGCTTTGAGCTCGAAGGAGAGAGAGTAGCAGGTTTTTAAGTACTGCTTCTGGGCCTGGCATCAACACTTCTGTTGCCATAATGAGTCAGACATCAGAGGCAATACGCACGAAAGGATGCAGGCCAATGCCTAGACAAATAGAAGTGGGAAAGGAGGACTGAAAAATGAGTGCACATGGCAGGGAAGAAGGACTCCATCCCCACAAACGTTTTGAAATTATAACCTCATTTTCCTGCATTTCAGCAAATAAAGTCACTTCAAAACAAAACCAATGAAAAAACCCCTTTAGAATTCTGTGCAAGGTTAATTTGCCAGAGGCAGATTTTGTTCTCTTAATTGCCATTTGCCATGTACCAAAGCCACAGTCCCCAAATGCTTTTGCAGGTTTCCCATCAGGCAAGCACACACACGATTAAGAACGTTTGAGCAGCCATCCTTAGAACTGTGAAAAAGAGAAATCCTTAAATGAAGGGAAATTAGTCTTCTCAGCCACAGAAACCACGGCCTCAGATGCTCCTTCCCCCGTCACCTACCAGGGCTCCTGAAGGGCTGTTGGATGACTGGGTAGATAACTGGCCCTGGGGACAGAGCCACGTAGTGGAAAGTGCATTGACAGAAAACATTTGAAACTTTGATTTGCACCCTTACTGGGGGGCCCCACCAGGAACTCAGGGCAGTCTAGAGACACATATTTGGCACTTCTCACTTATCTCAGCTGCCAGGTAACCCCCCGATTTGTTCTCTTCTGCAATTCTTTCCTTGTGTGTTCTTCCTCCTGTTTATTTGCAGACCATCCCTTCTTTTCTGCCCCCTCTTTCAACCTTTATCACCATGACCTGGAGAATTGATACACATTGCCTAATGCTCTTCTTTAATTTCCTTTATTCTGTCCAACACTTCATCAAAAATAATTGTCATGAAGAAAATATTTACTACAAGAAATTATAATGATCTGCTAATCAACTACGACAAAATAACCAACTACAGACCTCTAAAAGACCTCCCAAGTCCCTTCCATTCTCTGTTACTAGGTTTCTTGTACCATTTCATGACTTGTCTACCCTTGACAGCTTTACAAATGCAAGAATTTTAATTTTATTTTGATCGACAGTTGTACTGATACAGTCTCATCACGATTATCACGGTTGCATTGTTGTGAAGATGACCTACACAAGCCACCTTTCTGATGAGAACACCTCCACCAAAGTGCTGTGCAGCTACAAGTGGGTATCACTTTTTTAATCTTGTATACATCATGTACCCTGCCTTCCGTCTTAGAAGTTAGAGCAACATGCCACAAACTTTTGTCTTACAAAACTATGTGACATAAAAAACCACCTCTACTAAAGCACACATGATTCAATAATCATGTTTTAAAACCCCTGGTACCTGCATTTCCACAGTGTTAGACAGCGCTAACATGATACAAGCCAAAATGTTGAGGTCACCGTTCCAATGGCAACACGGTAATGAGGTCCAACATCCACAAAGAATTTGTATTCACATGCCATTGTTCTGGAGTCAGTTAATGATTAACACGGATTAGCTCCTGTGCCTCATGGACATAATATCAGGGTTTCTCTAAAACGAAGAAATACACAGATATACTGTAAGGATTTTGAAACAGATTATATTCTTTAAGACTGCACAGTGGTAAAAAGCAAAAATCTTACAGAATATTAAAAATGTATACAATTTCTGACTTTGCTGCCAAAGACCAACCAGCATTTCATATGTAGTGCCTTGATATTTCAGGTCATGCCTGCCTTGTGTGATCCCACGCGCATGCTGCAAATAAAGCAAATGTGATAACGCATCAGGAACATGATTAAGCTTTGATCTGAGGATGGATCCTGACTCTCTTATGTTGCTGAGAGTTTGTGGGCACCAAAGAGAATATGTTAAGTTTGCTCAGCAAACTAAGGGTGTCACATTAATGCAAATCACCCAACACTGGACTCCTCCATACAGCTACATCTACAATAAAACTGTTTCCGCGCTAGTTAGATTAAAGCCAGCATGGCTATGCTTCTTCTCCTACTACCACATTTTCTTTCGCACTTAATGATCTAATCACATCCTCTTTTTTCTACAGGGCCTTTGCCTCATTCAGTGCCCAGGATGGATGGGACTCATTGAATAGGCATCTGTAGGCTGACAGCTTGTCTGCAGATTTGCCTGGAGCTGAAGATACATCCTTTGATTCCATCCCTGGCGCTGCCACAAAGTTCCTATGTTGAGACACTGGACTAGTCACTTAAACCAAACCAAAGTGGGCACCAAGAGCCTCTTCTTTATGCTGTGGGTGCCTGACTCGAATCATTTGAGATCTCATTTGTGTAAGAGCTAAGCACTCATTGAATACAACTGGGGCAGAATGCTACAAAGATGCTAAATATTCTAAAAAAGGCAGACAGCAGCTCTAACTTAAATAGACAGTTGTAGCCATGATCTCCCTTTCCAGTATGCAAAATGTTTCTTCCAGCATGGGGACAGTGTGACAGTTACAAGAATGTCTTTGAGACATGGTATTTTTTAGGTTTCAAATCCCCATTAGGACAACAAAAAACCCCAAACCCACAGCTTGGAGCAGGGGAGAACAGACACCTCTCATTCAGCCTCAAGGTGTTCAGGTCAGTCGCTCAGATCAGCAGACTTTTGGCATTTTTTGGTCATTTGTAGAGTCAGTTTTACTAAAACCTTTTCCCATCAGGATTTCATCAAAACTGAAAAATTCCAGCAAAAAGCCTCAGTTTTGACAGAACTTGTCAGACAACTGCTCTGTACGTTTTCTGTCTGGACTGCTGAGACTATTGCACGACTCTCTGGGAAGATTGTACCAGTCCCACTGTACAAGTTTCTGTCTCCAAAGGTTGTTAGTCTGGTCAATCCAGGCTTGCAAAGGCACCTCTTTCACCTGAACTCTGCTGTAACAACTATGGATGCTCCAGAGCTCTGGGGGAGCTCACCTGGCTCAGATCATCACCCTATGCTACAGACAGAGACGGTGGCCAATCTCCTTGGAAAGCCCAGTAACTCTGGACCATCTATCCAACTTGCAAAGCCTTCAGATTTGCTGAAGTAGGTACCCTGCTTCAGACTTAATCGATCGGTACAACTTTATACAAACTATTTGAATGAAGCTTCCACCTATATAAATGTCAAAACTTTATACTTCCTTTATATATATATACGTCCCCGTCCACGCTACATCTGAATCTCTTCATCTTGCAGGAACAGACAGTCTTTCAGAAAAGATCACCTGTTCTTCAAGGACAGCAAGGAACACCTTGAGTGGCCCTATTTACTAGGCACTACAAAAGCAGGTGTAATCAAAGCTGTTCCAAGGAAGGACAACAGTCTTCCCATTCCTCTTGGACATCCTTTTTCAGCAAAGCTTCCCACCTTTGGAGGACAACAAAACTTAGGCAAGACTATTAAAAGAGATAGAAAGATTTCAGCAGGTTGTGGCAGCAACTACAGGCTTTGCTGTCTGGGTTCTGTGCACACCACTCCTAACAGGGATCAGTGCAATCTGGCATTTAAATAATTTTACCGTGGGAGCAGTTCTTTTCTGCAGTGTGCTACAGTTTCTTGTGCAGTGTCAAATTTGGTATCATTTTGACATCTGGTCTGTGGCACTCATCCATCTGTTGTAACTGAGTAGGTGTTGGGTGGGGTTGGCAGGAGAGGCTTGTTTAAGTGTTTGTTTTCATCCTGTAGAGGAACTGCAAAGCCAGCTCAGTAATTAATTAAATACTCATCTTTAAAAAACTGTGTGTACCAATATTCTAAAGAAATGGTAAATAACGCAGCTGGTGCTTCTCACTGCTGAAATGCAGAAACTTTGTTCCCATTACTCCTTGGTTCCATGTTGTTTTAGGAAGCCTTCCCCATTGGGTTGGCACTCTGGTTTCTATTCCTGACTCAGCCAAATGCCTTCTGGCTGAATTTGGATAGGTGACTCCATCTTCTGTGCAGCAGTTTCCCTCACTGTAAAATGCATCCAAAGTTAAACACCTCTTTTGTTATAAACTTTGAAATCTGCTTATAAAAAAATGCAACGGAAGAGGTGGCCATTATCATTACTATCATTACCTTGTTTTGTGGTTATTCTTTTCAAATAATCATGGTTCTAAATTAACCTTTGGTGTCATCTGCTCATAGTGAAAGAGAGGTTTTGCTATGGAGAGCTTCTCCGGAGCACAGTGGAAACATCCACAATTTCCATAGCTTTTATCTCCAGTTAAATTGGTGTCCTTCGGGAACTTGTTTCTCTCATTTCACTCAGAATAGAGCACAAAAGCATGTCTTTCTGCTTAACTGCCTACCCATAACCTTGCATAAATGCATGGTGTACCAAGCAACCCTTTCCTCCTCAATGTGTGACTAGGGAACACTCCACCTGCTCAGTTTTAACTTCTGGACAGACCCCGGTATGCATTTCTTTGCCTTGGGACAGTGACTCCTGCTGTTTTGCTCTCCAGTCTACCGGGACATACTTGGACTTTCTATCTATCCGTGATTCTGTGATTCTGTGATCTAGCAATCAGTTTCGCCCTGCTCTGTGATCAGTTTAAGGATTGAAGAAGTTATTGATAGTGCTTATTAATGCCTTCAGCAGAACAATTATTTGTAAATTTAACAAATAACCAAGGAAAGGGAGGAACTCCCTATGCAGAGCTAAATATAGCAGGTTTTGTCCAGTGTGTCTAATCCTGCGAGGTTCTGACCACCTCCACAGAAACCCTGGCCCAGCAAGGGATGTTCTGAGCAAGCTTGCAGCTTGCTGTTTTGTGGCTGGCAGACATGAATGCCAAATTCATTAATACTCAGAATATATTTAAAGATGTGCACCCGCCTATGATCTGCCCTTGAGAACGGAAGAGAAAACTGTGATCTGGCTGTTCTCTTTCCTCCCCTCCCCTTCTCACGTACACATAGCAATAGGTGTTAGCCTAGGAGTCTCTGTAAAAGAGTTTGTCGGAAGTTCATCATATACTGAATGCTTCCTGTTTTCTGGTGTCCCCTGTAAAGCCTGGCATCTCAGTACTCTCACAGCTTAGCGATTTTGCACCTAAGATTATCAGTCCTGTTAGACAAAACCAGAAGTCAAATACTGGGCTTTCAAATGCAGTTTCTTATAAAATACTCTGTAAGAGCAAGAACAGAAGCATCCACTGGGGACACTCATTAAAAGGACAAAATGTGACCTTCCTTTTATTTTAGCTTAAGAACAGAAAAATTCAGTGTTGGCAATACTATCCTGAAGTCACCTACATTTTACCTATACTGTCACTCTTCAGTACCAGTACTCTTTAGATCTCCACTGTGATTTGTGTCATAATAAACTTTTAGTTTCTTCTCTAAATTATTTCCCTCTCTGTAATTTCCTCTAGTGATTCTTGGACCCTGAAGTGCCACTAGATGCAAAATTACAAATAGGAGATTTTTGAACTCTAGTCATTCAAGGAACTTGTAATCCTGACATCCCACAAATATTGTACTTTCAGTGAGATGAAAGGAGTTTATTCTGTGCTTTAATCACGTCCTGCTCATTTCCATAAACTAGAATTTTTCCTTATTCAAGCATCTCTCCAATTCTTTCCTGCCCACCCCATGATTAACAAAATTTCAAACAACCCATACCAGATTGAACATTTTTTGCTAGTAATTTTGCAGCCAAACACGACCACTGCAGGAGTAAGGGAAGGAAAATACACACAAGAACAGTGAAAAGGAACCTTTGGATTACAAAATTTAGTAATTTTTATAGGCAAAAACCAGAAAGAGTCCAGTATAGTTCTGCTTAAAAAAGGATCACAGCTTTGTTGCTGGGCACTAAGTCCAGGCTTAGCACAGCCTTCTCTCCTGCCTCTCTCCCAAGGACCAGCCCGGGTGAACCTCGCTGTGCCAGCCCCTGCTGAGCTGAATGGTAGTTGCTGTCAGTTACGTCCTACACCAGGGAGTTTCCATTTGGTATCAAAATAACTCCTCTTATCAGCTTTAGATTTGCTGGCTTTATGTTGTATTGTACTTCTGATCTTTGTGAGAACATTGCCCTGGCTGTTTCGGTTTGCAGAAGTAGGGAAACACAGGGAAATAGGCAGGAGTGATGCCGCCGCAGCCAGTTCTGGGCAGAAATTTAGAAAAGCTGAGTCTTCCAGGAATAACACCAGTTTCTTTGTTACAAACTAACACTGCCACAACAACCTTTTCCTAATACTACGAAAGTGTAAAATGAAACATACAATTTCTTTTCTCAACTGGATTTGGTATATGGTCTCCTTTCATCATATTCTCAGTCTTCTCTCTAAACAAACCAGCCCTCGCACAACCAGGCGGTGACACTCCATGTCCCTGTGGTTTTGCCCATTTTGGGTCCCTTGTACGTTTACTCTAACTTTTACACAAAAGAGTGACCACATCTGCTCCCTCGGCTCAGAGGGTCTCTCCTTGCCGGCCAGGCTTTGTACCCCCCTGGTCCTGGGCACCCCCCAGCACAGGGTGAGGAGCCTGGCTGTGTCCCGGGAGCCCCCTCTTGCTGCCCTCTGGGTCCTTGGAGCCTCCACAGCTCTGCCCTCAGCAACCGGGCACCACAGTCTGCCCCTTCTACCACTGCTCCGCTCTCACGTGACACATAAAATAAGGCTTTAAGAGGTTTTTCATAACCTGATGGTGTATGCAGAGAACTCAAAATATTTCTTCTCACATTTGTCACTTTCTGTGTTATCAAAGTAAAAAATGAATGTCATCTTCCTCTGCACATAACTGTGGGTGCCTAGATTGGGTCCCCAAGTTTTTCAGTCTTATCTCACCCTGAGTGACCAAGGGGCCAGACAATTTTGACAATGTTGTTAGCTCCAAATGTCCCAGCTCATTGTTTTGATACTTCATCAAAGTTTTAAAGATCACCTCTAGGGTCTATCTGTGGGTATTTTACCACTTTCCTTGCAAAACTTCCGCTTTTCTTTCCTACAATACTTGCTTTATTTTGTAAAACAGATGCTAGGGCAGAATTTTGCATCTCTAGCATTTTGCAGCTGCTAGATTTGCTTAACAGCATCTTGTGAGAAAAGTTATCAAAAAATTTCTGAAATTTCCTCTAAAATTTGTATTAAGTGGTTCTGCATAACCCGTGGCTTCATTGAGATACTGCAAGGGCTTTTCAGGAAGTTAAAAAAGGTGTGCTTTTCTGTTACTGGATCAGTCATGCTTAGCATTAAGCTCGTGTGCAGATTTTATAACTCACTAACTTATATTTCAACCTTTCTTTCTTTTTCATGTGGCTGAGATGATCTTGATTTTAAAGTAAAATACATGCCATGTTCCATTGATTTGGTATAGCTGAATAGTCTATTTTTAAGGGAAACCTGCATGATTGTGTTAACAGCCATCAGCCTTGATTGATGCCATCTGCTCTGGGAGGTTTGTTACTTTAGCACGTCAATCCCGCAGTTTCTCTTTGGATACCTCAATGTTTGACAGGTTCCCATCTTTAGTAATTAAATAAAATATGTAGAGAGTGAATGTATTTTCAATCAGTAAAGACTGATGGGATGATATAATGTAGCCTCTGCAATACCCTTGTCATTTTTTAATTGCCCCTTTGATCTAGCAAATCCACTAATTCTCTTTCAGATATTTATATCTCTCATTTATTTGCAGAAATGTGTCTGTCTGCGCTTGAAATTTCCTCGTTTTCCATCTTTCTTTTTTCCTTGCCAGTTTACGTTCCTTTCTTTCGGGTTAGCCAGGGCTAGATTTCCTTTTCCTGAAGGTTACCTGTTTGGTTCATCATACTGTGTTTGTTTTTTCTTGCCTTCCTGCTTCCTTTTTGGTTTCGGGGTATGCATACCTTCTGTGATGCAATTATGGTATGCTTAAGTAGTTCCATGTTGAGGCTAAGGATTGTAATGTCTTCACTTCTGACTCGTTTCCTTCTCTGTACCTCTTTCCAAGCCTCTCCTTCCTCCAAATCCAAGAAATTTAAAGGATTATATTTCAACTGCAGTTAAGTTTAAGCCTTAGCTAGCTATTAGATTTCTCTCTCCACCCTAGAAAGCTTTGTATGATGTTTTGGGTTTCTTGTGTTTGTTTTACTGGGGTGGGGGGGTATTTGCATTAGCTTCTTTATTTAAAACTGGCCCAGACCCAAGTCTCTGCACTTCTAGATACTGCATGAAACGTGGTTGTGACCCAAACAAACAGCCAATGCAATTTCAAATAGAAGTCATGCCAAGGCACTTTGAAAGGAAATGACAAATTCAGATTGGTCGGACCATTTGATGCTGTAGCACGCTTCAGTAAGTTCAAGGGCACTAGCAGGGTTTTGGAAAAAGAGCTGGATGTGTTATCAGGCTGGCGCTCTCCAGGAAGGGAGGAGTTGCTTTGCTCTTTTTTTACACCGTGATCATGTTTAACCATGTTTGCTAAACAAGAAACTGAGAAAAGAGTAAGAAAAATCCTGGTTTAAAACCAAGAGACACACATGCTTTGTTTTAGCATCTCCCTGTCATGGCAGGACAAACTGCTTTAATCAGTTTCAAAAACCACGCACAGCTCTGGAACCTAGAGGAAGGAAAGAATGCCAGGAGCACTGAGAAGCGGGGGGAAGCAAGAGGCTCAGGGAGGAAAGAAGTGACATCTTGCCTTCTGCTCACATACTGAAAGCAGGAGTATGACCCATACAGGAGGTGAAGAAGGGGGAAAATGGGGAAAGGGTCAGGCAAGGCCCTGAATGCGAACAAATGGTTTGCATAGAGAGGCTGTCCAGAAACGACACCAAATCACTGGACTGCAAAGCTGCAACCACATCCACACAGGTCCAACTTAGAGCTGGGGACCTGGGAGTGTTTCAAATCTGGGTGCCTGATCCAGTCCCATCCCAGCTCTGATCCAGTCCCATCCCAGCTCTGCTTGGGGCAAGCACCTGCTTCCCTTCCCTGTGAGCCAGCATGTGAGCCATGAACCTTCAAGCCACATCCCTGGTTTGGATGTCTTGGGAGCACAGCAGGCACGAGCGCCACCATACATAGCAGAGGTCACTTCAGAAAGTGTCATCAACTTCAGCACAGTGGTTTGGGGTCTATTTGGCTGTGCCTAACTAAGTCAATGGGAAAAGCGTCCTTTCTGATGTAAGTGCAGGACTGAGAACTGCACGGGAGAGGAAGAAGCAACCTCCAGTTTGATCTTAAGTTCTCTGTGGCCTCGGCAGTAAGGCAACATTATGTTCACTTGACTTCAGCTTTAAAAGGAGATGTATAAAAGAGAAGAATAGCACCAACATATTTTTAGGGCACGGAAAATTAAAAAAATATATATATTCTGAAACTGACCCTTGGCAGCCTGCTTAAAAGAGCTTGAAACTATCTGAACTACACAAGGAAAAAAAAAAAAGAAAAACATGCCCACAAGGGCTGAAAAATCACTTCAGTAATAGATGACTTTTAACTTTACATCAGAAAATGTTTGGCAGGCATAATTTTAAAGTGTTAGGGAAATGTGTGTGATAACTGCTTGGGTGAAAGAGCAAATGTAGTCCACAGTGAGAATTATCAAATGTTCACATAAGCAATCAGAATCTGGCAGGGCCAGCTGCCCATGGAGAGGGGCAAAGAGGATCACAGCTCTAAACTTTGAAAATTTAATGAAGCCCACTGATTTCTCACAGGAAATTTTTCTTTGAGCGTGTTCATGTGTCATGGGAATGCTAGCAAGCAGAAGGCTCTGACAAAATGCCAGCTACAAGGCACAAGGGAAGAAAAAAACCCTCTAAGCCCCACCAAAGGCCAAACCACGCTTTTCCTCTTTTAAAGCTGCAAAGACTGGATACCCCAACACTCCTGAGCATCCTTATGCGTTACCCTTAGTCACACAAACAGGCCTACTGACGTGATTGGGGTTATCGGGAGGTCTTGTAGGATTGGCCCCTTTTCAAAGAGACCAGAAGAGCGCTGAACTTCCCAGGGCTTGCACAGGAATGTGTGCAGAGGCTGGAGCCAGCCAGCAAAAGGAGCAGGCAGTGTCATCTGGGAAATTCATGGGAGCAGTAGCTGACTGCCTGCTTACACAAGGAAAGAAGGGACATCAAGGCAAAAAAAGGAGGTACAGGGCTAGGGGGTTAACAAGCAGACAAAACCCCCCACAGTTTAAACCAGAATTTAATTTTCCTTAGTTTTATGCTACAAATACGGAAGCAGCTTGCTTTTCCTATTCTGCTGGAGTAGCATCCTATCAAAGAAGTGTATTCTTTCAGCACCTTGTGTGGCACAGAATGTTTTTAAAAAGTAGGTTTTATAATTCAGACATCTCAAAGATCTCCTATCCCAGTGCTTAAGTCCTGGCCATTTTGCAGTAAGCAATGACATTTGGGAACGTGTTTGCTTGTGAGGTCCTGTGGAGCATGGCAGCAGCGCACACCCAGCTGCAGTGGTGCAGACTCCTGTGTGCCAGAAATGACCAGCCACCAAATGACACACCAAGGCAGTGAGGTGCCCCAGATCTGAATGAAATGGGTTTTTGGAGAGCGATAGAGGTGTTAGAAATATGTAACAGCCAGGCCTAGCTACAAACGTCAGAGGAGGGAACCAGATGGGCGAGTCTTACATTCCTTGTGAGAGTCTTGACAGGTTGTGGATAATTAGTTCATTTAGACTGAAGACAAGCCAGCAATACCTTAGTCTTGATCCCGCATGTGCAAAGTATGAGTGGGCATGAGGGATACCCAGCACCTCCTAGGAATGGGCCATGTCCTACATGTAAAAGGTCGGAATTTGATTCTGTTTTTCCCCTTCAGCAGGGCTGCGCTGGCTTTCCACGTCCCCAAGGACGCATGAAAGCCATGCGTCTGTTTGGCCAAAATCGTTTGTAACTCATACTTTCCATATGAAGTTCACCATAAAATAACAAAGAGAAACGGCTTAATTGAATTTGTTTGGAACCCAATATCAGAGGACTGTAACAAATAGAAAACAGTCAAGAGCCATACAATCAAACAGTTAGAGAGAAGTTACAAATTTCAACACACATGCAGCTGTCTTGTGTTGATCAATCGAAACTACTACGTTTAATATGGCTGTGCTTCTATAATAATTTCCATCCAGGCATGGAGAAACACTTAACATATTTTGCTTGAAATTTCCCCATACCGTTTCCTGGGACTAAAAGGGAAATTGTGGATCTCTGCAGCTGAGTGATTAGCCCAAGGTCATAGGCCAGGAGATCTGGAAGCAGCACTTTGGACTCTCAGTGATGTACTTTAACCACAAGACCATCCTTCAGTCTCCTTCACGCTGATGACTTTGGAACTAGCTTTAAAAGATCGAGTGAGACGCAATGATGGGAGTGTTAGATAGCTGCACTAGGTAGCCAGAGGCAACAAAAATGATTAGAGACATGTGGGGGTATTTCTAAACAAAAAGATTAAGACCAGAACTATTTCATTTAGAAAGGAAAACAGTAAAAGATGATAGAATTGAGGTATATAAAATAATGAGCAGTGTGAAGGAGAAATCAGATGCCCTTCACAAACCAAGAGGGCACCTAATGGAATTTAAAAAGGCATTAGCTTATAAATGGATAAGGATATCACTCTCCAGCTTATCTCTAAGCAACCCATGGAACTCTCAGTTGCAGGATATTGATGTAAATAGTTCAAGATCATTAAGGAAAAAAAAGGA
Organism: Numenius arquata; assembly: GCF_964106895.1. Classification (NCBI taxonomy): domain Eukaryota; kingdom Metazoa; phylum Chordata; class Aves; order Charadriiformes; family Scolopacidae; genus Numenius; species Numenius arquata. The sequence goes on along the minus strand of NC_133579.1, from coordinate 17,820,390 downwards.
AAGATTGTATATAGCCAGTAATAAATACAGAAGATTTTTGAGCTAAAGAAAATACATCTTCAAAGCAACAGTCTTCCCCTGAAAGAAACATCTCTTTCCCTGAGAACGAGCTGACTCTTTTTATTCCTGATTGAGTATTACCTGCCCGAGTGCAGAAGGCCCAGCAAAAACTGCACCTGCTTTCTCATATATCCCCAAAACAGGAACACTCCTGCCTACTTGTTTTTCAGGAAGCCTCTTCCTCAGAATAGCATCAACAGTCTTAGAAATACAGTTTTCTGCTAATAGCAAAAATCATGTCATCATTTTGCCTCCAGGAGTCCCAAGCTGTCTTTGTACCACAGAGCCCACCATTAGGAAAAGCTGGAGGATAAGGCAGCTTGCACTGTCTCATTCTTTTCCCCTCAGCTCACATCTGCAGCCACCTCCAAAATCCACTGCGTCTTTCATAGAATCATAGAATGGTTAGAGTTGGAAGGGACCTTAAGGATACATTGAGTTCCCTCCTTTTCCCTCTTTCTCTAGAGCCAACCTGCAGAACCATGTAAGATCCCACCTGGATCTCATCAATGACCATCTCTTAGATGATTAGGGTAAATCCATCAGCCTTTTATTTGTCTACATAGAATAGAGTCCTAACTGTCCAGCTCTCCCTTTTGACTCTCTTTGAAGCCCTCCATTTGTGCTGCATCTGTCGATTTTAACCAGTCTTCAAGGCTCTCCCTAACTTCCCCCCATCTGTGAGCTCCCTTTGACAATCAGCATGTTAATTGCTCTCAGTCTACCTAGTCTGCCCTTTTCTCATTTTCTCCTATAATGGTCTTCATGCCTTCACCTACAGCCACCAGCTGGTTCAGCTGCCTTGACATCCCCCATAAGGCCCCCTCCAGTACAGATGGTAAGCGGGTCTAACCCCTTTCCTCCCGTACCACCACTTACAGCGAAACAGGCTGCTATAGATAAATGGGATCAAATTTGCCTGTTGCTGGCAAGCTGGGAAGGTCTGTTTACCTTGTGTGAGTCGTCCTTAGTGCATGGATTATCTCTCTTCAGTGTTTAGAAAAGCATTTGCTATAGATTATAGAAATGATAATGATCTTCTGAATTACTCAGCACTGGTCCCTGGTGCTGAATGGATGGACCATCAATCTCTCTTAGGACTTCTTAACTAAACTTCTAGGTGAGTCTTGCGTTATTCAGAAAGTAGTACACCTTGAGGAGACTGGTATGGGTATTTCAGTCAGAGACTCCCATTTTATTCCCTCCCCTGGCTCTGGCCGACCATGGCACTCCCACCTTCCTCCCTCGATGGCTGTGGGATCATCCTGGTGGGCCTGGACTTCCTTTGTAAGACCTGATATGCACAGCACCTCTTCCATCTAATGCCACCACCAAGTTCAGGTCACACAGGGAAATAAACCTGTTTATACTTCATAAGAAGACTTTGCCTTAACTTTGAGCTGCTTTAGCAGCCCCTGGATACTGTGGTTTCCAACAGTTATTTATACGTTCTCAGCGTCTGCCACTCCTCTCCTCTCTTCCTCCTGCCCCTCTGGCAACACTGATAGCAGGAGCTATTATTAATTACTTGTTGAATACCTGCAGTGCTCTGCTGCAGCAGGAGAGACGGTCCTTCCCCACTAGGAGTTATAAGCTGGGTATGCAAGTAAACTAGCGCATGGAAAGTTTGCCGGGTGACTGGAAGGTGAAAGAGGATGTTTTTAAGTTGATGATTGTATGAAGGTGAGGAAAAGAGAAAAGGGCTCTCTGTTCATGTTTCTCTGTTAAATCTTTCCTCTCCTTGTTATAAAGTATGATGAAAATAAAGTGAATGCCAGTAAATAAATCGGAAGAAAACTGTAAGCATTAAAGGTCTAACTAGGAAATAAATTAACTATAGAAAGAGAAATAGTTCTGCAGCTGGAACTGAGAAGAAATGATGGATCCTATCTAAAGAGCAAATCAGAAATTCCTCCCACTGACAATTAGGCAAAATGTCACTGATCATAAAAACAGACTTTGACTGAGGATTTTTTAATGTGAAAAATTCAGGTTGTTTTTTTTTTTTTTCTCTGTCAGATGGACTTTTTCAAATTTACATCTAATGAAAATTCAAAGTAAGTAGTGGTTTTCAGGTGTCAGAAAGGTCTGGTTTCAGTTTTGTAAAAGAATCTCAAACTGCTTTTTGACAGATTGTATATATATGTATAAAACGTATTTTTTCTTTAAAAAAACCTAAACCTTTCCTCCACTGACAGACATGTTGATGAAAAAACTTAGTCAACCATAGCCTATTGGGACCATGCAGGTAAGGTCACTGAGATAAAGGGTTGGCGGTTCTTCTCCAAGTAGCCCAGGTTTTAAAGACACGGCCCCAGCAGAGTATTACCAAACTCACGACCTCACTTTCAATGTTGGATCTTTTGGACATTGTATCAGAAAGTGTTCTTGGAAACTGCCTAAACAGGGCCGGTTTGTATCCACGTTTATTGTCATTTAGCTTGAACAGTTACTTCTCTCTGGGATTCACTACCTTTGTGTATTTATAGGAAACAGTCGTATCACTTTCCACACTACACTTTGCTAACGTGGACATTCAAGCCTCTTCTAATCTCCTTTCACAAGACAGACGCTCCATTCCCCAATCACCCTTCTAGCTGCAGTTCCAGCTTAACTTCACCTTTCTCAAAGATGGATGCTTAGAGCTCCACACTGTGCTCTTGATGAAGTTTCATCCCTTCCTTCCACAGAAGTGTTAGCATTTCATAGATTCATAGATTCATAGATTGGTCCAGGCTGGAAGGGACCTCCAAAGGTCATCTAGTCCGACCTCCCCGCAGTCAGCAGGGACACCTCCTACTAGACCAGGTTGCCCAGGGCCTCGTCGAGCTTCACCTTGAATATCTCAAGGGAAGGGGCCTCAACCACCTCCCTGGGCAACCTGTTCCAGTGTTCCACCACCCTCACGGTAAAGAATTTTTTCCTAATATCCAATCTAAATCTCCCCTTCTCCAGCTTAAAACCATTGCCCCTCGTCCTGTCGCTGCAGGCCTTTGTAAACAGACCCTCCCCAGCCTTCCTGTAGGCCCCCCTCAGGTACTGGAAGGCCGCTATGAGGTCTCCCCAGAGCCTCCTTTTCTCCAAGCTAAACAACCCCAGCTCCCTCAGCCTGTCATTTCCTCATGTCTGCTGGAGATACCTTGTCTGACACAACCTCCCATCATTTCTGCTGACCAAATCACAATGTGGCCTCACAGTCCTTGCGTTGAGAACTAACAGCTATGACAGGTGAGGTCTGGCAAAACTGACTACACCAGTAGGAGACAGTTTTGTTCCCACACCAGCTACCTGTTTGATCAAGGCAATCACAATCACAGAGTCAGGAGTGGGGCACGCACGCCCCACTCAGTTACAGTCCTACGTTAGCTATCCTGCAAATCATCCTGAATTACGCCAGTGGCAATTAAGGAAAACCCATAGATGCCTATACTGAACCTGAGGTTTGAGGTAGAACTGAGTCATAAATACTGGCTGAGGGGGCACGACCACAGTTGTAAAGGTCTGTTTTGAGAAGCAGAAAGAGCTGTTAACTGGGGTGAGACAGAACTCGTTTCCCTATCATCTTGGGGCAACCCTGCTGCAAAGTGTTACTTTTTGTTTTTCTAAAGCCTGTTCCTTATTCATGAGTGCGTTGGGCAAGGAAAACCAGTTGAGCAAAAGCCACTAAATAATTTGTCAGGATGAGCTGTCCTTTGCCCCAACAAGCACTCGTAAGGTTTGTATCCCTCACTTGCAGACTTCGGCTGCATACAAACCACCTGCAAAGCCACATCTGCGCTAACCTGCCAACCACATCAAACCGGTAACTTCCATTGCCAGTGGGGGTAGCCAGCCAGATGAGGAGCTATCAGGAAAAGGTTATCAGGTGAGCCATTTATCTCATAAACATGGGCTTACAACAGCTGAACACGCAACAGCATCAGCTTTGGTTCGGTTGGATATTGTTTATTGTTGGATATTGTTTATTTGATTTCTGGATCAAAAGCATGATTAAAATACACATTGGAGAACCCAAGGTTATTAAAGCTACAACATCATCAATATGGAATGTGCTAATGGCTTTCACATACATTAAATATTTTTCTGAAGGTATTTTCAGCTAGGAAGCTAGTAGTTACTCCCTCTTCCCACTTATAGACATTATCTAAATGTATATACACATTCAACTCAATTTACCAGAGAAGCAGTAAAAAAAGAGGTACCTCTGCCTGCACAAGTAGTAAAGTTAGAATTAAGATGTGCATTTTATATTTTCTCTTTCAAACTGAAAAAAAAAATTGTATTCTGTGAAAAGTAGGACAAGAGAAATCTGTATTTTAATACAGGAAGGCAAATTAATTCTTTGTGAAACAACACAGAAGTCAATGGCACTACACCAGAGACGAATTTTACCCAGACTGTAAAAAGAAAACATAAGTGCAATGCAGACCAACAGAAGAGATTCCATTTAAAGTAAGAATTATGTTTCTGTCAGAAAAAAACAACAACTAACTAAATTTGTTTCCTGGAAGGAGATCCAACTTGGCTCCGCTGCAGCAGTGTAAAAGGATCCAAAGTAAGTAACAGCAGGCATCTCCACTAAAATTTGCTTCTGATCGACATCATGTTTCCTCTGGTACCAGAGAAGAATTGAACACACATTGCAAGTGAGGCACAGTAGTTTACTGCACAGAACATGAGAAAGGGGGCTAAAGCTCTGGCATTTAAAAACTCTGCTCAGCCAGTGAGTCAGCACACGGTCCTAAACCACATACACTCTGTGGGGCGAATCCCCACCTAAATGCTTTCTATTTAGGAGACATGCGCCCCAATTGGGTGTGGGGGGAGGATGGGTAGGGGGGAAGAATATTCTTAATTACAGCGTGTTCCCCACATGTTACAGCCTGCTTCCCCACATGTTACCATGAGGGTCGGACCCTCATTCAGAGATGTTAGCAACACTGAGGGACTATCAGCTCCCTGAAGTACCAGCATTTTACTCAGTCCAGCTGATAACTAGTTAACATGAAAGCAGGAACTTTACATTATGCCTTCGTGGTGGCAGTTTGTATATACCAGCACACATTAATAAATGAACAGTAAAGCACCATAATCACAATCTGTGCATCTGCGTCTGTTTTATGGTATCCTGAAAACATTTCTAAAGTAGTTGGAATACGGAAAGCAGAAATTATCGTTCCTTCCCAGCTGGGCTCATGTGAAATGCTGTCTGACTGTGACTGGCAGATTTGATATTTTGTTAATTGTGAGAGACCCCACTTTGAATAATGTACTCACATTTGTTATGATCAGTGAATATTTCCTTTCACATCGCATTTTCTCCATACATAAACTTATCATAATCCAATAAAGAGCCTACATGAGCAAGTCTTCTACATGCAGCCTTTCCCCCCTATGCAGGGGAAAGGCTGGCTTTTTTGTATACTATAGTCATGCCATTTTTCATTTCTGCCTGAGTGAGGTCCACAACGAATGGAAGTCTTCCTCATGCAAAATAACTTGTTCTTAGGTTAGTCCGACCTGAAGCTGAAGGCTTCATTCAGAGACATCTAGTAAGAAGCGTTTCTCGGAAACCAGTAACAAAAGCCGCACTAGACATGAGGAAATTGTTCATTAAAAAAAACAATACCAAAAACTAACTAGGGAACTACGCTGATGTGACAGATGAAATTGTAATGGGGGGAAAGAAAAAAGAATAATCAAAAGCCAACATAGTCCTAAAGTTTCGCAGTAATTTGTCTTTTAAAAATTAGAAGTAGACCAAATATTGCCCCCAAAATCTTGCATCTAATTCAGTTGTGTTCAAAATGGAATTTAGACGAAGGCAGTGTTTCTAAGGGACAGAGCAACACCTAAGGTCCGAATCTGACTTAAATCCAGAGGAATTCCACTGAAATCAATGGCTACAGCAGTGCAAATCAGCAAGAGATCTAAATCTGTCCTAGCTGATTCCAGATCTATCTTTTATTTGCTATATGGCTTTAGGCAAGTCAGTGACCTTCTTTTTATTTCTCAGTTTCTCCATCCATAAAATGGTGATAATACTGCTTGTAATACATGAAGATTGGGGGGACTAGTTAGTTTCATAACATGGTCTGGATATGAAAATTGCTGGGTATCAACCACTTTTAGTTGCCTCCATCACCTTTATTGACTCCTTATAATTTTAATACTCGGCTTTTTTGCTTACTTGCATATTTCTCTTTTAAAAACCATGAGCCATAGCCTGGAATCCTTATTCAAGTTTTACGCTGTTTACTTCCATGGCAGGATTCACACGAGAAAATCAAGTACAAAATCTGGGACTTGGCCCCAATAACAACAACCTGCAAGGATATTTCAAATAAAACTCATAAATCACTGCATGAAATTAATCCCGTCTAGATCCGTTTTTCAGAGCGCAGAGGAATGTGCATATTAAACTGACCCACTGATTCCCAAACAACAAGGGCACAAACAGAAACGTCGCCAAACCTTCTTCACCCTTATTTTATTAATGTACACTGCGCTGATATTTGCAGCAATAGTCAGCTTTGTTCAAACAGTGAAAACGGAGGGGGGGGGGGGGGGGGGGGGGCGAAATAAATAAATAAATAAATAAATACAGACCAACCCAACCTGAAAACACCCTAACGTCTGACAGCTCTGAGAGGGACCTCTAGCGTGTGCTAGAACATTTCGTGTTGTGCTTCGGGCGTCATTAATACACCAAAATCACCGCAGTCATTTTGAACAGGCGAGGGGAAGTTTCGCCGAGTGGCTCCGACCCGCGGGGCCGGCCAGCATCCCTTCACGCCCGCCGCTGAACCCAACCCGCACCCACTAAATTGCCTTTTTTTCTTTTTTTTTTTTTTGGGTTGTATTTCCAGGCCACCAACTTCGTCGGGTCGCCCCGCAGTTTCCCCGCCCGCAGCCCCCGGCTCCTTCCCCCGGCGCTCGAGGTTGGGGGATTAAAATGAAGATGGAAAGTTGCGTTTCAGGCGCAGCTTTTCCCCCCGTTCTTGTGACAGTGAACAAAAATCATCACTCGGGCCACCAAGCCCCGCACTCTCCCGCTGCCGCCCCCCTCCTCACCACCGCACACCGAGCGATGCTCGGAGGAGCACCGGGGCGGTTCTGGCCCCTTCCCTTCTCCCGGGGGCCGGCGGGCAGAGCCCGCAGGTCTCTCACCAGCCCCCGCCGCTGGGAGCAGGGAGAAGCGTTTCGCCCATTTTTAATTTGCCCCAACAATCCCAGCACACTTGGTGCCCGCAGGGCGCGCTCAAATAAACTTGTATCTCGCTGATTGGAAACAGGCGGCTCACGGCTTTTTTTCCCCCTCTTTTTCTTTTCTTTTTTTTTTTTTTTTTTTTTGTGTGTGTGTTTTTTGAGACGGCGTCGGACACGGGGGGCAGCGGCGGCCGGTCCCGCGGGGCAACCGCCGTCCGGCCGCCAACGGTCGCGGGCGCCTCAGTCACCTCAACGGCCGCCAACGGTCGCGGGCGCCTCAGTCACCTCAGCCCCGGCGGCTGGCGACAACGGTGGCGGCGCCTCAGCCGCCAGCCCAGTGGCGAAAAGGGCCGCGGGGCCGCCCTTGCCTTGGCCGCCCCGGCAACAAAGGCCGCCGCGGGGAAGCTCCGGCGGAGGTGCGGGGCGGAGGGACGGCAGCGCGGGGGTGTGTTGGGGGAAAGGTGCCTCCCGCTCTCTCTCCTCACGCACACACATACAATGGCGGCCCGCTCCTTGCAGCCCGGCGGAGAACAATGCCAGCCGCGCACCACCTCCCCCCGCGCGAAAATAGACAAATTTAAATTAAATAATCCTCCCCCGCCGAAAAAAAACACCAAACCACCCTTAAGTCCCCCCCCTCGGAGAGGCGGTGGGGAAAAGGAGGAGCCCCCCCCCCCCCCCGCTAGCGCCGCCGCCGCGCAGCTCCCCCCCCGCCTTTCCTTCCTTCCCTCCCTCCCTCCGCTCCCTCCCCGCCTCCCCGCGGCGCTGCGCGGGTTTGCGCGGGGGAGCGCGGCGGGCGAGAGCGGCCGCGCCGCGTCCCCGCGCAACCGGGGTTGCGAGCGCCCCGGCACATGCGTGGAAGCGAGCGGCGCCCGAGTCCCTCCGCACCCGCCGCTGCAAACAACAACAATCCCGACGAGCAGCCCTTACCTGGAACATCGGAGCCTCAAAAGTGTCCCTCTTTTATTTTCCCCCCCTTTTTTTTTTTTCTTTCTTTTTTTTTTTTTTTTTCTTTCTCCCCTTTCCCCCCCCCCCACCCCCAACTCACACTTCCGATATTTCTCTCTCCCGGCAGCGGTCTGCTCTCCTCGCTACACCAGAGAGAAATGCAATAGCTTGGCTAAGGTAGACAGAGCAAAATACAGAGAATAGTTGCTCCAGGGCTTTGAAACCCCTCAAGGCAAGGATCAGGATACAATTAGCTCATGTCTCTACCTCCAGTCGGAATCAATCTCCGAAATAAAAGTTAAATTAAATTAACTGATCACACGGGCATAAAATTGATCTCCTTCGAAACGTGCATATAGATAGAGATATATATATCGCGTGTATATTTTTTTTCGGATTTTTTTGGTGGAAAAAACAGTCTCATTCCAGCCTCCAACTTGCTTTTTACTCTCCTCTTGCACAGAAAAGCTGATTTTAATCGTTGTGATTAGTTTTGATGTAACGTTTCCGCGGGCGATTTCTGCAAATGGATGGAGTGTTTCTTTGCCAGAAGAGGGAAAAGCAGCAGATGATGATAATTATAAGGATTGTTGGTTGTTTCTTTCTTTCTTTCTGTCTCTCTCTTTCTTTTTATTTGTATTTAGATCTGTCTCTTCACTTTCCCGAGTTGACCTGACGTTGCCATTGCACTAAGGTCGCACAACTTGTTGATTAGGATCACCTCCCGTTTTGATCGAGGGATATGTGATAATTTGGCAGTGGAGCAACGCATTTTCTGTTCCCTTGGCTATATAACTTCCCAAATGACGTGTATAAAAATAAGCACATGGAGTCTGCTTTGCCCCAATCAAGTCTGAATCAATGCCTGGGGGTGATACACAAACTCATTTCAAATGCTCAACCATGCAGAATTGCAGAAAGATTGAAGGAGTTGCACTGCAATTTTTTTATTTTTTTTATTTTTTTTTTTTTTTAAGCAGCAAAATTAAAAGAAAACAAATCCGTGTAAGCAAATCCAGGAATTTACCACTTAGGTTCATGTGACATCGCTCGCAAATGCTACTAACTTTCCTTCTCCAATTATCCAATTGAACTGGAGCCTTGCTTTTTTCCTCTTCTGCAGCCGGGATTTTGCATCTCCCTTCTCCCGAAGAATACAAAACTGCGGATAACCAAATCATTTACAAATCTTATTCTTTATCGCAGTTCCCTCATTCTACCATTCTTTACCTCCCACTTGGCTCTATATTGATGTGTTCAAAGCTATCGTGTATGGAAGCTGTATTAATTTTTTGTTGCTGTTGTTAGAGTGGGCTATTTTGTCATAAACCCATGGGTCACCTCCCATTAGTGTCACATCCTCGCAGTACACTTTTGTGAAACGGTATGTTTCTAAGCACTTCACAGTCCATTAATTCCGAGTCTTTGCTGACATTTCTTATGAAAAAGACCAGGCTGCGAGGCCAAAACTGCCCAATAAAGCCCCTGAATGGAACCAGACGTGTCCAGCGAATACCTGCAATTAGCTTTTTAGTTTATGTTTCTAGTATTTTAAAGAAAGCAATGCAAAATATAACAATCGCTTTTTTTCTCCTAAGGCAGTTGCTGCAGCCTAAGGAATGACTAATTCTCTTGCTTAAAAATACATCCAACCCAATACATTCTTTTTGTCCTTCCTTTTCTCTTTAAATGATAAGCATAATAACGTGGTAGGACTTCTCACGTGGAATCGCACCATTTGCGAATGCTTTGTCATTGCGGTATAACGAGCACAACTATGATAGGTTAATTAACTAGGAATGGCCGACAGAAATTGAAAGGAAAAACTTTAAGTATCCACTCAACATGGCTTCATCTTCAAATTTTATTTTTAATATTTTTCCAAAAACTAGTAGCACACAGGAGGAAAAGCTGCCCTCAACCATTTATTCCTTCTCCGGCTGGGTTTGTGTGGGACGGGATCATTACAACCCTTACTAATGTTACGCAGCTTTAGCGAAGGAGTAGTTTTTAAGTACTTAAATCTGGATTAATAACATAATGTTTCTCACGGGTTGTCAGTTAAAACGCAGTAAAGAAAATTTTTGAAGTTTTCCATCCAGATGAAATGAAGAGTTTACAAGTTCAGTGGACCTGTGTCTTGACCTAGCTTTATTTCTGTCTTCCAGTGTGTCACCACAAAAAAATTAATGGCTCTTTGTATGGGACTGTTTTAAATGCTTCACTGCTCTTCTCTTTCTAATAAATAAATAAAGCAATGCCAGCAGCCTGGCACTCATTAGCGACCTGCATAATACTGAGGAAAAAAAAAAAATCAGTAAAGGAACAAAATTTAATTTCAAGCTAGCAAGTGGCTATTATGGAGAAAGGTGAAGAAAAATAGCAACGTAGCATCCTTTAAAAATGTGAAAAATGTCCTTGTGCTGTTATTTTACCTGCAGCAAAGAGTTTATCAAATGATGTCAGCAACAGATAAGAAAAGGTGTATTTTCTTAAGAAGTAAGAAAATGTATTTATTACCTCAAAAAGGCTCATTTGGTAGAACTTTCATCTCTGAGTCAGAAAATCATGGGCTTAAGTCTCACAGCACTTTCGTGGGACAGGGTAAATGCCCACTGGAGTAGCTGCAAACCGTTTTGGGTAGATATTGTTGTTTGTCCACTGTCACATCATGATGGGACTGCAGCCTGGCACTTCCCTCTATGCAGTGGTCAAAAATAGAGGCACGTGAATAAAATGGAGGCATTCTCAAAGAGGTCGATGTTAACTGCTGCACTAAAGTACTATCTGCATCTTTTCACATGCAAATTAAACATTTCCATAGCACTTTCCCAGGAGAGGAGAGGAAAGACCCTGGCTTTGCTTATCCTTCCTTCTCGCAGCTTTGAGCATCCACAGCCTTCCTTGCGTTAACTCAGGCCTGAATTTGCTACTGGTGTGGCCGTACTCTGATTAGAGATGAATTTTTGACATCAGCGAAGTTCACAAGAGATCAATACAACCCATAAGGGCTGTAACATATCCCTAAATAAGTTAGGAAGGTTTACCTTTATTAACTGCTTGGAGGTAATTTGCATACAAAGGAGAACACATTAGACCAAATTCTGTTCTGTTTTACTTGGAGTTATCTTTTTTTAAACAGGTTTACGTAAAACTACATTGTGTTTGTGCATTATGAATATTTTACCGATGCTGAATAGCAACCTTAATGAGCTCAAACTGAGATCAATATTTGATTTCTGAATTTTTTCCTTAAATCATCACCTGTTCATAATTAGCCTCTGGAAAACTATAGTAGTTTTGCCGTATCATTGTCAATGGTAACAGTTTGGAAAATTGCAGCTTTTGAAGAGGCAGGTTTTCCAACGACTGCAGATTGTATGTGCCCCCTTTCTACAGGGCATTATTGCTGATTTAGCTGTAATCCTGCCTGGAAACAAGGACCGGGGCTCTTCTCAGGAAGGCCCTCATGTCAGCTTGACCTTCTTTTCAAAATTCCCTCCTGCAGTTCCATAGGCTTCATACACGTTGCAATCTTGTTTCAAAAATATTAAGAGCAGCTCAATGTGGAAATAAAAGCTAGCAACGGTTGCCTGCATTAGGTATTTTGTCAGTGGCTCTCTTTTCTTCTCAGAAAAATAGGAAGAATTTTACATTGCATTTGAAGGGGGAGATTTATGAACACAGTTTCTCCAGATTCGTTTTCCCCAAGGACTGTTAAAAATAATGTATTTTTTCTTTATGACCAGTAACATTTGGATGCAGTATTTGAAGAAATAGATTTTGTTATTTAACTGTGAAATGAACAGGGAGAACCATACCAAACAGTGAAGCAGCCTAAGCAACAGCACGCCTTCTATGTTTGTAAGAATAATGGGGAATAAAGCCACAGGTCTGCTACAGGAAGGTGGCTGAACTAGTGCAGCAACAAGTACTTGTTTCTAAGTAGTCCCTACGTCCCACTTGCACTTATGCCATATACGCCCTTTCACTCAGTTAAAAATCAGAATCTGAATACAAGTATTTCCATATCCCGCTACAGTTCCCGGTTGTGAGGTTGTCCCTGTGTTAGGCGATGCAAATACACACAGAAAGAGAAGTAGGAATGGATTTCCATGTGGTTCCCTTAGCTCTGCTCACAGCTGCCCAGATATGACAGCTCTGCCTGCCAGTCACTGTGAGAGGAGGTGATGTCTCTCTGCATCACAGCACCAAAGTCCCCTGAACTCCATGCTCACTCAGTTGTCTGCTTCAGAAAATAAGACCAGAGACTATGGGTAGCTGTTTTAAGGAGAAACAGCATCACTGGAGTGGGAGATGAAGCTCATTTATGTAACTCTACCACTGGTATGAAAGCTCCCAGATTGAACTAGGTTCTTCTCCAGAAACATCAATTTTTAGTGTACCAAAGTCTCCTGGGAGTTTCTGGGTCCCTTGTGAAGATATGGATAATCTTACAGGCTGTATGGGTAATCAAGGGATCACAGAGCAGTTTCACAGAAAGCTTCTCTTCAGGTTTTTGGGGCTCTTCCATGGGTGTCTTTGAGAAGCCTTCAGCACCCCTAAATCCCCCCGCCAGCAATGGGAGTTCAAGATGCTAAGACCCCTAGCAAATCATGACACTTGTGGGTAGGTGAACAAAGAAAAGTTTAGAAGATTGCCTTTGAGGCTGCAGGACTGAAAATGTGAACCCTGGTGTCTTTACCTCCCGTGTGTATACGCATTTCTAATGAACTTTGGGAAATTCTCTGCATTTCTCTGATGTTCTCTGCTTCCCTCTTCCCTCCCCAGTTATTCCTTCCCCCTGAGAAACATCGCTCGGTGATTGTGGAGGCTTTCTGAGGGGTGCAATGGGGTAGTACCCCACTGGCTTTGTTTCCTGTCTTCAGCCATTCATTGCACGGAAAATCTGTCTTTGCTGCAAAATAGGTGGGAGAGGACTAATTCCGTACAACCCGTGAAAGCAGAGAACAAATCAGAGTTCACCTCTACTTCTGCTCTCTTTTACTTTGACTGGATTTCCCCTATGCACATTTGAAACCTCTCCTCCCAGTGCAAACCAGACGTTTTATTCAGATTAGTAAATGCACTTTGCAAAAGGACTAATGCACCCCTTATGGTCACTGTAAGCTGTTCTGGGCTGGATCTTGTGGGATCAGCAGGACTGAACATGGAAGAAACTTCAGTTGGTCTAACTGTTCAGATAGAATATGCAGAATTCAGGGCATAACTGGTAATGTATCTCATAAGATTGTACAAATTGCTCTAAGATCGTTCCAATTTAACTGCTCAGCTCATTCTAATTAAAAGACTGAGCTGAGGAAAGGAAGGTAAAGCGTGCATGTGCGTGTATATGTGTGTATGTTGTATGGGAGGGAAATTAGTAAGGAGAAAAATAAGCATTTGATTAACTTCTCTTTGCTATTTTATATTCCAGTTCCCTATAACAAAAACCACGGCTTCTAGAGTTACTATAATCTACCTCATTCTCAGTTCATCTAGATCGGAATCACTCAGCTTTGCTTCACGGTCCTGCTGCCTGAGCCAAAACTGCTCACAAGAAGCCCTATAATACAAAGGAAGTACCTTCAGGGCACCATAGAAATTTATGTTAGTGTATCTCTTTGTGCATCCTTTGGGTGTCAGAATCTCTCAGCTTTCCTACCTATAAAAATTATTCCCTGAGCACACCTATGTACATAGAGACAATAAGCAGAGGTATTTGGTGGTGTTAAATAACAAAACACACCAACAACCTTCCCTCCCAGATTTTTAACATTAAACCCACCGTTCTCAGAAGTGTTACTCAACTGTACCATGAGTTTTCTGAGAGAAAATTGACACTGATGGTGCAATACTCCCTTTCAATATAGCTATATTTCTAAACACACTCTTCCAGAAAATGTGAGATACTAGCATAATATGGAAATACATTGAGATAGTTATTTGAAGTATGAATTTCTATCCAATAAATGATCCTATTCAACTGATGAAATATTTCAGATGGATACAAAATATAGCTTCAATAGAAACTCAAGCTGTGAAATCTGGATTTTCACCTGTGTTTTGAATAGCCCAGAGTCTGAGAGTGTGTATATTGGTCTGGGATTGTTGAGCAGCTGACCTGGATAAAGGAAGGGGCAGACTGTAGAATTTGAACAGGGCTGTTATTACATCCACCCTTCAGAAACAGCCTGTTCCAAGGCTTTAGACTAACAAATAATGATTGTCACGACTGATTCACAGATTTTGGAAACAGACTAATTTTCCAGACTCATATTAGAGCATGTGTATCTTTTAAAAAGATATTTAAAAGACATACTTGCTACCCTTCTGCTAAAGATGCAGCAATTGTTTGGAACATTCCCTTTCCGAAACAAAAGTGTATTCTAGTTTGTGTTATATTTCTGTGTGACAGAAATTATCCTAAGCAGTCAATGCTATGCGTGAGCTTTGAAAAGCTGATGTTGCTAGCCTCTCCTCACTCCCTCGTTGTAGAAACAGGAATCCGCAGAAAGCAGCTGTACTTTTCTGTTTGAAACAATTTGGAGAAATCCACTTTAAAATCAATGCTGTTTTTCTTCTAGCCACTTCCTGAAAAGCAGCAGTTTTTCACCTCATACCGATTTTACATCATTGTCATTTCCCAGGTTTGCAAGGAATTATAGGAGCTGGGCTACTCTGGCCATACTTGATGGATGAGTTTATGTAAAGGAGGAAAGGTGCATAAATGTTAAGCTGCTATGTGCTTTGTTCCTTGTTCGACATGTAGTGTATATATCACAGCTGCAGTTATAAAGATAATTTAGTAATGTCCCAGTAACTTGTTTCATACAAGAAACTTGTGAACACTGAGCAGTAATAGACAGCTGTGGATTTTTGGGTTGTGATAGCAGTCGGGAGGGGTATGAACCTTGCAGCCGCATCACTATTCTTATTTGTTCATCTCCTGGTCAAAAACAGTGGCTTGCCAGAAGCTCATCGATATTTTAATCCATGCCCTGCTGGTCCTGTCACAGCTGCTGAGGGGACATGAAGAGACCTACAAGTTTAAAGAGGATTTTAGTTGACTGCCTGTGAAAATAGACACAGTCATCTCCTAAGGCAAAGGCTAAGGCTGAAAATGTCTGCCAGGGAAAAACGCCCATCTGGCAAAAGTCTCCTTTTCATGCCACAATCACTGAAAATTGCCGTGCTAGTTCATGCAAAGGCAATACTTCCATATATACCTCCAGGCAACCTTTCTCCATCCCGACCAGCATGAGACAGATGTTGAGAGAAGTCCTACCTTGTCAGCCAACCTCCTGCTAGCCTGCTTCGAGTTTTGTTGTTATATTTTTTCCAGTCTTCAGTCTTCTTGGGAGTGACTTAACCATGCTAAAGGGGAGCCCCTAGAAAAGAAAGGACATGGTGATCACCAAATATGAATCTAAAGACATTTCAAAGAAGGTGGCATGAAAGAAGCCTCTCACAGGTACACATAGGCAAGCAAGCGTTGCTGCCAAGGCCACGTCCGCGCTAGGAACGCTCCCCTGACAGATATAATAGCAAGCAGTGCTGGCAAAGAGTCAGTGGCTTGATGTAGCTGGCATAGTCGCTGCTGCAAAGAAAGGAACAGGGCTCTGTGTCAAGGCAATTGACTGCCTTCTCCCCTCTCTGCAGCTACACTACCTGTGCACACAAAGAGCTACTCCAAAGTGAAAAATGACCACTGTGTATGCACTCACACTGGCAAAACTAGCTTATCTTTCTGTGTCCTGCACTTCTCTTCCCAAGCAGAAGGTGCAGAATTTTGCTAATGCAGCAGCAGCCACCTTTGCTCTCCTGACATCAACCAACAGAGAAAAACAGTTTCCAAAACAATCAGCAAAGGTCACAAATACTGAGAAAATATTCTTTCGCCTTTGCCTGGGGGTTTGCTGCCACTTATCAATGGATTGGCCATGATACTGTCTCTCTTGATTTCTCTCTTAGTTTTCAAGAACAATGTTCTCAATTTGCCTTTTTAACTCGGTGATCGGCTAAACCACCTACACTGATGCCTAGCACAGGAGCAATCCTCTCTCAGTTATTTCTCTGTGCTATCATACAGATAGACATAGAAACATACTGGTTGTGACTGTGCAGCAAATTCAAGCCAAATGCAAATCAAAGTAAAATCAATGAGGTCACAGAGAGAACCTTGCCAATGTTTATTACCTTATACTCGTCCAAGATAAATTTCATTTGATCATCAGTCATCCCCAAATCCAGGATACACCAATGCTTTTTAATTCATCTCAGGATTCTCACAATCCTCTTCACCTGCCTGGGACAATGAGTACCATCAGCAAGTGTGACTCACACACTGTTTGTCTTCCTCTACCAGCTCACTAGTGCAAACAGTTGTTGAGAGAAGTTTCGGCGTTCCCTTCCTTTGGTGTCTCCCTCCTTTCTTACCATCAGCTACGGCCTTAAACTTGAAGGATGGCAAACACCCCTGGGGAGGTCCTGGGCTCCTTTGACAGCTGTGGCAGAGGAACTGGTGTGTGCAGCCTTTTTCAGGAACAAACTGAACTAAACCAGGTGTAGCCTGCGTCAAGTTTGGGTTCATTTTTCTTCTGGTATTTATTTTCTGTAGCACGCCTTAGAATTTATTGGTCATGACTTCCCAAGAAGCCGAGTATCCCTGCTTCCCTGGGAGAATCGGGTCAATACTCTTTCAGCTGCTTTACAAACATTGACTAACTAATCCATGCAATACCCCCCCAAGATAAGAAAATGAGTCAGGGAGATTATACGACTTGGCCAAAGCCACAGAAGGAATAAGTGTCAAGCTTATTATGAGCAGGGCATATAGATCAAAGCAAATACAATGAGAAATCAGGAGTTCCTGTCTCCCAGTCTGCTTTTTACAACAGAGAACAACACTACTTTTCTACTGTACAGCTTTTACAGGTTTTTTTTTTTAGTAAGGGATCTTGTCAAAAGCTTGAAGGAAGTCCAAATAAATCATCTTAACTATCCTATACCGGTGCAGATGACTTATGTTTGTGAAAGGAACTTGCACGCTTGCCAGCTTTACGTGAGAAATGATGTTGTAAGATCACAAAGGCACAATCTCTTTCTGAAGTAAGGTTAATGCAACAACTTCCTTCTATGGCCCTAGCTATACAGCTGCAGGATTTTTTTTTTTTTTTTTTTTTTACATGTGTTTTAAATCTCCTATTCTTAACTTATTTAGTTGCAAAACTTTACTAACTGGAAGATTTAAGTTGCAAACTTCCTTGTAATGCTTGGCTTTTTTAATCATAGGACTTCAGGGAATGAGGAACTTGCAAATAGTTATGTACTACATACCATCCTTTTGGGTTTTTCAGAGAGTTACTTCGTGCACTTCAGTGATTTGTATGTCCCAAAAAGAAATTATTTTCGTGCCAACTGTACTGCTTGTTAAACTGAAGTCAATAGCAAAGTTCCTATAGATTGAAATACCCCAAGTTTGTATTTCTCATTTCTGTTTTGATCTCTAAGTTCATTTTACTGTGGGGAACGTATCACAGATCCAAAGTGTAAGCTTGTGGAAACAAACATACTGCAATTTCATATTACTTTTAGTGCTGGTAACAAATGTGTTACATTTTTTTTCAGGTTTTAAACATTACCTGCTTTTACAGGAACTCCTTTACAGCAGTAGTAGTACTGAATACTCTTCTGCATATACCTCTATGTGTTGTGTGTGTATATACATGTAACGTATCTCTATCTATCTGTAAGCAACAGAATCAAAGCTATGCACAAACCCCTTACTTCTGCATTTCCTAATTTGTAAATGATGAGCTATACAATCAGTGCTCTATTCAGAATGGCTTTCTCCTACTGAGTTTCCTAAAATAATTTCTTTTTTAGAGAAAAATGGGAAAATTGGAAAGAGTGCTGGGCAGACTGTGGAGAGAATTGCAGGAACATATGTAAATGCCATACTCTGAAGTGTCTGAGTTGGATCACAGAGGCTCTCTTGAGGTCCAGGTGCCTGTTCCCCTGCTCAGCCATCAGGTGTTTCTGGGTGGCTGCAGCCATCCCTGTATGCAAAGGGGTCTCCAGTGATGGGAGATGACCTGTTTCCTGACTACCATTTGGAGATGATCTTCTCAAAGGGTGTCTTCATAATTTGACTTGCTGGATTCTGCTGTGTGATGGTGTTTGATTACATTTTACTGTTTCTGTTTTATATGGGAGTATGCCAATCAGCTCCTCCTTTGAGAGGCTGCTCATAATAGCGACAAGTTCATTCATCGGATTTAAGAGTTTTATTTTGCCCTTCAGCCTGCTAATTCCCTTGCACTTTTAAACTTTACACTCAGAAGGTTTTATTCAGACACTTATTTTCTGAAATCATATTATCAGTGGTCTGACTTAATCAGCAAACATTTACTCCTCCGCTCCTGTATGAAGTCACTGAACTAGCTAAACACTTAGCAGAGACTTAAGTCTCATTAAGTGCAACGATACTTAAGCACATGTTTAAATGCTTTGAGGAACTGAGGCCTAAAGCCTCCATATTGTTATTACACTAGATTAAGCCAGCAATTAAAATTTGCTGTTTGGAAAAAGATGAGTTATTTCTGACATTATTGTTAGGATGAGCATTCATTTGAGCATACTTGCTACCATATGACTTGACAGAAATGCACGTTAAGTTCCCCCAGCACAAAGTGAAAATAAACAGCAGCAAAAGTGAAAACTATTGCTTGTGGGCATTCTGGTGTTTCCAGAATATCTGGATCACGAGGTTTTGGAAAAATGTCTCTCCTAACCAGTCATGTATGAGCAGGCAAAATAAGACAGAGAAGGTAAAATAGTTGCTGTCACTGCCGTATTGAATTTTGTAGGCAATTCTGTACCAGATTACCTTGACTGTATAGAAACCATTCCTCCTAATGTCACTTGCTGCATCATTTGAGCACCGGGTTTGTAACACACCTAGATTCATAAATCTCTTAGCTATAGTGTTTAAATAAACACAGTCCTTACCTGTGGTTTTTTTTTTTTTCCCCAGCTTCTTAGTGCCTGGTTATACTCTGTGTATTCACAGGACGAATGCCTAAACCCTCCATTTTTATTTAGTTTTGGTTCTGCTGAGCTTCATTTCAGATTTGAGAGGGATTCAAAAGGTAGGCGATGCTGTGCCGCCCGAGGCACATTTTGGCAGATGTTGGCACAGTTTCCAGGGCTCCTGGGGACTGCAGACCCCCTGCAGACCTGGGCAGGTCTTTTGATCCTTTCCACCTCCCTGTGACGAGATGTTAGCTGGTTCACCTCATTTCCTAATCATGTTAATTCTTTGCTTTTCTGCTGTGCTTCCTATCTGGAGAGCGCTGTTTTTTCATTATTGAACTGAGTATCCTGAGTTGCTGTCATTGCCTCCTTATGCTTACCTTCCTCTCTGCTTACAAATGACATGAGCTGAAACCAGCTAAAAGGTGGATGGACAAACAGATCTGAACTGTGTGGATACAGAGGGTAAGACAGGTAGGTGCAAGAAAGAAAATATTCCTCCTCTTGGATGAATTTGATCAACACCTCTTGGTGTGCCTTTTGATTTGTTACTCTGATGCCAAAGGATGTAAGAGAGAAAAGAGGTCTCATCTGATTATACCCAGCTGACTTCAGATGGGATTTTTTTACTAAGTCAGCAATACCTTTAATTTTGGATAACATTTCCCTTGTAAATAAGATTAATACACCCATTGTGAATGTGTAAGTGTTGCTTCATTCCTTACTCCCTCACTGTCACAGCTGCACTGATGACTTCTTCCAAGAGTCACTAAAATTGTCGTGAACTCACTGTGAAGATTCACATGGCAGAGAGCTAACGCAGTGGAAAACACATCAGTGTTAGTTGAACTTGAGGTCAGTGTACGTCGACAGACACTTTGCTTCCATGGAAATGTATAAATAGTGGTAAGATGATTTTATTTTTTAGGATGCCAAAAATAAAAGTGAGATCCAGCTACCTGGTAAATGCTCCAGGGTAATGGCAAGCGCAGGATAAAGTCCTGCAGGATGGAACACCCTCACGCCTGGCTCATGTCAATGACAGCACAAGGTTATCAGCACCATCTCCTGTCGCTCAGCACCAGCACAATCAAGCCAAAAAAGAAGGGATTCTTCTCCGGGTGTAAGAAAACAGCTCAGTGTGCATAGTGGAAGCTTGCCTCTGTCAGATGCCTGCCACTTCTGATTGCCCGTTTGCTTCATCGTCTTAGATATTAAGGTTCAAATATGAATTCTCATTTGAGACTGACTGTGTGAAATGACAAGGAGAAACTCTCAGTGTCACAGTTATCTCACTGACCAGGGACTACTGCATCAGGAATGCCAGTTTATGGCTCATATCAGAATAGAGAGGAAAGAGAAACCAGACTGGAAGTAAAATCTTGTAAATACAGAAAAATGCAATTAATGTAAGCATTGCTTTGAATTGAGCTGAAATCTCTGCTCCAAAAGTTTCTAATCTTATAATCTAGTCCTGCTTAAATTCTTAGTCCTGAACTATCTTTTGTGTTTGTAGCACTGGTCTGGATGAAGTAGCTCACTACAAATGAAATGAAAAGTGTTATAAAATGATGGAGTTTCCATAAGCTGCTCCTGCTCTTCTGGGCCAAAACCTCAGGAGGCATCAGGCACCCTCTGTAAATGAATCATTCGTCATGGAGCTTGCTCTTACTTTTATTTTTGGCATCCTAATAAATAAAATCAATTTAACATTCTTTACACAGGCACGCTGTAAATTAAATGGTCTGGGCTGATTTATTTCATCTGAAGATCTGGCCCATTATTATTTGCATTAAAAAAATCAATGTGGAAAGAATCCTTACAATTCATGTAATTTCCCCAAATGAACTTAAATTATGAAGGGTGTGTGTGAGAGGAATTACAGAGGAAAGGAAGAATGAGTATCTTGATAATTAGTTTTGTCCCTCTCCCTCCATCCAGACTATCCCTAACATTACTTCTTTTAGAAGATGCAATATCAAAAATCTCCCAAACCAGCTTGCCCTAATCGTCCAGTTGAATTTACTGTACTGTGTCTGTATGGTTTTATAGTGGAATCTACAGTGTGATCATAAACCAGCCTAGTTGTGTCCTAAATTTTACGGCACAAAGATTGCTTGGAGGAATAACCCCTTTTGTTTGGTGCATTGGAGCCCAGATTGCCATGACTGTGGCTCATGTTTTGTTCATGTGTATACATATGTATATATTTTCACTTTCCGCTCTTTGTCATTTCTCTTGGAGCACTGAGGCTTGTGTGTTTGCTAGTTTTAAATTTCTGCGGCAGGAGAGCTGAAGAGTTTGCTTTTTTATTTTTTTTTCTTTCTGTTTGTTCCCCAAACTCTTCTTGCAGTTTAACAAGTCAAATACAAAACACGGGGGGAATAAACATCCACATGATGGTACCATGCGTGATATCGCATCATTGATTGGATATACTGCATTGGAACATCACACAAAAGAGCCTGTAACGAAAAAAAATTCAGTTGCCTGGAGCTTTGAGCTTTCAAATTAGGCTAAAGAGGTTCCCCTGATAACCAGCAGTGTTGAAGCTTTCAGTATTATTTAGCTGCCCAGGCATCAGTAACGGTTTTCAGTTAGAAGGGCCCAGAGAGCAAACACACGGGTAAGGTAACCCACCTGCCCACTCCTTACTTTGGGATCAAAAAGCCCACCTATTTGCCAAACATAACTGAGAGCAAATGCGACTCTCCCTTCTTCAACACTATCTCCGTCTGTGCAGCCTATTTTGCATCAAAAGATCCATTTGAAAGTAGAGATCCCTTAGAGCTAAATATTCTAAACTGACAGAAGAATTTCTAGTGGCACACCAGCCTAAAGCCATATTTTTATGAGGACATCACTTTCTATTTCTAAGCTTCAGTATGCACTCATGCTTCCTCATCGCCAGGAGCCACGCCACATCAGGTTGCCTCCTCCCAGCTTTTATGTTTTTTTAATGGAGTCCGGTTTTCTGCTTAACTTATGGCTATGTCCCTGACAAATTGTCAGACACCTATGTCACCAGGACGGAGGTGTCCTGGTGTGGCACAAGCCAGAGAGGACATTGTAGGTGTCATTAAAAACATAGATGGGACGTCTGTTTTTAAACCTGATTATTCTTGAAAGTTGGGAGGGATTTAAAAAAAGAAAAAAGAGACAATATGCAGTATTTAGTCCTTAAGTATAAGATATGGACTAGCAATAGACAAGAGCTTTAAGTTCATGGGCCTGATCCTGCATTGCTTGCCACCTCCCAACACTGGCTGTGAAGGGGAGCTGTGCTGGACCCTTGGCACCAGCAATGCTTTGCATCACTGCCCTTGGGTTGCTACCTCCTTGGGGCAAGGCTCCTGACTCTTTCTACATCTTATTCAGCACCGAGCAGACTGCTTGCACTTAAAAAAAAAATGCAATCACTTCAGTGTCTGGCTAGAGCCTGACAAGTCGTACTGCTGGGTTTAAAGAAAAAATAATGGACCTTCCTCAATTTCATACCATGGGAAAGCACTGCTTTTACAGTAATGAAGCTCATTTTTTTTGCCCCGATGAAAAGGCGTCAGGGTTTAGCTGCTCCCTCGCGGTGCTGGGGACTTTAGCATTTGCTAAAATATTCTAAAGGACTAGCACAGGATTTCGGTCCTAAAAATTCCACATCCATCAAAGAAGGCAGGAATTTTTATGTTAAAAGAAGAAAGATGTGCTGTTATAAGTCAGCAACTTAAATGCCTTTATCTATACAGCCTGCAAGACATCTGCAGAACATTCAGCAATTAAATGTGCCCCCAGCTGAACAATAATGTTGCTGCTTGGTCTGCATATAAATTAGAGTGAGTTAAGGGTGGGTGTTCAAGCTGGGCTCTGTTGTTGTCAATATCCTATGCCAGAAGCTGCCCTTGAAATCACCCTGGAGTCTGCAAAGGGCACTTGTAAAGGTCCCAGCCACACATCTCTTCCCCACTCACCCCAATAAAACAGAGCACAGATCCTTGAAAGAGGGATAAGTACTAATCATTCATCATCTTAGATAGCTCAGATTGCCTCTCAGCCTGCCGAAATATGCCTGTCTGGGAGGGACAGAAAAAGAAGAAAGAGGGCATGGACTATTTCACCTCCAGGTCCACACTCCATGTGACTACCAAGCCAGGCTCGGAGTGGCGGAAAATCTCACCTCCCACCCCAGCACTGGGGTTTTCCCAGGGGTGCCACCATGCACAGAGGTTAATTTTTAGGCTGCTGAACTCACTGCAGCTTCCCCTGCTTGGCATTTTTGGCTGAAGGGCCAACAGGCTGTGTTTTCTGCCCCCAGCGAATGGCCTGTCCAGCTGTGGTTTGGAGCTCCCAGGCGTGTGTGTGTGTGTGTGCATGTGCATGCTAGAGGGGCTGGAGAAAGCTGGCCAGAGAGGAGCTGCTTTTCTCCCACTTCATCATTTCTGAGGGTGACTAGAGGATGTTGGCACACCTGACTACCGGTGGAATTTTTATTAGAAATACATCTTTTCTCTAGTGCCTTCAGTGTAAGGATCCCAAAGTATTTTAAAGATGTTAAGGTATTTCATGAAGCTGCTGTATTGCTCTAGTGAGGAAGACAACCTGGGGAAGGAACTGTAGGTGCCCACTCACATGTATAGCAACAACAGCTGGAGTTGCTCAAGGGCTAACAGCCCCTGCTCTGATCACTGACTCCTCTCCTCTCCCAGAGGTCACCCCTTGCAGAAGCAGAAGTAGTGGGACAGACACTTGTCTGTGCCTCTGTGGCTCCTGTGGGGGCTGGTGCAATGGTGTACATCCATCCTCGTCCCCCAGGGAAGCACAGGCAGATGGAGCAGGGAGGGCATTGACACATGATGCTTTCTGTGACCTGCTCGGAGGCAGGGACAGGGGGCATGGGTGGAGAGCTGGGGGCATTGACATCCGCAGGGGTGAGATTTGCCAGAGCTCATTTTTCAGAACCCCAAGGCATAAACTTCTCAGCTGACTTACACCTTCCTTATGACTGTAACACCTCTTTGCTTACATTAAATTGCCTTGAGTTTAAAAAAGGAGGGGAAAAAATGAGCATTTGTCTGTTGGGGCTTATGTTCCCACAGAGCAACAAAGGCCACATTTGTATCTGAGAAAGAGAAATACAGGCTTGATCATTGCTCACAGTAGTAACCTTGTGTGGATAACCTGGAGAGCACAAGAAAACACGTAGCTACGTGGTACAACACCTTGCATGTTAACTGGGCTCAGGCACATGTAGTTTTCTAGTAAAAAATCCAGTTGGAGCTCTGTCTTCTGGGCAGAGCTTTCCATGTCACTTCTCAGCAGGAAAGAGCTACTTATTCTGCGCCTTGAATCTGATCTTAACAGCACCTTTCTTCATAAGCACTACAGAATATCTGTTTTCTTTCAGCAATTTTATGGCAACAAACAGCTTATTCCTCCTTTTCTTTGTCAGCTTTTTCTCTTTTCTTTTCTTTTCTTTTCTTTTCTTTTCTTTTCTTTTCTTTTCTTTTCTTTTCTTTTCTTTTCTTTTCTTTTCTTTTTTTTCTTTTCTTTTCTTTGAATCCCTGACTTTTGCCTGGTGCAAACAACACTTGACTTGTTAGAGGTGATATAATGGGATAAAGGAGCTTACAGTATGCAGGGTAACAGCCCTGCCTGTCTTGGTAACTGTATAAGCATCTGGGAGAAAGGTACAGAAATATCCAGAAGCAGTAAATATAGTAAGGTGTGCATAGGGCAACTACAGACCATTAGCTAGGGACCCATAATGGAACATTGCCATCTTTAAAGGCAGTTTTGTTTCTACAATTTTTATGACAGTTTTATGGCAATTCTGTAACTACTGTACTTCACTGCTTCACAGTGATTCCTTTTTATCTCTTGAGATTATTCCAGGATGTTAGGATGTAATATATGGAGAGAAGAGCAATCATTGCATAGCAAGCTACACATAAAAGAGTCATATAATCAATTGCTCTGATGTCATAAAAGTCACAGTCCACTGATCTGATGTCACCATGATGGATTGGGACTTTTAATGCTTCATTTATGGCATTTAAAAAAAAGGGGGAAAGGGTGGTTATGTCAAAACACATGCCATTCCTAATGTGGCATTAACAGAGCTAAATGGGATGCAGTGATATTTATTTATTTGACCACAGAAGTGTGATCCAAGTTCAGTGTTAACAGCATAAATGTGGCTACTTCTGTACGCTTTTGGAAACCAGTGGGCGAGGGCCAGGAGCAATGCATATTTACTCCATCTGAGGATCTCCTCCGATGTTTTAATTAGTAATAAGGGAACTAAGGGCTCAGCCATGACTTTGCCCCAGGTCAGGGGCAGCACATGACTGCGCTACCCTGGGAGCAGCCTGGGAGGCTGTAGCTGGTGGTGTTGCAGTCTGCTTCTGCTTCCCACATGTTTTGGCAAAGGAAATACCTCCGACTTGCCCTTACTTTTCTTGCAGTCACCAGCACGTGGGGAGAGGACGAGGAGCGGAGGCTGAAACAAAGGTCTGCGATTGTTTTCATGGACAGAGCTGGATGGACACAGCAGTCACGCAGAGGTGGCTCTCCTGCCTTCACTGTGGTCCACGGCCAGTGAAAGCTGTTTGAAGGGGAATATATCATGGCCCTTAGTTTCCAGGTGAGGCAGTGCAAGGTGGGTCAAGTGGGGCCGTAAGATTCAAGGTATCCATAGGTCACATACAGTTAGTATTTAGGACTAGAAAACTGTCCTGTTTCAGTTTTTCTACTCCTGAAGCAATAGAACCTTTGGAGGGGTGTGGGCTGGTACCATTTTTAAGGTCATTGTGTGGTGAGGGAGTGTATTACTTCTTCGAGGCAGGAGTTTGAGGCTGGCATTTCCCATCCTGGCAGTCAGCCATGGCCCTCTACTGAAACACATCAGCTGTCTGTTTCTGCTCAAACTTTTATTGTCCTGCTCTTTAAAAGTGTCACCGACAGGTTTCAGGGTCTGAACTCCCACTTTCTGGGGACAGGCACATGTGCATGACTAGGCACAGCTCGTGAGTCCCAGAAACTGTCCTGGGCTCGCAGGACTTAGTTTAATTTTGACTCATGTTAAGAAGTTTTTCTTTGCAACCTAGAGGACTCCAAAAATGAAGTTACTTTTAAGCAAATACCACAGCCGTGAAATCACTGCATACATGGATGTTATGCTTACGAGCACCACTACCTCAGTTTGCGATAGGCATTCGAGTTTTTGCACCTGGCCAGGCTCAAGTCTGGAAAAAAACCAACTTGAGTCATTCCCATGCAGCACTCTTGCTCATCCTGGCTGCGGTTAAAAGATGATCCTTGTCACATTGCCAGAGACATTATCACTCTTCTGCCAGTGCTGCTCCTACCTCCCCTCTCCCTCCCCGCACCTCCCCTGCTCTCCAGCCTCCACTTTGCTTTCACTTCCTTGCCCATGAAGTCCCCTCAGCCTAAGAACATCCCTCTTGGCTCAGCAAAAGCGAACACCATGCCCTTGGGAGCACTTCAAGAAGGATCTCCAGGGCATATCAACCCAGTGCTGGAGAGGCCCTGTGGGGTCACAGCCAGGTTAAGATGAGATTCCCCCTCTGGTGGGACAACGTGTGGTCCCGCTTAGTGCCCGGTGCCCGCCAGCCTGGGAACAGAAGGTCTCACTCGCAGTGCGGGATCCTCTGACTTTACTTGGAAGCTTATTTCAGGTTCCCTGGGCAAAAGCAAAGGGGTTTATGTTTGTGCTCTGCCACTGTGAATCCTCTGAAGCTCGGGAGCAGGGCTTTCGCTGCCACCAGAAACCCCTGACAGAGCTACCACCCTGGGCTGCTCTGCATTTTCCCTGATATCCAGCGTATTTTCTCCTCCTCGAAGGCAAAGTTGGAAGAGAAGCCAAGCCAAGGGATCCATTCCAGATAGCTGCACTAGTTCATATTTTTTTCACCATCATTTTAAAAGTATCATACAGTCCCTTTCCTTCATGTTGAAAGCAGAGTAAGAGAACTCCAATTTCATGCCCTCAGGCCTGAATAAAAGAATAAAAACAACACAACATTTGCATCTGTTTAACAGGCTCTGTTCTAGAAGTCTCCACGCAGGAAAAAAATATGGGGGGAAATGCCCCTTCACTCCAGGTTAAATTCAGCCATTCAGAGAGTAGTGCGGTAAGGAAAGGCAGGGAAGAAAATTATTGTCATAAATGACCTAAGAATTCATGGCCTTATGATCGCAAACACAAAGTCTAAAAAGGTTACATTCTCTTGCTTCTCTGCCTACCCCCGATATCAATGAACATCAGCTAAAGGTGGCTGAAGAACCAATTTCATGCATCTACTGTAGAAGGAAATGAACTGAGCCAAGGGCAAAAATAAAATTATACAAATGTTATTATAGACTAGCCTGCTTCTGTCCTAGTTTAATTCAAATTTCAGTGCTGCAGGCTTTGCTGCTGGCAGTAGCCTTCCTGAATAAATCAACATTTGCTTACATCTAAATTATTAGAGAAACATGTGACTTTGTTTATTGTATAAATTATACGCAAGGTTAAAGCATTAACTGTTCAACGGGCTTTGTGCAGCCACACAATTGCTCCCATCCCCCCAAAACCTTTCTCCCCCAAACACCATTCTGAGGACAAGCCATCCAGGGAGGGCTCTGTGGGGGCCGCCCAGCAGGAGCACTGCTAAAGGCACAATTTCAGGGCCTTTTTCTCCCCTCCATTGCACTGCCCCGGGGGAAATAATTTACTGCCGCGCAGAGCACACAGGGGATGTGAAGTACTGACTGGGTAGTGCTTCAGACCTACTTTGCAGGAGTGTTTATGGCTGTGGGAGGTGATGAGGAAAGTGGCCTTCAGTGCCCGGCCACGGTTCCAGGCAGCAGGAGGACATCTGCTGCTACCAGGAATGTTGCGATGGGTGGAGGGGTCCCTTCTGCTACGGCCTGTCTTGCAGGGACCACAGCAATCCAGGGGCTAGGACCTCAGCAACTTAAGGGGCTCCAGTGAGCTTGAGTGTGCGGGACCCTCAGAGTCCCTGTAGGTTTTCCAAGCTTCATGGTGACTGCTGCTGAATTTCAGCTGGTAAGATGCTCATTAAGAAACCCAAGCTGCTTTGTCACTGTCACCATGCACATCCCAGTCCTGAAGGAGCCAGGGGCTGGTGGGGCAGCCCACAGGGCAGCTGATGACAGCCAGAGCCCCCTCCCCCAGCTGCCAGCTCTGGGTCTGTGCAGTAACAACTGGTATGGTCCCTCCCAACCAGACTCGTTTTCCATAGCTGCTTTCCCTACAGCTCCCCAGTTGGTAAAAAAAGCAGTTTGCTTCCCCTTGGAAATACAATCCTATTGCAAGAAAAGCACCGCTGTAACAGTCCAAAGCACTGCAGCAGTATAACTTCAAACTGCAATATCTGGGATTATTGCTACAAAGTGCTGAAGGATCTCTTTTCAAAAGAAAGCAAGCAAAAAACCCCAAGGACTGCTTCTGCCCCAAAGCCGGTACCTCTCATAGACCAGTTGGTACTGTGCTGAGTAAATCTTTTCCACAAAGGTATCAGATGCCGCTAGCTCAGGGTCTAGGATATGGAATCCAAATATATGTCTCCTGGGTTCCTGCACTGAAATACTATCAGGAGGTTTCTGTGGCCAGACTGAACCGAATATTTTATTTACATTTCATTTACACTTACAAATTAATATATACTTTCAGTGCTGTTAAAGGGCCATTGAACAGAGCTGTAGTTTTATATTCAGCAACAGGATGTAATTTCCCTATCAATAAAATTGTTGTTTGTTTTTCTCTGCACTCGATTATTATGGAAATTTCACAGTTTCTCAGCTACAGTGATGTCTAGTGAAATGAACAGGCCACTTATGTGGAATTTTTTTCAAGCGTCCTTACTCTTTTCCATTTATGCTAATATTATTTCATGCTAATAGCAGGCTATATTTTGCTTTGATACTATTAAAACCTGGCTGGCTTGAGTAAAGGGAGCATTTTTATAATACTTTCTGGAAATGATCTAACACAGTAAAACCATCTCTGTTAATAGTGTGGTTTTGGAGGGGAGTCTGCTTCCCCGCCCTTCAATCCAAAAAAGAGAAATTCTTTAGACATAAATTAATTTCGCTGACTCCTTTTCCTATTTTTGTTCTTTGTAAATGATAACTTACTGTGTAATTTAGCTATGCTGTAAGGAACTCTTCTTCCAAGAGGAATTCAGGAAGCATATATTGTTTATCTCAGCCTGTGAACATGAGGTTTACAAATCCCATTACCAAATAATGGGATTGGAGTTCCTATTTCAATTTTTCATGCATTCTCTTGCAAAAATGTGCCCTCCTTCTCCCTCCAGAATAGCTGAGATCTTCCTTCTCCATTAGACAGGGCTCTCTATCATGAAAACCTGTCCTGGTTTCCTTTCCAGGGTTGCCACAAACCTCAGTGGGGCTGTGCCCGCAGAGCCAGAACATGACCTTTAAACACAAGAAATTCACTTTCAGCCTAAAATGCAAACTAAAGTGAACTCCAGCTCCATCACCTCAAATGTATATCAGATCCATGAGAGGGGACTAGCTGATTGAAAAGACTCAGTGCAGAAAAAGGAATTCACATTTAGGTATTTCTAACTATAGAGTGCGGCTGTCCTCTATAATCGCTCGGTTTGTCCCTGCCTTGGGAGCCTCCCACCCCAGTGGCACTGAAAATGGGTTCAGGTGCCCTTGAATCCCATGGCTGTTTTGGGGGAGATGTCCCAACGCAAGCGAAGTCCTGCTTGGCCTCACACTGCTGCCTCCGAGCTCGTACACCGGGGAGAAATCTGGCACAGCGATGTCTTCCCTCAGTCGGAAAATTTGCCTCGTCTGACTGACAAGCCTGGGCACCGAGGTCAGCTGGGAGGCCTGGCTGAACAGAAGGCTGTAATGAAGACATTTTCTCTCTCCTGGCTGACCTCCTACAGCCGACAGATTTGAATAGCCTCTTCCCCAGCTGACAATATGAAATACAGGCTAGCAGAGATCAAAAGCACTTACCATTTATCTATCTAGTTATTCATAAAGTCCCCCATCACCATGGTATCGGAAAGCCTCCAATGAACTGGGGAGAGTTCCCTGGGGCCAAGAGCCTCCAGTCCTTCCTCACAGCAATCAAAATTGCTTCCTGAGGGTTTGGGTTGGTTTTTTTTTTTTTTCCTTCTTTCTTCTGCTCAGAATTTTTATCCATTACTGCGGATCATTGTGGGGATTAAGGGAAGATTGAATCAGCTGGGCAAAAGGCTTTGGCTGAATTTGCATACACTCTCGGCCGGCTCCAGTGTTCTAGCTTCTGATCAAAACACTTATTTTAAGCGTAAAAAAGTGTCTGAAAAGAGGAATTAACAGTTCCCAACCACAAAGTCCTATATAAGAGGAGACTAACAGAGACAAAACTACCATTTTAAGACCAAGACTAGAAGTGT
The DNA here is from genome assembly GCF_964106895.1 of Numenius arquata. Lineage (NCBI taxonomy): Eukaryota > Metazoa > Chordata > Aves > Charadriiformes > Scolopacidae > Numenius > Numenius arquata. The sequence continues at coordinate 17,789,695 of NC_133579.1, read as the reverse complement.
TTTACACATTGAAAAGGCAGATAAGTGCATGCATGAAATATTTTTACAAAAACATACAGAATTTTCCAGTGGGAGTTTTCTCCTTCCTTGTGAGTTTGTCTCTCCTTTGTTTCTCCTTCCTTTGCACAGCGCATTGATCATCGGTCATGAAAAGCCAACAACCCATCACTGTTAGATAGGAAAACAAAATGCCTGTTAGGTGTGTGACTTGCCAAGTGAGTCTCACCAGAGATGGAGGCAGTGGCAGGTGGAGGTTGCTAGAGAAAGGCGGAAAAATCATCTGTTGTAAAAAAGGATTTTAAACATTTTAGTCAGGAAAAAATATCTCTGAACGTGTTTCTACTCGGTTAGATATTGTGCTGCACTGTGCTCATTCAGCTCTCCCAAGTATTCAGAGCAAACGAGGGTTGTGTGTCATGGTACAGGCAGATAATGCCGGGCTCAATGCCTTTGTAAGGACATTGAGGGCTTGTGCCGTGGGAAGAGTGGAGGGCATTGCATAGGCCCCCGGCTCCTGCTCCAGGTGCTCCTCTCTCCCACAACTTCAGTGCCAGCTACGGTGAGTAAAAACACAGAGGCGTTAGCTTCTGGGTGCTTGCCCACAGCATCAGTAAATCCCGATCTTCTCCTCTAATGCTGGGCATTGGTTTTACAGCTAGAGAAGACCTGCAAAGGCCAATAACACGTCTTTGGAATCCAACCCTCTGTCTTGGCTCAAAAGCTGAGAACTCAATATTATTGATATTCTGTCTAAAATCTTCATGTTCATCTGCCACCAGGCTCTATAAGGCATAACTCTCTAAGTTGCTAGGATTAATCCCCCTGCATAATCAATGCTATTGAATAAATACAGTACCAACTCTAACATTTTTTTCATGAGTTTTACATTGAGCATTTGTCTTAAAAACACAGCTCCTGAAAGCATTGTTGTATACAGATTTCAAGATCTTTTTAGAGAAAATATGAATAAAGAAAAAATTAAAACAAAAAAGACTACTTCTTTAAAAACATTCCTATAAATTTTACATTTTTTTCATGATTTCTCAAAACCTGATTAATAATTTCTGAAAATCTGATTCATGATTTCTCAACCCCTACTGCTAGCATTAATCAAAATATCACAGCACAGATTTTTCCAAGCAGAGATTCCAGCTTCACACAAAAGCAAATGCATGTTCAGTATCTGATATCAGAAGCCAAACTGCAAGCAAGTTTGGTTCTTGATTTTCATCTGCAACCTGTTCTTGTTTCTATAGTCTTCCAATCTAAACTAAAAACTAAACCCAGGACTCTCAAGGGACTGCAAAACTGTCAGCAGGTAAGACCAACTGATAAACAGCCTACTATGCTTGGCATTGATGCTACTAGTTTCTTTTGAGACTGCAAGCAAGTTTTTTGATTAGTCTTTGCTCTGTTCCCTACTTGTTAGCCTTTTTTTACATCGCTCTTCCACTTCTTATCAGTATCTCGAGACCAAATTCTTTATTGTTTGAGAGGTGCTGGGATACTTCAGTGATGAACATCCTAGAGTTTCTATTAACAAACTGCGAAAAAATTTTGTTAAGGGATGCCAGTGTTTGCTTCTTCTGATTCACATTAAACAGTCAATGATTTATTATGAACTTGTTAATTAATAATGTGGCCAACCTGATGATTAAAATGAAACCCAAAGCAACAGAGAAGAGAACCTCTACTGGATTATCTTATGGAAAATGCAATCAGGCTTTAAAAGCAAGCTAAAAATAAAACTAATATCTTCTTCATTGACCCCAGGCAGTTGCAATTGGATAAAGCACTCTTCAGTTTGTTCCCAGCAGTTTTGTGCAGTGTTGCTCTATGATAGGACTAGCAAGTGCATTCTGCTTGGAGGAAGATTCATCTTGACTATGTGTGTGAATTTTGAGTTTGAATGAAGCCTTAGAAGAATCATATTTCAGGTGCCTACAATTTTATAAACATAGAGTCAGACAGAAGTGATTGCTGTCATGGACATACCTACTTACACTTTTATTTAAACATTTGAATGGCGTGAGCTATGGTACAGGTCATTAATGTGACAGGGCAGCAAAACCTGGTTTGAAATAAATCTGTCCTTTATAGCCCAGGCGGTGGCAGGCATCCCTTTATTTCATAGTTTGGCTGTATAGGAGACCGCAGTAGCGGAGTTCCATTTCAGTGGACCAGTCTGTGTTTTTATCACAGAATTTACTTTGTAATTATAAATATATTAAACCATTTTAAGTTTACACCAAGAATCATTGCAGTAAATACATTAAAACTATATTACACGCATCAAGGAAATAAATCTAATGTCTGGTGAAGTGCTTTTGCTGGTTTATTTGATAGTCTTTAGTCTCATAGTTGCTAATTTTCAAAATTCAATAATTCGTAGTGGGGCTTCCACTAGCTACTGCTAATTAACCAAATTCTGTCATATGTGTAAAAGCTTATTAGAATGGTATTCTGAGCTCCAAACTGTTCTGTCGACGTCATATATCACATAAATCACGCACAGAGTGGTGCAGACGGTAATAAGCTCCAGTGTCCTGTATGTATAAACAGTCTTGATTTTTTGGTTAGGAGCATAATGTTATACCACATGAGAAACCTGGGCTGTGGTGTTAACCTCACCTAGCTCAGAGTTTAGGAGCATCGCAGAGGTGATATTTTCAGCCTTGGAGGGATAATGTATCATACTTGAGCACCTTGTTCACAGCAGTGCTGCAGTCCTGAAATAGGCTATCATCACTTCTCGGGGCTGATGGCTTTGTGCTGCAAGGTAGCAGCGGCACCTAATACTGTGAGGAGAGGGGACGTGGGTGTGGAAGGACAGAATTTAATGAGGAACAGTAGCTTGCAGTAGTGCACAAAACTCCTCAGGCTTTGTGTCCCAGTAAGATCTGGGTAAGTGAGGATAGGCACAAACAACTTGGACTTTCACATTAAAAAAAAAAAAAAAAAGAAGAAAAAAGTGTTTATATTGCTTACAATTATGCAGGGATCTTTCGGGGAGCTTTATTTATAAGTGTTGTCTGCACTGATTGCTTCAGCGCTAGATGATTACACACAGCCACCCCTAAAGCAAGGCCTGGCTTTTTCTCAAGCTGGCACACAAACCTAAACCTTGTCCTGCCCAGGACAGAGGAGACCAAGCGTCAGAGTCATGAGACATGTGCCATGAAGTCTCCAGTTCTCTGTCCTCCTCTATCCAAGGGAATTCAGCCTTCCCTCTCATTCCCAGCTGAAGGGAGCCTGAAGGATGGGAGTCACTGAACTGTCTCTCCTTCTTGCTGATTCCTCCATCCAAGGGCAGCCACAGTTGGGGAAATGACGTGCTCCTCTTCTGGCCAGCTGTTAGAAAAAAATAAGAAGCGCCATGATCCGCTTGGGACAGGGTTCCAGGCAGTGACCTCAGCCTCTGAAGAGGTAAAACTGAAGATATACCTGTTCGACTACAGTTTCCACATTGCATTAAACCTGAGAAGGCTACAATCACATTGCAGTGTATTGACTGTTTTGGCTTCATTATGAGGTGCCTAGATTTTGTCAAGCAGTGTGTAGTGTGTTTTGACACAAACTTTTGCAGTGATCAGGCACTCAAAAGTTAGCTACTAGCAGAATAACATCACACTGCCAGAAGAAATTCAAGACATCTTTTGTGCCTCTAGATGTCAAGCTTGAAGCAGCCCATAAGCACATGTTAAGAAATTGGTTCAGCACTGACGGAGAAGTGTGGTACTTGATATGCTGGTGTTGCAAACCTAAAAACTCACCATGAAGCTGCAGTAATACAAACACAACTTTCAGGCAAGCCGACTTGCTGGAGGGAACCGTGTCTGTGCCAACTGATGACTCTTTATTGTTTCAGTGGGGGATTCTACCCAAGGTGATCAGGCTTGATTTTGCCTAGCTGGGAAAAATGACCAAATCCAAATCATTATGAGAAAATTGTTTGCATGGCTTCTACGCCAGTCCACTTGGAGTGCTTGGCATCCCCTTTCCACTGCCATAAAAGTAGAAACAGCAGAAGTGGATGCCAAATCTAGACACCCCCATTCTTGTGGACTGAGATGTCCACAGGATGCAGGAACAGAGGTACATGTCAGAAGCACAGGTGGTAGGTATGATTAGGAAACAGAATGCATGTGCAAAGATGGTCTTGCACCTGCTGCTGGTGCTGCAGAGTGAAGCTATAGGTGCATGTTCTTCCTATGTTGTACAGCACAGGTTGAAGACGTTCCTGTCCTAGTTGCTGGAACTTTCTATTCCTGCCAGAAGACAGGATCCAGCGAGAGCTCCTGGGCAAGGCAGCTAGGTGAGGGTACACAGCTGAGGAAGGCAGGTTTGCTAACTGTCTGGCTTGAAGCAGATGGGGAGGGGCTTGTGTGCCCTTTTCTTGGCAGAACTGAGGTGACAATGCTTTCTGGTGAGGGCATGGTAACCCCCAGGTAGGAATGATAGTCTTTGACAGGCACAGCTGTTTGCAGAATCCATGACCTAGTATGAAAACTTCAAGTGTCACTGGAAAATTAGCTAGACAGTGGCAAACATAATATTTACAGATGGGAAAAATCTAGCCAGGCTTTTAGAAGGCTATGGCACATGGTACTGTGGCAGCCACGGCGTTGCAGGACTCCTGGCTCACATCTCTCTCCTCCAGCCTGTCCCCACTTTTGCCTTCCAACCTCCCCCAGAGGCAGAGTCAGCTGGAGGGGTGACCCAAGGGATGTCCTTCCTCATGCTGGCATCCAGTGTGGTCTGTCCAGCAGCAGAGCACCGATATGAAAGAAAGCACGTGCACAACCTGCAGTTTTGGCTGCCTGCAAAAGCAAGTGCTGGCCCACAGCCCTGGCAGCTGGAATGCAGAAGTGCAAAGTGAAAGGAACAAAAGCACGGCTTCCTTTCTCTCCTCTTTATCTATTTATTCAGTTAGTTAATCTAGTTTGGGATGCTGTCTGTTCTGTGGGCAGCCTCTGTCATCCCCAAGCTACTGTGACCTTGATTAAATCCAAGTGCTTTAATAAGGAGAGAGCTGTAGCTCAGCACGGTGGTCCCACACTGTGGAAGCAGCAGCAGGAAACTACAGTTACACAGAGTGACAGATGCAGAGCACCAACGTAGGTGTTAAACCCGCGTGTGGCTCACAACCCAGCCGGGCTGGCTGCGCCCCATGGCTGAAGAGTTGGAAGTTGACAGAGTGTGTGGGTTTCTCATGATAGGTCTTAAAAACAGAAGTCACAACACCTTTCTTTCATCCGACTGAAGGTTTCCTTGGGAAAGTTCAGCAGAATTTTTTCCTTTCCTTTCTGGCCCTTCTTCCCAGAGGTGAATCCTGGTTTTGTCATTCTTTGGGCAAATTGTGCAAAAGGGATTTTGGTAAAGCCCACTTCAGGTAGGTAAACAAAACAAAATGAAAGATGGCTTTAGCATTGAATTTTTCATATGATTGTGAAAATCCCTTGTAAGAGCTGAAGTATTGATCTTCCTGGTTTCAGCTCTCCTCTTTTACAGCATCTTCATTCTGAGCAGATCCGTTACCATTAGCAAGTCTGGGATCCATGAACTTGAAAAGGCTAGAAAGAAGAAGAGAAAGAGGAAGAGGGAGAGAAAATGAGCTCAGAGAGAATGTTTTTATCTCTTAATCAGAGTCTTTCAAAGAGAGACATACACAGGAGTTTCCACAGCAATGGCCACAGTTAATGGTCCTGCGCCTGGGGAGGAAGAATACCAGACACCAACATAGGTTAGGGGTGGACCTGCTGGAAAGCACTTCTGAGGAGAAGGATCTGGGGGTCCTGGTGGATAGCAAACTATCCATGAGCCAACAATGTGCCTTTGTTGCCAAGAGGGCCAATGGAATCCTGGGCTGCATAGGGAAGAGTGTGACCAGTAGGTCGAGGGAGGTCATTCTCCCCCTCTACTCTGCACTGGTGAGGCCACAACTGAAATACTGCATCCAGTTCTGGGCTCCCCAGTTCAAGAGAGACAGGGAACTACTGGAGAGAGTCCAGCGAAGGGCAACCAAGATGATTAACGGATTGGAGCATCTCCCTTACGAGGAAAGGCTGAGAGAGCTGGGACTCTTCAGCCTGGAGAAGAGAAGGCTGAGGGGAGACCTTATCAATGCTTATAAGTATCTAAAGGGTGGGTTGAAGGAGGATGGAGCTGGACTCTTTTTAGTGGTTCCCAGTGACACGATGAGGCGCAACGGGCACAAGCTGGAACAAAGGAAGTTCCATTCAAATATGAGGAAAAACTTCTTCACGGTGAGGGTGACAGAGCCCTGGAACAGGCTGCCCAGGGAGGTCGTGGAGTCCCCTTCTCTGGAGATCTTCAAGACCTGCCTGGATGCAGTCCTGAGTAATGTGCTTTAGGCAATCCTGCGTTAGCAAGGGAGTTGGACTAGATGGTCTGTAGAGGTCCCTTCCAACTCCGACAATTCCGTGATTCTGTAATTCTGTAATGAGGCTGCAAGGGACTTTTTCTCAGCAGGTGACAAGTCCTTTGGAGTGCTCAGCAGATGACATTAGTAACATCACGTGTTATTTCCAGCCTCAGCTACCGGCCTCCCTTTTGGAAGCTGGGCTCAGCAGCACTCTCCAAGATGGCAGCTCTGGCACATGTTCCAGGGACTTTCTTCTCATCGATTAAAGGCCCGCTGAAGTAAAGCTCACTGTAGCTGAACAAATCAGGTTTTTCTCCGAGGATCTGTGGCATGCACGCAAGGAGAATGGTGAGAGGGGTGGGAGCTTTTGATCTATGAGTGGTACAAAGAGTTTTACTGGCATAAGTACAGCTGTGGAAAACAGAGGGTTTATTGTTCAGCGTGCCTGTGTTTCACGCTCAGCCAGGGAAGTGCTGATGAAGCAGTCACACTTGGGGGAAGAGGAGGAAAGAGGATTGTTTATTCAGTAGGGAAATTATAGAGCCACAGAAAAACATTGCTCATGCTCTTCAAAAACTCACCACCCCTCAAACGGCAACATCTGAGGCCATCTATTAATAGGATTTATGCTACTGAGCAAGCTGTCGGGAGAATACAATAGAAATTAGTTCCAGAGCACCTTTGCTTCCTGATACTTTTGCAATCCAAACAACAAACAATAAAGTCAAGATTGCTATCTCTATTTCTTTGAATGCGTAAACTTCTGTCTGAAGTTTGGCTGAGGGTAAGCAAATGCCATCCAACTGCAATTTTTTTCTTTCAGTCTGCTTAAAAAGCTCAGTCTGGCTTTAATAAGGGTAGAGGGAAGGGGGCAGAGGAAGGAGGAAGCAGCCTTCCTGCTACCTCAGCCAAGCAGCTGGCCGCTGCCCAGGGCTGTGAGGTATAGGTGCAGAAGGCGAAGCTGTGGTGGGGTTCCCGAGATGCAGCCGTATCTTCGACCCACCTCTTGAATTGCCTACACTGCCTGGAACGCTGCAGCTCCCGCGCTGGAGCTGGAGACAGGACATTCCTCCTCGCTGTCCCTGCCCTCTTCACTCCCTACAGAAAAATGTTTCCATACAGACCTTTGCTACAGTTAAAGAGCTGCCAGGCACATCTCTTCGCTTAGGTTTTTTCCCATCTGCTTAAACACATAAATTCTGGATTCCTACTTGACTGTCTCAGTGTGTGCTGGAGGGGAAGGGGAGGCCACATGAAACAGCTCTGCTCTTTGTGCCCCAGGGGTATGTCTACACGGCCTCCAGCAGGCAGATGTGGGCTTGCTCTGCCCATTCTCTAAGAGCAACCAAAAGCCACACACAAGTGTTACCTTGCTGTCTTGGCTGCCTCCAGCTACGCAGCTTCCTGTGAAGAAGCCAGGGTGTGAACCCGTGATCAAACCCAAGAATTGATAGCTCCGACAGATCAGTCGTCTCTCAGTGGTACAGCTGTGTAAGAAGACCCCATCACTAACACTCTGAATAAGTGAACAGAAGTTTTGAGGGAGATTTTAGGGCTGATTCTTCCCATATAGGTGGGAGGAATTGGCACGAAGTGGAAGGAACAGCTTCTGGACCTGCTGTAGATGTGTTATTTTCCCCAAAGGACTGAAAAGGTTCCTGGATCACAGCCTGAAGGCTCATGGAGAAGGTGCACAACTGGAAACACAAATTGCGTGTCACATCACCCCAAAAAAGCTGTACCATAGACATTACAAAAGAGGAGGGTATAAACACAGCAAATCGGTGGTTTGTGACCAACAGGGGAAAAAACCTAGAAAACACTAAAGATGATGCTATTTAAAAATTTCTTCAGTGGTCTGGAACTGCATCACTGCTGGAAAAATTTGCAGACAACTCTAAGTGATAAATAGCAGAAGGGACAATTACATAGTGAAATTCCTTAAAAGGATGGGCCCGTTTAAAAAAAAAAAGCATTTCTGTGCTAAGAGTACAAACTACCTGAGGGGCATGGGAGGTGGTCCACAGGGTAAGGCAGGGGAGGCCGGGAGCACTCAGAAAAGGAGATGAAAAGGGTCTCCCAGTAGGAGTGTGTAGGTCTACGCAGGTAGGAGTAAGGAAGGAATAGCCTCCTTGTGAAAGCCTTGATGAGACCAATAGTGGTGTGCTGCCTGCAGTCCTGGTGATCACATGGGAAAGGGGAGGTGGGAACAACTGAAAACAGCAGTGAAGAAAGTCACAGGAGCAGTTGAGGTACGGTGTACAAGTATGAGGACCTCGAGAGGGAAAAAATCCTGGCTACTAAAGGGCTCCTGAGTTAGTACTGGTGGCTGGAAGCTGAAACTACACAAATTCACATGGGAAGTTAAGTGCAGGTTCTCAATACAGAGGGTAATAAAATGTGAAGTAAGGTAGCCGAGAATTGGTGGAGTTTTTGTTTCTTGGTATCTTTAAATGAAGATAAACTGAGGAATAAATTACTTGAATAAATACATTTTTTTTCTTGTCTTAAAACTGATGAATCTTTGACTCCAGATGAATCACCAGAACTTGTGAGCATAAGGGAAGGTGCTGGTTTGTGCTTACTTGGAAAGACAGTGTATCAAGGGTTCAGGGTCTGTGTTGCTCCAGGTAGATGCACACAGACATTTTGATTTTGTAATGGGAAAAAGGCAATGAATGGATATAAGATATAAAATGATCATAACGCAAGTGTCACAGAATAGTACTGAATAAAATATTCTGATTTGGGTGTAATGGCACAGCAGATTCTTCATTATAAAAGTACTGCTGCCGAAAGTTTTCATGTTTCCTGGTTTCTCTTCAGTTCTGCCAAATGTGGAGCCCTGAAAGCTTTCTGTTGGAAGAGAGGATCTATTTCAATTGTACGGAAATAATCACTGCTTCACCACTTTCGAGCTGCTGTAGTTTCTAGCACAGGTTTCTTGTGCCAGCTCTGCCCAAGTCTGTTGTGATTTTTGATGCTAAAGAGATAACACTGCAGATGATCTTGAAGGTCAGATGAAGGTAGGAGAACTTCAAAACAGCATGACTTTGCACCCAACTTCAAGCTGATTGGGAAGAAAATAGTTACAACTGGACAGCCTGTGGACTGCTAGCCTAAACCTCTCAGGGACAATTGCCTTTCCTCATTTAAAGGAAATGGAGCTGTACCAAGAAAAGAAATTAAAACCTTTTGTGGGATGTGATGTTCTGATAGCTGATATTACCATCTTTGCTTATCCATTCTTATGCCACAAACCCTGAACATGTGCTACATGTCCTTAGGCAGTCATTGGTTAATTTACTTGTGCAGAGTAAGGCAACAAAATAGTAATAATAAATTACAACTCATAGTACAACTGCAACAAAGATACTCTGCATAAATTCTTTCTACTTTTTTCCCTTTGTATTTCCTTTCAACCATAGATATAATAAAAAACTACAGGTGAAAGTATGGTCTGACACATTAATAAATCTTATGAGAAAAACTAAATAATTCATTAAAACAAATGAACAAGTTAATAAGAGCAGAAGTGAGTTAAAATACAATAAAATATTATTAATACATCTCAGTCTGTATCCAGAGCCTGTTTAAAGTGAATCAATGCACGATTAATGGGAAGCTGAGCTCCAGTTTCTGTATGATTATGTATAGGGCATATCATGCAATATCATCCAATCTGCAAGCTGTTTAATCTCTTTAGCACTTCTGAAATGAAACTAAATACGATCTGGACTTCAGGCTGCTCAGTTACTGCAGTGATGGAAATTTTAGAAATAAGAGAAAAGTGGTAGTCAGGAAATAGCATATATTTTGTGGGAGGACTCTCCACAGCCCCCTTCTCTCCCAACTGCAATTTCCTATCTTCATATTTTTTTCCATTTAAATAGAAACATTTGGTTTTGGACAAAAAAGCCAGAGTTATGTATAAAAACCCAACAATTTTAATTGTAGGATAATTGTCACACATTTGTTTTGAGTGGATTGTTAGACCTATTATAACTGCACCATTGATTCATGAAGTTTTCATTTTTTTGCAACGGGTTTTCTTTGGTGGCAAAAAAATTGAACAAAGGAGACCGTTCTGGGAGAAAAAGCTAAAGGCAATTTTGGAGGCCAGAAAAATGAACTACAGAGCAACTCTTCTGAGATTTTGGGTGAGGGCAGAGCTTGAAGGCCCGCTGAGTCAGCCCATTTATGTGCTATCCAGGGAGCGGCAATTTCACTGGGACTTTCCAGACCTGACATTGAAGAAGCAGGTCCATGACTTTGAGCTTTTTGCATGGTAACAATTTGAAATGTTGAAGCAGATATTGTGGGTTTTGTGTGACTGCAGTTTATCATTTGTTTTATCTTTATCACACAGGTAAGTGTGAGAACTGAGAGAAATTCCTACTTTAAAAAGACAGCAAATACCTGATGTAGGGTAGAGTTTGTCTAAGTGAGAAAACTGCCAGATTTGTCTCTGAAAGAGCTTACAGTCTATTCTTTAACCTTTATTTTGAGATAGGTGCTGCTCTTCTCAGGGGCAAGGCTGGCCTTTTTTATCTCACCAGTGCTATGCTCTCTGAGGACTTTTGTAAGAGGTAGGACTTGGATTTTCTTTTTACTTTGGTGGGTATTGTGGAAACCAAAAAGACAGTTGTGGCAGCAGAGAGAAAGGAGATTGCTGAGTTTTCACTGCTGCAGAGGAGGCCACAGCAGAGAGGAATGCTGAGGCCAAATCCTGGTTTCAATGAAAGAGGGACATTTCCCTCTTCTACTGTAATAGGCAATGACAGCTGCAAAGGCATGCCCTGCCTTGCACTGTGCTAACTTGTTTGCCTTTACCCTAGCCATGAGCATGGTTGTCCCTGACTGCCTGATGTTAAATACTGGTACCCTAGGCTGGAAGGAAGTACAGCAGACAGCTCTGGACATAACCTCTAAGAAAAACATGTGGATCGAGTTGGTGAGTTGTGAGAAACAGGCAGGTCCTGAGGACAGAGATGTAGGGGTAGGGAGTGTGAGGACAGGAGTCTACAACTCATTCTGTACATGTCACCAATACCTTCAGCACCAGAAAGGTAGTATCCCAGGCAGAGCTGATTCAGAGGAAACCAGGAGCAAGGACGCTTTCTAGAGCAACCTCCCAGCTTCCCTTCCCCACTTCTGCCTTGGTTTTATGGGGTACATTGGAGAGTGATGTCAGTAGCTTTGCCATGAGAAAGCCCCAGATGCTGCTCTGCCTGAAACTCATCTCTGTGGAAGCTGAAGTCAGAGGGGAGCCATGACTCCAGTGCCCTGTCCACTTGTCACACTGGAAGGAACCAAGCCACCTTCTGGATGGTTGTCTACAATGGTTGTGATAACTCTTCTCCAGATGTGCCCTGGTTCTCAATGTTGACCATACAGAGATTTAGATGTCTGACTTTTGGATAGCTGAGGAAGTTACTGCCACCTGTACCAGCAGACTGGAGATTTTTAGTACTATCTCCCTCAAAACTCTGGCTTTTCACCAAGGGCTTGCTTCTCATCATGCAAGTTGAATTGGGGAAAACAGAACCACAAGCCAGATGTTTGACCTGTCTTTTATGATTTGATGTCTGTAGGGTGAGCTATATGTTCCTCATTACAGTCGTACTTGAATTCCTGGCTAATACTAAGATATGATGGGACCAGTTTGAAATTCTCTTTGGGCCACTTCGACATCAAAAGAACAGGTGCTACCTGAGTGGTAAGACAGGAGTTCCCCATGCAAAGGGAATCCTGGCCCTGTGTAAAGGTGCTTTATGGCTTCCCTACTTGACTCAGTCTTATGGAAAATTCCAGGGCTGTCCAGGCCTATGGAAGGGTCTCCGCTCTGTCCAGACTTCAGCAGTTTGGGGCAGTAAGTGCAGGAGGAATCATCAGAGGTGAGGGTCACCCTGCTGTGGTGCTGATGGGTGCCAGCTTCATGGCAATTATATTTTTTCCTCCCATATTCAGTTTGAAACCTTCATCTGGATTAGCCTTCTGTCCTGTGCTGCAGATGTTCAGCAGCCTGCATTCTTTTGAAAATAATGGGTTATTTGCAGGGCACTGATTGTCCCCATTTAAAAAAAAAAACAAACCCTATCCTTGAAAATGAAAAAATATGCCTTTCCTACTCTGTCATCTCTTCTAACGCATTGCACTGAGGGTTAAAGGCGTGTCTCTGTCTCCTCCCCAAATGTCTTTATTAATAGCTTTCAAATATTGGCCTCCTTAGGCCATGGGCAGATGCAGCTCTGGACATGCCAGAGGCTGCATAGCACTCAAGGAGATAAGACAGTTTAGTTTAACACAGCACGAATGATTCCAGCCTCAAGTCCCAATCAAAGAGATTTACAGCTGTTTTAAAAAGACAGTAATGTTGACTTGACTGGTGAAAGAATGCATGAAACCACTTTCAATAAAAGGCCTGGTTTTAACAAGTAAATAAATGTTGGAAGCTCAACATACATAACTTGATTATTATTTCATTAAAAATTAGCATAGTAGCCTAATTATAATGCATCAGCAATATTTGTACTTTTGGAATTAACAGTCAATACCCCACAAGAGAGACACATCCTTTAGTTAAAACAATTAATAAAACAGACAGTGAAACAGATCTCCTTTGTCACCATTTAGGAGCAATTTAATACACTCTGTCCCTAATATTTTACGATGCAGAAATCCTATTCTCTAATTTCCCTTTCAAGCCTCTATCCCAAAGGGCTGTTAACTTGGTCTTTTCTACTTCTTTAATGTAAGCGACCTTGCTCAGCACCTCCCCGGATCAAGCCCTGGGAGAGGCACGAAAAAATCAGAACAAGCGAGCCATCCCCCTCTGCAAAGGGACAAAAGGCGACCCCACGCCTCATGAGGGGCAGCTCTGCATCACTGCTAATGAAGTGACCATCTGCAATCTGCATCAAATAATTATAAGTTGCCTCCCCTGACTGCACTCCATGTGCTGGCACAGCCTGGTGGGAGGCGCACCTTGGGCTGCGGGCTGCTGGTGCACGGGGGCGGCGGGGGCTCGGGGGAGCGGATCATGTTTATCCCTTCACCACGAGGCACACAACCTGCTGAGCAGACAGGTGCTGGCTGTGCTGATGTCCATGGGCGATGAAGCCTGGTTGTCCTAGAAGCTGACATCTATATCTAGATCTATCTGGATTTTTAAACTGATACAACATGAAGAATGTCACTCTCTGTTACTGTATACGCGTATCTTATGGATATCCTTTAAGCACAATGCCTTGACCATGTCTGCCCTGCTTTCTTCAGCTGATGGATTTTGCCATTGTAGTGGGCTATTGTTTTCCACATTTTTTTTTTTTTAATTTATCCTTCAGTTCAAATGCTTCTGGACATGATTACAGTTAGACTCTTTCCCCAGTACTGTAACAACTCTATTGTTTCTACATATGCTTTTAAAAACTTTAAACTTCATCTTAATAAAGCTCAGCTATTGAAACCGATGTAAATTCTGCCTTAACATATACAAAAGCTTTAGAAGGAGCCTACTGCGCTAAGCATGCTTAAACCTTATTGATGTCAGAGGGGACAGATTACATTACATGTACTACAGCACTACAATAAATTTAGTGCTTCCTTTTTACTTCCTTTTTCTGCCTTGTATCCAGCTGCCTTTCTGCTGGTACTTAAAAGATTTTGTTAGCTTTGCTTCGTCCAAAATTTAAGTAAGCAAATGCAAGCTTTTATAACACCTACCTCTAAAGATGTGTTCCCAAGATATTCTGTACAAGGCAAGGATGACATATGTTTTTACATCAATATCCTTTCTTCAGTAGTATTTGAGACCTTGCTACAATAGGACTAGAGACAGTAAGAGAAGACTGAGAATAGAAAACAAATCCATTTAATTGAGCCTTTACCGTCTTGCTTACAAGAGGAAATAATCAAACTGTATGTTCAAAGGAGTTTCAAGAAACCACTGTGGGCGTCACCCAGGGCAAGATTAGCAAGATAACTCTTATCTAGGTTTTTGTCCATTTTAGGTAGGCATCATCCTATAGCAAAGGCTTTTCTGTTCCAGACCAGACCAGAACTCTTGCCTCCCTGTTCTGAACCAGTCAAAACAGGGAGGCGGGAGGGTGTTTCATGTGTTAGCCCATTTTTGTTTAGCTGCAGTCCCCTGCAGTCCTGCTCCTCCATCACCCGGCTTGGAGACCTGGCTGGAGCATATTGCGGGATGCACTGTGGCGCCACTGTGTTCCCCACCTGCCTGTCCCCTCCTGGGAAAACAGAGGTGAGCATTTTCTAGCAATGTTGGTGCTGACAGCCTTCTAGCAACATGGACTGTGCTTTGCATGGAGGTAGGGAAATCTTGATGCGCTGATCAACACCTGCCAGCACAGGTTTACAGAGGATGGGGCTAATGGGAGAGTCCACCCCACTCTCAGCACCTCGCAGGCACAGGAGAGGTGGTGACAGCCATCCGGCCGCGTAGCTTCCCTTCCTCCCACCCTCAGGTCACGGCGCAGCTGAATCCAGGCCCGAGCATACCGCGGTTTTCTAGCAACATGCCTGCACACACAAGGAGGGGTAACTCCAGGCAAGTGTCCCTGGGAGATGATATCAGGCCCCTCGCTCAAAGCAGCTTTGTGCTGCGCATCCTCGCATACGATCTGATACATAAGTCTTGTGCTTGTGCTTGTCTTTCATACCACACCCTAATTCTTCCCAAGTTTTCCCTTGCCACAATATGGTATCTGGCTGATATACAGGGAATTACAGGAACAGAAATTGCTATGGTATGTAGGAACAGTGGGTAGTCTGTTGGGATTATACAGACATTGTCACATACCTTAAAAACTCAGTTTCATTTTCTCCCTTTAGGCTGTTTTCAGCATTCTTGATACCCTTGTAGATAAATAAAGCTGTCAGAGAGACCACCTCAATAAGCAATGAATTTTTCATTTCTCTGGTAACGCAGCTGACCCTGTGCAGGCTTGTCCATATGATGAAGATGCTCAGGTAAGAGCTAAACCAGCAGCGAAGACCTTGCACCAATCCTTTGCAGTGGAAAAGGCCACTTTAAATTTAAGGTAATTTAGGGCCTGGGGCACACTCCTTCTGCCTCTAGGATTTCAGCTGTCTTCCTAGGGTTCCCTCCCTCTGGAACTGCTTTTAGGGCTCTTGAGCTTAGCCAGTGCCGGAGCTGCATAGCACCTGCATCACAGCCCTGCCCTTAGTGACAACAAAGAGAAAAAGATCATCTTTCCTTCAAAAGAGGTTTTAAAGTAAAATGCGTGGTTTCAGCTGGCAGGAGGCAGAACTTACACACCTGCTCCCCTCGTACCTGCCCAGCTGCCTTTCATCTTCTTCCATCCCACCATTAAACAGATGGAGGCAGAGGGGTCCTGATCGAGAAAGGGGTGAGGAAAAGGCTTCAGGGAGGGTGCAGGTGGGTAGCTGACACTGGGGTGGCAGTAGCAATTGTAAATTGCTCTTTGCACAGAAACTCAGCTGTCCTTTGGGTTCTCCAGCCCTATTGAATGAATGGATGCTGCTGCAACATCCCTTCTTCCCCACAGAGAGTCTCCTTACAGCAGCATTACTCAAGGCCAGATCTACCATGAGCTTGGCGGGGGCTCTGCAGCCTGTCCTTACACGATCAAGAGCACATGCCAAGCTGATCAATGCCCGCAGTTCATTTGTTCTCCCTTCCCCTCCACCTGCTTTCTTATAAATCCACTCCTGTGACTACTCACAGTGTAAGGCACATCACCATTTTTGAGTAAAGATACTGAAATCTGTCATTAAAGGAAGTTGTGCTTCAGCGTTCTTCTTCTTTTATGTGACTCAGGTGGTGCTAAACAGTACTTTTTTTGCAAAAGTATCATTAACAATAATGTTTGTCAGAGGCAGCTACTCATTTTGAGCAAGCATGACTGAAATCAGCACATTCATTTTTACAATAAGAAAGATCTGAAAGTGGCATGTAAACCATGGACTGGTAGTCAGGACATCAGGCTTCTGAGGGTTTAGAAAGGATGAAGTAACCCATAAAGCAACAGAATAAAACTACCTAATATTAAATTTGAGAGACATATGTAGACATAAACCACAGAAAAATAGTTTGACCTCTCTTACCCTACGTTCCACTCATGCACCAACCTATGGTGAAGAAGATGTGATGTTAAACAATTTAAAACATGAGGACTTAACTTCAAAGGTCGTTGTTTTGGTTTTGGTTTTAAACCGACATCTATCATTATCACTAACAAAGGAGCTACACTTGAACAGGAATAGCTAACCTCAAAGATTTGGAAGTCCCAATTCTATCCATTTGTATTAGTGGAAATATTTCCAGTGACTTCAGTATGCCATGGATTAGGCTCTTGTTACAATACTTGTCTGATCAAAAGCATTGTGCTCCAGGCACTGCTGTAACCGCTAATCCTTATGTGGCCTTCTAGCAAACGAAATTATCATCCTAGTTCTGGGCTAGACAACCTAAATGTTGTGTGGAGGGGTAGCTGGTTATTTAGGATACAAATCAGCAGAAAACGGCCTAAGTAGCCTGTTAACCACTCTAAACCAGCCTATAGTAGGTGGAAGCAAATTGCAGAGGAAGTAGGCAAGGACTGGACTTGCTAGAAATTGGTTCCTCTACTGGGTACATTTTTTTGCTTTGATCATAGAACATGAGCTCTGTCTTGAAGCTGGGTGTCGGTGTGGGATTAGCTGCTTAAGACACTCGTGTCTGGTCTTTCCAGTTTTGAAAAAAAATGCAGGACTCTAGTTGTGTGTTTTCATCCTTTTTTGATTTATAGAACCCTATAAATTTTTCATTGGCTCCAAAGTGAATGGAAACCTGTTAAGAAAAATTTGCCTTTTTGGTCATTTTTTTGCTACTTCACTAAAGTAGTCCCCTGATATCTGGAAGTCCAGGTGCTCAAGTGCTTATCTACTGTCTAACACTATATCTATTAACATTGCCACTATTTCCCTCCAGAACCTCTTCTGACCTCACCTGCTTTCAGAAGAGGTTCAGGGTCATAAACCCTGATGAAAAGAAATAGCTTTTTCTAACCTGGAATTATCTAGGTTAATCTCTGATCCTTAAGTCCTGCTTTCATCTCTTTGGTGCTTGCTACTCAGTTAGCTGAGCTTGTCCTTCTTACCAGGAACCATTCCTTTAGTAGGGAGCCTGGACATCTACCTAGGGATTGGAGGTCTAATGGGACACCTGAGAATAATGGAGAGCAATTCTAAGCATAAACCCTTTTGGTGAAATTTGTCTTCTAGACATTTAAGTACTTAGTAAGGTTAGGAAGCAGCAGAACACTTTTTAAGAAAGTACACAGTGCCTTCAGATACTTAAAGAGGCAAAACTACCCACTTCTTCTAGCAGCCCAAAGCCACAGATCCAAAAATGTATGAAGTTATGTGTAAGAAGAGATTATGCCTCTGTTAGATAGAGTAGCTACCCAGGATCATTCCCTTGATCAAAATGCCTACATGAAGGAAGGCTGTGGTGTTGGAAATGGATCTTGCAGATGGAATATTTGGCAGTCAGTGGCTGCCCATACACACATCTTTTTGCAGAATGAGGCCTCCTGTAACCTAGAATTTACTGGCACCTCACTAGGGAAGTGCCTGCTGTGTTAGACAGCTCTTAACACCTGCAATGCCAAATGAAAACCATTATACATAGAAAATATGCATTCTGCAGTGAAGAAGCTTTTTATATAGATAACTCATTACTTATTTGGGGCACTTAAAGATGAAAAAAACCCCACAGTTAGTGAGAGTTCATTCCTTATAATGGACTGTCAAAGTTGTCAGAAGTTCTGTGGCAAACATAGCCAATAAAGAGAAAAAGCTCAGCAGATTGAAGAAGAGAGTTAGCTTTTCTACAGGCCTTTATTTTTTTCCCCAGCAGAAGTCAGAAATATGCAACCAAATGTTCAGAAATAATTTTGATTGAGGATTTTGAGGATATTGCTAATCTTTTCCATGCTAGCACATCCCAAAACCAGTTGTACCAATTAGTCAAGGTGAGTGTCTAAGATTTCTTCCTCTGAGCTGCAGTAAAATATCTGGCATTTATTAACAGAAAAATTACTAAACAGTAAATTAGCTTGCTGCTTTGTAGAGTATATTTGCCCAGAAATAGCAAGCTCAGTAGCAGGACCATGAGGTCCAACTGTAAATCCATTCCCAAAAATATGCTCCCGTTCTCTTAAAGTGAATTGAAAGCTTGTGAAAGGTTAAGGAATGTCAATGTAAAAGAGCAAGGACATTTATTCACCTTCACGTGCGACAGTAAACCAGCATCATTCCCACATCTGCAAAGCCAGTAGAGAGTTCTTCCAGCTGGAATGAACCAGCGTTAATACCATTTTTTCCATGATTACTTAATCTTAACTTGTCCAATGAGACAGGCGTTAAAGGTGCCAACTGAGCCAAATGTGCGTTTTGGGGATGCAAACATCTGTCTTCATCAGTTGGGTGGTAACTGTCAATCATGATTCCTCCAATTCAGTGAACTCCAGGAGTATGTTCTTAACACACAAGATCTCTTCATGGCACCAAATGTCATCAAAAAACCCAAATGACATCCTCCTGAAATACCTTCAGTCACCTGAGCTATATGCATACACTCTTCTATCCAGTGGGAAATACTGGCCATATCATAATTTGCAGCTGTATCCCCTGACTTTGACATCACTGCAGAAGCTAGCAACTTGTCTCCAGATGTATAATCTGCTGCTGGTATTGATTGATTTGCCTACTACCACTTCCTACAGTTTTATAAACATCCTTTTCTCATCCACCCTCTCTGCTACTAAATTTTTATAAAACATAGAAAGACAGCTTTGGCGTTTCATGAGCTGTAGTCACCCCACACCGAGCAGGAGGTTGTTAACCTGGTCTGAGTTGTTAGTCCAACCCAGAGACTACCCATGCTGAACACAAAGAGGCAGTGCCAGCTGGGTAACTGAAAGTCAGTCTGAGGCTTATCTGCTGTGGCTACTAAATATCTCCTACCCACCTTGGTAACAGCTTCTTCCCATTCTTGGAACTTATGAGTTCCATAGAAACAGATGGGAAACTCAATTCCTCAATTTCTTTCCACACACAGTTTTGCATGACAACGATGCAGGTTCATTCTGCTGTATTAGGAGATGATATTTGGCAGGTAAAAATTAGAAATAAAAAAAAATCAGAGATGCCATTTATCAAACATAAGGGAGAATCTAGAAGCAACAGCAATGATAATCTTTCCTTCACCAGCATTTGCATTTTTTCTCTCCAGCAGATTTTGACGGAGAACATGTTACTGTGATCTGAGAATTGTCATTTTTTTTTTGCCATGCTGTGGCTAAAAGTGAACCCAGCATCTTTCATGATGATTCTTTCCTGCCTGGCCAACAGTAATTCTGATCAATCCATTCTTTGGTCTGGAAATAATTAAATCCAGGATGTGCTGTCAGGAATATACAAATTCTTATTTTCCTTCCAGTTATTAAGAAGGGAACAACTAGGCTCACACTTCTTTGTGTGCTCACAGAGAAAAGTGTGATGGGTTTTAACCTTTCAGGTTTTTTTTTTTTTTCCTTTTTTGTTCCTCATCTATACTCAAAAACAATTAAGAGACTGGCCATGGGGGAAAAAATCTGAAACAACCAGACAAACCCCTAATGATGGTAGTAAAAGGAACAAGAGATTAATAGAAAGGGCTCACCCCTGGTTTATGCCTTTACAGTTTCCTCTAATGAGGTACAATGTTGGGTAACTGGTGTCATGTGTCGTGTCATAATGCATCATATTCATATGAGGGTCTGTCATGTCACAGAGAGCAATAGGAGATGACAGATACAATGAAAGGCTGTCAGCCTAGAAATCTTTTTTTTTTTTAAATTTTTATGTATAAAGATGTAAAATGTATAAAACGTGTTAGTGGTAAGTTAAAAGGACAAGGAAGGAAAGAGAGCAGGGAAGGGGATGAAAAATAGTCTTTACAAAACAGAAAGCAGGGCAGGGCAGAAGGCCAAGTCTCAGAAATGTCACTCAGAAAGTCAGGTAAGCTGCATCCCTGTCACCTCAACCTGCAGGATTAGCTTAGCAATAACATCAGAGCTGCTCAGAATTTGAACCCTAACTTTTGGGACTATTTGGAGTAGATTCTAGTTCAATCCATTATTTTTTGGTTCAGTCCACACCCTGGAAATTTGGATTCAGGTGTACATTCAAGTTGCTGATTCCCTGCAAGTTCAGGTCTCGGAGCCCGGCTTTGAACAAGAGGTTTCTTGCTTCTCTGTGCCAGGCCAGAGCTTGACTCAGGAGAAGCTGTGGGGGAGGAAGAGTGTAGAATCATCCTTCCACACCCACCCGAGAGCCTGGGGCAGATGAAGGGCTCGACCAATGCAACTTGAGGCACGTTCACATCTGGCACTTACTGTGGTTTCCACGTATCCTGCATTAACTGATGTGCAGCCCCCATTGCAGGAGTAGTGTGCACACCAGTATTAGCAACTGCTGACTAAGCCGCTGCCGTGCCACACTGCTGTGTTTCAACATACGCGCCAAGGAAATCTGGTCGGGCGCCCCACTGTGCATTGTTCTGCTGCTCCATGATGGCCTGCAGGAAGACAACACAAGCTAGGGACTGAGCTATATATCTCCCAGTGTTCCCTCAGTTTCATCCCACCATATATCCATTTCTTGTGAGAGTGCCAGTGACATTTTCCAAGTGGCAGCACAGAGGAGATGCTGTTGAGTGCTGCAATCCTGATGGTGACATATACAGAGAGGCATGGGTTAGCATAACTACTCTCAGGCTGTGACTTCATGGCTCAGGATACCTCTGGCGATGCTTGTAATCAAGCAGATGTTCCTCTGGGATTTTTTTTCTGGGGATCCTCAACTTCAGAGCCAAGCCAAGATACTGCTCTCTTGGGGCAGGATGTTGTTGCTGACCCACAAGGCCACAATGAAGAAGCATGCCAGATGCACATGGCCATCCTTGCCTGGGGACTTGTCGTATCACCCACAGCTTAGCTGTCACTTCAGCCTTTCAGAGAGGACCAGTTTAATGTCTGGGTAAAGAGCTCTCACGGAATGTTTGGATTGTAGCAAGGAGATTTTGCCATACCCACTGGTACCCAGAGGACTGAAGGACAAATTGAGGAGTTCAATGCTAAAGCTGATGGGTGGCAAGAAGTAGATGTGTCTCATTGCAATGGCTCATTTTGCTTTGCAGAGCCTTGGAAAGCTTAGGAGTGAGACTTTCTCTGCATCCAAGAAGGGAGGCTGGAGGAGGTGCTGAGCAACTAGAAAGAAGACTTTGATAAAATGTCACCACTGATCAGAGCGTACAGCTGGGGATGTGTTATGCTGCTCTGTTACAATTGATAATGACTGAAAACTATGCATGTTACTTTGGTTTTGGCTTTAATCCCAAATCCGTTACATGTTCTCTTTATACGTGAGTTCAGCAGTGCACATATCATGGTTCCTGTAGGGATTCTTGTTTACTTTGTCAGGCATTTTATTGCACTAAACGTTGGTGTTTTAATGAACTGCTTAGGATGTGGAACCATAATTGTAAAGATGTTTTCAAAGGTGTTTCAACTGTAAATAAAACTAAATGTTGTGAGCAGTAGAAAATATGAGAAAGAAATAACAAGCCAAAGTTGAAAACTCTTGTCATCTTTTTACTAAAGACCTCAACATGATTATTTTTATTTTAAGTTGCACAATGCAGAGTAGCAAACACTTTCAGGATTAAAGTTACGTCTGTGCAGGATGCACAGGAATGTCCTCTGTTTCTTAAGGTTTGGAGATAATGGGAGAAGGACCTGTCTCTTCTGGTAGAGGGAGTAAAATCCCTCTCAACCATACTTATATGATTTTATATTTTTGTTACACTGTGCAGATAACAAATGAGCTATTCCTGGTCACTGTCACAAGAAGGGTTCATCCTAGTCTCTGGAGACATCCAAAAC
This sequence comes from Numenius arquata, assembly GCF_964106895.1. Classification (NCBI taxonomy): domain Eukaryota; kingdom Metazoa; phylum Chordata; class Aves; order Charadriiformes; family Scolopacidae; genus Numenius; species Numenius arquata. Next base: position 17,767,336 of record NC_133579.1, on the reverse strand, counting down.
AGGGAATGGAGCACAAGGAGTTTGTGGCAAAGAACTTGACTGAACGTGAAGAAGCAACACGGGTTCTATCTCAACATAGAAATTACAGTCTGGACAAAGGGGACATTATCTTTTTCTTCTCATTTTTCCTTGCCAACATCTGCGGTACGGTGGGTGCTAGCACTGATTTAACATCTGTCTCCATCCTCCACCAGATGAAAGGGGACTCAAGAGATGACATGTCTGAGGAATTCGCCCCTGCATTCCAGGGGCGTCTCGCACAATGGTGGGAGAGGCAGCGGAACCACAGGCAGGGTGCCTGGGGAGGATGCCGCTGATCTCAGAGCCCCAGGTGTGAGGGGTGCTGCAGAAAGCCAGGTTATTTGAGCATCTTTGCCTTACACTCTCTGTTTGCAGCACTTTCACATCAACACATTGTGTGCAGTATGCTGCTGTAACCCAAAGGAGTAGGCTGGGTGGTTGTGAATTTATTTGAAGTCCTTTAAAACAGGTTTGGAAGAAAGTGGGGAAACATTCTTATGGAAGAATCAGGTCTCATTTCACATTATCTCAAAGCTGAGGGAATTAGTGAAGCTGTGAGACACAGAAATGATCTCAGTGCTTTTACTTTTCTGTACCTATTGCTACAACGGAAGTTCTTTCTTTTCAAACTCCTAATTAATCTGTATGATGCCATTGTTTTTGCTAGAAGTGGAGTTGGCAAAAAATGATTGAGAAACAGAAGAGGAAAGACACAGTCCGAAAATTATCATCAAAAGCTGTAAAACTGTCCGTTGTTGCCATCACTACAAACTGACTCAACTATGGTATAAGTTTAGAGAAGAATATATGGAGAATATATGTACCGACTGCATTTTGAACTGCACCTATTGAAAGCATAGTAGTCAGGAAAAGGCTAAATCAACATGGTAGCACGCTGGCTGTTCCCTGGAACAAGGTGGTCCTGTCCCCTGTAGCCATAATGCATCAATATAATACTATGCGATCAATAGTTCAGGCCTGTAACTGTAGGCCTAGCTAAGGCAGTATTTGTATTAAACACTTCACTATTATTAAAGTTTACTATCGCTACTCTAAACTCTTAGGCAAACTTCTGCTACTCTGCTATTTATGTCAGCTGAACTCTCCATGACCTGTGGCCCAGTTAACTCCTTTTCATACTTCCTGTGTCACTGACAAAAAGCCTTCTTGTTCTATGGTATGAATAACCATCCTTGGTACATATTTTCCCAGGTTTTATATTTATTTGTTACTTTAAGGGAAATCAAAGAAGATTGCCCTACTACTTGTTGCCACGAGTGCTATTGTTCTTCTCCCCCCCTCCTTTCTGCTTATAAATTAAGGAGATGGAAATCAGGAAGCTGCTTAGGATATTTTGCAATCAGTAAATAGGGTATACATTTTGGTAGCTAATTCTTCTGTTGAGGGAGCTTGTCCCTTTCTCAGCTGGTGTGGCACCTGAGACCAAGACATGAGAATATGATAACTTTGTTGTGCTAATTAGTAATGGTCTTCTGTGTTTAATAAACTGAGTGTCCCCTCTTCCTTCAACTTACAACTGATTTTTAATAATCAACAAAATATATAATAGGACATAGTTCCCAGTAAAGCTAGAGTTTATTTAGGGTTCATATTATGCCTCTGGCCATCAGGTGTTTATGGGGAATTTCTGGGCTCCTGTAAGTCATTAAGTCATCCAGGTTAACAAAATCCTGGGATTACTGTTTTTAAGAATTGGCCATACGAAGTCGTTAGCAGCTGGGTAACAGCTCATGAGGGTGTCCTTGGCACAGCAGAGGTTACTCTGTTACTCTGACAGCCTGTTAGGTGCCATAAGTACTTAATAAAGCATTCCGGGACAGAGGTGGGAAGTTTGAGTCAGCCAAATAAAGGGATGCCTTCTGTTTGGTGGAGGGAAGCTCATACGTCTGAAGCAACCACCACTAGCACTGTCCATTTCAGAAGTCCAGGCCTCTGGCATAAAAGATTTACTGATGCTCAGTTGCCTCGATAGAGCAACTGTAATGTTCAGTGTTTCATCTTAGAGACAAGACCCATTAATCTATTGCAGCTTTTCAGAAGACACAATATATCAGAAAGACCTGCAACTGTAAATTCTGCTCATATGTTCTGCATCACTTGTGTGAGACCCACTCGTTTGGATGAGTAAGGATCCCAGTTTCACTCTTGAGAGGAGATATACTTCTTTCAGAGTATGAAATTGCTGTCACTTTTTTACTGATGCCCTCATTAGCTCTGGAAGAATGTTTCCTTTACAAGAAAAAATGATATTTCTGTTTCTTTGGGCCAAGAGAAGAGAATAACTTTACTTGTATGGAGAAGTGAGTAAACCATGTGTCCACTGAGATTTTAGATGCATACATTTGCAGAATGATATGTAAATAGTGGAGCAAGCCTTAGCTCTCCAAGGCAAAGCTGTGGTCCATGACTTAGTTCTTTATTGGCTTTCCTCTTGTCCGCTTGTGTGGAGGGTTAATTTTGGCAGACAGAAGGTAGTATAGACCTATTGTGACATCCATAGCCCTTCCATCTCTGTTGCCTTGTCAGAGGTTGTGAGAGAGAAGTGGAACCAGCCACAGGATTGATCTATGCATTTGCCTCTGAACTCTGGGGCACACAGCGCCGTGATAAATACCTCACATGGCTAGAGATAACTGTCATACCATAGCAACACACATCAGGAAGACTACTTGTTCTAGCAGGAGTTTTCCAATGAAAATCAGAAATAATTTCAGTGGAGTGGGCTTGCAGTATTGTTTCTCTCCAACTAGAGCAGCAAACCCTGCGCAAGGGGACCTGGGCATCAGAGCCATCGAGGGATGGGTTGGTTTTGAGGGGCAGATTCTCCACTTTGTCGCCCTCCTCCAAGTTCATTTTAGTAAAGAGAAAATGTGGCTGACTAATAGACGTTGTTTTGTGTATTTTGTCACTGTTCAGCCAAGAAAGAGAAAATATGAATCAATCAGAGAAAGTGGTTTAGAAAGACTTATGTGTTTATAAGCCTAGTTCCTGCTTTGGACTGATTGCACTGCAAAAGTCACTGACCTAAACCAGAATATCAACTTGAGAAAAAAATCAGTTTAGTAAACCAAGTCATATAATTTTTCTCTCTGTTTTTCCTTCTTTCTCTCTTTTAACATTCTGGCTGAAATATATTCAAGTTAATTATCTTAACTTACCTGTACCAAAACTAGGGAAATATATATTATTTCAAGGACTTCAAACCATCCAGAATTCACTCTTGGATTCTGCCTGGGGAGAAAAATTTCATTTTCCTGTAAGTTTATACAGCCTGAGACAGTACCCTTCTCTTAACAATTTGGACGTGAAGTATACATTCAGTCAATTAAACTTTAAAATGGATCTTTAAGTGTTATAATTCAGTATACTTTCATTAAGGCTATAATGGTTTATACCAGTGAAGTATCTAATGCATTGCCCAGTCATGTGAAGTCTGAGATGAGCAGAAGAGCAGTGCATTGATTAATACTTTGCAACATATTATAGATCTTGTTCTGTAGGGTGTTTGGCCTGATCACTCTGCTCCTATCTGCCAAGTATGAATCACTGCTCCTCGGTGGAAGTGCTTGTGGGAGCCAGGAGTTGTGTGTGTTGCAATGAAGAATAGACCATCCATCTGAGACACTTTTATGAATTCCCCCTCTGTGCCATAGCACCTACAAGTGTTTAATATACTTATCCTTGACAACATCCTGGAAGCTAAGAGAGTGTTATCTTTATGGAGGAAGAAGTGAGGAGCAGCAATAGTACGGAAACATTCAGGAAATCTAGGATGGAGAGCAATTAAATCCCTGTCTTCTGGGCATGTTCCAGAGCCAGGTACTCTCTCCTAACTATCCCAACATCCTTCATGGGTCAGATTGCTTTTAAGAGAAAAAATGCAATAACACTATATGATCCATCTGGTTTTTATGGGAAGAAAGAGCTTCATAAATAGCATGTATTCACTAGATTTATCTGTGGCTTTTTTGCAGGTGGGAGAAACATTTCTTTAAATGAGATTCAGATTATTGGTGGAGCCAATGAATATGTACTTTTCCACCAGTTCATGAAAAGGTATTGCAGTTGAAAAATGTGGATTTTTCTCCATTGTCTCTGAATTATCTAACCCAAGAGAATTCATTTGTATCATTCACATTTCTAACAACCTATGTTAAAGCAGGTGCAAAGCTTACCCTTTTGTGGGAAATCTCACTAGGAAAAAAACAACACAGCATTAGCATTTCCAGCAGCATTCCTACTGCTGCCTGGCAGAGGGCAAGCAGTGCAGCTTTTCATTCACTGGTTGGTTGTTAAGCTGCATCCTCCGACAGTAGAGGATCTATGCTTTGGCTCTTCCTCTCTCATTTCATGTTTTGAGTAATACAGCCTATCACCAAATCCTCAGATTCAGTTATTGGCAGCTTGCTCTCCTGGAGTATTGCTGCAATTGATCTTTGGAGCAGGACCTTGTTCTGAGGCTCTTTTGTTGTAATATACTCCCTACTTTATAACCACACTACTGTGAGAAAAGGGAGGGAGAGACAGAGAGAGAAAAGGAAGGGCTTTATGCAACTCAAGCAAGCACTATTGAAGAAATAGTGAATACAGAGGCAGATTAACTGTGGTTTAACATGAAAGCTATGCTGATACAGCAAGAATATATCTTGCCATTAACCATATATTCTATTTCTTTCTTACACGGTAATAGCTTACCAGTATTTTTAAGAATTTCAAGGGGAAACAAGTTGCAGCTACCCTGCAGAAATAAATCAACCTTGTCTTCTCTGGACATTGCAGTGGCAAAAGTGTAGATACCACATTCTCTGTCAAGAAGACTTCTCATGTAATTACGAGTTCTGAACTACCAAGGAAGAAGTAGATTCTCTCCATCTCCTTGTCTGAATGGGTTAATTGAGTCACAACAGTCATTTTAGCAACTAGAAAAGAAGTACAGTCACGTCATTATACTCTACACAAAGGTAATTTTTTTCAAGTATTTGGGATATATTTCTGAGGACATGATTCTGACTGCTACTCTCACTCAGACAAACATATATAGGCATATATTTAAAAAAGCTTTTGCATGAAATATTTTCTTACCCGGTGCTTGCTAATTGTTTGACAGATTAAAGACTGTTTCCCTAGAGTTTCTGTCAGCCCCTAGGAGATATTTATTACTCCTCTGTCCTGCTCCCATTAGAGAGACCTGTTCCTACTATTTGCTTTGCCTTATCCCGCCTCCATCATCTCTTTTTCCATGTAGAAATGTCCTGACCTATTTACTCTCCCTCATTTCCCTATGATTCTTCTCAGTACCTTTCCCAATGTTAGCATATCTTTTTGCAAAAGAGGTAACTAAATTACCGGTAGTACTCAAGATGCAGACACACCATGCATTTACATAATGCTACAAGGATGCTATCTGCTTCATTTTCAGTTCCTTCTCTAACAATTCTCAATGCACTATTTGCCACTTCACTGCCATGGAGCTGACTTTTCAAAGCGCTTTTCATAATGACTCCCAGATCTCTTGCTAGATTAGTAATAGCTAATTCCCCTATCTAATAGCTAATTTAGAGTTCATCACCGTATAAATAGTTATACAGATAGTTGTTTTTTCTCCTTCATGCGCCTTACTTGCATTTATTGACATTTCATTTGTGATTTTCATTGAATTTCATCTGTGATTTTATTTCCTCATCACTTGGAATTGTGAGATCCTTCCATAGCTGTTTGCAGTCAATTGCACACTTCACTATCCCGAATAATTTTTTGTCTTCTGCAGATTTCCTTGCCTCATTTTTAATCTTCTTGTCCAGATTACCTTTGTCAATCTTGAAAGACATACATAGGATCATAGAATCATTGAATTATAAGATGGTTTGGGTTGGAAGGGATCTTAAAGATCATTGAGTTCCAACCCCCCCTGCCATGGGCAGGGACACCTCCCACTAGACCAGGTTGCTCAAAGCCCCACTCAGTCTGGCTTTGAACACCTCCAGGGATGAGGCAACCACAACTTCTCCGGACAACCTGTTCCAGTGTCTTACCACTCTCATAGTGAAAAATTTCTTCCTAGTATCTACTCTAAGTCTCTCCTCTTTAAGTTTAAAACCATTACCCCTCGTCCTATCACTACATTCCCTCATAAAGAGTCCCTCCCCATCTCTCTTGTAGGCCCCCTTTAAGGTACTGGAAGGCTGCTATAAGGTCTCCCTGGAGCCTTCTCTTCTCCAGGCTGAAAAACCCCAGCTCTCTCAGCCTGTCTTCATAGGAGAGGTGTTCCAGCCCTCTAATCATTTTTGTTGCCCTCCTCTGAACTCAGTCCAACAGGTCCTTGTCCTTCTTATGTTGGGGGCCCCAGAGCTGGACGCAGTACTCCAGGTGGGGTCTCACCAGAGTGGAGTAGAGGGGCAGAATCACCTCCCTTGACTTGCTGGCCACACTTCTTTTGATGCACCCCAGGACGCACGTGGCTTCCTGGGCTGTGAGTGCACATTGCCTGGCATGTTGAGCTTCTCATCAACCAAGACCTCTTCTCAGGGCTGCTGTTAATACATTCTCTGCCCAGCCTGTATTAATGCTTGGGATTGCCATGACCCAGGCGCAGGACCTTGCACTTGGCTTGGTTTAACTTCATGAGGGTGACATGGGAACACCTCTCAAGCCTGTTAAGGTCCCTTTGGATGGCATCCCGTCCCTCCAGTGTGTTGTCTGCACCATACAGCTTGGTGTCATTGGCAAAATATCACAGTACAAATCTCGTGGGACTGCCCTGGTAACATCCATCCATCATGAAACACCATATTTTATCCTTGCTCTTTTTTTCCTATTTTTCAGCCAGCTACTTATCCATTCCAGGACAAATGGACTTTTTTCATTAGCTCAGTTCATTTGAATCCTTAGTGAGGGACTCTCCCAACAGACATCTTGATTATATCTTTCCAGCTGTCCTTGAGCTCTATCTGGTAAACTTGTACCCTGTGGCATGTGGGCCAAGTCCCTGGGCTTCCTTGATCTCTGAAGAGATTTAATGGTTGAAGAAGACCATGAGCTGTAATGGGCAAGACTCTCTGGAGTCTCAACATCATGGTGATATTGCAGGATCACTGTGCCACCATACAATGCCACAAAGAGACCAAGAAGACCACAGGGATTAGATCCTGGTATCTCCTCATCGCCAAGCACTTATCCACACTGTGAAGAAGTGAATGACTTTTGGAGCAGGATACCAGCAAAGATTTTAACTTTGTTTTGGATGTGGCTGGTGTATGGGAGAGTGCTGCTGTTACAGAAATTGTGAGTAATTCTAAGCCTTAATTCATAGCTCATGAGAATTCACGGAGCTCCTGAAACCTTTTGTTCAGTATGGAATGATGGAAATAATTCTATAAGATTGAGGGGACAAAAATAATTTCTTAGGTGTCTGTGCTGTATTCAGGTACAAGTAAATATGTGACTGAGTTGGTTTTTTTAGAGCGTATGAAAACTTCTGCAGCTATGCTCTCAACATATTTTCCTTGTGTGAATGCCATATTTTTTTCCTTCTGCTGATGAAGTAACAGCCAGCGCAGTCTTTTCTGAATTCTTTGTGCCATCAATATAAAACTCAACTGTACAAAAGTCAACAAAGTCTAGAAGGAAAATGAGTTATTGCATGTGTTGAGAGCAATTGCAAGGCAATGTGAATTACATATTCTAGCTGCTTTGGACCTCTTTGCCAATCTGCATCATACTACGGAAACAGCAAGTTTTAAATCCTGCTGGGATTAGCCTATTATTTAAATGCCTATTAGTTTTTCCCTCTCAGTACAATTGATTAGTTATTGTCCCTTTTCCAAAGCAAAAAAAAAAATTAATCCAAAATTTGGCACATTTAAAAAACAACATCTCAAACATAGTCTCCCACCCCGCCTCGGCTTGTCATCCATGTAAGGATTCTTAAGTATGAACATATTTAAGTGTTTAAGTGAGACAGGACAATAAAGGACATTTCGCCAACTTCCTAGAAGTCCCAAGTATGGGACTTCTAGATAGAAAAAAAGCAATGGTTATATTTCACTTAACTTGACCTTTTAAGCTGCCAACTTTTTAATATATAAAACATATTTATATGGTGGAGCTATTCTCCCTGTGCTTTTCTAACGTGTAATATTTTAAGTGAGTTTCTAGATGAAGGACTGGAACAAGTAAACATCTACAGCACAATCTGAATGCAGCAACATGCCACATGTCTTCAAAAACGTCTAACAATGATCTTAGATTAGGCTGGAATTCCCAACCCATTTCGATTAATTATAATTGCCTGCATGCATTAGCAAGGAGACCTCCCTTCTAGATAAAATGCAACTGCATGTTGTGGCCTGGTAACCTTTCCTCCAAATGTACCGGTACAGCTCAGAAACAGCCCTTCCTCGAAATGGCATAGTTTTCCATAGCTCTCTTCCTTCTGGGATCAGTGGGGTCAAGAGTGACTGGAAATGTACTGAAAATGCTTTAGTTTTTTTTTCTAAGGGGGAAAGTGGTTGATGATGCCAGGATATGACTCCATTAGTGGTTTTTTTTTCCCATGTGCCTCCAGAGGCATATGTCCAAATGATATTCTCCATAACCACCTTCTGAATTTTGTTGTGAAAGCAACATAAGCATAGAAGATGAACAATAGGCTCAGTAGCAAAAAATATTTGGGTATTTGTGCGCCGGGCCCAGTGCAGGCAATGGGAAATGTATTTGTACATCCAGTGAAGGCAGTGGGAAACTTTCTATTAAGATGGGGGCAAGCAGCTCGGGCCTCAGAGTAATTCCTAATACCAAAGTGAATTAAATACTACCTAGTATTAGTAATAAAGAAACATGTGGCTCTTGGGAAAAATTTACAATGCCCTTACTCCAATTTATAGCCCTCTCATCACCGAGCAACTGGTAGGAGAGAGGAGCTCATCTGGAGTTTCAGTGGCTGCCTGGAGCAGCTGCTGGTTTCTGAGAAACACTGGCATTGAAGATATCTTGTATAGGAAAAAGGTAGATAATTTTCACGGGCTTTGATTTGTCTGTGCCTGTGTTTTGATGTATCAATCCAACTGGCTCAGAATCAAACAAATCTGGGGCTGAACTGCTGGAAAATTGAACCTGACTCCCTTGAGTTCAATGCCCTCCCCAGAGGCCGGTTTTCATCACTTAAGTGAGAACTTTGTGTGCTCTAGGTTTGACTCCACACAACAATTTCTTTCTGTACAGGTCCTTTGCTAGAGTCCTGTGCCTGGTATAACTTAGTCCTCCATTCACATACATCTATGACTGATATATAGTGGGATGTACTCTGAACAGCTGCACCCATACGTGCATACAGCATCAGTGGCTGTATGGGTAATTAGCACTTCGAATTATGCTGTACTTTGTTCTACGGGAACATATAGGGAACAAAGGCATGAACGTGACCTGTTATTGGCATGAAGTGTGTGAAGAAAAGCAAGAGTAGGACAAACAGGGCTCCTGGCTTCAGAAGGGTAGATAACTCTGGGTCTCAGGTTGTGCTACCACAGGTTTCCTTCTTCTAGCAGTTCCTGTTCTCTATCACTTTATTGCTTTTGTTGAGGCCTGAACTTCTTAAAATAAGAGAAGAAACAAAACAGACTTTCATCGAGAACACCCTTGGAAATAGTTGTCAGAAAAAAATTACATTTAAAAATATGTTCCAGCTGTCTAACATCTGGCCAAGTTAAAAGCTGGCCTGGGCCCCAGAGACCTTTCCCTTTTTAGTCACACAGATAGTAACAACAACTGCGCTGGAACTATTTGCGTGAATTAAGGCAATAGGGAGCTATCTCAAGCTTAACCTAAAGCTATATTTTAACATGCTGTTCCCTCTGTATGTATGTGTGTGCACTGTATACCTTTCAACTTGTTGTTGCTATAAATAGATTAATATGCACTCACCACCTTGGTGCAAGAGACTTCACGCTTCCAGTCCCTTGTAATACTTTTGCCTGTAGCTTCCTGCCTCACCGATTCCTGCTTCCTTCCCACATTTTATTAAAAATTAATTTATTTTTTTTTGCTTATAGCTTTTAATTTCTCTCTATTATTTAATGTTGTAACTTGAATTTTGTTGAATGTTGCAAATCATACAGCATAAAAACCTTCTGTGAAGTGTGGACTAATAATTTATTGTCATCCTCAGGGATACTTGTGTTTTTCTTTCCCGTAAATGAATAAAACCTTTTTTTTTGCTCCTTTCATGTGAAGGGCAACATTCTCTTGTGGATAAGACCTGGGAAATTAAGGAGACTTGAGTTTCTTTCTGCACCATTGACTTGCTCTGACCTTGCGTGAGCCATCTGGATATTGTGTGGACATTCTCTTATCCCAGTGGTCAAAAGTGGATATAAACCCCACATGCATTCAACTCTTCACATGATTGAGATATGTGGATGGAAAGCATTAGGCAACTGCTTTGGGTATCCGCTATTTTCCTTTTAAAATCTGGATAATTACAGGAATAAACAGTCTTATTTTAAAAACACTTAAAAAGAGAACAAAGAAAAGAAAAAGGGAGGACAGAAACCAAAGGCCACCCAAGTCAATGGGGAGGTACACCCAGATCTCACCAGATTTGAAGCAGGTTATCAGTGCTAAATGTATTAAACAGATGCTGCTGTAGGTTCAAACATTCTATATCACAATATCCACAGTCCACATTACTGTAGGACTTATGTGATCCCAAAAAAATGGCCTGGCTGAGTCCTTTTCCTGCACAAATCTGCACTGAATTCATGCAACCACCTATGTGCATCTCTTTTCAAAATCAAGGCTCTATTTTCCTTCTGACACACTGATTGGAGGAATGCCTCTTTGGAAGAATCTGAGAGCTTAAATATCCCCAAAAGCGGAAATACTGTAATTCAGAGACCCATTGTTTTAATTAGCAAAGCACTGAAGAGCACACTGCATCCCCCTTTAGCTGAGCTATTCTTTGGCTCTTTGTTCAATTCTCTGAATGTTCAGTCTATGAACATTATAAGCATGTGTGTCCTTATCCTTACTTTAAAAGCTTGTTTGTGGTTCATTATGAGCTATTAGGGAGCACACATCAAGCAATTGTTTTGGCAGGGATACAGGAATTGTTTCACATTCTGGCAGGAACAATTCTCTCCTACCGAACATGAGGCTTCATGGTCAGATCTGCTGCTCCCTCCCTCCTCCTGAGCATGCTTACATTTGGAAAGCACCTCTTTGAAGGAGAATATGGCAAGGAGTCAGTCTCAAAGGGTCAACTCTAGCTTTAATGTGCAAGGTATTTTTCCCTTACCCCACATTTCCAAAAATAACAGCACAAAAATCACTTCAGCACATCAGAAACTGAAGAACCAGTGGGAGGTGTAGGTATTAGGATGTTTTGAAATAAAAGTGTTGTCAGCAACCTCCAGGTCTGGGAGAAGGGCTGGCTGAAAAACATTACAAGTGCAATGCCAGGAGGCTTATGTGTGGAGTTTCTAAGTTAGAAGTTTGCAGGCAAGACCTCCCATAATATGGTGCTTGTCAAACTGACATCAGGTAGAGATAAACAGAGACCGACATGAGAGCTAATTTATACAAAAGCAATTGTCGCAGTTCTTAACATCCTCCTTCACCTCTTGCAAATTGGACAAGCTCCAAAAGGCATAGAGTTTTGTCAGAGAACTACCATAAGATCTTACGAGCTTTGGGTCTGGTAAGTGCTACTTTTTGGCTAACATAACCTACTCAGAGTGTAGATACCTTCTAGATCTCTCCATATTCTTCCAAATTATTTGCTTTCTTGGTTACTCTCCCCGCGTCCAAGGCAGAGGCCATAGTTCCCCACTCTGAAGGCGGTGTGATGTGAAAGACTTGCCTGGCAAAGCAGAAAACGCCATGCTCCCTTCCTAATCATAAAATCATAATCATAAAATTACCCAGCAGAAAATAGTGGAAGTTTATTACGTAGCCCTGGTTTAAATTCTTGACAGTGAGTTTCCTGAGGGCAGAGACATTATCAGTCCTATATGCACATCTGGCGACCAGCCCAGGAGAGAGCTGGTTCTCTGCTGGGATCCTCTAAGCAAAGCAATGACTTCTTAGAAGGCACCAGACCATAACTCTCCTGCTCCTAGAAAGTGTTCCTTTCAATCCCGTTGGCTGAGGTAGGCCAGGGATGCAGGGGATGCTGTCTGAGACACCCCTTGCAGCACTGGCCATGAAACTAGGTAATGAGACTGTGGATATGCATGGATGCAACCATCAGCTGGAAGGGAGTGAGAAGCCCCATGGGCAGTGCAAGGGTTCAGACAGGCTAATGCCATGTGGCTGCTCACCAACCCTCTCTGATGGCCGAGGGGAAAAAGAGGGATGGGGCCGAAGTCTTTGCTGCTGCCCCATGATGTGCTGTGCCTGGGGAGATCACACCTCTTGCCAGAGGAGTTGAACTGGACGGTTGTGTCAAAACTGTGCCTGTGACTGCGGTGGTGGTTTCTGTGCACCATTTCTGTGTACCTGGTCTAGTGGGAGGTGTCCCTGCCCATGGCAGGGGGTTTGGAACTCAATGATCTTTAAGGTCCCTTCCAACCCAAACCATTCTATGATTCTATGATTTCCCAGCCTGGGGAGCAGTGGTGGCAGTAGCTGCTGTTTCACAAAACCATCTTGGCTAGGAGACCCTTACCTGCTACAGCTCAGACAACCACGTAATAATGTAAAAAATACAGGTAATTCTGAGCAACTTTTTGAAATCCCCAGACCTTGACTGAAACTCACTTAAGCCAGTTCCTATTAACTTCAGCTAGATTTGAAGCAGGCATGGGGATATTATTTTTAAACCTGTAAGAAAGTCATTTCAGCTTTAATGTTGTTACAGACACAACAAAGAAAGGCACTAATGCCTTCTAAAGCTCCCAGGTAATTTACAGAAGCTGCAACCAAGGCAAGGAGCCAAGCACTGAGAGACAAATCTGATGATAACTTGATGCAATACAGGTTTGTATCTGTTAATCTGGCGTTCATGAACTGCTGCACTTCGTCAGGGATGACTTCTGTGCAAAACCCACCTGCTGCCCTCCCTCATTTCTTTGCATTGGAAAATGTTGCAAAAGCTACATACAGACTATTCCCTCCTCACGCAGGCAATTTCTGTGACCAGTTTGAACTCTGGCTTTGTCCCGTGGCTACGCTTCAAACATAGAATTAGTTTAAATTGGTCTAATCTCCCCTTTGCACAGTTTCTGGTCATTTTGAGCCACTCTCTTCTGGGAAGCAGCTGAAATGAGACTTGATCCCTGCCTTGGGGCAACCTGGCAGCTGGGAAAAGCGGGGTTCAAAGGAGGGCAGCACCCATTCAAGGTTGGGCACCCCCAGAGTATTTTGGCATGGCAAATAATTGGTTCAAATTAAAAAAAAAACCAAACAACAATTCATCAGGCAGTTCATCAACAGAATACAAGGAAACTAAGATTTGCTTGAAGAGGCATGTTTAGATGAAGTCCTATATCACTCTGGTAATTACACAGACCCTGTTATCACAGGAACTCACTGCCAGGTGAGAAATCCCATGTAAAATAATTACACTTAAGCCCACATATTTATGTAAGGCAAGGCAGTAGTAGCAAACACTTCATCCTTCCAGCTCAGAGGGCCAAACTGCTCTCTACTGGGGGAAAAAATTGCAGATTAAACCCAAGCAAGCCAGGCATTCACATAGGCAAACCTAGTCTGAGCAAGTAAAAAGCAGGGATTACTACCCATTGCTGGCTGGAAACAGCTATGCATAGGAAGCAAACATAAATGCTTTAAGTATGTATGTGGACTTGATAGGTTAGAGCCAGAAATTAGATAGTAGAGGAGGGGAGTGGGCTGCAGGTAAACAGGCTTATCAGGAGATTAATTATCTGCCAAACCATGCTGATCCTTGTTTACAGTAAACAGCCAGTGTTTAGCATTCAAGTCATTCAATTTGCAAGAAGACATCCACTTTCAGCCTATTGGTGGCAGACACAAGAGCCTCCCAAGCTGTAGGCTTTTTTTCTTTTAATTCTTAATTTTGCCACCCCTTGAACAGAGATAAACGTAAACAGCAGGCAGAAACTGCCCTCTCTCCAAAACAGTAATGTTCTCAAGAAATGGCTGCATAACATATATATTGCCTGTGTTACTGGAAGAGTATAAGGATGAAATCTGGCCTTCCCTTTTTGCAGTTTTCCCCAGAAGAAACTTCGGCACAGAATTAACATGCATCATCTTCCGGGAAATGAGGAAAGCCTCCTTAAGTATCTGCAACTGTTTCATTTAGCAGCCCTTGAAAGACAGGAGTGGAAAGTGCACTTTGATATGAGGTAATAAAGTCTGATATTCAGGCTCCTTCATGAAATACATGACAAAATTTACTACACGGCCTGTGTGGAATCAGCATTTAGTTTTGCTCTTTCTGAGCAGGCAAATGGCTGGCTTGTGGGCGCATCGCTGCGTTTGCACACCGAACAGAGGTGGTCACCAACTGTGCCTACAGCCAGTGACTTCTGCCCAAGCACAGAGCCTGCAACTGATGGGCAAGCAGCACTGGAGGAAGATACTCCTGAGCCCGGTTCTGCAAATACGGCTGCCACACTGCTGTATTGTTCAGCTTCTTTCTTCTTTCCTTCTTCACAAAAGTTCAGTATTCAGATTCCCACTATCCATTTGACCTCAGGTCATTCCGTGGAGGCCATTAGATCTACACAGAAGACATGATGCATTCAAACTGCTCACCCAGCTGTAAAACCTCTCTGTGCATTGAGGTTGCCAAATGGCATACTTTCACAAGGGTTGTGACTTGAGAGAAATTGTACTTCATTGTAATGTGCAAACAGATCCCTCACGTCTGAAGATTTCAGACCAAAATCTTCTTTGAAGCAATGCCTGAGCCACTAGATGCTGCTGTTGGTCACCATCAGTGGAGAAAGTGCTGCTCAAACTTCCTCCTTCTCTTTTAGTGTTATAGAGGGCAGAAAGATGATAGATGTGTTAGGGGGCAGTATCCAAGCAGGGAAAACACCTCAGCACTCCATCAGGAATGGAAGAATCTCTTCACTCTGTTTCTGGTGGACTTTACTGAAAATTCTTCCCCTCAGAAAATGGTAATACAGGAGTTAAAAAATAATAGTAGATGACCAAAATATAATGGGGTTTCAAAAGAAAGTACAATGATCCCACAGGGTCCTTTGAGTGGATATCCTGAGTTTTCAACCTGCAAGCTTTGCAGTATTGATATTCCCTTAGCAAATCTCTAGGCTGTCTAGCTGCTTACTCCCAGCTAATCAATGTCCAAGTTCTCTGGAGTAGCTCAGAAAGCAAACATTTTTGGTGAGGTAAATGATATCTTTATCTCAGTTTCCTTTCTCCTGCGTGGCACAGTGCAGTGAGACAGAGGAATATTGTGTGACTATCTCAGAGCAAAAACATGTAAATGGAGACTGAAGATGATAGCAGTAAGTGGTTTGCTTGAAAATTAACATATAGTTATAGTGTGCCAAATCACTGCCTCATGATGCATCATGATTCAGGATATAATAATATCCATGTACACTTCACCAAGCCAATGCCACTCTTTACTGGTACTACTACTACTAAAGCTGGACCTCAGAGCTCCTCAGGTGGAAATCCTGTGGCAGCCGAAGAGAAGCTGACTCAGAAAATAAGGCAGTGGTTGCTGCAGGCTGTAGAATCTTCATCTCTGTCTTTGTTGCCTTTTTTTCAAAGTAGGGCAGCAAAGCTTCAGGATGAAGCCAACATCAAATAAGCACATAGAGAGCTCCTTTCTTCTACCACTGATCAAAGAACAGTGTCAGAAGATGGAGAAACAGCACTGCTGCTAAAAAACTTTGTACCTCATCCCCAAGCCTTGGTACAGAAGCTTTCCTCCTCCTTTCAACCCCTTGTTTGCTGAAAGGGTTTCCAGGGAACAGGCTGGAAGGTCCCATCTGGAGTTCAGATGCACAGCAAAGACCCAGCTTCTCTATTCTTCATGCTCCATTTGACGCTTCTCCTCCAAACCAGGAGAGACTGGGGAGCTGCTGGGCAGGAAGGGCTAGAAACGTGGTGCAGAGCTCGGCAGCTGTTTGTGAAGCTGTGGCATTTCGCCATGGGCAGAGTTCCCCAGGTTCTGCATGATGGCTGACGGACCCTGGGGGAGCGTGTTTTACAAAACGAACACCAGAGTTACTCCCTAAGGACCTTTATTTAAAAAAAAAAGAAAAAAGACAACCTCTTTGTAAATTAAATGCTTGTTTACAGCATAGTGCTAAGTTTCATAGGCTTAGTGGGTTATAGTAATACCCATATTATAGATATAGATGATGCAGAAGATGTAGCAGATATAGAAGATACAGATAATATTGATAATAAAGATAATAACACCCACTCATGAGGATTTTACAAACAGCAGCCCTGACATTTAATTTTGTGTTATGCTCCCAAAATACAGAACTTGGCAAAAATGAAATTAAGATACAAGTGTAATAGCTGTACATAATAAAGCCAATGTGTGCTCCTGATCTGTTACATTACTGCTTCTTAATTACTCCAAATGTTTTATTAACGAAGGGTGACAATAATGCAATTACATCTAAGTCTCTGCATTTGTCGTCACATCTTAGATGTAGAAACCACCTTCTTTATACACATAAAGGGAGAGTTAGCCATAACTGGGGTTATACAACTTAGTATTTATAGAGAGTTTAAAGATGATCTGAGAAGTGCCTGAGAACAGGCAAGAATCTGTATTTAAGAGTATAAAACAAGCATTTAGAGCAGTTTAAAGAAGGGAAGAATGCGTCAAAGAATACCCTGGTCTCCCACTGGCCTTGATGAAAAAAGCAGAAGGAAAATCAGGTGCATTACAGAGGATTTCTGGGCATGATTTCTGCTTGTGATGCTCTGTGAGAGCCCCATGGGAGGAGGAAAGGGACACCGACTGCAGGATATCAACAAGGACATTGGAAGAGAATACTCCCCAACCTTGGTATTTGCAAGCCATTTCATTGTCTGTCCTCACCTACAGCACTTTCTTTCTTGTGCATTACAATTCTGTTTCTGCAGGCCCCAGGGCAAGGCCTGTGATTACGCGCAGATAAGTAAAATTTTCTTAAAGATGTTTCCAGTGCAAAGAAGAGAGGAGACTGAAGCTGAAAATCAACAAACAGGGTTTTTATTTACAGAACGTTCATTTGCCTTGTACAGAGGGGATCAGTCTGGCTAATATTTGGGTTTCTGCAGATGTTTCACCATCCTCCTGGGTTAAGAGTTGGCACATTGGAATGGCAGGAGTTGAAAAGATTTTATTTAAACTAAAGAAATCAAACCAATCCAAACAGCATGCAAACCCACTTTCATTTTACTAAAAAGTGAAAACCAGGCAAAAAATGCATTGAAGTATACAGTACCTAGTGATTTACTCTAAATACTGCAACTGATTGTTGTTGTGATTGTGGCATTTTATTGAGAGGGTGAGAGAGTGAGAGGAAAAAAGTCATCTTAGGTGATGAAATCTAATGTAACAGTGCAGCATTCAAAACTTTTGAACTGAAAACTTTTAAAGTGATTTAATTTATAATAGTAGTTTCTAAACCATTTCATTGAAAATGTGCAATGTCTAGGAATTCAGGTAACAGAGAGGCTTTGCTCCAGTTTGTAACATGCCATTAAGAGTCATGCAAAATATCTTTTTTTTCCCCCGACAACAGAGGAATTTACCAAATAGGAAGACCTTATCATCATGAGAGTTTCTAGAATGCTTTTGATATTTCCTCTAAAATGCTGTCATGAAGACAGTTTTTCTTTTTAATGAACAAGGGCAGCTCATGCCTACACTGGGCTTTAGGGTTTGCCAAAACAGGCTCCTGCTTCTCCTCACCATGGCACCCAGCAGAACTCAGAGCTCCCCATGGTCTGTGGTGCTGCATCGTCCCCATTTCCCTCCATCTCCCGCTTTAGTAATATCCTGTCCCCAAACTCTTCCACCTGAAAGCCATTTATCTGGTCTTCTCACCTATTAACTTTGCAAATTTTCCATGTGTTACATTTCTTTTTCTCTGGGCCTCAGAACGGAACTTGTAACTAAGCACAGTTTGACCTCCCTGTTTCCCTCTCTTTTCTCAGCACACTCACCAGTTTGCTACTCTGTAAAAGGAAACCCCTTTGCACTCAAAAGGAAAGGGCAGCACCATTTATGTCGGTCATCAAATTACCATGATACCAGATGTCTGTTAGGAAACAGTCTTGATAAGACAGCCATATAGTCAGTGCCCATCTATACTCAGATGTTTTAAAAGGAAGACAGGGTGAGCCAGTATGATAGAAACATGAGGGTCTCAATAATTATCAGCTCTCAAAATGATCCCCAGAGCTATATGTGAATAGACCCCTATCACAAGGTCATGCAGGTATATGCTGTGTCCTGAAGTAGGTGGTGGAGAGGGGACAAAGATTTCTGTGAGACGCATGCTTTTGACAAAGATTCTTTCATATTTTTAAGATGTGTTTTGCTTTCTGTTATGGCTGCAGAACTTTATACATTTACTGTAGCCCCGATTGAAATGGTGTATACACATGGGATTTCATGCTCTCTTTCTCTTAAAATTAATTTCATATAGAAGTTGCTTTTACCCTTAATTTCAACAGAATCAAGATTTTATCCAAATTGCCACTTAAAATAAACCATTCACTAAATGTTTTCACTGAAGTCATGGTAAACTGACCTTATTTTAAAACAGTAGAACACAGTGTCCTAGAAATAAATACCTTTCCTCTGTCAAGAAGCTGAAAAATCAGGGGATGTTTCAGCTTACAAATATGCACACTGCTGTTGTTGAGTAACCAAATCTAAATTAAACTCATTCACCACCTAGTTTAAATAGGAAAGGCAAGAAGAGGAGGAATCAGAAAGAATTATCTTCCCTAATTTGGCAGTTAGCTGCACCTACATATAGGTACTGAAACACCACAGTTAGCCCAAGACCCAGCTTATATCACTTTTTGAGGCACATAGAGAAGAGAATGACTACATAACAAACACAAGCCACCTTTCCTGAGCTCCCAGAGGCCGTAGCTGAGGATGCAGCAGAATAAGTCCCAAGCCGTTATGCAGTAGCTGCACTCTTGCTTACATTAAGCCAGCCAAAGCTTTGGAGAGTAATATACTTCTATCAGTCATTCATAGCATCGTAATGGCAGTAATTTAACTCCTTTGGGCTCTCTGTAAGATCTTTGCAAAAAACAAGTGGAAGAAAGTCTATGGCTGCTGCCTCAGGCCTTCTGTGGGTGTTAAATACATGTAGGCAAATAGCTGACAAACCACATATTCAAACTAGCATATGCATATATGCATATTCATCCATTTTACTCAAGTTTGCGTAGGACTGGTTTAAACTTGGTCAAGAAAAAGCATTCTCCTCTCTTCCCTCTGTTAGTCCTACAACTATTTATTGTAAGAAACTAGCAACCTAAACTCTACTTGGTGGATGTAGGATGATGAGAACGAGAGAGGGAATATACATACCTACTGTGTGTATGTATCACTTGCAGGGTCAGTTCTCCAGCATGCCTCCTCTGCATCTGGTGCTTTTTGGCCCAGGAAATGAGCACTGTTTTCAGCAGCTCCGTTATAGCATCTCTTTATTCCCGTATAAACCCCAGTAGTTAAATACTCTCAAGGACAGTGGAGATGGGCAGCCATTGTCAGCGGGGAACCTGAAATACAGGGTACTTATCAGCAGAACTGCGGTCTCTGCACCAGGGTCTTTCGGGGAGCGCAGCAGAAAGGAGAGTTCCTGCACACCCAGCTCCCTGCAGGATTGGGTGGTCACCACAGGTAACCCTGAGATGGGAGACAGGGCCACAGCTTCAGGAGCAAGCATGGATCAGTCCTAGGCTCATGATCATGTGGTAGGCTCTCAGGCCATTTTTATCATCTCTCCACAACTATCTTATGCTCAAATAGCATCATGATGATAAACCCTCAGAAGTATAGGGGGCTGGAAAAGTAAAGGACTCTCCCTCCATCCCCAAGGAATCAGGAACAAGGCCAAAAAAACTTAAAACTGCTGGAGTGTGCTTCTCAAGTTCATGTGTTCAGGACTCCTAACTAGACTGAGAGCAGACAAAGGTGAAAGCTGGTGTTGTTCCACTGGAGATGAGAAAGGAACCCTGGCTCCTACTCTTCATTCTCACCTTTTCAGGAAGTTTTAATTCACTAGATATTTGGCTTTTGTGGTACCTTATTTCACTCTTTCCTTTCCTGTTTGTCCTGAGCTTATTCCAGGACCCAGGCAGCACTAATAGCCAGGTCTTGGGTATATTTGCCCCATTTTATTGTGTGCTGAGATGAGCTCTGCAGGACCCCCTGCTCATGCTTGCACTGGATGTGATCAGCAGTCTTTCCAGCTCTTCAGGCTAGTGGTGACCTATGCCACCTTGTTTCCTGCTGCAGTGGCGAGAACAACTCCTGCCTCGCTTAGATTTAATCAAGTCAGACTTTTTCTTACATCCCTGCTGCTGCTCCTTGGCTGCTCCCTCTTTCTCATTGACCCCAGCTGGTTCATCTTCAGCAGGTACCTCCATGCTGTCCCCTTCTCCTTTTCTTCTGTTCCCAGTCCTCCTTTCCCCAGCCCCTCCCTCCTTTTTCTGCAATTCTGCTCCAAAGTATAGTTAGCTGCATACATACAGAAATGAAGATAGCGTTTCCTTTTGTCTAGATTTTGCCTATCTTTCAACTGATGTAATCTTTTCAAAGAGGGCTACCGAGTACTATGTATAACACCTACAGTTATGTCTAACTCACATCTAATCATCTAACACGAGTCCTCAAATTTGATTTGAGCTGTTGCTACTTGTTTAATATAAGCAAGCATTTAATAATTATTAAGTACTTTTGACAATGGAATCATTTAATCAACTTTCCCTTGTATTTATACATATACACAGGGAAACCAGTGCCAAACTTTTCTTCCAGGTGCAGCCTCTTTGCTGAGTAGAAAATCAATCCTGCTAGTGGTCAAAGCTTATTCTTGGCTTCTGTGGATGTTCCTTAAACTTATTCATTTCCAGTATCTCTTTCAAGTCACTGGATTATTCATCATGAACTTTCTTAGACTTTCTAGTTCTGATTTTTTAATTGGATCTCTCCCCTGATATATTCCACGAAACTTGCAGTAACTTTTGTTCTGAGTGGCCTTCCTGCTGTGTTCCCGCCTATCACTCCAGTAAGAATTGTTCAGCAGAGGTCCTCTCAGATTTGGAGAGTGCACACAGCAGTCAAGGTCTGCTGCGTACTGACTGCCTTGTACTGGCACCCAACCAGAACCTGTGGTGCTCACAGCTGCTGCACCTTTTTTGCCTACAGCACATTCTGAATTAGCATGTACTGAAAATATTCATTTCACAGATGTTCATCTTCAAATTCCACTGTTTGCGAGACAGACTCTATTAGAAAAAGAGCAGATTTTAAGGAGAGTCTTCCCATGGACAAATGGAACTTTTCACTGAAGATCTTTGCTTTATTTTTGGAGTGGTCTTTGATACAGCGAAATGTCATTATGTGGAAAAGTTGATTTAATTCATATTAATTGTTGCTCTGTGTGTCTTAGGTTATACTTACACTTGCACTCAGTGTACTAGCGCTGAAGTAATTAGATCAGCCACAATAGGATGTGAGCAGGGTCACCTGCCTATATTACAATCCATATATTAAACTTGGGATTGTTGTGGTGGGATGACTAGTGATACCCATATCCTGTATCCTCAGTCTCTTTATGCCCTTCTGGTATAAAATCCTAAAATAACTGAATTAAATGGGTTTTTGCCTTCGATTTCAATGGAATCAGGATTTCACTTCTAGTTTTTGTTTTGCCTTTGGTGCAAGGCTACAAAATCTCACAGCAGTCTGAAGATGTCTTTTTCCTTTCCATTGCAGAGCATAAATTTTACTTTTACCTTCATCACCAGGACAGACATTACCAGGAGCTATCCTTTGGACAGAAGGAACATGAAAAGAACTGCAAAATTCTAGCTTGATGAATGCTTGTGAGGAATATTTTCAAACGTGTTTTTCCTCAAGGTTGCTGCTTCTGTGTGCAATGGTTGTTCATTTTATTCAGACAGCACCTGTCTCATCATTATTTTTTAAAGAGTTGTGGTAATCCATAAACTTAATCTAGAAAAGAAAATGTCCTATTGCTAAAGTACTCTGGTAGAATTACACTCCTGTTTTGACTATTCCTTACTAAGGTATACGCGCTGAAGCATTTTCTTCACTAGACATATATAATCTCCTCTGTGCCTTTCTGTGGTCTCCTTCCTCCCTTTTCCTAATTCTGCAGATACTTTTTCTTTACTGCTTCAGAATTTCCTTACTGTTCTTACAGTGAAAATTCCTCTAACATCAGCAGCTAATATGAGCAGCCTGGAATTTAAGGCCACTCCAGGAGCAGAAATTCCAGAACCTGTTGTATACTATAAGAAGTATAGGAACTAATGTGTGCTCGCAGCCCAGAAAGCCAACAGCATCCTGGGATGCATCAAAAGAAGTGTGGCCAGCAGGTTGAAGGAGGTGATTCTGCCCCTCTACTCCACTCTGGTGAGACCCCACCTGGAGTACTGCGTCCAGCTCTGGGGCCCCCAACATAAGAAGGACAAGGACTTGTTGGATTAAGTCCAGGGGAGGGCCACGAAGATGATTAGAGGGCTGGAACACCTCTCCTATGAAGACAGGCTGAGAGAGCTGGGGTTTTTCAGCCTGGAGAAGAGAAGGCTCCAGGGAGACCTTATAGCAGCCTTCCAGTACCTTAAAGGGGGCCTACAGGAGAGATGGGGAGGGACTCTTTATGAGGGAATGTAGTGATAGGACGAGGGGTAATGGTTTTAAACTTAAAGAGGAGAGACTTAGAGTAGATACTAGGAAGAAATTTTTCACTATGAGAGTGGTAAGACACTGGAACAGGTTGTCCGGAGAAGTTGTGGTTACCTCATCCCTGGAGGTGTTCAAAGCCAGGCTGAGTGGGGCTTTGAGCAACCTGGTCTAGTGGGAGGTGTCCCTGCCCATGGCAGGGGGGGTTGGAACTCAATGATCTTTAAGATCCCTTCCAACCCAAACCATCTTATAATTCAATGATTCTATGATCCTATGTATGTCTTTCAAGATTGACAAAGGTAATCTGGACAAGAAGATTAAAAATGAGGCAAGGAAATCTTTAAGGTCCCTTCCAACTCTAACCATTCTATGATTCTATGATTCTGTGATAAGTATCATGAAAACCATAGATAACATGGTGCCCTTTTATTTAAGGCCCTGTCCCATCTTGGATTGCAGCTCTGAATGTCATGAGGCACCATTGATGGATAGGCATATAATGTTGAACTTCCTCTGTGTCTGGAGTTAAAAACGGTTTATGTTTGCTTCTGCTGATGACTTTTATACTCTCCAGCCACACACTATATGTTCTACTAAGATTGGCACTATTTCCCAGCATATTGGTGGTTAATATTTGCCATGAAAAGGGCACTTGACTACTCCAGGAATCAAAAATGCAGCCACGAATACTCCCTTTGTCTTTTAATTAGGAACATTGGAATTGACCTGTTGACTTCTGCTTCCAGTGTTGCTTCTGCCTACTAGGGCGATCACTGGTGTTGGGAGCTGAGTGTCTGTCTCAGCCATGGTGTCCTCAAAGGCAGTGGCCCACCTTCCTCTTCTCTGGGACAGCATGTCCAGCAGCATCGGAGGAAGAAAGGATCTTCCTCATGAGTCGTTTTGGGTTCCGCTTATTTTCTCCCTGTCCTGTGAGAGAGGAGAGTGATCAGGTCCAGGCTGGGTGACTAATGCAAGGCAGTAGGCACAAAGCAAACCTTCTGCTGACCAGTCTTTACTGGAGTGACAGTCAGGAATACAGCAAAAAGGCTGCTCACAGCAAAAGTGACCCCACATTTCTCAGAGCATAATATCAGGGGAGAGATCCAATTATAGAGGGGGCTGAGCGAGCAGTTGTGTGGGTGTTTGGCTGTTGGCTGGGGTAAACCCACCAAAATAGTGGTGTGAATAGCACCTCGATGCTGTTGTGTGATGTGCAGGTAATAAAAACAACTTTATGTTTTCACTCATTCTGGTTAAAGAGAAGTTTTTAAGCCTTGGACTCTCTTCTGACTGCACTTATAATGAATTGTAAAAACTCAAGGGAAAAAGAACAAAGGAAATCCTCTTATTATATCTGGAACAGCAACCTTTCAGCTGTGTTTCCATAAATAATAAGATTCACTTATTTTGTTACTACTGAACCTTTAATTCTTAGGACAGAGGAGATACATGGCTATGAGTAGAATATACTGTAATATGTTACAAACCAGAATATTTTGATTCCTTACTTTTATGAAATGTTCTGGTGTGCTCAAAAGCAGCACAGTTTCTGCTGTTAAACTGCTATGAAGTAGCTCAATCACTACTGGAGAGTGAAATAATTATATGTATATATACACATACACAATTTTCCGATGGAAGGTCTCTTCCCTACAGCTGATGGGGAAAAAAAAAATGTGAGGAGAAAATTTTCATGAATTAAGCAGAGTTGTAAGACAATAAAAGAAATTGCTTTAGTCATATTTAGCAATTAGATGACAGTTTGCTTAGAACTACTGAGATCAGAAAGGAGTTTTCCACCTTAATAAAAAGCCAAGTTTTTAAGTTCTTTCTTTAGAAAAGCAGCACTCCCATCCCAACTGCAAGTGCTGAACTGCATTTCACTGTTTACAACCTGGGTCACTGCAGGAGAATTTCAGTGTAATGACTCATTTAGCTGTGACCTGTGATGGCTAAGGAACAGGCTCGCCCTCCTTTTCACCACACCTTGCACAACATGGCGTATTCTACTACAGAAAGATGTGGTGGGCTGCTGGAAGCAGTAGTTAACTCACTGCAGCTAAAAAGACCTGAGATCAACTATTAACACCCATTAAATGTCAGTGCTAAAGTTTGCAAATCTCTAAGAAGTAAGTGTCATAAGCCCACAGACAAGCAGTATTTCCTGAGCTCTGAAAGTAATTTTCCTTTCAACACTCCTACAGTCCTGGCATTTATAATGTTTCTTTTGGTGCTGAAGTTGCGGATAGAAGAATGCAAGAATGTCTGTGCATATTTAAGATATTAATCCCAGATTATTTTAAAAAGTCAGCACTTAGGTAACATTAAAGAAGAGAAAACTAGTGAAGTGGTTTGGTTTTGGTGTTTCTGGTCATGAACTAATCATGCAGTATTTGCATTTCTCCTCTTAAGGGTGGTGATTCTCTTACAAAGGGCAGAGACAAAGTAATTCAATAATTTAAATATGAGATAATTTTATAGATTTACTCTCTAATTTACCTGTAGCTCAACTTCAGTATTTGTGTTGGCTGAAATGATGGACAATGCACTATATTGTCAAAAGCTTTGAAAAACAAAATGACCCACCGTCTTTCTCATCCAATACAGTAGCTCTCTTACAGTGTTTTTGAGAACCGGGGCATTTTTAAAAGTCATACCTCTAATAGAGTTGAAGCAGAAGTTATCTCTAAGTACAAAACCACAACAGCATCTGTTTCATCGAATCCAGCCAAGTACTGATTGCAGTTAATTCAGTTATGCTGACAGACTGATCCCTGACAGCTTTCAAACCCCACAAATAAAAAGCATTAACTTGTCTTCTGAAGCCTCTGAACTTGTCTGAAACCTGTTCTCTTGCCATTACCCTCCTCAGTGTCTTAGAGCATCAGGAGTGCTGTGCTGGACCCACCTTTGTCCCCTAAGTGAAGCTGCAGGCACCGAGATCTTCAAAGAGGATTTGCCAGAATGGGGGTTCCCCAATATGGGGGGAAGTGGGAGAGTCAGGATTTCCTGAAATTAGTTGCTTTGACACTCCAGAAATACAAAGAAGTCTCTCCCTCAGGATGGTGGAAGGAGGTGACACCTCCTTCTGTAAGGAGGGTGTAACATGCTTTTTCCCTTCCCACCTCCATTGCTTTCTGCATAATCACCTGTTTTTCCTCTCTGGAGGCCCAGGCACAAGCATATAAGAATGCTTCTCATTTTCTTTGGCCTTGCTCCACTGCTTCAAGGCCTTTTGCAGGTTTTACTGCCAAGCTCTCACTTGACTGATGTCTCTCTATTACTGTTCTTCCTCTATGAAATGTATTCTTGTAGGAGTGGTTGGCAGGCACTGGGAGCCTGGATAGCTCTGAATTGTTTGATACTAGAGGTAGTGGGTATTAAACATAATTAATCTCTCTTCCTCCATCAGCCTTTCCCTTTTACCCATCTAATCACACTGGTGTTGTATTTGTATAATTCAGTTACACAGTCCCTGCTATGTGTCTTTGTAAGCTGGTGTCTGGATGATGCACCATCAGAAAGGGCTATTCAGTCAACCAGGAGATCACAGTGGGCAATCACTGTCCCTGGCCAGACAAAAAGTCTATCTGCAGCTCTGCTGAACGCTGATGCTGACAAAGGTTCAGCTGGGTTACAGCAATTTTTGCCCTAATCAGGATGCTAACTCTAAGGTTTCCCTAGCAACAGGAGCCATAAGTCCGAAGTGACATCTCATTTCTACTAATCTTTTATTTCATTTTCGGTAGGTAATTGCAGGTAAATCCTCCAGCAGTGTTCCAAAGCAGGTTGAAGTGGTCAATACATTTCATTCTGCTGCCTGCAAATAGGAGTATATTAGGGAATGGTGTCAACAGACTTTTGTCTGAGCCATTTAATCGGTGTATAAATAAATATTATCTGAATAGTTAGGTCCTCTTTCTTTGCAAAATTACGACATATACCAGCAATGAAATATCAGGTTTTTCAATTACCTGACTAAATAGAAGTGCAGTTCACATTACTGGGGCTGAGGTATACCATTTAGATAAGAGACCTGAAAATCAAATTCTTATCATGTGTCTCAGTAGCACTGTGGACTTCCCTGTCACTCAAGTGGTTTCATCCCTGTTACTATTAGCAGAAAGAACAAAAGAACAAGGGCTATTTAATTCCCTTTTTTTCTTTCTTGCCAGCACAAGCTAAACAGCACCCTCAGTCTTTGAATGCTGTAAAAAATTGGAAGAAGCAGTTAACGGTAGATGGGAGACTTACAGAACATTTGCAAGCATCTGGTAATAATTGTGGGACTTGTTATAAAGCAAAGCATAGCACAGCTCATTCCACATTAGATCAGCTCTCTGTCACGCAGTTGCTTTGCAAAGGGAGCGCTTTACAATATCTGCACTGGTTCCAATTAGTTTCTTGTGAAGTGTCAGGTATAGACTGAAAGACTGTGTCTTGCTCTCTGGGTGACAGCAAGCAGTTGTGATTAGCAGCTGTGATAGGACTAAAAATCTTAGCAGTCACATGAAAAGGGGGCTGGAATTTTTTCCTCTGTTGTCCATAGCACGGGAACTCCTGTTTCTTGCTAGGACTAACAAAGCTTGGCTTTGTCTGGAGGATTTGACTTTGGTAAGGCAGAGGAAGCTTTCATGAGGAAATGATTTAAAAGACACACGATGGTCTGGTGTAAGCAGTTGTTACTTTTCAGAGTACTGAATAATCATACCCTTTCTTTTTTTATGAGAGATAGGTTTGGTTTTGAAAGGGCAAATGAATCTTGATAGACTTGAAACTTCTCATTTTGTAGATTTTTTCAAGGAGTAGAAGCCTTGGTGATGTGATTTAAAAAGTGAATTGAGAGACAAAGAGACAGAGAGGCAGGAGAAATCTTAGTATTCATCTTACCACTAACTAAAATGAGGAATTTGTCCAAAACTGATCTCTGTTAATTTAGTTAGAAAAAGGCAATAAAACAATTTCCCTTTATTGGTCACTGGTTTGCAGTGAAGGATGAGTTTTGAAATTCCTGGATGCTATTCAAGGGGATGAGGGAGGAGCAGGGGGTAGAGAAGAGAAGGCAGGGAGTAAAGGACACAGAGCTTGTAGTTCTGATCATCATGGTCTTCCAGGAATAGAAGTAGCACATTTCAAGCTGCTTGCCGGTTGCTTTCAGCAGTGGGAGTCCCCTCCAGCATTTATGTCTCAAACACTCCCTTTGGCTGCTCAGCCTGAGACTTAATAAGCAAGGACACAAGCTACTAACAAAAGAAGAAATGTTCCACTTATTATTCAATCTTAGAGCAATACTTAGAGCACTTTCTTTGTTTATTTAACACAGGTAAATGTAGTGCAGGCAAAGCCAAAATAGCAGATATATCAATCCTACCAGCAGAACATTTTTCATACAACTCTTAGGCATAGAATCATCGAATCATCGAATCATCGAATCATAGAATCATAGAATCATAGAATCATAGAATCATAGAATGGTTTGGGTTGGAAGGGACCTTCAAGATCATTGAGTTCCAACCCCCCTGCCATGGGCAGGGACACCTCCACTAGAGCAGGTTGCTCAAAGCCCAATCCAGCCCGGCCTTAACACTTCCAGGGATGGGGCATCCACAACTTCCCTGAGCAACCTGTTCCAGTGCTTCACTACCCTCACAGTAAAGAGTTTCCTCCTAATATCTAATCTAAATCTCCCCTCTTCCAATTTAAAACCATTACCCTTTGTCCTGTCACTACATCTCCTGACAAAGAGTCCCTCTCCAGCTCTCCTGTAGGCTCCCTTCAGATATTGGAAGGCTGCTATGAGGTCTCCCCGGAGCCTTCTCTTCTCCAGGCTGAACAACCCCAGCTCTCTCAGCCTGTCTTTATAGGGGAGGTACTCCATCCCTCTGATCATCTTCGTGGCCCTCCGCTGGACCTGTTCCAACAGGTCCATGTCCTTCCTGTGTTGAGGACTCCAAAGCTGGACACAGTATTCCAGGTGGGGTCTCACGAGTGCAGAGCAGAGGGGTAGAATCACCTCCCGCGACCTGCTGGCCACATTTCTCTTGATGCAGCCCAGGATGCAGTTGGCTTTCTGGGCTGCCAGTGCGCACTGCTGGCTCATGTTGAGCTTCTCATCCACGAGCACTCCCAAGTTCCCTCTCCTCAGGGCTGCTCTCCAGCCATTCTCTGCCCAACCTGTATTTGTGCCTGGGATTGCCATGTCCCAAGTGCAGGACCCTGCATTTGGCCTTGTTGAACCTCATGCAATTTGCACGAGCCCATCTCTCAAGCCTGACCAGGTCCCTCTGGATGGCATCCCTTCCCTCCAGCATGTCGACCGCGCCCGGATCGTAGCACAACCAGTGAGTAGCTGCCTGGAGTCTCCCCTGGTAAGGATTCAGACAGTCCATTTAGTTTGTCTGAAGCTGCCCGGACTTCTCCTACCAGTCTTTCCCCCCCCACCACATTTGGATTCCCTCTACATATCTGCTTCCCGACCAACTCAAGCATCTAGAAAAAGCATGCAAACCCAACCCAGGGTTTTCTATTAAAGAGCACAGGATAGAAAAGCATCGTGCTGGAAAGGACATCAAAAGTCATCTGGTCCTTTCCCCTATCCAAGGTAGGTCAACTGCCATTTCTGACAGATCTTTCTCTAACTTGTTCCTAAAGATCTCCAAGGATATCTACTTGGAAAACTCTCCAATCAATACATTCTTAATCCTTATAATTTCCAAACTTTTCCTAGCATTTCATCTGTTTGTTTTTTGGGGTTTTTTTGGTATTTGTTGTTGTTGTTGTTGTTTTGTTTTGTTTTGTTTTTTTAATTGAAATGCAATCCAGTATTTCCTAACTTTCCCTCACAGAGGACCTTGTTTTACATATCTCTCAGTATCCTCTTTCAGGTCTCTCTTCTGGACACTAGGAATTATTTAGTCAGTCTTTCCAGCATTCAGTTTTCTAGACCTCTGACCATTTTTGTTGCTCTCCTATGGACTGTTTCCACTTGGGCTACCTCCTGCTTGAAGTTCAGTGCCCAAACCTCATAGTACTCAGTAGAATGGAAAAACAAGTCTCCATCAAGTTTTATTTTTCTGGCATATCATGAAGAAGCTTTCTCTTAGTTGCTCAAAATCATCTTTTCCTAGAGGATGCTCCAGCTTTACTCCAGTGGGAAGCAGTCTGCAGGGTCAACCCACTCATAGAGCTTGGTCTGTGGGGCCCTCTGCAGAAACTAACAGACCCTGCAGGAGTCAGGTAGGCTGGCTAATGGTCCCTAACGTAGCCAGTGAAATTTTCAGTCTGTTATATATATCAGCCCTGATGCCTGACTATGCTTATTTTACAGTGCCCTGCTTAATTGTGTCAGCTAGAGAGCCGTCACAGTAAGAGCAGAACAGATGCCCATGATGGGCACAGTGAGGAGGCAGAGGAGGCAGAAGCCAAGCATATTCCTTGTTTCTGAGTGCTCCCAGGGACAGAACTGTATACAGGAGAGCCTTTTCCTCAGGGCAACTGGTCCTGCTTACAACCATGTGAAATTCAGGGACAAAATAAGTGGTCTGTCAAGAAATTTAGCCAGTGGAAGCACAGGCAAGCAGCTACCAAAGGACCTTTGTACTCTCTAAGGTCATCAGTAGAGTCAGGCTTTTCTCACAAAATTGTTTGTACATCCATGTCTCATTTGGGCAAAAAAGGGAAACATTCCAATCTGAAGGAACAAAGACTTTATTTGATTTGCTGGTTGCTGTCTTGAAAGGCTCTTGTCAGCCTGACTTTTGCCTAGGGGGAGAGAATTGCCATGGTGTGAGGCTTCCAGGCAGATGGCTGGAAGCAAGCGCCAGGCTCAGCGCCTCCCCGTCAGCCCAGCTGTAGCTCCCAGATTGGAAGGATCTCACGCTCTTTGCCTCTAGGTAGAAAACGTGAATGATAAGAGCCTGCCAGAAATGTCAGCTCCCAGCTGCGTGACAATTCCTCCCCAACAGAAATTTAAAATAAGAGTCAGGTAAAATTGTAAATTTTCAAAGAAATATTATCTGATGGACAGTTATTAAAAGGGCATTTTCCACAGAAAAGAATGACATCCTTTCCATGCTGGCAGGAAACTGCCAACCATTTTTGCTCGCTGATGCCTCAAAACCTTTCAGTTGTTTTCCAGATGCTCTTTTCCCATCAATGAGCTGTTGCCTCTGATTCCCTCTTGTGACCCCACTCACAGCCTCTCCTGTGAGCCTCACCCTGCTCACTCCACCTGCCCATTTTTCCTGCTACCCTTTCCTCTCTTGCCAGTGCTCCTCTGCTTTTCCAGCAAGAGGAAAAAGGGAGCAAACAGCAGAACTTACTGATCAGAGTTAGCTTGATATAAGTGTTTGCAAATGATAGCACTGCCAGCTCGGTAATGCCAGCTTTCATCTTTCTTTCTTTCTTAATTCTTTTGCTCTATTCAGAGTTAAAATTTGTTAGGTCACTTATACTCCCTTATTTATACAACATCTTGTATTTTGACATTTCAGCTTCAGCAGGAGTCTCTAAATCCACACGTAGCTGAACAAAGGGAAGGCGAGGAGGGAAGGCAAGGAGAAGAGGGAACCGTAAGGAAGCTGTAGCTCACCGCTACTTCAGTCCTGGCTGTATATATGTTTCCACGGCTGATACAGCCACAGCTGCACAAGCTCTCTATCAATGCACATTGGTACTGGATCTTGCTGCTCCTAGATGACATAATTCTATTAAAAGCAACTTAACAGCCATTTTTCTGAAATGGCTTGCCCTTTACCTCTGCCACCTTCCCTGGGAAGCACATTGTCAGTCCCCAGACCTGTTAGAGATATGGTTCCTGGGTAACCTCCCAACTGCCAGAATGTGCTCCCTGCTGGGACATTGGGGTTCTTCCATCACAGCTACACCCTCCTGTGTACTCTGTCTTGCTTGGCTTCAATTTACTGCCAAAACCATGGGCAACCTGCTTGGTCACCTGCAACAGTGACCCCACATCACTGTTCACATCCATTTACAGTTATTGATTGGCACTTAGGTAGATGTTGAACTCCAGTGCTGTCCTGTCAGCTCAGCAGGAACTCAGCTAACATCCCGAGATATCATAGCATTCATCACCTGCACCCATACATCTGCCTGCTTTCCAGCGCTAACGTTCTTGAAGTGGAGCCCTTCTTTAGTGAGAAATAAAACCCCAAGTCCTATATCCAGCCAGCGGTTGAAGATGGCATGGGTGTCATACTTTTCCTTCAAATTTCCTCTAAATCTAAATCAGCTTCTCTGGGCCTCCTGCTGACATCTTCAGTAGGAATTTTTAATGCGTGCACTGCAGGCCTCACCTTCTGTATTTCTACATCTGTATGTGTGTTTATGTGAGGTCAAGTAAAGTGACATCCAGCTGGGGAGGCAAGTGCCAAACACAACTAGAGCATTGGCTGGCTCTTACTCCAGGGCCGGAGGGGTGAGCAAAGCCAGTGCATGAGCATCGGCTCCTTCCCCTATACATCCAGCTTCCTGCAAACAATCGACTGCAGGAGTCACCGCTTTCTGCCAGCGAGCAATACCCTGTTACCAGTAATTGCAAAAGCCATTAATAAAAGAGGGGAAGGGGGGAAGCAAGACACAAAAGGGAATAAATACTGTACATAGCCAGAGGGCTTTTCCCTCCCACACATATGATTCACTGTTGTTCCTTGCCTCACATGGGAAAATGTTGTCCTGCTGAATATGTACCTTAAAGGCAACTCTGCCTCAGAGACATCACATATGCATATTGATAACATGCACTTTGTAGTGCCTAGAGATGTTTTTAACGAGGCTTGCTGAAATGTACCAACAACTTTCTCTCTTCTCCTTCTGTGTGCCACAGATGATTTTTAAATGTGTTTCCTGGTGGTCTTTATCCCCTGTGAGAAAGCAAAAGGATGGCACAGACAATGATTCAGGATGGCAGGAGAGGGGAGAAATGGCTTTCCATCCTCCCCAGTCATACAGGCTGGTATGGGCACAGGAACCCCAGTTCCCTTGAAACCTCCAGATAAGATCTTGGGGTTTTCCACACAGTGACTAGACAAACACACCAAGCACCCCTTAAACAGACTATAGGGAGAAGGCCAGGAGAGAGGCCACTCTTCCAGCAGCGGGGTGGGTGCAAAACCACTCTGTGCAGGTTACACACTATTGAATTCCACCTACCTCAGTGCCTCTCATTAACCTTACTATATGATTGGCAGAAGTCAGGTGAAGCTTTCTTGTGATCTCAAGGTGGTGGGAAGAGCAGTGGCATGTATACTGAGTCTTTCCAAGGGTAAACTTCTAGTATCCCATTGTGTAGGCCTTTTAAACTAACAGTATTCAATTAATATAATTTATTTTCAATAGCTGCCTCATGGTGCCATGAGCAATGGAAATTCAGAGCCATTGGAAGCATGGCCACAGAAACACTGAAGTCCCGCACACGCTATTCTGTCCTATATTATACCCATAAGACACCTTACTGGTCCCTTCCTACCACTGGAAAGTAGTAGACTCCACCACATTCATGTTCCATAAAAGGTAACGCAGATGCAGTGCCTGCTCAGAAGTGTGGAGAAAAGGAGTAAACCCGCAGTGCCCACCAGGGCACCACTGGGGACATCTGCTGCCCAAAGCTACTGAAAAAGGCATGCTTGATGTCAGGCAGGCAGCTGCCTGAAAACAGACAGGAGGAGGATGACTTTCCTTGCCCAGGACTGCATTCAAAGGAGGGGAAATGCATGGCATGATCCACACACCCTAATGACCAGCTAGCTGGGGGGTATGCTGCCAGTCACCACCAGTAGTACACAAGATGCTTAATCTCCCCTTCACATACCTAAAGCAAACAGTGTGTTTATACTGCACTTAAAAGCATTATGTAAACATATATGAGTGATCTTTAAATGACTTTGTTCAGATAACAGGATCAGGTGTTTGCAGTGGGGTAAATTTGCAGCAGTGCTGCTCTTAGACTGTCCCCATTACCTGAGTTAGCTTCTGCAAAACTTGTTGCTCTATCCCTCCGTCAGGGCAGCCAGGACAGAGACGGAGGAGAGGTGGAGGGACTGTGTGGGGCCTCATCTCTCCCTCATTGAAGGAGACAGTTACACAAGGCAATGCTAATGGCACGCTGTGAAGCCTCCCCACTCCCTTATTTACCCACTGAGAATCTGTCCCACACACTTTCTTAAAATTTTGGTCTATCCTTGTTTTGAACTGGTGAAGCAATACGGGTAGGGTGTTTCAAACATCTTACAAACAGCTGCTGTGACGGCTCATAGATTCAGATATCATTCCTGGTTGGGGGTGGAAATCGGAGAACTTGCTTAATGTGATAGTTCCATAACTTCAATATAACCATGCACTCCTAGCTGAAACCCCCCTACTTTAATAAAATCAGTTACTGTACATTCCACAGCTTTGCATTGTGGGCATAATCAGATTTATCTGTACATTATAGCAGGGTATTTTCCTCTTATCTGAGAAATCTTCATGCTGACCCAATTTAGAAAATTTCAAATACAGTTTAAAATACTTCTGAAAGACAGAATCCATCCTTCCTTCCTTCCTTCCTTCCTTCCTTCCTTCCTTCCTTCCTTCCTTCCTTCCTTCCTTCCTTCCTTCCTTCCCTCCCTTCCTCCCTCCCTCCTTTCTCTCCTCTACCAAATTAAAAAATACTTTCCTGAAATAATTTTTTTGATTTCCACTTTTTAGTAACATGTAACTGTTGATGATATTCTGCTTTCTAGGTCTACCCAAATCCATAGACTTCATTACTAAAACAAAGGAAGTTTGTAGGTAACCTCAGATAAATTATCATAGTCAGTATCATGAATGTACACAGATCCATTATAATACAATTTTCACAGCAAAATGTCTTTGGGGGAAAGCAGATCCTTGCTTGAAACGAGCATACACAAGTGGAACACACACACAGAGGCACATTCCAGCCTTCACGAGTTGTGAAAGCACAGAGACTGCTTCAAGTAAAAATAAAAAATTAGACAATGATTAATCTGCGAAATCTGGTGACGTTACAGAGGACATCACCTGTCTGGGCCAGGACTCTGAATAACTATAATGTTTTATCACGAGAAGAATGTTCTATGAATACTGACACAAACAAGGGGCTCCCTGGGAACTTGTCAGTGGTGTGAATGGTTGAGGAAGTGGAGCCAACCCAGTGCTCCAGCCCAACCACAATGCCCAAGTATCCCCACTGTGTACTCCTCCCCTTGGTATAATTTCAAGTGCCCTTTCCCCCTAAATTTCCTCTTCTTTCTTCTGCTTAAATTGGGGGGAATATCGTCGAGATGGTTTTCTCTGTGGTATTATTAAGAGGAGATAGATGCTCAGTTTCAATTTTGGATATAGTCTTTCAGTAGACTATGTATGCATATTCTGCAAAATATACTTCAACTCTCATAGAACATATTCATTTGAGTGTTATCCAGTATCAGCTCATTTATATCCCTGCAGATATATGGAGAGTTTCCCAGCCTTGAAAGCAAAAATCAAGCGACTAGAATTGGCAGCTATTGGCACTCGTTTGGGTGAGAGTTTTTCCTCTTTCTTGCACAGGTCTATATTATTTTTATCCTTTTAGAATTCATTCTTTTATTTTGGGGACTGCTGGAGGGGAACCTAAGGAAGAAAACCAGAAGCCTTAAGGTAATGACTCAAGTAAGAATGTTCACACCTTCATTTTCTACGTGTGTTAAAACAAGAAGGGAAGAATGAAGGCAGGCAAATGCGGCCTGGGAAACTAGTAAATGCTCACCCAGAGCCGTTGGCAGCAGAGGCGAGAATGGGGTGAGGAGCTTCCCGGCTCAGACCTGGCCCCTTCCTTTTGTCGCTGGGGTCACCAGTGGTTGTCGCACAGGTCCGATCCCAGGGAAGGAGAGGGTTGAAGGGCTGTGCTTTCTGCATGAAGGATGGCACCCATGGGCAGTGGATGTGCGGGTAGGGTGCGGGGGAAGGCAACTGAGAGGAGGACCCAAGGATGAAGAAGGAGTTTCATTGAGAAGGATGGGGAGGGTATGACAAAACAGAAGGAAGAAGAGGTGTTGTAAACCAAGGTCTGTTGGTAAAGAACAGGTGAGTGTAAGCTAGCCATGAATAAATTCAGGCTGGAAATTAAGAGAAGTTTTCTCGCTTTAAGAGCTGTAAGCTCTGGAGCAAACTTCCAATTTGAGCAGCTATAGTGGTACTTACCACTTAAGAAAGGTTGATGTGTAGGGTAGAAAGTGTTATGTTTTATGGTTACCAGAGGCAGTAAAGGACTGGGCCCTGTAGACCACAAGATCCTTTCCTGGTCTGTGTTCTTAGTTAAATGAAGCATCTGTTCGCTGCTTATCAAACTGAGGGTATGTGAACGAACATCTCAAAGGCACAGAAACCTTTCTGTTCCTCCTAGAGCTTCCCCACCAGCAGTCTCCTCCACAGCGCAAACCTTACCGTAAACAGTAAAATGTGAGATTTGAAGAACAAACAAGCACGCACCAGGGGGAATGGTGCTAAACAGTGAAACTCTCAACTGCTTCGGTGCAGGTTAATAAGAAAGGCTGGATTCTGACATCCTCATTCTCTGTCTACCAGAAAAAGCATTACTTGTGGCATAGAAAACTGTAACTTGGTGACAGAAGCTGACTCAATTACAAAACTCCTGTCAAATCTTCAAATAGAAACTACAAAAGGAACATTTAAAGGTCATTGAACTGTATTCTCAAGGGCTGGGTCCTGTAACTCTAGAGAGCATCACCTTATACTCTTCATTTCTAAGGCAAGCAAGGCCGAGATAACTGTGACATTTCCG
Source organism: Numenius arquata (assembly GCF_964106895.1). Lineage (NCBI taxonomy): Eukaryota > Metazoa > Chordata > Aves > Charadriiformes > Scolopacidae > Numenius > Numenius arquata. The sequence continues at coordinate 17,730,617 of NC_133579.1, read as the reverse complement.
ATAGCTTTATCATAGTTTTTAGCACCACTCCAGTGGGTTTTGGTACAGTTGAAATCCAAAGCGAGCCTGTAGGTTGGTTTCTAGTTTCTAAAAACCACTTCACCTTTTGGTAGTAAGTATCATCAGTCTTAGCATCAATAATTAGAGGTATTGGAACTGCCTCATTATTATATTATCATAATGAAAGACAGATTTTAGGAAGATGAAATGCAGCAGAATGAGCTGCAGCAGAAGCTGCCTGATTGACAGGAAAAGCATTTAGACTCTTTTCTTATTTGTTTTATTTTATGTTAAGGTGAATTGGCATGCTGAAGTAAATATAAAAGGCAATGAGCCAGAGGGAAAGTAGAAACACAAACACATTGCAGTTGGAAATACCAGGGTGTGCGTGCATGGCTCCTGGGCACCATTATGAACCTGCACCCCAGGACGACAGGTCATCCCAGGAATAGTCTGTGCTTGGAGCATGCGGTGTCATCGGTGAGGACTCGCATGTACCGCCATGTGGTGTCAGGTTTTATTCTGATGGAGAAGCCAGGAGCCTGGCAGGGGAATGCATTTTTTTTCCTCATGCACGTGAGGTTAGATCAATTTTGGAACTGGAAGCTTGAAGTGGTCAGAAGATATCGGATCTCCAAGGCTGACCAGGAAACTGGGGAAAGGTTTGCCCCATGCCTCTTCTATTTGACAGTGCCAAGCCACTGCAGTAAAAGGCATCAACGCCACAGTCACAACTCTTGCCTTGAGCTCTCAGGGATTTCTGTGTGCTTTTAAACATTCAATGAGCAGAGGGCCAATATCAAATAAGCAAGAATGATGTGGCTGTTCCGATACAAAGGATGCGAAAGGACAAGCTGTATGAGTCCCAGAGTACCTCAACTATGATTTTGTGGGTTGGAAAATGCTGTGAGACTGGAAGCATCCTCAGTGAGCAGAGGAGGAAGAGTCCTGCTGGGAATGCAGGGGAGCTGTGGGAGTGCTGCGCTGGAATGGTGGGCTCCACGGTGGTGAAGGGGGGAGGTTTGAGAAGTAACAAGGCAAAACATCAGAGGAAAACAAGGTACCAGAAGCAGAGGGAGAGGAAGCCATGGGAATACAATCTTCAAATCAGGTCTAATGATAGCATATTTACAAAATACTGGCAATACTTCAGTCATCGTCTTACTCAAAATGCTGTAGCAATACAGAACAACGTGCAGAGCCTGGCTTGCAATGGAGCCAGCACAGAAACATTTGGTCAAACTAGATGTTATCTGTTAAAAGTGGTGTCTTTAACCAACTTTACATATACCTTGGCATGCAAGCCATATGTGCAATCAGCAAATGCAAAACCTGATGACATTTAGCCTCTCTTTTAGTTTCGTTCACTATCTCATCTTCTCTGCCAGATAGGACACTGCTTGGTGCTCTGGATGTGAAGCTTCAAGCCTGTTTCCTAAACATGCCGCAGCATACAGAGTTAATATTATCTTCCCATGCCTCTTTTTCAGGGAAAAGAAAAAGAGAAGAACAAAAAAATCAAAGCAACCTCCTGCTCCTCCCTTCCCAACACCATTGTGTGAAACTGAGAGAGAAAGCAACTGGTGTTGCCATAAGAGGGCACACTGCAGCTGTAGCTTCAACACAGCCCAGCAAATCTCTCCCAGGAATGAGAAGTGCCAGTCGCATCCCCTCTGAGGTTGTGCGGTGTTTGTGTAGGGAAGAAAGTGCAGGAGACTTTCTATTAAGTTTTCCAAACGTTTGTTTGTCTGCTGGCTTCTCCCTTCCCACCCGGCCTCTCACCATTGCAGTCTTTCTTTGGATTGCTTTTAAATGAATGTTTCAAAGCTTGTGGAACTGTTATGCGTAAAGCTAGTATTTCTGGCCACAGTTTTAACGAATCTGTAATTTCTCTTGTTTAGTGTATTACATGCAGGGAGCACATAACACTTCTTTGAAGAGTGTGCTGTAGTAAGTGAGCAGAAGACAGCAGGTACGTGCAAAGACATCCCATCTTGGTTTGAAGAGATGTAGATCTCTCAGAGTATATCACAGGAGCCATGTCAGCAGCTTTTTTGCAATGAGGCCCAGGCCTTATATTGCTAAAAAGATTCTCACACTGTCTTTATCAGGCCTGTGCACAAAAATGAGAAAAAAATGATCAATGACCTGAATGGATAAACATGTAAATCAAGAAGAACAGGTGTTCTTTGGTTAAAATCATATTAACAAAAACCGGCAATATTTGAAGGCCATAAACTTATTGCATAGAGAAAAACTATGTAGCTCAATAGAAACAGGGCCTAGGAAAACAGAAATAAGCAGAGGCTACTACAAATCTACTCCTGACATTCAGAGCAAGAACAGCAAAGTCCTTTTGCAGGTAGAGTGGAAAAATATTAATAGGTGAACTGTGGGAAACAATCTGTCCCTGACAGAGGGGTACCATGGATGTACTCAGCATTTTTTTCCCTACATAGTGACTTTGATAAGTATACAAGGAAGAGATTAAGGATGAATTACCTTTGTATTCAAATGGTACTTAGCCTAATGATAAAGGATTACTTTTTTTTTTTTTTTTTGGCAACTGATGCCCAAACATATTCTGGGTCATTACTTTTCCTTTTCTGAAAAGTCTGGAAACATACTACATTACCATGTGTGTTCATAACATACATACCGAATTTAGAGTAAAATTTCAATCTATTGGAAGATTTCTTGTATCAGTAAGGCATTTTCAGAAACTTGAAGAAAATCTCCTGCAGCTCACACCTGGTTTAATGTGATCCTTGTTTTCCTGGCTGCCTCTTCACTGTTTCATTTTCCCTCTGCTGCCCAAGGCTGTTAGTTTTATCACCTTTCTAGCCAATTGCCCTCTAGTTTGAGTGTCAGGCTTCTGGGACAGCAACCATTCTTTGTTGTACCTCCACACTTTCCAGCACAGGGAAGCCCTGACCTCCAGGTTATCATACTATGGTTAACTCCTAATAAGGATAATCTGACCTGCTGGTACAGAATTGCATGTAATAAAAAGTGATAAACATCTATGTCAAGGAGCAAAATTCATAGCCTTCCTAAAGAAGTTGACAAGGCTATTACCACATCCCTGATTACTAGAAATGCCACAGCTCCTGTGTATTGTTGTCAGCCTGGTTATTGTCAAGAAGACGAGCTATCTACTTTCAAGTATTATGGTACTAATGTTCTGTACCAGGGGTCCCCTAAAAATACTTGGATAACATTTGCTGCTTGCAGACGTCATATGCTATTAGGACACACTGCATGTTGCTTTTCTATCCATCTGACTGTGGCAATGGTCAGACATCCTCCTGAGGAAGGGTCTAAGAGTTATTGGACATCACTGGCATGTTGTCCCTTTGCAACAGGCTCCTTCCAGTGCCCAAGACTCCAGCTATGCCACATGTAACTGCTAGAGTGTGTCTTCCTTTACACAATGTTTATATGCTGTTGGCACAAAAACTGCTAGCCTCTCAGACATTGAAAAGGAGAAGCAAATGGAAGGGAATATAAGAAACACAAACATTATTTAGGCAGTTGTATCAAATACAGAGGTTTTAATGATAAATTCTAAACAATTAGAAAATGTTGGGAAAATGGATAAAAAAAGGCTGGACTCAGAAGAAAAATGTAGATCCATCATGAAATAAAGTTCATGGAAATCGTGGTGGTTTATTACAAAAAATACCATCTGAAGTAAAAATGAAGAATCTGAATCAGAAAGCCAGGTGCTTGGAGCTTCATTGTAAAATCCTCAGCAGTCCCCATAGGGTCCCAAATTCATTGAAGGGACAGCTGTCTATGCAGGAAGTATAGACAAATGGATGGACAAATGGACCACACGATGGAGGGTGCAATCAGATCCTGCAGAGTAAAGACATCAAACAGCCAGAACAGTTAAAGCATTCTCAAGTGACATTCTTTGAGAAAGTAAAAAAACCAAAAAAGATAGTGAAAAACTTTGCCAGATAAGAACATGAATTGTTCTACTTAATTCCATGAAATATTTGAGGATTCAACCTGTAGAAAAGAGAAAAGAAAGTGTGGACAACCTGAAAGAAGCAGAGCTCTGTAAGAGGAAAAAAGACCGAACTCCCCCCTCCACCTCTCTCCCCCCCTCCCCAAACAAACACACAAAGCAATTTTTCTAACTGGGGAGAGAATAAAATCATTTTGCCTTGACCTTTTCCTCACCACTCAGATACAGTAACAATAGAAACAGATACAGATACAATAGAAACTATATATAAACCTTAGATGCTCTTCAGCTGTGCTCAACCAAAGGATATTTATTTTAAGATAGAAAGGCTAGTGGTAAAAGAAGTTGGGGGATATTTTATTTACACAGTGATAAATTAACCTATGGATCTCTATTCTAAGGGTAGCTCTAGGAATGACTAGGATGCAGAGGGATCCAGATGGACTTTTTGACCTCCTTTGTTAAAGCTCCCTCCATGGCATTTGCTGGGCTTTTTCAAAGCTAAAAGGTTGGAGGATACAAAGATTTATTCTCACATTTTGGTCTTGAGGTTAGAGAAGCTTCTGCATTTACGCCCTAGCAATGTTTGCCTCCAGTAAATCTGAAGTATGCTGGGCAGCTGTGGAAGGAGGGAGGAAAACAAAAAAGCCTTGTGTCTGAAACATTTGTGTTTGTGTGCATCCTACCCTGTACAGCTGGTCTGACTCAGCTCTGAGAAGATGCTGTGCAGCTGTTTCTCTGGAGCAATACCTGTGGGCAAACAGCAGCAGAGTCCAACATCTATGTACATCTTCCTGATCTCCAGAGTTCATTTTGTCCCTGCTCTGTCATCTTTAATCATGAAGCATTAGGCTTTTTCTTACTGGATATTCATGTGCATATGTTCAGAACTTACAAGGCCAATCAACCATTGTTCCAGTTTTCCTATTGATGTTTTTCTTGCAAATCAGAGCCCAGGGACTTGCCACAGGTCCAAATCCCATGTTTTCAAAATTGATTACTTCTTTGCTGGGACACTGTTTACTCTACTGCAATTGTCTGAGACTGGGTTCAGCTGGTGCAAACCAACTTCATGTCTTCTGCGAAGCTAAGGCAGGATTTAGCCTGTGTATTGTACAGCTCTGGCAAGTCAAGGCAGATGAGATACCCCCCTTTGGGGCAACTCTGCTGCTGCCTAGAGAAAGAGGCCCTAAGTCCAAAGTGGCAGTAGCAGCATGAAGAAGCTCAGAGAAGGAGGCTCTAGAGACTAAACCATTTCATTCCAGCTCTGATGAGCCCACTCAGCTGTAAAGGCAGGGAATAAAGCAAAACGAAACAAAATAAGCACACATTCTAGTCTGAACATGGGACCACTAAGCAGATAGGCACTGAGATACCACACAAATGGAAATAATTAGGCACTGGAACAGAGTAGTGGAGATATTATTGGAATTATCAAAGGATTTTTTTTGAGGAAAATGGATGAATCTCCAATGCCCTGAGATCTGCTGTTCTTAAGTAAAGCAACAATTCCCACAGAATAGATGGGGCTAACCCTAAGGTAGAGTGGGATAACGGTAAAATATTTCTCATGCTAGAAGTCTCAAAAATGTGTAAGGTAATAAATTTTTAAATGCTTTGAGTGTGAAAAATAAATAATAATTAAAAAAATAGCCTTATGGCAAATGAACCTTGGGACGAAGAGTAGCAGAACTCAATTGGTTCCATGGCAGTAGGCAACAGTCATGACCCCTCTTCAAACTGAAAGCCATATGGCTCAGAAATAAGTGGAAATAAACGTCCAAGTCATTAGGATCTCAGCGGGGCATGCAGCAATCTCAAATCACAAATCCCACGGTTTTACCCAGTGATCTTGTCTACTTCTGGGAAGAAGTAAATCCAATGGCTGTGCAAGGTTGTACATCTTTCACACGCAGCTGTGTGCACACATAGAGTCTATTAATATGACCTTTTAGACCTATTATGAATTCCAGAGCTTTTTATGAAAATTCATATCAAAAGGGAAGCAGGGATGATACACCACAGGTAGGTCATTGCTGTGTGTGAGTGGAGAAGAGCAGTTGGGAACTCTGTCAGGCACACCCGCAGAAAGCCTCTGCCTGTCCCCATCACACATGGCAAGGTGAGAGACAAATAATATAAGCTCCTTTCACCTTTCAAAAGAACCTCGTGATAGCTTCTTTAGCTAGATTATGCCACAGTCTTTGTACTTGTAAGGATTGCTTTTCTAATGAGGCAAGAAAGGTCAAAAGAAATTAGTAGCCAAGATAACAGTTATCAGCCTGATATAAATAAAGCGGCTTATAACGTTTGCAGTACGCCACAATCTGCAACAGATAAAGGAATCTAAAGCCAAAGGAGGGTTTAAAAGGAAGCTGATATTGGGAATATCTACACTCTAAATTCTGTTTTTAAGCAGATGACTGGGACAGAGTTGCTGTTTATAGTTGTTGCTACTGAAGCCAGTGCCACCACTGAAGCTTAAAGACACCACTCACCCATCATGGCTCAGCCTCTCCCATTTGACAGCTCAGATGTGGTCCACAAACCTACACACATGTCCTCATACAACAAGGACCATGTTATAATCCCGTAAGTGATACCACAGTGCCAGTAACCACTAGGTAAGAGGTACACTATAAAGAACCCCCTTGACTGCACTGTTGCTTTCCTGTTCTTCCCAGGATGCTGCTTCATCTTTTTTCCTTTTATTTTAGTCCTGAGCTTTAGGATCATTAAATGTTTCCAGTGATCACAAGATGCCTTTTTTTTTTTTTAAACAGAAGATTTATTTGCAACGGTAATGTGAGATACAGTAGAATACAAGTGGGAACCAGATACTAATGTATTATTTTATAGTGTATTTTTCAGTAGATTATTGCAAATGTTACATACGGAAACTTTAAGTCCTATAACATTAGTTCTGATATCACGGTGACTAAGCACTTCAATAATAAAAAGTCTTGTGGAAAAATCCATATACATAGTTTGCTTTACCTCATTTGTCCCAAATTACAGACTGTGACAGTATGATATAGATCATGTAAGTGGATAACAAATAGTTCAGTCTATATTTGCATCTTGTCTATTTAGTAAGTCCTTGAGAAACTCAGTTACACACAGGCTGATTTGAGATACAAAAAATTGTGCATGGTGTTTTCATCTCTCACCTTGGAAAGAAAGGTTCACAATGTAAACTCTCACATATTTTATTTAGATTAAAAATATTGGATGGTGTATAATATCCTGAATGTGTCACACAGACTGCAGATAAATTGTTGCAGAGCACAGCAGCAACTGCTCTGCTACCAAGCACTAGAAATGTGGAAATCTGAAGGCCATCTAGCTTTCTAAGCAGATACTATGGCAATTAATAATAATCAGAAATAAAACATATTTTGAAAAGCTCATATGCAAATACACGTGACAAGCCTAAATACTGCATGAGATAAGTCTCGCTCCTGCTTCCACTGAATGAATGAAAGATACAGCTCCCAAATACTTCAACAGGAGAAGAGTTATGATGACAACTCAAATGCTGCAGGGTTTCTTTTTTTCCTGAGAATAGTTATAATTTGGCTGATGAACGCTGAGGAGTTCATGCAACCCAAAAGGTATTTGTGTGCCTCAATGCAACCACCCTTAGCTTCCATCCTTTCTTTTCTGAAATCCAGTGATTAAATCTTTTGAATGTGTTTGTTAAAGTGCAAATATAGCATTGGAAACAATTGTGCTATTATGCAGGAGTGTTGGTTTTTTTAGGACCCCAGAATGATGATGTGCCTGGCAGACTTCCTGTGATATCCATCCGCCATCATAAAAAAGATACCTTTACTATTTCTCACCCCAACCAAGAAATACTTTAGGAGGTCACCAAGTTATGCTTTGACATACAATTTAGAACTGAAGGTCCTTAGAACATAAATCTCACCCAAACAGTATTAAAGTACATATTTTAAAATCACATTAAAGCAAAATTATTTCCAATCCATAAAAAGGTCACGCTAGTCTATATTTTAACCAAATGTGACGATTGTACAGTGATGATTCCACTGCAAAACAACAAAGAAAAGCACATATGCTTGCAGGTCAAAGCTAAATCAAGTCCTAAGGGATACTAAAGCGTGATGTTCCCTTACATGAATGGTGATCTCCTGCGGTGGGGCAGAACCATCTGTGATGACAGCCACTCCTGAAGATTTACTTTAGGGTGGGTCATAAACCTCAAGTTGAACACATCTCCTTCCAGAATTAAGTATCTTGCTGAAAGACTCTCATTTTGGAAACACACTGAAGCACATGAAATAAGCCATCGGGCCCCAAAAAAGCTTAGGATCATTTCCTCTGCAGTCAATGACAAACTCCTCTATGAGTCTTGTTCTGTGGGAGCAGGAGCAGACCTATCATATCTTGCTTTCCTACTCATGTCCAATGGCATGGCAACATCCTTTACTGCCTAGTGGTCTCTATTTTAGCTTCCCTTCTTTTTCCTAATCTTCCCAGAAGCCTCAGTATCTTATCTCCAATACTCTCTGAGCAAGGAGTTCTCCTGGGACTGGTTCTGAGTGTTCATCACACTTCATTAAATACAGACTGTTTAAAGAACAAAAAATCCTCCTAACTGAGGTGGCTGGTGCCATGCTCACGTTACGCTCACCTTGGCGGGAGAATCAGGCTGGGTGAGGAAAATACGCATCAAGCCATTTGTATAAAGGACCCTTAAGCACAAAACAAATCACAGTTTCTTATTTAAATAACACAGTACCATGCAAAATTCACAAATCAAGAGCTTCTAAGGAGTGTCTTGAAATACAAAAATGCAAACCTTTGCTTAAAAATCCACCAGTGCTATATGTATTACTCTTTATTTTACCTGTTTAAGCCATGCAAAAGGTTTAATCAAAGTGTCCCTTTAACAAATACAGCATTTGAAGGAAAAAAAGAAACAAAAGAACAAAGAAAAAAAAAAAACGAACAAAAGCTGAGACAAAAAAAAAAACCACAACCAAAACAAAACACCAAACCCACAAGTTTTGATCTTCCCATTGAATCTATTTAGCATGGTATTACTCATCTGAGCAGAGGTACACAGGGTTCTAAACCCACCTGTGTTGCCCTTCCCCAGGGGACTGAGTCCTTGCTGTGGGAAGGAGCTCTTATCTGTGATTTGACATTGTCCCATTGTCCATGCTCATGCCCTTGAACCGTGATGCTGCCACTAAGGGGCACAGCTAAGGACAAATATCAGCTGTTCTGCTAGTCTCGACAGGCAACTGCTACTGTGATGCTGCAACAGGTATGTGATGAGGAGCCTGCCTGGCAGGAGGGCTCACGCATGGGGAGCGGGGCTGTCCTTGGGTCACCCAAGGAATCTCCGTCCTGCACCCGCCTGTGCCACATGCAGTGCCTGGGGCGGGGCGGTGCAGGGGAGAGATCGTGGTCCAGCTGCAAAGGCATGGAGGACTCATGAATCTCACGCTCAATGCAGGAAGCTTGTGCCGTGCTCTAGCAGGGTTTATGACAAGAAAAGCGTGAAACTAGGAAAATGAGTACGGCAGGACACGCTGGGAGTTGGGATAGTAAAATTGCCTTTGGATCATAGTGCACAGATTTGAGTGTAGCAGTGGTTTATTATCTCATTAGAAACATCTAATTCCCTGTAATAAAGATTGCATGTAGAGTATGTCAAAGAGCAGACAAGGCTATTACAGCCCACAGCCAGGACTAATGCTTTTTTCCCCTCTTATTGCTAAATAGGCAGGAGTAGCTTTTCAATTTCAAAATAAAAACTATACAATTACAGTAATAATACCATGCTCCTGACTGCTCTGCAGCTGCATATTGTAAAACTCAAAGCCACTGATCAGAAACAAAAGCAGTAAGTCAGTAACAGCTTTACAGAAATGTTCTGCTGGGGTGATTATGTCTGTCAAAATACTTATATAAGGGAAAGACTGATCACTGAACATATTTCATGTTCCTTTCCCCCTAAAAAACCCTGCAAGTGCTTGCATCTTTTCCTAACAACAGATAAAGAAACCTTTGCCAGAGGTGTAATTAAGACCATATGAACAGTGGAACAAGCATGAATCCCGTTCAAATAGTTAGGCATCAGTTACAACAAAAAAGCAAGAAGCAGTCATATTTTTCTCATCCATTATTAAAAAAAATATTTCCCAATCAGTGTTTCAATACAGTTAAAAGTTAAAAACCCTCTACTTTTCTAATAAATTAAAAAACCCATATCTCCAACCATCTTGTAAGAAAGTAGGTAAGTAATTTAAACTCTTAGTTTACATAAATTAGCACAGAAATGTGTATTTGAACAAGTGCACTGAAAACAGATATGCCTTTTCTTCTGATATCTTTTATTTGAGTTATTAAGTAACAGGAAAGCCTTTATATTCTTTGCATGACCTTGAGAGTCTGCTTACACTAAATGGTCAATAGTCAAACCCCAGGAGAATGTTTCACCAGATAGACAATGACAAGAGGGAGCATGAAGTACAGTCAAATGCTTTGCAGCCTTATTACAGTAGACTTCAACATTCAATTTCAGCGTATTTACTCCCGGGAAGGGATGAAGGTAATATATTTATACTGCAAATCACAGGAGTGAAGTGTGATGGGTTGATAGAATTTTTATTTTTTTTTTTAAACCTATTAAAGTATCATTTTTTCAGAGGTAGTTTGCAAGGCAATAGTGATGTACGTGAATAGAAACAATACTCCTTTGCTTGACTGCAGATAAAACTCTTAAATACTGTTGGTGCTGTCCCTGAACCTCGCAGAGAACGCTTAATGGATAAGATGTTCTAATCAGAGCTGACAACAGCCAATTAAGTGTCAGAAGAACAATCTGATAAGTAGGTCTTTATGTCTATAGGCATTTCCTGGTATGTCTTAACTGTCAATCTGAATGTTAAACATCTCCATCTTTCTCATTATTGACTGATTTATTAAAGGAGAATGCTTTCATCTCTCTTTTTTTTTTTTTTTTCTTTGATTTTGGGGTTGCTCCAGAAAGAAGGAAAGGAAAATACTAGGAACAACTCCTAATTTGGAAAAATAGATGGAGATGGAGAATCATAATTATAGAAAAAGCCTAATCTTCCAACTGAGCAGGTGTATGGTTTGGTGACATCTCTACCATGCAGCTGCCCACACCGTACCTTTTAAGAAATGGTAGACGCTCAGTCTAGAGGAGATCTGTTTCTTTAATAGGTGGAAGGATATCTGTGGACATGGTAGCAGGCTGCTCTCTGCTTTCAGTGCTTCTTGCTAGTCATACAGAAGACAACACCTCGCTGGATGGATCTCTTCCCTTCTTGTCCTCACCCCTGTCGATATCAATGACATGAACTATGCCAGGCTTCAGGATCAGGTCATCGGTCTCTACGTGGCTCCTGTTATCATCCACTTCGATGTACTTCCCTTTGGACGGCTGGGTAGCCTTACTGAAGACATCTTTAAAACGGCGCTTGAGTTCAACATCTGGGCAATAGACATACTCATAAAGAGCACCAGCAAGGACTGCTCCTATTATTGGTCCCACCCAATATACCTGCAAAAAAGAGGTGGAAAAAGAGATCAGCTTTAAGCTCTAGAGCAAATAAAGAAGCCAGGGTATCATCAGAGATAAGCACGTTAGGGTTAACACACTTCACCCAGAAAACTTTCTGACCCAATCGTTCAAACTAACTCTGCTTTCCAAGCAGGTCACATAGTTCCCTGGCTTTCATGAATTGGGATGAAATCTGCCATCATACCAGTTTACGTGGCAGAAAAGTGTAACTACCATGGGTTTCACAGATGGTGACCTGGAGCTCAGCAACTGACTGCTCTAAAATCCCATATGAAACTGGTCATAAAGCAGTCTTTAGGCAGTTAATGGCATTAGTCCTAGGTCACCTTTTTGTTTTTCCAAGAGGCCTTCTCTAAATTTTAATTACTTATTGTCAGCTGTAGATAGCATGTATGGACTGTTTGCAAGATGACACACAGAATAAACATCAATGCAGAAAACTGATTTTCCTCCTGCATTTTCAACCAAGGTGACAATGAACTTTCAAGGAAACAAAACCTTTTCTAGTGTATACACAAACAGTTCTACTTCAGTATTTCAGGCTCACATTTGCAAAATAATTCAAATTTGGCTTCTGATCCTGCAGAATCCAACAGGCAGTCAGCTACCTGATTATCTAATTTGAATAAGCAAATACAGCTGACAGACACAACTTTGTAGGGCACCCATCTATTTCAGCATGACAGGCAGCACCTCTGTAACATCAGTAGGTGCAGAAGCCCACAGGCTCCCATCAATGACACGCCAAAGTCACTGCACTGGAGGAGGAGAAAAGGCCATCTTTCCAAGTGACCGGGACAGCAGCTAAGCTTTTCCTACAAGTTTCTCCATGGTACATTTGTTTATTGTTTACAGCTTTAGTTATAAATTACAGGCTCCCTCAGAGTATGGATAATTAATCTTGTGAAAAACTACAGCAGTTCTTCGTATGAAGAAGCTATTCACTGATAACTGGGTAAATCTGCCTCAATAGGATAACTCTTGGGAACAAAGTTACACATGGTATCGTGTTTGCAGAATTGGAGCCTTAGGGCCTGAAGACAATGCTATTTCTGTTATTAGCTGCAGTGGGAGCAATGTGGGCTTCATACTTTAAAAATCAAGAAAATCCTTATATGCACTGTTATATGCAGCTCTTACAGTAAGCATTGAAAGCATCCCTAGAAGTGCTTTCCCTGCCTTTAATTAGGTGAGACTGAGCTGCAATCCATCTCTCCCTTATAAAATGTGAATTGGTTTTTAATAAGTTTAATAGTGGGATGCTATAGAAAATGACTGCATCATTCACAATCTGTTTATCAAATTGTTTTCTGCACAAATACTCCTAGTTAAGCTGATGCTTTCAAATTGAAGCAGGTAACATCTGGTCTGGTCTGCAAAGACCAGACTGCAACCCCTTCATCTCTCACTGCGGGCGTTTGCCGAGGCAGGTTCTCCCCCGGGAACCAGATCACAGAGGGTCCCTGCTCTCATTTCATACATCTGCCCCAATTTGCCGCAGAACCAGGTGAAACGTGAGGCTGACAGAATTACTTCCATAACTCCTCACCAGAGCGACCGGGGGGTTTGCAATCTGCCTGGGAGGAATTTTTTTTTCTTTCTAGCAGTTCAATTCTTTCAGTCTCACTGGATTGCTCTTTTTGTTTTGAACTTTTTGTAGGATTTCCTTTCTACCCCAGCTACTACCTCCGCAAAACGGCCCCTGGACAGCAAGATGCTATTCCAGCGTGCTGTGTACTGCACCACAGTCCCGGGCAAGGAGCTTAATTATACCAAAGCCTGTGGCAGGTCAGTACCTGTCTCCCTCAGTGATGGTCTCTGTGGGACCAACTGGGATAGATAACTAAAAGCAAATGATGTATGAAAAATCCTGATAGGTGTTTGTCGCTATGGTGAAGGAAGCATGAAAGCAGAGTTACCCATTGGTTTTCCCATCTCCCCATGATGACGGCAGGTCCAAATGATCGAGCAGGGTTCATACTGGCACCAGTGTAGTTAATCTAAAGCAGAGGCAAAATGTTACCTGTTATTAAAGTCTTGAAGGTAGTTATTCAGTTTCTGCTGGTACTTGTACTTTTTTTTTTGGCTTTGCATGGCTTCTAATCTTGACAGCAAGTACTATCAGTCTCCTGAGTCTTATCACAAAATTAACAAAGTCATCACATAAACAGGAAGAAAAGCTCTGATGCAACAGCCTACCCAAGGGGACCCTCCTGCTACTCCAAAGGGTTTTGGTGTGGATCCATAAAGAATATAGCAGCTATATAGCTATGGCAGCCATAAAGGCCACAGAAGTTTCCATTTACTTCTGAAGTAGTCATAAAGGGACAAGGGGTCTATTTGTTGAAGAGAAGCCATTAACTTACAGCGAATAAATGTCCAATTGCAACAGAAAATCCAATTGCTAAAGCTACTGAACCAGTGACATCGCTTCGTTTTGAATCACAGCTGGCAAAAATAGTAAAAACCAGCTGGAATGTAATTATCAACTCCACCAGGAGTCCATGGCCAGCGGAAAGATCCCCATGTACCTGGAAGAAGGGAAAGAAACACTGGAGATGAAGCAAAGGTGATTTTGTAAATCAGAAAGCCACTGCATGCATTAATTGTATTTCAATGAAAGGCATTTCTAAATGGTACACAGTGAAAGTACACAACAATGAACTCTTAGAGGTACAGATTTCCCCCCCCCAAAAAACCTTTTTCTCCCTTTTTTTTTTTCTAATTAAACTTTTAATTCTTTTTTATTTTTATTTTGAGAGCCATGGAAAACTACTACTGGACTGAGAACAGAAGGCTGAACAGTAACACCCAACAAGAACTTCAAAGTTAGACTGCAGAAGAATAGTTTATTTTTACACAGGGATTTGCAAATGCTGCACTTCACCATTTTTTTCCTTGGGAGCACTGTAATTTACTATTCAATTATAAATTCATTAATTAGCCCTGACTTAATTAATTTAAATTTCAATTAAAAATTAAGCAGTGTGCGGCTCAAGTGCATTTTTAATAAGTCCTGCAACAGGGCTAACTGATGGCATTCCTTATTAGTTTAGAACAAAGCTAAAATCTAAGCCACAATCTATTTCAAAAGTATGTCATTTTAAATTGATGTTTTTCAATCCCCATCATAATGGCATAGAATTAATTTCACCCTCCCCAGCCCATAGAAAAAATGGCAATTCACGCATATATTATTTAAATTGTATATGTAAATTAACATTACCTGCTGTCATCAGATTTGGGGAAGTTCTAGGAAAGAGAACTTCTATTAAAAGAACAGCCATAGATATTATACTGCATAAACCCATCCTAAGGAGAGCTTTAAGCCCTGTCTAGATGTTGTAAATAAACCAGCAAGCTCTTAAAATCTCTACTTGAGCTCTCTTTATTCTACACAACACTGATTATATTTTCTTAGGTGCTAAGCCAGACTAGTTCAAGAGCCGGAGGAGAATTGATTACCGCAGTGACTCCCAGGCCTCCCACCACGCTTGGTGGTGTGACAAGGTAAAGGATGCCTGCACCCACGATGGCTCCCAGGCACTGGGCAAGAATGTAGAAGACGGACTTGGCGAGGCTGATCTTCCTCGTGCAGACCATTGCCACGGTCACAGCGGGGTTAATGTGGCCTCCGCTGATGTGTCCAAAGCACTGCACCATGGTTGCAATGCTGAGTCCAAAGCAGAGGGAGATGAGGACCATGTCTACAGGCAGGGGCTTCTCTGCTCCACCCCAGTTGATCGTGGAGCCAAGGCTGAGGAGAACGAAAATGAGCATGGCCAAAAATTCTGCTGAAACGGCTTTCCAGAAGGGCTGTGTCCAGACTCCTTTAAATGCCACCATGATGCTCTCAAACTTACACAGACGTCCACACTTACTGAAAAGGAAAACAAAGCTTCATCAGAAGTCACCAAATAAACCTTATGCTCTCTTGTTAGCAGGTTGCTACCCAGCAGATGTTGGAGAGAAGGTGGCAATGCTGAGTATCCTTGAGCTGGGACAACCACAGACTGCACTCTCAGAGTAGACTGCCTTTAAAACATAACCAGTGTTTGAGTGTCTGCAGGACACAGGGTAATTAATCACCCTTTGAGAGAAGTCTGTCTGTACAGCTTCAGTTCACAAAAAAGCAAACTCTGTATCTTTTGAAATCAGGGAGGCTGACCTCTGCCTGACTTAAAGTGTCTACAGCCCTACCACTTCCAGTGGCCTGTTGACCATCACACTCATTAAACCAGTAGGTATCCTCTTTTTTTAAGTAAATCTCTACTTCTCACAAAGCAGGTACGATCATTCAATAAAAACCCAGCATCTTAGTCAAACCCTAGTGGTTTTGACAACAGTGTAGTATTGGGATGTTGTCCTGGGAGCTGTAAGAGGAAGTCCATTTGTTTCAACACTCTCACAGACCAATATTTCAATTTATATTTATGCAAAGAGCAGTTGCTTCAATATGGACGTAGAATAAAAATTGAATTCAGCCACGAGAACAGATGCAATCCTAAATTCTGACCTTTAAATCAATCACACAATCAATAAAGTGCTTTCTTTTGGGCTAAGAGTGCTGAGCAAGCTGTGAAATAGAGATATTTTCTGTATGTGTGGTGTGTAGAACTTGTGTGGCAAAGAAAGAAGTGTCTTGATTTTCCTCTCTGTCTGGAGATGCTGTTTATTAGTCTACACTGCTTTCCTGATGAGTTACAATTTTGCTAGATGTTCAGATACCTATGAAAGTGGGTCACCAAAGAAAAGTTATTTGTAGTATTAATAAATTAGGAGAATAAGCCAAAAGGGAAGCATTTTAATGAGTTTCTAAGGAATGCTAACAAGATTCTTCTCTAAAAACAAAAGCAAAAAACCTCCAACCCTTCCAAAAAGTAGAAAACAAAAGAAAGAATATTCAGCTGCTACATTTGGGAACAGAATTTCAAGTGGAAGATAGATGAATTTATGCTCAGTTATCTAAGGTAACTGAGCTACAATGCATATTTAATACCACTTACATCAGAAAGAAGCATAAAAGGCATGTCTGCCCTTTTCAAGTTATTGCAAGAGGAATGGCCCATGAATTTCTTAACAGTTGCAATGAGTTAGGGAAAGGCAATTTAATCCTGTGACTGGAGCAAATAATTTGTTTCCCTGTCTCATTTCTCATGTAATTTACTGTGCATTTTGGATAGGTCATTTGAACTCTCCCTCAGTTCTCTGGACTCTCAGATGAGACCAAGAATTACATTATCTCCTGCAAATGGCTGTTTTAAAGTGCTTGCAAAGTCATCTGAGAAACTTGAGCTGGACTTGCTCTGCTAGAGAAGAATTGAAGAGAGAAGCTCAAAAGAAAATAAAAGTCATCCCCAAAATCTTCTGATTTTGGGTCAAACTCAAGACAAACGGAAAGATGTTTTTTTAAGGTCTCGTATTAACAGTCAGTTAATGACCAACTATCTAGACTAGACCTTCTATTCAAAATGGCTCCAAAATCATTGCCTCCCCCAATGCTGAAGCTCATAGGTATTTGGTTGTCCTTACCTTTGAACCCTATGCCCAGATTCTTACTGAAACCTGAAGTCTTACCATTGACACCCTTACTACTTCCTCACTAAAAATTTATTTTAGTGGCCTGAGCAAGACACAGGTGCTATATTCATACTCATGAGCTCAAAAGCTCATTTTCCCAGGGCATGTCCCAGGTGAACATTTCATACAGTGATGAAGCATATCCTGAAACCCATGGAAAAGAAACCTGGATGCGCAGACAAGGGAAACAGCACTCATCTACCCTTAAACCACCAGCCCAGTTGGGATGTAACCTGGGTTTCCCCAAGCTTTTGCTTGCTAAACAAAAGGCAAGCCCTGGTGTTACATTTGGGACTTGGGCAAGATTTCCAACCACCAAGGGCACTATGGGGGTATGTAGGTTTTTGGAGCATGGGAGAGAGGGATATGACGACTCCCGACTTCTTTGTCCAACTGTGCCTGACCACCTCTTTCTGTACACAGAAAATAGTGAGATCTGCAAATTAATTACACTCCTTCATCCTGTAGAATTGGACAGAAAAGTGTGTCTGTATTTGGTATTAAAATAGTGCAGTTAGCTTCCTTCTAGTTGTGGAACATCTTGGATGAACATAGTAAGAGTGCGTGTGTGCACAAATGTATGCCAGAGAAGATCCCGAAGATCACACCTACTGAACTGCTGATGGGCCTGTCTAGAAGGAGGCTACCACTTAAGAATGGCAGATCTCATACTGCTACTCCAACTGAGACCATGTGCAATTAATTAGATCAATATAATTTACAGCCCTGAAGATGCAAAAAGGCTGCATGCAAGCCAAAAGCATCACAACTCAAACACAAAAGCTTGCTCATCAACATAAAGTTTCTGTTCTTCTAAAACAACATTCTACACAGGGGAAAAAAAAAATCAAGATGGCAGAACTACCCTGTCAGCCATACTTTGATAGTTAATAATCTAAACATCTATTTTTAATGCACACAAGTTTTTCTGAAGCAGGCTGTTTTTCTATGATTTCAACACCCAGCAAAATGCCCAGCTGTCACAGCCAAATTTTTCTTTCCAACTGCACACCTTTCCTCCTCACAGCAAAAAACCCTACAAGTGTTAATAAACCTTAATACTGTGTTTGAGCCCCAAGACCAAGCTCTCACTTAAATCCAAAGGCTATCAGCAACTTAGAAAACAGCACCATCTCCAACATCCACTATTCTTTCAGCATGCAGTTAATTTAAAGGCTTGAGATGAGACAGAGAGTGAGTGATGGCTGTGCCAGGTCTGAAACCAAGAAGGGACGTTCCAGCAGCTAAAAGTTGCCATCAAAGTTGCAAAACAATTTTCTGCAGTAGTTGTTCATGCTTGCCTTAGGTAAATACAGAATGCAACAGAACGATACTTTCATGTTATGGTCACACATTAATTTTGTGTGTGGCCACACTTGAAATTCTCTGGTCTGGACTACAAGATGACACAGTGGACTGCATCTGATAGGATGCAAGGTGGGTTTTTACAGGTCACGTTGCTGTCAGGGCTGCAGGCGTGATTATAGCTTCAAAGCCGTAACATTATCAACAATAACAAAGGCTTCAGTACAAAAGTCAATCGGTATCTTAAAAACTCTTCCTTTTCTAACTAATAGCACTTCAAGGAGCAGAGCAAACAGCCTGGACGTGGGCTCGCAGCCAGCCACTCCACACGACACCACTGTCACACAGGAGTTCTGTGCGTGCAGCAGCTATTTCCAGTGGCATCTCCACGGCAGACTCAGCTACTCCCCAACCTGTGCTGGCACAGCTGGCGGTAGCTCAAATGGACATTGGGCACCTGCTCCCCAGTTTTGGGGGAGGAGGGGGACAGGCTACTGTTGCAAAACAAATGCACTATCGCAGGGCTCGCTTATAACCACATTGCCTCATTTCCCAGTACAATGTTGAATGAGCAACTGCCATGGATATCTACAGGAGGTGGGAAGGAGAGGCTTGGGAGCCCAGTACCACAACTTTTTGGCTGTGCAGGAGCTGGGCTTTCTGCATACACCTCTCTCCATCGCAGGACCACAAGTGGCAAATAAAACAAAGTTTTAGGGTGCAGGAAAGGAAAAGGGTTTGCAACCCTTCGCCCCCCTTCGCGCCTCCAGTGTTAAAACCCAAGGATGACTGAAAGGCTCCGGTAGTCCCTTTGGCGAGAGGGACCCTGCCGCCCTGCGAGCCATCCCTCGGGTGCAAAACGCCGGGGAAAGGCAGCACCCCCGAGCCCCCCACAGGCACAGCGAGGGTAGCCCAGCTGCGCGCCCCTCCCGGGCCGGACAACGCGGAGGAGTGTTTCCCGCGGGCGCGGAGAAGGGGCGCCCCTCCCGTAACCGCGCACTACCCCCCCAATAAAGTCATCTTCGCTTTGGGGTGGGCCTCCCTCTTCCTTCCCTCCCTCTTTCCGCGCCCCGCGGAGGGCCGCGCACTCACCCGCGGCGCGGAGCGGCCGCTCCGTCGCTCATGCCTGCCCGGCGGGCGCGGAGCCGCGGCGGGGCGGGCGAGCGGCGCTCGGCGGGGTGGGTTCGGGGAGGGTGGTGGTGGTGGCACAGCTCCCAACCATGCGACTAGCCAGCCCCGCGGTCCCCTACCTGCTGGTCCGTGCGGGCGAAGGGTACTTGAGAGCCAGGGCACCGGCTGCGGGTCATTTGCGATCATGTGAATATGCAGATTAATTCAGGGGGATTCGCGGCTGCTTGTTAAATGAAGCAGCCCGGGGCCGAAGAGAGCCCACTGTGCTTCTACAGAGGGGGCTGCACAGCGTGGGGAAGAGTTTCTCAGTTTCTTCTCTGCCGCACGCTGTATCAAAGGGGAAAAAAAAAAAAAAAAAGAGTCTAAGCAACTCTCCAGCCAGGGAGCTTTATCCATCTAAAATGCCTATTATGACTCTACTGGTTGCAAAAGTGTTTAATTTGTTGGAAGTTGCTAAATTCAACAAAGTTTTGCCCGGTGTGGAAAGGCAACAGAGGCCACTGAAAAGAAGTGTTGAAATTAGACCATGGTGCTGTTGAGGAAGTTCAGATGGTCCTCACCTTGAGAAGAACCTACTGAATCTACAGCATGAAAACAATCCTGTGAAAATCCTATCCTGCTTCGGCAGGGGAGTTGGACTAGATGATCGTTATGGTCCCTTCCAACTCTAAAAAATTCAGTGAAAAAAACCAGCCCTTTATGTAATAAGGAAAAAAATCAAAGTCACCTGAGTTGCCAGGCTCAATTATTTTGTTAGAGAATGCATCAGTCACTTGAAGGAGGCAGGGATGAAAATGGAGCAATGTATCTAGAAAATCTGCTGTGTTTTTTTTTTTTTTTCCCCCAGTGGCTTAGACCTTTGCATGCAGTAAGAATCTGTGCATGTTATACACAAAACATTTTAAAGGCCATGTTGTTCAAGTGTTAAAACAGGTTAAAATAACACATACAGAGAATCTACATCTACTACCGTGCACTCACGCCTCAAGAGAGAAAGAATCAAAATTTGGCATGATGATCAGCCAGCCTGTACTGGATACACTGTACCAGATAATCTTTCTGAACATTAGAAATCAGTGCAAGAGCTGAAGGTCTTATTTGGGCATGCAAACCATGGACAGAAAGTCCCCTCTTAGCTTCTGCTAGGAGATTGTAGGTAATAATTTACACCAGTGAAAAGCAAGTATAATGTATAACACTATCAATTCAGGATGCCCTGGACAAATTTGTACACACAGCAATCAAACAAGCCATGCCCCATGTGTTAAATACCTACTGATCACAGTTTATGGCAAATGCAAGGTGACCATAAAGTACAAATGTAGGTGTTTCTCTCACATTTGCCTGCTTTTCCCCTAAAGCCATGTCATAAAGGATACCAAGAGACGTTCACAATTCAACGGCAAAAGAAAAACAGGATGTTTGCCTTGTTTTCGAGCTTTGCTTCATTTGCTTATGTCTTGAGCTTAGTCAAGAGGGGGTGCAGTCACTATCACACAGCTCTGTGCTTTCATTTGGTGCATTTGGTTTTTCAATCTATGCCCTTCACAACCTGCTACAGTGATTCCAGAAACTTCAGGTCCTAACGCTGTCTTACTGACACGTAAGCCCATCGTATACTTCATAGACCCACAGACCAGCTTTTTCTGTCAAGGCTGCTGGAGGAGTTCCCCACAGTGAAAGGATTTCAGTTAGGATGTTCCTCTGCATAAGGTTTGTTTACCCCTATTCTCTTCTTTCCCTCTGCCAGGAATTTACTTTACAAAAAAGGTCCTTTTTAGTGCTCTGTTTCAAACACCTGTGGCTGCCCTTGATGTGGCTTGAACTTGCCACATCTTTTCCCACCTGCATTTAGTGAAGTCATTATCTGATTATTTCAGCCTGTTACACCGTGGCTACTTCTGTCATACAAATCCTTTTCTCTTTTATTCCAAAAGCTACAAAAGGCACCCTTACAAACCTGAAATTTCTTTCCAGTATTGAAGCTGGCTGTTTCAAATCAGGGCTGAGTTTGCTTTCAGAGCTTTGCCCTGACAACACACTTGTTCTTTGGCACCTTGTGGACCCTGCTCCTGCAGCCCGTTTGTTTGTTCACAAACAAAATTCACTTAGCAAAACCTATAATTGCTTTTGCTTTTATTGCAGATAGCATATATCAGCTCTTTTTGATCTGCAGAGCAGATCACTGCCACATGGAGAAGCCAGAACATTAATAGCTTCTGTCACTGCTACCGTTCTTATTACGATAGATCTTCTGGAGGATTAGACAAAGATTGTGGCCACATAAACAGAGAAAGGCAATGCTTCGGGCACAAACCTGGAGCAAACTGCACTGTGCCAGCTCTGATCAAACAAACAGAGTATGTTCTGTTGAAAGCACAGAAGGCAAGGAAGACATCCCCTGAGATGGCACTGAAAAACGAAGGAAAGCTGCCCCAGTTTGTCCAGGGATAAATTTGTCAATGTTGGGAGTTGGGATCACCTAGGTTCTTTTTTTTTAATTTTTTTTTTTTCTTATATATTTTCATCTTTATAAAACCTGGGTTAACTCATTTTGGGCTTCTGCCCAAGGATGAAATATTCCTGCTGCTGCTGTGCTCACCACAGTTAAGGAAATAACTTACAAGAGAATATATATGAAAAATTTAAAAATGGTATTAAAGCTAAATTCATGTCGGGGGGTGTGTGTGGAATGTGCAGTAGAATCTCACTGTGTTTCTGCTTCTCCTTCACCGAACATTAAATCTAAGTCTCTACAGTCATTTTTAGGGCATCATGAATTAAAGATTTCCTTAGGAGCGTAAGCCATGGTGAGAAGATGCTGCAACACGTAAGACACATCCCTGTTCTGAACAAGGGCTTCCCAGACAGTTGAAGCATGCTGGATCTGGGATTTGGGTTTGGTCTGTTATGGAGGAGAGGGCACACTGCCAATGTCGGAGAGGAATGTGCAAACAGCTAATTCCAGCTAAAACAATATGAGGGAGAGAGGCAGAAAAACTCCCAGCACTGGATTCTGTCACCTCACTGAATAGCAGTATGGGAAGAGTCCCTTCGCTCCTATGGTGAGTCTGGTGGGTAGCCATCCTGGGCAACTCTGTCAGACTGTGGGGTTTGTCAGACAAGACTGAAGAAGAAAAATGAAAGACCAAAATCCAAGAAAAGGACATAATTTAGATTCACCAGGTGTTTTCTCAGTGCCTTAGTCCTTCTCTGCTTGTACCCAGCAGTTCTGGACTGTTCTCCTTTACGTTGCTGCTGTTAAGCTCCTCAGCTCGCTCGGCTCCTCTCTCAGCACCAATTCAGGCTTTCAGTTTCCAAAAGCAACGAGGCTTACATGCATGTGCTCTCTCTCTTCCCTTCTTTTTCTCTAGGTGTTCCTGCCTTTTCCACCAGATCTTGAACCCACCAGCCAGTTTCAGCTACAGCTGATAGAGGATGAGAAACCAAAAGTTATTTAGGCTCCTGCCAGCTCCATGTCTGTGAGTGGCTGCAGGTAAGCACAGCGAAAGGGACGCTTGCTGCTGCTGGCAGGAGAGGTTCCAGGAGGATTTTCAGAAGTGCCTGAGTGATGGAAGGACTTAGTTGCTGTTTTCAGAGTAGTGCAGACTCCTAGGAGACTAAATTCCTTTGACCTTCCTTGGCTCCTGTTGACAAGAGCGTTTGAGAGCAGGCTGTAAGCCTTTCAGAAACCATTGGCGCTCGCAGAAACTCTCAGACTTTCTTTTCTGACTGACTGAAAGTTTCATTCTGTTGCCACTAATAAATCCCCCTCCCCTCACCAATTTATGTTTTATAAATTTGGGTTAAGCTTTGTCTACTAAAAGGATCTTACATAAAACACCGCTTACTGAAATGTGATCTTTGCACATTTCTGAAGTTTTAATTTTCCTGTGGTGTAATCTTGTTACTTAGGTCATTCATTTTGTCACGCCTTGGTATCAGCCTGGTCCAGATTTGGCTGCAGGGCTATGTTCTCCTGACATTTAGAGCAAGAATTCCATGGGAAATCAGTCAAGGGTTTTGACATTGCTGCTGGCCAAGCTCCAGCGGGTTTAGTTTTACTCTCCTTCTCTATTTATTGTGGAATCTGTCTGTCCACAAGCTGCACATTGAGTTCCATGCTAGAGAAGGAGAACTGAAAGGGACAAAATGGCCATTCATTTGGGGGATTCATTCAGGCTTTGCAGAAAGGTTTTGCAAGAAGCTGTGCACTTAAATGACTGCTGAGCTTCCATAGCCCTGCTCTATTACCTCCCTCACGAGACAATTTGGATTGAGTGCTTTTTCTTTGCTCTCTCCCCCACCTCAGTAGGCAGCAATTACAGTTGGAAAAGCAAAATTAAGATCTAGGTAGTATAGGAACCACCTGGAGGCTTTTCATCTTTAGAAACAATTTAATTTCAACATGGCATGGACAGACCCTTTGCTGGGAATATGGAAAAAAAAGGCCTTTTTCTCCCCTCCTGGCACAAACTGCCACAGCTCCTGTTGCAAAAAGCTGCATCAGTGGCAGAGATAGCCAGGACTTGATGAACTGAGGAAGAGGAGCAGGAAAGCAGCCCTGGGCACTCATGGAGGCTACAGGAGAGTCAGGGGAAAAATCCCAGGTCAACTGGAAACGGGTGAGAGAAGTAGTTCTCTTGTGGAGGGGGTCAATGGCATGCAGCAGCACAGGGCAGGGTGCAGGAGGGTCTGCATGTACCAGGAGAGAGAAGCAGCCCAATGTGCTGGTGGTCAGTGTGCTGAGGGTTGTGTAGTCTTAGCCAGTGGGGCCAAAGAGATTTGTCTGACTTTGGTGGGTGCGACAGTGAAATCCAGTTAAGCACTCAGATTTTATCAGCCACAGAAAATGTAGCACTTTATGTATAACACTGATGTACGCTCTTTAACATCCAGCCATCTTTTCCTGACCAATCTGAGCTGGTCTCCCTTACTGCCTCTCCTGCTGCTGTTTCTAAGCTCCTCAGCTCCAAATCCGCAGCCTCTTCCCTTACCACTGCTTTAGTTTCCTACAGAAATGAAGCTTAGTCAAAGAATCATGGAGTTTAAGACTAGATGGCAACGTAACATTTTCTAGTTAACTTCATATATTGTAGACCATTACATTTTACCTTATGACATATTTCACGAGTTCGATAACTTATATTTGCTTAAATATATTTTATAAAAAGCATGCTTGCCTGATTTGAAAACTCATGGGATAGAAAACCCACCCATTCCCTTGGTAGCTTTTTCCCAAGACTAATCGTTCTCATCACCAAAAATGGTCTTTGACTCTAAACTGAATTTGTATGCATTCATCTCCCATATAGTTGTTCTTATTATGCTGTTCCCTCTCAGATTAAAAAGCCTCTTGTACTTCTACTGTCTCCCCATGAGGATACTTATGTAATGCGAGCAAGTCATCTCCTCATCATCCTTTTGATAAGCTAAGCGGACTGAGCTCTCAATCTCTCACTCTAAAGAAATTTCTCTTTTTTTTTTTTTTTTCAGCTCATGTTTGTGCCTTCACCACTTTTTCAACATGCTTTTAAAAATGCATTTTTGATATCGGAGACTCCCAGCAGACATATTCTGAAGTAAAAGCATTTCTTGTAGCACACCTGGGAGTTGAATTAGCCATTCTAACGGCAGCATTGCATTAAGGGAGCATCTCCAGAATAACTCCTCAGACCTTCTCTGGGTAAGTCTTGGGATAAGTCTTGTGTCTGTAGGTAAGTCTTGTTTCACTCTGAGACATGAAGTTTTGCAGACATTCCGTCTGACAGGCATCACACTAGAGAATAATCCAGTGTGCTGTGTTTGGCCGTCCTTTTCTCAGCCTACTAATTTAAGTCATGTTCAGGCAATTCTGGCAGTGATTCTATATTTACTTCCAGACTTACTCACTTGAGGAAAACCCTGAAGCTCATGAGGCCTAGCAGCGGTCCCTTCAGATCCCTGCCAGCTGCTGCCATTACTACTCCATTAACTACTTTCAGAGCTCCATTAACCAGGTCTGAATCCATTTGCCGTTCTATGGCTAATGCAAACGTTGCTCGGTATTGTGGTAAAGCCTCTAGAAACACTCAAACACTTTGCTCCATACAGCTACCTGTGTCAACCAATTGTGTAATCTTAAAAATTAAATCTGTCTTCTGTTGTTATTGGTTGGGGTTTTTTTGGCAAGGCAAAGCTCAGTGGCATAGTATATTTGACATGTGGCCCAATGCTAGGAATTTGTTCATTGTCCAAGCCATCTGCTGTATGTAATACAATGATAATATCTCCAATACACATATAGCCATAGGATTTATACACCTAGTGGAAATGTATGCAATGAATGGGCTTATGCAGAATGTTCTGAGAAAGACAAATTTGCTTCAGATCATTCAGGCTGTCTTTGTAGATTACAATAGTAACTGCCTTCTTAATACTATGTGTTTTACAGGGTTTTTCTTCACTCTCAACAGTAATACCTTCTAAAAGCTAAAACCTCAGGCCATAGAAGTGAAGATGTTCATTTTTTTTCTATGCAAAGGTTCATCTTTCGTCGAACTAACTGAAAGTCAGGGTCTGGCTATGAATATTTACAAGTTCAAGCTCTTTTGTTCGTAAGCTTCTAAAGAAAATCTGACAGTGTGTTTTTCTCAAAATCCTTTGTAGAACATTAGTTTCATTTCTGACAGTTTTTCATGTTTACAGCTTGAAAAAAAAATAAAAGAAGAGGAAGCCTAATAACTTGTGATACAGATGCCACATTTTTACTGGACTAGGAGAATGGTTTTAAATTCAGAAACGGCATTTGGAGTCATTCAGCCTCTTTTATGGCAGAAGCTGTACTGTTTTGGAGATTCTTGTGTTGGTTCAGTTGTCAACAGAGATAATAGAGATGAATACAAAGAAACGAACACTTTTGCTGCCATCTTCGGCTTTACTGATACCAGCTTGATACCAGCTTATAGCCACTGCATGGATGGATGGACAGTTGATTGGGGAACATACGAGAACTGATCAGTTAACAATATTTTGTCTTCAGCTACTGAACTCCAGTGAACATCCTCTGGGAGCACATGCAGCCACAGAAAACAGCCTTTTGAAGCCCATAGCTCTAGTCCAGTATTTGCAAGTTTCCTGGCACCCTGCAGGAGTGGAGAGTGAGTGGTGGATGCAATCTGCAAAGATTGGATGAAATCAAGCACGGGGCCAGAGGACTCTCATGTTTTATGCTACTTTCACATCTCCTGTTTCTTTCTAAGCAACATTTTCTAATCTAACTCCTGTGACTGCCTTCTAAGGCCACTTATAGATCAGCAAGCTGCTGTTTTGCAAAGCAAACTGAGGGAAAAAAAGCTGCGAGCTCTGTGAATAATTAAAAACAATACCAAAAGACATTAATTCCAGAAGACTTTAGGGATAATAAATACTTTTTTGCCTTACTTGCAGACTTATCTTATTAATACAGAACAACTAGTCTGAGACCATTCTTCATATGGTCGTTAGACTCATGTGTCTTCTCTTTTCCTGCATCCACACTTTGGATAAACAGTAGATAGCTGTGTTGTAAGTTAACTGTTCACAGTGGATTTTGTGAGTTTCGTGGAGAGAACTTCTTTTGTGAAGACAGGTATTGTGTTAAATTATTGTTTAAAAAGGAGGCAAATACGGCTGATGATACCTCTTCCAGAATACATGCCAAGAAAGTCTGATCCCTGTTAAAAATAGATCTGCCTTTATAAGAATGCATGCAGAGAAAGGGAAATTTCTGAAGGGTTTATGGTTTCACGTATCCCTTTTCATACAAGCAAAACATCTACAATACCCATCTGAATTTCAGTTTCACCCAGCATACTTGACTGACATGAGCACAATTTTCTTACCAGCAGCCCGGCAGAACCAACACGCCAGTGAAAGGGATTCTTTTCAGCTACACGCCTCATCGGCACTGTTATCAGCGAGGCTCCCGCCTCAGCATGGCTGGTCCTTGGGGTGCCAGATGGGGCAGAAAACCACCCAGCCTGGTCCTCAGTGTTGCAGGGTGGAGTTTGCAGAATGGGTGCTTTGAAAATGATTTTTGACTTCTTAACTAAACCTGTTTGGTACGAAAGGCACAGGAGGGCACTTCCACACAGTCTCGCAATGCAATTTTTGCTGTCCAATGTCAGAAACTTGTAATCCATCCTTAAAAGGTCACCTTGATCCCAACCACATTGCCTCAAAGAGCTGACAATGTACCTTGGAAATCATAGATATTTCCAAGTTCCTCTTCCCTTCCCTTCCCTTCCCTTCCCTTCCCTTCCCTTCCCTTCCCTTCCCTTCCCTTCCCTTCCCTTCCCTTCCCTTCCCTTCCCTTCCCTTCCCTTCCCTTCCCTTCCCTTCCCTTCCCTTCCCTTCCCTTCCCTTCCCTTCCCTTCCCTTCCCTTCCCTTCCCTTCCCTTCCCTTCCCTTCCCTTCCCTTCCCTTCCCTTCCCTTCCCTTCTTCCCTTCCCCTTTATTACTTTTTTACTTTTATTTTTTACTCAAGTGAGGATGTTGAAGTGAAGCAAAGATCAAGTCTTGGATGGGAAAATAATCACCTGAGTTACAAGCAAGTGTAATTTTTCTTTTTGAAAAATGGAGAATTTAAGGCACATACAGAAAACAAAGTGAATGCAAAGCACTAGGGATCATAGTGTAGCTCAAATGTCAAACAATTAGAAAATTGTGTCAGAGATCTCTATTGTGATTCAGAGTAAGGAATTTTTAGACAGGAGTCTGTCCTGGTTAAATAATGAATAAATAAAATACACATCTTTTCCTACTGTTTCTTTGTGTGTTGGAGATACTGGAAGTCCTAGACCATTTCAGAAGTTTGGGCACACCATTGGTTCACTTGGGTTTTGTGATGAGGCCAAAAAGGGGAAAAAAAAAAAAAAAAGAGCCTGGGAAACCCTATAACTGTCCACTCTCAGTGGTTTTGTTACTGCGCCAAAATAAGGGGTCAGGGCATAATAGCACTAGAAAAGCTCACTTGCTGTAGATTTTACATAACAAGTTCCCAGCTTCTCCCATTCAGCCTGTGCCCGGTTCTGCAAGCAAGACAGCACAGAAAGCAGATTTCAGCTATGAAGATGCCAGTGGGAGAGCGTGTTTTCCTTTGGTGAATTGCAGTAAATTAAAGAAATGCCTCAGTACTCGCAGGAGAGGGGTGGGTTTGGAAAGCAGAACTGAAAATGCTAAAAAGCAGCTCGCAAAATGTCCTGAAATAGTCCCTCTCCTTCTCCATGGCGTGAGTTTGTCAAAGCAGCCTCTGCTGCTTCCAGTTAAAGTATGTTTAGGGATATTTTTTTACATGAAAATGCTGTTAGGCATGGTTTCCTAAGAATCAGGTACTTCAGCCACACTTAGGAGTCTCCCTTGGGGCCACCCGCTTTTCAGAGGTGGCCCTTGCAGCTCCCATTGATGTGCCTGGCAGCAGCGGTTGCTCAGCCCACCTGAAAAGCTTTGCCTGCTTCCTCCAACTGCCGACTTGCGGGTTGAATAGCCAAATGTGTATCAGCTTAAGCTGGAAATTTCAGTCTTAGCAAGACTTTTGAGTAAAGCAGGGCAGAAAACACATTGTGAGCCAGATTCTGCCCAGCATCAGCGCTTCCATGAGGGGAGTTCCTGTGTGCAGGGGCAGCGCAGTGTCCTGGACCCACTGCAGCCACTCGGTTGGAGAGAACCGAAAAGATTCAGGGAAAAATGGGAGAAGGAAATTTTTTGGCAGAATGGCTGAGGCACAGAACAATTTAGTCTAACTTTGGTTCTGTGTTTGTGTTTTCCCTGCCACTCAGGAGGACCTGCAGGGGTCACAAGGATCTCGAGAAACACCGTCCTCCATCGGAGCTGAGCTTTTGCTGTGCTGCAGTCTTAGGGTACTTTCATCAGAGATACAAAAGCAATGCAGCAATTTCTTATTGTGCACTGTCACCTCCAGTCACAATTAACACTCTCCCTTCTCATTAGAGGCTTTTCCTCTGTCCATTTTCTGTGTTGTTTTTTTGTTTGTTTGTTTGTTTTTGTTTTTTTTTTTAAAGAGAATAGCAGAAGTCATAGCAAAGGTGGCAGCTGGTGTCTATTGCGTGGAGTGCATTATAGGTGGTAACACCATAACAACTTCCTTGAAAGCAGAGAGATGCTGCAAAGTCTTGCCCGCTCCCTCAAAGTTCCCCACTGTCCTCAAACCAGGACACCCACCAAGGTACCTCCCCCAAAAACCTGTAGCTGTACCCATGGTCCTTCAGCAGGTGCAGGTGCCCAAACTGCAGACCCACAGACCTGGCAGCATCCTGTCCCTGGCAAGCTGAAGAAGCAAATATAAAACCTGTGCAAAAGGTAAACTTGCAGGCCCTGCCTTGTAGCTTAGGTTCATTTGGAATAACGTCATGGCTCTGCAACATGCTAATAAAGTGTTTATGTGCCTACATACAGTATATGATACCTTTCCACATACAATGCTACCATATTAATTCTCTGCTATAGCCAGAGATGAAAACAGAGTTAATCTAAGTTCTCTCTACATCGCAAGTAATGAGAACTCTGTTTCTTTTCAGAGTTTCTTTCTTCTTAATACACATTTAATATCTCCTGGAGGTATTTAAGGAAGGTGTAGATGTGGGACTTCATGACATGCTCTAGTGGCATGCTCTAGTAGCTGAGATTGTAGGGGGTTTTTTTTGTGTGTGTATGGTTGGACTCGGGGATCTCGGAGGTCCTTTCCAACCACGACGGTTCTGTGATCTTTAAATGATGTCTTAAGTCAAATGCAGGACTTAAGCTGAGTAACTCCCACTATCATTGCTGAGAAACATGAGGCTGAATGTTATGACTCACATATATATATGTGCGGCATGTGTGCACCTCCATTTATAAAACATGTGCATGCATTTATATAAGCATTTGTGCAAGT
This sequence comes from Numenius arquata, assembly GCF_964106895.1. NCBI lineage: Eukaryota > Metazoa > Chordata > Aves > Charadriiformes > Scolopacidae > Numenius > Numenius arquata. Next base: position 17,700,128 of record NC_133579.1, on the reverse strand, counting down.
TTGTAGGGAGGGAACTCCTATGCAGTTGAAGTCATCTCTCTTAACACACATTGTTTCTCAGAGGAATTGTAATTCATTATCATTCCCAAAACTTAAAAAATTAGTCTCCGTGTGTGTCTACTTTTATCAGGAATGAGATAATTCAATAGGCAGGTGCTAGTGTGCCTACATCCAGTTTTTACACCTAAGTAACTAGCTTGGGAAAATTAAACCTTTAGCATTTAATAGCCTACTGACATGTATTTACAATCCACTGAGTGCTGATTTACATCTCTATGTGCTGAAACGCCCAGATAAACCTGCTCCTACACCTTATGTCTCAGAATGCTGTATCTTGAATGCAAATTATATGGGACGCTTCAAATTTGCAAATCTTGGGAAATGAGCAGTACTGGGAGGTTCTGTGGAAACCGTGCTTTCTGGAAGAAATTTAAGGGAAAAAAATCTGGCATAGGAGGAACTTCTACATGAGAAGGACAAGACAGATACGTGTGCGCAGATGGTGACTGACAGTACCATACTCTCAGGCAGGCTTATTAGTGCAGCCTCAGTGCCATGATAACATAGATGTGCTGGACTGGAGCTGGCTTACACTTGACAGCTGAGAGTGAATCGGCATTTGGTCGCACCCATTTGTGCTGACATACTTAAAGAGGGCAGGAAATTTCATGTGAGAAGACAGAGGAAAGGAAGCAACAATTATATATATTTAAAAAAAAATAAAGTTATGATCGTGCCCTTGAGATTTTTTCCTTTCTTCTTGTAAGGACTCTTTCTCCTCTCTCAGGGTTGTTAATCACATCACTTTCAGAAGGCGAATAGAGGAAAGCAACATAGTCTGATCAATACAGTCTACATGTTATTAGTAGCCTCCACAGAGAGGCTAGAGAAAGCCACAGAAAAAGTGGCTACGGCAGTAGAAGGTAAATCCTGAGGGTCACTAGCAGCCAGGTAAACTGGAGACTGTCCCAAGGGTTGGCAGGACTTCAGGAAGGGCTGGGGGAACATGGCCCTGGGTGCTGGGTTATGCAGCCCTGGTGTTTGGGAGAAGGCAGGGGTCTGCCTACATAGATGGGATCCATGGCTTCTGCAGAACCCTCCAGTTGAGCATCACTTTATTTTGGGTTACTGCACCAAACTAAAATAGCTTCTCTTTATTTGGGCTCAGAATAAAATGAGACAACAAGATTCTCAGTCTGTCTGTGTCTGCTCTCCTCTGTACAAAAGGAACCGGAGGGGTACTTTCCCCTGGTCAGACAACCTGGCACCGGTTTTCTGCTGAGGCAGTGCCTGGGCAGGCTTGACAGATGCACAGTGTTTTGAAACAGAGCTTGCATTCTTAAGGCTGCCAACTGCCCAGAACAGAGCTGAATGATGCACTTCTCGGCTAGAACAAAGCTGGCAAGTCCTTGGCTTCCTCTGAGCCATTGGAAATATAACATAAAAAAGGGCATGATCATCCTATGAGTTAGATTCCATACCTAATTTCTGAACATGGCTATTTATCCACAGAGTTCAATGATTTTAGCAGAAGCCCATGGTATAATTACCTTCCATTTACAGGACCACTTCACCAGTGGGGAAACTGAGAGAACAGTTCAAGTTTGTCCAACAAGTCCACGAAGTTAGAGAATGTAGAGGAGGATGCAGGTCTCCGATGTCCAAGTCTGTTACTCCAGCCACAGCAGAGCTACCTCAAACATATGAGAAATCTGTGGGACTCGCTGCACTTAGCTACAGTGCCAAGAGCTCAGCAGTTCTTCCCCAAAATAGGGTTTTTTATGAATACCAAATTTAATCTAAGACATTCTCATTAAACTAAATAATATGACTGTTTCCCGCCATCCACCCACATTTCAGAAGGCAAGTCAATCCCAAGAATCTGGGGTTATGGACTGATTCCCTTTGCAGAGTCAGGCAGTTACACTCCCCGGGACTCTGTGCTCCTGCCCTGCCCTCTGAACTGTTAAATGATACAGGACAAGTGCATCTGTATTTTTTATAAAGTGTAATAATTTATGGTCTGACTTCAAATGATAGGTTCCGAGGCCAGATTCATTTAGTTTTGAAAGCATCACAGCAGGTTACACAGCTGATAAAATGGTATTAACATTACAGTTAAAAATACTTATCTGATGCATTGTTAGCCTGAAGGCACATACAACAAAGACTTTTATATGTAACCTACATATACAATAGAAAGCTCTATTGAAATATTTTCCTCTCAAACTTTTGCACAGTGTCATATTGTAATTTTCATTTAAATTCAAACTACATTTAAAATTAAAGTGGTGATCTCCAATGACACATCACTAAGATAGAACAGCCTAAGGCAGGAGTAGCTCCAATAAATTTGGCCTTTTGGGGGAGTTACACCAGAGGACATTTCAAGAGGATGGGCCATGTCTGATTGCACTGTAGCTGCACACCTCTGACTTCCAGCAAGTAACAGCCTACCAGCATTTTTAGACGAGATGAGCATAATGGCTGTGTCTCAGCCTTGCAAGCCAAACCCTACATGGAAAGAGGAAACTGCCTTATGTGGGAAAACGTATCAGAATTTGAGAAAGCACACCTATGCAGTTTATTTTTTATTTTTATTTATTTTTATATCTATTAATTGAAATATTTTAACTTTATTATTAAATAAAATAATTTCATTTTATTTAACATTGATTCATTTCAGAAAAAAGGCAAATATGGAACATTATTTTCCAAAAATCAAGTTTTGGTTTCATGAGGGAAGCACGACTGTCTAGTGTTTGGAAGAGACAAATGAGCCAAGGGAGCACTCTCATCCCACTCCAGCCCTCCCATGGACTCGCTGTAATGCCTTTACAGCACATTTGACTTGCCCTGACAACCGACCTGCATTAGAGATATACTTAGAGATCTTCAAATGAAGAAATGTTCATAACTAAAAAGCATTTACTGTAATGAAGCCCCTCAAAAGAGGCTCTGCATGCTGCAGCCGATCGTTCGTGTAAGCGTAATTGCACCGAATGTTGTGGACTGTATTTTCATTCCTCTTCTGCATACGTTCAATATAATTTTCTGAGTAAAACAAACATCTGTGCACAGTTGTGGATGTGGGATTTTACACTAGTTATAGCAGATGACCTTCAGTTTTTGTTTTTGCCTCGCAGTCTTACAAAATATAAGCCAAGTTACAACCCAAGCTCACACTTTCACACTTTGACCTTTTAAAATTTACTTTGAAAAATAGAGGTTATCTTTTATACTGCAAATTATGCCTTTATCTCTTATAATCCCATAAGTCAGATATCACAGTCCCACTTCAATTATGCTAAACTCTTATGTTAATTTTAAATCATGTAACTTAATTCCTGGCAAAGCAGGCTGGTGATTTTCAAAATGTGGTTAATGAGGCAAAGTACAATCTAGATTCTGCTACTGAGATCATCTGAATCCCTTAGGTTGCTGAAGATGACTATGGAGAGGTTCTTCTTTACAAAAGTCCGGGTTAGATTTTCAAAAAATGAATTTTTAAGTGCAGTTAGGGGCTATGAAATTTGAGGTTGAGCATACAAAGAAGTCAAATTACTTTCACCAGAGCCATAGAACAACAGTGCGGCTAAAACAATTACACTTCTGTGCACATACATGCTTTAAAGGCCTCAAGTAGTGTCCTCCCCTTCTAAATCGCAAATGCAAACTGTACCAGATTTTCAAGATGACAATCCAGGGACCTGATGTCTATGTCCACAGATGCATGCAAATCAATCTCATCGTCCGTCTCATTTGCAGAAGGCAAACATTTGCTAATAACTTCTTTCACCCCTCCCTTGACTCAAACAATAGCTTTATCTAAGACTAGTTAGTAGATGAAATCTTATGAGACTGTACAGCTTTTTCCATACAATTACATCCTCCCCCTGAAAAATCTCTTTCATTCCCTGATCAGATGCTGAAAGTTTTTCACTAAAGCAAGCTCAAGGTTAAGCTTAAGCTCTTCAGAGACTTTGTAATTTACTACTACTTATTTCTCTGAATTAAAGAATTAATACAAAACTCATATATCAATTGACCTCTATTCTTTATTAGCATGTTAAAACTTTTTTTTCCCTCATATATTTTTCCTCATATATTGGTACATAAGCCATTTTCTGGTCTGTAAATTAACAATTAATTAACACACATCCAACACAGACAAGACAAAGAAAATACATAGACATCAAAAGTTGGTGTACACTTATTTTTTATTTAACATCTTCAATGGCCTCCCTACAAGGCAAAAGAGATTCATTCAGGGTTTGAGGTGGGAATCCATACTTACAAGAGCAGAGGATTAGAGAGCTCTGCTGCGTCAACGGAAAAGATGCTTTTTACACCAAGGTCAAATCTAAGTGAAAACTAAGGCAGTTTTCTCATGAGTTTGGGTTGGATGACACAAAATCCAAACTCTGTCAGGAGCCGCTATTTACAGTCCTAATGCATAGTCTCACTTGAGAAAAACAATTGCGCTCGAGCAATATGCCCCAAACCACTCCAGGAAGCAAAGAACAGGTGTCATCTTTATTTCGGAAAGGCATAGGGATTTCTCCCTATCCATTCTGCAGGGATTTCTCCTCCTCCTGGGACACCCTGGCACCCATCCTACAATGCCATGTGCAACTGTGGATTGCAGGAATGACCACATGCATTGGTCAGACAGCACTTGAGGGAGGAGAGAGAAGAAGAGGAGGTTATAAAAACCAGGACTGTGGGACTCTGGATACAACCACCTCTAGGACAAATCACCAATACCCATCCCACCACATAACACTGCAGCATCCACCCCATCCCTGGGGTTTGCTGGCTGCTGACAAGGCAGGAAGAACCGCAAAACACAGGTGACTTCAGGGAGTTCTGGGAACAAAACCAGTCCATGGGTTTTGGAGGCAACAGGCATACACATCTTCTGTGCAACAAAATGCCCAGAGCTGAACTGATGACTGGACACTTGCAGACCAAGAGTGGTCACAACAGTTGCAATGAAGTTGATTCTCAGTCCAGACCTTATAATGTCCCATGGCTATCACCCTAAGACTTTGCCCTACCACTAAAGATGAAGACTCTCTTGAATATTTGGACCACAGTATGCATTGTGGGGTTGACTCCACTGAAAATGAAAATGTTAGTTTCAATGTATGTGGCAATTGCCTGAAAGGAGGGTCACGTTTATCAACTCTAATGCGTCAATCAAAACGGGATAGTGGATGGTCACTTCAGATTGCAGGCTTACCCAAACTTATTCTGCTCTGCAGTTGTGCTGCTGTGTTATTTGTAGTTTTATGCATCTGTATTCAAGAGTATCCTTCAATAAAAACCAATCCAGTGTAAAAACAGCTACAGTCTAACGGTAATGAAACAACCAAGCCCTGCAACTAAGAACGCTGCAAACATTTTAGAAAATTAGCCAATGCTTCTTTATTAATAAGTGACAGAATGTAAAAAATACATTAAAAAATAGTTTCAAAACCAATTTCTAAAGCAGATACACCAAAAAAGAATCATGCTACTCTGAATGCTTTTTTCTTAAACCATTGAAAGAACGTTAGGTAAGCTAATGCAACAGCTGGCTGCGCTACCTTCCACAGTATAATCCATAATGGTAAAGGCAGCTTTTTCAGGCATTTTAGTGCAATTTCTGCTGTTTACAGGTCTTTTTTTGGTGCATTCTCCTATAATTTAATGCACTCAATTTGAGTCAATTGATGTCACTCGATCTTATAAAACCCCCACTAAGTCAAGACAACTCCACATAGCAGTAACTTTGTTTCCTTTCAGGGCTAATATCAAAGTGGTTGTTTTGAATCCCAAAATGATAAATATCTAATAGAACCCTGAAGCTGTTCTGGTGCTATACAATTGGTGATGTATAATTGAACATTAAGTAATCCAAGTAATAGAAGTCATAGGTCAGCTGTCTCTCCTCCTTAGACAATTGCTTTAAGTATTGCCTCACTACTTCTGCACTTGTTCTCTCATCAGAGGAATGTCTGTCTTTGAATTTAGGAAACTTCAGCTCAGCTGGAGCACCTACCAGCTGCAAAAAATAATTGGCATCTTCTTCCAGGGTTTCAAACTTTCCTATAAAATCATAGTTGATGAGGCAGGGATAGCAGAGCTTACTGACTTCCTCCCAATGAATGTCCATTCCTACTGGGCGATGGGAATCTAACAAATACTGGATAAACTCCTTGAATTTAACCCCTGATCCTGTTTTCAACGCTTCTTCATTTGCATTATGTCTATACTTCTTAATTATTGCCTTCCCAAATACTGGATGGTAATAGCTGTTTGGATGTTCAAACTTATCCCTGAAGGCAGATACCAGTCTTTCCATGGGATCACGCACAAATATAGTCTTGGTGTACGTGTTCAAACGAGTGTATATCCCTTTTAGGTCATAACTGTCCAGTTTCCTTAGATGCTTTCCATAGTGCACATCATCATGGGAAATGTTGTGTGCCGAAGCGGCGAGCCCATTGAGCACCATGAGGACCCTCTTCCAATTGGAGCAGCCTGCTTTCGGCACTTCACAGTACAGGACCTTGTGCCTGTCCTCCACGTAAATTCTCGACACCAGGTGCACGAGGTGGGTTCGCAGCTGCTTTCTGCTGTTGTACTTCTTACAGAAGTCATGCAGGAAGGACCTGCGCTTTTCCTGGGCACTATCCACGTCCTTCCACTTGCCATCCTTGACTAATGTCTTGTTTAAAGGGTGCAGCGCAGGAGGTAAGTACACCCCTCTGACCCAGCTGAGAGGTGACTCGCTCATCTTCTGCTGGTCAGACAGTTGGCTCACCAAGGATGCAGCCACCACACTGAAAGGGTCAGCCTTGTCCTTCCATTTTCTGCTGCCCAAGATGGCCATCTTGTGCTTGCTGAGGCCAGGAGGAGCACTCCTGCTCAATGCAGCTCTCCTTGGCATTCCTGGAGGTGGGAGCGTGAAATCCTGCAAACATGGAAAGGAGCAGAGCTTAACACACAGTGACAGCCCAGCCTGGCCCATTCACATCGCAACAGCAGCAAGGATGGATGGCAGTCACCACTCAGGACAAAGCCACATTTAGTACTACAAAGTCTCTTCTGAACCATTTGATCTAATTTAGCAACAAGCTGGGCTAATTACTGAAATAAATGCTTCTGAAGCTTACCTGTTAGAACACAGTAGGCCTTCCTACAAAAATAAATAGCTTAAGCCACACCTTTTAAGATATCAGAAGAGGTTCACATAGTGAGGCTGACAGTCCTGGTAGGGGTGGCCAGGTACTTTTCTCTACTGAACACATTTTTCCCCGTGACAGAACTGGTTGAGTCGCATGGCCACTAACAGCTCTCCCGAGCACACCGGCGCAGCCATGCTAACAGCTGCTGGGTCTGCTTCCACCTCTGAGACTTGGAGCAGACCATGTCCCCCAGTGGTGGTAGGGGACAAACCTAGGGCTCCTAAATAGCTGACATCAGTGGGTTTGAGCCGGGTGTAGTGACAGATGAAATCCTCCCTTTAAAAAGGTCCTACTCCTGTCCCCTTACAGACAGATCACAGATGTGGGGTGCGTTGGACTGCATGCACATACAGGTGTTTGCAGCATGGATGCCTGCACCTGAGCTAGCTGCTTTCTCAACTGGTAAAGCAAAATAGGTGCCTTTAGAGCCTATTCCATCTGACTTATTTAAACATCAACACTACTGACACCAACTAACTAAACATCAACTAGTGACCCTGTAAAGAATGTGAAAAGATGAGACTTTCCTCCCAAGCATCTCTTAATGTCCCTAGCCACCAATCCAGAAGCTGCACAAATGGCAAAGCTTGGATCTGTGTTTTGCCATCAAATTCTTCAGAGTCTTGTATCATGCAAGCTGACTGAAGAGTTTCTTGCAGCTTGGGCATTTCTGCTCTCTGATTCCTAAGTGGATTCTTGTATGTCTACTATGGCTAGTAGATTTTTTTATCCTGTTAGTAGGCAAGCCTGCTACACTGGGACATCTAATACAGCTGCCTATTTTCATTACACTTCTGGAGAGGAGGGATGCTGGTCAACAGGTATTTGCTGTTGCAAATAGCAGATAGCCAAATGGTTAGATGGACACACGTGCACAGGCAGCCTGACTGCTTTTATAACTCTGACTTTTTTGGAAACCTACATAAAAAGACTCTTCTGCCATAAACTGATTAAACATTTACTAGAAAGTTGATTTGTGGACTGGCAGACCATAAGCGTGGATTTGGGGGGATGGGAAAGTTCATAGGCTGACTCAAGTAAGGCTGTTAAAAATTCAGAGGAATAATGTAAGAAATGGCAATGCATGGAACACAATTTGAACTCCAGTTTGAAATAAAGCCTGCGCAAAACCAAGCAGTTCCAAGAAAAGTTAGCCTATCTTGCAGTGTAATAATTTCCAATGACAAAAACAAAACCGGAGGATCAGGCTATTCTGTATTGCTGCAAACCACTGATGATCAGGTCTTTGTTTTCACTGAACTGAGTAAAATGATTTTTTGCATTCGTGAAAGCAAATAAAAGAACAGAGCCATGCAGGACCTGTACATCTGTGAGAGAGGGCATGTTGGTGTTTTTAGAGATGCAAAAGGATACTTGAATTCTTTCAGTTTGATGTGGTCAGTTTTTCTAATATAATTTGTTTTTTTAGTTCTGTTGTCTAATATTTAATTCTTTAAAACAAATGAAACACATGTGCCTAGAGATTTATCCCTTCTGCCCTAGGACAGAAAGACCATAGTTAGTGTGTAGTAACAGAAGGCAGTACTAGTAATAAAGCAGGGGATGACTATGAGCCTAATGGGAATTTCATCATCACAGTGAATGGCGACTTACTGCAGAATCACAGACTTATTAAATTATTTGACCTTTAAAGGAAAAGCTGGAACTTAAAAAGTTGGAAACTAAAAATATGGGATACACAGAAATCAACCCCAAAATACCAGGCTCAGCAGAAGTAGGAATAAAGTTCCTACTTTAATACTACACTAACTTTAAATACTACAATGCTAAAGTAACCAAAGATTGTAAACTCATCGGTGTGGCTCTCAGGAATTTTATAATTTAGAAGACAGTCTCCAGTGGTATGTGAGGTGTTCCCCAATGCAGAAAAAATTCAAGAGAGAGCAGCAGTACCTCATGACTTCCTATGGTACATAATCTGAATTTAGCAGTCTATTTCAGGAGATATTGCTGTGCGAAGACATTTAAACCGCCTGAATTTCAAACTAAAGCCACTGAAATGAGCCCTACACTTCAAAGGAGAGTTCAGCCTTCTGAATTCAGCCTGCGATCCTGAACTAGTGGAAGGTGCCTCAGTTCCACCAGGCCAGGAGGGGAAAGGACAGACTGAAAGGTGCATGGTCTTAATTTTGTTCCATTTCAAACAGTCCACCTGGGATCCTGGAACCAACCTCATGGGATAACCCAGGGAGATACCAGAAGAGGATTGCATTTCAGTCTCAGAAACTGTGAATGCAGCTGTGGGAACCACTACTGAAGGATTTTTCATGGGATTAAAGACTTCAGAGAAGGATGGGCAGAACTGTTCACAGAAATCTCAGGTAATGCCCTAAAGGAACAACATATGCACAGTGGGAGTCACTTGAAAGGGGCTCCCTCCAAGCGAGGTGAGGCAAAAGAAGAAAGAATCTATCAGGAGAAAAAGCCCCAAACAGAAGTAAAAAAAAAAAAAAAAAAGACCTAGGGGAAAAACAATGACACGGGAAGTTCTGAGGACAAAAAAATTATCTAAATATGTAAAATACTATTAGTTGCTTCCCCTCTCCACTTCCCCTTCTCATTGAGACACATATCCCATACTGAATACAACAGTATTGTCTAATAAATGTTATTATAAGCTCCACGAGGGACAGTATGCTTGCAGTAAATGCTGGCTGTAACTTCCTCTAAGAATAGGAATGGATAGTGATAATTTTCAAAGGCATAAATGGCTGTTACATTGCCATGGAAGTTTTCCAACTCAAAAAAAAAAAAAGGGATATCAAAGCTTCCTATACACTTGCCAGAAGTAAGTAGGTTAATAGCTAGTAATGATAAAGGGATGAATCAAGCTTTACTTTTGATGAGAATTGTTTCACTAGAAAGTTTTCTTGGGAAACTAACAGATATTGTTGAATAGATAGTGCCATATTTCTTAAGCAAAACTACTTGACAGTCTGGCATATTTAGCTGCTACTACTGTTATGTGCATGAGAGCTGAAAGCCACACACTCTGAAAAGATTTTCATGTTGTATGATACTAGGCTTACACAAAGTGAGGAGCCTTCTTTGGCTTCCTCTTGGTGTCAGTGACTTCTCAATGCCCATTTTATGACACTTTAAAGATTTGTACATCTCCATGTTATGTTGATTTTTTTTTTCCACAGTGGCAACAGGAAAAGAAGAAACTTGCAAAAGCAATAAACAGTTTTTTAAAAAAAATCATTTCCAATATATCTACGTTGCTAACATCCACCACACAAGCTGCTGAGCACCATCATTTTGGAAAATGCCTGAACATACACTAACAACAGGCAGGTAATCCTGTATCAGTCACTAACTCTGGATCCAGATCTTCCCATGCAAACAGTTGTTCCCAAACTCTTTGAGCCAAGCGTCCAAGTGCAGGGATGGCCATTTGTGGCTTTCCAAAGAGCTGCTAAGTTTGGGAACCAGCTGCCTGGCATGGGAGATGAACTCCACGGTCACCTTGGATAGACACAAGGCTGTCCTTGAGCCATGCTGACAACCTACACACCAGGTTGTGTAGATTTTATCCGAGAATTAAAATCTAGCGAAGTGTTGCACCCTTACCAGTAATTACGCAGTTTGCATTAACACATTTGAAAGCAAGTGAAGGAATGGCCACGAGTCCAATTTTGAAGAGTATGCACATTGCCTCTGTCTCCCTTTCGATAGGCAGGAAGTGAAGACAGATTTAAAAATTAGTTTAAATACAAGGAAAAAAGGAATTTAACAGAGTGTAAGTGTGGTGTTCAACTACTGGCAGGCAACTCAGTGAAGCTGCTGAAACAAAAGGCATTGAGTCATTAACGGGTTCACAATTTTTTGGTGACATTTTTATTGCTGGAGGTTCCCTGCTCCTCTCCATCCACAAAGGGATTTCTCCTCACTGTAAAAATAAGTATACAATATCTTCTTTGACACACATTGATGTGCTGTCCTTTCCTTTAATACCTTCACAAGCCACTGGGGTAGAAGAGATTGACTACTGCCAAGAATGCTTAAGACGCTTCCAATTACGCTTTGTGGTGGTTTTACAATGCACAGGTGGGATATCATCTAGACAGTTTGCAATTAGAGCAACTCGCCATGCAAAAAGATAATGATGTATTGGAAAGGATGATATTCCAGGGCTGATTTACAAAGATTTAATGGTCTGCAGCACAGACAGTGCTGTGTTTCCTAAAAGCTTTAGTGCTGGATATTCATTTTTACTAACAAGAATAATAAAATTAAGTGAGCCCAACAGAAATGTAGGACAAAGAATAGCAGAGGAAAGAAATATTCTGTTTTATTGTGCTTTTCTGTGCTGCTAAATAACTACATTGCAAGTATCAGTACTGTATGGTTTGGTTCTCAACATCTAGCAGATAACGCCTTCCGCCCTAAAACACGCTTCCTAAAACCGTCTAAAGTCCTGTAAGACGCTTCTGAGGAGCTACTGCATAAATCATCTGCAGCCTACTGTGCTCTGCTTTTTACTGTGGCTTGCACTTGACTGTTGCAGGTTTGTGTGCCCCGAGGACCCTCTCAGCACTATTATACTAAATAGCTAATATGGGTGCTCTGCAAACACATGGGTATTCAAAGATGATAAAAACTTCATTCCTTAAGACAAGACCAAGTTGAAATATTTTTTTCCAGATGAATCTTACAGTAAACAATTCTTTAGAAGGACAGAGCATTTGTGTTTTCTGATCAACCCAGGCAGGAGTTCTGCAGTACATACTCATGTTGCTTCTTATGTGGGGATTGTATTATAATGACCCCAGAGTTTCAGGACCCTGCTTGCTCCCTGGGATCCCTCTATAGAATACAGACAGAGAAAAGCTGTTCTGAGACAAGAGGTTCATGATTGTGGCAGACGGTTCAGAATTGATACGTAGTTGAAATATGAGGAAAAGTTTGCATAACTCCTATGTTCAGCAAGCCAGTGAAGCCCGGAGCTATTTCTACCTCATTTTAACTGTAAAAACATGTAGAACTATACGTACACATGTACATGCAAGTTTTCTTAAGCCTGCCAAAAGTAGGGATTATCCTTAACATTTTTGTGGTAGAAGACTATTTGCGAAGCGTAATTCAGAATGGCCAGACTCCTCTACTAGGATGGTACCTGGGCTAACATGTAAATATGCTCATAACTTTCTCATATCATAGCAGCTGTGTAGTGTAATGTTGGTGAGCTAAACAAGTCCCTACAGGAGCTCCCAATGGAGAGACTACCCAGGCTGCCCACAAGTGGCAGGAAATATTTGCTGATGAGCACTTCCTGTGCAGTGGAGATAAACTTTTTGATTCATCACTTGTGCTTGAAACAGCTACTCCAGAGACAGGCACCACTAACTCCTCACCTCCCAGTGGAGCCACGGATTTTTGGCTTATCTAATTTATTCAGGGAAAATCACCACTGCTACATTCCTCACAAGCCAGAGCTGACATATATATTCCTTATGAACACTGCAAGTTTACCAGAGGTACTTCTGTCAGAGATACCTTGTGGCTCATACACAATTCCATTATGGAAGAGGAAGAATGAAGCAACTCTCCTTTGAACTTTCATAGTTTTTTCTGCCACTTAAGTCCTCAAAAGAACACAGAACAACAGCAAGTTTATCTTTCCTCTGAATTAAGATCTAGAAGTACTTTGTATGTGGAGCCATCAGTCCCAACAGTCAAAACTTTACTATAACAGACACCACATTTTCCTATGAGATGTGTATCCCTAAAACACACATGCTTGTAACAAGCATCTCTAAGATTACTAAATGAGTTGTGGGAAAGAAGAGAAAAAAGAAATGAGTATACGAGGTGGTCAGAGCTTCCTGCAGAGACTAAGAGGGGATTCAAGTGAGGTACATATGAACACCGAGCCAGACACAAATGAGAATAACTGCTCATAGTAAGAAAGAAAAATACTGCAGGTAAATTTTAATCAACAGATACCAGTCATTTTAAATGCTGCTTTTCAAAACACAGCTTTGTGAATCAGTGACTATTGCCTCCTTGAATCCGTTAGCAGAAAGCTCGGCATCTCATGGCAGGGTGACCCAGAGTCTGTGCAAGGGCACAGACGGAGTGAAGGAAGAAGGAAAGGGAGGAGGGAAAGAGATATTTTATTTTTTTTTTATGCGGTGTGGCCAAGTGTCGGGGAATGAGCTGGTGTGGAAAAACTTGAAAGAAGAGCATCAATCCAGAGCTGGTTTTGGAGGAGAACAACCCAGGTCCACAGGCAACGGGGAAACTGGAGAGGTCCAATGGGGTAAGGTAAACAGTAACATCATCAGGATTATTGTAGTAGTCCTGTCCCCATTTAATAAGGGGACAGGAGGAAGCCATTTGTCTTTGCCCAAGGCCCTCACAGATACACAACTGCTGGCTCTGCACAGGGCTCCCCTGCTCTCCCTGCCCCTTGCCTTCATCTACAGAAAGCATGAAGTCACCTACGCTAATGAGGCAAGACAGTCTGCACGAGCCACTTCCACAAGCTGATTCGTAGGGTCAGAAACTTGGATGAAGGAAACTAATCTCTAATTTTACTTGCCAGTTCTTGTTCAAATCTGGAATTAACTCCCTCCTGTTTCTGCCCTCACAGTCAAAACATTTTGTTTCTCCAAAACATGCTCAGAATGGGAAGGATAAGAAAGATCAAAGCACGGCTAATGGAAAAAGTACCAATAAAGATGCTATTGTTATCAGAAACTAAGTAACATGTAAGCTTGCAGGACAGATTAAAGATTTACCTACACAACTGCAACAAAGTATTGGAAATAAAAACAAGCACCCCATCCCCTTATTTCTAATAAAGAAATCATTGTCAAGGTTGATTGATGGTAATGATAAACTGGCTTCTGGATAGTGCAATGCTCATGCTGCTTCTCTAGCTTTCTGACAACAGTTTCATGGGGCTGTTTCTTTGCAGTATAACTTACAGACTTGTAAATAAGCACAGAGACATTACAGCCCAGACAGCTTGTGTCTGAACAGAGCCTGCATCCAATTTGCACAGAGTGCTTGTGTCTAGGTGTGTAGCTGAGACGCACTGGTAATAAAAGGCAACTTTCAGATCATGGACCACTTGACACTTGGCCATATTTAGCCCAATCTCCTTCCTATGCAGCCACACTAAAGCAGTACGTTCAAATAGCATTTAATTCTGAGCTCAGTCCTCCTCCTCTGTACATACTCCGTTAATAAAACCTAAGTCAGCCACTGTAGTCAGTGTCCATAAATCTTCATAAGCGCTCACTCTTCTGCACAGAACAATGTCACAGCAAAACAGCTTAAGCAACCTGAAATTTGAAATGGACTCAAACTAAGCACACAATATTCAATTTATGAAGAATAATGCTAGGAAAAGACTCTTAGTTTCCACTGACTGGTAGGTTTACTATATGTATACAGAGAGTTTAAATCTGAAGATGACACTTTCAGGTAATCTCTGTATATTACATATTGGTTTCCTCTTTGAGTTCATTAAATAATGTTAACGTGCCTACTTTTTCATAACTTAAAGCATGGAAGCAAGTCAAATAACCTAAGAGTTCCCTCTGTTGACAAATGCAATTCTCAAAATTGTTACTTCAAAGTGCACGGTAATTCATATACAGTTATTTTTTGGAAAAGAAAATAAATAATGCCTCTTGCATGTTCACGACTCAAGCCAGGCAGGCTTTTTTGAGCACATTTCATATCTTAAACAACATCTGTTTTTCTCTCTAAAGACAAGGGCTGATGTCTGAGGCTAGATGCCAACATCTTTTTGTCCAAAGGTTTTAGGGACCATGTCTTGGCACTTGCTGATCAACACCCACCCTGCACAGGGGAGACCCAGTCCCCATTGCTCCGTCTGGGTAGACGTATTTCCCAGGAGGGTGATCTAACTGCTGGGAATTAACCCCAGAGGTTAACTAACCCTGCATCCTGCCTCCCCTCTTCCAGGGATTGCTATAACCACCAGACATCAGATGAGCCTCTCTCTCTCTCTCTAGTTAATTTTTATATACAGGCAGATTATAACATGGGTCTTACAGGTAGCAGAAGTTGTGGGCTTGAATCTGCCTGGGCAGAGGGAGAAAATGACCCTGGGCTTCTCTGTCTCAGGGAATCACTGACTTAGTTTTCATAGATATCCCAACACCATGTTAAGAAGACAGCCCAGCATACCTGTACCTCATGTGGTCCAATGTAGCAGGTGTGAGCTTTCCTGGCGTTTCTGGGTTTCCACCACACTGAGATAAGAAGTGCCTGGGTTGGATCAGTCCTGTCAACACTGGGGCACACCTGAACCCACAGATGAACAAGCCTACAAGGCTCAGCTGCCTCCACTGGGAGGTGATGAATGAGCAGATGTTGTCACAGATCTGGATTTGAGTTGAATTTAGGCACTTTGGTTTCCTTCCAAACCTGTTTGCCTCTCCCTGAACTACAATGAGGATATAGCTACTTAAATATTTGCTTAGATGTCTTTTCTGAGTAGCCAAATGTGGAGCTTGGATGCTCATTAAGACATTTGGAATAAGAACAAGGCAAAGAGCATGTGTTATACAGGGAAACAATGTGACTCTAAGCCCAAAAGGTTTTGAGTCAGGTACAAAACCCTTTCTTCAATTAACTTAAAGGAATTACTTCAGCTGCAAATGTCAAGCTACAAATAATCTGTTGAAGAAAATGTTCTTACAAGCGGCGATACAAGTGGTAGCCTAGTTTCGGAGGGTTTTCAATCACATTTCCCCATCCCATCTCTCCTTGGCCAGTACTTCCACACCCAGCTGGCAGCACTGGGAAATGCAGTGGCTCACCACCTGCATTTGTGCTCACCGGCCAGCCCTCTGCCCTCTCCTGAAATGGGTATGGAGCTGGGATACCACTGACTGCCTTTTCCCCGGCTAGGATAAAATTTCCCCTCTGACCAGCTACCACCCTTCACATCGCTGAGCTCTTCTCTTATAACTGTACCAAAGTTGGTTAAAATCCCGGGCTTCAAATGTTGCTGCAGGAAGACTGAGAGGGAGATGACCTGGCAGCGTGACTGGACAGGTCTCCCTAGGGCACCCAGGGCATTTACAACCAGCGAGATGTAAAAATGAAGATGATAAACAACTATACTCCTTCCCCACAAAACCCACCAACCCCTTTGAGAAGAGAGGCCTGTAATGTAATGCTGTGCTTCTGTGTACATGGCAGTATTTCTCACATTAGTGGCTGTGGTAAGATCCACAGGGATTTTTTGCTGGTAAACAGAATCCATTTCTATCTTGTCTGCAGGTAAACACACTTATCTTCCAGCATAAATGAGACATCTTGCTCTTTTAGAAATGGTAAGAAAAGTTCCAAATGAAACTATGTTCAGCTGAAGAATATTAATGTATATTCAGGCATGAAGAATTCAATTTCCCCAAAATTGCTTTGGAAGAGACAGTAAGATCTCTAGAGGTCTCAAAGCATTTTCTCCTCAATCACAATTAGCATTTAATTCAAATTAGATGAATATATTGGTAAATAAAAAATAAATAGAAATATACAATGCACTCTAAGTTGGCAAATATCTCAAATCTGTGTTTGCCTACATTCATGCACTTTTAAACAAATTCATGTGTTCAATTTTACAAAAAAATATTAATACTTGAGAACTGATTGCATACTTAAATTACTGTGGGACAAAACAGTCAGTGAATTTACAAAGGGGATTATCCACTGCACACTCCCTCCTTACACTCACTGCCCTATTTTCACTGAAGGGGGCTAACTCATATTTGTCAGAGGTAAAAGACAAAAACCTAGTTTATCCTGTAGCAGTATTTTTGTATAGCTATCCCTTGGCATGCATTGATCTGCAAGCAGTGCCACAGATGAATGGTGTGCCACCCAAACACTAACGAGTTCAAGCACCATCCATCCTTAAAGCAGAAGAATAATGAGAAAGAATGACACTGTGGTTAAGGGTAGGCGCACTGGCCAGAACCACAGTGTTTGGTTTTGTAACTTTGAGCAAGTCCCTTGACCTTCACACTTCATTTTTCCATGTCTGCAAAACAAGGAAAGATAATAATTGTCTACCCCATGTGAATATTGTGATTCCTAATTTCTGATTAACACTGGTAGAAAACCCTTGCCATGTTACAGAGTGAGAAGGGAACTTAGAAATACGAGAATCAGGACTGCAACCAAACTTCCCAGCCTGTTCTGCCTTTCATTGCTCAAACATCACACCATTCCTTTCAATACTTCTGTTGAACATCCAGTCTTCTTAGTCTGTTGCATACTCTAATGCTTTTTCTTTTCACAAGAAGAATCATTCTTCATAAAATTGAAGATAATTTTTATCTTCACACACTGCATGTATGTCCCTGTCTATGTAGCCTGATAAATGGTTTCCTCCAAAAGGGTACTGAAAAGGTTCTCAAATAAAACTGTCTGCTCTTCTTATTTGAATCATACTTCCTCCTGCAGTTTTCTGAGATTCACCATCATGGCAGTGAAGGACTGTTATGTTATCTGAACTTGAAGGGGGTAGAGGATGGTGCTTCAGGATCAGCTCTGATCAGCCTGGAAGAAAGAAAATGTTATGTGTAGGGCAAACCTGAACAGTTTTTCCTGTCTGATTTTCCTACCTGATCAGATATAACATAATGAATGGAAAACTAATTTTTAAAAAATGCAGCTTCTGCATACTGGTAACAAAATGCACAAAGGGAGCAGTAGGTGTCTCATAGTCAACTAGACAGGCCTCGGAGATGCCCACTTCAAGCATATGCTTATAAACAAGTACCTACAGGACAGCATGATGAGAGAAGCTCTTATACCTTCTCTGGGAAACCAGCATGGCTGGGTGCCTCTCCACAGTGCCCGTACACCATTGCAAATGGGATAGGGAACAAACTGGAGGAATTAGAGGTCTGTGTGCAGTCTCACTGGGATCAGAGAAAGGTGATGGGACAGCTCACAGGACTGGAGAGCTGCCATGGATGGACACAGGCTCTTCAGTAAGGGCAGGCTGGGACAGCAAGGCGGGGAGTCACCCTTTCAGTGAGGGAGCAGTGAGGACACATGGAGCTCTCTGTCTTTGGACAGATGAGAGTCAGCGGAGAGCTTGTGGGTCACAACTAGAGGGCAGACAAACACGACTAACACTGTGGTAGGTGTCTGTGAGAGAACCTCTGCTCGGGAAGAAGTAGTAGATGAGGTCTCCTGCAGATGGCCAGAAGAAGCCTCACCTTCACAGACTATGGTCTTCACAGGGGAATTTAACCACCCCAATATCTGCTGAAGGAGCAGCAGAGCAGGACACAAGCAATCCAGTTTTGGGGAGTGAACTGATGACAAATTCCTAATGAAAGTGATTATAGAGCCAACAATGAGAGGCTGGCTGCTGTACTTCACATTTACAAACGCGGAAAGACTGGTCAGAGATGTGAAAGTCAGGGTGATGGCAGTTGCCATGAGAAGGCGGAGTTCAAGATCCTGAAAAGAAGGAACAAGGCAATAAGCAGGATTACAACCCTGAGCTTCAGGAGAGCAGACTTTAGGATGTTCAGGGACCTGCTTAGAGGAAACTTATGGTGCTCTCCTGGAGACGAGAGGGATCTGGGACATCTGGGCAAAGTTCAAGGATCATCTCTTCTAAACTCCAGAATGGTTCATCCCCATGACAAGGAAATCAAGCAATGGTAGCAGGGGTCTGCATGTGTGAAAAAAGAGCTGAAATTTCTTAAAGAAATTAAACATAAAAAGAAAGCCTGCCATAGGGGGAACCTGGGACAGGTAACTTGGGGCAATATAGAGACACTGATCATGCAGGAATGGGATTAGGAAAGCCAAATTCCACCTGGGAGGGATGTGAAAGGCAACAAAAAAGGCTTCCATGGGTCTATCCACAGCAAAAGGAAGACTAGGGAAAATATGGGCCCACTGCTGAATGGGGATGGGGATTGGTGATAGATGGCATGGAAAAGGCTGAGGTACTTGTCTTGATCTTTATTAGCAAGATTGGCCTACAACAATCTCATGCCCCTGAGACCTATGGGAAAGTCTGGAGCAAGGAACACTTCCCCTGGTGGAGGAGGATCAGGTTAGGGAATATTTAAGCAAACTGGACATAAACAAGTCCATAGGACCTGATGGGATGCATCTATGAGTGCTGAGGGAGTTGGAGGATGTCACTGTGAGCCTATTCTTGATTCCCTTTGAAAGGTTGTGATGATGGGGGAAGGTTCCTGAGGACTGGAAGAAAGCAAATGCCACTCCTGTCTTCAAGGATGGCTAGTGGAAGCACCAAGGAAACTACTGGCTGGTCAGCTTCACCTCAATTGCTGGGAGCATGACGGAGCAGGGGATTATTTCTCCCCAGGTGCATTTCACTTTGCTGAACTTCATGAGGTTCCTGTTTGTCTATTACTCCACCCTGTTGAGGTGTGTGGTGGCACACCCATCTGGTGTCTCAACTACTCCTCCCAGTTTTGTATCCTTGGACAACTTGTTGAGGGTACATTCTGTCCCATCATCCTGGTATGTAATGAAGAAGTTAAATAGTACTTTATTCAGCTGTGACCCCTGGGGTACTCCACTGGTGACTGGCCTCCAGCTGGACTTCGTGCTGCATAGATTTATGAAGGGGAAATCATGCCTGACCAGTCTGATAGCTGTGTACGATGAGATGACTGGCTCAGTGGGTGAAGGGAGACCACTGGATGTTGTTTATCTCAAATTTAGTAAGGCTTTTGGCACTGTCTTCCATAATGTCCTCATGAAGTACAGGCTAGGTAAGTGTTCGGTGAGTTGGACTGAAAACTGGCTGAAGAGCTTAGGCTCAAATGGTTGTGCACAGAATCCAGCTGGAGGCCAATCACTAGTGCCCCAGGGTTGATGGTGGGTCCAAAACTGTTTTATATCTTTGTTTACTGACCTGGATGATGGGACAGCATGTACCCTCACCAGGTTTGGAGACAATAAAAAACTTCTCCCAGTGGCTGACACACCAGAGGGTTATGCTGACATTCAGAGGGACCTCAACAGACTTGAGAAATGGGTAAACTGGAACTTCATGAAATTTGACAAAGGGGAATGCAAAGTCCTGCAGGTGGGGAAGAACAACCCCAGGCACCAGTACAGGCTGAGGGCTGGACAGCTGGAAAGCAGCTTTGTAGGAAGGGATCTGCAGGTCCTGGAGAACAAGCTGACTGTGAGCCAGCAATGTGCTCTCATGGAAAAAAAAGCCAACAGCTGCATTAAGCTGAGCTTTTATAGCAGATCAGGAGAGGTGATCCTTCACCTTTGCTCAGCCCTCAGAGACACATTGGGAGTGCTGTGTCCAGTTCCGGACTTCCCAGTACAGGAGACATGGACATACTGGAATGAGTCCAGTGAAGGGCCACAAAAATATTTAAGGGATAGGAGCATCTGACATACAAGCAGTGGCTGAGAGAGCTTGTACTGTCCAGCCTGGAGAAGAGAAGGCTCAGGGGGGTCTTATTAATGTATAAAAATACCTGATGGGAGGAAGTGGATAGAGTAAAGAAGATAGAACCAGACTCCTCTCAGTGGTGTCCAGTGACAGGACAAGAGGGAGCGGGCACTAACTGAAACACAAGGAATTCCATCTAACATAAGAAAATACTTTTCTGCGGTGTGAGTCTCGAGCACTGGCACAGGTTGCCCAGAGGTTGTGGAGTCTCCAGTCTTGGAGGTACTCAAAATCCAACTGGTCGTGTTCCTGGGCAATCTGCTCTAGCTGACCCTGCTTTGAGTTAGGGGGTTAAACTAGATCATCTCTAGAGGCACCTTCCAACCTCAACCATTATGTGATTCTATGAAGCACATCAAAGTGAAATAATGGTTCAGTTTGTTTAGTGGACTAAATGCCTTAGCTCTCTTGAAGATCTTCAGACTCCTAATTTTGGGGGAACAAAGTAAGTAACACTGATGAATATGACCCCAAACTGTGAAAATAGGAGCAAGGGACATACCTCAAAGTAGCAGCACTTGGAAGCTGACATACATGGACTGAGCTTTTCTTAGCTAGGTCATGAGAAAGAATGAAGGGGATAGAGGGGAGTACTGAAGTAAACTACAGCAATGCACAAAGAAAACCAAGGAATTTGGACTGAACTGTGAAGTTTTTGCTCATATTAATATAGGTTTATTACACCATGCGTGTACCTGAAGCATCCTTCAGGTCGTAAGTCACTTCCCAACATGGTCTGTGCAACGAATTTACATTGTCATTTAGCAGAAGTTTGAGGTTTTTTTCACCTCTTTACTTTGGCAGAGGGTGTATACACAACTGACAGTGTATCAGGGCTGCAGTTATCCCTGGTCCAAGCCTAGCTCCAGAAAGTACATTCCTTGATCACTGTCCTTTCTTCCCCAACACCATGTGCAGAAAGGGAAATGCTCCCAAGATGCTAAAGGATTAAGAGATGGCCATGCCTCTCCAAGAGAATCTGCTTTGAGGAAAGCGCCCCTCAGGGACAAAACAGAGGGGCAGATATGGGGAAGCTCTCTCACCAGTGTCCTGACCCAACCTGCAGCTTCACTGCAGAAGGGACAGGCTCAAGTCTGAGCTCAAACACAGCTGGAATTTTAACCCAAAAGTCTGACTGCGCAAACAACTTCATCTTCTAAATGCAAGTACGCATATTCTGGTTAGGCCTTCAGAGCTTCTGAGAGGCAAAGCCACACATGGGAGCATACGTTAAGACCACAACACAGACAAATCTGAGTGGTAAGGATGAAACATAAAGGATTGCCTTCAGACACATTTTGATTGGCGGTCTGTAATGTGTTTTTTAGCCAGGACTGTTACACAGAAGCACAAGGTTCGTTCTTGTTTCCTTGTATTTCCCTTAGCAGCAGTTAACATGCTACAGCTAATCAGGCTGTACATCGGTGCCAGGATTTACCTTGAAGTTGCAAAGGTTGTTAAAAACAGGTATTGAAAAGCAGAGTGCATACCATTTCTGGATGTCTCTGCTCAGGCAGAGTGGTAGATGACCACTGCTGTTAAATGAACGTGTCTATATACATAAATGACAAAAAAGGTGCTGACGGAAAACCAGCAAATGCCTTATGATCAAAGGGAGCAAGAGCCAGTGAAGATGTTAATTGCAGTCAAAGGTTTCTAGAAGCAGATAATACCTTATTGTTTGATCTATGTCATATTTCACCAAACTTTAGAAATAGCTTGGCTTTAGAAACTTTAGAAACTTGGCTTTAGAAATAGCCAAGAACCACACAGAAGCAACAGTGGTCTTCAAGATGCGAGAGGTCCCAAATCCCCATAGACAGTGAGGGACTTACCTAGCAGGAAATCACCAGGACAGAAACTTTATCATTTCCCCATCCCCTCTCTGTTTCACTCACCTCTCAACAAGACATTTCCTGCTCTTTGCCCCTTTGCACTCACTTAAATTTCTGGCAGTCAGTTTAACTCAGTGTTGTTGCGCTGACCGAAAGGGGACTACAGGATCTTAAGCCAGATAAGAATCTTATCCCGCATATAAAATTTCAAGTTCAGTACTGAAAATAAACAGAATCCTTCTGTGGGAGATACTCTATTAGGTTCAAAATCAGTTCAAATCTTTTTATTGAAGTAATATTACCACAAATCAAATATGCCGTGTCTCTGAGATTGTGCCCTAAATTATAGACTTGAAAATGAAATTTATTTATCATTTGAAACATTCTTCCATTTCTTGGAAGTCCAAAGGAGGTTTGTATGGAACAGGGCACCACCAACTTCACTACTATCCATTTAAAAGTGACTGTCTACCATTTGTCCCCAAATCAACTTTTTACAGCTTTGTTTAGATAGACCGTCTACATATCAAGACAATGCAATTTTCCTGCAAAATTAGATGTTCTTAAGTCAACTGCAGAGACAGAACAGGTGAGCAATTCAAGGAGGGCAAGGCAAGTGGCCTGTAGGACAAGCCGTATGGTACTTAATCCACCTTTTGCAACTCAGACAAATGTCCTTTCTATCATAATATGCTCTCAGAAAAGGGCCATGTCATCCACAGAGCTGACTTTGTCACACAGAAAATGTGCAGAATTAGGTCTCCAATCAGCCACCCACAGCCCTATCAATGTAGCCTCAAGTTGTCCTTTAAAAATACAACTGCCCCCCCTTCTGGCCAGCAAGGACTCCCAAAAGTGATTCTGCAAGACATTTTAGGATAATTTTCTAATGCAGTTCAGTTTATAAAAGTTAATTTGGCTTCTTTTAGGATATAAACTCTGAGCCAAAGCACAGAAGTTCCATTAAGTTTCAAAACATTTCTACATTTATGTCAAAAAAATGAAGATTTTCCTTTGCTTACGTGATGCCATATTCTGGGTTAAATATGTTCACCTATCGATTACTGAAGATAACGGGAAGGTTGTAACAACTCTGGCTATTATTTGGTGTCTTAGGACCAGGCTTCCCATAATCTTCCAGACACACAGCTTACTCCGTCAGGAGCAGTGCCAGCTCAGGCCACTGGAAGTGACACAGTGCCATGCTCTGCCACGACACGGGAAACGCTGTTAGACCCAAACCAGGCTGCCTTAGGTGGCCAGTCACCTGGCAGGTTTGTCCTCTGTCTAGATGATCAGCTCAGAGATAACAGTGACTTAATGATGCCAATGCCTCAATTTATAGCTTGGAAGGCAAACTACTTAAGGGAGGGTGATTGCTGGCATACAAACACTTTAATGACTGCTTTTTAACTGACTTTTCAAAATAAATCCCATGAACAATAGAGACACCCATTTATGTGCCATCTGGATAACAGCATTTAGTAAGAGGACAAGCTGATAATGAGAAGCAACAAAACACTTCTGTACAAGTCAGGTCCTTTCAATCTGGAAGAGCATGTAATTTATGAACACAAACCTTGGGTTTCCTCGTCTTTTTCTGGCTAGGTTAATTTGTTTTCAGTGTGGTTCCTATATCTTTTTCCTGATGCTTAAATGCTAAGTTGCAATATATAAAAGGTTTGTTTTTTTTTT
Organism: Numenius arquata; assembly: GCF_964106895.1. Lineage (NCBI taxonomy): Eukaryota > Metazoa > Chordata > Aves > Charadriiformes > Scolopacidae > Numenius > Numenius arquata. The sequence continues at coordinate 17,675,877 of NC_133579.1, read as the reverse complement.
TTTTCCTAAACAATTATTACTAACTGGTACAGTAATAAAGACAGAAAATGCCTCCACAAGCAATGTCACAGTTTAGTTAAGCCTCAATGAAAATTCATGGCAGAAATGAAAACCTAAACAACACTGAAAGACACCGCTTACATGTGCTGTGCATGTATTTCATATTGATAGCTTTCTACTTTTAAAAAGGAATATTAGCAAACAGGAGATTTTTTTTTTTTTTTAAAAAAAAGCATAATTCTGTGCTACAAAATCTGATACCAATGATCAAATTACCTCTAGGATTTGACCTCACCATCAAGACATTGAGGAGTGGATGTGCTAAATTGCTTAAATAGCAAATCTTAGGTTTAAATCAAAATGATGGCTATTTTTGTGAATTCAGTACATCTGCAGAGCCAGGCAGTTGTCTAGTATGTGGTCCTTAACATACCTATACAGTTAACATTAACTTGTCCTGTGAAGTTCTCCTCTTTGTAATTGCTGCAATTCTTTTGCATGAAAAATTGAGTAACAAAAAGTATGAAAGTGTCAAAATACCTGATTAATTATCTGTTGTTGCAATCTTTCTCCAGACTCTGAAAGAGAAAGAAATAATTAGTTTGTACATATTTTAATGAATATGATCATGTACATACAGAACAAAACCCAGTGAATTCAGCAAAAAAATAATCAAACCTTATAATTAAGAAATAGGATTTAACATGTACAAATGACTTGAAACTTCAAAACAGAAATCCACCTAAAGTAAAAGAAACACAAGCCCCTCTTAATCAAGATGTAATAAAAAGAAGATTGAGATAGGCAGCCAGTCTCGCTAACGTGGTACCCCACAAGGAATGACAACATTCAAAGTGAAGACAAAAAATTCCAAATATGTGCTATGAAGCATCTTAACTAAGTTGTGAGATGCACTGCTGCACATATACATGCCTGAGAAACTGGTTGCATCCAGCTCAGGATTTGACCACTGGAGGAGAAGAGCAGCTTCTGCCGTTACCCTAAAATAAAATTATGTGCCTGTGTCGAGACTGAGGTTAGGCACCAGCTGGCTCAAGGGAGAAATTCTATCCTGATAACATCCAGAAAGTGGTAAATTGAATTATGGTCTTGCTTCCTTATTCTGGCCGCCTTCTGCAGTGTCCTTCAGTGTGCTCCTGAAGACATGATCAAAGCCTAGACAGAACATTGCTTTTCTACAGTAATCTGGGACCCTAGAAGCAGTGATGTCTCAAACCTATTATTTTCTTTTAGATCAAAAGGGACAGTAATTTTACTTCATTTACTGTTCCCATGCACTAGTTGTCAAAAGGGCAGCTGGTATCAATTACCCTCCCTTTGCTACTAGAGACTGTATTGGGGAAAGTCAGGAATTTCACACTTACCTATCCAGCAAGGCTGCATGTACCCATTAGAGGTTTTTTTTTTTTTTAAGTAATAATGACAGGACACTGTTTACAACTTGTACCTGTCAGTATCACTATTAACTATCAGGGGAGCCTGTTTCTGCCTAGCACGTGTGGCTGCCTCCTCCAGCGCTGGAAATATACTTCATTTCTACAGAGTTTCTTCATACTGATGTGTGTGGCACAAGATCAAATTTTTAAAATTTGGTGAATATATTTTACGTGTTAAAATACAGTATAAAGGCTCTATTTATTAAGGAAAACAATCTTCTCTACTTGTCCCTGAGAATACTCTTCTTCTCAAGGCAAGTATTATAGATAATTCAGATAAAGATAATCACTTTAGGCTATATTATAAGATTTTCTTTCATGATAATTATTTCCTGCATGCTTGTGTTGTGTTTTTATTTGCTAAATATAAAAATTATGCTTTTTTGGCTAAGTCCCCCTCCCCAACTATCATTTAGGGAAGACTTCTCAAAATGTATTCCTTTGTTCACTGAGTTCATTTTGGGGAGAAACAGAATTTATTCTTGTAACTAATATTTTAACCAAATAGATCATTGGCAATAGAAGATTAAAGGCGTATGTGTTTTTAGCATTCTCTAATTATATACAAGTTGCTAGGAAAGCAGAGTGTTTGAAATCTCTGGTTAGATCAACACTATTTTGCTCAAAGGTTTGTGGACTTTGAATACTGATGCTTTCCTGTTTCCCAGTACATTTGTTTTTAGGCTATTTTGATTCACTTTAAAGGAATTTTAATAACTTTCTGTTGACAGCATGGACAGCTGGTCTTGAGAATTAGTGAAAATTCACTTGCTGACTGAGGAAGGAAGTGACATCAATGAGTTTCTAAAGTCAGCCCAGGGGGAAAAGTGCGCTCCGCCAGAGTAGCCTTTCATGCCATTGTATTTCCAGTGATGCCTCAAGATGCAAATTCCATTATCAATCAAACTTGTGGTTTCTACCTCAGACAAATATAAATTTCACCAGAAAGACTGGGAAAGACCTTTGTGGCCATTTCTGACACTGCTAAGGAGAAGGTGAAGAAGAATCTATGGTAGTTCTTTCCTCATTCACTCTTAGTTCTTTCTTTTGGTGATTTCAATATTACAGTATCAAGGAAAAGGCAGTTGCAGAAGTGTCCATATGATACACCAGTAATGATGACATGGGTTAAACAGGGCAGAGATTGACTAGGCTGTTAAGGACAGAAGAGAGATCAAATTCAAGGTCACCAGCAAATTGAATACCATGTTCTCCATTTATTTGCTAGATGATCCTTGTCCTCATCACAGAACAACTACGTGAATTTGGCATAGTCAGCAGTTGTGCTCAGAAGAGGCCAAGGTCTGTAATAACAGGGATGCTGCAAATTAGGGTGGAAATACGTTGGCACCATTATATGGGGAAGCCTGCAAAGGCCCGGTGTGTACTGTACTTTTGTTTTAAGGAGAAAAGCTACAAAAAACAGTGAAGAAAACATAAACACATGAAACAACATCTTTCTTAGTCTGAATAGAAGAGTCTCTTATTTCCCTCTTCCTCACTGCTAATTGATCATTATTAAGTTAAAAAGATAACTTCTTTCCAAAACAGCAACTATCAAATAAAAATGTCCCTCCAGAATTCAGCTTAAAAAGATAAAGGATTTTAAAAGGCACAAGAATGTTAAGCTGTGACAACACCTACAGCGCTGAAAGGGGGGTCGGTTCCCAGCTGATGCCTAACAGTAGGGCAGTAGAAAACTTCACCATTGAAACTAAACAGAATTTTGTTTTTTTGTGGGTGGTTTTTTTTTTAGTGTTTGTGTTTGTTGGTTTTTTTTTCCCAAATCCCCTGAGTTGTCTTACAGTGACTAGTCACTAATCTCTGTTTTATTTATGGCACCTTCAACTTCATGAAGGATGTTTCTGCTTAGGGGAACTGCGATCACTTGTGTTGACTGCAGCATTCACCAGAGGGATTCAAGAGGCAACACTACAGAGCACGCTCCAAATTCAAAGGACGTGAGGCAACGGGACAGTGATAAAACCAGAACTGTCAGAACATGCCAGCCAGTCCCACAGGCAACACCTGTGTTAGTCTCATGAAATGCAAGTAATTCTTGAGACTTGGCAGAAGTTTCATTAGCAGTGGACCTACGCGTGCTAAATTCCAAATTTATGACAGTGTTTCCAGAGCCACTGCAATGAGGTAGCAGCTTATGCAAGATGAATGGATGCATGAGCACCAAACTAAACTGGAAGTTTACTGCCATCTGGAAATTTATGTGGAAACTGCCCAGAACGTAGCTGGTGTAGTCTGAGACACATCTTCTGCAACTCAGACTGCATGTTCTCCTCCTATATTTCTCCTGAAACTTCGTTTTTCCACCTGTCATCTGGCATACTATTCCTAAGTGGGCTACACTGATACTTTGGGTCAAAAGTATTTACCAGTAAAAACTATGATTCTTATTTGCTGAAGCTCTGCTCTCCTACTGCTCTAACTGAGGCTAAACTGGTGCAACTGGATTCCAATGATGTTTTTGCATCAGGACTGGAGAAACAGACCTCCTCCAATTCATTTTTAGTGATTTTCTTTTATCTCTCCAGGTACAAAATTGTAGAACAATACCTTTATGTGGTTTTGGATGGCTGAGATAAATGGCCTTCTTGGGTTGACCTCAAGCTATATCACTTTAGAAAAAAAAAATACAGCAAACATTCTTTAAAAGATTTCTCTGTATTTTCATACACTAATTAGTATACTAATTCCTGTTTGCAGGGCAAGTTGGAGTTTTCACTTTTTTTTTGCTTGCTTGTTCTTATTATAAGGACAATTACCTTACTGAGAGCAATAATGTATGTTTTCTAATGTAACTGACCACTGTGAGACACAAGAGCATGCCATAATTGATGCTGTCACGAGGAACTGCAACACCAATTCCTCAGCCTTATGCACACAACCTACACAGAGAACAACACGTAATTATGCACACTATGCCCTGCTTACCTCCATACAAAGGAATGTGATATTTGTGCAGGTTTACAGATTAATCTGCTGTAATTCCTTTTAATGTTAAACTACTTCCAGCTCAAATGTAATTAAGATCACCAGGTACAAAAGATTCAGATTGGAAATATGAGTACACTCCAACAGAACAAATAACAGCTTGATGCTGTTTCTTATGTTCAAATAGTTGGATACATTAAGGATTTTGACAGCATGTTTGTTCCCTAAGTATGTAGCAAAAGAAAAAAAAAGGTTTAATTTCAAAAGGCAAAAGACTACTACTGCATTTAATTAGAGTGTAAAATCCCTTAAATACACAGATCCGCCAATTTATGTGACGTGACTGCTACAAGTCCTAGCAACAAAGGATTTCTTTTTTTTTCCTCCCCAAAATCAAATCCTAATTTATACTTCAAGCAACCATCATCAACATCAATAAAATGAAGTCTTTGGAATATAAAGTTTGTTTACTTAAGCCTTCAGATAATCCTAATACTTGTGGCATGTCAGCAAGGCAGTGGATGAATAGAAATTCTGGATCTGTCTCCCTGTTCCAAGTGTCTGAGGGTTTCCAAGCAGACTGAGAAAATTGGGGAGGATCCCAGGGGCAAAAGGGACAACTCAGCCTTGCTCTGAGACAGCCATACGCATAGCCTGAAACAGCCATATTCATTTAATTGCTAGTGAGAACGGCACTACTAGAAAATCAGTTTTGAAGATGGAATTAAATATTCTAATATCAGCTTAATTTTGTTTTTCCAGTTTGTGACAGAAACACTAACAGCTTTGTATTTTACTTTATTTTTATAGACCTAAATAAACACATATGCAACCTATTTGGGTTATGATCCACCCCACTTTCATTACTTGTTTCCTAAACTACCAGAGCAGATTCTGAGAAATGAAAGGAAACCAAAGCACTTGTTCGTGACAAACTTCTGCAGCAATTTCCCATGGCACCATAGCCTGAGGAAGAAACACTCAGATTTGTTTTTCAGACTTATAACTGAGAAGGTGTGACACTAATAGATTATCTTCTGTGAAAGCCTGTAACTTAGCACACAAACATTAAAATATTTAGGACAGAACCATACATTTCCTATAAATTATCTGCAGAATCTCCGGGATCTGTAGGCAACACAGCTCTTGCAGATGTGCAGAGCATTTTACTTCTCCTTCTCACAAGGAATTCAGAAGACCGAAACTGCTCATTTATAGCATTGCCTTCAAAATCTAGTTAAGCTTACTTTTGCACCTCTGTGATAATAATGCAACTGAATATGATTACAGTGGCCTAAAATGTATTAATCACATCTTCATGGTATTGCATAATCCTTCTCAGTTGTCACAACGCCAACTCATAAGTTGCCCGGGCAGTAGGAAACATAAAAAGAAACCCAAGTTGATACTGATTGAAGCAAATGAAGGAAAGTTGGCCATCTCAAAACACTGAAACTCTCACAGCATTCCAAGGTTTCCCTAGCTAATTTTTCGTGATTACTTTTGATATGAAAACAGACCTTTAATTGTCAGTCTCTAATAAGGATGCAGAACTGTTCCCTGGGAAGTTCAAAGGACCCTGGGAAACTAAACATTTACGAAAGCTCAAGTAGCCAAATGCCTTGTGTTGATTAACATACACCATTCAGTTTCCACCTAACAAAGTCATAACAAGAAGAAACCCCAAAGGAAAAAAAAATATTGGACTGACAAAGAAACATTAGTCTTAATAGGACTAAGGGCCCTCATTCATTAATTCTGTTGTGTGTAAAAAGGAGGGGGAGGGTGTAACTCAAATCTGTTCCTGGACCAAATTCTGCATTGACTAACATTGTGTAACTGTACTACAGGCAAGGAGATGTTAGAACATAAGTTAATTAAAAATTTGAAGTTACCTGCCCTCTGCCTCATCAGCATTGATAAATATTTTCAAATGACACAGAATTGCCTGGATGCCCACTAACAGAATTAGTAGGCAGACTTGTTGGCCAGTTTTATTCTAGAATGTTGTGCTTGATATATCTGAGGAAAGGGAAAGCAAAAATTTGTAACCTTTTTCCTTTAAGGATGGAAGATTAGAGATAATGGAAACACGCCAGACAGTGTATTTGGTTTTAACATCAACACAATATTGATATCATGGTTTGGATGGTTTCCAGCTGAACGTCGTGTGTATTTTCAATGCCTACTTGGCATTCATCCTGTATCCAACACTAAGAATAGTTTATTTCAATTCTGTTTCACAGCTCACCATGCAACTGCTTGGAAATGCTTTTTCCTTTTTATCCAGGTATTTCATGACTTTTTCATAGTCCTGCTCTCTTAAGGAACTGAATGAAGCAATTTTTGTACTCCTACTCATCTGCAATTAGTCAGGCAAAGATCAGTTAATTATGGCTTAGCAGATACATTTTCTCAAACTCTATCACCGTCAAATTCTAAGGTAGAAACTGCCTCAGTTCTCACACTGCAAGGGCCATTGCTTTTTTATCTGAAATCACATGGATGACCAACCTCCACTTTCATGTTGCTATTTATGTATGGTGCTTTGTATTATGATCATCTAGAGGACAGGTCACATAATCTGTTAAAATGCCTTTTTGACTATGCTCCTGTGTTGAGCTCAATTGCTTATGTGGTTATCATCTTCCACAAAATAGATTTCTGGGCTTTGACACAATAGAAACTGTTTCTACCCATCAGCCGCTTCTTAGTATGTGATAAATGAGGGATGGTTGATGCTGATTTTTTTCTGCCAAAAGAAACCTATCTGGCGTTTACTCTAAGTATAGCGTGGTAAGAGCTGTCATGATGGAAAAGACCATGGAGAGTAACTAGAGCTTGAATCTACATACTCACAGAAATAAAGCTGTGGACATACAGCTACCTCTTTAATATACCCTGTTATGGTCTTAGGCAGCTTCAGCTTTGCATTGTGCTCACAGCAGGACTGAAACATTGCAGTAGTTTGGCTTTGATTTTGGTTCCTGCTTGGTTTCTGTCCGTATTAAGAACATATGGTTGCCCCCACCCAGACGAGGAATGTGACTGCAGTTGAAATTTGCAGTCAGATTAACCATGTTGAGGCAAAGCCACATGGAGTCATGATCATCCAATCTGGCATATCCTAAAGAAGGTCCACCGTTGGTTTTTCGCTTGTAGCGAAGATGAGTTGATCTCCAGTTCTGAAGCACCCTATCCCTATATAATCTTAATTAGAATACCCTGGAAATGATATATGAATATGAAGGTGCCAGTACCAACGAGAAGCACCACACAAGCTCCTACAGGGTTATGTCCACAGAACTTTGTTTTGACTCACCTGCTAGGACAACTGCACCACAAAGAGCTGAGCTGTAAAGCTTCTCTGGTGTGAATCAGAAGCAGTGGTGTGCAAGATGAGCACGCAGCAAACCCAAACAGGGGTGGAAAAATCCAGCTTCTTGGCACTAATTACAAAGTAGAGTCCCACAGCAAAGTCTCCATGGGAAGCCTTAGTCTACAGTTTCTGTATTTCAGAAATAAAAAGGAGATGAATTGTCTATACAACATAAGGCCAGGAAGTGACCAGTGGTGATGAGAGCAAATATTCTTTCAATTTACAACTCATTCTGAGTTACGCCTACATAAATAAATTTTGCCTGCTTGAATGTGCCATGTTTCTTTGTTTAAGGTCTAAATTTGCCACTCTAAGGCGTGCTCTTAGCACACTGGCCTCAAATAACTTCTTTGAAATTACTCCATTTGGAAGTAAAACACTCCCCAATGAGAATGTGACACTTACTCACAGAAAGACATCACTCACGTTTCCAAGGAATATTACATGCATGAGAATCTGCAATTAATCCACTGGTAAAGAACAGAGGGGAAGAGGAAAAGGTGAAATAGGAGCACTTTGAAATAGAATCTTAACACCTGGAAAATGAAAAAAAATTCTCTAAATGGGATAATTTTATAGTGAAAGAAAACGAAGAGGAGAAAGGCAAAGCGAAATAAAGCTAGAACATAACCTTTCCTAATGCATGGCTCTGAATTAAGATTGGTCAGATACAAACCAAAAACCTACAGCAATCAGTTGCTGCAGGGAGTACAAATTTACCTACGTTTTGTAAAACTAGAGTATGACCTTTTGCGACCAACTCTTGTGCTTGAATTCAGCTGTAGTTATTGGAAGTCATTTGTAAAAGGTCATCCATGACTGAGAATATATGAATCCAAGATGCACAAGGGTTCAGGTTTATGCTACTTAAAAGAAATTGGGGAGAGAGAAGGGGGGGTGTGGGAAATTCAACCACTGCTACAGATTTGGTTCTCAAATGAATTTGGATAATTTGATGAGACTATTTAATCTAAGTAGTCAATTTCTGATACGTGAATGTGAATTAGTAGACAATATGCAGTTTTTACGTTTGTCATTGATGAGTATGCTACAGAAATGTGCCAAAGGAGGTTATTTTACTAAATAAGGCTACTTATTTGCTTATTGTAATTTGAATCAATTTTTTGATGTCTAGAGCATTGTAAAACTTCCCCTTCCCACAGTTTCTCCATTCTAAGAAAAGATTACAGAAGCTCAGTTTTCACTGTTATAAAGAAATAAGGTTCTCAGGTAAAGATGGGAGCTTATAGCCAAACGTGTACCCGTCGTTCTGCATACACAACTTCAGTACTGTTTGGTTTTGTTTCTTTAAACCAGTATTAAATGGGTGGTACTGGTGGTAAAATGGCTTTAAGAATCTCCTTGAAAGAAGAGCCTATATTGTACAAGCAATCCTCAACAAGAAAAGTTCAACAGACATATAAAACCATTTTAGTCATGTTCTCTGAATGTGTTCTTTGAACAACAGAAAATTCAAACTGTATCCTCCATACTGACAAGGTAGTTGAATAGGAAAAAAAAAAAGGATACAATAATTTATGGGTAGAAGTAAAAGAAAATCCATATAGGAGAGAACTGACAGTAGTTATTTAATCAAGACTGTATGAGACCACCTCGCCAAAAATCCCAAATCTACTCTGTAGGTCAGTCTGCAAAGGATTCACCACCACTATATTAGAGCATGTTTAAGTTTTTTACAAAAGAAAAAGATTCTTGTATGCTTAATGTCTTTAAAGCCAAACCTGCAGCTCAAGCTCAATCTGCCCTACCACTAACTCTGGCTGTCCAAGTAGCAACAGAGTGTATATTGCACACACTGTGGCTAATTGCAACCACCTCCTTTTCTACAGGTGAATCACCCTGATGCTCCAAGCCTCACAAACAGTACCATACTCTGCTTTGGCAGGAGCTTTCTTCTGCTTACTTTAGAAATGCTCGTTGTGCCTCCTTCCGTGTGCCATCCTTGCTACGCCAACTTGGATATTGGCAGTGCTCAAAAGTGGAAAGCAGCAGGGGTGATGAAGCAAGTTCAGCTGGAGAAATCATTATGAGAACTGAACTCGCATATGTCACTGAAAACGTGGTTAAATGTTTCCTTTTAATTAAACAGAGATGGAAAATAACAGCAATAAGGTGGTATCCAGTACCCAGGAACTGCAAAGTACCCCAACGCCAAAAGCATAAATGATATACTCTATCAATTTGATCACTCAGGCAGAGCTTAAGTAGACGTTCTCCGGTAAAGCACACCCTTTTTCATGCACAAAGGGTAAATTGTCAAATGGGCTCTAAAACAACACCTGCAGGTTGTGTACACACAAGCATTTTCTGCCCACAAAATATACTGCTGCTGCTTGCAAAGGGCCATATGTGTGTACCAAAAGCTGGTACCCAGGTACAATTTGCATCCATAAAACACACAGGTGCAGTTTTATGGAGACCTACGAGAAGAACGTGACCATATAGCACACAACTACTATTTACATAGCAGCTTTCAGACAACAAGCTGAGTAATCTTCCCGTAGGATGTGACATGCCAGGCACAGCAAGGGGAGGCAGAAATTTGCAGCTGAAATCGCAGCCATGTTCATGACTGGCAAACTGATTTAAGAGACAAGTCTACCCAGTCCTCGTTTGCAAACCATGGGTGTGTACTAATACTGGTAGTTATAATGATACCCCAACTGAGGATAAAATTAATGTGTCTTCTCCAAGGGTGAAAAAAGGAATTCTGAGAGCGTCCTTACCACCAAGTGATTCAAAATATTTTTTATTACTGAAATAATCCACCCTGTTTATTCTTCCCCAGTGAACTGTATTATTTTTCAAGCATTAAAAAAAGAATCCTACATGTCTGACACGAATCAGCATGTGAATTACTGACCAAGTTAGCTTCAGCAAGTACTAAGTGACATATTCATAATATGGTGCCTCTATTCACATGTAAATTACTAACTTCCACTGAATTGAGCACTCAGGATGAGACATTTCTCTTTTCCTCTGACAGGAGAACACAGTCAATACTGTATCTGATTATCAACAAAACTTGTTATTGGCTTTTTGCTAACTGCAGGGAAAGGTCTTCACATATCTACACAGATTAAAGGGAAAAGGCATATTTCTATTTAGCTTATTATTAGTATTTATTTATAATGGGCACAATTCTTTATATGAAATCTAATTAAAGAATGTGAAAAGAAACAGAAAGGAAAGGTGGAAAAATTCTCTTCAGATTAGAAAGTATTTTGGACTAAAGCCACACCAATTGCTCTTACTTAAATAATTAGTGAAGAGTAAAAAAACCAATTTGACAGGACTGAATTTCCTGCCTTCTGAGGGATCTAAAAAATAAAATGTGATAATTGAGCATCCACCCCCCACACAACTTTTGAGCATCACTAACATATTGACCTATTGCTATAATTAAAGTGTAATTTGTGTAATTTGGATTGTTTACAATATAAAGTCTAGATCCAGTTACTGCAAGTATATGAGAAGCAAATCTTCAGAAAAATTACTTTATATCTTGATGTTGCTGACAGGCAGTGAAAGGAGTGGCCAGCATTTTTAAATGCACAGTTAATTAAATGTAGAGGCAGAGACTCTGGAATAGCAGAGCTGCAAACAGCTCATGAGTAATGTCTGTACTTTCAACAATATTTTTTGTCCTCTTGGATTACAGGTAACTAGCTCCCAGGATCACAGAAAAAAAAATGGAAACACCACTGGTTGCTACTGTATAGCACCAAAGAAGTTAAACATACTAACAAAGCCACTGGAATAATGGAAGCTAGATTTATAGATCACAGGAGAAAGCCACACAGACACAAAGAAAGTAAGTCATAAAGAAATCCCTCAATTTTTAATTCTCATTTCTGAGGAGAGGACAGACCAATTCTATTAATGCAACATGGACTTCTATTTCTTTGCAGAAAACAAATGGCACCAAGCAACTATCTACTCATTTTCAACACCCAAATAATCTTAGCTAAAAATACCACTTCAGACAAGCTACAGACACATAACTTTTCTTAGGGTTTGGTTTCATGACTGGTTTAAGCTGCTCAATGCCTGGCGAAAGCAGACAGCCCAGATCTTGCCGCAGCAGTGATGTGCTCTTCCTCCTCCTCCCTTGGGCCAGCACTAGCACAGCTGCATTGCAGGGTCAAGACAAATCAGAGTCCTGATTCAGCTAAAAATTCTCATCTTGCTTAATAGGCTGATTTTCAACCATATCAGCTCAGCTCGGCCACATACACTGTGCAGGTGGAGGTACGTGGCTGGGAACAACAGTGGGGGCAAGAAGTCCCCTTCTGGGGAAGCTCACATGTAGGTCAGCATAAACCTGCTGTAAATCCACATCCTCAGAGCCCTCATCTGCCCAGCTGCTACTGAACCATCAACACCAGAATACCAAAATTTGTCATAAATGACTGAACAGTTCAAGTGAGCAACAATAACAAGTCTCTTGACTGCCTGTATTTTTCTTTCAGAGCTTGCATTGTATATATGGGACTTTTTTTTTTTTTAATACCCAGATACATTGTCTTTAGAAAATGGTTTTAGAAAAGCAAATATTTAGAAGATTGGCAACAGAGCACAGGAATATGAAAGAGAACAGTCAATTCTCACCATGGAGGAAAGTCACCAGAGGAGTCCTGTTCCCTCATGCTGAGGACCCATGCTCTTCAACATGTTCTAAAAATCACCCGAGAAAGGTACCAAACAGGGAGATGACAATGTTTGTTGATGATATTAATTTATTTCAGGTAGAAATGATGGAAGCTGAAGAACTTTTTTAGAAGAGTAAGTTGGCAATAAAATGACATGTGAAGTGCAATTTATGCAAAGTGATACTAGGAAACTTCTACGGGAAAACTTTTAATTTAAACTCAAAAGTGGTGGTGGACTCTGAACTGAGTCCTGAGCTCATTGCTACTCAGGAATGAGATCTTGGGGGGTAAAACTTGTGTGTAAACACCATCTCTGCTCACAAGTTAGAGAAAACAAATTGAAGACTAGAGGAAAAAAAAAAGAAACCATTGTGTTTCTGTATATACACACACTTGCATCTTAAATATTACATGCAATTCTGATGCTTCCACTCGTGCAGAACTGGAGAAGAGCAAAGGAGGGTAAGGTGGTGGGACTGAAAGTATAGACTGGCTTACAAGGAGCAACAGCTACAGAGCCTGGCAAAGCAATGATCCAGAGGAGATATGATAGAGATCTGTAAAATCATAAGTGACATGGAAGGGGTGAATCAGAACTGACTGTTCGCTGCCTCTTGTAACACAAGGCTGGGGGCATCAGATGAAGCAGGCAGATGGCAGGTTCAAAACAAACATGAGGAAGCAGCTCTCCACACAACTGGGAAAGGAAATTCGGGAACTCTTCGCCAGGGGATGTTACGGCTGCTACAAACTTTACATGGATTCAGGGGACAACTGAACAAGCTGAGAGACAGGAAATCCTTTGGGGGTTGATAAGCAAACAGAAACTACCTCTGGCGCAGGAAGTCCCTGAAACACAAACTGCTGGAGTTTGGGAAAGTCACGTGAGGAGATTTCACTTTGCTGCTAGGATATTGAGCAAGACGGAGCTCTGACCTGATCCAGTATTGCTTCTGCTACGTGCAACAAAAGACACTAAAAAAACAGGCCCCAGTTTAAAATACTTTGGCATCACCCTCAATAGGTAGGTCCACCACAGCGTACTGACGTGGCCCGCTCATGGCAGGGAAGAGAAGAGTAAAGCTGTGTTCTTTATTTCACACTGCCCTGAACAGTTGGGGCACATCAGACAACTAGTGAAACCATCCTCAGTTCCTGGCCACTGGGCACACAAAGTTTTTATTATGCTTTTTTCCCCACCCCTCAGATCCTCTGCACGCATAAAAGTTGTCTTCTGGTCATACCAAGGACCCCAAACCCTGGCAGTGCTGGGCAGTGAAGCAGCCTGTTTATACCTAAGCTCTATGACGTGTCACAAATGCAATGTTTCCCCTTTGCTTGTTGTGCTTTCAGGAACCACACTATGCTACAGGGAGGTCTCAGAGCAATATTCTTTTTTGATCCAGGTTTTGTTGTTAGAACACATGTGGGAGTCCTTAAACATGAGAGTGCATGTTTTCCCCCTTCGCCAAAGGGACATAGTGATGTCCTGCTCTGGGGAGATGCCCTACCTACCATGGTGTCCTCATATAGGATGTTTTTGAACCTCTCCTGTTGAGCTGATACACGCGCCTCCAACCACAGGAGACCGACCAGTGCTTAGATAAATTTCCAAAGAAAAGAAAGAACAGACTTACTGAATATTAAAAAGTATTAGGCTCTGTATGCAATGAAAAATAAACATCATAACCTCAGTGGCTTCCAAAGTTACCTAGAAAGCGTACTGAGAGCAGGGGATTGACCTGCAGTACCCTAAGCCACTGGCCAACACCAGACCATGCTTCCACACCACAGGCTGGAAACGCCAAGTACTTAGCCAGTTTTTCAGGAATTTTCTACTACCTGTCAATTTGCTGGTTTTCTGGTTTTGCTCCCTTGGGACTGCACAAAAATCACTAGAGAAAAACAAACCAGCCTTTTTGAGAACTGAGCTGTGTTGGATTTTTGTGCGTAAAGCAGGTATTAATTTAAAGAACACAAATAGCCCAGCAACCATTAAAACGAACTCTTAAGCACTATTTCTAATTACACTGCATTGATTAAATTCAATTATATTTTAATTAAGCTTTGTTCATATAGTAGTCCTCCTATGGTTTTTCTCCTTCTAGAGGAGGAAATGAATCCCTTCTTCTAGAGATTTGTTTTCATGGCAAATAATGCTTATCACTTCATTTATTTTAAAAGTGAAAAACAAAATCTGCACAAAACACTGAATATCTCAGTTGTGTTAGGCAAAATCATCTGTCAGCTTTAAAGTTCACCTGCTCAAGTCAATGCCTGCAGTATTTTCATTGCTGACACTTAAATCCTGCTAGAAGGCCCACTTTTAGCAGTCTAAGATGCTACAACTCTGACTGCTGAGTTGTGTTAATGAATTGTGTGAGTGCTTCTCGATGTAAAATCAGGCTACCTACAATCACGGCTGAAGACCAGCCAAGTCATTAGCCCAGCACTGGTACAATAGAGACGATACCCTGAATGTTAGCACCTACTGCCCTCTACCTGCTTCACTTAAAGTGCATAAGCAGACACAACAGAGAAAAAACTTCATTTTCCAGTTTTTTAAAATCTCAGTCTTCTAATTAAGGTGGTCAAAAACCCTCTCATTGTAACTGATTTCTAATCTATTGCTTTTCAATTACAAGACTAAGAAGTATTATTCCCCTCTAAGTTGCAAGCTACAGGAGGGAATGCCATTATGAAATGTGCAGACATTTATTTCTTACATAATTTTATCCTGTTTTCATAGAATCTAATTTTAAATTTCCCTTAACAACATCCAGTGGGACTGTTAATTCAGATGTCCACCTAAACTTTCCAGGAAATATGGTGGGAGCCGCACTGCAGTGAAGTTCATGACAGAAGGAGAAAAAAGAATTTCACCCTGTAAATCTTTGTCCTGCAATATGATCTGTGCACTGAAACACTTACACAGGCCATCTGAGCACCTGGCACATGACACACAAGGGCAGACCCTGATGCCTGCACACATGAGACCATACCACAAAGGACAAAGTTCCTATAAGCCGTAGCAGATAGCCAGCATCATGAATGGGGACTCAGAAGAACTTAGTCTGAATAGTCTTGACCTGCCATCCAGTCTAAGCGATGCTACTATAATCCACGGTTACCACGTCTGACTTGCATTTTAAATTCTAAATTTGCCCAAGAGAATCGTTTAAAATTCCTTAGCTATAGAGAATTGACAGGAAACATCTTCTCTTTTTTTTGTTAGAGGGCATACGTATGCACTAACCTCTGGACTTTAATGCTGCTTCTCTCTGAGCTACAGAATAGAAAGTATTGCCATGTCCACTTGGAGGGACAGAAGCCACAGAGAAACACACTCAGAGAGCCAGACCTGACCCCAAGTCCATGCATGCAAGGGCAATGCTGTAGCTGTGGGTACACATGTCCATTAATCATGAGCAATGGTTCTAAACCAGAAAAAATACAGGAAATCATGGCAATCTTACAATTTTACTACCGCACCTGCGGGTCTTCCAAAAGGCACCATAGAAGCATTTCCTCCTTGTAAGGCAGGAGATACAGGGAAATATAACTGGCCACTTCGATATGTAGCTACAAAAAACATGTGTTTTCAAAACTGTTTAAATTTTCAAGCTTCAATATGCTTCCAGCAAAGACTTAATTTGAGGCAATTCAGTTTAAAAAAACTCCAAGCGCTTGCTTCCAGCATGTTAGGTCCTTGTCGCTGCTTCTTCTTCTTCCCAAGCTCTGTCACCTGTGGTCTGGCATTTACCGTCCCTTCATTCCCAGACTCATTCAGGTTCACATCTGGAATATTCACCCCTGGCTCCACACATAGCAGCTAAAAAAACCTCAAGTAACACTCGACCGAGACCTTCTATGGCAAGCTTTGGTCAGAAGCTGAGGACAACGCTGACAGACACACCACGACCACATGCCACGCTTGCTGAAAGTATGTGTAAATTAATACTCGCATTCTGCATGCCTCAGCATTAGGCTGGCTTGGCAGACATGGTCCTCGAGTGCCTTCTTTGCTCTTTGTGATTGGCAGTAACAGACAGAAAAAATAAATACAGCAAACCCCACCTCCTTGGGACACCCCTTGATTCATTCTCCAGCCCACTGTGATTGTTATTCATCAGACGGGAATGGAGAAAAGAGGTCCCATGGCAAACACTCACAGCCGTGTAGCCAGTACGTGAAATGTGTTATTTCTCAACACAAAAACAGCTTTACAGGTGTACCAGGAGCTGCCAGTATGCCCGTGTGTGGCCAGGCTGCCAGCGAACCTTAAGCATCCCTTCAGAATAGCACTGGGGTACAGTGGGGCCTGGCAAAACAAAGCACCAGACCATGGTGAATCTAGATGGGAGGCAACGGAGTGTTAACTATTTTAAACCCGTTTATAAAAGTGTACTCCACTTGGTATCTTAGGTGCTTCATGATTGGTATGTGTAAATGAGGGCTCTGGTTTTGTTTGTTTTTAACAACAGGAGGTTTTGCATTTGTAAAATTATAGCAGAGTGATTTTGATACTCAAGAAATGTATCTGTGTTTGTGATTATCCCCCCCCCCCCCCACTGCTAAATATGATAATTTGTTCCACTTCAGCTTTTATTAATTAAATTAATACTAATTGAACAGCCTTTTGCTATATTTTTAACCTGAGTGGTTTCTGCGCTGAATTCTATACGCTGTAGCCTCTCCTTAGCCTTCCCCCTTCATCCCCTGTTCCAGAGGAAATGTTTCCCTGCAGCTCACTGCCCTGAGACTCTTCTGTGTTGGCAGATATTTATGGCTATACATGCATGCTCTTGAATCGATAATAATAAAAAAAGAATTAGAAAATGATATTTTAGAAGATAGGTAAAGAAAGAAGCTTTCACAAAAAAAACCCCGAACCCAAACCTGGCTAATTTTGTGTGATTAAGTGCCCCCTAGTGACAAAGTCGAACTCCAAATAACTTTCACAGCCACTTCCAAGCCTTTCCGTTTTAGTTCTCAGTACCTAAAACGTATTTTTCGTTTGTTTGTGGGGTTGTGGTTTTTTGGGGGTTTTTTGGGTTTTTTTTTTTGTTTGTTTGTTTAAAGAAAACGAAGCAAAACAGCCAACCAAACTCTATCTAAAGAAGAAAAAAAAAAATTTAAAAGAATAATCACTGTGTTAACTGTGTTAGCCTAAAATCAGCCTTATTTATTGAAACATGACTCCCAAATGCTTCAGGCTTTTCTTGCATAGGTAGCATCAAAGTCAGTGTGAATATTGCTATAACTGATGCATAGGCAGCTTTGTGGTGGGTTGTTTAAATTAAACAACATCCAATGAACTGATACCCTTCTGTTGCTTCTGAGAGCTATCTGCCGCTGAGCGGTGATGCTGCAGAAGTGGAAGAGAGAATTAACTCTGGGCCAGCCCTGCAAGCCTTGCTGCTTGCTACAAATCTCTCACCCCACACAGAAGCCCACCCGAAATCAGTCATTCCTCCCCCAGAACAGCCCACCCACGTGCTGGAGCAAACATGTCTAAAAGGCATGTAGCTCCATCTGTTCAGTTGTCTTCTCCGAAGATGTAAGTGGAAAACATGTACTTAAAGGAGCTTGGCTTACAAATGAGCTCTTAGAAAACTAAAACACCTCCAAAAGGAAAAATTTTTTTATCCCCCAAACATTTTTAATTTGGGAAATTAGAGAAATCCCAGAAAAGACACCGTCATCTGTACTGCTACTCATTAAGGTGAAAGCTAAAGATTCACAAACTATTTTTAATACAGGGGAAAACTCTATGTGTGTGTGCGTGTGTGTGTATCACACACTCCAGATCCAGATCCATGATCAGGTCTTCCATTTTTTGCAAATATTGTCTTTGGCTTTTTAATGTGGAGAATCTCACACTGACAATTATACTTCAGGTTGTAAAACAGCTCTGGGTCATTTGTTAAAGATCAACAATGACTAATTTAAGTAATCCTGTTGTCTGTTATGCATTTTTTTTAAAAGAGAATGTCACTTCAGTGAAAACATATTTTTTGTCTCCACACTTAATGAGCATGAATTATATTTTCCAGTTTTTCTAATGAAGTAATAACCCTAACACATTAATTTTGTTTGCTGCACTCACTGTCTTTGCACTATTATAATCAATGATGTTTGCTAGAAAAGCAGTTTTTCCTGTATGCTCACAAGTTACTGTAAATCTGGAGTTTTAGTCAGAAGTACTCCTATATTCCTCTGGAACATTAAATTGAAGGCTTAAAATACAGCTTTTCAGTAAGCAATTCCCTACAGAAGATAAAGAACAGCTCATGAAACAAAAAAAGACATGGCAAAAGAGACAAATTGTTCAAATGCAGAGAACATAAAAATGCACTGAATTAAGTTCAAATCTCCTAAGGAAATTTTGCTTCCTTAAAAGCAACAAACACCAATACTAAGAAGTTCTAAATTGCAATTTGACCTTTCAAATTACTGCCAACGAAAGGTGCAGGTTGTTAGTACCTATTCTTAAGTTTTAGCAGACTACTTACATTGCTGTCTCTTTGTTCATATTCAACATTGGCTAATACCGGCTACAGTCGACATATAATACCAAGGACCATAAATGCAGAATATCTACCCAGGGGAAGGAATAAACTGCCCTATACTATTTTCTCAATCTTGGCAGAAAAATCCGGTGCCTTTTTAAGGCTAATAAATGTAGACAAGAAACATGCTACTCTTACACTTTCATGAGACATAAAGCTCTGCAGTTCAGTGTCTGTGGAAATTTCTTCTGAACATATTAAAATGATCTTAGGGCTCTACAGAAACCCTGCTCATAAAACAAAAAAGCTAGGATAGTTAAAATTAATACATCATAAATAAAACATGCATTTCAGTATATATTAAGTGACAGGTCTCAGAAACTCCGCTGCCACACACACGTTCACAAAGCAGCAAGAACACACGCAATTCATTAAACTCACTCAAGTGTGCTAGTTCTTCCTGGCATTATTCATAATTGAAACATTTCAATTTTAGTTAACAGAAAAAAACCCTAATTTAAAAGTAAAACAAGGAAATTAGTTCTGTGTTTCTGGATTACAATCCCATAGTGCCTTCAACTACCCACATTTAGCCTCAGGGGGTTTAATTAAAAAAAAGTTTTTTTTTAAGAAAGAAGCAACGTAGCCCACTCAAACAGAAAGCTTTGCAGACAAAGATCTCTTAAATATTTTTTCCAGTATGCCACACAAAGCCAGGCAGAAAAACAATAAAAAATATCTCAATTTATATTTTAACCATATAGCTTGCAAACGTAGTTCCTGCTCTTAAATAGGCATAAGGAACAGACTCTCCCACGAATGGGCTTCAGGTCAGGTTCTCACAGAGGAGAATCCACTGGTTGTAGCAAAAAGCAAAGTAAAAGCAGTGTATCCTGCAGGATTTATTACTGAGGTGACAGATGACAGGAGGGGTGACAGTCTCTTCCCCCTTGTTCACCTGCTTTAACCACAAGAGCTCCTTGCTGAGCACTGCTCAAAGCCGTGACATGGTCGGGACACCTCATCTGGACAGCCTATACGAAAGCAGACAAAGCACCCTGAATGAAATAGGTTAGTTTATTACAGTGAAAATTAATGGCTGAGATTTAGATTCTACATCTCAGGCTTAATATTCACAAGCCAGAGACACGCACATCACAAGCTCTGACCTGAGTCCACTGTTACTCTATATTTCATTTGACTTGATTTTGCTCACAGAGATAAGTGCGGAAAAAGTGCCTTTCCCTATTTTTGGTCTGGTTTAGTTGCTCACTGGGGCTCCACACAACTGTCCTCAGACACAGACCCATCCTCCAAAATGAAAAAAAACCAAACAAACCATACCAAAATATAGAAGACCCCATGTGAAACACAAGCACACTCTGCGAGACTAGAGTCTATAATGCCCATAAGTTTCGTCTCACTGTATATGCTATCTCACTGCCCAGGGCACCAGCACCTTCTGGGCAGAGCTGCCTGCACTTTTCCTAAAGCTCTTCTACGTTTCAGTGCCATTCTCAGAAACACCACCAACCTTCCTCCACACTGGGCCCTCCAAAGAACAAGGATAAAAAAAAACTTTTTTTTTTTTTCAAAAGTTATTCTGAAATCTCATTGGAGTGTTACCTAAGTGGAACTGAGAGAGCCCTGGGGGAAGGGACCAAAAACTTTTGCTTTATTCCTGCATTCTTCCCTTGCAATCCGCTTCTGGTTACCTGCGGGAGACCAGATAACCGTACTCAGCAGATTTTCTGTCTCGCCCCATGTGGCCCATTAACATTGGGCAAACAAGCAACCAAATTACGTCCTGCTTATATAAAATTATGTGAAAGCTATTCCAGTGCAACACCAGATGCAGGAGGAGACCATCATTCTGGGCTGCAGCTGATGAATTCCTGAAATGTAGCTCTGTGTTGTTTCTGTTACCTTTTGTCAAGGTATAAAAAAAGGAAGAAAAAACCCAGCAAGTTCCTTGTGAAGATCCCAATTTCCTTAGAAACCTGGTCTAGTTTCTTTATCCTCCCTTCTCTGTAAATTAGTATTTTCATGATTTGTACGGTGAGGCAAAAGAGCTGTACACAATTTTCTGTTTGCTTGATAAAGAATTGATTTTACATGAAAGTGGGGCTGTAGCAACACTTGATTCCATCAGCCACATGGGGCCAGAAAAAACCCACAGTTACCATGCTAGACAATTCCAGCTTTTAAGTTTTGGAAAATTAATTATTATTACGATCCCTTAATACAGCAATATCAGTAAATCTTTACCAAAATGTCTGCAAGCCTTTTTGATTTTTCATTTGGGAGAATAAATCGTTCTGAAAAACAAACCAGCTAAAATATTTATCATGCCATTGTTTAAATAGCTTCCACCACAAATGAAAATACGCTGACAAGTCTACACATGTCCAGGGTCCACGCCTGGGTAAATCAAAAAGACAGGTGAAAGTCATTCTATAATATATAATAGTCACACGATATAAGAAAGGAGACAAAACCCTACACTCTTAAATTTTGCTCTGTCTCTCCATAAAATCATCCTCATGAATTCAAATAGCAAGCAGCTTACCACTGGAAACCGGGTAAGTGTCTAACTGCCATGACTACAGCACACCAGCAAGGGGAGTAGTAACACTTTGAGAACTTCTGTCTTCAGTGCTAGAAAGCTATACATAAATGTAATAATGTACGGAATATTGATGCCGGGCTGTATAGACTATTTATTCTACTGAAAGACTGAGAAATTAAAAAAAAAACAAACTGAGTCTTGCAACGCTATTTGTTTTTGACAAGAAGGTGGAAGCACACACAAAACATCTCAGATCAGCCAAATGTGCCACCCAACATAAAACCCAGGGCAGCAAGATAAAACCCTCTCAGACCTGAGACTGTTATTTCTAATATATTTTCTCCTTTTAAAAACAGCAATGACTACATATTCCTATGGAAAGGAGAGACACTTTCTAGTTTCCTAAGAAAATAACTGTGTGGCACCGCTGGGGTTGGCAGGTTAGAGGGTGGAGGCATTCTCGAGCCTGAATGGCAACCCCTGCTAAGGAAAAACAGAAGTTGAAATTTCCTAAAGCAGCCTTTCGCTCCTGGATTTCTTAGTTATGGGAAGATAATTGGCACTTTCACAGAAGAGTACATTTTATAACTGCTGGTAGAGTGATCTTTTAAATGCTCATGCCCACAGCGCTGACACGCATCTGCCCATGCAGTGGTACGAAAGGAAGAGACAGACACCCCCTGAACTCCCACCACAACAGGAGAAGGAAAGGCAGCACCAACACTGCCTCTTTGCTGCATCATACCCACTTTTCCCTTTCAATCCCATACTACTATAAGGTATAGATCCTTCTGAGCAGTGGCATTACCCGACACAACTACTGCCCAGCCACTGTGGAGCAGAGGACCTCAGGTCCTGAGCAGAGAAATGCTGCACTAGAGAAGCAAAGCTAAGAAGGGCTGCTGCTGGCACCTAGTTCATCGCTGCAGCCAAGGTTCCCACATACATACCTTTTCTACACCACTGTGGGATTTTTTAGAAAGACACAAGAACTTCTATCCCTCCAAAATGCTGCATCCTTGTTAACAACTGCTACCCAAGTAGGTAACCACAGCATTTAATCAACTCGTAAACACCCAAGTGTGAAGACATCCTAAGTACTAATCATGAAATTACTATGCATGACAAAACTCAGAATAGTGTTTTGCTGTAATTGTGCATAATTTAACTCAAAAAAAGCAAGAGGAGTTATATTTGGATACAGAAGAAAGAGGTCGATTTGATGAGGGGGAAAAAATGCTGTCATTTTTACTAGTCTGATAGAGAAATTCTTCTCCCAGTGTAAGAATTTTAGGATGTTGCTTCTCCAATGTGATGCCAGGGGAACAAGCTGTCAACAAGGGGGCATCTAATAAAAGAACTGGCATTTCAGAGCTACATTTTTAACAAAAGAAATCTACTTCTGTTACCTTAAAGTACACTTATAAGCTGCTGTTTCAGCCATTAGAGGCAGACAGAGACCTGTATATTACAATCCCAGAGCACAACTATTATAATAAAGCAATATAAAGTTTTCCTTCCTTCTGATAAGAAGGAATGGAAATATTAAATCAAAAAACCTCAGATGGTCTCAGCAATTTCCTAATGATTTCCTAATATTTCTGAACAATGGTCTCAGTAAATTTCATAATTTTGAATTTGCAAGCAGATGTTGATGGGGTCAACTCCAGGTCTGGCTTGGATAATTTCTTGTTTTAATCTGAGGGAGAAGATGTGGGACACAGGGTGGCATCTGTCTGTGACACGCTGCAACCAAGACAGGAGTGGCTATATGACCTACCCAGAGCCTTCCAGCACAGGTTTTGAGCTACCCAGACATGGAGTCTCTTCTGGATGACGAGCTGTTCAGCTAAGCAAGGCTGTATGAATTGCCAAGACCAGATGAAGGGATAGTATCATAGAATAATAAAATCATCTAGGTTGGAAGGGACCTTCAAGATCATCTAGTCCAACCATTAACCTAACACTGCCAAAACCACCACTAAACCATGTCCCCAAGCACCATAACCACGTCTTTTAAATACCTCCAGGAATGGTGACCCAACCACTTCTCTGGGCAGCCTGTTCCAATGCTTGACAACCTTTCGGTGAAGAAATTTTTCCTAATATCCATCATAAATCTCTGCTGGCGCAACTTGAGGCCATTTCCCTTTGTCCTATTGCCTGTTACTTGGGAGAAGAGACCGACCCCCACCTCACTACAATCTCCTTTCAGGTAGCTGTAGAGAGCAGTAAGCTCTCCCCTCAGCCTCCTTTTCTCCAAGCTAAACAACCCCAGTTCCCTCAGGCGCTCCTCATAACACTTGTGCTTGAGACCCATCACCAGCTTTGTTCCACAACTGAACACTGTACTCGAGGTGCAGCCTCACCAGTGCTGACTACAGCACGACAATCACTTTCCTAGTCCTGCTCACCACACTATTCCTGATGCTGTTGGCCTTCTTGGCCACCTGGGCACACTGTTGGCCTATATTCAGCTGGCAGTTGACCAACACCCCCAGGTCCTTTTCTGCCAAGCAGCTTTCCCAAGCCTGTAGTGTTGCATGTGACCCAAGTGCAGGACCTGGCGCTTGGCCTTGTTGAACTTCATATAATTGGCCTTGGCCCATTGATCCAGCTTGTCCAGATTCCTCTGTAGAGCCTTCCTACTCTCAAGCAGATCAACGCTCCCACCCAACTTGGTGTTGTGTGTAGACTAACTGAGGGTGCACTCTATCCCCTCGTCCATGTCATTTATAAAGATATTAAACAGAACCGGCTCCAATACTGAGCCCTGGGGAACACCACTCATGACTGGCCGCCAACTGGGTTTAACTCCATTCATCAAAACTCTTTGGGCCTGGCCCTCCAGCCAGTTTTTTACCTAGTGAAGAGTACGCCCACCCAAGCCATGAGCAGCCAGTTTCTCCAGGAGAATGCTGTGGGAAATGGTGTCAAAGGCTTTACTAAAGTCCAGGTAAACAACATCTACTGCCTTTGCCTCATCCACTAAGCGGGTCACCTTGTCATAGAAGGAGATCAGGTTTGTCAAGCAGGACCTGCCTTTCATGAACCCATGCTGACTGGGCCTGATCACCTGGTTGTCCTGCATGTGCTGCATAATGGCACTCAACATGATCTGTTCCACAACCTTCCCCAGCACTGAGGTCAGACAGACAGGGCTCTAGTTCTCTGGATCCTCTTTCCAGCACTTCCTGTGGATAAGCATCACAATTGCTAGCCTCCAGTCAACTCCAACCTCCCTGGTTAGCCAGGACTTCTGATAAATGATGGAAGGACATGTGTGGACAGAGGAGTATGAAGGTCTGCTTGTCCCTGTGAGGTCAGCCTGTGTCCACCTGAACTCTGTTAACAGGGCACCAGCCACAAAGAAGAGTCATGGACCTCCTCCACAAAACTCAAATGCAGAGTTTGTCCTGCTTTTGTACACTTCCCTTTGTTAGGACCAACCCCAAACACAATTACATCCAAATCCCTTTACCTGTCAGAAGGCCAGCAGGGAAAAACAAACCAGCATGCAACCTCAGGATTTGTGTGACAGAGAACTCGGGGAAAACTCAGCGTGAAATGCTCTCTACCAAGAAGAGCTTGTCCCACTGCATGGGTCCAAGCAGCCTAACCAATATTCTCTGACGCTATCCTGAGGATATCACTCCTTGGGGTTTAATTTTTGGGCAAGAAGTAGAAAGAATATGAGAAAATTGATGTCCTAATATGAGGTTTAAGTGTCTTTTCCAAGTAACCAAGCTTAAAAAGGGTGCAGAAGGCACAGAAGCTACTGTAACTGTCTTGATGCTAATGCAAATGGTCCTGGTTTCTTCCAAATAGACTCTAGCACTTGACCTTTAATGCATACCTTTCCAAGAAAATGCACGTATTAAATCACAATCAAAATTCTTTTAGATTTATTTTAAATAAGACAAGGAAATTGCATTAGCATAAATGCATCTCCATCTTAAGAGGCAGACTCCTGGACAGGTAGCTTTCAATGCACATAGACTGCAAAAACATGTGGGTGGGTTTAAAGACCATTTTCCCCAATTTGTCTAGATTGCAGCTGGGTTGGTAACTCTTCTACATGATCTCTAGAGGTCCCTTCCAACTCTGAAAATTCTGTGATTCTGTGAAATGAAGGTATTTTTATACTGAAGGTGTATATCTCTTCAGCTTTCTTCAGCTTTTGGAGACTAAAAATGCAATTCATTGATTTTGAAGATCTCCAGAAAAAGAACCCTTTTTGTTTTATTTGGAAAAGGTAGTAACAGGATATCTTCTCAAGAAACAAGTATGTGTAAATTGTGTTCTCTATGCAGGCATGATATATACCACAGCCATGCCTATGATCTTACCTGCAGTCTATATAGACTTTGTTCATAATCTAAAATAGATCCCACAATTTTCATGTAACCATAAAAGGTTTGCTTTTTCCCTGAAAAGACAATGGCTTTAGACATTGTGCTAAGTGATTTAACCTGCATATCAACAGCTCCATCATAGACAATCCACTTCCTTTTGCAAATACCAGTTTGGACCCCTCCGGCCATGGGCCTTGCTGGGTCAGTCCAGAACAGACAAGCTCAGGCAATCCCACATCCCCGGATGGGAAAAGCAAGGCATGACTCCAGATCCAAATCTGCTAATCCCTCTTTTTGCCCATTTCTATCTTCCCAGTTCTCAGTCTCTGTATCACAAACAGGCTCATGGTGACCCATTTTTCCCTGTGTTATTCTTCCTTATGTAAGGAAGCCTGAAAGCATAGTTTAATTTGAAAAAAAAAAAAAAAAAGAACAAATACTCAAACTCATAAAAAAGACAGGACGCCGGACAGAAATGCTCTGGGATGAAGCTATAATATGAAAATGAGCACAGCCATGGCTGGCTTTTCATCTTTCCATCATCATAAGAAGACAGATCCATCTCTCTGAGCATCCTAGCTCTGCAGTTTGCATATACATGCCTTACCTTCCTCCTTCCTCTTTAAGGTAGCAGAAAATTTTGTCTAATTTACTTCTCATCTGCTAGATAAAAATCCAGATTCAATGTCTTCATTTATTAAAAAAAAAAAAAAAGTATTATTATCAAGAATGTTCCGAATTATCAGTTACCTTAGGAGCTAAGAAACACTTTTCCTATCGTGGGAAAATATTTGGGGTTTTTCAAAATTTTTTCTGCTTCAAATCAAGAAGAAGAGTCTAAGATTACAATGATTTCACACACACACAAAAAAAAGGCACTTTTGATTAGCTGAAACTTCCAAATAATTTCAAAACATTTTGTCCTTTTACTTAGGCTGTGGACTCTGACAAATTCAGAATAACTAAGAAAGGATCCTTTTATTCAGAAGATGTCAAAACAGTAATACCAACACAGTTCTCCAAAGAAATGAATTTAAACACAAAATTCATTCGAAACTTTCTTTCCCATACACTGTTTTGCACTGGATCAGCATTTCTTTCTGAAGGAGAATATTGTGACAGAAAGATTCCTGACTTGCTCTAGGGCTCTGTGCTTACTTGTATTTCAGCAACAGGAGAATCAAGGCCTGAAAAGATGTTTTTCTACAGTAAGTACTGTAACCCTCCTCCTTGGGGTCCAGCTGCCTGTGATGCCAGGCCCAAGGCCGGTACGACACAGCTGTGCTACCTTGGCTGAGATTTCTGAGAAAATGGCTAAGTTGTGAGGCAGGGATGTGAGAAAGCAGGTGGGCTAGAGCCCCACAAGATAAAAATGGCAAAACTGCCAACAGAAGTGCAGCTACTCAGCTGGGGATGGATGCCATTATGGGATTCAAGAGGAAAAACACTGACGTGAAATGAAAAGGTATAAAGTACTTATGGTGGTGCCAGAAAAATACAGCATTTTACCTGCTTCTTTCTGTTCTCTAATTTCCTCAACTAGTAAGTATTTAAAAAGAAAATGCACAAAATAAGACAACTAAACTGACTGCAGTGAAAGCTCAATTACAATCTAAAGTATTAGTTCACCTGTATAATTTTAACTCGTGTCCCATTCCTAAAGCAGATACTCACTATATATAAATGTATAAAACAGTATTTAGTATTACCCTCAAATAATCTTTTTGGTATCATACTTAATTTTTCAGGTTCATGCTTCTATGTATCAAGGGTCTAATCTTACCTGATTATTCTCATTTTACTGCATTATTTAGCCTATATCCTCATTTCATAGCTTGGAATGAATTATGGTAAATCTGTACATTTAGTGGCTTCCTGATAAAACACATTTTCCAATACTATTTTTAAGCACTTACAATACAGTGTGGCTAGGGGCACTATGTGACAGATGCTATGGAATCACCAAACATTTGAAGATTACTGCATTAATTTTATAAGAACTGTTATACATATCCACATGGGCTTGTTAGTGATTGTATTACTGCCTAAGTGGTTAGAGGAGATGAGTTAATGCAGAAATAAGTGATCAGCAGAGGTTGGGGATACAGATACCAGAAAAAGCAGGTTCTACACCATACCCAGAGTAGTCTACACCAAAGACATGAATTATTTAATGTGTATTAATTAATTCTCCTACTGTAGAAGGCAAGCGACCTGCTCTTGACTAAGCATACACATAGGTTATTTATAACATGTTTTCTCATTTCTCAATAAACTCTTTTTTGCCTTAGGAAAGCCTACTGGTCACCACATAAACCTGTCATTTCCCAACCTGGCTTAATATAAGGGAATATGGGGCAGGACAGACAAATGAGTTGATTACCAACATGTGATCCAGATGAGGAGGCATCTAGGTTTAGCTGGGAGAGACCCGTTTGTGGGACTGAATGGGAGAGGCTGTTTTTGGCCAAGGCTCTGCCGCACATTATGCAAGGAAGGAGATACTTCAAGGATGTCCAGGAAATAAAGAACCTTCCAGATGACCAAAACCAGATCAGGTGAAAGGTGTACACTGAACCCACGACACTCATCAGGGCTGTGGCCCTGCACTGGGATTGGCTCTGCACTAACATAAAAAATTATTCCATTTGCTCTCGTAGCTTTAGTTCAAGACATAGCATTGCTCTGCTGTTGGATGTTCTCACCTCTCATTTAATAGCCAAGACCAAAATGAAAACAGTCAGTTACTTTTACTTAACATTGAACTGGGAGGACTTTTTCCAAAGTACTTTCAAGAAAACAGGCAGTCCCCATGTCTGCCACAACTCCAGCTGATCTCAAATAACCTCTTTAGCCTTGAAGAGATCAAGAACTAGCGTATGCGTTAACGTATACTTCCATTTCTTCAGAAACTATAAATACAGGACTTCATTTACTGAACAACATCATAGACAACACACTGCAGTACTGAATTTGTGAGAGATGGTTGTTACTTCCTCCTGAATTCAACAGGATGCAAGGGTTAGACGTACAAGAGGACCACATCAGTTACACTCTGCCGTTGGGATGACAGTGGATCATAATTGGCTTAATAACCATGAAAAATAAAGCAAAATGTTCATGCTAATTTACTGGATTAGACACCAAGTTGTTTGCATTACAAAGTCATCGAACAACTGCTTCTAATGGTGCCAATGTAAATTATCACAAAACAAATCATTTGTTTCACAACTGAAATTGTAGAAGTGCACGGTACTACCAGATATACATCGAATACAAAACAGTTGTCACTGTCTGCCACTCTTTCAAACTAATTATTTAGTTTCCTCCTGGCATTATACTGATGCATAATCTATATGCAATTCACATCTTTTACTATTCTAATTGTATTTTCTTTCTTTTTCTAAATTCAAGCTAGGCACATAACTAAAGCTATATTTTCACATTTGATTAATTTCATAATCATTTGTGTTAAGTCTGCTCCAACTCAACCTAAAAGATGTGGAGGAAAACAGTTTTGTTTTTCTTTTAGCTTAGATTTAGATTTAAGACGACAAGCAGCAGCAGCAACGTGAGACACATATAATAGGGCTTAATTACATCTCATACAGGCTTAATTACAAGAAGTGGCAGAAAGAACCTGCAACATTTCATCGCTAGAGAAAAGTTATCAACCATATTTCCCAAACTTTTAGTATAGAAGTGCTATTAATTGCTTACCCCCTGCATACAGGATTCCTACTTGCTATTCAGGCTGATATACGTATGACAATTGCCACAAGAACTGGACAGCAAAATTCGTTTGATGAATTTTGTAATAAAAAAGTTATAATTTCCTCAAGATACTGACGGAATTGAAAGCCTGCACTTAAAAGTTCAGATTTCTGCAGCAACTGGTTCACCCTTTTTTCTTTTTAAATTCAGGATAAAATATTGCTATTGTCATGTCCTTTGATATCCCTGTTTAATTCTCCATGCATAGACAAGATATTCTATATGCCAACTTAATAAGACAGTCATTTCAGAACTAGTTGCAATACACAATTTCATCCACAGAGGTAATTTTAAACAAGGGGGTTTGTGGGCATGGAAACTGAGGAGAAATAAAAAAAGAAATCATATGACAATTTAAAGAAAATTTTTATTGCTAACTTAAATTTTCCATTATTTCCTGACACATCAACTGCAGTTGTACACATTTATTTAGGTGCAAATGATAACCTTTCATTACAACCCAGGAGCGATAGGTTTAGGTAAAAAAAGCCAGTACTGTGTTGATTATTGTATCACTGACAGATTCACACAGGCCACTTGTAACACACCATTATTTGTTCACCTTATGTTATGCATTATGTGATTTATTAGGGAATTATTAGCTATTGCCTAATAATATTTTGAAGACACAAACAAGTTCCAAAAAAAATTGAAATAATTATTTCAACACTCATCAGCAATCTGTCAAAAAAAAAAAAAATGTTTTTCCAGCAGTGCCGATTTTAACAAGAAAAGCACTTTTCACTCAAAATAACCTGACAAAAGAATTCAGAGCAGGCCTAATCCATTCCTGCCTGCTTTGATGGTATTTAGTATGGGATCATTTTGTAGACATGCTGCTATATTATTGTTGTTAATATCTTTGAGCAACAGCACTCCAAAACTGGTTATTCAGCCTAAGCTATTTCCTGGTCATTCTTCATAACACAGCTGAGCACTTTTGCTGTGCTGCAGAGAGCATGTAGAAAATGCTAACTACGTGCTGACATTTTCCCTTTCTTTCCATTTCTCCAAGAAAGGAGGGGTAGACACCAGGGAAAGACCACCAAATATTTGGCCCTGCTATAGGCTGTCACACCTCATAGCATGAGAGCTGAGATGAAGGACAGGACCGTCTGGGGGTGAGAGGTGGGGTGGAGGTAGCACTTGCTATATAGGACACTGGCAGTCAGTTATCTGGGGGTTAAGACCTGTAGACAAAG
Organism: Numenius arquata; assembly: GCF_964106895.1. Taxonomy (NCBI): domain Eukaryota; kingdom Metazoa; phylum Chordata; class Aves; order Charadriiformes; family Scolopacidae; genus Numenius; species Numenius arquata. The sequence continues at coordinate 17,645,007 of NC_133579.1, read as the reverse complement.
GCTATAAAGAGACAGAAGTTATTCACACAATCTTCCTTCACTCAGCACATTTCTTTTTCCTAGTGCAGTATGGGATGTCTCAAGCAGCAAAGCTTTAAGTAACTTTCTTTAGGAAGCTGTTCAATAGCTCGCAACACATCCCTGACAGAAAACTAAACTCCCTTTAATTTAAGGATTCCTGGAACCCAGCTGAACACTGCTGCTACTCCAAAGTCACCCAGTTGTTTAATCCACTATTCACTACACCTTTCTATGGCTATCAGCATTAATAGCAAGTTCAGTCCCTCTTCTTGAAATAAAAACATAATAATAATTTAAAAAAGGTGTTCTTTAGCTTTCTAACTTCCTTCTTTCCTTTAGCTTTTAAGGTCTGAGCATTTCTAATAAATACTTGATTTTGTCTTATGTCCAGGGCTAATCCCAGTAGGTTGCCAAGACTTTACTTATCTGCCTCACTGGCATTTTTGACAAGGGCAGAAATCAACAGCATGCTGGAAAGCTGCTGTAATGATGATGTTAAAGAATAAAAACTTGAGCTTAAATCCTGACTCCTGCAGAGCCTCATTAGTACAATTCACCCCGCCTCAATTCATCACCATTCACCACTGCTCATTATTTACAGCCCTTCAACTCATCTACAGTCTGTATGACCATGTTTCTATCCAAGCCAACATGTATTAGTTATTTGTATATGCTTTGGTGAGATGGTATCAAAAGGTTTACTAAAATGCACGTATTATATCACTTGCCTTTCATCTGCTTATTTTGTAATCTTATCAGAAAGGTAAAAAAGCAATCTGGCTAGATTTATCCTTTCTAAGCCTATTTGTCTTATTGCTTATGGTTCCATTATTAAAGCTGAGGAAAATAATCTTCTTTACTCCACCTCTCAATGCATTTATCATTTGCCTGCTTTTTATGGTTCTAATTTCACTAACCCTTCCACTCTCAATAAAAAAAGAATCATCTGCACAATGGGGATAACATTTGTGGAAAGAAACCCAGAAATAGAACCCAAGGTCTAGCAAATTTTGTTCCAAAATCTGCCTCCTCCGACCTTAATAAACTGTGTGTGCTAAAACTCAGTCCTGCAGGAAGGAGCACAAATCAACCAGCCAGAGCACTTCAGCACTCCCTTCGCTTTGACCACATGAAAAGTCCCTCTTGACTTCAGAGTCTACTCAAGTGTCACAAGCTAAGCACAAGCTTTGCAGAAGAAAAAAAATCAACTACAGTAAATCACAAGCCCCATTTATTAGCTCTGAGGCCCTACCTCCTGCAGATGGAGGAAGCAAGAACACAAAGCATGGATGTTGGTGCCACTGAGGAGCTCTGAGGTCCACACCTGGCTCTGCACAAGCCAGTCCTTCTTGTGAATTTCTCTGTTATGCTCCTTGACCAGTGTTCATTCACATTCCTCATTCCCTTTATTATTTCCTGTAGGGTTCTTGAGCTTTGTTTTTGCCATTCCCTGGGAGGACCTGTTGTATGATCTCCCTGCTATACTCTCCCCTGGCTACTAAGTTGACATGCACACAATCCCCCTGTGTGCCTGAAAAAGGCAGAAATGGTTTGGGATGTTATCCTGTACAATACAGACCAAGCAGAGGTTCTTCAGTCACCAAAAATCCATCAAAAGTCAAGGAATTGGGGGCCTCCTTTTTAAGTAGGCATGTCACCTTTGTTCGCAGAACCTTTACTCGACCAAATGGGGCTGTCTGATAGTTAAGAACTGTGTTTTTTACATGCCATTTTGCAAGTCCCATTAGACATTGAGACTTACTGAGTACACCTATAACATTTTTCTTTAAGTGTATTTTCCAAAATAAGTCTTCCCAGCAAAAACAAACAAGCCATCTCAAAAAAAAACCCAAAAAAATCCAACCCCCAAAACCAACCCTGTTGAAACCCCCCAACCCAGCCCAATAGTCCAGGACAACACCAACCCACCACTACTACACTACAGTAATATAATGCTACTTCTCAAATGGCCAAGGAAAAAAAATACATAAAATAAAATCAATTTTTATAAGCAGAAAGGGTAATAACATCTGCCAATTCAGTTTCACATGAAAAAATAGCTTCTGCTCTTGGCAGTGGAATGGATGATAATGTTCACACAGGCCAGTTAAAGAATCTCTGACCAAAAGCTGGATTTTCAGCAACAAGAGCAAATGATTGGAAGTGTTCAGACAAAGAAATGTGTGAACACAGTCAGGGAAGGAAGAGAAGGAAGAAGACTGAAGAGATGAAGTCAAAAGAGATGTGACTTTTAATATTAAGACATTAAAGATATTAAAAAATAATCACGATAGAGACTGAGCTAGAAGAAAATACACCCAAATAAAAGGGAATACAGTGCAGGAACAGTTGAAATAAGGAATACTAAAGCGAATGCTGATGAACAAGCAGTGACAAAAGAGGAACAGCAGTGTTCAGCCTGACTTGGTTGCAGAAGCAACTTGAACCACTGTATTTACTTTCCCTCTCTCCCCGCCCCCCCTCCCCTTTTTGTTTTCTGAAATAAACGACTGTTGCTTACTCCAGGGAAAAAGAAACAAACATTCAACATTTCAGACATCTGTGAAACTGAAAATTCTACAAGCTATCCAGGATCACTGCGAGTATGCTGAACAGGATCCAGTGAACGAAATGGATTTGCTCAGACTTCTCTGAATGTCTTCAACCTCCACAAAAATGAAAATATTAATAACTGCTTTGTAAGTTCGTACCATCAAATAGATCCAGTGGACCCTTGGACAGATATTAAAGAGATGAGCAGCTCTCATTCTGCCTCCTGCTACTAAAGACACCTGGAGTGTGGGGTGATGCTAACCCGTAACAAGCAATTTGGGAAGTGGATCTCCTGCCTGGTGCAATACCTCCTCAACAGCACAGGCATCTCGAGGGCATTTTGCAACTCGGCAGTTGCCAACTGAAATGCAGGGACACCTATTTCACTGATGGAAGTACAGAGCGCACACACACACACACCCCCCACACCCACCCACCCACCCACCCACCTCTGAGAATGCAAAAGAAACCCCACTCATAATTCCCGCTATATTTCTCAGCCAAACAAGTCTCCTCACCCTTTTCAGTTCTGTAAGAAAAAAGACCCACAACTACGATTCACACATAGAAAGGCAGAAAGGATGCAGCTTCTCACGCTTACTACTTTGCCTCAAAATTCAGGTAAGATTTACAGCACTTTCAAAAAGAGGTTCCCATGAGGTGCCTCGGTTGAGTTACAAAAGAGAGAGACATTCCAGGCCGCACATGATTCTGAAAATTTAGGCTAGGTAATGTGTAATAAACATGTAATTACTCTTTCATTATTAATTACTAGGGGGCATATAACTTAACTACAGTCTATTTCATTGACTATTATTGCACTCCTCTATTCAAATACAATGGGTTGTGGAGAAGAACTACACAGAAACATTTTCATATTTGGCTTTACTCAACATGAAGCTTTTTTTTTTTTTTTAAGCATTAGTAATTTTTAATTTCAGAACTGTTTTCCTTGTTTAGATGTACTATATTTCAGAGCTGCCTTATACCACAAAATCTTATGTGTTTGCAAAATTGCAGCGCACAGCTGTTTTGTTACTTACACTCCATCTTAAAACTGACTGGTTGGAAAATGAAGTTTGCCTGAAAACAATCACTTCTGATCTCATTTAAGTTTACAGAGCCCCCTATGAAAATCTCTCTTCTTTGAGCTGAAAATGTGATTCACCAGCAAAATAAATGCTACCCTAAAACTGCAGTCCAGAAAGAAAGGGAGATTTCAGTTTCATTCTTTTCTTGTTTGGTGGTTTTCAACCAAAAACCTACAAACGTATTTAAGGGCAGAAGACCCAAGCAAACACAGCCGACTCAAACTGGAATGTCAGTTAAGCTGGGAAACAGCCGCACGAATATCTTGCACTGACTAGAAGCTGGAATTCTCAGAAAATAAATAATTACCTGAAATACAAGTCAAACTAGTTTTGTGAATAGTCTTAGCTGAATGCTGTTTTAAAATAGTAAAAATGTCAAAAGTTGTTTGCATAACGTTAGTTAGGATAGGTTACAAGCAGAGATTTAAAGAGACTTCATTCAACAGAACTAGAGAAATAAGGGCACCATTTTACCTCAGGTAAATTAGTGGCACAACTTATGGTAATTTCAAAAAGGGGAGTCTCAGACCTCAAGAGTAAGGTTAGTATTTGTTTCCTAACCCGGAATTCTTCTCTCTACTTATACTAGAGAGATGTGTTAATGAAATCCCTTAAAAATGATGAGCTTGGTATTTGTTTAAACAAAGAAGGAAAAACTAAAGACATGCCTTGATGCCTGTGTCATCACCATGCGGTCAGCCCATATCCTTATGCAAAATACGCTGAACACTGGGGAACAAAATTAATGCCTGCCATGCCATAGGTAGCTGTAGGTGGCAATAAAAGGATCAATGGTTTCCAGTTCCATACTCAAAAAGTCACAAGCAGTAATACTAGGCAGCATTTAATAGTGTTTTGCCCCATCATTTAGTCCTGTGATGTAAATTGAGAGTTACCAGCCGCAAGCCTGATGGCGACAAACCGAAGGCAAGCTCTTCCACGCGTCCTGTCATGCGTCCTGGTGCCCACTCCTGCCGTGATGGCTGAGGAGCTGCAGAGCCACTCAGTGACATGTTCACAAGGGGATAAGAGGAGATGCAGCAGGCAGTACAGGAGAAGGTACTGCTGCTGGTCTCAGCCGAGTAAGCTTTGACAGTAAGCTACCAAATATGAACAAAAAAGGAAATTTCCTATTAAATGCAGGAAATCTTCCCTCTCTCTTTCAGCAACAAAACCTGGAATCCTACCAGGCACTCAAGAATTAAACCGTGTAAAGGAAAAATAAGTGAAGACTGAAATGATCGCTGGTGGATGTTAGCCCATGAAAATGCATCAAGACTGTTACAAGGCACACAATCAACAGCTAACCTTTCACAGCATTTCCCCTACAACTCCTGTAATACACTGAAAGCTTCCCTTTATTACTGAGCAGCAAATACAAATACATACCATCCGATGAACTGGAAAAAAACATTTCTACTGAACATCTCTCCATTTATATAAAAAATAGTGCACAATTGGTATAATTAAGTAATTTGAAAATAGAAAAAAGCAGGTTCTGCAGGTTTTGAAGCACAGGACAGAAGTTTGTGCTCCTGCATTGTAATAGGTTATTTCTTCTCTAAAGGCAAATGTTTATGATTTTATGCCAGTCCATGGGATTGTCTCAAGATAACTAGATCTTCTACATTCAGCACACAAATACATTACTCCGTTTTATTTCTATATAAACAGCAATTTCCCACTATTACAAAACAAGCACACAATGAATTCCATATTTGCCCTACTCCCACAGTGCCTCTTCTTTATACAAAATGAATGCAAAATGGGAAAGAATTAAGCTCATGTGGCCAACTCATATTCTAACACCTTTTGAGCACCTGAATAGTAAATATATCCAATCTTTTATAAATATATAACATTCAAATATATATAGATAAAATTCAGATTCATTTATATATGTATATATATACATGAAGTTTTAAGGCAAAATAAAATAATACAGTGCCATTTAAGACAGAATGTCCATAGCAACTTCCCCATCTTTCCTCTGCTAGAAAACTTTAATTATAAACTTAATGCCATATCCAATGTTTTGTATATTTTTTAAGTACAGCACTCAGTAAAAAACCCATTTGAGGCCTAAAAAACGTCGTATGTTACTATAAAGCCATTAACTGTATATTAAATTATACGACATTTCATTTATACTACATTTCATTTTAGCTGTGATGGCCCAGTAATTACTACTGATTGTTTCTGATCTCTCACATATGAAAAAGCATGGCTGGTAAATTAGTGATGATAACCAATAATGAGAAGCAAGGACATTTATACTTTCTCTTACTACACCATTTAATTGTTATTAAAAAATCTATTATGCTCTGTGTTTTACTTGGTAAGGCAGATCCAACCCATTAAATATATCTTTTATTTTCTCTCCTTTTTTTAACAAAGATCACAAGATATTACCATATTACCTTTTCTCTCTCACTGCACTGCCAGGCTCTGGCCAACCAATTCTGGATTTCCTTTCACTTTCAGACATTTATCTGCATACAGTTAGGTGAAAGGTATTATTAATCATATCCTGTTGCTAGGCTACCTGGAGATGTTCATTTAAGCTTAATGTTTCTCTTTGTTAAAAAGTGCCATGAGGAACACACAGATTTGAGACAAGAAAACTACCTTACAGAAGCTGCTTTAAAAAAAAAATAATCAAGGCTCTAATAACAGAATATGCATTAACAAGAAAAATAATTTTTAAAAACCCAGTATAGTCTACAGTTTGTATAGTACAGCTTCATTTGGAATGTGGACCTTTTGGATAACAGATGCACAATAAGAATTAAAATCAGGGTTCGATGTTCAGCCTCATAGCTGCTGGAAAAGCTTTAAAGACACTACAATGTCTTTATTGGAAATAATTCAGCAATGACAGCATTATCTAATATTCAGTGAAATGAACAGAAACAGGTTTACTACATATAATTTGAAGAAAAAAAACCATATACGCCTAAGAAAATTAGCATACTGTTTATAAGTTTATTGGTATAAGCTTATGTGAAGACTTACATCTCTGCATATAAATTCATCTTCATTCTATGCCCGTACAACATCGTAACACAAGAAACACATTTCAGAAACACATTTTGTCAAGTAAAACAAGTTGATGAAATCCCACCAGCCAGACCTACCAGTCCATCTTCACCCACTGAGGGGCTCCATGTAAACGTAGCCACTGACTCCTGCAGACATCCCGCTCAGCTTATCTGCCACATTCAGTGACTTGATGCGGGGTTAAGTTACAAATTACAAAGTTCTGTGTACCAAAAGAGGTTAAGGAGCACAAGAGTGAGATGTGACTTAAATGGTTCCTTTTACCTAGTGAGTAGCAGTTGTTCAGCTGAACTGGAGAACATCAAGCACAATCCTAGCACAGACAAGGCCACACATAATTTTGCTCCAAGACAGCAGGATGAAGTTCTCTGACTCTCCCAGGTGTAATACAACCTGCTCCCTCATTTAAAAATCAGCAAAAAGCCTTGTCTATGTTACAGCTTAAATCTCATTAGTGAACTGAAGCAAGACAGGCCACATTGTTTCCCTTCCAGTCTGCCCCAGCTTGTCTACACAAAATTAAAGGCCAATTAACCTACACGGTGAAGCTGGTGTTCATAGCTGAAATATGCCACTCGTGAGTCAGAGGACTAGCTAAAAAAAGGACCTACTTGAATGACTTTCTAAGAATTTTGGAGTACTGATACCCATTGTAATTCAAGTGGATGTGACTAAATCCTATCTCTGTAGGATTCTTCCTGTCACTGAAGATAGAAAGCATCAGCTTTGAGAGTATCAATATCTGGTATATATGCCCCTCTGGAAATTTGGGTTGTAGCCCTTAAAAACATATAAGGAGCAGCATCCTCTCAACACAGCAGACACTGGTAACATCCCAATTCATCTGTTCTGCTGAAATGCAAAAATTCTGTATGTCAGCATAGACTGGCAAATCTTTCTGGGGAAAGTAAACCTTTTTCTGAAGTTTTGCCCTGAAAGCGAACACAGCTCTTTGGTAAAATGTAGCAGTGCTACAGAGTTTTCAGTACCGGTTCCTGGCTTGGAAACTGGTTCTCACAGGAAACACACATGGGTGCAGACAGTACCAGCAACACCATAATGAAAGTAGTCTTCACTCTTCACAGAACTAAGAAACCAAAAATGACCTTCAGAGAGCAGCAGTGACAATGGACTCTTTTTTTTTTAAACTCCTGCTACCTAATGTTTTGGTGCCTTCCAAATAACAACTGCAAACAGTTCTCTTCCTGATTCTTCATGTGAAAAATGGATACAAAATACTTCTGGCAGACATAACTGCCGTGCATTCATGTCTTGCCAAAGAAAGAGTACAAAAATATCTGTAGTATGGAAAAGTAAGTGATTCTTCAGAGTTTCCTTTCTTAAGGAAATTATTTCCAATTGACTTGCATTTCTGCCCTAACGTTATAGGTGTAGAGAAGTTTGCATTCAGCATATTCAGAAGCGCTAAGCACTGGACTGTTAAGGGCCTAAGTAGAGATCTTTTTAAAAGTTGGGTTTATGTCATTTGGGCTTTGAAGTGTCTACTGGTTAGTTTAAAAAAAGTTTGTTTCAATCAATATTCAATTCTATTTATTCTTCATGGATAAAGACAAGAAAATGTTGTTGTCCAAAGTGAACCTAAAAGCCTGCAAGCACGTTTCCAGCACCAATTCTGGTCTAAGTTTCCTAATTGCAGTCGTGTTTTCCTCTGAGAAGGCTGAGATGAAACCAAACAGGCAATGCTGGGGACGTAGTTAGTGCTGGTGATGTCATCAAAAGAACTTTGATTGGTTGATCAAGGACAAATTAGTTCATGCCTTTAAGAGCAGCAAATATGAGGAGAAAAGTCTGCTGAGAAGTTATCATAATAGAAGCCTTCTCCCACTTGTGTTTGCAGAGGTCCAAAGCACTACTGCAGCTGCTCTTGCAGAATAAGCAGAATCATAGTGAACAAAGCTAGGAGGAAAATGTCCTGGACGTGACAGAATAAGCTCTCTACTTTAAGGGGAAGAGAGCTTTAGGAACTTTGGCCAGTTTACAGAAACCCACATTGAGCATCAAAAGCACAAGGCTGGTGTCTCGTTCACAGTACCTCATCTGTTGTCTTAGGCTATGTTTAGTGCTTAATGTTAGAGAGGTATTAACATCATTCGGTGGTCAAATTCTCAGAGGCGAATAGCATGAAAAACACAGAAAGAGGCAATACTTTTTACTTTGGATACTGACATTCAAAAGCGTTGAGTGAAAACATGCAATGTGCACACAACGCTAAGACTGTCTGCCTGACACAAATAGTGAGGAACTCCTCTCTTCCACACTGCAGAAGTGGACAGAAGGACAGAAGCCATGTCAGTTTAGGTAAGGAGACCAAAGATGTCATGTTTAGTTTTTTATGAAAAGCCGAAGAGGATGCAAGACAGGCTGGGTAACTTATGACACATTGGTCGTCTTGAACAGGGGAAAAAATTCTGGCAGTTCAAAAATCCTTCTGCTTGGTATACGCAGAGCTGGAGCTGCAGTTTCAAAAGACTGAAAGATTACACTGAAGCTGAATCACGCCTACCACATAGTTAGGGAAGCAGGGTAAGTCATGAGCCCTGAATTATTTCATGCTGCAGCAAGACTGCTCCTTACACAGAAATTACCTACCTTGAACCTAGCCCAAGGTGCCTTCAACACAACAAAGTCACTAATTGTGGATGCAATTTAAAGCAGAGAGTAGTTGCCAAGTACCTAGTTCCAAACAACCTGATTGTTGCTTTGCACCCTTCATATGTATTTAAGTAAGTTTTACAGCCCGAAGTAACATAAGTGTATACAAATCATAGATGTGACTTGCCCCATATACAAACTATTTTACATACAAATATATAAAGGTATCACTAGTTAGATTTAAAAAAATGTTAGATTTGGTTTTAAAAGTGGAACCTGCCAATCTCAAAATGTTTTACTGATCAAATACTTTTATATACAATATTGCTGACACTGTACTAAAAGTCATATTGATGAAGACTTGTACCTTTGGCACTTGTTTTTTTCATGGTAAGTGTATCAGATAGCTATTTTCAGATAGCTATTTCCTCAGTGAAGATCTATTTGGTTTAAAATCTTGCAAATAAATTGTTCTGACACTACAGCACATTTTAAAAAAAAAAAAAATCATTCAAGGAAGAAGAGATTCTGTTTCATTTAGAAGATCAAGCATTTCTTTAGAGAGAAAAACACCTAGAACAAACATGGCACCGCTTTAAGTTTACAGGACTATGCTTTCTGTTTTGGTAGTTCTGCTTTAATAATGCTTTGTAGCAGTACTAACTCTACATTGCTACCCAAGTTAGTTTTCCCTTGTACTTCAGATTTCAGGTGGGTAGGGGAGAAGAAAAAACAAAAAAATCAACAGAATATCCTTCTTTTGATATGAGATACAATTAGATAAAAGCCTTCAATTTTAACTTAGCACAGTCAGTTTTAATACAGAAAAAATATACTAAAGCATCGCATTTGTAAGTGTTACAAAGGATAACTGTGTGTGTATAATCTAGATTTAGTTTTGAAGCTGGCAACAAATACATTCTGGCAATTCTCACCAGAAGGAAAAAAAAAAAAAAAAAGAATTTAAAAATCTTGCTGTGCCTGGTGGTGTGATAACCACAGACCATCATCTGAAACATACTCTCCTCATGTCTCCATGCCTCAATCAAGAGCATAAATAAAGATTATGCTACAGCATGGCAAAAGCAGCATTAAGGTTCCAGGGCAAGAAAGTAATCATGGAGTAATGTACAGACATTGTCTGACATTATGCAGGAAATAGAACTTTCAAGAGACTACCACTAAGAAATATGAGAACTAAGAGACTAACCCACATTTAGTCTGGTAGCATGTAACAGGAACAAGTATTGCATGCTTCTGTACAGCACAGGGAAACCCTTACAGTATAGATAACAAATGTAACATTTAAATTCATGCTCTCTTCCCGAGTTTCCATTCTCACTTTGTCTTTAGAGAAAACTACTTGATAGCTTCGTTCCTTTCCTGAATTGCCTCATCCATCAATCTCACCAGATTTTACTGGATAAGTCAGCTGAGCGAAACAACAATTCAGTCTTCTTGCCAGTACAGTGGACAACTAGCCTGGATCCAGGCTAAAACTTTGTAAAGTTTTACAATGCTAAATTAGTGGCTGCTCTCCCACACTTTAGTAGCACTCTGCTTAATGGGTGGGAAGAGCTAAACATGGCTTTTATGGGAAAGGATTTACTGGTTTGAAGAAAGGAGCACCTTTTGCATGCAGATTTTTCTCTTGTTCACTAAATTTAGATTTCTTGCTGCCATATTCACCTATAACTGTTGGTAGCTGTCTCAGCAATAAGACATCAGGGTGGCAAAGACAGAGAGGACGTGAGCACTTCAAAGAGTAGGTGCAGTGCTACCTACTTTGTTTTCTCAAGAAGCATCAGTCCGTCAAGAGGCAGCAGTGTCAAATGGGCAAGGGATCAGAGTAGACCAGAGACCTGGATCCTGTTCTGTTTAATAGCTGCTCTGCTTTAAATGTTTGAAACAAATAAAAACCCATTGTCATCTGTCCCTTCTATTATGACAATATTTGGAACTGGGGCAGTATTTTAAATAGGTAGTAGCATCCTGTTGTAAGGAAACCTAACTAAAGCATACAGGGCAATTCAGTAAAGGACATATTTGCTGCAGCCTCAGGTCCCTAAACACAATAGAGAGAAATCAGTGGATAGTTTCCTCCCCAGCCAGAAGACGACTTCCTCTCGTTCTGCAATCCACAACATGGGGACCGCAGCAGTGAAGCGCTGCTGTAGGCAGTGTGGCATGGAGTCTCCTGTAGCCCATGAACCTTAGAGTAACTCGTGCAGCTCTCCAGCACAGCTCAGAAAAAGCACAGCTCCTCAAAAAAGTATCCCTCAATCAGGTGTCTGTGAGAGTGATTTAAAGCTAACTGAAATTACTTTCTCTCCTAATGAGCAGCTAGTTCTTCAATAACCTAAACACACCACACCTACTATTTCACCTAATAAGATGACTCACTAATATGGTTAGTGAGTAATCCCCCTACTGCTGCTATTTTGAATGACCAGACTTGACTCAAATTTCTACAGACTCAACTATGTGGCATGAACCTCCTTATACTGCTACCATGCTGAGCATGCAGGTTTAGCACTTACTTCTACAATTTAATATCCTGCCTGCAAGCACTCAATTTTGTGGTAACACCTAGTGCATTGAGGTTCTTCACATAAGTAACGGTGCCTTATTTTCATTACACACTTTTCATCATGCAACTTTGTGCTGGTTTTGGCTGGGACAGAGTTAATTTTCTTCACAGTAGTTCATATGGGGCTATGTTTTGGATTTGTGCTGAAACCAGTGTTGATAACACAGAGATGTTTTTGTTATTGCTGAGCAGTGCTTACACAGAGTCAAGGCCTTTTCTGTCCCTCACACCACCCCACCAGTGAGTACGCTGGGGGTACACCAGAAGTTGGGAGGGGACACAGCCGGGACAGCTGACCCCAACTGACCAGAGGGATATTCCACACCATATGATGTCATGCTCAGTGTATAAAGCTGGGGGAAGAAGGAAGGGAGGGGACGTTCAGAGTGACGGCAAGTAACTGTTACACGGATGGATCCCTGCTTTCCTGGGGATGGCTGAACACCTGTCTGCTGATGGAAAGAAGAGAATCATAGAATGGTTCGGGTTGGAAGGTACCTTAAAGATCATCTAGTTCCAACCACCCTTCCATGGGCAGGGACACCTCCCACTATACCAGATATGAATGAATTCCTTGTTTTGTTTTGCTTGTGTGCACAGCTTTTGCTGTACCTAGTAAACTGTCTTTATCTTAACCCATGAGTTTTCTCACTTTTACTCTTCCAGTTCTCTCCCCCATCCCAAGTGAGCAAGCAGCTGTGTGGTGCTTAATTGCCAGCCGGAGTTGAACCATGACAAATTTATATTCAACTTTTTGTTGACTTGCACTTTTCTAAGGGCCAAGGACAGCTTTTGTTTCACAGACATCACCAAGACATCTTCCTGACTTTTTTTTGTTCTTTATGCTCCTCATTTAATTAATCAAACAAAATCTGCTTCCTGTAGCAATGCACTCAGTGAAGTCCTTTCTCTCTATGTAGGCTTTGTCTAAAAGATTCTCATTTCTCCTATAGAACACTTCAAGTCTATTTCCTTCACTGTCTCCTCAGATATGCAGAATAGCCTCAGTGTCTCCTGTCTTGCTAGCTCTGTGCATGCAGCTCAACATCTCAAAAAGTTCCAGGTTCCCGCAACAGGAGTAAGATTTCAGCTAATACCACAAGTGTATTTTCCAGAGTTACAGTCTATGTCCATCTTACAGCAACAGCCAGATGTCTCGGCATGCTCCAAGTTTAAGAAGTGGTTCTTTTCTTCTACTTTAATTGAAAAGGAGTTCTCTCAAATACAGTTTGTCCTCCTCAACCTTTGTTATCTTCACCCCTCATGAAATATGTGTCTTCATCTGGAAAACTCATTCCACTTGAATTCTACTCTGGTTCCACCTGACAACATCCCTCTGTACTTTCTGTCCAAACAACCCCTGTTCCACTGGCTCCAGAGATCTGGCCTTGAGATACTGCATTTGAGCTCTGATGGCCATGTACTGCTGTTCATACCAGAATAATTGCAATCTGAACTGATGATTATAATTTCGGCCACAAATATATGTTACTAAGAGGCAGAGGACTGTAACAGATCTCTTACACATAGTAAAATAAATTCAAAAAGGTTTTTATCTCTGGAGTCCTCTACAAGCATACAAGTTTTAGGACATGCTTTGAAACACGCTTTCAATTAAATTTCTGTTAATTGCAAAACATGAAGGTCATGATATGGACTGTACATCTTCAAAATGTTTTATAAAGTAGTACTGATCACTGACTTAATTTAGTCATATCTGCAGTGCTATTTTTCTCCCACTACCTTCCTTCTCTTCATAGATTTTCAGATTCACAGCTCATTTTTTTCAGTATTCCTCTGTAGCAATTCTATAATTCAGTAAGAAATGACAACACAGAAAGAGCAAAGGGTTTCAATATTTCTAGGAAGTACTGGGCTATCCAACTATCACTGCACCCATGAAGTGAAAAACATCAAAATAGGACTCAGCCTGATTAAAGTACCTTTTAAGCACATTTCAAGAATCAACGTCTATGTTGTTAATACCTGCCTTAAGGTAATGTTTGAAACTCTGCTGAAAATCGGATATGCCAGTTGTAGGTAGATGTTATCAAACTCCTATAGTGTCCTGCAGTTTCTTCCAAGCCAACAGTTTTCATTGGTGCTATTAAAAAACCCCAAAGATCTAGAAGAATAAACAACACTGAACAATATACTTCTAATTAAGGTCTGTGTATGTAAATCCTTGGTATCATTTCAGGCTCTGTAACTTAATGAGTACATTCATGCTGGTAATTGTTTCTAGGTGCAGATTTCTCTGAGACTCCAGTGCCCATGGATAGTGGGCATTAAAATCCACAGTTTAAGCTACCAAGAAACCAAAAGCCTTGAAGACCTTCCACCTTACATCAGCAAGCTAACCAGATATGGAATCACAGAATCACAGAATCTTAGTGGTTGGAAGGGACCTTTGAGATCATCGAGTCCAACCACATTAAAAAAAAAAAAAAAACAAACAAAACACAAAAACACACAAACAAACAAAAAAACACAACACAAAACCAAACAAACAACAACACCCCCCCCAAAAAAAAAAAAAAAAAAAAAAGCAAGCAGCATCCATCAACTAAACCCCACACACAACACCCCACCACAAACCAACAATCCTGGGCACTAGAGCATGCCCTGAAGAGCCACGTCTACACGTTTCTTAAATACCTCCAGGGATGGTGACTCCACCACCTCCCTGGGCAGGCTGTTCCAGTGCTTGACCACTCTCTCAGTAAAGTAATTCTTCCTAATATCTAATCTAAACCTCCCCTGCCGCAACTTCAGACCATTTCCTCTGGTCCTGTCGTTATTCCCTTGGGAGAAGAGGCCAACCCCCGCCTCTCTACAGTTTCCTTTCAGGTAGTTGTAGAGGGCAATGAGGTCTCCCCTCAGCCTCCTCTTCTCCAAACTAAACATGCCCAGTTCCCTCAGCCTCTCCTCATAGGACTTGTTCTCCAGACCCCTCACCAGCTTGGTGGCTCTCCTCTGGACACGCTCCAGCACTTCAATGTCTTTCCTGTAGTGAGGGGCCCAAAACTGAACACAGTACTCGAGGTGAGGCCTCACCAGTGCCGAGTACAGAGGCACGATGACTTCCCTGCTCCTGCTGGCCACGCTATTCCTGATACAGGCCAGGATGCCGTTGGCTTTCTTGGCTGCCTGGGCACACTGCTGGCTCATGTTAAGCCGGCTGTCCACTAACACTCCCAGGTCCTTTTCTGCCAGGCAGCTTTCCAGCCACTCTTCCCCAAGCCTGTAGCATTGCCTGGGGTTGTTGTGGCCGAAATGCAGAACCCGGCACTTGGCCTTATTAAACCTCATCCCATTGGCCTTGGCCCATTGGTCCAACCTGTCCAGGTCCCTCTGTAGAGCCTGCCGACCCTCAAGCAGATCAACACTCCCACCTAGTTTGGTGTCATCCGCAAACTTACTGAGGGTGCACTCAATCCCCTTATCTAGATCATCAATGAAGATATTGAACAAGACTGGCCCCAAAACTGAGCCCTGAGGGACACCACTGATGACCGGCCGCCAACCAGATTTTGCTCCATTAATCACAACTCGCTGAGCACGGCCATCCAGCCAGTTTTTTATCCAGCGGAGGGTACACTTGTCTATGCCATGATTCTCCAGTTTCTCCAGGAGAATGCCGTGAGGGACGGTGTCAAAGGCCTTACCAAAGTCCAGGTAGACAACGTCCACAGCCTTCCCCTCATCGAGAAAGCGGGTCACATGGTCATAGAAAGAGATCAAGTTGGTCAGGCAGGACCTCCCTCTCATAAACCCATGCTGGCTGGCCCTGATCCCTTGGCTGCCCTGCACATGCCTTGAGAGCTCACTCAGGATGATCCTCTCCATGATCTTTCCCGGTACCGAGGTCAGGCTGACAGGCCTGTAGTTTCCAGGATCCTCCTTCCGGCCCTTCTTGTAGATGGGCGTCACATTGGCCACCCTCCAGTCATCTGGCACCTCTCCTGTTGACCAGGATTGTTGATAAATAATGGAGAGAGGCTTGGTAAGCTCTCTTGCCAGCTCCCTGAGAACCTTTGGGTGAATGCCATCCGGCCCCATAGACTTATGCGTGTCCAGGTGCATAAGCAAATCATTAACTACTTCCTCTTGGAATACAGGGGAGTTGTTCTGTTCTCCATTCTTATCTTCCAGCCCAAGAAGCTGAACTCCCTGGGGGTAGCTGGTCTGACTATTAAAGACAGAGGTAAAGAAGGCATTAAGTATCTCAGCCTTCTCCTCATCCTTGGTTGCAAGGTTTCCCCCCGCATCCAGTAAGGGATGGACATTCTCTGTCACTCTCTTTTTGTTGATGTATTTATAGAAACTTTTTTTGTTGTCCCTTATATTAATGGCCAGGTTGAGTTCTAGCTGGGCTTTTGCCTTCCTGATTTTTTCTCTGTATGACCTAACACAATCTCTGTACTCCTCCCGAGTTGCCTGTCCCCTCTTCCAAAGGTGGTAAACCTTCCTGGAACTAGCATCCAAAACAATAAATAATATGAAATCAGCTTCAGAGGTCAAGTATCATTTATTTTTAATTTAAGGACAGAATTAGTTGTCCTGTTCAAACAAAATTACTGATGCAGCAAATACAGTCTTTATGATGACACTACTTTGGCCAGCACAAGAGGATACATACAAATAGCCATGCCTTGTATTTTTGACCACTAGTAAGAACGTAGCTCTCTCCCAATCTGATTATTAGTGTAACTGGACTCCTTTTTCACCTGATCTTATATTGTAAACATTTTCTTTTAAAGTATTTTTGGTACTAAATAACACCCTAGCAATAAAACATTACTACATTTATGTAAAAGGAGAAGGTAGTTTGAGGCTCTTGGGTGCAGATAAGAAAGGCAAAGGAAGTTACAGTGCTTAAGCTAACTTATTTTTCTTTATTTATTGGTGCCTATTGGTTCTGAATACTTTTTTTCCTCCTACTTTAATATACCTTATTACATATAGCTGTTGGAATTAAAATTATAAGAAAAGAACATTCTGCCTAAGGGACTGAAAGAGAACTGGGAAAACAAAAAGAAACAGCGAATCTGTCAAGCTCAGATAAAAAGAGTACTGAAAGAATTATGGGTGATACTTAGCACAGAAAATCTAACTTTGTCTTGAGAAGGTATATCCTTGATAATAAGAAGCACCTGTAGCCACAACCAGTTCAGGTGTTAAACAACAGAGACTATCATCTCTACCACTGCAAGGTGCATTTTCCACCATCTTTGCTCAGCTCTTTGCCCCTTTAGAACAATTCTTCATTGAAGTTACCAGTTTCCAGCTCAAGTGTGCAGAAAACATGTCCATACGTTTTTCCGTATTAGGCTCAAAAAAACCATTAAAAATGCATCTATTTGCCTTTGATAATGAAAGGCAACAAAAGGGAAATAGAACATGGTAAACAATTATTACATGCAGAAGTATTTTAACTCTGTTAGGACTTAATCTATTTAATGCAAAATGTTTAAACATTACCCCACAAAAATGTAAACATACAATACATATCTATGGCATGTAAAGAAGGAATACTGTGTCCAGTTCTGGGCTCCCCAGTTCAAAAGAGACAGGGAACTACTGGAGGGAGTCCAACGTAGGGGAACAAAGATGATTAAGGGATTGGAGCATTTCCCTTACAAGGAAAGGCTCAAAGAGCTGGGGCTCTTTAGCCTGGAGAATAGAAGGCTGAGGGGAGACCTTATCTATGTTTACAAGTGCCTAAAGGGTGGGTTGAAGGATGATGGAGCGGGACTCTTTTCAGTGGTTTCCAGCGATAGGACGAGGGGCAATGGGCACAAGCCAGAACATAGGAAGTTCCATTTAAATATGAGGAGAAACTTCTTTACGGTGAGGGTGACAGAGCCCTGGAACAGGCTGCCCAGGGAGGTTGTGGAGTCCCTTCTCTGGAGATTTTCAAGACCCGCCTGGATGCAGTCCTGAGTAATGTGCTCTAGGCAATCCTGCTTTGGCAGGGGCGTTGGACTAGATGATCTCTAGAGGTCCCTTCCAACTCTGACAATTCCGTGATTCCGTGATAATATCTGGTTTATGAAAGAACTCTTGGTTAGACCACTGTGATCAACTCTACTACTTTTAACATTAACAGCACTGAAACATCTTCTGCCATCACTCCTTTGGAGGGAGTGGATGCTGAAATACAAGACTAACTTTTGTACATGTTTCTAGTTTGAATTGTTAGTGAACTTAAGTTGCTTTTTCTCCCCTTTCTTTTGGTCCTTAAATGTGTGAACACTCAAGTTATACACCACTGCCTTACAGATATTGACATAATATTTATTGAAAGTCTAATTGTGGAGTTATTAGATTGTGTTTTATTTTAATGTTTTATTTATTATTTAATATTTTAATTAAATATTTAATATTATTTAATATTTTAAACCAATCAGTCCACAGTGTTCGTGGAGGTTTGTGTGTGTTTGGTTGGTTTGTGTTTTTTTTTAATTGTGCTTTATTGGGCCAAATATATAAGGACATACAGAACCAGATAATTTGAGATGGCAAACTGAATTGGCTTCTAAATGCAGTAAACTAAATATTCATACTGACATACCAGCTACTGACAGTTCTTAAACTAGGATTAATAAGGAAGTATTTACACAATTCACATTTTATGTATCACGTGTCCATTTTGCAACCCTGGCTACCACGTCTGTATACGGTGATCATTATCATTTACAAGAAATCATTTTATCTGACTAGGTAAGATAAAAGAATTGATTGTAGGAACTTTGTAAGCAATGAAAGCAGAACATAAGTCTTAAGGAATGGCACAATCCTATCTCAGGGTTTAATTCATAATGACTAGGTTTTCAGAGTTACTAAGAAGTGGAATAAATAGAATTTCAACTTTCTGTAAGGAATGTTCTCTTGCTTTTGTAAGGAAGGGACTCAAAGCACATCGAATATGAAAAAAACCCCTCCATTGAACCTAAGATTATATGTCCCTGTTAGTATGGAATCCAAATACCAGAGGAAACTTGCAAAGGAGGACCTGGCAGCAACCCTGCTTCATAGACGGGGAATCGGGGCATAAGAATTTTCTGTATTGTCGAAGGTTTCTTAAGAAACCTATACCAAGTTCAGACAGAACGCTTTATCTTCTACCTTATCTAGGACCTCAATTAAGAGATCACCCTCCATTCCACAAGAAAGGCAAAAAAGTTCAATGCCATAAATATCTGAATTTGTTGTTTGCCAGGTAACCACCATCATGTGTCCAGGGAAAGCCACCTACTTTCATAAAAGAGAAAGAAGCTTCCTGAATGCATAATGGCTGAAAGGATGCAGCACAGTACGTAACCCTTCTCCTCACAGCATTTCATGTTGCAGGTGTATTTGCCATTACTTTTTCCCTCCTGTTTTCAGAGGAGCATCTGCTTCATTGATTAACACCTGAACTGGTCTTTCAAAAGGATCTTAAAAATGTTAACTTGAACTATACAACATACAAAGGGTTAACTCAGCTGAATAACCATGGAAGAACCTGGCAAACCTTTGCAGTTTTAAATAACATAGCAACATGAAACCTGTTTCTATTCTTGGCTAGATTTCCTTTGCACACCCTCTTTAAAATGTTTATATGTAGAGAACACAAACTGTAGTACCTCTAGGGGGTATTCACAAGGCTAAATTTAGGCAGAGAAAACCAGACTCTTTCTAGACTCTCTCTTAAGCCCCTAGAAAGATAGCAGGTCCATAAGAGATATTCAGAAAAGGATAATTAAACTGTATTCATAATTGTAACCAGTAAAAAAACAAGAAAAAAACCAGTTATTTTGAAACTTTAAACCAATAACTCACCTATATCTGTACCTGCCTGCTCTCAACTCATTTTCAGCTTCACCCAATGTTCCTGCTCCTCCCAGTCTGTCCGTGCTCTAAGCAACAAATGCTACCAACTCATTGGCCCAGCCTTAATCCAAATCAGTGTGATGCCAACCTCACTGACACTATACTGAGGGAGAGAGTGAGACCTGAAGTTATCTTGGAGGGCAAAAGGAAGCATCCCCCACTCCAATAACCACAGTGGTCAGGAAGACTAACCTACTGACCCTATCGTTTCTTTTCTAAACTCCCTCCTACACATCTTGTCTCCTTCTTTCTCCTATATTTCATGACACATGTGCCTAGGCTTAAGATGTAAATCATCATTTGAAATCTCTTTACATCTTCCTTGATGAATCTCCATACGCAATTTACAAAGCCTTCCATAAATCCCCTTAGACCAATATAAAACTTCTCCCTTATTCATGTCTCGCCATCATGGTTTAACACAGCATGGAAAATCTTATCTCGATCTTCTGCAACTAAATTGGGAATCAAATGACTCCAAACCATAATCTACCAATGTCCCAGGCTAAAATATAGCACAAAATTTCAATCTTTATTTTTTAAATTAGGATGTGCAAGAGGAACAGCATGTACCTGAGCAAGGGCAGGAGAGCAGCACCAGTCACTGCAGGACTATTTACACCCAAGGGCAACCAGGGACACTCATTTCGGGATTCTACAATCAAGGGCTGAAAGCAAGCATTCAGGTGTCTTGCTGGCAACAGCCATGTCATGTTCAATACCATGTGGGAAACATGTTACAATGCGTTATTGCTCAAATCCAAAATACCTCAAACTTTTCAGACCAAGAGTGAGCTATAAAAGTGGTCTTATTTGCTTAAAGCATGAAAAGCATAACACTGAAGTAAGCTGACATTACCCTCATTTCCATAAACCACTGCAACTACTGACTGACATTCTGCAATTTAAGCAAGAGAGGAGTCAAATTCATCCTGGCATTTCTACTGTCAGGCAAAAAAGTACGAAGCATGCATAAACCTGCGCTCCCATCCACCGCTTGTCACTGCATCAACGAAAAGCAAGCGTATATGTCACTTTCTCCTATCCATTTGCATTACACATGTAGAAGGCACGATGCTCTGTATCTTCTCAAATGCTGTTTTATATTCAACCATAAGCCTTTACTGTTTCAGTAGAGTATCCACTAGGACAGGCTGTTTAACAGAAACTATCAGGTTAGAAGTTGTCCTCAAAACAGTTGCCATGTGCTTTGGCAGCGGCTAGACTTTTTTTTTTTTTAAAACTGAAGAAAGGGTTTGAATTTCTTCAGCAGAGATTCATCAATCTGAAATATGTATTCTTGCATCTTTTAACTGGATAGTTACTAAAAATAGACTTCTTAAGGACTTCTTCCCCAAGAAAATCTATTCTTGAAGAAAGATACATTTTGTCACAAACACAAGGTTTCTCCAAACAACAAATGCGTAAAGGAAAAGGGAAAATAGAGTGAGAGGGCTTATATTACTTTCTGAAAGCTTTAAAATGTTTGATAAACTCTTCTTTGGAGATTATTTAATCTGTGACTGAATGTTGCTTTTTTCTTACTTTTGGGAATTGAATTTAAAAGGAATGCAACCTCTATCTAACAGTTTCAACAGAAGACAGAACCGTTTCTATCAGAGAATGTAATTTAGTCAAATTAAAATAAACCTGCAACAAGTTCAATGAAGGATGGACAAAACTGATTTCTCTATCAGACTGTCCAACTCACGCTTCAATAACTGCACAGGCAGACTTTGCTCACAAAATTCTGAGATCTCTTCATCTCAAATCAAAACTTAATCGATTGCTGTTGCAAGGACTTTTTATGAGAAATCATTCTTTAGAGGACAGACCGCAAAACATTTGCTAATAGTCTATGAAGTACTGTAGCTAATTAAACAAAGTACATTTGTCAAATAAATTAAGTGATACATTATCATTTGCCTTCTCACTCTTATAATTCAAATACAGTAATCTATAATGCATCTCCAATATATCAGCATGAGTTTAAGGGGCCTTTGTTACAGCTAGTAAAAACCTCAATTACTCTTCCAAAGGGAAGTCTGACATTCTATATTTTTTTTCCGTTTTTAACAGGATACTGAATTTAAGCTACACATCATGTATTGCTTTGAGTCAAACAGTTCCTTAAAAAGCATACCCAGAGATTAAATAATGTAATTTTTATATTTTTTGGATGCTTCTTTGAAATAAACAAGAGCGAGCTCTCTTTTTTTTTTTTTTTTTTATTTGTATTTAGTTTCTACTTTGATAACATTATGTTTTCCAGTAAAAACCATTCTGAAAGATTTTAAGACAACCTTAACCTTAATCTACTTATCATGACTCTTCTGGGATGCAAGGAAAAAGATATCCTTACAAAATTCTAAAGAAGTCTTTACAATTTCATTTTCCAATTTTTTGTGTCGTGTCCCCACCCTCCCACACCCCCTCGAAGTGTAAACTCTTGTCAGGGAAGTAAGTGAAAATTTTTATGAAAGTTAATGTAGTTACTTGCCTCTATTTAATATTAAGTATAATTTCTCTTAGAGCCTTTCTTTGACCCACCTAGGCTTCAAATTAGTAAAGTTACTTTTTTACACTTATGCATCCCTTACATCTGAAAATTTCATTCAGCGGTGACCATTTGACACTACTGTCACCTTCTTCATTAACTGTCGGCTAAGACAAGAAAACTGAATTTTTGTCTGCTAAGGTTTAGGCAGCAGTTTGATAGCTAGAACACCCTCAGTTACTGTCCAATGCTCAGTTTCTCTCGGCTGAGGAAGCAAGTTGTGATACCTATACCCACTGATGACAGACAGCTCTTCCAAGATGAACTGGCAGCAGGTCAGTTCCTCTAAGCAGTCAAAAGGGCCACAGCAATAGCTTCACAAACGCTGTTTAATCATTATTCTGTTCCCAAAGGTGTTGTAGCTGATTGATACACTAAAATTTCATTTTAGATGGTAATAAAAAACCTAAGCTCTCCTATTATTCTATTTGCTATCCATATCCACCAAATGTTTTGCCCAACTCAGACTGTCAGCTCCATTTCTAATCACTGTACAAGCAACGTTAAGCAAATGTGGCATTCAGAACACTTGATGTTTTATATAAAAACCACAGAAATCCTCACTTATTTCTCTCAATCTTAGGCACTGAGATGCATGTTTTTTCACAAGCATGGAAAAAATACCCACCTAATCAAAAACTAATCGTTATTTTAGTCATGTTACTGACTTCATTGGCAGATAAGTGCAGTTCTACCTGTCATTCATTTTTAAAACATTCTGATCTTCCTCTTATGGAGAAAGTGCTTTATACCCAACCTCCTCTCCCCTCAAATGTCTATCAGATCTCTGACCTGCTCTTATCAAAATCTTTCTCCTTGAAAGACAGTTTATTTACACATGTGGGAAGCCAATCCCAGAACAGGCATGAGTGCAGTTAAATAGATACCTCCCCCCCTTTAGAAAAAATAATTGGAAAACAACATTCTCCGAATTACTATCAATTCTTTGACAGCTACAAAGCTTAAGTGATACAATTGGTCATTCCCAACTTATGATTTTTGCCAGAGAAAAGCACAGAATGTAAAAAAAAGAATGTACCAAGAACGTAAAAAAAGTAGCCAGGGCGTTTTGCTGAGCCAATCACACATTAGTTGCTTTTTTACTTTATGATCAGTAAATTACATTCTTACTGGGACAGAAGGTGGAAAAGCTGTTTTAGTGATCCAAACGTATCACGCTCTGGTGAATATTTCCATAGAATTAAACAGCATCATAGGAAAAACACTACTAGAAGTCTCCAGTACACTCAAGCTGGGCACCCCTCAACAGAGGAATCCCAGAGGAAAGGCATCAGTCAAGATGACACTGCACGAAATGATGGAAGAAGAAATAATCCAGGGCTACTGACCACATCTCCAATCCAGGAAGCTCCAAGATTATAAATCACAAAGAGGAAAGAAAATTCTCGGAATTAATATTATAAACTTGCCTCATTTTTTCATAGTCTACTCTAGGGACTGTTGCAGAGAAAATATGCTAAGCTTGACAGACCTTTAGACCTGACCTGGTTTGTTTTGGGTTTGGTAGGGGGTTTTATTGGTTGTTTTTTTTTTTTATTTTTTTTTTTTTCATTCTCTGGCAAGGAAAATTGGCTTTACAAGTCTCTGCTTGAGAAAGCTGAAGCTAGAGGTGACCTGCTATGTCTTATGTGGCAGAGGGTGATCACCTCGCTACCATACTACCCACTGCTTAGCTCAAGTAGCCTTTCTCTTGGAAACATACAGCTTTCAGATTTGTAGCAGTCTGAATGCCTCCCCTCACTAGTATTCATGGCAGTACAATATTTTAAGTCATTAAATTATAAACACTCCTCAATTAAAAGACCACTTGATTAAACTGTCCTGTTCAGAAAAGAAAACTCATAGGAGTCTGATTTGGGCTTTTTGCTTTTCTTAGACCCACCTAGTTTGTCAGTCCTAGGCACTTTTTTCTCCCACAAGGGCTATGCGTCATGCCACCAAACCTATTTTATTTCCCTCTCTGACCCTGTCTTCCCTCTCTTCCACCATTCCTCTTTCCCCAGCTCACAGCACCATTACAAGGCAGTGCCTCCACATACAAATGTTTATTGCCACTTTCCATTAGATGTTTAGATATCAGATTAGGCCTCTTTCCCTGCCAACAAATATTTTGTTTTATTAGTAGCTGGAAAACATTCCTAGAGAGCTGTAGTTTCAAGTGAACATTTTTGATGATAGAGTATTTGGCAATACATGAAATGCAAATATATTTATTTGCTCAGTTTTATTGCTATTTATTTAAGAACAAAATGTGACTGTCTGCAGCAATATAACTACCTGAAACATCACCTCTACACCACAAATATTTGTTGCACAAGTGTGTATTATCACATCAGAGGAAAGCAACAAAAGAATATTTAGGGAAAAGGCTAGGGAGTTTGCAGGATCAGACCTTAAGTACTTTCAACTGGCCAAACTTCAGTGTTTCTCACACAAAAATAGTTCTTTATTA
The DNA here is from genome assembly GCF_964106895.1 of Numenius arquata. Taxonomy (NCBI): domain Eukaryota; kingdom Metazoa; phylum Chordata; class Aves; order Charadriiformes; family Scolopacidae; genus Numenius; species Numenius arquata. The sequence goes on along the minus strand of NC_133579.1, from coordinate 17,620,171 downwards.
ATTTTGCTGATCACTTGTATGATCAGTAGAAGCATCATCATTCTCTGAAGTACAGAGCTTTTTGGCACTGGGTGATTTTAACTTGAGGAAAATATTTTTACTTCTCACCATAAAAAAAGATGATACTCTTACACATTCACCCATTGTAAGCCTTTACAAATTGCAGCCGCATTAGCTTCTTCCAGATATTTGGAAGGCAGGAAAAGAAATACAAGTGGGAATGAGTTCTGGCAAAACCTGAAATATCAGAAGTTTTCTCAAGGCAAAAACATAGTTTTGGCCAGGTTAGTCATAATGCATCTGTAATATTAATTCTGCATTTCCCACCCTTCAGAATGGCTGTGTGATGACAGCCTTTTTTTAAATGGAATATGATTTAATGATGGAGAATTTAACTAATGATTGATGTGTGAGAAACAGCATAGTCAAAGGCCAAAAATATTTTAGCAATAGGAACTGCCAAGAAATAGTCGGACCAAAGTAACATGTAACCATGAAAAACATTAACATGCACAATAAGCATGTAATCGTATAAAGTATTTAGTACATTTCTCATAACAGAATAAGAATTACATTACTGTAGTATCTGGCTTACCCTCCTTTCCTGTCATCAAGGAGCAAGAAAAAACATTCACTTTTCTCTGTCATTTTTGGAATCTCTCATTTTTCTATGGATTACCTCAGGTGAGTAACCTGAGGTAACAAAACAGTAATAAAAAAACCCCAAAACAGTAACAAAACACATTTGTGAGTGAATGTGTCAACTCTAAGAAGCACGTTATTGAACACACTGAACTAGCCTGTTGGTCCTTTCTTGGATCTTTGGCCCTTGTAGAGGGGACAAAACCAAGCAGGTGATGCTCTTGCTCTGGAGTTAGATATTCTGGCAGTCCCCTAACCCAGAGGAAACACCTGTTTTTCAAGCACAATTGAATGCTAAAAGGATAGCAGAAAATTCCAAAATAAACAGGTGACCTCCCAAGAAATTAACATGAATGGCTTAAGTGAATGCCAATTCACATGGATTAGCCCATTTAAAAAAACAAAATTAACCTCTAGCTTTCAAGAAAGTTGATTATTTGTACTGTGGCATTGCTCATCACCGACTAGTCTTCACTTAAATTGACTCTCAACTGTCATTGAACTACATTTTATTTACAGTATATTAATTCCAGCTGCATAATATGCGTATTTTGGTAGCTGGAGATACAAGGCTGACTACTTGCCTAGAATACCTTGAACCCACCTGTCAGTCACAGCATCTGGGAGTTTTATCTGGGTTATATTTATATGTACATCAGTCCTAAACCTGATGCCAATAGAGTTTTGTTATATTGCACGATCAATCATAACTTAAGAGGTAGCACACCTCAGCTATTTGCAGATTAATTCTGCCAGAAAGGAATTTCTGCTCAAAGGTTAAATAAATCATCAAGTGTTTATACCTCACTGCAGTTACCTCAGCCTACATAAGCCCAGTTTTATCTGCCTGTTCATCTTAAAAACAGACACACTGAAGTGAAAAAATGTAACTGAAAAGAAGTGGGGTGAAATTAATTTTGCCATCTGTAAAAGGATAAAGCAAACTTAAAAAAAAATCCCAGAAGTACAATAATCATGTCCATATGTTTCTTGTATTTCATATATACTTTATGTTACCCCAATCCAATGAAACTAATTTGAAAGTCAGGGGCAAAACCAGGGTTTTGGTTTGTTGAGTTGTTTATTTGGTGGTTGTTTTTTTTTTTTTTTGGATACATTTGTCATCTCGTTCTCCCTGCCCCTGGTCCCAAGACTGTAATTGCATAACTTTGCCATAAGATCAAACAGAGGAAGAAGAAAAATCATCAAATAGTTCTTGTAAAAATACATTTATTTAAATTTTGTTGCTTCATTTGATATCATTTAATCAGGGGCAAGTCAGTCAACTCTCACTCTAATGATTTTGCTCCTACAAGCAATTTCTTTAGTGATTAGGAATCTGTTCATATCAAATGGACTTTATTATTGCATTAATAATTCAGCAACTCCCACAGCAAGAGTGAAAAAAAGCAAAACACTCCAAGTAAATTCCAGTACCTCTACCAACCTTCCTGCCCTGTTTCTTTTCCTCCCATCACAAAACACGAGAGATTTGTTTCTTCCCCAGTGTCAGTATTTCACTTGTTCGATGACCTCTTAGAACACTGCTAGTATGCAGAAGAGGTTAGACATCTTAAGGATCTTACATTCCTATGGAAATTTCAGTTTCTAAAGAAAACAAATTTCTGTCGCCTTTATTAATAACTGTTTTGTGGAGCTTGAGTGTTTCTAAATAGCTTATAAATCAAGCCGAAGTTCATGAGAAGTCATGATTCTTTGGCCCTACATCAAGCACAGAACTGAGATCTTTCTGGAAAGTATACCATATTTCTTGACCACAATTACAGAATCATCTTAAAGCAATGACATTTAATGAATTATGTACGTAACATGTTCAAAGTAACAGGCTACATTTTACACACAATTCTAGTATCATGACCTGTGTCAACAGATTGTAACCCATTCCTTCTCAGTAGCAGACAAGGCATTCTGTGGATTAATGAATCCTTAATGATACCAAGAAAGAGACAGAAACAAAGAAAACCAAAAAATAACATTAATGCGTCTATACACATTTGCCTCATTTATCTTGTTATGCTTCACATGTGCTATAATAATTTAATATACTGTAGTATGTTTTTTGAACACTATTGCAACACAGATTCCACTGCATTGTTTGGCCACTAAATGTTTTTCCAGGAATAAAGAAATAATTTTGCATAAATTAGTGGAGCAAAAAGTGAAATTCAATTGATCCAGCTTTATTAAGCTTTTGCTAACTAAAGCCTCTCCTTCAACTGCCATTGTGGCGAGGCCAAAGTCAGGAAGAATAAATTTGAAAAATAGCAGGGCTCAAGGGTATTTGATAGAAAAACCCAAAAACTTCCATAAGTAATAGCCATCCTTTAACAAGAGCTAAAGCTTTTCTTACTCCACTGTTGCCTCCAAAGCCCTCTAGAAAGGACAAAGCTGGTGGCCTTTCCCCTGCCAAACCCCATCAGTAACAACTTTTTGGCACTCTACTGACCGTTTGTGTCCCTCAAGAGCGTGGACTTGACATTGTGCCCCCTTCAGTGGAGTAGCTGACCCTCCCACAAAGTTTGCATAGCACACACGCCACTCTATTTTCATTCCCGCTGAAATGCTGCCAAGAGTGGCCACAAGCAGACAGCTTCCTGAGCAAACAAGAATGGTGGGAATCACACCGCCATTCACAGCTATGCAGAGAAAATACTGTTGGCACATCACAGCAAATGCGTCTCTTCTCTGGAGATCCACGACCCCAGGAAAACAAGACCCTTGTTCATATTAAGACCCACACAGACACATTTGGGAATCAGCAACTACTGCACGAGAGCAGGAACATACTTTTCTTCTAACATAACATTATCTCCTATCTATACCATTCTCTAAAAACACAGAGGAATTACGCAAAGTCAAAGTAACCTCTCATGGCATGCATCTCTGAACAACAGAAAAACTATGAGGCTTCGGCAACAAAAAGAATAATTAAGGAACAACCATGTTTGTTTCTTTTCCTGGGGTTTGTCTGCTCTTTTCAAAAGTTTAACTAAGAATATCAAGTATGATCAAAAGTCAGAGAGAAAATTGCCTTTGTACAGAATGTTTACTACATTTATTATTTCCTATTAGACATATTTTCTTTCCTTAACAGAGCTATTTTGTGGATGAATGGTGAAGCATCAGGCACTGATACTTTCTATTTAATACAACTGAGTGCTTCCAGCTGCAGCTAACAGAACTCATGCACCACATCTCCCTAGTTGATCATATCAGAACAAAAAATCCCCAAACCCTCTTTTCTCTTACAAATAATTTACCAAGAGGCAATATGCACATACCTAGGGCACAACTGCATGACTTTAAATATCCTCAAGTTCATTTGAGCTGTTTCTATGTGCATGCTTGTATTAAACCCAGATTATAATATATCTGTAGTAGAAAGCATCACAAACCTTAACAGCTTCTTCCTTCATCTATGACCTTTCACGTGTATGTACAGCTGGGCAAGTTCTTCTTTTGCTAGATTATAATTGGTACTGAAATGGCCTGCTCCATTCCAATCACATTAAATATAAAATCAATTAACACTTCCTCTTCTTTCACCTGGAATTTGCTCACAGTGAAATTTAATATTGATTCTGATTATTCTTAACCTTAGGCTGCTGATCTTTAGTTACTTTTCTGGATGTTACCCAGTGTCCATGACATGCAGAAGCTGTCCCCTGAGGTGCATGTCAAATTTTGTGGCTATTAGGCCATCATCCATTACATTCTAGGGCAATGAAATTCTTTGCCAGGAGTCAAGTATTGCCTTGCTATCTCTCTTTCTCAAGAAACTCAATTTTCCCAATCCAACGACTTTCTTTAAGTTCCCCCCCTATACCCCCTCCCCCTTAGCTCACAGCAGGTTTTGTGCACGTGAACTGAACTCCTTATAACCCCTGCCTCAACACCAGTTACCCCATATCCCACCCTTGCCATTCCAGAGGCTTCTGTGCTACAGCACCCCTGAGCCAAAAAAAAGAAAAAAAAAAAAAACAACAACACATTATTAGTTTGGAAAGGGCTAGCTTTGACCGCGTCCTGCTTTTTTTTAGAATATTACAGAACAGTGAACAGGAAAATTATTATTAAATAGGTGATTTGAAGTCTAGAATCTTCTTTGCTTAGCATCCTTGCTCTCCTCAAAAAAAAACAATTAGGGAACATTTCTATCATTCCTCAGATATTTCTATAACTCATATCATCGTCCCTTGTAGATGGTGCTAAGCGTAGCTCCTAGGAAGCCAGAGGATTAAGAGACAGAAACTGTTCACTGAATTTCACTCAATTTTTAGATTTGGAAGGGACCATAAAGATCATCTAGTCCAACTCCCCTGCTGAGCAGGATTGCCTAGAGCATGTTAGAGCATGTTACTCAGAACTGCATCCAGGCAGGTCTTGAAAATCTCCAAAGAAGGGGACTCCACAACCTCCCTGGGCAGCCTGTTCCAGTGCTCTGTCACCCTCACCGTGAGAAGTTTTTTCTCATATTTGAGTGGTTCCTCTCAGCCTGATTTTGCTAGAGCTCTGCACTGTGAATTTCTGCCAGGATTGTGTGATGGAAAGCTGCAGGGTCAATATAAACAAAATCATTTGATACAACAAAGCTGTAAGGAGCAAATTGTATTTGCTATCAGGTATCACACAGGTTTAGCAGAGGTCAATGACAGTCTTAGATGTTGTTACCGTGGGGAGGCTCACAATGTGGTAAGGAAACAATCACTTTTGCTGGATACGAGTTGGGCTGGATGGAGTGGGAGTTCCTAAAGGACTACTGTAGAGGAAAATTTTTTTTCTAGGTTGAAAAACACTGTTGCCATTTGCTGCCAACTAAGGCTTTCCAGGCAGTATAGGACACATCTTTGCTAAATCAAAATTGAACCAATCAAAATCCAAAGCAAATGGATGTGTGTGATATTTTATCCCCCATCACTTTACATCAAGTGAGGCTCATACACGCCTGGGAACAGTTTCATCTATATACAGGGCAATGCTTAAAATACAGCATACTGTGCAGTTTTCTTGAGTAATGAATATTTACAGTTTCACAAAAAGAAGAGCCTTTAAGCTGATTTGGCCATTGACCCTGACTTTGCATAGAAATGAACAAACTTCAGAGTGTTTTTTGGTTAGGGTGTTGCAGGTTTTTTTGTTTAAACATAGAAGAGTCAGTTGATACTATCAAATGCTTTGTGGAACATTCACTCCCACAGATATAGCCACAAGGTTCAAGGTTGGAGGAGCTGGGAAGCAAAAGACTAGGTGCTGATACAACATGAATCTTGCCAGTTTCAAACTGATAGTTACGAAATGCCAACCACAGAAATACTGTAAAAATTTAGAAACATTATATTTCTTTGAATATGCCATTAACATAAATACAGAAAAAGAAAAAAAAAAAACAACCAAACAAAAAAAAACCCCACCAAACAAGTGAGCCAGTTGTCTGAGGCAGCAGGGACCCAACCTTGAAAGCCCAGCCAATCTCCATGCTGCCACACAATAATGGTTACCTTTAAAAATAAAAAAGAACTAAAAATAAAACTATTTTTTCCATGTTAAAAAAAAAAAAAAAGACAAAGGAATTTCTTTTCTTCTTCTTTGAACATTTTGCTCCAAGACATACATTGTTTTTTTCCAGCCAAGTCATACACATCATCTGTAAGACATCCCTTGCATGCTGAAATGGCTCCCTTTACTTCTAACCCATCAGCTTTCTGATCTTTAAATGTTTATTTCACAAATGTTGCAAGATAGTAAAGAACTATCCCTAATTTATAGCAATAACCTGTTTACGGTAACACAAAATGAGTAAAATAGAAACAAAAAGAGAAACCAAGGCTCTTGAGACTGAACACCGTAACAGTTCTTCGATACAAACTGATCCCTATGTATCCAAATAACTGACTGGGGTGAGAAGATAGGTTTCTGTCTAAAATATTTCTCCTTCCTGCAGTCACTACTCCCCCACACAGAAGGGAAATAAAGAGGATACTAAAAGTAAATATACATGCATGCATATATGTATATACACACATGAAAAACAAATACCAGAATTTCTAATTTAATGCTAGTAGGAAACCAAAGGTTTCCCTTGGAATTTTGCAGAGACCATATCACGTGCTCGAACAGGACTGTTTATAATCAACCAACATATCAAAGCAGTTCAACATCAGACACAGAGGTAAGCAACCTTAAATGTACTCCAGCAGCAACCACCTTCTGCTCTGAAAATGTGCAGTGCACTTAAGGAAAACCGAACAAATTAGGAACAGAGAAAATTCTACCTCAAAGTTTTTCTCCTATTACTTCACACGTTCACAAATGTGATCTGGACGTTCTGCTCCAAGGATCTGAACAACTGGAAAACAGCGTGAAGACTACCTATACATGTTTCATATCCAATTCAAAACAGCATTTTGAAGACATCACGACTGACACAGCCTACCCAGGAAAGAGGACACCCCACTTCTTAACTGTTCCAATATCATGCCCAAAACCCCTCCAGCAGTCGTTGCAATAGAAATTCTGAAGTGAATTCAGTTACATATCTATAGATATAAGGAAGTTATAGTAGCCTCTTTTGAAAGTCCTCTTTGAAAATAGGCAAGAAATAGTATGTTCAGGTGTCTTCAGTACAATTAAGATACGTGCTAAACCTTTCTAGAAGTAGACTTCTGTAGTCTAGATACGAGAGCCCCCAAAACCTCATCCCATTTAGTTTCTTTTATACCACTGGAACACAGAGGCTAAATACCAATGGATTAAAACATACCACCAACTCAGAAATGCTCTTCTATGATACACTCAAGAAAACAGCATGGCAGAAAATTCTTTTAAGAAGGAAGGATCTCTAAAATTATATGCAATTTAGCTATAGGAACAATAAAAGTAAAATGAATGAGGCACAAGAGTGAGGGCTGCTGAACAGCTAGACCCAGAAAGAACATCCTCATAAATAGATAAATACAGCCTTAAATGTTACATGTTGCAATATGAAATTTTAACTTCTTTTTCTTAAAGCTTATGGATTTTCCAGCTGCTGAAGATAGGTTGAGACTCTATAATCACTAGCTCTGAAAACCATCATTTCTTATATTCAGCTTTTACTTGTGTTTTTAGATCACTATGGTTTGACAAAGTATCAATCTCTACCTGTTGCTCAAAAAATTCTATTAAGAAAAGACAATTGCTTTTTCCCTACAGCTTGCATACACTTAAAAGGGGGAAAAAAAGGGAACCTGTTTTAGCTTATATAGTGAAATTCACCTAATAAAATCCTGTAGTCTTTCTGGGACTTTAACTACTCTAACTGCTCACCAAGCAGCATTTACCAATCCTATAGAATCCTCTTTCTTTTGTGTTTCAATCCAATAAGGAGGTAGATTTAAAAAACCACAAAGAAACAAAAACACTTTACACGTAGAAGACAGCATATTCTGACCAGAAAGGTAAAACTTAAACACACCCAGCCTCATTAGTAGTTGGGCATCCTAAACCAGAAGATGTTCTTGCCATACCAGTGGTGGTCCTTAGCAGAGTTAGTAAGACTCCCATAAACTACCCAAGACTTCGTCAACAGAATTATTTCAAGGTTACTAAAAGAACTAAGTTATTCATGACTAATAACTGCTATTAAGCAGTGTCTTTTTCTCCTTTATTGACAAACCTGGTGTCTACATATATATTAGTTCGATATATTTACAGAAAACTATGACTTCTATGTAAACAGTCGCCTCTGAAATGCATTATATATGAACTGTCCTTTAAGCCATATCAATGTTGCACCATTTAGGCAAGGTTTAAGTAAGAATCAACCCACACAAACAGCAAAGACTAAATATTACTGTGTGTATGCACACATTCATTTGCTACTTGTAGTGTCAAGATAAGGAAGAAGCATGCTCCATGGACTCAGAATATCTCACCAGATTACCAAGGACCCAAGAGATCCCCTTGGATTACCAAATTTGGAAAAGTCAGGAAAAAAGCCAATCTGCTTATGCCAAGTAGTATGGATACAGCCTGGATGGCTACAACAATAGCGGACTAAATTGATAAAGCTCATGAAAGTTCCTGGTATTTCAAACTTCTCTTAAAATGGGATTTTTATCTGAATTTTTATTCTGATTCTTCACAAAAAACAAGAGCTGTGGCCTGAGGAATGGGGATGAAGTCTGTGTGATAAAGCTATTCAGGAGCTGGATGCTCAAAACCGCAGGCTGCAGAAGGATGCCTGAGCACCCACAGGCTACTACAAAACTGACACCTGCAGATTGAGGAGAAAGCATGCAGAAAAACCACAGTGTCCTTAAGGTGAGATACAAAGGTGCTGGGAAAGAGAAGGAGACCTTCTCACTCTCAGGAACCAGCAATCTATAGGAGGATAGAGACAGTGCAGCCTTCTTCACATTCATTAGTGGTCACACTGCACCCCATGAAATACCAAAGTAGCCCTTCATAATCATGAATTTACTAGGCATACTTCACAAGAAGGAATTACGTAAACTTTAAGAGAAGCAAAACCCCACACAACAAGCCCAGCATACAGATGTGTTCACAAAGATATTCTCAGATTATTTTGTAGTAATCAGTCAAACTAAATCGTATCAGTCATCCTCCCCCTGTCGCCCCCCCCAAAGAAGAAGAGTTTTAAAGTAGAAAATTCAATTCCTAACTTAAAACTCCAATTCACTTCTATAACATAGCAGGATTAAAAAGCAAGTGTCCTTGCACTCCACACCTCCCTAATTAAAGTGATTCATGGTATAAAATTCAACATCAATGCTGGAAGACCCAGCAGTTTCCTTCCCTTATGTAAGATTAGCAGTGCAGGAAACTACTAAGCATGTAATAAATAGTAATTCCTTTTTAATCACTGCCACAATATTTGATGCTTTCACTGAAGAATTTAAGACTGTATGGAGAACTGTCAAGTAAAGCTATAGGATTTAGTTGAATTCACATCAAGCTTCATTTATGTATATGAATTTATATGTAAGTGAATATATTTATATATTGAGAACTTGAAATGCTCCATATATATTACATTATCCATGTTGATGTCAATGAAGTTTTCAGCCAGATGAAGTATGTGTTGACACTCATGTTGGACTATTCTTGACAAGTCCGTTCCCCACTACTCCACTGAGGTGAACTGATGACACCCAACAGGAGGGCTCTGCTACATCTAAGTAAGGATACATCATCCTGTCTTTAAATGCTCTACACACAGAACCAAACCAAGAAACTCGCCTGTTCTTTCAATCTGCTAATGTCTCTGAAAAGCCATCAGAGAACAACCATGTAGCTAGCAGCTGGTTTAGACATCTCTAAATGAAAGATTTTCTCTTTTTTAAGGTATAGGGATGATGAATGTGACTAGAAATAATCTGAAGAGTCCAAGCACAGAACAGAAGACATGGCTGCACTGAGAGGAGCATCCAGCTGCTGAGCCTGCGGGTGCATCTGAAGTAGACGGACAGGATGAAAGATTAGGGGAGGTGTTCTTGGGTTAGATAAATTTGAGTGATGAGAGAAGTTTGCAAAAGTAAATCAGAAAAAAACATGCTTATGTAACATCAGGTCTAGAGGAAAATAAGACAAACAGGGGAATCAAAGCACAGTTGAGATCTCAGAGATGTGAAGAGCAAATAGAAATAATAGAGCCAAAAAGAGAGAAAGGATTCAAACTATGAAAGAAAAGTGGCATTGAGTCTAGCATGAAAAATTATGAACAGCTAGAAAGAGAAAAGGTGACAATGAGAATGGTGACTGTGAAAGCAAACAGTCTGACTTTAATATAGTAGGACAAACACTAGTAAGGAAATCGTAAATTACCATACAATTTTCTGATTCCCCACAAAATCTGTATCTGATTGGGAATCATTCACACCCCAGCTAGTAGAGCCTGAGAAATAAATATGAACATTACAGAAAACAATTGAGTAAAATGTACTATCTCTTCCAGTGACTGTGATTTATAAAGGCTCCAAGTCAGATACTCAGAGGAACGGGGTGGTGAGCAGCAGCACCTCACTGGTGCAAAACAGATACTTTCCTAAACTCAAACAGATCCAACTTTCCATCCTTCAGCAACCAAATGCAGATGCAAATGCTGTAGGTCTTGAGCAGGGCACGGCAGAAGATAAAAATAGTTCTGCCTACAACAAACGCTTGTCTCTACAGGCTCATAGCACAGCAGTTGAGAAGCATGAGGCGCACTTTCTATTTCTTAATGGAACATCAAATCACATGCTCAGCCACTTGCAGATTAAAACTAGCTGTCTTACAGCTGTGCGACTAGTGATACGATTAAAGGAACACATAAAATCCTTGTAAAGATACTTGTCAGTTTGGGATTCTCCAGACACATCTCCTCCCCCAAAAAGCCACAGTGCACAACACATGGCAATATGAAAAACACTGCAGAAGAGAAAAAAAAAAAAAAGTGTAAAATGCCAACAACTAAACTAATGTATGTTGTGAATATCCAAATATATTTTATTTCATATCAACTCTTAAGCAAGCATACAGGGGGGGAACATTAGAGAATTGAGCTGCAGAAGGTTTAGAGGAGATACAGGTGTTGGAAATAAAAAAAGAATGGCTCTCTACATGTTAAATTGGAAGAAGATGAGGAAAGAGCAGACGCCAAAGAATGATTTTTCACCATGCTCTTTCCAACGTGCACGACCTAGTGACTGTAGAGAATGCCAAAATTCTTTTTTTTGGATCCTGCTGAAGTGCAGTCACAACAGCAGTCCAGTGAGATAAAAGGGCACTCAAAACCGCAGTCACACTTTAAGCTCACTAACCATTCTGTTATTCTCCAATAGTTTCCATTTTATTACGGAAACGTTTTCACATGGAAATGACTTATGTGTACAAGGAGAAGCCTCTCTCCTGAAGAAGATTACAGCAATACATCAAAGAAAACCCCAAAGAAAGCATCTGGTTTCCCAAAAGAACACAGAATGTTCTAATTCCCCCTTTATTATAATTTTCCCATTTCTTTTTAATGGTAGATAGATACAGACAAAAGACAGGAATGGAAAAAACACAGTGAGAAATGGCAACAAGGAGCACTGCAAGGAAAGAAAGGTTCATTACAGCACAGGAAAAGATGCAAAGAATGTGAGGAATGTCAGCAAGTAAATAAATCAATAATCTACAGTAATCACCTACATTCCTGGACTACCTTGAAAGCAATGATATCTGCTCTTAACATTCCTGACAACAGTACGGATTTTTTGAAGAAGAATTCCCCCGAAGTGCGCTGTGTTTCTGCCCTTGTGTCAACAGTTGATTACAAGGGAACCTTTCCGAAGGGAGTCCGTACTACCTCTTTGAATAGTTTTGTTCATACAAGCTCCTAAATTCCTTGGACCAGCCCAGAAACATTAACAGGCTGAAATTAATGTTGTGGTCATTGAACTTAGTTTGAAAAAAAAAAACAAAACCAACACTCAAGGTCATTGTCAAACAATTGCAAGAATGATGCACTATATTCCCCCCTCACCACTGCTCTCTAAAATGTACCGGAGCCTAGCAGCTCCTATGGAATAAAAGCACAGATCAATAAAGCCAGAAGACTGATGTGGTTTTACAGATGTATTTCTTCACAATGCTATCAGCATACTAAAAAGTACGAGTTTTACAGAGGAAATGGAAGCTGAGCAATAGACACAAGAGGACATAAAAGTCAGGATTTCTTAACAAGTTGTGAACATTCCATATTTTTACAGGGTAGGGGGGAACCTAGGAAAAAAAACCAAACAACAAAACAAACAAAAAACCCCAGAACCCTAAACAAGTATACAACTAAAATCAAGGACACACCATCAAGTAACATGGCACAACAGAAGTGGATCTTCAGAGCAAAACAGTGGGTGTTAAGGACCTTACTGACATCCACCCTATACACACTTCAGACTAACTCTAGACTGGTCCTGTGGTGTGAGCATCCACTAGAGGTTGAGGTGAACACTCTGTTTTAATTCCACCGAAAAAAGAATCTAGATAAACCTGTGGTGCAACCTGAAATATGGTAAATATGGGGAACAACAGAAATTCAACTGAGGAGTGTACTCCTGTACCAATGCTAATACAGATTTACCTGAAATTGCAATGACTCTGGTGATATATCTAAAAAAGGCTTGTAAGTCCAGTATCTAACTATGCCCCAAACAAAACAAAACAAGATAGGATGATTCCATACGAGCACTGTTGCTTAGAAGCCCACTTTTGTCTACAAGACATAGCAGTAGTTCTCCAAAAATTGCTTTGCCACACAAAGTAAAACGTACAAAACCCACAGAAAATGGGCATACAGAATTATTTCTAAACTGGACTTGCTTGACTTCACGTATGCACAATATGCTTTTGCAACACTTGCTTTTGCAAATGAAGCTGATACAATACAATTAGGTAGCTGGGGGCATCTTTTCATGTGACTAAAGAAATTTCTTCATGCTTGTAAGAAGTGTAGCAATTAAAACAAGTCTGTTTTCAATGCCATTCTACTGCTAAACAGGGGAACTCCCCCCAGCTGTCCACATTATTCGGAGTTCACAATTATCTTTTAAGTAATGGATACAATTACATTTAAAAAAAAAAAAAAAAAAAAAAAAAGAAGAAGAAAGAAAGAAAAGCTACTGTACCTGTATGTTGTTCTTCAATCCAAGCTTGCAGATACATGAAGAGGAGTAGACCAGCTACTCCAAACATCAGTACAGACACAAAGACTTGTCTTAGGTTCATGACCCTATCAGAGGGCTACTTTTCAGCTTTCAGAAGGACACATGGCTCACTTCTCTGAAGTTTTTAGCGTGCCTGCATCTTCTTCAGTATCTTCCCCTGAGACACCAACCTGGAATAACAAGAGAGGGAGGTAGTTCTCATGGAATATTTTTATTCTTCACCAGAGGCTGTGTAAACAGCATACTATATACAAGCAGGAGCTCCTACAAGCTATTACTTTCAATGCTTAGATTGCTGTTCAGAATCTCAATGATCTTTCTACCCTTGGATGAGTTCCAAGCAGAAGCGTCTCGAAGCAGCTACAGAGACCATTCCACCTCCACACCACCAAACATCACCCGTTGCCATAACAGAGGGAGGTGACACCCCAAATGAGATGCCTGGGTGTCACAGCAGTATACCACCACCCATCTACCATCTCAGCTGAGAAGCTGCAGCAGCAGGTCCCCCCAGGTGGCCAGGTTGCCTCTCAGTGCTACCAGTGCCCTGCAATGGGAAACTCAGCACCTTTGCTTCTGGACTGCATCCATCTGAAGAAGGATGCCTGCAGTCACCCTCAGAACACAACTCCTACACTCACAGTGCATTGGCAGCGGTTCAGACTACACTTTGGGGAGTCATACTCTGATGTTCACCCTCAAACATGAATCCAAGTTGTGTTTTGCAGGTTTAGGGAATGTCAGCATAAGACGATGTCAGTAACACAGCAAAAATAATTAATGGATCATCTTTTTACTCAGTTATTTTGCGACGTGGGAAGGCCTTGTCAAGAACCCAATTCTTGCCACTAAGTTCAATGGAAATGAGAACAAATATAAAATCTTACCAAAGAGATTACTTTCTTGCACAGCAGAGGACCTAGAAAAAGGAAGTAATTTACCCGATACCTTGCACCCGCCACAAAGGGGCCATAAAATTCAGTTTGTAACAACAGAACATAGAAGATACTGTGGATCATAAAAAAGCCAACTCCTTAACATGAATCAGAGTGCGTTCACTTTGAGAGCACACTACCAGAACCTGAAGAGCAGCTGTTGAAGTTGGCCTGCACAGCAAAAGAAAAAGTGTTAAAATTCAACACAATGGGCACCCTTGTAAGTGCGTATCTGATAGAAGTGTCTGGTAAACTACTGCAAAGAATGCAAAGAAAATCTCAAGCTTTTAAAGGAAGACAGCCTATTGAAAAATATTTGAAAGAGAAATCTGTTAAATGAACAGAGCTGAAGTACATGTACATCCAACTAAACAGAAAAAGAAAATGCAGGCATTTAACAATAATTCTGAAATGTACAAGTACTGTGTGTTCCACAAGTTTGTATTTTTAAATAACTCAGCACTGTTACATCTATAATTGCTGAGTTTCTAAAAATACACATACACACAAGGCTTAGCAGGAACTACCATTAAAAATAGCTGTTGAGTGAAAAAAGTAACTATGTTAGAAAAAGACAAAAGATTTTAAGAACAACAAAACTGTGTTCATAACTTTACAGATTTTTTCCAATTCTATGCCGTTAAAACTATACACTTCTCTGAAGCACAAACTTGCCTGCAGAAAATGTAAACAAGAGTTTAAATATTAATCATTTCATATGTAATTGTACTGTAGAAGACAGCTAGATATTAACAGAATGTAAAAGTTCTGTCTGAAGTCTTTTTTGTACGGGTCATGAAGTATCTGGTTTGAACCTGAAACACAGAAGGAAGGTGAATCAGTACTTTATTCCATCTAGTTCTTCCTGCCTTGATTCTGCAGAGATGGAATTTCCTACACGTTATATACATGCACCTGTTTGCAGCTGTTGTGCTGATGTACAGGATTGGAAGGAAGAAGTGAAGATTGGGCAAAAATGGAGAAAATGCTTGGGGAATTCTCTGTGAAATGCCTTTTGCAAGGGTGTGGGCAGTGGAGCCTCCTTTCAGCCAGATCTTCACTAGCTCTCGTCACTTGCACCTTTTCCTACAGTGCCCTCAGCATTCTCAGACCTGAAGTCTTCGTTATCTACCCTAAAAAGTTTACTTAGGTCTTTGCTCCCAGTCTTCGTATCTAACTTCAGTTCTGCAGCAAACGCACTGTTTGCATGTCTTCAGAAATCACTCTGCTGACGAGACAGAAGCTTCCCAGCATAAGCAATGCTTCAAGAACCATTAGTTAAAGGTCAAAGGACCAATGAATACAAACCTCTTCTCTTTTCCCCCCAAACAAAAGCTGTGTTGTTCCTGTAACAGGGCTTTGACAGCATCTGGATTAGCTAAAAAAAAAAAAAAAAAAAAAAAAGCCAAATAAATAAGACATGAAGGTCTGAATGAGTATCTTTGAAAGAAATGAAATAATTTGCAGGTACTAGAAAGCAGGAATCAGTTTCTTTTGGAAAAGTTGTTTGGGATTTGTGACTTCCTTATAATAAAAAAGTGAGCAATCCAGACACACAAAATGAATGGTGGCATGCTTCCAAGTAAGCCCACTTGTGTGGTTTTGTTACTTGTTTCCATCTCCGGCTACACAAAACTCTCATTTTCAGCCCTCCTTTCTGAAAACCCATGTCCTTGAGCCAGCAAGAAGAGCTTTCTCAGGCCACATGGATAACGCTGAAAGCAAAGTATCTCACACCACATCTCCATGAACGTTTCTGACACATGCAGGCTGACACTGCTGCTCTCTCCAGCCACTTGCTATCATCATCCCCAACTGCCCAGCTCTTGCCACCACCACGAGGGCTTACACACCTGCCCAGTAACACCCAGAAAGCTCATCCAGCTAAAAACTGCTCCAGAAAGAAGTGGGCACCTTACTGCCAAAGGAAATCAGGAAACACTGGTTTAATCAAACTACAGCCCACAAAGGGTTTACGCAAGGAATAGTGCCACTGTTTTTTCCTTTAGCAATACTAGCCATCGCACACATCCATGACGCACAATGGCATAGGATACACAGCTGACCTTGCCCAAACACCATTGTGGTTGCATGCAGCAGCATCTACAAGCCCTGCATTGTCACCTTTTGGATGCACAGTAAAATCAGGAGCACTTCCAAGCAGTTTAATATGTGAATAAGAAAAGAGATGTTTTTCTGCTAGGCTAGTCTCAGCTTTGAGTGGACAGAAGTTCCTAACAGGAAACAGCAGTTCAAGGTGGAATTTTTTTTTTTAAACTACCAAACACCCCCTAAAGCCAATTTTCTCCATCATCAAAGTCACTACAATTATCTTTGTATCAAGAGTTTTCATGCTGCTTTCAATTAGTTTAATTTATTTAAATTTAATTTATATGAAACCATGTTCTTTATTTATGTGTTGGCTAAGTTTTAGGATTAAACAAGAGTAACATTAGATTTAATTAAGACTAGCTATTTTAGCACAGGTTAGACTCTAAACCCGTCCAAAATCTGAAGCTATTCTGCTACCTTATAAGATTTTTAAAGGCCTTTCAGCTTGAATAAGTAGTTTAATTTATTTAACATAGTGATTTGTAACCCACATATGAAAAAATGATAGCAGCATTAAAAAAGTCTGTGTCTATGAGACTTCTAGTAGAACTTGAAAAATGGCCACACAACACTGACAAATTTTCTCCTTTAGTATTAAAAAGCAACGGTTGTGGATAACACTCTCTAGCATCCTGGCAAAGAAGAAATACCTGCAAATATTCTTTAATCAAGACGAATGCTCCCTTGTGGCTGAGAAGAAAGAGCCAACAAGCAATTACTTTCAACCTAAGTATTTTCAAAAGAGATCAGCTGCATCCAAACACAGGTTCAGCATCCCTAGTTAAGCTGTAAATCTTTCTTTGCCCCCAATCCTGGGCAACACAGCCCCACCAGATGATAGCTTGACCATCCTGTTGAATAGGATGCTTGCTACGGGGAAACCGCTACAGCCTAAGAAACCTCTGTGTCCCTCTCACCTATGCCGAGCTCGATTCTTTCTTTAGCCCAACCTTCCCCCTCTATTTTGGAAGTATGGACTCCAATTAAACTCAAGTTTAATTGGAGAGAGTTAAACTCAAGCCTGCGCAGAAAACATCACATAGTGACCCGTGTATCCCAAAATTTCAAGTCCTTTTAAGTACTGGAGAGAGATTACTATATATTGTTCTTACCCATCATGGGGAAACAGTTAATCTGGCAGATGAAAACACTACATGCCTTACATGACAACACAGACCTCTCTGCAGCAAAAATTTAGAAACTTAACAAGTATATAGTTATTCACTTCTCAGGCCAAATTGTTTAATACCATTGTCAAATTTAAGAGTTTCAGGAATTCACATTCCACTAATGTAAAATCCTTACATTTTTCCCAGTTTGTATTTTGGGTCCAGTTCAGAGAGGCACATTCCTGTACAGGGCCAACACAAGCAACTGAAATAGCACAGCCACCCAAAAATGGGGAAGAGCGCATCTCCTGCTTTTGGCGTGATTCCTCATTTCAGTGCATTGTCCACCTTTCTCTTCCTGGCAAGCAAAGACACCTGCAGCTGAAGAGAGGCACCTCCAACACCCTTCCTGGCTTCTGCCTATTCCAGACCACACAAAACCAATGGCATTTGGTTGCAGTACATTTGGCTAACTTAAGATTTTCCTGGCACTATGACATTCATCACCATCTAGTTCTGAAATCAAAAACATATAAAAGCAAAACATTAGATTGTCTCAAACTACTTTGAAACCCTTGTTTTTAACCCCCCTTCACCTGAAAAAAAAATGGTCAAGATGAATGGTTAGCCAGCAGAATACTTATGAAAAAAACAGATGCTTTTTATACTGCTCAAAGCATTCATACTACTGCGGGTTACCACAAATTTCCCCCCACTCAGAATCTCCTTAGACACAACTGATTTAATGAAAGCAAAATGAGAAAAAGGACACAGAAATCTACTGCAACCACACATGTTTTTTTTCTCTCTTCCTTACCCCTAGAAGCAATACATTTTCTGATGCCTCCACTGGGGTATCATGGCAAGAAAATTTTACACTGAGGAATGTCCAGCTGGACACTGGCCCAGGCTACTTTCAGCTCAGTCAGCGGAAGGAGGCAAGGATATCTTCTCAATTCAACGCTCCCCCTCCTCCCTCACTTCTCATCTGTTAGCTGGTGTCCTACTTCACGCGTAGGTGATCCTCCAGGATCAGCTTTCCATGTCCACATCTCAACTTTCTGGCTTCACAACAGCTAGTGCATGGCACAGCTCCAGCTCTGAACAATGCTTGCACAGTTCCTCATATCAGGCAGTACTAGTCTTCATTCTGGTTTATTGCTAGGAATAAATATACAGTATTTGCCATTTCATCTCTCCAGCAAGTTATGCTGAGTATTATGGTTGGGTGAAGTCAAAGTCCTTACAGAAATTTGAATTGAATGCATAACCAGATCAAGATAACCAAACTCAGTGCTGCTGAGAAAGTTTGTGGAAATAAAAAAAGAAAAAAAAAAAAAAGCAGTAAACAAAAAACCAAACTAAAATTCCCTTCCTGTCCATAGGAATCTACTGGGGTATCGGGGTAGGGGGAACCGTTAGCAATTTGGCAGGCCTCGCTTATAGGGTCTGAGTACAGGGCAGTGCAGCGAGGAGTTTCCCTCTCACCCCATGACAGACAGTATTTCAACACCTGGTGCCAAAGAGGGAGATACCCAGCATCCAGGCCCACTGGTACATCGGTCCTGCTGATATCTCAGCAACTTCTTCACCTGAAGAGCTGCTTATAAAAAGGTTGTGTCGAAGTGTAAGTGAAGACACCATCTGGCCTGCACAACTTTTATCACTGGCAATAACAGAAGATTACTACCTACCAATCTTGCAAATCAAGTTAAGAGAATTTTGTTACAGAGTTCCGCAAGACAAAAATAATGAAATATTTTGTATGAAATATGTAAGGATTTCTTTTCAAAGGACAGAGCTGTTGAAACAAAGTGAGTGTCCTTCCCTCACCCACTGAAAATCGTGAAACAATAAAGCCCCTTTAAAAAAATAGAGCTCAAAAATTTAAAATTTCAAGAGCAATCAGGAAATACCAAACATCAACATCTCCAAAGTAACTTCCCACCCAGCCACGTTGCACATATTTAACATTTTTCTACTTCACTCTCCCTTGTTACATAGCAGACCACAATGTTGTTATAGCAATTATGTTTTGTTATTAATGCACTTTATAGCATACAACATGCTATATGAAATTAATAACGTGGCAAAGAAAATGTGCTTTGCATTTGATTTGGCCATTTTAATCTATTGAAGTTACTAGGTCCTCATTATCCTTTCAATATATTTCCAAATAAAAAAAAAATTCCTCTTACTGAAGCAATGGATGTGAACAAGGATCATTTTAGTAAAGAAGCATATATTGACTTTTGATGCCATTAAACCTTTCCATAGGAATTGTACCAGATGACTGAAAGCAGTCCATAGCACCTGCATTACTTCTGAGAACATGCACAAATACAACCACTTACCTGGTCCTGCTCCTCAACCATAAACCCTACTGAACTTCAGATCATATTAGTTTAATCCATACAGCAACCCTCAGCTACTTGTAGGTTAGTTTAAAGCTGCAAATCTAATAGTTATTCTTTATAAAGAAACAAACAAACCCTATGCTTGTGTTAACAATAAGTAGGTGCAGAGCAGTCCTACCCATGAGTATGCAGGTTAACACACCAGCATCATTAAAAGCTTTACTTACTTAAAGCAAACTAAGAAGACACTCCGGTACTGAAGGTGACAGGTTTGGAACTTCACCAGTTTGCGAGAATGTTCAATACCAAGGGTTTCATTCTACAGCTGCAGGACATCTGACTTCAAAAAGGAAAAAGCATTATTATTCTTCTTAGCAGCACCTCATCAGACAAAGACAGGTTTGGCATGCTTAGCTCTTACCTGCCTGTAGCACTGCTTGAAGTCAGCGAGCAGTCCCATGCAAGTCACCTGCATTTTGGGAAGTTAAACAGAAACAGGGATTACGAGACAGCAACTTGATGGCTCTCAATCTTCTAGCAGGGTTGGAGGTGGACTTTTTTCACCCTCTCTTAGGGTGGGGGAAGATTAGAGAAAGGACTGTGTCAAAGCAAGACCTTCCCTTTTTTAAATTGTTGAAATTACATGATCTTGTTTATTGACTGCAGTGAACTGAAGTGTTACCAGCATGCCGAGCAGACTTGCAGTCTGCCCCAATCATTCACTCTACTGCTCGAGAACGCACAGGCAATACTAGCCAATTTTTTTTTTATTTATTTATTTTTGGAGACGTGCCCCGAATTCCCGATGTGTGACGATGTGGGGGGAGGATGAGGAGTCAGCAGAAAAGTTGGTCCTGCTGCGGAGCGCTGCCTCGCCGGGTGCCGCAGCGGGGGGCTCAGCGGTCCCCTCAACTTCTGGGGACGCTCCGGAGCCCGGGACTCCCGGGAGGAGCCGCAGCCCCGCTCTCCGAGAGTAGACGACCCTCGGCAGTGAATCCCGGGGCTAGGACGGACCCACTTGCCACGGTCACGCCGGGGCGGACGAAGCGGGGGCTCACCCCGAGCCACCCCCCGTTCCCCAGGGGCTATCCGGGAAACGTACCGGGGCGGCCGCGCTGCCTCCTCCCGCTCCCGCCGGTGAAACTCCCGGGGCTGGGGCGGTGCCGGCGGGTCGCCGCGCCGGGGGAGCCGCTGTTTGCGGAGCCGGGGAGGAAATCCCGCACCAAACCCACACGCCCACGAGTGGAAGCCGCCCCGCCGCCGCCGCCGCCCCTCACCTGCCCGCCGCTCCCAGCAGGAGCCTCTTGCAGCGGCGCCGAGACTCAAACTTTTCACCGCAAAACTTCGGGGCCGGGGCCGGTGCCGGGAGGGTGGGTCGCCGCGGGTGGCAGGTAAATCCCGGCGTTTGGTGGCCCGCCTGCCCCGCCGCCGCTCTGCCTGCCAAGCCCGTGTCATTGCGCGGGGAGCTGCTCTCCCTCCCCGCCTCCCAGCGCCCCTGAGATTAAGCGCTTTGCTAACAGGTTTTGTTTGCTGATACATGTCCAGGGGTAGGCTCTCCCTCTGCTAACAAATAAACACATCGAGGCTGCCAGGTAGAGGCAAGTCACAGCTGGAATTAGCTACTAAAACAGGTAGCGTATAAACTTTATTGTTTGCGGGAAACGGGGTGACAGAGAAAAATATTTAATTATTGCTTATTAGCCCTTCATATGTGTCTTGCAAACGTTATCAGCTTATTGTGACAACAGACCAGCCATGTAGGTAAATGACATTATCTCTAACGGGCACATGGTTTCGCTTACATTTCTTCAAGAAAGTCCTTGAAGAAGTAGCTCCAGCTCTTGCTGAAACAGCGTAAGCACGGAGGAGTTCTGACTTTCCAGAGCTGTGCTCAAACCACTTCTATCCGGCTTTCTCCCCTTTAGGCATTTACTGCAGTTGTGTGTCGCTAGAATTACCCTAGCACACACTTTTGAAATGCTCCCTGTGAGTCACTGCCCCATCGCTCACTTGTGGCATGAATAGCTGTAACGTAACACTTCGCGTTTTTCCAACATCTTTTATCCTAACAGGTCTCAAATCATCTCACACACTGTTACAGCCAGCACACAGGGATCACTTTTCAAACCAGCGAAGCACAACCACCTTCGACGTGAAGCTGAACATCGCCGACCAGCTCAAGACGGTGGTTCAGAGCAGACAGTACAGAGCTGTGTGCTGCTGATTTCCAGAGGGATTTGACTAAGCAGAGTGTAATTACCCTGACCAGAGCTTAGACGTTGGGGATAACACATGTTCATTGAAAAGTGTTCCAGAATCTGAAGCAGCCACAGGCAGCCAAGACCTGTGCGCAGGGCTGCTCCCTATGGATTTCCAATTCAAGCACTAAGCCATCCGCCTCCTGCTTAGTTTGGGTTGTGTGAGTACATATAGCCTCACCGCGGTGCTATAAATTTTCTCTCTTTTATCTCACTTAAGGATCTCTGTAATCACAGTTGATTACAGAGGCTAGCAGCTCAGAGCAGACCCAGGGAGCAAAGATTTTCCCTTCTTTTCCTTTAAAGCCAACCATGGATCCACTTTAAAGTTCTGGTGAGCAAAGACTATCCCTCACGCCCATAGCTTCTCTGGCTTCCTAGTAGAAATAAAAGGGGAGGAAGCAAGGAGGGAAGTAGGTTTAAGAGCAGAATATGTCAGTTGTTTGCTGTTTCACAAGAGTTGGGCACATTTCCCCTTTTAGACAACCGGGCAGGCATGTGATACTATGATAACCATATGCCCTAACAAAAAATGTAACCTCGATTTCTGTGTCCAGTTTTGGGCCCCCTACCACAAAAAAGACATCGAGGTGCTGGAGCGGGTCCAGAGAAGAGCAACAAGGCTGGTGAAGGATCTGGAGCACAAGTCTTATGAGGAGAGGCTGAGAGGACTAGGGTTATTCAGCCTGGAGAAAAGGAGGCTGAGGGGAGACCTTATCACTCTCTACAACTACCTGAAAGGAGGGTGTAGAGAGGCGGGGGTCGGTCTCTTCTCCCAAGTCACGGGCGACAGGACTAGAGGAAACGGCCTCAAGTTGCGCCAGGGGAGGTTCAGGCTGGATACTAGGAAAAATTTTTTCACTGAAAGGGTTATCAGACATTGGAATGGGCTGCCCAGGGAGGTGGTTGAGGCACCATCCCTGGAAGTGTTCAAAAGACAGGTTGACGTGGTGCTGGGAGACATGGTTTAGTGATGGTGTTGCATTTTGTTGTTTTGTGGGTGTTTATTTTTGTGAGTTAGGTTGATGGTTGGACAATATGATCTTGAAGGTCCCTTCTAACCTAGAAGATTCTGTGATTCTGTCATTTAAAGTACAAATCTATTAGTCTGTGGTGGCTAGTGAGATTTTTAGAGCAAAGCAACATGCCTACTGAATTTTAGTTTCCTGAGGTAATACACTCAGAAGATTGTAAAGAAGGTCACTGAAGCTTCTAATAGGGATATACAGATTAACCTTCTGAGTGTTGTAGATTTAATTTCACTCAATAAGTACATGTTGCAAACATATTTCTTCAGATTGATCTACTCAGGCTGCACCCATCAACTGATTAAAGTTATATATAACACTGAAAAGATCAGACGTCTTGATTATTTTTTTTTTCAGTTAAAGGAATAAATTAATTACTTTGGGATAAAGCCAAGTCTTGTTTTACAACTTAATAAAAAACCCTGTGTGTTTAGCTTATATAATACTCGTTCCACCACAGGTTCTTCCAGTGCAGAGGGCATATTCCAGCTATGGATTTAAGAATCTTTACAAGATTAAAAATTCACCATGCAGGTGAAATTGGACACTGGATTAGGAAGCTCATCAACTACGTAAATGTAATCAGCACCTTCCGAAGCCTGACATGTAGCAAAGAAGAAATGAATTACGAAAGGGTGGCGGCAGTCTGTCTGTGTCAGCGGGGTTGGTATGGAGCCAGCGCCTGCATCAGAAACCCCATTCTTGGCAGGTTTCTGCATGTTTCCTTTGACTTCTGGTAGACAAGCAGCATGATCAGCAGAGTCATCTTCTGAGAGCAGTGAGGCAGAGGATGATGGTGATGCCTTCTCACGGTAACAGGAGTAGCCAGTGCAGTTGGAGAAGAAAGACAACAGGTCACAAATTGAAACCAAAAGCTGCCAAAAATCACAGGCCAATTTGATGAAATAAAGACACCTTTACTCTACAGTATGACCAATTTGGGCTCTTTAAGCACGTATTCTGTGTAGATTTTCACCTTGGTTTCGCAGTAACAGCCATGGAGGAAAGTTTGGTGTGGAGGGTAGGTCACAGTTCCCCACACTCACAACTTCTTCTCTGTGGACTGCTGGTGTGCACTGGGTAAGCCTCCCAAATTCCCCTTGGGCACTCGGACTGTTCCCCCACGAGAGGTGTGACAGAAACCATGTGCTATGAGCTGGTAGGAAACACACCCCGGCTCTTGCTGAACACAGCCCAGGTTTCCACTTGACATTTTTCAAAGTTTTCGGCAAAGCTAGCTCAGCCACCTACACAGATATGCACATTTCAAGGAGCCAGAAGTCAGGATTCTTGTGTCTAAAGAAAAAAATCAATATAAAAGCCATGACTCAAGTAGCAGCTGTGGTAAAACTGTGCCCGTTTGGCCGGATCCTTTTCCAAAGGGGAAGGATTAGACCTTCAGAGGGTTTTTCAGATTAGGCAAATTCATTCCAAGTGCCATTATCATTTACTGCAATGAATTTCGGGATGGGCCACACTGGCACAGTTTCAGTGCTGTGTTGTATATCAATATAGAACCAATTAGGCAAACTTTTGGTGATTAAAAGCATTTTATCATTATGAAGGTGTCTTTTGCTCTAGGGCATAAACCATTCAGCAAGTAGTTTCATTTTATTTCCTTGAGCTTTTTTAATTTTCAGCTAATTAGCTAGAAATACACCACCTACAACATGCTCCTTTTCTTGGTTAGGAGGCTAAAATTCGCCTCTACTAAGCATTGCTACGGGGCATTTGCTTGTTTCTTTAAAAAAACTGCTAGCAACTTGGTATAAAATTCATTTTCTCAGTAACTGGCATGCTGGGGTAATTATCAAAGCCTTTCTAAGCAAGTTGTGTGCTCATTCAAAAATATTAGGCAATTCAAAGTGTCTGCTGTTATTCAACTATTAAAAATTTTCATTTTTAAGAAGTCTCTAAAAACAAACCCAGGTTGGCTTAAACACTTCAATGCGTTAACTGTGAAGCTATTTTATTGTAATGGGCTCCTGTCTCAAAAGACGGCCAAAAGAAAACAGTAGCTGCGATCTTTTTTTCTGAAGGTTAGTGTGTTATCTTACTCCAATTCTAAAATCACAGAATCACGGAATCACAGAATTGTTGGAGTTGGAAGGGACCTCTAGAGATCACCTAGTCCAATGCCCCTGCCAAAGCAGGATTGCCTAGAGCACATTACTCAGGACTGCATCCAGGCGGGTCTTGAAAATCTCCAGAGAAGGGGACTCCACAACCTCCCTGGGCAGCCTGTTCCAGGGCTCTGTCACCCTCACCGTAAAGAAGTTCTTCCTCACATTTGAGTGGAACCTCCTATGTTCCAGCTTGTGCCTGTTGCCCCTCGTCCAGTCACTGAGAACCACTGAAAAGACTCCGGCTCCATCCTCCCTCAAACCACCCTTTAGGTACTTGTAAACATAGATAAGGTCTCCCCTCAGCCTTCTCATCTCCAGGCTAAAGAGTCCCAGCTCTCTCAGCCTTTCTTCATAAGGGAGATGCTCCAATCCCTTAATCATCTTTGTTGCCCTACGTTGGACTCCCTCCAGTAGTTCCCTGTCTCTCTCAAACTGGGGAGCCCAGAACTGGATGCAGTATTCCAGTTGTGGTCTCACCAGAGCAGAGCAGAGGGGAAGAATGACCTCCCTTGACCTACTGGTCACACTCTTCCCTTTGCAGCCCAGGATTCCATTGGCCATCTTGGCGACAAGGACACATTGTTGGCTCATGGATAGTTTACTATCCACCAGGACCCCCAGATCCTTCTCCTCAGAAGTGCTTTCCACCAGGTCCATCCCTAACCTATATTAGTATCTGGCAATGTTCTTCAAATGGCCGCTACTACCCTGTCAAGTACTGGAGGGCTGGAAAATGCCTTAAGATGTCCTGAAAATTGATTTTCTGAAAAAGTTAATTAATTCAGTATTTAGAAGGCTACTGAAGGCTTCCAATCACAAGTGTAAATGGGAAGGTTACGATTAACTGCCCTTCTCTTACTCCCTCTTCCTAGCACGGAGTGTATGTATGTTCTCATGCTATTATATGGTACATTTACACCTTAGATCAAAGTATATCCAGTTTTGCAGGCTCCATACATGGAGATTTTCAAGACAAGATGGGATAAAGCTCTGAGCAACCTGGCCTGACCCCATGGCTGACCCAGTTATGTGCTGGAAGTTGGACTACAGGCTTCCTGTGGTCCTATCCTATGGAAGCTATCCCATGCTGTCTTTCTGGATAGCCCATCTAAAACTCAGGAGGTCACACTTTCACCCAAAATGCCTCATCTCACTCCAAAAATGAGGTTTAAAGACTGCTACCCTACCACAGAATCACAGACCTCAAATGAATGAACGAGGTCCTTAACAAGCATCAGAAGGCTTTCTGTTGAAATGTGGTTTGTAAAACAAGGAGGCAGTTCCTCTGACAGCCCTCATCGCTTCCATGAGAAAATTCCAAGAGGTCTGCTTTTCCAGGCCTTTTGAACTGTGTTTGTAAAACCTATGAAACATTGTAATTTCGAGTTCACCTAGTTCTAGAGAAGGGGAAACATTTGTCTTTGTTCTACCAAATAATGCTTGATTATGGTACCTCCTGGAAAAGAATATCCTATTGTATTAGAGTGCCTAACTGAGAGACAGTTTCTTTGGTGTTTCAGTTATCACTATCAGCGTGTTCACACAAAATTAACTGTGAATTTCTTAACTGTTTGATTTAAATGCTTTAAAGGCATTCATAAAGATCTTGAAGGATGTGTTCTTCATACTTGTCTTTCAATTTTGACTTAAGGGACATTAGCAGATTGCCCTCATGCTTACTGTGGAGTCTGTGTTTGTCAGCTGCAGCTTACTGCTCTTAGGCATTACACAGACCGAAAATGACCCCACCAAAACCCTTTTTAGAGCAATTTTACTATCTTTTACATGACTACTAAATGTCAGAGAAGTAAAATCTGAATATTGTGCTTTGGTCTCTCCACATCCCCTGAATGTGAGAGAAACAAAATACTCTTACTCCCAACAGCACTTTTGATAGTAGACAGTTCTGCACTGATTCAACATCTGTTGACAAGCTGTCTGTATAAATCGACAGAGAAAAGAACTGATACATGAAACTGAGTGTGTCGCCAAAGTGATTCACAATCTGTTGAAACAAGACACCACACCGTTAAATATGTAATTCCAGTGTTATGGTTCCTCTTCCATCCTAAAATACCTGGAATAAAATGCAGAAATACAGTGACATGACAGTTTGGCAGCTGCCTTGAAGCACAGATAAAGGAGTATTGAATGAAATAAAACAGTGTATAGTTCTCTTAGCTAGTGTCAGCATTGTACTACATGTTGAACGCTTGCATTGCTTATTAGGACCGATGGACATATTTTGAACCCATTCTGACAGCGTGTATTCAAACATTGAGCAAATTATGACATTACAGTATTCAGATCTGCCAGAAAAGAAAACTTACTGAGAAATTCTAGGGCAAATGAGGGTGGAAAATGAAATAAGGACCAGGCAGACTGACAACTGAACCCTGTATAGTAGGAGAGAGACAAGAAGAGAACTACAGATTTTTTTAAAAAAAATTTAGTGTGGGCATTAGTCCCAAATATTCAGTCATTGTGTAATAATTCACATGGGGCCAAGTGTCAGTACTGTCCTATCCCCTTGCATCTCTGCAGACTATTATTACAGGGGCAGTCTAAGGAAAATGAGGTCAAACATTCTGTACTGAACGTAGGATGCATGCTGGCTAGCCTAAGATTTGGAAGCAATTTCATTGCTCATCCCATACTTCCCTTTAGCGAGAAGTTGAGATACATATAAAACAAAAGATAGCTTTTGAGGGGCATAACCAAGAGGGTCCTATTATTGCCTGTTTCCTGCCAAAAATACTCTCACAGCTGGGTTTTTAGATGAAGATATTGCACTGAGACGGTGGTGATTGCTCTGGTGGGCCATCTTCTTTTAGCTATAAACTTTTAGTCTAATTACTATGCTAATGTAGCATAGTATGTCGGCAGTATTTGATGAACTTGACCGTCATGTGGTGCTGTTTTCCATGAGATCTAGCAGGGTGCATAAAGCAGCACATCCCATTCTCTTATCCCTCCTCCTAGCTGGATCACTGTTTGCAATTACTTGTACTCCTGGTTCTGGGAACACCCTCACATATTAAAAGCTCTTAGTTAAGATTGGGAGACAATATGGATTTGGGAGTCAGCGGCATGCATGAGCAATTAAACTCTGTATCTTCATAATAGTGTAATCAAGATTTCCAAACACTAAAGTGCATAACTTTACACAGTAAAAGGAATAGTAGCCTGGGAAAACTAAATATGCCTCTAACGTTGGACCGCTCAAAGGGGAGGGGATCTGGAAGAACTGTTGCAGCTCAGGATGGGAACTAGGCTTGGATCTGTTCTTGAAACAGGGGTGATGTCAGAAAATTCTCTAGCTGAGGGGGATTTCCCTCCTCTCACATACCCACAGACATTTTTCCTGCCTTCAGGGTCTGCTGCTGCAAAATGTTGTAGAAGAAAGTGCAAGCGAATGCCATGATGGAGCCTCAGGATCATAAAATCCTAACAAATCTCACAGGTTTCCTGCTAATTTCCCTTGGCTCAGCTTAGCTCAACTGTATATAAACTGTGCTCTCCAGGATTTGGCTTACTTTCTCTCTAGTAATTAGGTTTCCCAGGAAGGTTTTTTCTTTATTTTTAGGAAACTTTTCCTCATAACCAGTCTCATTTTCCCTCATTTGTTTCATGCCCTTTTCTTCTTTTCTATTCCCAAAGGACACATGATAGCTCACTACCTCCTTTGTGGTAACCTGGTACATGGTAAATCATTGTTTCCTACTAAGGAAACCATGACCCAGAGCAGATTGCTTCCCTAATAGGAAGCAATCATCCTTTACCCTATGTTTGAATTCTGCAATGAATTTGTCTTGCTCATGAATTCAGTGTAAGCCACCCTCTTTCTGTCTCAGTCTCACTGTAAGCTACTGAAGAAAGGTGGTTTTCTTAAGAATGCTTTAAAGGACCCATTCTCCTGGCCAGGACTTTCTTTAGATTTGTGACTACTGAACTAACTTTTTACAGATTGTATCATAATTTTCCATCTCTCCATTTTTGGAATGAAATTTAAGAATACTTGATAAGTAACTTGGCACAGATTATGAACTTCTGCAAATGCACTTGTGCAGTGCTTTCATGGCTAGAGACTGTTATTCAACATCTGGAGAGTGGAATGTTATCTATCACCCCATCCATGAGAGACTCTAAAATAATTTTAGGGTTCATCTGTATGTAGGAAAACATCTATATGCACAATTAAGCACTTGCTAACAACCAATGGAACTATAGGATATTCTCAAGTGCCTTTCTTAGTACACACCTGATCTGGGCTTCACAAATGGAATGTTTGTTTATACTTATTTTTTAGTGTTTTTTAAAAAATGTGTGCTTGGGAATTTAATAAAATTTTGGAAATGGAAAAGCTTAAACATTTTTGTTGTTTTGCAATTTTTGGGAGTATCTTAATTACTATGGGAAAACAGCTAAAGGATAAACAAAGCAGCCTGTTATTCTTTTGTTTGTTTTACAAATAAATTCTCTACTTCATAATTACCCACTTAAAGCTAAATGCTTAGTAAAAAATATATTGTTTAGGAAAGCTTTACAGTCGTGGCAAATATTTGACAGTACTTGTAGAATTAAAGCACAGATAAAACTGTTCATTGTGTTGTTTATAAATTGCAAAGTTCTTGGCCAGTAGAGATTGAGGTGGTTTTATTTGAATGTTAGGCAGAAGAAACTGCAAGAAATGTGGGCCCTGTACACACTTAGCATCCTTAACCTAACATTTGTGGGCTGTCGTTAATCACATTTTCCAACTACAGCTGTCTTAAACTATGTTTTGATCATACATGTTAAGGACAATACATGTTTAAGTCTACGTGCATATGTGATGTTGTATACTCTTTTGATTTATAAATATATCCGTATGTTCCGTTGTTTCAAATTTGCAGGCCATGTAAAAAGAGCTAAGCTTATAGAACCAATTGAAAATCCCAGCAGTGGTTTAAAGTAGCAGGAATTTTTGTTTATTCCCCTTAATCTCTTTCACAGACATCGAATTGGTGTTAAGTACACAGTTGCTGCTTGTGTCAGTGTAATAACACCGACTGCCAAACTGTGTTTTCAAAAGCAAATAAATTGAAATAGTCAGGATTTTCAGGATTGTCTGCTGTAAAAAAGAATCCCATATGTTAGGTAGTTCACAGGGAAACCATTATTAGCAAATCGCATTGACACCCTGCTGTCAGAGGTCCATACACCACGCAGAACCAAGTACATTCTCTCACTGCAGTTTGGATTTATTAACCTAGAAGTCCAGAGCTCCACAACACGAAACTCGGCTCCTATTGTGTCTGCAGCCTGGGCCGCTCCAGAGTTTTCACCTGTGATTGCTCTCCTCACACCCCAGGACCTGCAGAAAATTGCTGCCACATCCCTTCTTCCAGGTGGAGTAACTAGCCAGCTGCTAGAGGCCAGCTGTGAAACAACAGATTTTAGAGAGGACTGCCCCAAAACCATCAGCAGGGACTAACAAGATGGAAAAGTTCAGACTCCCATTGAATCACCAGTCATACTATCATCAACTGCCCATTTACGTGGTGGGGACGGAGGAGGATAGGAGAGATGCTTTAGTGAAGGAATTAAACAATATTTAGCAAATGAGATAAGGGGCAGTTTGTCTTCAGACTAGCTTTTCTTTCCAAGTGTTTGCAAACATGCTTTTACTTTTTTAATATAAGGGTAAGGTATCCTCTGTAGAAGGTCAGAGTGAATGAGTTAGCAGCGTCTACTTGTCCCCAGTAAGTATATGCATAGTGCTGTAATACTATTCCGGGGCTGCAGGCTCTAGATATGATTTCCATCCTGCCACCTTACCAGCAAAATGGGGCTTCTCATTTAGCTACATCAGATCGTGGTTTCCAGTTGATGGATCAACTTCAAATAAAATGTATGAAATTCACCTTATGACATAAATGTATCTTGTATTCAGCACCTGCCTTCTTTATGCTGCATTCTCCAGCAGCTGCCTGTAAAGATTACATTAGAAAAAGAGACTTCTAAGCCATTAAAGAGGACTGAATGCAATCCTTTAAGAAGATGATGGTAGCATGAAACCTGGCCATTTTCAATAAATGAGTTACAACACCTTTCAGGTATTACACTTGCCCCTGAGCATCGTCTTTCATTTCTGCATTGTTACAAACACACTTTCTGCTTCAGTAAGGTCTTTTTTTCCTCTATCCTAGTGTTAGAAAGCCAGAACCGCCACCATTACCTCTATCACTACCACTACCAAAAGATGGGATAATTTGACAGGAAAAGCTGCAATATCAACTACATGCAATTTAATATCTTGACATGTAAAGATAAAATGAGTTCTCCATCCTTTTAATCTATAGGAGCTTTGGGTGTATGGGTAGGTTGAATATTCAGACAGAATTGCTTTTTTCTAGTTAACAGGTCCACAAAGACTGATGCTTCATAACATGAAATTTTCTTCTAAATGAGATAATGAAATATCCTGTATTCCAGGAATTCACAGGTTTTCATTTGAAATGATATTAATCACTGATCAGAGTAAGTCAACATATTTCACATTTCTGATTTCCACTGCATACAGTCATCTTGTAAATCGGTGTAAATATTTGCAAGTATTTACACACAGCTATTGCAGAATTTGTGGGAAATGTATGTCATGGCAGAAGAAGCAGTTTACGGTGCTGGGAGATAGAGGTTCTGTTGCCAACAAACAGCTTCTAACGGGCACAGGTAGCGCATTTTGGTCTGGCATGTCCAGGCTCTCCTGCATGAGGGTGAGTAACTGTCATGTTAGTGCTGCCAAAAACTTTGGGTTGAGAGTCCTGATGGGTAAAGGTGGCTGTGGCTCACTCTCATTACCCAAGCCAGCGCCCTCCTCCATGTTCATAGAGGCTGAGTCATTATTTCCACAGAGTCTGACAGCCACTGCAATTCCTTGCTTCTTCCCCTTCGAGCACATCTATATCTTTATCTGTTTCTTCCAGGACTGTTTCTCAGACAGAGTGTAAGTCCCGGTGATGCTATGATTATTTAGAAATTCCCTGTGACTGTTGTCAGTCCCTTGCTTGAGCAGGGACAGAGCAGCTCCTCAGGCTCTCTCCTATGAGACAGTGGCCAGCCAGGAAGCCGGTGCAAAAAGTCTAGAGCTTCCCACTACACGAAGCAATCAAGTGCTACATGCTTGGAGGAAGTGCAAGGGAAAAGGTATTTTATCTGTAAATAACTAACCCCACACTTATCCATACCTGTGTAAATCTGCAGGGACTCTTCTGAGGCTGATGAGGCAGCTCTAGAGTTACCTCGTTTAGCAGAGCCCCATGGAAGAAACGGGTGCATGCTCAGGAAGACAGTGGCTCTATCTGAAGGTTAAGGTACACAAAAACATCTCAGGAGCTTGAGGAAGAAAATTAGTGTGTGAACATGAAAACCTGAGGAAGGAATGAAGAAATTAATTATCAGACCAAGAGAAAAACAAAGAAGCATGAAGAAAAACAATTAGTAGTTGAAAATGCTCTTGAGTCCAGTAACCTTGGAGAATGCATTGAGCTAGTAATGGTGGTTGCTGTCACTTAAGGCAATTATTGGATATCATATAAACCTTTTTTCAAACCCAGACAGAATTGTTTATGTTTTAGGAAGCAGCCATCAATAGTGAAATTAAATATCTGAATGAATGCAGGAACATGTTCTAATAAAATGTGAAGGAAGTAATCAGGGAAGATTATCAGTCTTGTCAGCCTGATATTTAGCAGTGATAAAAAAAGAAAGCCTAGTGCCAATGTACTTTCCTTTTTGCAAGCTGAGCCTATCTAACATAATATTAAATGGCAGAGACTCATAAAGAGTTTAAGAGCTTCTCTGCAGGATGGAGCTGAAGACATTCACAAAACTGAGATTTACACTAGATTATTAAAATGGTTTGCTCTTAATGCCAAACCAGAGCATCCAGGGATCAGCAATAACTTCCCGTGACTGCAGAGACCAGCATCTAGTCATGCAGTTGACCTGAACAGGAGCCTGATGGGTTGCAAAGAAGTGAGGCTTTATACTCTGGCCTAAAGAAAAGCAAGACTTGACCAGCCCAGGATGGAAATGCAGGGACCCACTTGCAATCCACTGATTTTTTTTTTCCCTGTCCCCAGGAAACAAATGAATGATGGCAGTGCTCAGCTGCAAAACATCGTCCTGGTCTGGAGGTCCCCAGTACAAATCCCCATGCAGGCAGCCGAAAAGGAAGTCACCGCTTGCAATGACAACCTTACACTGTACCCTGGACACAAATAACACCCGGCAACATAGTATGGCCTCTGCCTGCTACTATAGCTCAACAGATGGAGTAGCTGCTAAGCTTAGCTTGCAGGATTGAGAAACGGATTTTTTTGTTTTATAAGCAAGACCATGTATAGATGAACTGAGGATTGCCTACAGACCACAAAATAAAATCTATTACTCCGCAATTTTTTTAGGTCAATATAATACATGTCAGTCTCTTCTCTTATCTCTTCCCTGCTTATTTTATTCCAGAAAGTTGTTTGCTTGCTTTTCTCTCGTGTTTCAGAGCTGAACTTCAGCAACTGAAATTGGTGAGCCTTGCTTAGAAAGCCTTCTAAAATTATCAATGCTCATCTTTAATGAGATGGCTTAAGACAGCTAGCGCAATATATTTACACGATTTCACTTTTTTTCCTATGTTTTTATTATAATCATTAATGCTCATCTTTGATGAGGTGGCTCAAGCCAGGTAGTAAAATATATTTGCATCTAATTTCACATTGTTTTTCCGTGCTTTTATTGTAAGTGGAATTTGTATTAAAAATCAAAAATAAAACACAGAATCTTGTCTCAAAGTTTGTGTCAAAGCTCACTGTGAAACTTTGACACAAACACCTACTTCTCAGCACATTCTCCCTGAAATCTCAGAAGGCCATTTTAACAGCTTTGGAAGTTGTACACTTTGTGCTTGAGTTCTAACGTCTTTCTTAAAACACCCAAGTTTCTACCATGAGGTGGTAACCATTTTATTTACCATCTCCACACCTCTAGGACCATTGTAGAACCTTAGGCAGCTTTCTTATAGACTGGGCTATAAATCCCTGAAATATCAACTGAACAACTTTTGTAACATGGCATCTTCAGACTAAATCTATGTATTTTTTTTAGTGATTAGCATAAGTATTAAAGGGATCTGTCTGCAAGAATTTTTTGTTTGCATGAAGAAAGCTATATCTTTGTCCGCTTCTATGTTTTAAATTGACATTTTTCCTAAGTTGATCAGAACATTACAATTGCTTATCATGAGTCAAATTTCCATGATTAAGGAAAAAAACGTAAGTATGGCTAGAGAGAACTCCATGTGTGCTGGATGTAGACCCACAGAGGAAATGCAAGTGAAAGATATAACTAATTGGTAATCTTAAAAGTATAAAACAGGTTGCCTTCTGAATGTAGCCATTACAATTTATAATTTCTGCCAAACTATATATTGATTTCTCTGTCTTAAGAATCAGCAGCTTTCCCTGCTGATTGAATTCTAATTACTCACTCCATAGTTACATTGATTTTAACAGACTTCTGGACAATTTTGTACTGGGCTGGTTTCAAATTGCACTTAATGAATTCGTCATGACTATCGATATAAAAACTTCCATTCTACAGCAACTTGAAAAAGAAAGAAGCTGCTTTTCCTCCCTACTGCACAGGCCAAGCTTGCCCTCAGCTTGTACCACGCTCACCTGGAGCAGTCAGATGGCCTTAGGATGCATTTCATGATGTCTCTGGGGAGAAAAGGCAGAAAAGAACAGTTGGTTTTGTTTACTTGAACACAATGATGAGTATGTCTGCAGCAAATTGTGATTAGATTCATTGCACGACTTAGTATTTTCAAACAAAAATTGAATCACTTTCCATATATTTCATCAAAGTAAAAATCTTCCATCTGCACTCTCCAAAAGGTTGAGTAATATAGGTTAAGTCATATTAGTGCTGGTTATATACTTGTGTAAGGGACCCCTTGGTTTGTGTATGGGCCAAAGTCCCTCACCAACCAGCAGGCAACATGTGAAACATGATAAAGTTTAATTATAGTTTTTTGATCTGTGCACTTTGGAAATATTTGGCCACAACCTGTGTGTGGGTCTGCATCTATTGGGGAGAGACACAGATTACTCCTCCAGGTGCTGCTTGGGCACTGTGGGTCCACCTTGACACCCCAAAGCCATGGGGCACGGTGACAGGCAGTGAGATACCTGGCTCAGCCAGCTGGGGCTGTCCCCAAACCTCTCTGCCTGCTCCCAGGGTCACTCCTTCGAGGACCAGTCCTCCTGCCTGCCAGCCACGTGTACAGGCACAGGCATTTGCATAAATCAATACCGCAGCCCGACTGTTTTACAATTAGCTTCAGGGAATCCTTTTCGGCCTCACGGTTTTATTTCCATTTACCTTGGGCAATGGCTCCCTACTCTTT
Organism: Numenius arquata; assembly: GCF_964106895.1. NCBI lineage: Eukaryota > Metazoa > Chordata > Aves > Charadriiformes > Scolopacidae > Numenius > Numenius arquata. The sequence continues at coordinate 17,584,450 of NC_133579.1, read as the reverse complement.
TGAGTTATTGCTATATAAAGGAGCATTCAATATTCAGTCAGGCTGAAAGCTGCTGATTACATTCATCAGCTTTAATAAGATATGTTATTAGATCTTATTTTCTTGAATTATCTATAGATCAAAGATACGATCGATTGCAGCCTTTAAATATTTCCAAGTCAATATTTCCAGAGATGTTCATTCAAAAGCACCTAGAAATGTTTTACAACTGAAGGCCTAAACCCCGCTTGCAGACCTTCTTTAGGCTTTGTTTTCTTCCTTCTGAAATTCGTCTTTTTGGGTGCAGCAGTTCTGGTGCTAAACATGGTTGAAGCAGTAGGATATCTAGAGGTCCAGATCATATCTGATATTTTTATTACTACTGGATGCAGTAGTATCCTGGAGTCCTGTTCGTGGATGCATCTCCTCTGTGTTTTGAGCCTATGTTGAGGTGGGACATGGGCAGGGCCCCGTTTGCTCTCACCACTGACCATTCCATGGGAGGGAAGCGGGGTGTGCAGAGACCAGCTGTGGTGTGTCCCCACAGCCCTGCCCTTGTCCCATACCCCGAAGGGACCCAGCTCCTGTCCTCCACCTGCTGCCCGTCTGAGACAGATTTTTGCCTGCTCTCTGCTGGAAGGAGCGCAACTTCAGAGTATACTTTTTAGTGTAAATGGTAGAATTGTGGTTGTGTTAGAGCAAAAAGAAATTAATGAAGAAAACCAATTAATTTTAAATCAGACAATGATTTTATAACACATGCCTATCATGCATTCAAAATCACCCACTTACTACACACACCCATTCTGGAAGTGGCATACAAAAGTTTTACTGCAATGACAGGTTGTTTCTAATGAGGAAATGAACAATGAGTTATCTTCCTTTAACTCTGCACGTAGAGAACAATTCCAGTAGGCAGGAGAGTTTGATGATTTTAGATGTTATTTTCTAAATTATAAAGCTTCGTGTGGAGATGAACTTTCTTACAGTCTCTGGCAAACTATCTAGTGATCACACTGCTAAGAGTAGTAAATGATCTAAAAATATGTACATCATCTTTTGAAGGAGAAAGCAAATTAAAAGAGTTCTTTAAATGTGAGAGCTGAGTGGTTTGTTCTCTGTTAGGATAAACACATCAAATTAGGGTTTACTCTGAACAGCCTAACGGAAAACAATCTGCATAAATAGACAAAATTTTACCAGACAATGAATAAAAGATTCAAACAGAAAATTGGTTTTCTTTAGTTTCTATGAGGACTAAAAGGAACAAAATTACCTGGCTATTTCCTTTCCCTTAAAATCTTTTTATAGATAATGGTGAACAGATGATTCCTTCAAACTTCACTTGCGATGAATTCAAGACAAGATAATATCATCATCCATCTTCTTGATGAACCTCATCATCTTATCTCCAGTCTAAAACCAGGAGAAAAACTGAACAAGTCATGCATCTACACATCTCTTCATTTAAAAATTACAGCTGAAGGTTAGAAAATGTTTAAGGTCAAACTTCTAAACTACCATCTGGAGCTCATTTAACAACTGCCAAGAACATCTGCCACTACCACACATGCCTAAGACAAAACTTAGCCGACATTACCTTTTCTTTTAAGGACAAAATCCTGGAGTCACATGACCATCGGCTGAGACGCTTTGCTGCCAGCAGTCAGAATTTAGAACAAATTTAGTACAGTTTGCCAACCAGTGGAGCTGTTAATATATACAGACAGTTTTGTAGTTCTTAGCACAGTGTTCACCATCTTAAAGCCCCGTCTCACAGATGGTAGTGTCATTTACAACTTTGTTCAAAAACGTTGCAGGGGGACTGATGAGGGACCCCTGACTGATGAGGACTGGAATGCCATCATGGGGTAGGCAAAGCAAACCCCCATCGCTGCTGTTTGTTGGAGCCTCCCCTCTGCTGTGGCTGTGAGGCGGCTTCAGCTCTCAGATGGCTGAAGGCAGTATTTTTCAAAAGCGCTGTAAGTGAAATATGAATGCAGACACTTAAGAGCTAAGCAAAACACATCCTCAGAGATGGGTATCGTATTCTCTGAACTTTTATGGCAAAACTGAAAGATATCAAAATCAGAGAAACATATGGCTTACAAGGTCTAATTCCTCAGAGAGAGTTCTGCCTCTTTATTCTTATTTTAAGACATAGCAAATCCCACTGGCTATTAATTCCTTACATTGGGGAAGACATTTAGAGTTTTAAAAATACTGTAAGGTTTTTATTCTTTACTCACATGCATGAATTCCTAGTAGCAAGAAGTAGACAATGTGAGATGAAGACCTACATCACTAAATACAGAAGTGGGTTTTTTTTCATGGCCTGTGAGGAAATTATCCCCTCTAAATGATAGACATGACACATAAAATGTCTATTAAGATATGATGAAAATTTTAACCAGAAGGAGACATTTTACATGATTGCATCATTAATTTAGTGTTTTGATCAGACAGGACAGACACTTTCAGACACGCTTAGTACGTAAAATTTCTGTAGTTTGGTAAATGTCATGCATTGGATTATTTTCTATATGTGAAAAAGTAATACAATACATTAAGTATTTAGTGATTCATCTGTACTATGTAATAACCAATATGTGCAATTCAAGATAATACATATGTATATTAATAGGTATAATAAATAATCTGATTCCATTTACAGAACACTGAATTTGTATTTTAATGGTGTCTAGAAAGCAGAGAAAATGGAAATGATTGCTTTCATTCAATTGAAAAGCTGCAAATGTGACTAAAATCCTCACATTGATTATAGATCAATTTGCCTTTGAAACTGAAAAACAGAAGTTATGCTCCATGTCTTGTTCTTTATGAGGTTTTAAACCACATTATATTTTGTACTTTAACAGATGGCAGGATGTAATCCTTATTAGATGGACAGGAGCTATGTAGAAACTGGTAATTGTCTCATGATGTCGAGAAGATTAATGAAAAGTATTGTGTTTTGTTTTTCTTTATTATAGCTAAACATATATCTGCTAAAATATTAACATTGAATTAGGTTTTTTACAGAATCTTTGTGTCTGTATGAAAATGAAGAGAAATGTGCTTGCAGCCAAACCTCCGATCAAGCAACTATCTGTTTTCTAAAATTCAGAGCACTATTATCAAATCTATGACACAAAAGGCATTGAATGTGATCTCCACCTGGGCTTATCTTTCCAGTTCTGCTCAAGAACTTTAACTGGTGGAGGAACCTGTTACTTTGAATATATTCTAACTTCTTTTTTTTTTTTTGAAGTCTAGGAACGGTTTATCTTCAGTAAGTGCTCAGTATTTTCTTAACTTTTCAAATACCTCTAGTCTGAAAAGTCTGCTCACAGCTGAAACAGAATTTGTAAGCAGGCTAGCTATCATGGTGTGACTCTGAAAACACCTCCTCTCCTGATCCAGATTAATTTAGACTGTCACTGACTCCTCAGTCTGCTGAACCTTCCCAGAGTAACTTTTCTACATTATACAAATTTTAAAAGATCTTCTGCTTTTGAGAATGAATTGACAAGTGAAAAAGTCATAGCTCTTCACAGCATACCTGCAGATGTAAAGCTAAATGTCCCCAAAACTTTAATTACAGTAAAAGGACAGAGAATGCTGAGATTAATGATAAACTACATTTATGAGATCAAAAATTTAAAAGTTAGAAAAGCCTAGAAGTTAAGGTTTACGGGCGAAGTTTACAGGATTTTGGTGTACGTTTTGCATACTTTAAAACACCAAACAAAAATAATGTTTTATGTTTAGCATGGAGCAGGAGAAAAACAAGTCTGAGCAGAAACCTGTATGGGAGTTGTATATAAGAATTCAGTCATGTCCTTTTAAATAGAATTGGACTTTTTCTGGGTTATTTCAATTATTATTTTTTATTTTGCAAATAATGCCATTTTATAGCTTCTAACGAAGCTATAGGAATGGTGAAAGCTATGCTTTGTTTATTTGTTTGTAGTTGGTAGTTGGTAAGCATGTGTATTTGCTGCCTGTATTTGCTAAGCTATATTTTTTGTATTGTTGAAGATACGTAAAAAATAGTCACAATTTATTGTGTTAATGCATGTCTAATATCAGCCAATGTCACCAGCTACTGCACATTACCTTCTTTGTCCCTCTGTAAAATAGGGATGATAATACTGTTTACATTTGCTTTATCTCAATGCAGTATCGTGCTCCTTAATCACGTCCTACCAAGCAAGCACACTTAAGCACTGGAAGTCCTTGAGGAAGAGGGGAAAAAAAAGGAAAAGAAAAAGCAGCACAGTTTGAAATCAAATTATATTGGAGGGTGGGGGAACTTTAAACCTGGGGCAAACTAGTATCACTTGGATGTTTTTGAAAGGAAGATATTGTGTGGCCAATATTTTCCCTTCACTTTTATTGAAGATATTTATAGGTTTTAATAACTGTAAAGACTCATGCTCACCGTCTAATGTTACATGCTCTGTTGTGGTTATAATGCTGATAATGCCATAAATACAGTGTTATGATTCCTTAGTGGAAACAGATTTTTGTATGCTGCATGTCACTCGGGTGAATGACAGCTTCCCACAGCCCTGGCTCTGGCCCTCTGCCACCCGCCCATTCCCCGCACATCTTCCTAGGCTGCCTGGCAGTGGTTTGGAGTTGCTCAACAAGTGACAAAATCTTTTTCCATTCTGCCTCTTGCTAGTCCAGCTACATCTCTTGGTGTCACCAAAGGCAGACACACATTTGAAGAAGAATGATGCAAAACAGGGAGGGGAGGAAAATCTGTCACATACACGCTCATGACTCCCAGCTGCTGAAAGCTGATGTTTCAGGATATTCCTCTCCACCATTAGGCAGAGGCTATTGAGAAGATACCCCAGTTTGTGTTGAAGTTCAGTTGGGCTGGGGAAAGAGAGAGTGGGAAAAAAACACATGGAAAAGGGACCAGGGAGTAATGGGCAAGGAGGAAAAGGTTAGAAGAAAACTGGAGATTGCAAGAAATAGGGGAAAACAGAAAATTAAGACACTAAAAAGTAGGTTAAAGTGTCTAAGAAAAGGAGTTGGGAGGGAGGGAAAAGAAAGGAGAGGAAGTACTGAAGGTTGGTTTGAAAAGTTTGCTGATGCTGTCAAAAAATGTGTAGTATCAGGAATTCCCCAGAACTCCCCAACTCTACAAACAGGAGAAGACAGGCAATGGCTAAAAGAGTTGGTCTTATTTTAATTAAATGTTTATTTAAGTCTAACATATTTGAAAATTATAATTGGTTTCCCCCAGCAATGCCCTTAACCAAGCCCCTTTCACAGAGATCTTTGAAAAGCAATCAACTCACGAAAAATCCCAGTTGGCAACCCTTTTTCCCTGAAAAAAGAAGTTTACCGAAATCTTCAAAGGCCAGAATCTGGCATAGTTTTCTCTTGAGTAAAGTTAACTCTGCAAGTTGAAGCCCTGCCAGGAAGCATGATGTGCTCCAGCCAGCTGCAAGCATGGTCGCTGTGTGCCCAGATCCACAAGCCAGAGTGATCAACCTTCTTGCCCTCTGCCTGCCCGGCCACTGATACCTCATCTCATGTGACCTGCCCATGTTAATAGTGCCTGTTTTCGTTAGCTGGCCAGGTGGCAAACTGCTGCCATTCGGCAGCTGTCTTGTGAGCAGGTGAACTATCTATTCACCGTGGCTAGGATGGACAGTTGAGGATAGTACCACGCAGCTGTTAAGGTAACCCATTCCCGCTCACGGACTGTTAAGTGTTCAGCTGTGGCACTACAGAGCGCAGTCTATAAGCAGGGGCATAATCCCACAGTAAGAACAAAATAAATGAATTTGCATGGAGTTTCATTTTGCAAAAGCTCATCTGGTCCCACTGCCTTTCATCGTCAGTGGAGATCCCCCTGCACCAGCAGGTGACAAACAAGACACAATAACCATATACCCAAAAAGACTGTTGTCATTCAGAGGCCACAGAGCTAAAGCCTGGTTTAAATGATCATTTCCTGGACAAGGTTTCTGCTGACTGTGATCAATTTTAATGTGTAATTTTTATGTGTTAATAATTCTATGATTAACAGATGTAAAAATGTATGGAGTGAGTAGTTGCCTAAAAGCCCAAATGAACAGAGAAACTTCTAAATATGGCTGATGTTGGGAAACCATGGACCCTGTGTTCTGAATCATAGAATGAATCATAGAATCATAGAATGGTTAGAGTTGGAAGGGACCTTAAAGATCATCAAGTTCCAACCCCCCTGCCATGGGCAGGGACACCTCCACTAGAGCAGTTGCTCAAAGCCCCATCCAGCCTGGCCTTAAACACTTCCAGGGAAGGGGCATCCACAACTTCCCTGAGCAACCTGTTCCGTGCTTCACCAACCTCACAGTAAAGAATTTCCTCCTAATATCTAATCTAAATCTCCCCTCTTCCAATTTAAAACCATTACCCCTTGTCCTGTCACTACATCTCCTGACAAAGAGTCCCTCTCTGGCTCTCCTGTAGGCTCCCTTCAGATATTGGAAGGCTGCTATGAGGTCTCCCCGGAGCCTTCTCTTCTCCAGGCTGAACAACCCCAGCTCTCTCAGCCTGTCTTCATAGGGGAGGTACTCCATCCCTCTGATCATCTTCGTGGCCCTCCGCTGGACCCATTCCAACAGGTCCATGTCCTTCCTCTGTTGAGGACTCCAAAGCTGGACACAGTACTCCAGGTGGGGTCTCACGAGCGCAGAGCAGAGGGGTAGAATCACCTCCTTCAACCTGCTGGCCACACTTCTCTTGATGCAGCCCAGGATGCGGTTGGCTTTCTGGGCTGCCGGTGTGCAGCCTGAACATCAGGCTCTTCTAATGTATATTGGGTAGGATTCTTTAATATTCATGTCACATGGTCTTTGTAATTCTTATATTAGAACAGACACGGAATAAAGGTCCACTGAAAGAAAAAGCCAATAATCATGAAGCAAAATGCATATGTATTCAAGTCTTTAGCAAATACACAATGGAGCTGACTGGGCATGTTTAGAGAAAACCATTTTTCAGACAGAAAAATCAGTTTGTGAAAGCAAGCTCTCAACAATATATACAGTTTCAGTGTGGAAAGAATTTCTGGTCAGAGCACATGTATAACTAATTATCTACTGGCTACGATCCCCACTCGGGGGAGGAATAGAAAGGCTCAAGTCCTTGCTGTAGCTCATTTCGTCAAGTGATCTGAACCTCTGACTCAGAGAGGAGAGCCTGGACTACTGGGCTGCAGTGGGAAGCACTTCGAGGGGGACATTTAGAGTGGGACTCTACCTTCCTCCAGCTCCTCTGCCTTGTGCTCCCTTCTCACCCCCAGCCCAGACCAAACAATGCCTGGTGATCATGGCACTTTCCTGGTGGTGGTGGTGTAGGAATCTATAATAGGATGTCTCCTATGCTGTTGGCAGCTGCAGAAGAACTGGAAGCCCCCCTGGCCCCCGAGCCCGCAAGCCTCTTGGCTAGAAGCAGCTTCTCTCTCTGTCGCTCTTGGTGGTTGTTAGCAGTCGAGGAGTTCATAAGAGGAAATTGAGTTTTCCTTTTCTGAAGAAAAATCAAATGACTTGCTTTTGAGTCCAAGACCCAGGCAGACAAAAATATACCAAGTATAATTTTGTGATATCTATTTAATTGCATATTTCTTTCAAACTATATGACCACCTGGATGCAGTCACAACAATAACAACAGCAAATCAATGTTTGTGAGGAAATGCTGTTAAGTATTAAGATCTAATAATATGCTCTCTTGGAAGCAGTTGTAAAGTTCTTTGTTTCCCTTTGCAAACAGAGTGTTAAGAATGCCAAGAACCAACAAGTGTCTAATATTATTCTTCCCCAGATGAAATGAAAAGATATTGATTTCTACGAAATAGATTCCTTAATATGTAAACACATTATTCTAAGGCTTAGAAGAATCATATACTTTTATTTCTGCTCTCTTCTGAAAACATTTAAGAAATCTTTTATCAAAAGAATGAAATGCAATGTTGCATATGTTTCCTGAAAAAATCCACCAAATACATAAAGCATCTTTTCACATAGTGGACATATACATTTTCACTGAATTTCACTGAATTTTAGAGTTGGAAGGGACCATAAAGATCATCTAGTCCAACTCCCCTGCCGAAGCAGGATTGTCCAGAGCATGTCAGAGCATGTTACTCAGGACTGCATCCAGGTGGGTCTTGAAAATCTCCAGAGAAGGGGACTCCACAACCTCCCTGGGCAGCCTGTTCCAGCGCTCTGTCACCCTCACCGTAAAGAAGTTCTTCCTCACATTTGAGTGGAACCTCCTATGTTCCAGCTTGTGCCCGTTGCCCCTTGTCCTCTCACTGACAACCACTGAAAAGAGTCTGGCTCCCTCCTCCTTCAACCCACCCTTGAGATACTTATAAGCATTGATAAGGTCTCCCCTCAGCCTTCTCTTCTCCAGGCTAAAGAGTCCCAGCTCTCTCAGCCTTTCTTCATAAGGGAGATGCTCCAATCCTTGAATCATCCTCGTTGCTCTTCGCTGGACTCTTTCCAGTAGTTCCCTGTCCCTCTTGAATTGGGGAGCCCAGAACTGGATGCAGTATTCCAGTTGTGGCCTCACCAGTGCAGAGTAGAGGGGGAGAATGACTTCCCTCGACCTACTAGCCACACTAGTTTCTCACTTTACCTTATATTTAATTAAATAAAAGGCATCTCTGAACATGGAAAGACTTGGATCGGCAAGGTTACTTCACTGTGATTACATCCTGTCATGAGGTTGGATTTCAGAAGAGGATGTCCTTACCTCTTGCAAAGACCGCTCATGCTACCTATTTGAAATGGTGATTCTACTGCTTTACACCAGCCTAAATGACCACAAAAGAAATAAGGAATAGGGATGAATCAGGTATAAAGTACCTACTTTTACTGGAGTGTTTTTGCAACTGACACTAAGGGGGTCTCTCATTAGGTTAATCATCCCTTTCATTTCCTTGTAAAGGGAAACCTCTACAAAGGTTTCAGAATTTTATTAATGGTTTGTTAGTCATCTATGAGGTTGTTTATCCCAGTTAATGGGACAAGATGCAGAAATGCCCCAAATACCACAAAAGAAGGATAATACCTGCCTGGATGCATTCCTGTGCAACCTGCTCTAAGTGAACATGCTTTGTCAGGGGGGTTGGACTACGTAGATCTCCAAAGGTCCCTTCCAATCCCTATCATTCTGTGATTCTGTGATTTTGTGATCTTTCCAGCCTCTTGGGGTGAAGAAACTGTCAAAACCCTAGATAACATTCTGAATTATTTTTCCAAGTGCAATCAGCCATTTGAGCCCTTAGACTCCTTTTCAGAGTAATTTGTCCATCATGATAAGCATACCAGGAAATCTATGGCTATATCTAGATATTGCTATATACACAATCTGAGACAAATTTTTCAGATTTAAATGCTATAGATTTTAGAAATATCATTTACTCCTCTGTTTTTTCGTCTGTCTTTTCCTCAGTGTGGACTACTGTCATTCAGATTTAATTGAGGCACAGGCAGTTCTAACTCATTAGCTGAAGTACCCTTCTTCAAGAAGCCTGGCCATGGAATCTGCTGTATCATAAATATCTTCCATTTCCCAGCAGCTTTGCCTTGTCTTAAGCATATGCATAATGGAAAAGGAAAGGCCCAGAAGTTGCCTTGTCAACTGCTCAATAAAAGACAAAGAACATTCCTGTGTCTGTTGTGAAACAATGGAAAAAAGCAAAGAAGAGAAGCATGTGTTATATTTGTGGTTCCCCAGGATAGCAAAAGGAGGAGGTAGCCCCAAGATTAACAGGAACAAATGATCTGATTTGTGATGGTCAAAATAACTGGATGGCAAAACCCCCATATATTACAATTCAAGTTAAATAAAAGCCTGTTTCTACCTAATACTTTTGAGAATTTGTCCATGAGCACTTCATTATTTAAACAGTGTTCCTGTGGTATAGCCAAGTTTAGAAAGAATTTATTTAACATGCCATTACAGCAATTAGCCCCAGGGAAAGTTCACCTTGCATACCCAGTTTCTAAATATGTCTTAAGTTTGTATCTATCAACTGGGTTTCCTTTTCCCCCCTACTGAGTATAAACTTTCTCCTTTTTCCTCACCTCACAGCTCCTACGAAAATTTCAACCTGAGCTCTTTTCTGAGCACCTGGCATGTTGGAGCCCTTTTCCAGAGGCACCCTTCCACTTTTCCTCCCGAGGACATTGACACAATGTCCTTCCTCAGTAAGGTACATCTGTCAGGCCCCATGTGTCAGTTTGGATCATGACAGCAGGAGTAAGAAGATAAAGACAGGATGTTTAAGAGGCAGAAAGGAGATTCAGGACATTGAAGTTCAGTTTCTAGCTCTGGAGTGACTTCAGGCAAGTCATTTAGTCTTTACCTGTAACTCAGCTCTCCAAGTCTGTATGAGGATAGTCCATCTTGCTTATTCAGTCCATAGTGGATGAACTTTCACTTGCAATGTTTATTTAATTTACAGCATGTAGCACAACTCGAGTCCAATCTCATTTTAGGCCTCCAGACACAACCGTTCCTCAAAAAGCTCTCTGAACCCTACGACTTTGATCAGACCTTCACAACAAAGGAAGAGTGACACTCCGCACAGTGGAGGAAATGAGTTCTGGTGCCTGAAAAATTCTGGGTTTGAGTTTGCCAGAGTATCATCTTAAAAAAGAGAAATTGCACTTTTAAACATTTTATTTTTATTCTTCAGCTTTTGGCTGCATGTCAGAATAATAAAGAAATGCAGAAACATTCCAGGTTTACACTAGTGCTGACATGGCAGTTGCTGCTATGAACAGAATGCCAGGAAACTAGGGAAGTTTTACCTTGAGTTGCTCATCTGCCGAATCCAAGCCACCAGGCTTCTGGTGTCTGTACCCTTCTCTGGGTGACAAGGAGCAGGAGCAGCACTGGCCTCCCTCATCACAAATAGCTCTGGGCCTCTTGGCTTCATTTTCGCTTTTCCTTTCCCACCATCCATAGCAGTGACTCTCCAGGTTCCCCAGAGAACAGGAAAGGAAGAGATTTCTTCCAGCTTTCAGCTGAAAGCAGCATGTGTCACCGACATGACAATGCCAAAACCCTCCTTGCATCTGCCATTGGTTGATAAGCATCTCACAGTGCATGTGGCAGGAGCTTACATTCCATGCCCTTGGTGCTGCCTCCAACATAGAGTGGGACCACTTTCTGCTACCTTTTCAGCGGGATTTCCCACAACATTCAATGCACAGAACAGACTTGCAACGAAGCAGAAGTAAAGTTATCTGTGCAACTCTAAATTTACTGGTTTTTAACTCTGCAGCTGAAATTAGGTTCTTTTAAGAGTTTTTGATGAGCATGCATTTTATAGTCATAATAAATTGTGAGTATTGCAGAAGAAAAACGGTGTTTCAACCCTCTGCTTGCTGTACAAATTAGCAGTGAGGAGAGGCTTAGGGAATGTCACTGAGTTAAAATGCCTGAGTTAAAAGAGTAATGCTGCTTTGGTTTTGCAATATACATGAAAAATCAACCTTTTTCACTGGGCATACTCTTTCTGTGTACCACACTGTGCATACATTCATTATACAACAACTCTGAACAAAGCACAGTGAAGTTACTGTACAATGATACCAATGGAACTTTTTTCTGAAGCATCAACAACATTGGACAAACTCGGATTTGTTGGAGGCAAAAAAACAACATGTAGTTTCATTTTCTACCACTTACACTGTCTGTATCATAATTCTTCTAGCAAATGACTCAATCTACAAACCCATAATTCCCTGACAGGTTCAACAACTGTGCTTCTTTTTTAGCAGTATTTTGACTCTTCTGCTGCAACAGTCTCAATAAATTAAAACCTGCATATTTCCCAATCTGTTTCCCAGCATTATTTCCTGCGCGTTACATCTGATCTGTCCAGGATGAATGGTTACAGCAAGAAAAAGTAAGAGGAATTTCAAGGGCTCCGTGAACACTACCTAATGTACCACTGCAGTTTAAGATTAACTGACATCAACTTGACCCACTACCTGCCTAAAGGAAAATGGTCGGATAGCATTTGGTAAAGTTTATGAGATGCCAAGTCCCACTGCAGTGTACACAGGTCTTTAATTTGCTGTAATTTATGTTTGGAAGGCCCCCTAGGCATACTGCTTTGTCACAAAAGTGACAGAGAATCAAACTTCAAGCCAGTGATCTTTTTTTTTCACTTTTTCTCAGCATCCTTTGGAATGAAAGGAATGTGATACAGATATAACAGCCCAAGTGTGATGAATAGTCTTCATGAGGCAATCATGAATAAAATAGAAATGAGTTACATAAGCATTTGGAGAGAAAATATATGCAACAGCTCTCAACTACTTGCTTAGTTGCACAGAGTTTAGTAGGACACATTACTTAATTTATTTTTAAAATCCTTTTAAATTTAATTCTAGTAATCGTAAAAGAAAAATAATTCTGTGAGATCTAGTTTGGAAGAAACAAAAATTCCTTTCTCTGACCATAAATCTATGCCACATCCGAAGCACTCATTTTTAACAAATATAATGAAGAGATATATAGAGACAAAGTTATCCTGGAAAAATAAATGAAAACAAGCCTTTGAACCCTGACAAGGTTTGATCAAGAGCAAACTTCTCTGTAATGTTAGAAAACCACTTATATATTTCAGTGGTAAAAGCTGTCTGCTTATAAAGAAAAACAATCACATCTGGTTTTCCCTCACTGAATTCCTGAAATTAATAAGGAGTGGCATAGTGGCTGTGAGCATTTCATAGTTTCTGGGGTAGAGTAGAAGGGAGTATTTCTCACTGATTTCTACTGACCCCTTGTGGTAGGCTAAACTGAATAGCATTGCTGGAGAAGGCTGGCGTCATTGAAGAGTTCACCGTGGGCAGGAAGAGTCTTAAGAGCTGATTGACCATTTTAGTGACCTCCTAAGAGCATGACAGCTTAGGCTGTCAAGAGCCAAGAAGATGGTCAAAATTCAGAAGCTGCTCTTAGTCCATGAGGGGAAGATATTAGACTATGAGCAACAGTATGCCCTTCTTGGTATACGAATCTCTTAATTCCGTAAGGCATGTTGTAGTGACATCCTAAACAGCAAGACTGAAATTCCAGTAATTAACTCCATTCATGAAAACCAGGATGAAATTAGAGGCTGATTTATGTAACTTTTAGTTTACACTAGTGGGGAATACAATTGTCTATATAAATATTTTTCCAATCTAAGTTCAGCAGTAAGGTGGACAGTTATTCAAAGAAGGACCTTACCATTATGTTGGGTAATTTAGTTTAGATTTCAGCCACAAGGGAGAAAAAACAAGCTATAAGAGGGATGGTTTCACACATTCCAACTTTTAGCTTTTCTAAAATACATTTTAAATTCAGCTGTGAGTTAAGAAGTTTAAAAAAGATCTACTGGAAAAAAAAATAATTGTAATATATGCTTACTCTCAAGTACTTACAAATGCTTTATAGATTGCATACTCACTACACAAACATTCTTTCAATTGGGAACAAGTCAAGGTTTTCACTTCTTCCATTTGTCCTAGCAATAGATCCACTTGCAGAAGAAAAAAGAGCTAATGGGAATATTAAAGAGTGTGTAGCAAAGTATATAATTTGATTTTTACATAGAGAAGGTAGGGCTGAATCTCGCACAATCCATATACCTAGGAATTGTACTTTACAGATCTTGACAGCTGTCAAAACACATAATGAATAGCTGAAAGATAGTTATTGTTTATTGATGAGAGAAAAAAAACCCAACCCCAACCCCAAGCAGTTCCAAATCTCATGTTATGTTTCTCCAGTCTATGCAAAAATGAGAGGGCTGCTGCCTTATCTGACATACCTTCACTAGAGTTGGTGGTTAGTTATATTAGTTGGAAATCTGTCCCAAGCTATTTAACACACATGGAACCAATTCAACGAACTCAGTCAGTATTTCTCTCATTCTTCCCCTTCTTAAGAAAAAAAATAAAAGGAATTGTTGAAACTAGGAATAAATGTTATGTATGTTGGCTAAGTATACAAGGTACTATATACATAAACTCCTTTCTCCATGTGTTTTTACTTGTTCTGTGTGCTTCTTGTAAAATTGCTTTATATTGTCCTTGAAAAATAAGGGGAAGGATTGCCATTAATATTTTGGTTCTCTTAAAACTGAACAAAAAAGATGACAAAAACCACCTTGGAAAAAAGTTTGTTATAAAACTTTAGAGCAGGTAAATGGAGCTTTTAAGCTTCAAAGTAATTGGGCAGAAAAAGCACCTGGGAAAACAAATCTAGTTTAGACCTAAATTAATCTGGCCCAAACGAAATCTCCCTGTATTTTCATATTAAGGAATGTGCTCTTGAGAAGCATCTTTCAGCTTAACTTTTGAACATGGGAATAAAACAGAATAGTCATGTCTGATGGGCCACCCACGGCACGCAGCATGGAAATTTGACAACAAAGGAAACATGGAAATTAAGCAAGTCTAATTCCTCCCCCTCAGTTGTAGCAGAAATAAAATTAAAAGTCTGAGAAAACAATCTTGAGCAAAATTTAATCGATCTTGGGACATTGCCCTCAAAAATTGGAGTTTTGATTTTTCCAATTGGAAAAAAAAAATATTCTATTGGAAATTTCCCAGTGGTTCCATGGATTCAGAAAAACAACCAAGCCGTTTAAAAGGTAGATGAGTGATAAGCTCGGGATCTAATATTTTCTCATTTGAGCCAGGCTTCAAAACCAGTCAACAAAAATATTTATTGAAATCATAAAATCTACAGTCAGGTTCTCTAGATTTTCATAAGTTTATCTTTAAAATATTCTTCTAATGTCTACAATGAAATTTGTCATCCACTTTTCCTTTTTATGTGTTTCATACACCAGTGCCACTTTAATATGTTTTGGGGTGTTTTTGGAAGGGGTGAGTTTTCGTTTCAGAATGGTCTAAATATCTGAACAGATGTAAAATTAGCCAACACTGCACAGTATAATGAGTTGTATACTGCAGACACACTTGTCAGAAAATTCTAATATGATATTTATCAGCTTTTAAATGAGAACACAACTATCAGCCTCGACTCAATCTAGGATAATGTAATGTTTACAGCTGAAGAATGACTGAGTGCTTATACTTACAGAGGTGTTTGCTTTTAATGGCCACATTTTCCAGTCCCGTGCTACAACAGCATAAAAAAATCTTTCACTCTCTCATATATGCTAGGTTATAACAACAATTATTATCATTTTTATATCTATACAATGCTGCCTACAAAATATTTAATACCTAAGCATCTGGTGCACTGTGGCTGATGCTTACTAAATGAATAAATGTTTTGTCTTGTGTTTCCCCCGTGTACTTGCATCCATCTGTTGTCTTGTGTCATTTTTGATTGAGGCCTAGAGGCACTACCACAAAACAAATAATGTCAATTTTGTTTTCATTATTGTGGGGCCAAGAACCCTACTTCCAGCCTGAGAACACTTTGGCGCTTGGTGCTGCACAAACACAAATGCAAAGAGATGTTTTCCTCACAGACACAAAAAAAAGCCGTGCAGTAGGATGTGTTTACACTACAAAAGTTTGCATGAGAAGTTTAAATTGGTATTTGTTACAGGACAAATAACTTTATCAAGCATGCAATCTGAGTGAAAGCAGATTTACCAGGCTGGCAGAGGAAACTGTAGTTCCCTCTAATGAGCACTGTAAAGCGAAGCGTGTTCTCCAGGTCAAATGACAGGCGAGCATCTGTTTCCCTTCACAGCCTCCCCGTCCTCGCTGTGCCTGCGACCTGCCCTCTTCCCAGACAAGAGCTCACCAGCTCCGACCCGGAGACATGGGGGGGCCACGGCATGCTGGAGCTTAGCCCTCAGTCATGTTGCGTTGGCTGCTCTTCCTCGCTATTGGGGGTAATCACTCTGTGTTCCTCCGGCACAGGCCCGTACAGCTGATCTCCATGAGTCCTTTTTAATATAGAGAAGGTAACATAAGGGTAGTTCTTGTCTGCAGGGCTATTGCAAACAGTGCTGTTAGGGATGGGGATGGTTTCTCATGGGGACATTTTCATTGTCAACGGAGGGATATTACCTGGCTAACTCAGTTCATTCAGGTGCTTGAAACTGGCACCCTGAAGCTCTTTCAAATATTTCAAGACAAGTATTGGGTCAGAATCAAACCATAAGTTTTGATGGCTTGCCTGCTCAGCCCTTGCATGCATTTGGGTACCTGCATTTGGGTGGTGGATTTATACGCCCATACAACCATATGCAGATATAGTTATCTATACTGTTTTTCCATTCTTCTGTAACTCATGAAAATACATCAGTGAGGGTTACACAGTAGAGTGTTTGCTGGCAGGAAGAGAGAATTTCTGCAGACTGTGTAATATCCAGAACAATTCAGCAACCTGAACCTCTGAAACCCGACCTAAAGCAAACACTGAAAGCAAACACTCCTCTTTTGTGGAACTGAAGAAAGATATAAAGTTGCAGCAAGACCAAGAACGAAAATGACAGAGAAACGCAAGTGGTGATTACAAGTACGTGAGCCTCTCGTCCCATGTGTTTGGAAAGCAAACAGTCTGCAAGAGTGATACAGCACGGGCCCTCCATATAGACAATACCTTCTAGGTCTAAGCCTTGCTCACATTACCTATTTAAGTCCAAAGAACGATTCATGTAGAGGTGAGCAGGGTTTCATCCCAAGTGTGAGTATTCTAGGACAGGTCTTTTGCCAATCTCATAGTCTGTGAGCTCAGTTTTCTTGAGAAACATCTTGGAGTTGTCTGTCTCCGCTGAGCAAACAGCTTCAGGGACAAAGAGCTGCATCCTGAAGTGAGTGAAGTAGATTGTCCCTGACACCTCTGTCAGGACAAGTTTTTCTCAAGAGAAGGACACATTCTCTTTCTCTCGAAACTGCATAAGAAAACATTCAGTTTGGCCATGTTTGACAAATAAAACAAATAGAGCTGTATTCAAGAACTTCAGTAACTCAGTATTGCAGAAATTTTTAGGCATGAAGTTAAAGCTGATGACCCATTTTCCATTCTCTTAAATCCCAAATAAGGCATATTAAATATTCATTTTCTATCTGTTTGAGAGCATATCTCTGAACTTTGAAGACCATTCCTCTTGGGGAGGACAAAAAGGAGAAAGGGGAATTCCTTCATGCATTCAGAAGAAATTTTATTCTGGTTTGTATGATTGCTGGCATGGGAGCAATCCTTCTCTTCAGAAATGGCTGCAGGTCATACGTAGCCAAGTGGTCTAAAATACTGAATTCAACTGAGCAAGACAGATACAGCACAGATATGGAAAATTGGTGGGAGGAACTGATGAAACATCTTGTTGTTGAACACTGCTTGTTCATCTCTCACTGTCCCCTTCTTTGTTGCATAGCATGAAACCATGCAATGGACTTCACGTTAGACTAACTGGTTATTGGGATGGAGTAATCTTTGAAGAGATTTTGTTTTTCCTTGGTTCTGTTTTTCCTGGGATGGTGGTGAAAGCATTGATTCCTGATCATTACTTTGCTACTAGTTAAATGTATGGCAAAGACTCCTAGAGTCGTGGATGGTTTCTCAACTTTTCTTTTTTCTTTTTTTTTTCCTTTTCCCTTTTTTTTTTTTTTGACAGTCCAAGTAAATTAATATATAAATGCTCGATTAGGCCACATAGCAGAAGTGCTCCTCTGAGCTCTTGCTGGGTTACTCAAGTAAGCCAAAGCCTGATGGTAAGGCCAGACCCCAATCCCTGATATTATTAATCAAATAGCATCCACCCCAATTAGGATCAGAGCCCCCATGTTCCAGGCACTGCACACTACATGGTAAGAGATATTCACTGTCCCATTGCCTTCAGCCTAATATGAATAACAAACGAAGCCAAAGGCTGTTCTGCCATTCATCAGGGAAGCAGACTGAGTAGTTATGCTCTGTGGATTTTGTGTAGAAGAGCCTGCAACTGCCTGCATCTCTGGCCTTTGTCTGATCCCCAGAGCATGACTAAGAAAATGGGAAAAAAGGTGGGAAGATGAAGGTAAAGTCAGTTACAAAGTTGTATATTTGATAGAAAGCTACATGGGGAGTAAAAACAAAATCATAAAACGACAGGACACAAACGCAGTGAGAGTTAGGGAAAGATGAAAGAAGGAAGGAAATTGGATAACAATAGTGATCAGAAAGAATAAAGGCAAAGACAAATAATGACAAGCAAGAAAGAAAGAGGATTAGAGGTGAATGATGAAAGCTATGGAAATAAGGATGGTAGCTGCTATCAGAATTACAGGAAGTTATTTTATTTAAGATGTCATTGTTAGGAGTCAGAAAATGTATATTTTATTTTTTTTTTAAATCTAGAGGATCCTGAGAAGAGAAGATTTCAAGGCAAAAGGGACTTTGGGGAAATGTACAAAAGCAACTGACAATATGTTTACATGGCACTAGCTGCTGCTGGAGTTACCTGAGGATAGTCTAGCTCAGTGTACTCGCAATGGTAGAGCTTGAGTTGTCCCAGACTATCACACAGCCTGAGAACTCCTGTTAAAATGTAAGGGGTTATAAAGTGGTATTTGAAAATACTCTTAGGTGCTTTTGAAAATTTCATCTGAGTTGTTGTAGTTACTTTCTTTTTAATTATTTCATAATGACAATTTTGGTATAGGATAAAAAATCACACAATGTTGTCAAGAACATGAGCAAACTTACTTATGAATAGCTGATAATTGTAGAGTCACATAGGTTTTGGAGCTTTTTTTACAGACACAATTTTGGCTGACTCCTAAGGAGTCCAGGCCTGAATGCAAACAAGGGGCTACAGGTAGGATGCTAGGACCCCAGTCTGAGAAATCTCTCTCTCTCTCTTTCTTTCTCATTTCTCTCTAGCAGCCCATATCCTAAATGGACGTCCAAGGTACTCTTGCCAATAGCCTATGCTTACATTGTATAGCACTGAATGAGTTGTTTAGGGAACAAACACCTGAAAATCTGGTTGCCACATAAACACAGCTGTGACCACCTTCACCCTCCACAGGCAGCTGAGACTCTTCCTTATATCACGGCATATCTGTACTTCCCAGAAACAGATGTTACCCAATCTCATTTTTCTCTTGACAAGTGATGGGTGGGATGAGGAGAGTGAGGAGAGAGAGCCGAACACGGCAGCGGGGCCCCTGCCAGGGTGGGAGTGGGGAAGCCTGGGGGTGCCATTGGGATGGAGTCCTGCCATGGCTGAATCATTTCCAGCATCTCTGTGTCCCAAGGGCAAGGGGTGTTTGAGATCCCAGTGCTATTCTGGATCTAATTCCAGCTGCCTGTGACTAACAGCAGCAGCAGGGTGAGTTTTGCAGCACCTGGGTTCTGCGGCTGCTCCAGAGTGTTGCCAAATTCACCATAAGAAAGGATTAATTAAAGAGGTGTAAATCAGAGTCGATGCACCAGCCATACTAATTTAGAGAAGTCCCACTGAATGTTATTTTTATATCCCACTGTTGAATTCAGTAAAAAACCCGTTTCTCTTGTTCCTCTTCCTTGTAATAGTGCTTTGTTGTCCCCAGAGAAGAATCCTCCTTAACTTAATCGCAGTACATATGTAGGTAATAGCTGGAGTTTGTAAAGTTTGTAATGCCTTGCTCTGCTTCCTTGAATGCCAAGGTACACTGAGTTTCTAAGCGGGATTGGTTTACCACAATACCTTGAAGTCAAGCTGGTCAAAACAAACTTAATTTCTCCACGGCTTGTATTTCATTGGATTCCTCACCATTTAGGCTATTTGAGTGCCATCAATTTATTATGATGGTCAAATTATTCTGAAGACCTGACTCATCCAAAAGTGGTGTTAAGGATTTGGTAATTCACAGGGATTTACAGCACAGGAGAGCCATACATTTCTGTGACCAAAATCACACAATAGCAGAGATCATAATCTGCAGATATTTTTCAGCCAAAGCTCTTGCCTAGATCAGCTCACAGAATGAGGGATATCTGGCTGCAAAGAGATCCATAAACAGTAATTATCAGAGCTGGGTGGAAAAAGATATTTCCAGCTCCAGGAGGATTTCAATATTTGATGACTGCTTTCATGCCGATTTAAAATGAAAGCTCAAAATGTCAAAGTTCTGCTTAGCCAGACTTCAAGCTCAGTTTAAAATCCTGGACAGATGCAAACTGTTCCTGAAGCACCAAAACTTCTGAAATATAAACCCTGCTGATTAATTAATCTTTCATGTGAAAGGTTTTCCCATCAGGAAGGAAAGGATTTCTGAGGCCAGGCTCTTTGAAGCCCAGAGCTGGCAGCCTGGCATGCACAGCTGGTGGCCAGAGGTGAAGACTACTCTCACAACAATTTCTCTCAGTGAACTCCAAGCCTCCTTAAACTGGCTGGAGGATGATCCTGCCTCTGATGAAAGAAGCCTCTGTGAGCCATCACTATTCAGAAGGAACTGTCTAGAAAATGCATTCCTTTCCACTTAGAATCCAAAACCGGTACAGAGAGTGCCATGTTTCATCAGCATAAATAATTAACTGCAGAAGGACATGTAATATTCATAGCTGAAAATCATTAAACAAAATAGGCTGGGAAAAAAATCTTAAACATGAAGTGATATTAATCATTTAGCCACAGATTCAGCTTAGAGCTTCTCTTCTGTTTAATTTAATTATTATTATTTTAAATCTATTCACAGGCAGATGTTGCTCCACAAACCCACACAACTAATTCCCACATGTGAGACAGTCAGCCTGAGGTTTAGCCTCTTGCAGTATTAATTAACATCATGAGGCATTGTTAATGATAGTGGACAAAGTGAAAATGAAGAGTTCTCTGCACTTGGTAAAACGGGTATGAAAATGGGTCAAAAGAACAACGCTTTTCAAACTGCTTTGTCCTCTCAGCTGTATTGTATGCTCCTAGATGTTTTAGTTTATGCAAGGTGAAAACAATCCCTGTCTAGGTTTTCTGTATCTCCAACATGCATAACAGGAGCCTCTCAGAACAAAGGTGTTTAAACAAAGAAGGACCCCACAAGCTTCATTAGCAGTTCCCAGCAGGAAGAGAAGAAAACGTTTCCATGTAAAAGCTGAACTTGCTTTGCTGAGGAGAGACATCCAGAGCTATGCTGCTCCTCTCACTGATGAGGTGATGTCAGGACAAACCCCAGGACTTGGCATTGTTCAGCTCACAGCCTGGAGAACACAAAATAACTGTGGCAGAACTCACTGAACGCCCCCTTGTCCTCCTGCCTTTCTGACATCCCTTCTCTCTTCCCCCTCCTCTTTCTCTGGAAAACAGAGCTCATCTCACTCTCTGTGAGATGTCTATGGATCTCACAGGTGGGAAGGTAAGCTAGAAAATAAAAGTAAAAAGTGTGAAGATGGACTGATTGGAAAAATCTTTGGGTGGAGATAAGAATGTCTGAATATTTACTGCTATGACATTTGTAGCCTACTATCCAGCAGGAAGCTACCAGAACCTCAGCTTAAAGAAAAATATGTTTTTTCCTCCTTTTTTTTTATGGTTATCTTGGATTTCTGGAATAACTGCAGCAATTCTTAACCATGACCTGTCATGACTTTTGTGTTGCACTATGTTCTCAGTTCTGAAAGGCTTCATTCACACAACTAGTCCCTGCGATGCTGAGGTGAACTTCTCCCTCCCTCTGCAGAGGGAGAAGACACTCTACACTTGAGTTTTGAAGTGTAACCTACTTGAGGAAGAAGACATGATAACATAACAAATGGTGTTCCCCTGGGGTCAGCACTGGGTCCAGTCCTCTTCAATATATTCATCAATGACCTGGATGAAGGGATGGAATGTACCCTCAGCAAGTTTGCTGATAACAGAAAACTGGGAGGGGTGGCTAACACACCAGAAGGCAGTGCTGCCATACAGCAAGACCTCGACAGGCTGGAGAGTTGGGCAGAGAGGAACCTGATGAAATTCAACAAGGGCAAGTGTAGGTTGCCTGCTCCTGGGGAGGAATAACCTCATGCACCAGTACAGGTTGGGGGATGACCAGCTGGAAAGCAGCTCTGTGGAAAAAGACCTGGGAGTCCTGGTAGACAATAGGATGACCATGAGCCAGCAATGTGGTCTTGTGGCCAAGAAGGCCAATGGCATTCTGGGGTGCATCAGAAGAGTGTGGCCAGCAGGTCGAGGGAGGTCATCCTGCCCCTCTACTGTGCCCTGGTGAGGCCCCATCTGGAGTACTGTGTCCAGTTCTGGGCTCCCCAGTTCAAGAAGGACAGGGAACTGCTAGAGAGGGCTGCAAAGGACTACAAAGATTATTAGGGGATTAGAACATCTCTCTTACGAGGAAAGGCTGATGGACTTGGGTCTTTTTAGTCTGGAGAAGAGAAGACTGAGGGGGGATCTGACCAATGCCTATAAATACTTAAAGGGTGGGTGTCAAGAGGATGGGGCCGGTTTTCTTTCAGTGGTGCCTAGTGACAGGACAAGAGGTAACTGTCACAAACTGGAACATAAGAAGTTCCACCTAAACATGAGGAAGAACTTTACTTTGAGGGTGGCAGAGCACTGGAATAGGCTGCCCAGAGAGATGGTGGAGTGTCCGTATCTGGAGGCATTCAAAACCCACCTGGACATGTTCCTGTGCAACCTGCTCTAGGTGGACCTGCTTTGGCAGGGGGTTGAACTAGATGATCTCCAGAGGTCCCTTACAACCCCATATCATTCTGTGATTCTGTGATTCTGTACTGGTAGTACTATATATACTTCACAAACTTAGGCTAGAGCCACAGACCTTGGACCTTGCAGGAGCCCCTCCGTGTAGATACACAAAAAGTGACTTAAAGTTACTCTGCTTCCCTGGGCTTTGAGTGTGGTCAAATATTTGTTAAACATATGAAGGACTTAGGGCATCTTACAGTCCCTTGTCTTTTAACACATGTATACTTTGGAAAACAGGTATAAAATCTACAAAGTGAAGATTCTCCTTTTCCTCCCCTTTCAAGGTTACACTTGTTATTTAATGACACTTTGAAAGACTGATGGGGACTGCACAAAAGCAAAACGCTTGCAGGTCATATACAGTTCTTTCATGAAAGGTGCAATCATGTAAAAAACCTACACTTAGTGTTTCTTCTAGATAAATTGTCTGTGACAGTGAAGTGAGATATTTTTCTTCATTAGCTAGCTAAACATCATGCCCTCATGTTGAATATTTTATACTTCCATAGGAGAGTTACAGACACATATATGCTTTCCTGTCTCATCTGCAAGGTTATTCAATCTTTAAAAATAAAAAAGAAAATTTTAATTATCCTGTGGTGATTTACTGTATTATGTTGGGACATCATCACTAAATTGCATTCAAAAGGATTCTTTCTTCTGCTTTAAATCAAAATCATAACATAGTCTTAGTTACACAGAGATCACCGGTGTCTCCATGGCAATTCTCAGATGTGTAAACAGGTAGCCAATGAGAATTTCCAGTGAAATAATTTTGCTGTGAATTTATAATTTTCTTTCCCAATTTATCCATTCGTTTGTCCATCCTGCTCTATTGGGCTGCACTCTCACCCAAGCCGTGAGGTCTCTGGGGCAGACTCTGTGTGTGCACATTGCCTAGTGTGATGTCCATTTATCAATATCCTTAGCTTTCACTTAGAATAAATAGTGTATTATGTACATACCAGGATGGTGACTGGTAAAACCTCAGTGTTAATTTACTGCTATAATGTGATTTTAGGGCCATATTCCTACTATTAAGTGATATCAAATGTGAGAGAAACATACTTTTCCTTGCTGGGAAAGAAAGACAGAAAGGGGGCGGTGTAGAGCTCTGGGTGGCACTTTTTTTTTTTTTGTAGACAGAACAAGTTGGCAGAAATGGATACATCAAATTTATTTGCGCTAAAAACTGATCAATTAATCTGGCATGAACTAGGGCTCTATTTCTACTATTGAGATCTGAGAGCATAATTACATGAGCCACAGCACTTGTAAGGATGTTCAATCCAGACACGCATTTATTAGAAAAGAGGGCAAACACATTTGCATGTTGAGTTCATATTTCTAGAGAAAGAAATCTATGCACTATGCCAAAATAAGAATTTAAATGATCTAATGTGAAATTGTGAAATGTAATGAATGATTTAATAACATCATCGGCATTAGCACAGATGGCTCACCATGTTGGTGCTTCACTCTGCCTTGTATAATGGGAATGGTTGAGAAATGCCACACGTCTCTATTACACAGTATTGTCCTGGGTGCCAGCACAATGTACCACTAAAGAAGTTCTAGTGCCAGAGCATGAAAGTTATCACTTACGTTTCAGCTGCAGAGGAAAAGCCTTGTTGGTTTACAACAACCGCTGAGTGGATTAGGACAGAACCAATCTTTGATCTTCTGTGGGAGTCATATGTTGCCCAACAATCATATGAAGCAAAGCAGAGGTTCCTACTGTGCATTACTGCTAAAAAAAATTACTTTTCTAAGGAGGGGGGGAAATTAACAATGAACTCTGAAGCTACTGGGTTGGACAGTAGTCTAACCCTAAAATGGGAATAGCGTTTGGGTGCACTGCTACCTTTAGTCTGACTGAAGTTATCTTTGAAGGAAACAAGTTTTTCAAATTATGAGTAGACATTTTCTGAAATTTCTGAGATTTGCAGTTGCTAGCAATTGATGAGATGAGAACTGATGTGTATTTAAAAAGAGAAAGAGCCCTCAAAATTGCTATGTTTAAATCTCTGATTTGGTTAACCATGCAGTCTCACAAAACAGCAGAACTTGTGCTTTGGGGAGTAGGTATCACAGAATCACGGAATCTTCTTGGTTGGAAGGGACCTTTGAGATCATCGAGTCCAACCACAAAAAAAAAAAAAAAAACAAAACCAAAAAAGCCAAAAAAACCCCAGCAAACAAACAAACAAACAAAAAAACCCAAACCAACAAACAAACAAAAAACCCCCCAAAAACAAAAAACCAAACACCAAAACAAAAACAAAAACCACACAAAACAAACAACCACACACCACACCCACCCACAAACAGACGCAAACCAACAGTCTCGGGCATTAGAGCATGCCCTGAAGTGCCATGTCTACACGTTTCTTAAATACCTCCAGGGATGGCGACTCCACCACCTCCCTGGGCAGGCTGTTCCAGTGCCTGACCACTCTCTCAGTAAAGTAATTCTTCCTAATACCTAATCTAAACCTCCCCTGCCGCAACTTTAGACCATTTCCTCTGCTCCTGTCATTATTCACTTGGGTATTATTCACTTGTCATTATTCACTTAGGTAGAAGGAGGAATGGTCACACGTGCAAAGCTGTGAAGGCTGCTTGAGCAAGGACTGTCACCAAAATAAATGTTTTTTAGATTTTACCCTTAAAATCTGGTGGATAGCAATCTAGGTAAACCACGGGAGTAATTTAAGATCAGTTATTCTGTTACAAGAAGAGTGGTAGCAAAACTTTGGCTGCCTTAGTTCGGGTACTAATTTGCCTAGGCAGTGAAAACTTGCTTTTTAGCAAATTTAAATGTCATTTGTAGTTGGAATATGGGGAAGTTCAGAAAAACTTTCCACAAAACTTGGGAGCATGCAGATGACCTTCCTATTTCAACCTACATTGCAGATTGTCTAAACAAGCAGATAATTATTCTTATTTTAATATTTTATTCAATACTGCCTCTTCTGGTTTCATTAAAACAGGAAATTATCATAAAAAGCAAGAGAACAAGAAAAAAAGTCTGATTCCCCTTAAGTTCTTGACAAAACTGTCCTTGATTTCAAGAGGAAAGAGATTTGATCTTTTTCTGCAGTGCTTATCTAAATCCTTGCAAAACAGAAGTTTTTAAATTTTGCCCTAGGACACAGCTAGGACTATCAAGCCCCCTTCGAAACAGCAATGTTTCAGCTGCTATTACTCTGAGCAAAGGCAATTACAGGTTTGCTTCTGACATCTGTGCATGTTTTCAGGCTCAACTGAAGTGGATCTTGGTTAAACACCATTTGTGGCAGTAGCGTTACCTCACATGCGACAGCTATCACCTCCACTTTCATCTCCCCCTGAGAGCGTCCTCTGATGGCTTTCAGTTGAATGAGTTATCCCAACACCTTTCCACACAGATTGCACAGTGAACCCCAGAGCAGTGAACTAGGGAGCAAATTTGCTTTCTGTAAGAGTTTCCTTCCGTCGGAGAGCATGGCTGGAAAAATCTGAGACCGTAGGTCAGGAGAAGCTACTTCTATCCTTAAAGCACTGATGCCTGGTAAGGGCTTATGACTAGTTTGACAAAGATAGGTAAGACGTTCAGTATTGTACATCGTTGCAGTTAGTGAGTTAACTGTTAGAAGAGGTCCTTTAACATAGTTTAAAGCCAGTATTTGACCTTCCTTCAAAGGTAGAAACTGTTGTCTTTTACCATGCAGCACCTTTGGAAGTCAGTTTTTGTCTTGGTGTCATGGATGGTGGTTAAATGCGTTGTTGCCAGCTGACAAATGTAAAAAGCTGCAACAGACAAGAGAATAATTCTCCCTGAAGTCTAATGATCTGTTATTCATCATTGTTTATAAGTGCCTCTACTGTATATTTGCTGTGCTGTCATGGAAACAGCCATTCAGCCAACCAATTAAGAGCAAATTAAGATGATGCTGTCATGATAAGCATATGTTAGAAGTTAATTTCTTACCTGTTTCACAAAAAAAAAAAAATCCACAAAATATTTTTAATTCTTAAGAATCCTATTTGCATTTGTCTTTTTGGAAAAAATAAAGACAGAAGCTTTCTGTAAATCAAAAAAATGTGGAGTCTGTGCCTTCATACAACCTCTATACAACTGATCATGAGTGACTTTACAAGTGCATTTAATAGAATTACTTCATTATACTTTCCTTTGATTATTTTCCAGTCCTCACATAGGAGCAGTAGACGCCACCTAGGTCTGGATGCCAACTTTTTTTATATGGCAAAAAAGCACAGTAGTGCCATTATGCCATACTGGCTCTAGAGTATGCCAAAAATAGTCATAAGACTTGTCAGTAGCTACTTCAAGGGTGAAGTTTCATAGCAGCATTGGAAGTGCTATGGCCCTCTCTTTCCTCTCCAGCTGCTTCCCTGCTTGCTCCCTTGCACTGGCATAGGTACACATTTGATCTCCCTGTGAAGTGAAAAAGCAACACCAGCTGGATTCATTTTCTTCCTGAACCTGCTCAGATGAGCACCAGTCCCACTGCATAGCAAATCAGGAGGACATGTTACCTGGAACAGCATCCTCAACTTAGGATGTGGCTCCACAACAAAAGCGCAAGGACAAGAAGGTCTACAAAATGAAGTATGACACAGTTTAAGCTCTCTCACCTACCTAACTCTTAAAAATTGTCCAGTCCCTTTACTGGAAAATTGTTGTATTCCATCACCCTCAGTGGAGTTCCTTCAGGGAAGCAGACTTCTCTGCCACATCTACAACATGTCCTCCCTTGCCATTGAGGTATATTGTCTCCCCTCTTCACGTGGAGGCAGGCAGATATGCAGTGGCAGAGTCAAGCTGTGCAGCTTCCCATCCTAGGGGATTCTCTGCTAGCACTTTGTGGCCCTATTAGAGCTTCTTGTTGCTGCCTTAAGCAGTGCAAAAAGCTATGATGCACAAGGGAATCTACCCAACGGACCCTTACTAAAATGTCGCTCACACGAAGACAAAGCAAAAACCATCCCCAAAGTCACTAGAGTCAAACTCTAAAACAACACAGAAAATAAGAAGAAATTAAAGCCTGGATGGATAACTCTTCCTGTACTATTCTTATAGTCAGATGAAGAAGGGGAAACAATAAATCAGTGCTAATACCTGTGGAGGCCTGGAATGTGCTGCATCTTTCTCCAGTG
This sequence comes from Numenius arquata, assembly GCF_964106895.1. NCBI lineage: Eukaryota > Metazoa > Chordata > Aves > Charadriiformes > Scolopacidae > Numenius > Numenius arquata. The sequence continues at coordinate 17,556,632 of NC_133579.1, read as the reverse complement.
ATATATGGTCGAGAAAATGGTTGATGAAAGTAATTATTTATAGCAAACATAAAAACAGTGCTAGTTAGAACTCAATAGCTGTCACCACCACTTTAACAAAAGCTTGTGAGAGTTATAGCAATTTGATGGTGTCTTAAAGTGAGGTGAACTGTAGAGAACTGCAGTTTTGTTTCAGATATCAGGAAAATCATCAAAGTAACAGCAGTAATCAAAATGAATGAACCCTACAGAAACATAGTGACTATAGAGCTGTCAACATCTTTTTCCCTCCTGCTCCAACTGATCCCAAAGAAGAGAGTACTGAATAAGAATCCTCTACAACTATCAAGCACAGTGCCGTGTGTGAGACTTTCTACTTATTCTAATACCTTCAATCACCTAGGAGTATCTAACCTTATTCACAGAATACAGAGGCATTAAAAAAATAAGATTTTTTTTTAAATTATCACTTGATTTCATGGATTTACAGATGTATTTTGGGTTTGCTTATGCTATTGCCAAAGTTCAATGCCTAACACTCAGCCACACCAAGTGCCCTCACCTATTCAGAACAGATAATGTTGGCTTAATTGTGTCTCCATACTACACGTGAATTCCTGCAGTGGGTTGTTTTCCTCTCCATCTGACTGAATAGTATTGCTGGAATATCTTTTACTTATGCCCTATTCCAATTTCATGTATACTCTTGCATTAAACTTGTCTTAACTCATGATGAATGTTTCTTCAGCAGCAGTCTAAACTAACATATACTGATATAGCAGCATCACTTTATTTCAGGAACAGAATAGCACAAATTATGCCCCTGCAACAAAGTTCTCCTCCAGTCCCAGCATACATCTTAGGATGACCTTAGTCCTTTCCTGTTGTGTCCCATGATCTTCTTCAAACAACCTCCACTGATGCTTCCTGCCTTCAGAAACTTCACACATCTGTGCCACTCTTTTATCAAGCAACACAGATGCTGAATTTATTCCAAAAGGTAATTCAAGAAGTCTCTAGTGACTTTATATGACTTTCGAAGCACTAAACATATTAGGCTCATCTAATGTAAGACACCAGACCTACAACTTGCCTCTGATTCAGAAATGCTTTGCATCTTTGAAGCCTTGAAGTAATCTAATCATGTATGGATGTGTGCAAGTCTGCAGGAGCCACAATGATCTTAAACTTTGGTCTGGATTCTTCATAATGAATCAGCCTGTGAGCTTGTCCATTTCTTAACTTTTAGAGTAACTTTTTCACTTGATCTAATTTTATTTTTTTTTTTTTTTCTTGAATATGGCAAATATCAAAAGGGATAAAAATGATGTATATCTGTATATAGTTCAAGCTGATATTTTATTTCTACTAGCAAGATTATAGTATTTTTACATTAATCGTGTCTTGAGACACTTGTGATAATAATTAGTTATTCACATGCTAACTTTTTAACTGTGTTGTACAACATTAAGCATACATCTGTTTTTATACAGTTTATGATCTCACAACCCATTTTATCCTTATTTTTAGAAACAGGAATTTTAACAAACATTAAAAAAAGCTACAAGAGCTGCTTGACTGTCAGTGTTACTGGTAGGGACACTGAATTCACCAACTTATAACTGTTGTTGCTATGTGAAATCAAATGTCCTTGGAATATTCTCCTCCTTTGCCTTGAAATCTAGGCTGTGTGTCACCAGTTTCGAGCTCCTTACTGTGCTGTAATTTTATATCAAAAATTTATTGCAATCCTGCTTTAAGATGCTGCCTTTTCTTCCTTGTTAAAATTAGACCATACTACCTTATTTCCCACACTGTTCCCACAGTAAGTTTAGTATATATATGTACATGGAAAGTATATTAGTGACCAGACCCCATTCGAGCATATACAAAATAGTACAAAGTCAAAGTATTCTGCCAGTTTATTGGATAGAAAGGTGTATGTTCCATAGAAAAGTGAGGAGGATGTAAAGGGCAGACCACCCCGTATCCATCACCTTGCAAGCATCCCTGCGACGTTGCTTGCCTGCTGTCAAGGGTGATTAACTCTCGAACAGGCTGCTTGAGAGGATGAGCTGGGAGGCCCCTTGGCCACAGGACAACAGCCCTGGGTCCTCTTGCCCCTGCCAAGGGTGCCATGGCTTTGCTGCCTTGCCCCTTGCAGCGGGCACCCCAACAGCACCCACCTCTCTAACTGCTGCAAATGGCTTTACAAAGAAAATTCACCGATTTTTATAGCGTTTTTATATTAAACACTAGGTGTCACTAGCATACTCTTAACGCAGCCTGTTGAAATTGGCTGCACAGCACTTTTTCAGCCCCGTACTGAAATGCAGAAGCTTTTCCAGTGCCTGCACCTCGCTGGCAGAGGCCCCAGAAATCCTACTCCATTCAGGTATGAAGGTGTTTGCAAAGCACCTACAGCGCAGGGTGGCTGCCTGGAAGAAGTATTTGTGTGGGAAGAAGCAAGAGCAAGTATTTTCACAAACAAAATTTTCACTGCTTTTTTCTGTTCTCATTGGTCTCAGACAACCACATGATTACGAGAAAAAAGTATTACTTACCCAGGGAAAAAGAATTTATTACCCCATTATCACACCATTAAGGAAAAGACTAATCCACCCGGTCCTTCTCTGAAGGCTTCTTCTCTGAAAGAGAATGGCTGTCCAGCACAGTGATGAGGTCACAGATGCTTATCCATGCTCTGGAGAGCACAAAGCAGAGTTTTGCTTTGGAAGAGCCATAAACAAGAATGACATTTTAGCTCTAGTGTAATCAAATTCAAACATTGCCAGAGATTTACAAAAGAAATTACCTTGATTGTGAAACAAGGTCTGAATAAAGGATCTTGGTCATTTTTCTACCCCTTGGGTATATTTAACAAGTTCTTTGTACCAAGGTTTATACAACACGCTCCTGTGTCATGATTCAAGTTCAACTTCTGCGCTGGCTTTTTCCATCTCTTCAGCAACTCTATGGCTGGTAACAGCAACAAGGAGTCCTGGCACAGGCAACATAAACACAAACAGTGCCTGATGGAAGACTAGAAGGTACCTTTCAGCTTTTATGACAGCCTTTGGAAAGAACTGAGGCATCCTCTTCTCAGGTTCTGCTGCCAGACACTGGAAAATGTACAGTGTGAAGTGCAGACTGGCAACGGGGAGCACAGCAGCTGTCTCTTGGTCCAAAAGCCAAGGAGAGCTGAAAGTGGCCTGGCATGGATGTCAATCTATCTAAGAACTGGCAAAAGACTTTCCCCGCCTGTTTTTTGCTTGTTTGTTTGTTTGTTTTTTGTGACTGGGCAGATGGAGGGTTGCCCCCAGTTTTTCAAAGTGCACAAGAGGGTACGCAAATGTCTGAGGTCCGAGGTCTGACCAGCCATATGTGAGTTAGGTATCATACACTGTGCTAGGGGTGAACTCATTTAATAGCCTCAGAAAGTCTGAAGAGCAATTATAAAAGTTAAGGTTAGCACTTAGGTGCTCTTTATGCCTATACAGAGCTGATCATACTCAGCTTTGATTCAAGACTCATTCCGTGTCCATCTCTGCAAGTTACATCTACTCATACAGGAAGCCCCGAGGCTCCTCTCCGTCCTCACACAAGTCATCCAGTGGGGGTTTCCTGATCATTCAGGATAATTTTGTGCATCTCATCCAGGGAAGGAAAGAAATAATTTCATCTCTCGTCTTTTAAAACATCATCCACTCCCTTATCTTAAGAAGCACTTGTAGAATCTCATTAAGAATCAGCCACATTGAGCTGAATGGCAACTATTAAAAACTCAGGAATTACTTCCTTCCAAAAATAAAAATAGACTCAATTTCCCTCTTTCCTCCATCTCCACCTCCTTCCCCATAATTCAAATACTGATTAAGGAATTGGATTCATACTGTGCTCTAAAGACCCACCGCCTCTGGCCCCAACCTAAACACTTGTTACCCAGGTACCAGCAGTCTCTCTACTACTACAGGCTTGGGGCTGTCAATGAAAGTATAGAGGCAGAGCCCAAGCTGTCTTATTCTGGCTAGGCATGAAATGAAAATGAGTAGAAAACAAATGATGCCATTCAAGATAAAGCCACTGAAGGATGAAATCTGTAATAAAGCCTTTATTTCTGAATTGTTCACTCTTCCTTTATCCTTGCATTGTGAATAAAGATTCCATATAAAAAGCAGAGCTGATTTACACAGAAAACAACCAAGTAAAATTGCACATTTAAAATATGTTACAAATTTATATAGTGAATTAGTATAGTGGGGTTTTTTTAACAAATTCAATCTAAGCTATATATTTTAATGTGTTCCATATAGAAAGAAAACTAAGCTTTGTTTTTTCCCCAGAACTAACTCGCCTTTCTGATCAAAGGGAACACGCTGATATTCAAAATTTTGCCAATCTCTTTGTTCCCCCTTCATAATGTGGAGATTCTCACTAACAACTTTTTCAGACTGCCAAGCGCTGATATAGCTAACAAAGTCATACATTTGAAAATCTAATGCAACTTCCAAGGATGATAATACTCCTGTGTGCCTGCTTCAGAAAACCACTTGTTTACTTGTCTTGAAGAGCTTATCTGGTCCTCACGGCACTGCGCCACACACACTCAGCAACACTGATGTCCTTCTGTCTAACACAAGAAAGAGATATTAGCCTAAGTTGACAGAGAGAAAATTTCCATTAAAACCCCAATGGCAAAGAAGTTTCAAAGTGTGAATATCTTTCCTAATTCCACCTCCCTACATTGCCTTAAATTCGTTTCAACAACTTTCAAATGTTTAGTTTCAATAGTAGCAAAATCAGAAGTGTACTATTAGCATTGTATTCCTATTAACTCGAGTAAACACATCCTTATTTTTGTCCCAAATATTTAAATTTTTGTCTCAACTGAAGTGCTGATTTACCAGTGGTGCATATTGCACAAAGTTTATTTTGCACGTAAACTTCATCTACTTATTTAGAAGCTTAACAAGACAAATTATGAAAAACAATTTAACATTATTTTGTTTGATATATTCCAACATTATCTATGAAATCCTGATTCCACTGAAATCACTAGGAACTCTACAACTGATTTTAACAAAACTCTGCCTTTTTGTCTCTCTGTGGGTCAAGGATGATGTCACTCTTTTAATAAAATTCCTTAATCAGATTTTTTCATTGATTTCTTCAGAAGAGAAACCTACCCAAAATGTGTGATTCACAAAGTAACTAATCTACATACCTAACAGGTAAATAAACACTTGCTATTTTGGCATAGGACAACTTCAACTCTGCATTTGGTAGCAACAGCAGCAATTCAGGATGGGCTGAGAAATCCACAGATTAATCAGTAAGGTGTTTGTGACAATCACTCAGCACCATCTCCAGAGTGCTGCAGCACTGGTGGGGATGCAAACGGTGGGGTATCACCTTCTCCTCCCTACTGCGCTCCCACCCTCCAGCCCCCATGTGCCCTGACTCCTGCAGTGTCTGCTGCTACCCCTTACCCCAGGATCTGTTGTTCAGAGGAAAAGAGGGTGGGAGTTTGACTTCCAAGCCTGTATTCTGTATTTCTTTCCACACCTTAAGGCTATGTTAGTTCTTTGGAAGGTGTTGCAGCTTCCTTTGTCCTTCTCATCACCTTCTGCACAGCCTTCTTCTTTTAGCCTTCACATTTATAAACAGCTTAGATGATTTAGCTTCTTTGCCATGCAAACTATTAGACACAGCCTTCTATTATTTCTAGTTATCAAACTACAAAACTTATTTCATCCTTCCTTACAGCCTGGGTTATTAGCAGACCCATCTGTGTGGCGTGCCAGTCTGCGATTAGCACCCCTGTCTGCTTCAAATCTGTTGATTATCTGCAGATCAAAGTCCCACTTGACTATGGCCATTAACACCTTTCAGCACAAGAATATAATTCAAAGTATACTTTTGTTAAGTTTGTTTTGGTTTGTTTTTTTTTTTTTGTAATGCTAAGAATCTGTTTCAGGTGACCATTTTCTCGTTTTCTTGAGGAAAGTCCAAGTGCTTAAACGCTTCTGGGCAGAGAGTAAAAAAGGGCTTGAGGTGCAACAGGATCTGGGGCACATTTCTGTGGCTATTTATTCAAGTCTTCCAAGAAACAAAAGGGAGAGACTGGCAGCATTTCAGAGTTATCTTGTATTCCAGCTCCAGTGTCTTGGGCACAAACAGTATTTTCCTTGCATGAAATGTCTTGTGCTCCAAACCCACTTCCTTTTTCAGTCCCTCTCAGGACTTCATGGTAACTGAGCTTCCCTCTTTATTAAATGTGACAAAACGTTGCTTTTCTCACAACAATACAGTGTTCACATTGGCTGTCAGCCTCCACTGTTTTAGTTTGGAAATTATGGAATGCAAATGATAACGATTTCCCTGTCCCTTCATTCTCCAGGACAGCCACAAATTAACATTTGTTATAAGCAAGTTAACTATTTCATCGCCTTTTCAAGTCAGATATATTGATTGCATAATTTTCAATTTGAATCTCCTTGGTAAGGCTCCTTTCTATTTGAAGCTTCCTGGAAAAGCAATGCTAGATCACAAAAACGCTGCCTGAAGTGAATCCAAGCTCAATATGCAACACAGAGCCCTAGCAAGAAGATAAATCTTTCTGGGCTATCATCTTTTTGTTCTCACATTTCACTGAAATACGTTACCCACTGTGAGGGAAGGAAAAGCCTCAAGGGCTTTTGGTATTTCTCAACTGTGAATTTCCAGCTACTTGCTATATTTATGGCTACATTATCAGTCTTCATCAGGATGCAGTAAATACCTTTGCAGAGGTCAGTATCTTGGATTTAGTTCAATTGTTATTTTCAGTGGTGACAGAAACTTAGCGACTTAAATCACTCCTGTCATGTACTTGAGACACTCAGCTTGTTCCACCGTCTCCCTCTTCCCTCTCAAACGAAGGACAGATTCCCTGCTTGGAGCTGCTGAGAATAGGAACCCCTGCCTTGTTGCTTCCCTGCCAGCTCTCCCTCTGTCTTCTCTGTCTCCCTCTGTCTTCCCCTAGCACTGGGCTGATCCTTCAGACTCCACTGATAATGCAGTAATTTCTGCTTTATCATCTCCTCATCGCTTTCTGTCTCTCTGTCTGCATTTCTTACACTTCCTTCATTTAAGTTCACCTTGTTTTTCAACTTCATCCTCTCTATCACATGGCCGGTGCCCCTGAGTCCCTTTTCTTTTTGGCTCCCCCTTCCTGTTTCTGTAACATCATCCTTCTCCTTCCCTTACTGCACTGTCCTCAGCTCCAAATGACGTTGGAAAAAATATGCCAAAAACTAGAATAATAAAAAGAAATGCACGTGTCTGAAAATCCATCCTCTCCCATGTACATCTGAAGTCTTACATTCGGGCAAAAACATTACTTTTCCATGGTTCAGTCTACCTCAGGCTTCAATACTGAGCACCTTAGCACCCAGCCATGCAAGATTTCTGTAGCATCCAGATTTTCAGATTTTGTACTGCCCATATTCCTGCCACTTTATTTTGAGTGAGAACTGATGCTCCCTACAAGGACTTTTCCCCCTGTCTTTTCACGCCTACACTTTCTACCCACCTCCACATGCTTCACTCCTGTATTTGACATAGACCTCTAATTAGGCTAATTAAATCAGATCAGTGTGTCCTTTTTCTAGGAATAAATTATGTATTAAAAAAAGAAATGGATTTGGCTGAAATGTAACCCCTCTGGAATGTTCTTGCTCAGAGCAGGTGTCATTTGTAAAAATGTGCTATCAGCTTGCCTGCCTGAGACACAAATCTTCCTCCCTCCCTCTCAGACTCTTACCTCTGCTGTTTCTTAGTCACTTGTTGTAATAGTTTCAAACTCTAACCCAAAGTCCTCATTAATCTCCACCTAGAAGAAATACATCCACAACCCTCGTTCCCTCAGAGGGCTGATTTTCCCTGCTCCATGTCATATTTCCTCACTTTCATTTGTTCTTGACTCCTCTCTGCAATCTAGCAGTTTCCCAGCAGCCTCAGACAAGGTTTTGCATTACTTGCCCTAAAAATAGCAACCTTTTCAAACTGTATATCCATCTTTCTTCTTGCCATTATCTTCAACATCTTTCTTAGAACCTCTAATCTGGCACAGAGAGTGTCACTTCACCTTCGTGTCCAAAGTCCCTTTTCTCTGGGGACCCACTCTAGTCCTGTTTCCAGGGCTCCAGACGAGTTCAGCTCTGCTGGCTTTGCTTGAGCTTGCAGGACACTGTCTCCTTCTCCTGTTACTTCAGGTGGTCAGCCAGCTCTACTTACACCCATTTAAATCCCACCTCTGGCCTGCTAATGTGGAAACTGTCAAACCTCCTTCCCTTAGCTTTCAGCCTGCATTCCTCTGCTTGGTGTCCTAACCAGAACTGTCAGAATGTCACCTCTCCTATTTGCTTTTTAGCATTCAATAACAAACACTGGATTTATCAAGATTTCCTTTTTAGATCCAGTCAAGCACTTCATAATTCTATCAACCATATGAGCCCAAAAAGTTAGTGTTACTTCTCTCTGTGCTTCCTGTCATTTTCTTCCTTGTTCAACTCATGGTCCTTCTTCCTTAACCTACAGTCTCCCTCCTTTTCCATTCTTCCGACCAACCTCTTTGACTAAATAAAATCCATTCACTGGAAAGGAGGTGTGATGTCTTCCTCTGCTGCTTCTTCAGTCACAGCACTCCCATTTCTAAGAACCTACTTTGCACCAATTGCAAGACGAAAGGGACCGCTGTGTGTACCTAATGTGACCTCTGGTACATCAAAGGACCATAAATTATGCTTGTTTTTCAGAGCAGACCTGTTAGAAGAAAATTCAGGTTTAGTTTTTAATCTTTCTATTGATATAGAATTAATGAGTAAACATTGGTAAATTGAGTCACTGTAACTTAAAGAGTATTTTTACTTCCAGCTTTCATCCACTAGACCTTGCTATGCTTTTTGCTGGAGAGCTAAGAGCCTTCTGCCCTCCAAGTAGAACAATTTCCACATTGGTCTTTCCATAAAAATAAATCAGCTGAGAACCCTGAACTATGAGTCATGCTTTCCAGGGCTTTGATAATATTCAGAACCTTCTCCCATTTTTTCAGAATCTTTCTTTAATTGTGGAAACCACAACTGACTGGACACAGACACGGTTTTCTAGCATAGGATGCACAGTGCTGTATAGCTAAACTTTCCCCACTCACTCTATATAATGTCTCTTGTACTGCCATTTAAGTACCAGGATCCTCAGACCTTAGAGTATTAGAAAGATAAACATGCTGAGAGCCCTGTTCCTGTGGAGAGAAGCAAAGAAACTTATGTTTCTGAATGGGATTTCTAACACTTATAACTTTTCCTTTGGATTGCAGAAATCCACAAAGACCCTGATATTATTGCCTCACTTGATTTCCTTTCCACCTGAATACTTTTGAAATCATTGGTGAATGCATTCTCACAAATCTAGGCTCTCCCTTGGCCTGTGCATGATTTTTTTTTTTTTGGCTCATACAGAATTTCCAAACTCTGACATCAATGGAAACAGCCACTGGAACCAATGGAAAACTCCCTTCAGGAGGTTTCCTTTCCTGGGCGGCCTCAAGAAACCATCAAGTCATCAAAACTGCTCTTCAGCCAGAGAATTGTTTATTTACCGGTCTCATGGGTAAAATCAAGTTTCTTGCTCAGGCATTTCATTAGTATAGACAATCCCTATTACATTTGCAGATATCTTCAGTTGGTTCCTGATAGCTCTTTCTCTCAATTTCTTTTCAGAGATTGTTACTGGAAGTAGGAAACAGATGAAAACCTGGACAATACTGTGCCATACCATTAGCTGTTTGAAGTGAAGTTGCAAAGTACAAAATTAAATGGGTAAATTGTTTCATATAGTTATACCATTTCCTCAAACTTACACCAAAATTTCCAGAGCTTTCCACATGGAAAAATTTTGACATTTCAGCTCTAGTGGCTTAGGGAATCTCTTGGCCATCTCTTTTTACACTCTGGGACACAAGACAGTTGGTCCTGCCAATGAATTATTTCTATGTGCTATTGAATCTTAGTTACTGTTAGAACAGAAAGTATTTCCTGCTGATATGTGACCACATCACCTGGGTATTTCCCCAAATGCAGAGAAATGTAATTATTTTTAATCTTTTTTACACTGTTCAAATTTTACCCAATTCTTCTACTAATGACATCATGTCATTGTGGCAAAGACAATGAAGAATTGCATACCAGAATTTCTTCTTCATTCTGTTGCTACAATTTTGTCATTTGACTTTCCTTACCAATTTTCTATATTACCCAGTTTCTGATGTGTGCATAATACTACATAAATAGAACAGAGAAAACTGACAGTGTTCTATTGTTTTATTTTATTTTCTTCCCTCTAAGTGGCATATTTTCATTTCTTTATTTACTGGAGTATGTTTTTTCTATAAGTGGTAGAATGTACATGGATGTTCCCCGTTAATCATGTTTTTTTCTGAACATTTTGAGAGTTTTTATTTAACTTTCATCTTTTTTTAAAGCTGAAATTTCAAATTTGTTCATCACCAGCATGAACTTTATTCTGTTTGCCCATAACAAATGTTAACAAGTTAAAGATCCCTTTGCTCCAAAGTTACCACCAAACTTGGGCTACCAATCAGTTCCTTCTTATGTTTCAAGATGAAGACTAATACAGAAGTTCCCTGAGCTGGACACAGCACTTTTTGATTTAAGAAGCTGTCATCTATAACATTTAAAAATTCCAAGGACATTTTATTATGGACAACATGAGACTAGCAGAACAAGACACTCAGATGGCAGTCCTCCATGATAAAACACTGCTTTTCCCACACATTATAAATAGATGTTTAAGATATCAATTACCCTGACCTCTACAGCAATGTCTGTGGCAGACATTGTCTTGAGCTTTTTCTGTTAGGGCACTGATCTTTAAACATCCATGGGCATTTGGCTTTTATGTTACCAAAGCTTTGAGCATCATCCCCCTTCTGATCAAGCTCAGGCTCTGCATAAACTGCCAACACCTCTGAATTTCTACATCCTCTACCACCTATTCCTGGATGTTTATGTTTCCTTAATTATCTTCCCTATTCCTTCAAAGACAGACTTTCCCTCCCTCTCTGTCCCTTTCTGACTTTTGTCTGTCCCTCCATTCACATTCCTGCCATTACCAATAAATCTACTTCCAATATACTGGGTCCCTCATACTTTATCACTGCTATTTCTCCTTCCTCATATGCTGTTTAGATACTAGTTTTGCCAGTTACCCCATCAAAATTCTTATTCTCCCCTCCTCCTGCTCAGCTCTCAATTAGTAAATGAGTTACCTCTTGCTCTGCCTCTTCAGCTACTTCACACCAATAATACTGTCCTTTTCATCTGGATCTCAGCCACTTTGGTCTTGTTACCCAGTTCCCTTATTCCCTATTACTTTTACAAATCATATTAAAGCCAGAATGTCTCAGAAAACAAATTAAGCTAAAGCCTCTGCTCGACAAAGGCAACTTCAGGAGGGGCTGGGAGTAAGATTTATTTACCTGCAGCACAGAGTGGTTTGGAGATCCCATGGTTTCTTGGAACTGGGATTTCCTGAGGACTGGAGTTGTACCGAGGTAAATAGTTGTTTCCCTCAGTGTCTAGGACATCTGAGATTTGTCAGAGGAAGCGTTTTTGGGCACCTTGTACTGTGAGCAAATGAAGGAACATCATCAATTTGAGCCTTAGACCCTGCTTCGTTTGACCAGTCAAAATAACAAGGAATCCACATTTGGAGCACTGACGAGAAAAGAAAAGAAATCTATTAATTATTTTTCGTTTAGGAAAAAAACCCAAAAAACTCCTTACCTTGCTTGAGGATTATTTGTGTTAATATGATTAATAATACATTTGCAAAATTAAGTCCATAAATTGTTTGGCTCAAATGCAGCAAATGCAAATATTTTTAATTCCAAAGCAGTCAAAAAATAATGAAGCTTTTTTCCCCAAACTATGAAAATTCATTTAGAACTGAATACAAAGTACAGACAGTAAATTCTGCTTTGACACAGGAAAGAAAAATAACCAGAATCTCCTACAGAGTCCCTGATGGCTGAATGTGTGAAATTAATCACTGACAGGTGGAGAGGACAATTCTCCACACAGTGTTGAGCTTCCTATTCTCTGAATGACAGCCAGTAAGAATAAGAGAGCCAAAGTTAATAAGAGGTGCTTTGCTGCATTAACTTTCTAATCACTAGCCGTGCACCTGCAGCAAAAAGAGGTTTGCCCAAAACCTGAACTGGGAGTACATCTTAAATAAGTATATATTAATCCTGTACTTGCATTTCCTTTGGAAGTCTTCCAAAGATCTATCACTACTTGTCAAACCTGGTCAAACTCCTCCCTCCCCAGGATTCACTACATTTGAATATTTGGTGCAGACACTGAATTCATGTGGTTTTGGCTCTCCTTTATTCTGTGCAGGCTCCTTGGTCTTCAACCTCAAGTCTTATTTTGTGGGAATATCCTACCCGTGAGACCCCTTAATTCAGCTTCCCTGTGCTCAAACCTTCTGCATCTCTGAGACTTTGTGAGTTCACTCACCATCCCTGCCAAAAATATGTCTCTGTGAGGTACCCAGGAAAAGGTAGCATACCCAGGAAAGGTGGAAGCATAACAGAGGCATTCAACGAAACAACCCCATGTCAGGTTCAGAAGAAGCAAACTGAGTCAAACTATGGAACTCGCCGTGATGTGGTTTGAATGCTAAATACAACACTGCCATGCCTACCACAGATAAAATCAGGAGTCAACACCCAGTTCCCCAATGTGTGTTAAAAACAAGCAGAAAACAGTGGTTGATGAAGTCTCTGAGCGGTAGATCACTGGAGACTGGCATAATAAGTGTCACTGTATGCTCTAAAACTGTTCCCTGCATATCCAATATTGTCCTCTGTCAAAGCAGGATGCTGGGCCAGATTGTCTTTCACTCTGACTCAAAAAAGCTGTATACTTATCGTATAAAATAGCAGGGATTTTGCAGCGAAGTATCTAAAATATTTTTTCTACTTCAAACAATACTGGTAACATAAAGGACTAGAAAATGATAAATACATCTAAGCAAATGAGTGTGTTTGTTTCCTCACAGCAACCAAATGCCTCTCTTTTGCAGAGAAAGAAGGTTTTATTTTGTCTAAACTTTCTAACTTTCTCTCTCTTTTCAAAATGATAACTCAGAGTTTCCTTTGTAAATACCTCAGTCTTTTGCAAAGACAAAACTTCCCCCTTCAGCTTCAAATCAATGTCAGCTGCATGAAGTCCTCCAGCCACTGGTCAGTTGTCCTCTAACGAACCCACCCTGAAGGACACACATAAAATCATGTGGCCACACTTTTTTTCTGACAGTGCTTCCCTCTGAGTGGATGATCAACAAGAATTCTTTGACATAAAGCAGACATAAAGTTAGCTGTAAGCTTAGTTCCTCACACTGATACACGTGTGGTTTAAAGGAATAATGTCACCTGAATAAAGGTAGATGCTTGAAAGTTGAAATGTGTCAAATGCTGGATGTACGTTATCTGTCCTGCAGTTTAGAACAGGAAATGGAGGATAAGCATCATAAACTGCAACCACCAGGCAAAAATATTGATAAATAGCAGGTAATTTTTCCAGATGGGATTTAGATTTCTATACATACTGTTAAACATTTGAGAAGTTTTGGGTTTCATTTTTCGTTGTCATGGATATGTATAAATGTGTATATGAAAAATTACAGTATTTGAAAGTCATACAGAACACAGAAGACAAATTTAAAAAGCCTTGTTCTGTAAGCATGTTTGCTTACTGAATGTCTTATCCAAATTTTAAAGTACAACTCTATGTTCCATGTCACTCAAATGGCAGTTTTTAAAATCACTGCTAACACCTTCAGAAGCTGATAAGCTTGTTTCAGTGCTGTCAGCTAAGTCCCTATACCTTTATCTGGAGTTTTCATATGCTACAAAGTTCAGTGACTGCTTACCTCATAGTCACAGAAATATTTCAACATTTTCTGCAGTTCAATCAAAAAAATCTTGTAGAATCAATGTATGTCCTGAGGCAGGATTAAGCCAGTGCATGGTAGTGCACCAAATTAGTCTTTCTGGTGGCCTGATTGCTTTAATCTCTGTTAAAAAAAAGAAGCTCATACCTATAAGGATGTTAAACTTTTTCATAAATAAGATCCAAATGCCAGAACTACAAGCAGTTCACAACCTTTTCTCTAAAGCGTATGGTCTCTTCTATCAATCTCAACGGACCATTTGTTCCAAAGCCAGCTATTCTGGCTATCTCTCTGCTATTTGTTTGCAAAGTGGAAGCAAGGTTCACTATTTATGATGCAGTGGTTAAAAGAACACTTGCAATTCATTCCTGCATCCAGTCTTACTCCTACTACTACTGTTGTCCTGGCTCTGGTGTTATTAGTTTGGTTCTCCAGTCACTGAAGAGAGCTTGCGTGGGTGGGAACACTGCTGCCACCTGCAACTGCTGCTTCATCAAAGAGCCCAGCCAGAAAACTAATGCCTTCTGAAAACTAGAATGAGCTTCCCACTTTTTCATGTGGGAGCTGAATGAAGCAGAGGTAAATTAGAACTTCCCACATTATAACAATGGCAAACCATAGCAGAAAGAAACTGGAGTGCTAAGTAGGGCCAGATCTTTGGTTGATATACATTTATGCTGCTTCATTTACTTTGGAAGAGTCCATTCACTTCAGTTGAGGATCTGGCCCTTGTCAGCGTCTATAAAATTTTGAAGAAGAGTTATTTATAAATAAGTAGATTTGCTGCAAGCTCTATTCCTTTTGATGAGGATTTTTTTTCTAGTATACATTTCAAGAATGAGCAGCATATTAAATGCTTACTATGTATTACTTTTTTCTTTGTTTGCTTGTTGGTTCATTCTTCTGTTCAGCAATGTGTCAGTATGACATTTTTGATGCAAGTCAGTTCCTGCCTGCACTTGGAGCTGCTGCACCTTGAGCAGGAACAAATTCTAGACTGATTAATGCTGCACACAGTCTGTGGAACATCCAATTCCTTCAGACACCGACGTGACTGCAACAATAATGGGATCCGATGGGTGTCTATCCTTCCCTGAAAAGCATCATAGCCCACACTGACTGTTTTCATTGGGTAATTATTATTTTTTAATTTGGATCCAATAAAGAGCTTCTCTATATTCTGGCCTAACATTGTTAAATGTTAATGCTGCCCACAATGCTTGGTGTGCTTCCTTCCATAAACTGAACAAAGCGGCTGTGCTCTCTTGCCAGCCACAGATTTATTGGGGTATGGATTACACATATTAAACACAGTCATCAGGCCACAAAGGTTCCATCACAATCTGCCTACAAGCTAACATCATTAAGAGGCAGACTTCATATATCTTCATGACTGATACGCTGATCTTTCCCACTCCATTGACTAATGAATTGACACACGCAATGTTCTTCAACATTAGTGTGCATCCCTTTGATTTACAGCACTAAAGTAGGGGGCTGTAAGAACTCAGGTGCTGATGAATTCCAGGCAGCAATTGCACCTGGCCGACCAGGACGCTTCCCTCTGAGGAGAAGAGGGCTTGCATCCCAAAATTGTATATAGTAATTGTGGTGGGCCTCATTCTGTCTGCAGTTTCACCTCTACAATGCCATCAGGCTGTTTGCCTTCCTGAGCCAAATCTCCAGCTGCTATAAATCAGGGCATATCGATTTACATCCATTCTTCTCTGAGCAGTGTGTCTGAGCCTTTTGCTTTGTCTGCTTTAAAGATGCATCTGGGAGCCACCAGTGTACACTTGCTCCTGAGGTTTCTCAGTGCCAGGGAAAAGAGCTCCAGAGAAAGACAACAGTGGATTTCTGCCCATGATAGATGTCAGCCCTGCCAGTCTGCAGCTGTGGTGGGAAAGCCATGGCAGCTGGCCCAACACTGCCCCTGTGAACAGAGGGGAGGAGTGAGGTGGTGGAAAGATGGGGAGTGAAAGGAGATTTGGCCCAGAGCTTTTGTCTGTTGAACTAATTGACTGGCTACAGGCTCGTGTTTTGCTAGCAGCCTTGTATTTAAGTTATCCACAGCACAGACTATCCAGTTTTAATGACTGACAGGCTAATTTCGACCCTTTGGAAGTTGCCATCACATAGAACAGTCATCTTCCAGACTACTAGCAAATCCATCTGATGAAACAAAATCCATTCTGTGAGCAGGGAAAGGCAGGAGCAATTGCTTGAATGTGTCCTGGATGAAAGACTGAATATCATTTGCATTGGGAGTTTGTGGTGTCTTGAGCAGAAAAATAGCCAGTAAAAGCATTTTCACAGTTAAAATAGTAAATTCTTATTTTATGTAGCAAATAAATCAAAATTTTAAGAAGTCTGATAACATACCACTAAATTATCCAGGTCTTCCTACAAAGATATATTCCAGCCTCTGATACAACATTTCAATGATGACTAAAATATATTACTCTTTGTAGATTCTTGGTTTCTTTGTTTATTTTAATTTTGAGATGCCTCATATATTTATACAGATTTCATATCAGTAAGATGTCATAGAATCATAGTCATAGAATCATGGAACGGTTCGGGTTGGAAGGAACCTTAAAGGTCATCAGTTTCCAACCTCCCTGCCATGGGCAGGGACACCTCCCACCAGACCAGGTTGCTCAAAGCCCCATCCAGCCTGGCCTTGAACACCTCCAGGGATGGGGCATCCGCAACTTCCCTGGGCAACTTGTTCCAGTGCCTCACCACCCTCACAGTAAAGAATTTCCTCCTAATATCTAGTCTAAATCTCCCCTCTTTCAGTTTAAAACTGTTACGCCTTATCCTATCACTACACTCCCTGATAAAGAGTCTCTCCCCATCTCTCCTTCAGGTACTGAAAGGCCACTACAAGGTCCCCCCGGAGCCTTATCTTCTCCAGGTTGAACGATCCCAACTCTCTCAGCCTGTCTTCATAGGAGAGGTGCTCCAGCCCTCTGATCATCTTTGTGACCCTCCGCTTGACTTGTTCCAACTGGTCCATGTCCTTCTTGTGCTAAGGACTACAAAGCTGGATGCAGTACTCCAGGTGGGGTCTCACAAAAGTGGAGTAAAGGGACAGAATCACTTCCCTCAACCTGCTGGCCACACTTCTCTTGATGCAGCCCAGGATGTGGTTGGCTTTCTGGGCTGCCAGTGTGCACTGCCAGTTCATGTCAAGCTTCTCATCCATGAACACCCCCAAGTCCTTCTCCTCATCGCTGATCTCAACCCATTCTCCACCCAACCTGTGCTATATCCCAGGTGCAGGACCTTGCATTTGGCCTGGTTGAACTTCATGAGGTTTACACGGGCCCACTTCTCAAGCCTGTAAAGTTTAAACTTGTTTAACCAGAGGATTTGTAGACACAGGCAAGTTTCTTCCTGCTACTCATGTTAAACCAGCACACAAAAAATAATTAAAAAAAGACCTGACGAGACATTCTAACTAACATGAGGGATAAAAAAGAGTTTGTTCTTTTAGCTCACTTGCTAAGATGGTCACCTCCCTTCAAAACTCAATGTGAATATATGTATTCACAGTTTGCAAATAAGGAGTGGGAGTTTTGCCATTGAAAACAGAAAGAGATTCTCCTGGATGGAGCGAGGTGTTAACATTAAGGGAAGTCAATTCCATATCCCCTTTAAGTGAACAGATCCAGAATTTCATTGAAAAGAAAGGAAAACAAAGCAGAATTTCTTAGTTTTCCACTCTGATTTTCTGAAGAGAATCTAGATGGTAAATAGAAATGGGCTGTTAGTGTTTGCAGCTGACAAAAGTTGAGGCTGGAAAATGAAGAAAAAAAAATCAAATAAAGACTTATATCATGAAGGAGATTGTTACGCCCCTTGCAATCAAAATTAGATCATTTTTCAAAGCTGCTAGATATGAATGTAAGCTGCTTCTGGGCATCTTTAATTTATGTGACTGCTACTGGCAAAGCAAATAAGGTATTTTGATACTGTTCTTAATAGCATTACGGGAATAAAATGTGTCACAGGGTGACAATGTCCTATACAGCACTGCAGCACCAGTTATACAGAGAGCAGAAAACCTTTTCTTTTAATATCTAGCTCATATTATCCCTCATTGTCGATAGAATCATTCTTATTATGATGAACTCAGTAATGGAAAGAAGTGTTTTAAAAATCTAGGTAAATTATAAATCAAATTTCTAATGAGTGATGAACACATCTCTTCATATAATCTTCACAGAGATAACTGGGGGAAACAAGGCTGAGTTGGTGCTGGAGCTGAATTTCATCATGAAGAAAGAGCAGCACAGGAGCTTTCTGGGAATATATTGCACCACCTAGAATGAAGACATGAACCAGTGGGTTTGAGAAGAGGAGAAGACGCAGAGATGGGTGCGAGACACTGGGAGGAAGACCTGCTTGTTCACAGCGCTAGGAGGGAGATCTGCTCTATGCCTGCCTCCAGGTGTGAAGGGGCATCAACTTACAGCAGTCTGTGGAAGGTAAAATAGTACACATGACAAAACAAGCTCAGACTACCCACCCACTCACTGAAGGGAATGGTTAAAAGAAAAACACCCCTTTCTTCTCTTGGCCAGAAACTGCATCAGAGTTCTTCAGAAGGAGAGAGAAGACTAGCAGATCTTCTCCAGCAGGGCTTCATCCCTAAAGGACCAGCCCAAGTACTCCCTTTCGCAGCAGGAGTCCAGGTCTGTTTCCTGCACAGAGGAGGTCTGCTCAGAGAAAAGGACCAGAAAACCTTGTGGGAAATAGTTCTCTAAAGCGTGGAAGAAGGGAACACAACAAGTGGATGATTTACTGAAATAAGTCTTTTTGTTTAAATAAATTCCCACCAGACCTCGGTCTTTTTATCTTTGTTAGTGTTCTTACTTAGCCTCTGGGATTCTTGCTGCCTTGGCTTCCAGAAACTTTCAAGATTCTGTGAAAAACTACCTGAATTTTTACTGAAAACCCCTTTGCTGGGTGTCATTAAACTATCTTGAATTTCCCATCTCCTGATGTTCGTCTTGCCTTGAAAAGTGCCACTCCAAAGAAAAGTTCTGTTCTCTCCCACTGTCCTTCAGATCTGCTGGCTCCTTCACTGCCCTTTTCCTTCAAGGCATTTCAGTAAAGAAAAGTGTAGATGAATTTGTCAGCCTGGTGTTCCAGTCTGGAGAGCAAAAAGTGGACAAACTCAACATTGCTCAAACTGCTCTTACCCTCATGTGCACAACTTTCCCATCTCTTTAGAAAGTGTAGGAACTCCTTCATGGGAAAAAAAAACAACAACCCAGCTCCATGGGAGCATGTGGACCACCAAGACAGCAAAAGCAACTAAAAACAAGTCTTAAAAATCTGCTTTTACCATGAAGAGCATGTTGGATTAATTTGCATTAGTAAACCAACAGAAAAAAGTCTGTTGGTCCATATCCTGTAAACTGAAAACACAGCACAAAATATGAAAGTCTCTAAGTTTTCTGTGAAACATGCAGTGTGCACTAAAAATACCAACCCACTTGTTTAAATTCACCAATATCCTACAAATGGTGTAGGATTCCCTGGGAGTCTCTATAAACCTTATGAAACTTCTTTGGATCTCCAGCACCATCAAGCATATACTGTTATTGTGACTCCTGTGATGGGCTTCTTCCTTCTCATTAGCTGCAATTTAGAGATGGGAAGAGAATAAACTGAAGGCAAAGTTTGATCTGAGATGACAGGGCTGATTTTGGGAAAAATGTGCCTCTCCTTCTCCAGATGTCGGATTTAATCTAACGCAAGCACAGCGTGCAGATAGTAAACATAATATCCTCCTAATTATATTAAATTACCTCTCAGGAGCTGCTCTGCCCTCTTGTCAAAGGCCAGGAACTGGCTTTTAATGATGAATGTGAACCTCAGTGGGACATTTTATATCATCATTTGGTTCAGCAAATGTAGCCCAAATCAGTTGTATAGGTGTAATTAGATGCTGAAAAATAATTACTTTGGCCTTACCATTAAAAATTTCTTGCTTGTATCCCCTTGTGATCTATGAACAAATTACTTTATTAGGAAATCATTAGAGCTCAATTTGTCTCTATATACTACAGGCATCAATATTAATTTCTTATAATGGAACCACACATTCTAGCCATAAATTTGTATGACTACATAGCCAGATATCAATTTGAGGTCGTTACCAACCTTAACAAAAAGACTGTTTTTACATAGTAAGATGTTTTTTTTAGGCACCATCTTCCAGCAGAAAACTGGGTAATATGAGCTTTATCGTTAAGCCATTAGCTCAGACAGTCTTTGCGTTTTTATGCCCCACTGCAGAGGGGAGAGCTTTTTATGTGGCTGACCTCTTTGTGCTGCTGCAATATCCAAGTTTGGGTTGGCAGGAGAGAAATACCTCCTCAAATAAATTATATTATTATGAGAATATTACCATTATCAAGGCCCTGAGAGCATCCCACTTAGGTTGTTGGTGCCAGCTCTCAGCCCATGCAGGGCAGTGGGGAGGCATCCCCAGATGCCCTATGGGCAGACCCTGGCCATAGCTGACCCTTGTCATGAGGGTTACTGGCCTGTGCCGTGCCATGTCAGTGAGTTCGGGGCCCCTTGCAATTTTTATTTGGTACCTAGTTTTTTGCAGATTTCTCTGAGCATTGAGAAAGCAGGCTACCCCAATGTCCTTGGTGTGGGGACATGGTATAGTTTCAAGTCATATCTAGCAGTTAACTGATTTATTGACCATTAGAATCTACAGAGCAGATGTGAGGAAGAAAGGAGACCATCAGTCAGATCCCATGTCAGCTCCTGTTGTAAATTACCTTCACATAGTGCAGTTTTTATCTTTCACACAAGTGCAGGTTCTCACTGAAGTCTGTCATTGCAGGACTAAGTAAAGCGACAAGCTCCAGCTAATTCTCTACAGTGGTGGTTGATAGTCACTTGCTGTTGAAATGTGCCAAGATATAGCAATTGCTATCTCAGTATGTCTCTGAGCATCACACAAGTAATTTTTATACCGGGGCTTCTAAATTTCCATTTTGATGTGTGCAAGCAGTCCTCCATTTTATAACATGGCGATTTTTCTGGATTTCATATGCCAAAAGCACTTGAAAAAGATATAAATAAGAAGATTGTCTATATGCAACCAATATGACCACAGAATTCATAATCACTTCAGAAAAAAGTAACTAGAGGATTTTCAAAAATACTGCTTACAACCTGATAAGGACTGAGAACATTCTCACCTTATTTATTTTATTTTCCATTTCAACAGGTACAGGTAATCATCTGTTTCCGCTTATAAAGATGCCAGCCTAGAATCATGCCCGTCACATTGTCAGTACTCTTGTTGTCACCGCAGTGGAGTTCACTCCGCCATGGATCTGGTTCACAAGCTGCCGGAATCCCAACTTCTCCATTCAGGACCCCTGTGAATCCCTCTGACTGTGGCTGTGTAATAGGTGTCAAGGCTGTTCAAGCTGCTGAGAAAATGCAGCACAAGTCGTGGCACTCAGCTGGAAGCAAATGAAATGCAAGCCTCTCTGCAAAGCCCTTGCACATACTTCATCTGTGGCACTGAAGTTTTTAAAGCAGTGAGTAGACAATAAGCATTTCAAGCCTATTCCTCACACAAAAGGAACAAAGTGCTAAAGTCATCAATATAAGCAGTATAAATCAACTGAATAGGCAGCTGGAAGATGACAGCTACCTATATTACGAGACTTAAAAAGGGAAGATAAAATATAGGTGGATTTTTATCTTTTGGGTTTATAAGGCCATGTTTGATGGACCATAAGGTCTTGCTAGACTTAATGGACCAAATTCCTCCCTGGGGTAACTCTGTTAAGTTCAATTGTCTCCCATCAGGATGTTTGGAACCAAGAGAATTATGCATGCTACAGCAGTAGTTTGAGGTGCTCCACTTTTAAGAGCTTCCCTGCCTCAGATGGTACGTTAATTCCAAGGCCAGGAAGTATATATTCAAAATTGCAGAAAGCAGCAGAAAGAACAATGTAGTACAGAAACAAGTAGAGAACCGCTACTCCCAGCCAGCGTAAACTGAATGGCCACAAAAGAGCTCAATTCTTTGCTTCCTGCAAACTGCATCTTCCAATTATACTAATTCCTTTATCTTTACCTTGCCTGTCTGACACCCCCCCAAAGTCAAATCCCGCCAGCGTATCTGAAACAGTGCTCAGGAAGGGACTCTGCTTTGCTCAGGGCGAAGTGTCTTTAAACGTCATTCTGTCTTTCTTTAAGTTACACAGATTTTTCTTGTTTTCTGATCACCTCCAGCTCCGAGTTCAGTCTGATAGATTGACAGCTATTCTCAAAGCTGGCTGTTACTCACCAGTTGTACTCAAGGACCCAAAATGAATAGAAACAGATCTCCCTTTCAACCTCAGAGAGAGCAATTTTCAAACCAAGGTACCCTAAAAGCATTCCAGTGAAGATGAGGACATTCCTATACAGTGATTTAACCCTCTACTAGCAATAGGCTTTCTTGGACTTGGAATACAAGTTAGGAAACATTGCCATAAAAGGTCTGCTGCCTTAAATTTACCTTTTCTTTTGCTTACAGCAATCAACCAAGAATACATAGTTACGAAAAAACATTAAATAAAACATGCTATGTTCAAGATGACAAATATGGAATAAGTAGTTGAGTATCTTATTCCAGTCCTTGTTACTGACCTTGCTGAGAGGACGGAAAGAGATTTTGATTGTGGAACAGAAGATTTTGCAAATGAAGGTTAAAATACAGTGATTTTGAGTTTTCTTAGGTCCATGCTTCCTTCAGTTTCACCTCTCTTTTTTACCTTTTCTGTTTCAGCTTGTGGGTCCAACTAGGTTAACAGCCTGGTTCTAGCAGTGAGCACAAGCAGATGCCAAGAGAAGGAAAAAATACCTTGTACCCACATGACACCCACCAGTGCACTGCTGATGGGTAAAGAGTCATTTTCTTTTGTTTCAAATGTGGCTCCTAAAAGTGCTTTTTGTTGACTGACAGTTCTTGTACTGGAAAAGACAGTGAAGAAAGAACACCTATCTGTCTTTGCCATGCCATCCATGTCAGGATGTTGTGGATTTCTTGTATCTGTTTTCACTGAATTTCACTGAATTTCACTGAATTTTTAGAGTTGGAAGGGACCATAAAGATCATCTAGTCCAACTCCCCTGCTGAAGCAGGATTGCCCAGAGCATGTTAGAGCATGTTACTCAGGACTGCATCCAGGCGGGTCTTGAAAATCTCCAAAGAAGGGGACTCCACAACCTCCCTGGGCAGCCTGTTCCAGTGCTCTGTCATCCTCACTGTGAAGAAGTTTTTTCTCATATTTCCTAGGATGCTCAGTCATTCCTTTCCTTTGCTTATACATTTTGTGGTACAATTTAGCTGTTTTTTCATGGATCTAACATGTTTCCAAGGTCTTGCTGAGAGCCCATCATTTTACACATAATACTGGGGTAGCGCCCCAGCTCCCTCAGTCTCTGTATTTATCTAATCAGAATTTCAGCTCCATTTTGTTGTCGTGTATATTAGTAAGTGGTACAGATCAGTAAAAACAGATTTTAAAGTGACCCAATCTTAGAGTGAACCAGTTGATCCAGCATCTCATCCAGATGAGAATCCAGCATCTACAGTATATGCATTTCAGGTGGTGGTGGTGGGGCATTACTTGGGACTAGCCTGGATGCACATATTGAACAGTAATTAGTAGTCAGTGTACATCTTTGAGTTTAGCTTCCCCTAAAGTGTAATCTTGATTGTGCACTCAAAGACTTGTTGACAATGCAAAATAAAGTGCAGTAAT
Source organism: Numenius arquata (assembly GCF_964106895.1). Taxonomy (NCBI): domain Eukaryota; kingdom Metazoa; phylum Chordata; class Aves; order Charadriiformes; family Scolopacidae; genus Numenius; species Numenius arquata. Next base: position 17,532,825 of record NC_133579.1, on the reverse strand, counting down.
TGAGAATCATAAAATTTGCTTCAAAACCACATTCCCAATAAAAACTAAAATGCTAATGTGGACACTCCCCCCATATCTTCTCTCCCTATTACACTGAATAACTTTTTAACATCAGCAAACTTTATACTTCACTACTCACTATATTTTCAATGTTACTTGTAAATACATTGAATTAAAGAATGTACTCTTGAATTCATCTCAAAATCACACATAGCTCCTCCTGCAAAGCAGACCCTTTCAATGGGTGAGTCAGCTTTATCTCTTAACCCTCTTGGAATTAAAATTGTTTGGGCCATGAGTCATATTCAAAAGTGGCAGTTTCAGCTGTTAGTCTGACAATTTTACATCAACTCTGCTGGGCTAGTCTTTTTGTTCTCTCACAGCATGTCAACCCATGTCACTAATGACAAATCGTCTGAGTATCTTAAACCTGTCCTACCTTAAACCTTTCACAAGTAGCAGCTATTTTTACATGCTTCGTACACAAGATCTAGAAATAGATGTAGAAATAGAGTAGATGTTTCTCACTATCTTTCTCTGTATAGTAACCTGTTTTAATGGTTCTACGTATCTGACCAGATTTGGCTAAGACCCCTTTTATCCCCCTCATGCATGTTGCTTTTCAGCTGGATGTGGTCTTTCCTGTGGCTTACTGTTTGGCAGAATAAACAATTGAGCCAGCACAGCAGAGATGGGGACAAGTACAGTGTGAATGAGTGCATAACAGCCCAACAAGAGGAATTCAGGACATCTTATTAATATAGAATAGCTTATCAACTAATGGCTTGAGTTGCATTTGTGTTTGCTCCTAGTTCTGAAAGCACTGATATACATTCAATATCCTGAAATTATTGGTATGGCACACAGTCACACGCAGACCGGTTTTGGTCACGTACAACATGCCTTCAAGACATACCTTCTACCTTGCATGGAAGATGATGCAAGGTCTCAGTATGGGAATGTCTTAGAAATATTTAATCCTGGAGGCTGGAAAGTCTCTGGGAGGTCTCTAGTACAGCCCCCTGCTCAGAGCAGGATCAGCTGTGAGATCAGAGCAGGTTGCTCAGGGCTTTAGCCTGATGGATCCTGAAAACCTCCTAAGATGGAGACTGCACAGCCTCCCTGGGCAACCTATTCTATTGCCTAACTGTGGTCATTAAGAAAAAGTTTTTCCTTAAGTCAACACTCAGTCTGTCTTATTTTATGTCCATTGTCTCTCACCCTCCCATGATGCACCACCAATCTCTTGTAACTTCCCCGCAGGTACTGGGGGGACACTGCTAGGTGCCCCTAAAGCCATCCTGACTCTAGGCTGAACAAGACCTGATCACTTAGCCTCTCCTCAGAGGGATAGTACTCCAGTCCCTCACTATGCCAGTGGCTCTCCATTGAATCTCCTTCACTTCTTAACGACTTTCATTTCATGGGGGGGCCAAAATCGATTGCAGTGTTCCTGGTACAGCCTAACCAAGTGCCAAGTCAATAATCACTTTCAGTGAAATCCTTGCTATACTCTGCTTAGCACAGCCCAGGATGCTGTTAGCCTGCCTTGCTGTCAGGGCACACTGCTGGCTCTTGTTTAGCCCACTGTCAGCCAGCACCTCCAGATCCTGTTCAGCAGATCTGCTCCCCAGCTGGTCAGTCCCCACCCCATGGTGTTGCAGGTGGTTAGTCTGTCCAAGGTTTCATGGGGTCCCTGTTGGTCCATTCCTCCAGCCTGTCTAGATCCAAAGCCATCTCTGCCCTCAAGCACATTAACTGCACCCCCTGTTTAGTGTAATCAGAAAACTTGGTGAAGGTGCACTCCATCTCCTCCTCCAGGTCATTGATAAAGATATTGAATGGGAGAGGTCACAGCATAGACAACTGAAGTACTCAGAACCAGTCCGCAGTTACACTACCAACCAAGTAGCACTGTGTACTCAAGTACTGTGTATTCTAGCATAGTCCTGTGCTATAACAAAAAACAAAGGGTTTTTTTTTCTTGTATCCAAATAGATGTATTTGTAATCATGACAGAATTTATGCAAAAAAAAAAAAAAAAATTTGATATCTGTATTTATGGCTGTAATAAATAAGATGAGGTGCTAGAATGATTTTTGCTTAACAGAAAAGGTCGTTCAAAAATGCTATCATAAAGCTCACTCAGGAGAGCAATAAATTAACAATATTTATTTGTCCTTATGCCTTTGTAAGAAGTCTTATGATGTGAACTGTTAAATGGAAAATGTGGTAAGAAGGTGATAAATGTAGAAAGGCATCAACATCAGTATTAATGGAGCAGCAATAATGCAGAAAATCAAGTTATTCTTATCATTATTTTGAAAAACATTTAACATTTGGGAAGGAAAAACAGGGAGAGTGAAAGAAGATGGTCATTTCAGGCTGCTGATTTCCAGGAAACACTAACATTGTAATTATGTATAATTTTACACAATTACTTATACATGTGCATGCATGCATGTTGGTTTTTTTTGTTATACAGAACAAAGAGTCAGGGATGAACCAATCTGGAAAAGAAAACAAGTTGAAATCCTTATGTTCAACATGGATCTTCAGACATTCAAGAACAGTTGTTTCTTCTTCGTCTTTCATTTTATGTTCCAGCCTTGGGCTGAGGGCAGAAAAATATAAATACTGTATGAAAGCTTGGGATGTTCCTGACCTTTTATTTTGACAAGAAAAAGTAAGAAACAGCAGAAGTCTACAAAGGGAAAGATGTTGTAGGAATTCATACTCAGCTATAATTTTAAATGTGAGGTATTAAAGCATGTTTCTAATGGGCTTTGACAGATACCCCTTGATAAATTTTGGTGTAGTGTCTACCTCCCCAGCTGCCTGTGTCACCTTTCTGATGAAAGATACCACTGGAGCGCAGAGTCTGGAAGAACTGCTGCCGACACCTCAGATGCTCCCAGAAGCTCACATTTTCACCAAAATAAACAGTTAAGTAGATAGGTTTAAGATGGAATGCCAGACCACAATCTGGAGAAATACACAGTGTAGTTCAAGGAGGTATTGGCTTTGGTGGATGTGATCATCAGATTAAGATGATCCTGTCTGTCTGCTTTGGTCTAATGACTTATTTCTGTCTATGCAGTTGCAACTGATGCTCTAAAATTGGCCAGGTTAAAAAAAAAAGAAAAAAAAAAAGAAAAAAATTATAATAAAAACTTAACCGCTATAGTGTTACCAATACATGTACAATGGCATACATGATGCTGACTGTTTTTAATGCATTACAGCTACCTCACATGGAAGATATGATATGAAATTTACTCAGAATATTTGGTTTCCTAAGGGTCTCAAGGGGTTTTGCAGTTTTAGTAGCTCTCTGCTAATGATGGAAATAAATCCCATTAGATAGGAATGATTAAGATTAAGATTAAGATTAAGATTAAGATTAAGATTAAGATTAGAGATGTGATTGCTCCTGAACAAATTATAACAGGGGTTTTTTTTGGCAAGGCTTCAGCTAAAGCACTATATCCAAGCTGAGTAGCACAATTATGAAGGACAGAGACACAGTAAAGACAGTTCATGAGACAACAGAAGTACTGGCCAGAAGACTGAGAAACATGATATATTTGGAAAAGGTTTGGGGTTGGTTACTCTATGGAAGAGAAAACAGAGGGAGAAGGTTGCCTGACCAAAAAGAAAGTTAATACCTGTCCTCTGAGTCTACTGTGGGTAGGATAAGATGTAATAAGTTTAACTTGCAGCAAATTAATTGCAGTCATTTAATTGAAGAGATTTAGTTTAGGCATTAGGAAATACATTCAAATTAAGGAAGTAAGGGTCTAAAGGAATATGAGGACCGAAAAAGATTGTAGGCTGCAAAATCTCTTGGAGTATCTTAAAAGCAGGACAGATGGACATCTGTCTGCAGTAGTTTAGTCCATGAAATGAAAAGCTGGAAATGAAGTTCTTCTGAGGTCCCTTCTGGAATGTATTCTATGGTTTATGAGCCTGGCTACAAACTATTCTGGAGTTGAAGAAACATTGGAAAAGCAGATGAACCCACCCCCCCACCCCCCCATCTGCAAAGTAATTCCCTCCTCAAACCTTGCTGAGTATATATGTACATTTTAAAACATTGCTGTGTTGACACTTTCTTCTGTGTTTGATTTGATTTTTACAGATTGCTGTGATCAAATTCTATTAACCACAAGTGCTGAGAAAACACTTTAAAGCCGTTACGCACAAATACACCTTGAAAGTGAATAAAAAAATTCACATGAAATGCTATTTACACTAGAAGACTGAATTGTATGACAAACTCATCCATTCAAAGAACAAAAAACCTAGGGATTGAGACTCCTACTTCTGATTACAAGGCACAAACAAGCTTCATGAAGAGCTTCTGGGACCAAACATGGAAGGGAGCCACAATCTTCTCATGGACTGTTTGCACACAGAAACAAAAATGGTGGATAGATTTTAAAGGGGTTAACGTGTTAAATTTGTTCACTATTTTGTCCTTTGGTTTGTAAGCTATCCCCCAGTCTTAGTGCTCACTTTAACTAAAAAAAAATTGCTAATTAGAGAAAGAGTCTTGAGGGGGTAAACCCAACAGAGGAGTGACAGTTTTATTGTGGCCAGATAAACGACCCCATGGGAAGGAGGGCAATGAGGAGATCTTTCTTGAAGTCTTAAATCCAAGCAAGTCCTCTTTTTTTCTGGTCACCTGTAATAAAAGCTGAAAGCAATGACTTCAGTTACCAGGCACCAAAGAACACCTTGGGAAACCCAGCATAAAAAACGTGAACTAGGCTGTGCTGAAGGTGGTGAGACCTGTTTCTGTTAAGAAAACCCAAAATGCTAAAAAGCACAACAAAGCACCCTGCCTCCAGAAGACAGCAATCCTGCTGTGGCTGCTGCCTGCAGTCTGGTGGGGTGGGTCACTCCTCTCCCACTCTCCCCCATCTGCTCCCCCATCTGCCAGACTGCTTCTGTTTCCTGCCCTTGCCCCAGAACTGATTGACAGGCATTTGACAACAGACATCGAAATACAAGTGACTGATGAAAATTCACTGCTTTGCATTTTCTCATTGCCTTTGACAACAGGGAGAGGAGAACACGCATTTATGGGTATGCATTGTTATTTGTAGAACAGAAAGACTCTGTTGGCCACCACTACGCCTCTGAGCAGTTCTGATCACTATCTGACTTACAAATATTTGTAATTCAGCTGCTATTCCAGACAGCCCTTCATGAACCAGAACTAATTAGCAGTTGGGACAATGCTTGCAGAATTCTTCATATGTTGAACTTCCTTTGCTTTTTACCATACCAAAGGTTTTAGAATTAATTGTGACTTATTGTAAGATAAATCAGAAGATAATTGAGAACCAAGCCTGAAAGAGGTAACAATCTGAAAGCTTGAACAGTTAGTTAGGAAAGTCACTCTATTCAGTAACTTAGAACAACCAAAAAAAAAAAAATAGTCCAGTATGCAAAAGACCATCACCTCCAGACCTCAGCAAAATGAATAAGCCATTTGACTGATGTCCCCCGAAGATGGGTACAAAAAATGGTCTCCTACCTCAGGTTCCTTGTTGTTTCCATTGAATGCTGCCAGGAGACATGATTTTTGGGCACCCCTTGTGTTAGAACCTATTTTCTAGGTTTCTCGGGCTCCAGCCATTGCATTTTGGAGGACATTGATCACTGCCTTTGGTGAGCAGGAGGAAGAGCACAGATACCTGAACCAGAGGAGAGTTCTGTGAAGTAGTAGCTTGAGGAAATTTCATGTGCTAGTTATCTTGTTCAAGGAGCTGGATGGCTTTGTGAGTCCCCCCTAAGAAGTAGTAATAGATGGGAGCAATTTTTAAGTCTCACGTGACTCATACACTTAATTTCAAAAAAGATCCTTTCCTTTATGAAACATTTTGAAATTCTCTGCTTTCAGAAAAAAATCACATTTTCAAAATTCTCATGGAATGAAACTTATGTCCGAGACATTAGTCTAATGCATCTGGAATGAAGGACATGTACTTTCATCACTCATGCAGTGCATTTTCGTATTTCCAACCACATGCATTTGCACCAGGAATTTTCCCAGGTTTTTCTTGTCTGGTGCTGCCTGTGTTACCCTTGCTATCAATAGTAAATAATGTCGTTATGGTGTTAAAAGAGAGGAAACAAAGGAAAAGACTTCCCAAGAAGAAGCAAGACATTTTGAAAGGATAGTGGGACCCCCCCACTCCCAAAGACACAGGTAAATCTTGCTGATTGTTTTTAAAAAAAAGAGTGTGTATGCATGAGTGTGAGAAAGGTAGAGGGAAATAAATACCTTTCAGCGCCCTAACTTGGGAGTTTTGGTTGGCCTCCAGAGTCCTCAACGGTAATGGATCTGTCAGTCAGAGACACTTTGCCACAACCTCAAAACTCTTTGAGGAACCTTTCCCCGCTGCTCTCACTCACTTCATGGCATCCAGTTGCCACATATCACAGAATATTTGGTTGGATGGGACCTTTGAGATCATCGAGTCCAATCAACAAAAAAAACCCCCACAAACCACCAAAACCAAAAAAACCCACCCCAAAATCCCAGAACACCAAACACCAAAACCAAACCAAAACAGATGCCCACAGCCACACCCCACCCACAAACAGACACAAACCAACAATCTCGGGCACTAGAGCATGCCCTAAAGTGCCATGTCTACATGTTTCTTAAATACCTCCAGGGTATTAAATACCTTAATGTTTCTACATGTTTCTTAAATACCTCCAGGGATGGCGACTCCACCACCTCCCTGGGCAGGCTGTTCCAGTGCCTGACCACCCTCTCAGTAAAGTAATTCTTCCTAATATCCAATCTAAACCTCCCCTGCCGCAACTTCAGACCATTTCCTCTGGTCCTGTCATTATTCCCTTGGGAGAAGAGGCCAACACCCACCTCTCTACAGCCTCCTTTCAGGTAGTTGTAGAGGGCAATGAGGTCCCCCCTCAGCCTCCTTTTCTCCAAACTAAACATGGCCAGTTCCCTCAGCCTCTCCTCATATGACTTGTTCTCTAGACCCCTCACCAGCTTGGTGGCTCTCCTTAGGTCTCATTAAGTTCAGCTAACCTTTCTGAATATCTAGTAGTGAAGATATATATATATATAAAAAAATATATAAATATATATAAAAAATATATATAATATAAAATATATAAAATATATATATAATATATATATAATCTAACTGTTAAATAGATAATGATGTAATTGGGACATTCTTATTGGCCACACTATCACTCTCTGGAATTTATGGCCAGAGGTGTTGGATTGGAAGAATGAGTCATTATTAGTAAATGCTACATTTTCTGTAGAGCTCGGGATTTTTAAGTTAGCTGAAAGTGTTTTTTTTTTCTTTTATAAGGAAGATATCTGAGCTCTGATTTTAGTGTATAATAGAGCTCATCACAGCTGTTTTTGATTTTGAAAGAAAAAAAAAACCCTACTAAATACAATTGACAGTTCAGTCTTTGCATGAGCATTTAGGAGGAAAAAAGTGTATATTTCATTTTTCAGGAACAAATAGCCAGGTTTTCATCTCACTTGAGCAATGCTGTTCCATCTCAGTTTTTTAGTCTGGTCTTAGTGACTCTGCTGCAGGGTATTAAATTTGTGCTTTATTCCAGTGAACACTTAACCATTTGGTGCATCTTCCTGCACATAGAAGCCATGATTATGTATTTAGTTTTTATGATGTTTTTGTTTGTTTTTCATCATTTCATATGAAATCATTGATTTCATATGAATCTGTGAAGGATGGAAACAGACTCCTCTTATGGGGAGGGGGCAGCCCTGAGCACAAGCTGAACTTTCTGGCTTTCAGGAAACAATTTTAGAGCAAAACACAATCTCCGCCTTACATGCCTTTACAGCATAGATTTTTATGTACACAACAGCCCCAAAGGCAGTTCAAAATCTATATGGAGACCACAGTCAGCACAATCTTTGAATTATTATTCTGCCTGTTTTGCTTATTAAGATCAGACCTTAGTGACTGAACTCATTATTATACAGTGCAGGCAAACAGCTTATGTTGTGTCAAAGCAGCGAGCACTTTCCTCAATATAAAAAGAAAATTAGTTTTGCAACACTGACCAAGACAACTGATGAACCACTCTTCTGCAACATTTGCAATTTACAGAACCACAAGCTGGCACTGCTCCATGTAATGATCATTTGCTATACAGTATACATTAGGAAAAAAATTGTAAAAGCAGTAAGTCTTCACTTTCTCCATAGGTGATGGGAAAAATAAAGGGAAAAATAAATAAGGTGAATTCTTGATGGCACTTATATCATTCATGTTTCTGCAGAATGACACTGGTGATTATTGAATTCTTTTAGTTGCATTGCCTATAAAGATTCACTGCTAAGATAAGGTTCAGCGCTTGTTTGTATCTTCTTATGATAAAACAAAGCACCGTTTCTGCTTTTGGAGTGGTCATTAAAATATCTCCTCTGGACATGGCTACTCTAGTTTTGGTTCCCTGTGCTGTTACCTGAAATACTGATGCGTGTCATGGAGGGCATAACAAAAGCAGACCACACATCATCATAACAAGCTGACACAAGATAGTGTTGAATGAAGGACATTTTCAAACCCGATGCCTCCCAAGACACCCTCTAATACCTGAGACAGCAGAGATTTAATCTGACGTAAAGCAATTGGACAGAAACTGGCTTGTGTGTGTGTCTCTGTATGCATGTGCAGTGCTATGAGATGTCACAAACTTCTATTTTATAACTCAGCCATAAACATTTGCTCCAGGCAAAACACAGCACACAGTGTTCCATCCAGGGAACAATTTTTGTTTAAACAAATTAAAAAATATCAATTTGCTCTTCTTTAAATTTATGAGTGCCAATATTTCCTGTTCCCCTCTTCTACCATCCACCCACACCTCTCTGCAAGTGACTCAGTAGGGATTTGATTTATTGGTATTAATTTTGCAAATGATTAGTTCGTAACACTGAGTAATGGCTTTGTAATTCTTTTTGGGGAAGTGGTAGAAGCATAGTTGTTAGAACAGAGACATACCTAATGTGAGGGCAGAGTGCTTGCCTGTGACAGTAAAAGGTTTCCTAACAGTGTGATCTCCCCTCTGCTTTTCCCTGTACAGAGAGCAACAGCTTAATTACTGTCTGGGAAATTCTCTCCTAGTCCTGGAAATGTCATGGTAGCAAATTGACCCCAACGACATGGGATTTCCAACTCCTCGTATTTACAATCTTGTCTGGATTTGCTATGCCAGCATATTTGGATTTGTTAACTCTGGAGGAGCAGAATTACCTCAGGCAGCTTACATTTTCCTGCCTTTTCTTCAAACATTGGATACAAAACAAGCTGCATTCCAGCAAGAAAAGGAGGAAGCTCTGTATTGCAAAAGTGGAAACAGAATGACAACAGGAGCTCACAAAACAAAGAAAAAACAGTCTTGGAAATGCCCTGATAGTCATCCCTTGGTCCTTGCTGGTAGTTGGGACAAGACTGTGGCAGCAGAGAGCACAAAGTGACTTCTGTTGTACCAAACTCCCCAGTCCTGCCTTCCAAAATGGGACACTGAGGCTTCACTGGAGCTGATGGTCCCTCTCACTAACACTTTTCCTCCTGTAGCAACCGAGCAACACTGTTAAGGATATGCAGGTGAGCAATTAGCACCATGCTGATGAGTAATTAAGAGTTCCGATTTCCTTTGGACCAGCCTGACATGGGATAGGGTAGGATGCCACGAGCAAAAAGGGGTGAAATTTTCCCCCCTCAGAAGGCGTGAGAGGGGAGCTCACTGACAGCTTACTCCTCAGTCCTGGAGGGCCACTGAGGGCCATCTCCCTTTCAGTTCAGAGCTCTGTGGTTCAATGAAGGTTGTGGCTGCTACCTGGGGTATTGTATTCGTGGGACCTTCTGAATATCTTGGCATCAGTTTTCACCTGGGAAGGATGCTGTTTCGTGCAGATTTCTGAATGTACAGTTCTGTAAAGTTGTAATATTTGAAGCCCTTTGAATCTCAATCACAAGAGACACTAAAACTTCCTCCCAATTTCCTTTTATTGTCTCCACCTTTCCAGTTTAAAATATCTCCATAATGTGTAGGGTAAAATATGATTTGTGAGTCTCAGATATTTATTAAAAGCCGGGATGTTCCTCGCAGAGTTTGTGAAACTCCTCTGAAAGGTATCTCTTGTTGGGTGGCGAGACCTTCTTCCTGGAAGAGGTCCTGGCTTCCTCAGCAACAAACCCACCACAAAGAACATCTCTGTCTGCACGCACACCTTCACACCCACGCCTGCCAGAGCTCAGCATGGGAAAGGGGACTTTCCATACAGTCCTCCCAGTCTTATCCTTCTCTGCCTTGCATTGCATGGGAAAGGGAGCATGAGGAGCTGTATTGCTCATGGACTGTAAAAAAAGGCTCATGAACACAACAATGCTAAAATAAACCTTAAATTGCTGTGAAGCCTGCAAACGCTGATACAGATGATGGACAGGAAACTTCAGTGAAGTTGCCTTTGTTTGTTATAGTCTTTGAATTTTTGCTGATCATAATCGGTTTCATAGTCTGACTGCAACCAGAAAGGGATTATTTCTTTTGCTCTGGAATTTAAGGATGAGCATATTTGTTCACAGGATAGACGACACCAAATTAGAACACGCTACCGGGGCATAATAAATTCACAGTAATTGCAAGCTAGTGTTCCTTAATTCTTCAGACACCATCATCTGTAAATATTCTGATCCTTTCACAGTTAGATCATTTGTGCTTTTATCCTTATTGAATTAACTGTTGTCTTTTCTTTCATGCTGTCTCCCGAGGGAAACCCCTTCTAGATCTTTTTGGTTTAATTCCATTAATTGGCATATTGTCTGGTCTTATGTTTCCCCTCTTGGGTCTTGAACTTATGTTCCCTCAGTTCTTAAACTCCTTAGCTATATTTCTGTGGCTTTGACTGACAACTTGCTTGATCAGAGGACAAAGCATGTGCTTTCTTATCTTTTACTTCCAGGCTAATGTTTAACAATGTAGTCAGTTTATCAGTCAATTTGTTAAACCAGGGTCAGAGTTCTCTGAAGTCATCACAAAAATCAATAATAATCAATTCATTTATTCTAGGCTACATTAAATTATTATTAACTATAATAATTAAAAATAAATAATTTAAAGGTCCTCAAGCCTTTACTGATTTATGGATAGTTCTTGCTTTTGCCCTTTGCTAGCAACTTCCACATTTTTAATCCTTCTTCAGTTACACTAATGAAGGCAGCAACTAAATCATACAGCCTTCTCAGTATAAAAAATCAGAGTGTGAAAGTTTTGCTTTCAGCATCATAACTTCCCCCCTTATGTTAGCAGAAGAATGTATGTGCAGAAAGTATGCAGCATGATGGCAAAAAAGTAGTTTTGTTGAAACATTATTGCAGCAGCAAGAAAAATGTGTCGAAAAACATAGACCTAATACTACTCCTAGTCAATACATTTTATGGCTATAATAAACTGAATTAATGATACATTGAAAACATTTTGTTATTGCCTTTTTTTAAAGGACACAACAAAAACCATGCAATAACTTTACTGTAAGTTACTCACAGGAATTATATCAAGCTATAGCCTTGAGTGTATCATCTCCAACCAAAGCATATCATCAACCAAATGAAAGAAAAGCAGGACAGAAAGACATCCAAAGCAGTGATGAGGTTAAGCAAAAGCAGAATGATCACATCCTTCCCAAATGTGTCCACCCTGGTATCCTTTATATCAAAATGTCCCTGATCTTGACCAGATTATAAGGTGTAATTTTCAAGGGTAGGAAGAATTGGTTCCATAAAAGCTTTCCTTAGGACTCAGGAAGACCCTGATATGAAAGTCAGCAGTACTCTAAACTTCATGGAGTCTTGCTTTATATATGCTCCTTTCTACAGAGCAGGACTCTGACAAATGCTTATATATACGTATGTATATATATATGTATGTATGTATATAAATAAATATGAGGAGGCAATGGCTGTGTAAGTTCTAAAGAAGCCAGCCCAGTGAGAACTGTTCACTTCATGGCTCTCAGCAAAAATGACCTCTCATTTAATCAGCAAAGACCACATTCAGATCTTTCCTTAGGCTAGCTCTCATTCAAGGCCTGAGGAAAGGATGACTGAAAATCCATGGAAACTGCTGACTGTAAATTGCTGGCGGACAACTTCAAAGGGGATTTTGCTATTATAAGACTTCAGGGTATGGCCCCTAGCTATATGCATCCATTCAAATTTAATGAAAAAGAAATTGCATAGTTCACCATGTTTCGCTGTAGAGGTGTTTCGTTGTTGGAAGTGGCATAAGACCCACCTGGCTTAGCTCGTGCATTTGTTTGTTCACAGTGCCCAGATGGTAGCAGCTAGATTAGAAACAGCAGACATCCTGGGGAGCATATGAGCTGCTCAGCCTTGTCAAAAGTTCTGTGTTTAACTTGGATCCCATAATGACACAACCTAAATAAATGATTACAAGCAGTGTTACTTAGCCTTGCACAAAGCAGAGAGGACTTTAACACATTCTTTTCAGCTGCCATTCTTCTTACCTAACCCTCTGAAAATACTGATTCATAACTTTTGTAGTTATGCCTATGGGCACATAGCATATTATTGGTTTTAAATGAGGGACTCTGCCAAGCTTCAGAAATGAATCTACTCTCTGCTCCAGAGCTACTTCAAGGTGAGAGTGCATATCTAAATATGTAGTTTGAAAACTTGAGGGAAGGGACATCCTGGCTCATTGCGTCTGTATGTCCTTGTTATCACGTACAGCATTTGCCTTAAATACTTTTCATGAGTGTCATCATAAAACTTGTTCAACTTTTTCATCTGTACTGCCCCTGCAAGAAGGATGTCTGAATTTTAGTGCTTCTCTTTACAAATCTTCTCATTTTTGCTCTGAATACATTCCTTGTCAGTTTACTTGTGCCTGTGATGACATATTAAGTTAAGCAGATCCTTTTTCATTATGGTTTAAAAGAGCTCTTCGTATGGGTATTTCTTCATATATGATGGACAGAAAGACTAGCTGAGTGAGAAACTTGAACTGAGTAAGACTTCCCATGAAACCTCCACCTACCTAACCTTTTAAGGGAGAGTTAACATTTCCTTACTATAAAAGCCACAATTTTATGCCATAATAGGGCATCTGTGCATTTTCCGCTCTCAGCTTTCTGAGATTCCCAGCTCCATGAGTGGAGGTTTCAGATACCAGAGAGTGCTGGACCCTCACAAGTGTTGTATTTATTTCAGTGTCTTAAGATTTTAGGTTTATTTTACCTAAATCTTCTGTGCTTGCTCCATGCTGATCACCAAGGGAGCCACAAGAGCTTGATGGAGATCAGTGTGCAGGCAAGCAGTGACATTCCGCAGGGTGGATTTTCAGCATGCCAAGAAAAACAACACACAGCTTGTAACCACAGCCAAGCATAACACAATTTCACGCATCTATTGACATAGGCAAGAGACAGTTCCTGTAACAAGACTTTTCAAGATGGAGAGCCATTTCAAGACCAGTGTTTCTTACACTATTATACCATGCTTGTAGTATATATATGCTGCCAGGAAGGCGAAGAGAGGTACTATGCCTATAATTCACTTGTTCTTTCTAAATGCCAGCCCTGTCCCCATAAATTAAGCAGTCAGTTACCCTAGTATTAGTGGCAGATTTCAGTGAACAAGAAATCCTCATATTCAAATAATCCACTAGATTGTACCTATTATGAATTTGACTATACCCATTTTTGGGGTCATCTCTTATCACCATTGGTTTGGGAAAATCTTCTGTTATTAGAGTAACCATTATGGATATTGCACCTTTCCATGGTCCAGCTGCATTCCCTGGGAACTGGAGACATCAGTTTGGAGATGTCTGTGGAACCAGATCCTTAAGTCAGTTAAATTACAACAAAAGCAACTGTGTAATTCAGACCAGAATGATAAAACAAGAACAGCAGGCCACAGAAGGTGTAGATGTCAGAAATAAGGCTGCATCTACCAAAACAGAAAAATCAAAAGCTCCACTGTCTCTGACTCATGGGAGGCTAGATCAATTGGAGAACAAAAAAACCTAAACAACTTGCTAGTGGTTTGCAGGTGAGAAATCATGTGGTCACAAGTGATCCTCTGAAAGAGCAACATCCACTCAAGCCAAAGCAATAGGGCAAATCAGGACTTAGCTCATACCATTCACACAGAAGGCAGAGAGCTGGGCTGTACAGAACTTTGTACCACTGCCTTTAAAAGATGCGTTGTTCTAAAAGAAATATTCCAACAGATACAGCTCTAGTTCGAACCCTAGTGATAACAGTATGATGGTATTTCATACTTGTGCAGCTTATTCTCCTTCCTTTACGAGAAAAGGTACACGAGTTTCAAGATTTCTTTTAGTGACTGTAACTGTAGCCTCTTGGTCTAGAGACTTATGTGCCACTTTCACACCCAATCAGGGGCATCTAAATCACTGTGGCATTTCAACGTGTTTCTGCTCACTAACTCAGCCCTGGCAGCACTGTGACTTTAGAGGGTCCCAGTTTTGCTATGAGGTATTTAAATTATGTAAAACTTAAAAAAAAATCTGTATTTTGCAGCTCTGCCATCTGAAAATACCCAAGACCATTCAGAAGTCAGCCTTAGCTACTCCTGCTTTATCCAATTATTCACATCCCTGTTAGGATACCTTCAGTTTTATCCTTCATTTTCTGTTGCTCAACTTCCCTTTCCAAATGCCATGAAGACTGAATTTGTTCAAGGCAATTAATGTAATTTGTTCAGTGTAGACTTATGCTTCAGATACAAACACAGATACCTGAAAAGTGCCTGTAATAATTTTTGCAAAAAATAGATCCATTTATTCTTATATGATTCTCAATAATTTTAATAGCATTTCAAAACATTTCAAAATTTGGTACTCTAGTCCATAGGGGTTCAGAGTCATATACAGCTAACCCCTAAACAAGCAATGTAGCATGTCATTGGAGGACCCCTTCAGATTCTGAAGAAAATTTTTTTTGGAGGAGGGAAATAGAGAAAAAGACGAATAATAAAAAATAAAAGTTTAGAAGACATCGTAAAACACAGTTCCCTACTTGTTAAACTTAACGTCTGAAATAGGTGGCATATATTGCAATCCATATGCTCTTTTTGGAGAAGAATTATTGATGTTATTTTGAGGGTACCCAAAACTTCAATCAAACTGAATGTCTTTTTCACAACTATTGCTGTTGTTACTATGGCCTTCATGCTCTTCTTTCAACAAAAGTTGTTCATGAAAATTTTTAGGCTTCTCAGGTGGACCACAGTATGACCAAGAACAAAAATCTGTTATCCTTCTTGAGAAAGGGTCCTGAACTTAAAAGTCTGAATAGGCCCATACATGAAAGATTATAATTACTTTTAACTAGACAGTGTTATGGCCTCACATCAAACGACAGCTAATTACTAGGGTATGAAAAGGGTGCTCTGGCACTAATGTATATTAATCACATAAAGACTAGTGTACACATTCCTAGATAAAAATGATATAACAATAAATTAAATTAATTCCCTTTTTGTTGGCTGGTCAGTAAGTCTAGTTCTAAGAAACATTAATATATATTTATCTGCTGGAACATAATGCTATTTTACTATTTTATTAGTTATTCCCCTTACTGCATAAAGTCATCCTCCCTTTTAAAATGCCACACCGTATCAGATAACATGTGATGTTGGTAATAAAACCAATGAATACAAATAGGGGGCTGAAATTAATCTATTCTAAAAGTGTTACATTTTCACTGCCTGTTTTTGTCATTAATGTTAAGGAAGTAAGAAGTATTGAATGAGAATGTCATAACCTTTTCCACTGTGTAGCAAAACACCACAAAGGCAAAAAATGTTCTTTGATCGTCTTGTGGGGGCTGGCAGACTCGGGATGGTGATTAATAATTACGAGACATTTAGAGGTAATTTTTCAAATACTATCTAATTTAGCATAATCTATAATACATAAGATTAAGAGCTAGTTCATGCTGATGCTTTCAATCCTTGTTCAAAGACAAAACTTTTAAAGAAAATATTTTAGATTAACTAGGATCAATGCCCTTTGGGTAGAACAAAGACTAACAAGTAGTTAGCAGCTTAGCGACCACCCATTGATCCAAGGACTGCTAATCAAAGTAGTCCCCAAAATTACTGTGGTTAGACATGAGGACTGTGTCATAAGGATGACCATGAGCACTGACTGGCCACAAGGACGAGTCCCCAGCTACAAGGTATGGATGTTCACTGGTGGAGTATCTACTAGAGGGGAGAGGTGGTTCAGCGGGTATTTGACCTCCTCCAAGGTGTGTCCTTAGAGCAGGACAACTGGATCTGGTCACCCTTTTGAACAGGGTAATGACAAGCAATGTATCTGGCTGCAGACCACTCCCTCATTCCTTTCTCATTCCATACTTTCTCATTCCTAACAGTGAAGTTCTCCAGCACTGTTACAGCATCTCTGACAAGAGTTTAAGGGCTTTGAAAAGTGATGGTTTTCCTAGCCCATATTGGCAGAGACAGGTAAAACAGGACTAATATGGTCATGATTAAGTATTTCACCCCTAATAATTGTGCCATTAGTAATGCTTAAAGGTAAAATTAGTAATGCTTGGGTAATGGAAATATAAGAGACCAATGCTGTAAGGTGCTGCAAACCTTGGAGGTGAGAAATACTTTGCATTTCACTCAGAGGTGCTTAGCACACTGCAGGATCAGGCCTTACCTTTTCCAAAGACCTGTGCTCAGAGAGAGTACCCACACTATGTAATGGAGTGAGCCTGTGCCCAATGGACAAATCTGTTCCAGAAATTAACCCAAAATTCATGTCAGCAAAGCATTAGCAAAATGAAGCCATGTCAAAGCCCAGGTGTGCACCCACCATTGCTGTTCTGTTCTGTGCTGGGTGCTGGCACCAGCTCTTGTTGACAATGACCTGGAAATGCTGCAGCATTTTATCAGAGGTTGTCAACATGCATAAACATCCCGAAGGTGTGCAAAATCAAATCCTGTGGAAAGTAAAGAGAGATTACCTCAGTCTAGAAACTAGTGAGGATAGTTGCTCCCAATCTGAAATTGTTCATCTATGTGACAGGGCTCCATCTACTCCATCACAAAAGAACTAGAGATATTTTTTTTTAATCTAGATTTGGAACAAATATACACTGGCCAAGTTGGTGAATATGTGCCTGCACTTCTCTCTTTTACAACTAAAGAATAAGTATGGAATAATCCTCACCATGAAGGTAAGCAAGTTAACCTCAGATTTAATGATCTGAGGACAGAGCTCTGTGGGATGGCATGTGCTCTGAAACAAATGCTCATTTATGTATTTCTCTTTTATCTTTCCCTCTTGACAAGCAACTTCAAATCATACTATGTGAAGAATCCTGGGTAAATGACCCTTTTTGAACAGCAAAGGTTAAAAAATATTTTTTTAAGTAATGGAAGATGGTGGAAGAAACAATGAATTAAACTCTGATTTTTCAAGAAAAGCCTTGGTATGTCTATATAAAAAAACATATGTAATTGTTTCTCTCAATAGATAGGAACCTTGTCACTAAGATAGGAACAAAAAAAAATCTCCTATTTAATAACTGCCATTTATAATGTAGAGAGAATTGATTTACTAGTTTAAAAGCATTCTGCCAATCTAGAAGTTCCTGTAATATCTAAATCAATGTCTTTCAAATGTCTGTGCAAGCAAAACAAAGCCCTATCAATTGAACAACCAAACAACTTTTCATATTAATCAGTAAGAACTTGATAAATCCCACTGATGTAGAAAATTAGCACCTTTGCATGTTTCCTAGATTTTGATTTCATTTTGGACACTTGGTCATGCATTATAAGCGCTGCCTGGCTGGCTGTAACTATTTCAGCTGAGATCCATTATTTCTAGGAGAATTATGTGCCTTGTTAGGGAAATGCCAGCTATTTCCATTCCAGCATCTGCACTGCAGTTGATCTATTATTAACATTGAGCTCATTAAAAAAATGAAAGAATCTGATTTGTGTCTTTGGGGTGGGGGTTACTGAGGCTTCTGTTGAAACAAATAAGCTGGCTGTGCTGCTTCCAGTTGACACAGCTGTCAGCAAAGCGTTGGCTGCCACCGCACCGCATAGGGATTCTCGGCTATGAGGGCCTTGTAGCCATATGTAAACAATACCGCGCCGATGACAGGTTTACAACACCGGAGACAACTTGTGCAGCTGTTAGCCACTGGTTTTTATAGCGCAAAACAAATGTTTTTCGATTTGCGGGCATTTGGCACGAAGCCTCTGCAGCAGCAGCAGCGAGAAGGGGAGGACAGGCGGCTGATGGCAGCTTTATGCCTACCTGGCAGCACGCTGTTCCACGCCGTGCCGAGGAACGGGCTGATGGACACTTTTCCTTCTCCTCGCCTCCTCATCTTCCTCTGGGTGGCCCTGAGGAGGAAGCCCTGTGGTCCGTGTCGGCCACATATGTGTGTTTTGTGGTTTAAAAAGAAGAAGAGTTCCCTGTGGCAAAGGATAGAAACATCACTCTGGGATGTTCTGGGAGCAGCTGATTTGGGCCACGTGTCACCAAGGCATATAATAGCCACCCTTAAAGGAGGGATTTTAAAATGGGGAAGGTAAAAAGGGGTACTGGAGTTTGGAAATTCTGACCACAACCTCTTGAATGAGAAGGTTCACAGAGGCTGAGGAGCAACGATGTCTTGGAGTAAATTTTATTCTGTCCTGCTTTTGTGCTAACAACACCAAATGCTAATTGCTTTTTGACCCAGCAGACAGCATGTAGGCTGCATGTTAGAACATGTGGGAAAAAATCAAAAGCAAAGGAAGTTACAAAAACCCCATAATTTTCCTGTAATAAACATCAATGACATTCTCATAAACCACATCCCAAAACCGTAACTCTATTTTACAAATAATTACTGTGTGTCAAACTCCTGTGTATCTGGGCTTGGTATACTTTAGCCTTGGGCACCTCAACTAGCCAAGCCATGCTAAAGTACAACTTTGTCAGCAATGTGAGTTCAAACATGTCCTTCCAAACTTGTTGGCTTACATGCCGTTTTGTGACAAAAAGTTCCTAGCACATCCTGGTTAATACGCTGTTAAATACCTAAATAGTCTGGGACCCGTTCTCTAGCCTTGCAGGCAGTGTCACTGCGTAATTTGTGCCTCAATAGTTAAATTCTCTTCTACTGCATTTCTTGGACCCCATTGACACCCACTGGGACAGTCCCTGGCCCATGCTATCCTCTCGCCCTAGACTGGCATTGGCTGGAAAAGTGCTAGTTAGCTTTGGTCAAAAATATTCATAAGGAGCACATGAACAAACAAGACGATCATGGGCCAGGGCTTTTGACTACGCCCTTGTCATGTTTAGTACACCAGGATGGATGTAGGCTTAGCACAGATGGTAGAGTTCAAATCATTTTCATTATCTCTTAATTCCATAGAACAATGGGCTACTGCGATATACTGGAACTCCCTTTTGCAAGGGGGGTAGTTGGCAGTGCAGTGAGGCAGATACAGTCCCTTGAATCTCAAGATGCACCATTCACAAAGACTTCCATAAAACAGAAATAGTTGCTTGCTCACAAAATATTATAACTACAAAAAATAAATTTTCCAGAGAAACTATTGCATGTTCCCATCTGCAAACTGGAAAATCAATTGTAAAAAACTACAGAATTAACTATTTGTGAAAACATTTTTTCACTTCTTAGTTAGAGTATTCCTGTCCTGTTCCTCCCCATTGATTCTTTTTTTCCTTCACATTTTTAGAAAAAAGTAATATTTCTGAATGAAAGGGATCAAAAATTCAATAAAATTCAGGAAATGTATTTTTCTTAGTTTGAGTTTTCAGGAATGTGCTGAATTCAGAATGATTTTCTTTAAAGTATCTTCCTCTCCCAGGTGAATTCAACTTTCAGACCACGTTTTTTGCTAAACATTTTTTTGTTTATGACTCAGAAGCAAATGAAAACAAACATAGAAACTTATTTAAAAGTAATTTTTAGCCTCCCTGAGTTATTTTAAAGATAAGATTAAATCTCACCATGTGACTTTAAATAGTTGCAGTGTGAGAAAACAATATTCAGAAAGAAATGCTAATATAAGCAAAATAATTACGTTGTTATATAGCTAGGGGGAAATCATAAAAGGAATGATCTTGATTTGAGAGATAAAGATCTGTAATTGTGCTGTATTTTATACTTAGCAGCATGTCCAGATGACTGGGTAACACATTTGAGAGAATTATTCCATCATACGGCTTTTGGAAGAGCTGTTAGTTATTGCATTCTAAGGCCTTCATCATCTAGGTTTAATTTTTGAAGTTGTTTATACCCTTGTCAATATTGGTATTTTTTTAGTGAGTGCTGGAAGTAATGACTGTTTATGACACATTCTACTTACATAAAGCCCCTTTTCTAACAAGGTCATAACATAGTTGTCTATAAAAATTGCATATTCTTGCCACAAAAAGCAGACGCAGCTGGAAAGAGAATTTCAATTTTGAGTAACCATTTGTATGTGTGGTGCACAGTTCCACAAACAGCTTCCAGCCTCCCATAAGTGCTCTGCCTTTTAGCTCTGGGTGGAGTTTTATAGCCACCATAAACTTCATCCTCTAATAGTTAAAAGCCTGCAGGCACAGATGGATGATGAGATTGATGATAGTGCTCTCCCACAGCTGCCCTCTCTTCCTTCCCCAGCGAGTACTGGGAGATGGCACCTGTGCCCGCACAAGGCATATGAGAAGTATGCTCCTGTTTTAACTCCATTTGCTACACAGGTGGATTGTATCGGGTATCTATGGGCAGTCCTGGTGCTGCCTCTTTCACCACAGATGACAAGTTACTCGCTCTGCCTTTGAAGGCAGTGACTTGTCCTGTGTCCTCCAGAGCTTGACCCCCATGGAAACATCCCCAGGTCCTGCAATGCGGCTGGGTGGTAGAGAAACATGCCTCAGGCACTCTGCGCTTTGCTCCTAGCACTGTCAACCTTGGCATGGCCACATGCTAGTAAACACCATGTGTACCTACAATTTCATCTGAGGATCTGTTCTTGGATCAGTTGGTTTGGGTTAGGAGAAAATAAAGAAAATGAAGAACCAGGTTCCTTGTTCTTACTTTTTAATGGCTTCTGCTGTGACAATGGGACCAGACCTGCCAACCCTTCCATTTACTCCAATGCATTTAATTCCAGTGATGTCGTACCCTCAAAAGATGACTTCATTGCTCTAAACACCTCAGACAGTAATTGCATCTGCTATTCTATTATTTGGCTTGCAGAAGTTGGGCAAATGTTTCTGTATGGAAAGTCCTTCTGTGTTTTAGCGGTTGCCTGATTGCAAATCCCTTCGTTTAGTTCAGGTATTATACTTAAGTTCTGAAAACTGAATATTATTTTTTGTCTCTTTCTTGTTTGTTTTTTTTTTTTTTTAAATTAATAACTTAATGTTCTTGAAATATCACAATGTCAAATCATCCACTGATACAATCCATAACTTACTTGATACCTTTTCTGTGTTTGTAATGAGCAGTTGAAATTACATATTAAGAAATGTCACTTATTTAAGTGTTAAATTGGGCATAAAAAGAAATCAGGATGCTGTATAGGGTCAAAATAATGGTAGATGAATGGTATAATTCTTGCAGTATTAGTAACTGATGATCAACAGAAACAACCAAAAAAAAAATGGCAGAGCAAAAACATAAGGCAGGAACTACCAACATTCCTGCCTGTCTGAAATAAGAAGTGGAAAGTCTGTGCCTAAACATATAGATATTTCTTAGATAAATTTAGGTGCCTTTACTTTTCCTCTGCCCATATGTTGACATTATCCATGATCTCAAATCCTTTTTCCATCTGTCTTATGCTTGTGGATTTCTTCACAGCAGCACTGCTTCTGTCATATCTTCTGAGAGTCATATCTTCTTAAGCTCTCAGCTGAAATTTCTGATCATGTCGTTATCTCTTCTTGACTATCACGTGTGTCTTTGCAACCTTCTCAGATAACCATTCCCTACTCCACAGAGGGATTCAGTATCTCTTTTCAATGGGGAGAGAGAGGAGAGAGGGAACCAAACCCAACACTTTTTTCATTGAAAGGTAAAAACTCAACAATGTCAGCAAAACTTGCCAAATAGTTTGGAAAGAAAATAGAGCAATGTAATTAGTCAGAGAGTATATACACCTTTTTGGAGAGTCACCTGTAAGTGGACAACAGTTGAAACTATCCAGGAGTTGCAGGGGAGCACAGCACACAGTATCTGCCAGCCTGGAGCAGGCACTGCTGTAGCTCTCGTATTACCTCTGTAATCATATATCTCCATACACTCTGTATCAGTATTACCTCAGTATTACTGTCTTCCTCCCAGCTGTGATTCAGATCCTGCTCCAAACGTTGGGTTGTGAAAGTTAGTGGGCTCAAGAAACCAGCTGTCCCTTGGTCCAGCAGAATCCCAAAAGTACTTCCTGGCATGAAAGGATTGCTCTGAGGAGAATCTTTGCTAATTTAGCAACATTTCAAGTAAATGCAAGAGAAACTGGATGAGAAATGAACAGAAATGGAAGGACTGCAAGACACATGGCCCTAGACAACCCTGGGAGAAGTTAGGTTTCCTAGGAGTGTTTGTGCTGCCTGTCTCCAGGATGGAGGGTTTAGATCAGGGAAATGAGTACTGCATGTTTAAAAACTCCAGGAAGCGGGGAGTAGAATGGCACATGATCTGACGTCTCCTCTCACAACAACCCTCCATCTGAGGAGCGTAACAAAGCACAAAAATCACAAAGCCCATCTTTTGAAAGAGGAAGAGAGGTTCCTGAACTTCCAGAAATCAAAGTTAGCAGGAGTTACCTACCTTTGGTATAACATGAAGATGATTTTAATGACAAGAGCAACAAACAACTAACTACCTTCCCCAAAATACAACGAAAATCTATAAAGTTTGCTGGAGATGATCAACAGTTTAGTAAAAACCAGCCCAAACTCATCAATATTCAGTGAATGCTTAATGTTATTTTTCTAGCAATTTCTCTCACTTGGCACTGGCTTAATACTAGGGAACAGAAACATTTCTGCAGTGCAGATCACTGTTCCACCTCACCAGCAACTGGCTGCTTCATGCACCAAACTGACAGACATTTCGCCTTCCCTCAGCATGAAAGCCTATTTTTGTATGCCTAAGGAAATGGGAGGATATAAAGCCATAATTCTCAAGCCAGTCTATCTAATTTACGGGTATGGTCCCCATCATATATCATAACAGAAGATTTTATGCAGCTGTAATAAGAAACTGCATATAATTAGTATTATATTTTTGTTCTTATATATCAAACTCTGTGTGTTGTTGGTTTTTTTAATTTCTCCCCCAGCAAGGAAGGTTTTTCAAAATTTTATTGGTAGCTTTATTCAGAATAAAGGCCATTTTGGGTCTATTAAAATCCAGAAGATTGTCTTTTCCCATGGAAACACTGTATTGCTTATCACATAAGAAGTGCTGTCAATATAGTCAAGCTATTGCTATGTTCTTAAAATATAGAAAACTCTTTTAATAGGGAGAAGAAACAGCTTGAAATGAATAAAAACTGAGAATTCCAAAGTATTAGGAGTGCTCTAGTAATCTGCCAGTTTTCCTCAAAGAACTTTGATAGCTGAAGGTTATGAAATAAACAATGCAGATAAGCAGCTTTGCACCATGGCCTGGCTTGCAATTTGCACCTCTGAAAAAGCAATATTATTTTTTCCTTTTCTTGATTCCTCTTAATCAACATGTCTCATTCCACTTCATGGTTGGCACTTTGGCTGCAAGAATCTAAATTTTCATTCAGATGTGGTAAAAGTAACACGACTTCACACACACACGCACCCACACATACACATCCCCTAAAGGAAATCAACGATTTTACATTAATTTGTTCTCTGCTTGGGAATGGACTGGTTTGCTGACCTAAACATGAGGGTACAGATAATTTCTGAATGCTGACATAATTATTTGCCAGTGCGTTGGCATAAGCCTTTTTTCCAAAGGAAGTATTGATTCCTTTTGCTGCTGCACATTGTGATCTACTCACATTTATTTAAGCAAACTATATACAGTGGGCCTCAGACTGTCTTCTAGTATCAGAGGAAGGCTGGTCCATTGGTATGTGACCACACTTACAGTATATGGGCAGTAGAGGATGAGTTCCTTTGGTCCCTATTCTGCCACATACCTGGATGTGCACCCACCTGGTGGCAGCATCCCTAGGAAAGAGAGCAGCTTGGACAAGGCTTCTGCCCTACAGAGCAGTTCATCTGCCTGTCAGGTTGCTCCTGAGAAATCACTAGGAAAGAGAGAAATGAAGAATGGGCTGTGAGCCAGAGGAACTGTCTTGGCAGACTGCACAAACCCTGCGGATCACGAGTCTAACCCTCCTGATTCAAACAATGAAACAATAATTAGTAATTATTCTTATTCTCTGTCTCTAGTATATTCCATATTATAAACAGTGAAACCACTTCATTGCTTATTTACCAGGTGCTAGTTCCTTTCTTACTTATGATTTGGACCATGTGGACATCAACCCGAGCTCAATTAGCATTCACGGAAAGAAAGAAAAAGCTATCTGAAATGTACTGAGGACATTTATTGAATGGGGGAAAATAGCTTCACATTTAAACTACCTGATTTTTTAAAGAAAGGGAACAATATCTACTAGCGAATTGAACAGCAGTAGTTCTTTCTGGTCAAAATCTCGCTATGCTTTCAGAAGTGGTAGTAGATCTCCTCCTTTTCCCCTCCCATTTTTTTTGAGAGGTCTGAGGAGGAATATCAGCCTCTCTGTTTTTTCAACTTCCAGCTGGTTTCTCAGGTTTGAATTGAATAGTCCCTGAACGGAACTAAGGAAATGCAGTGAAATGAAAAAATCCTCCTCTCTGTCCTGCAAGAGGCTAGTGCTGTCAAAAGCTGGTTTAGCACTTCAGCAGTTTCTGGTTCCGAGTTCTTAGCTGTACGAGCCATGTGTCTAATGTTCGGGCTGGTTTTGACAGCAAGCTGAAGTTTCTGCAGGGTTTTGTTTCCTGTAGATATTATCAGTTGAAACGTTGTCATTGCTTGCCATATTTTCACAGTTCATCGTATGAAGCCTTGCTTTTAACACAGGCAAAGCTAAACTTTCAAAAACGTGAATTTTCACTTACATTGGTTGCTTTCTTTTCTAAATCTGCCCTTCAAACGGTTGACGCTTGTTTAACAAAAAAGACTAGCCTGCAAAATGGAACTGCAGGGGAGAGTAACACTGAGGCACACAGACAAGCTGCAGGCACACGGTTTGCATCTCAAAGCAAGACGAGCTACATCTGTGGGTTACTCTCCCTCAGCTAATTAATGCCTTTACAGGCAGGACTAAGTAACTTGTGTGCAACTCCATGACAAAGTATCTATGCAATGCTGGACAGCCGCTAGAAAATCTGTATGATCTCTTACCACATTTTGCAGATTTAGTGGCTTTGGTCTCTGCTCGCTGCAGATATGCAGTAAATATGCCCTCAGTCTGCTGCCAAGCATCTGTATAGACGTAAACATCTGTAGAGCAGGAGCTTAAATGGATTGTGTAATATAATGAACAGCAGGCTACATAATTACCATTTATTTACTTGTAACAAATCAGTTACTACAAAGAATTGCGTTTTCTACACTGAAAAGATGCTGCATCCATTGAATTGGAAACTGCACTTGTATTAATTCTGTCAACGAGCGGTATAATTTCAAAGTGGACAGGGTGAGTATAAGGACACAGAAAATAGATTTTTTTCTTTTGAAGAGCTGGCAGTGGTACACCAAGTCTTTGCAGTAATTCCAAAGAGCTATTGATTTTGGAGCCAAAAAGAACCATTGCATTCATCTGGCTTGACCTCTCACACAACAGAGGGGTTTGCAGAGCAAATTCTCCAATAAACCCAGTAGCTTTTCCACTTTGCTTTAAAAAGACTTTAAAAAAAACACCCTGAAATAATGAGGGAACTGCAATCTGCAAGTTCCACTCATGATGTAAAATAGATATGAATAGAGTGAATTTAGTACTTCTGGCCCAGATTTAGCCGAGTCCCACATTTGGAGTCTGCCATATTTTCACACAACTTCTGACCTTTATTCTGTCAGTCAGAAAAATCCTTCCCCTTCCCAGCAGTACTGGAGTGAAGAGAAAACACCTCATTTAAGACTCGTTTATTCTTGGGCAGTATGTGTGAGTAGTGCCAGATGGAGTATGCAGAATTTAACGTCCACACCAAGGCTCTGGAGTGATATAACTATGATCTAGATTGATCCAACAATCCATGTTTCTGTTTGAAAAAGAGAACAAAAGAGAGCTAGAAAATGGGACTAATGCACCATAACACTGCTACTCACCTGAGTGTGCAGAGAACAAGAATTTGCTCTAAGGAATAAAATGTCTTGCATGCAACTCTGCTCAGCACAGCCCTGCAGAGGCTGTGGGGTGCAGTATGAGAATATTGAGGCTTTCTTGGTCCATTTACCCAGGGAAAATTCACCAAAATAAGTCACCTGATTAGGAGGTACAAATGTTGCTACGACTGTCTGTTGGGGAATACAAAACACTGGACTTCTTGCACCTTTCCACCTCTGTTCAGGCTGGGCCTTCCCACTCTGTCCCTGCCCTTGCCATTCAACTTAGGAAGAGGAGCCAGAGATATTTTGTGTCAAGGTGTGTCTGCTGTGCTTTCATACAGCTCTGTTTTGTTTTGTTTTGTTTTGTTTTTAAATTGAGGAACTGTAAACCTTTCTGAAGCAAAATAAACCGATGAAGCATTATTCACATGTTCTTTCACCCATCTGCTCAGCTCAGAAATGATCTTATTGCTCCGTGAAATCTTAAAGTTCGGAGTGACTGAACTTGGCGGGAGGGGACTATCCAATGGGATGGGATGCTGCTGCAACCTGCCTTACCCTAAAGAATGCAGGGTGGTGCTGGGATTGCTGCACTGCCTGGGATGTGCCTGAGCTTCCCTACTGCTAAAGAAAACCAAAAAGACCACCTGTTGTCAGAAGTGTTTTTCCTTTATTCCTTTGACATGAATCCCCAATGACGTACAAACAAACCGTTAGAAATGCTAACAATGGAATAAATAATCTTACAGTGAAGCTCTGAAGGTGCTTTTACGTCTAATACTGAAAAATGTACTTTCTCACTCATTACAGAAGATTGTGTATATTGTAGCTCTGTAAAATACCTAACAGTCAAAGGACATTTAAAAATCATTAAAAGAATTATCAGAAGAAATAACTTCGTATGTAAGTTCTTCCTTTCAAGTGAAGTGGCTGTGTCAACTGAACTCACGTCGAGGCAAACAACTTTTACAGAGTATACATGTACCTCAAGAGGGTATTTACAGCACTGGAAACTACAAGATAGTATTTCAGTGCCCTATGATATTTGATTCCTCTCATCCTTTGATCTGTTTTGTATCTACTGCAGAAGAGACGCCAAATTATTGAAAGCATGAGACCTTAGGTGCATCTGTAAAATCTGAGTGCATGCACCTGCCATACATAAAATGCATCTTTTTGGGTTCCAGTTGGCATTTGAACATGAAAAGTGGGTATCTTTGCATTCTGAGCAGCTTATGAAAGCAGTTGTAGTTATCAATTTTGCATGCATGTAGGCTCTTTAAGTACTAAATGAGACATGTTATTCAATAGGGATAAGCAGTAAAATATCTATACTTCTGAGCAAACCCAATAAATAATGTGTCTTGTATTCAGAACAAGTCAGGAAAATATTTAATTCCTGAAATATAATTTGGTATTCAGCTACAATGTTTTTAAAATAAATTGCATGTGTCTTAAAAATAATGTTACTAAATCATAATTTAATTCCTGTATTATAAGCAGGACTACTAAAGTGTCCGTATGTTAACTGACATATACTGGATTTTTAAATCCTATTATTTTCTTGATCCCTTGATTATATGGCTGTTATGTTCTCCAGCTCCTGAATGCAGTCCTTCTGTTAAAGCTACAGAGACTCATATTTTTAGGGCTGGAAATGACTGGTTCACTTTCTCCTAGCAGTTGAAATGGTGGTTCCTACACATTGCATCTGTCTTAAACCGGTAAAGTGTATGGTCATATCACCGCAACGCTTACACCTCCTCAATCACTGGTCCCAGCTATCAAAAACACGTCATATTTTAAAATGTACTCTAAAGTGAGAGGGGATGGTTATTAATGCTACTGAACAACCAGTGCACCATCATTCTCTACAGATGAGAGAAATCTTCTGTCATTAGCAATTAGATTAGGAAAATGCAACTCAGTTCTGAAATTCCAACTTTCTTTCTTCTTCTCTCCTTGTTAGAAAGCAGGTGATGGATAAGAAGGACCTA
This sequence comes from Numenius arquata, assembly GCF_964106895.1. Taxonomy (NCBI): domain Eukaryota; kingdom Metazoa; phylum Chordata; class Aves; order Charadriiformes; family Scolopacidae; genus Numenius; species Numenius arquata. Next base: position 17,504,394 of record NC_133579.1, on the reverse strand, counting down.
CTGCAATTCTTGTGATACCATGATTTTGAAAATCTTAATGACTGAAAACAATCAAGCAAATTGAAAAAACCTTCTTTATATTATTTTTCATGCCATTTTAATCAGAATATCAGCAATTTCAGTGACAACAGTTCTGTAACATCTGACACCAATTACATGAGATATATGCTGCTGCTTTAGGCCCCCCAAGTACAGGTTGTTTCCCTGTCAATGTTTCTGTTCAATACCAGTGGCAGCAGATTGTGGCAAATGTATAATGCTTTCATTATTAAAAATCTTATTAAAAAAAAAAATATTTTATTGTGATAGGTGGATCTTTCTGGTTTGGTGAAGCAAGAGGATAGATGAATGGACATGATAAGAATAATATTTTCTGGTGTACATAATTTTTGGTAAGACAGACACTCTGCCACCTAAAAGGAAGATAATTTATAGTAATCAATTCTGCAAAATTTCCTCTTGTCATTACTGTTGCTCTGTGATAGCAGATGAAGAAACAGTACCAGTAATGGCAGTAAAGATGCAGTAGTTTCAGTTTAGCAGATGTGCACCTATCTTGCAGGATGGGAGTGTATTGCACACTAGAAAATAGGCTGCATTTTCATCTGCATCCATTTACTCTCCCTTTTATAAGTCAAAATTTTCTTCCTCTAAATTATACTATATTTATACAGATGCACACACACGCACAAGTAATGCCTATTTACTCTATGAAGAAGTAGTTACATGAAATGTAACATTAACAGACATACTGTTTATCTACCTTCTTAGCCAGAGGAATGTGTTTCACCAGTCCCCTGCATGCTTTGGGCCAAGACGACCAGAGGTTACCAGCAGTAGAGACTGTGCAGAAGTACAGAAGAGAGATAGACCAAGTAAATTTCTTACCAGTGTACTGGCACAGCTTCTGTGTTTAAATATAGAGCTGTATTTTATGTTTTATTGAAGTGTTCCCTGTTTTTAACAGTTACTGTTTTATCAAATACTGCAGCCCCGAGAGCTCCTGATGATGTCAATGAGAATTTTGCGTAGACAGGGATTTCAGGACTTAGCTCATAATAGAAAAGATGATTCATGTGAGTATGAATACAGATGCATTGATCTGTTGATGATAGTGTCCAAAACCAGCCTGTCATGGGTCCAGTTGGCAGAGACCAACATGAGGATACAAAAATATGGGCGTTTATCTCCTGGGACTTTCAAGCCTGCCACTTGAACCAACAGACTGTATAACATCCTAATGTACTTGGCCAGTGCAGCAGCCAGCAAGATTACCATTCATAGACTTTGAAATGAAACACCCTTCACCCTGCTTATGCTTCATGCATGATTAAGTGCAAAGAAAGCAAGCCATATCGGTACGACAATCTGTCAAGGAGAGGAGCCTTTTGCACAATGATAAAACAAACACCTAAACACATTTTCAGTGTAAAACCTCTTGTGTTGTTTATAGAGCATTACATGAAAATTGTGTTAAAAGGACATTAAGGCTGAAAAGTCAAGCTTCTCAAAGTCAGGAAATAATGGAGTTCAGACTGTCTGTGAAACCAAAATTTTGTTCTTTTGGTAATATTCATTATTACCCAGTAATTAGATACCTGCATGTTCTGTCTTTGCATAGGACTCAGGTTGTCCTCAGAGCAGAGCATTGACGGTGCTCAGTGAATGAGAAGCTATTCAGTAATTTGGTTTACTGTCATTATTCAGTGGGGTTTTATTTATTTGCTCACATACTTATGTACATGCTATTCAATGCCACTTCATACTCCAGCATCCGTTATGTCCTGTCCAAAGTTGATGGGATAAGTCAGGTTGGAAGGGACCTCAGCAGGTCTCCCATCCAAATGAAAGCAGGGTCAGCTGTAAGACAAAATGTAGTTGCTCACAACCTCTCTGGGCAACCTGTTCCACTGCCTGGTTATCCTCTTTGTAAAAAAAGGTTTTCCTTAAATCCAGTCTCAACCTCTCCTGATTCCATTTATCCCCATTGGCTCTTGTCTTCCCCTTGTGCTGTGCTCTGGCACTGACTCTGGCTCTGCCTCTTTCATAATCTTCCCATAAGTGTTGGGGGATCTGCTGTTAGGTGCTCCCAAAGCTGTCTCCCCTGCAGGCTGAGCCAGTCCTGGTCCCTCAGCTTCTCCTCACAGCTCCAATCCCAGATATCCTGGTGACCCTCTGCTGAACTCCTCCCACTTTATCAACATCTTTCCTATACTGGGCATGAGGGCACAAAAGAACACAGTACTCTAAATGTAGTGTAATGAGTGTTGAGTAGAGGCAGATAATCACTTCTCTGGATCTACTGACTATGCTTTGGTTAAAAACACCCAGGACATTTGGGCTGCCTTTTCTTCCAGTGCACACTGCTGGTTCATGCTCAGCCTGCTGTCCCCCAGGGCACCCAGCTGCTTTCCTGCAGAGATGCTCCCCAGGCAATGGGTCCGCAGTCTGTGCAGTGTTACAGGGTTCTTCCTTCAAAGGTGCAGAGCTTTGAACTTGTCCTTACTGAATTTCACAAGATTCATAGATTCATAGTTTCATAGATTCATAGATTGGTCCAGGCCGGAAGGGACCTCCAAAGGTCATCTAGTCCGACCTCCCCGCAGTCAGCAGGGACACACCCAACTAGACCAGGTTGCCCAGGGCCTCATCGAGCTTCACCTTGAATATCTCAAGGGAAGGGGCCTCAACCACCTCCCTGGGCAACCTGTTCCAGTGTTCCACCACCCTCATAGTAAAGAACTTTTTCCTAATATCCAATCTAAATCTCCCCTTCTCCAACTTAAAACCGTTGCCCCTCGTCCTGTCACTGCAGGCCTTTGTAAACAGACTCTTGCCAGCCTTCCTGTAGGCCCCCCTCAGGTACTGGAAGGCCGCTATTATGTCTCCCCGGCGCCTCCTCTTCTCCAGGCTGAACAACCCCAGCTCCCTCAGCCTGTCCTCATAGAAGAGGTGCTCCAACCCCCTGATCATTTTAGTGGCCCTCCTCTGGACCCTCTCCATCAGGTCCATATCCTTTCTATATTGAGGGCTCCAGACCTGCACACAGTACTCCAGGTGAGGTCTCACCAGAGCAGAGTAAAGTGGCAGAATCACCTCTCTGGATCTGCTGGCAACACATCTCTTGATGCAGCCCAGGATGTGATTGGCCTTCTGGGCTGCAAGTGCACACTGCCTGCTCATGTCCAGCTTCTCATCCATCAGCACCCCCAAGTCCCTTTCCTCAGGGCTGCTTTCTAATACCTCATCCCCAAGTCTGTATTTATACCGAGGATTGTTTTGGCCCAGGTGCAGAACCCTGCACTTGCTTTTGTTGAACCTCATGAGGTTTGTCTGGGCCCACCTCTCCAGCCTGTCCAGGTCCCTCTGAATGACATCCCGTCCCTCTGGTGTATCGACATCACCACACAGCTTGGTGTCATCTGCAAACTTGCTGATGGTGCTCTCAATCCCTCTGTCTATATCATTAATAAAAATGTTAAACAGGACTGGTCCCAGCACGGACCCTTGAGGGACACCACTTGTCACTGCTCTCCATCTGGACTTCCAGCCATAGAGTATCACCCTCTGGGTGCAACCATCCAGCCAATTCCTTATCCACTGAACAATCCACCCATCAAATCCGTATCCCTCCAATTTAGCAGGCAGGATGTCATGGGGGACCGTGTCAAAGGCCTTACAGAAGTCCAGATAGATCATGTCCATAGGTCGTCCTTTATCTACTGACTTAGTCACCCTACCATAGAAGGCCACTAGGTTAGTCAGGCAGGATCTGCCCCTAGTAAAGCCATGCTGGCTACCTTGAATCATCTCCGTGTCCTCCATGTGCCCAAGCATGGCATCTAGAAGGATCTGTTCCATGATCTTCCCAGGCACGGAGGTGAGGTTGACAGGTCGGTAGTTCCAAGGGTCCTCCTTTCTACCCTTTTTAAAAATGGGTGTGATGTTTCCTCTCTTCCAGTCCACAGGGACTTCACCTGACCACCACGATTTTTCAAATATCATGGAAAGTGGCTTGGTAACTACATCAGCCAGTTCCTTCAGGACTCTGGGGTGTATTTCATCAGGTCCCATGGACTTGTATATCTTCAGGTTCCTCAGTTGATCACCTACTATGTCTTCACTTACAGTGGGAGGGACTTTGTCACCTTGGTCACTAACTTGTGGGCCATCAACATGGGAGCTAGGAGGAAAGGGGTTGCCAGTGAAGACAGAGGCAAAAAAGTTGTTGAGAACTTCCGCCTTCTCCTCATCCGTTGATACAAGTTCCCCACTGTTGCTCATCAAAGGGGGTACGTTTTCTTTGACCCTCCTTTTCTGGTTAATGTACCTGTAGAAACCTTTCTTGTTTTTTTTCACATCCCTTGCCAAATTCAGTTCTAGCTGTGCCTTGGCCTTCCTGACCTCATCCCTACACAGCCGGGCAACGTCCCTATACTCTTCCCAGGATGCCTGTCCCTTTTTCCATTTTCTGTGTAGCTCCATCTTGCCCTTTAGTTTGACCAGCAAGTCACGGCTCAACCATGGTGGTCTGTTGCCCTCCTTGCCCAATTTCCTACATGTCGGGATTGAGATCTTTTGTGCTCTATAGAGAGCGTCCTTAAAGTTCTGCAAGCTTTGTTCTGCTCCCTTGTCCTTGAGGGCCATTTCCCACGGGGTCCTATTTATTAACTCCTTGAAGAGTTGGAAGTTTGCTTTCTTAAAATTTAGAGTCCTAACTGTGCTTCCTGTGGGCTTCAAATTTCTTAGGACAGTGAACTGCGCTAGGGCATGATCACTGCAGCCCAGGCTGCCTTCAACTTTGACATCCCTGATAATTTCGCTAGTATTTGTGACCAACAGGTCCAACAATGCATCTCCTCGAGTAGGGCTGTTAATTTCTTGTCTCAAGAAGTTGTCATCTAGGCACTCTAGGAGCTTCCTGGAGTGCCTGCAGCCAGCCGTGTTGCTTATCCAACAGATGTTGGGGTGGTTGAAATTCCCCAGCAGGATGAGAGCCTGTGATCGTGATGCCTCCTCAAGCTGGAGTAAGAAGGCATCATTGACAGGCTCCGCCTGGTCAGGAGGCCTGTAGTAGACTCCTACCACGAGGCTCCCTTTGTTGTCCTGATCCCTAATTCCTACCCATAAGCTTTCGACCTGTTCATGGTTATTCTTTAGTAACAACTCTTCACACTCTAGCCAATTCTTTACATAGAGGGCAACACCTCCACCCTTTCTTTCTCTCCTGTCCCTTCTGAACAGCTTGTATCCATTGATGGCCACACTCCAGTCATAGGATCCATCCCACCATGTTTCTGTAATGGCAACTATATCATAGTTTTCCTGCTGTATAACGGCCTCAAACTCCTCTTGTTTGTTGCCTGTCAGACTATTTAAGTCCCTGTGGAAGGCAGCTCTGCCCTCAAGTGTATCAACCGGTCCCTTCCAATCTGGTGCGAACTTGGTGACAGCACACTCCATGATCTCCTCTAAAACATCGATAAAGATAACAGGATAGCCCCCAGGATAGATACTTTCAGTACTCTGGTAGTTACAGGTACACCAGTAGACCAAATGTCTTAGACCCTACCTTGTATGAGTGATCATCCAACCAGTTTTTCAGCCATGTAGTTATTAACCCACTCAGATCATAATGTCCTATGAATGCTGCCATCACCACCTTCACAGAAAACAGGTGTCAGGCAAAGGCACTTAGCCCTACTGCGTGAGTGTCCCTCTCTGCTGCATCCCTTCTTGCAAGACTACAAGCTTACCAGAATGCCTGTGGTTCACTTAGCTGATGAATGCTGGCACTGCTTCATACTCATGCCACATGGCCTTCGTCATAGAAAATAAACAATATTCTTTTTTTTTTGTATTGTGCAGTACATGGTCCTATGACTCATTTACTGCATGCTATTCGGTTCTTCTGATTAGAGATGTGGGTATTTCAGCACAGGCTTTTCAGTGGAGTTCACTTCTATCACATGAGTAGCAATGCTTTAATCTCTGTAGCCTCCAGGAGAGAAAAGGCGGTGGATATGGAATTGTTCTGATGTGGAATTGTCTTTGCTGATTTCAAGTTATGTAAATCTGATTATTCACAGGATTTAATTTTATGTAGTACATTATGCATTCAGATAGTAACTCTCAAAAGTTTTTAGTTGGGGCCAGGAATAGTCTCAGAGGCTAAATTTGTGCACCCAGGAAGTGAGAAACACATACCGACAATTATTCATACATTCAGACATCTGGCTTTGGAGCTGTCAATCAACACCCCTCTCCACTGACTGCACAGAGAATTTGGGCTATGGATTTTGGACAGTTGTGGGAAGTTGTTGGTGTGATTTGCTTCTCATCACTCCAGAGCCTCTGGTAGACCCTCCAAGGGACCACTGAATGCTACACAAGCATGTTGTTGCAGTCCCATCCTCCCTCGAGTTGCCACCTTCTGCCATACATCAGCAGGCATCTTACATATAAGAGCTGTTTTCAGTAGGCATTCGTGCCTAATTCCCTCAACATAGTCCACCCATTCATAGAGCAGAACAGAGGCCTTGGATTATACAGTTTATATATTACACTGATCAACAGGCAATTAAGGGCTGTGACATAACATGCATACAGATGATTCCTGGATTGTCATCAAGTCTGATGTCTCTTTAAGGTGTTTGAGAAACTTCAGCAGAAATCCTTTCAAAAGGCTCAAACATTTGTTTGTTTGCTTAGGTAACTACTTATGAAACACCAGTTACACTGCTCTACATTTCTTTCTCTCTTATTCTGGAGATGGTGTGCGTATGTGCAGATGTGAAACCTTCTGGCTCTTTTACTTGCTGAAGTCAAGGTCAGTAAACACTTCTTCGGGATGGCTTTTAACATAGTAGTTCATTTGAGGTGGGTCAACTAGATGACAGCAGACTGTTCTTTCTCAAAGCCTAAATTACCCAACAACAACAAAAAGAGGTACACACCTGAGGTCAACAGGAAGGCTATCAATAATATGGAAAGCTAAAGGAGGGAGTTACGGTTGGAATAGGGAGATATAAGGAAACGTAAATGTTTTCAGAGTTTTCAGATAAAGGGAAAATGACAAAGCAGTATATGAGAAATTCACGATATTCTGCCAGATTGATTGGGAAACACAGGTCTCAAATGAGCCAGACTCCAACAGGATTTCCTATATGTCTGAAGGTAGGTTCAGGATTAAGTACTTGCACTGAAAGTACCTGGGTGAAAATTCAGGCAGATTCTTACTTTTCCCAAGCCACTTCCACCAGTAATGAATATCCATCTCAATAGCAGCGCTGTTTTGTACTCTTTTTAGAAACATTTTCATTGGCCATGGTAACCTGTGTCCATCACTGAAGAAAAATTTGCATACTTGAAGCAGCTAGGAATTAATTGAGAAAGCCAGACAAGGATAAGCATGTTAGGGCAAAATTAAATTAGGACTGTGAAAGTGTAAGCTTCTTCTAGCTACAGGCTAAACAGTGTTGCAGCAAATTTTCATGCTCAAAGATTTCTTTTAAGAGTGGCTTGTGATGGATCTTGTCTTGCAAAAAAAAACCAAAACAACCCCAAACTGAGCCAATCTGCAGCTCTCTAAAAGCTGGCACCGTGGTTATCTTAACATATCCCCACTCTTTTCTAAAATGAGCAGCTCCAAAGTTACAGGACAGAGATGAAAGTAACCCTTCTGTACTAGGCACTCCAGCTACCAGTGAAACAGGAGGAAAAACAGATCACACGTTACTAACAGCAGACTAAATTAATTGAACTCTGGTGACAAGTGGCGTATAACAAAAGGTTTATGAACTGAAGACAGGCCGAAAATCTTCTGCTGTTACAGATTGCTGCAGACTGGCCATGTCAGCAGTGCTTACAGGCAGAAATGTCAGGGGCATCAACCCATTAGGAATACTGCATTTAGAAATGATGGAGTGTGCACCCATAATTTAGTCTTGTGCTCTGAATGCAGCACTAGAATGGATGGGGTAGTTTGTGTTCTCAGGCTTCCAATATCCTCAGATCACCTCTTCCACGCAAATTACCGTGTTTATCAATGGTTCCATCCTGAGCAATAGCTTTCAGGACTCATGTCGCATTGCTTTTGAAAGAGCAGAAACACACCACCGGGGAATAGAGCTGGCTGGAAAAACTGTGATGGCACATTTCTAGCCCCGGAACTTGGCAAAATAAAAATGCTTGGTGGAAATGGTTCAATTTTGACTATGATTGCACAGCTAAGCATTTGTGAAAGTTTGGAATAAACTGGGAGAGTTGAAATAAAGAGGTTTCTTAAAATCTTGATTATTACAGGAAATTCCAATTAAGAAAGAGTACATTGGCTCCCATTGCAACTGGCAACAGCCTCTGTAAAGGAAAAGTCCTTTCTCAGCCTTTCACGCTATGCAGGAGGTGTCAGATAAAGAGAGTCACTACCATGTTTGGTAGGTATTACCAGAAGGTTAGTTTTCCACGTTTAAATTTAATTTCTCTTTCTGGCCTGAATCATTCACAGAGATATACGTGAGAGCACCCTGGAGTCTTGTGAATAAGAAAAGAGAGAAAATTCTCCTCGAGCAGCTGAAAAATAAGGAAAATTAAATTAAGGTGTTTGGAGGAAAGCAGCAAACTGCTCTATATTTCTTTCTCTCTTACTCTGGAGATGGGGTGTGTGTGTTTGTGTAGATGTAAAACCTTTTAGGCTCCTTTACTTGCTGAAGGTAAAGAAAAACTGACTTTCCTCTCCGGCAGACATACCAAAAGGCTGACAGCACAGTGTATTATTCATTTGCACTGTATGAGTCATCGTCTGCACTGTTAGTCAAAGAGAATTATTGTGACCAAGGGGAAAGGTGAAAAATAGTCCAAAACAGAGTTGTAGGCCTCTTTGTGCCGTATTTTGTTATTAAATTTACAAGCAGCCATGTGCCAGGACAAACAGGGAGCTGACCGCTAGGACAGCAGACAACTAGAGGTGGTGGGTTTGGCCCTCACTTGCATACATACTTGAGGTCTTAATTTCTTCTCTCCAGAATCCCAAACCTTGTACAACAAAAGTTTCTAAGTCCAATGTAAAAATTTGCCTTCCTAACTATGTTGCACTGCTAAAACCACAAGATTAAAAATGGACAAATGTACCATCCCTTTACAACATTTCATCAGTAGGACTCAAGACATTATTAAACACCAAAATGTTGCTGAAATCCTGGTTATTCATAAAGGTGGAAAACAGAGTCTTTCAGCCCTGTTCAAAGCCAGTCCACAGCTAAGCTGAGAGCAGATCCTTGATGTCCCAATGACCAGAAATCCTCTCAAAGCCTGCACCATCTCCATTTTATACTGATTCCTTTAGCTCTTAATGCATCAAAGTGTGCACTGTTAAGATATGCAGGCAGATATAACTTTTAAGGAAAAGAAAGGGCTCTGTGTTAGGGCAGCCTTGTTACAATCCTGAAAATTTGGATTTCTTCCCTAAATTTCCTGTGTGGTTCTTAAGCAAACCTCTGTTTTTTCAGTTTATTTTATGAATAATGGGGCTAAAAATAGCTTTTTAGCTCTCAGACCTTCACAGCCTGTGAAGTACTGAGATGCTTTGTGGACAAAAGCGTTGCTTAGAAACAAAAATAAAAACCAAAGGTCCCTACTTTTGCCTCCCATGGGGACTTGGAAAACAAAACAGTGCCGCGAGACCATGTTTTTCCTGAAGTGCCCCAGCAAAGTTAGCTCACAGGCAGAAAGCAGAGCAGGGCTGGGGTGGGCTATGGATTGGAAGCCAGGTGACCCAGCAGGGAGCACCATGTCCCGAGCTGCTGGCTGCGATGAGCTCTGCCATTGCACAGCCCACTGCTCCCAGTATTGCTACCACCCTCCAGGTGCCCAGAGCTCTGGAGGCTCTTCTGAACCTCTCAGCCCTCCCAGGTCTTCAGCAAGCTGAATATGAAATAGTTATTACCAGCAGCTGCTGCACTGAGTGAGACTCTGGTTTTAAGTAATTCATTTTGATAACAGTGTAGGTTAATTGATCAGTCATTAATTTTCTTGCTTCGTAGTTTTTCCTAATTATCTCCATTACATAGAAGGTCCACAAGGCATGTTCCTTGGTGAGTGTGCCTACTTTTTATTGGTTTTTTGCAAAAGTACAACATATGTGCAATTATTCAATGCCATTTCATCTCTCAGCATCCCCTTTGGTACAGCCTATTCCATCTCTCAACTTTTCTAGACAATAGTTAACCTCTCTTCCCATGAGAAATACTGGTGGTATGTGCTGCAGCAGGAATTCAAGTGTTGACAGAAATTTCAAGAAACAAATACTTTTTTCCAGACCTGGCAGCTTTTCCTGTGAAAATTCTGTTATGGGCTGCAGAGAAAATCAGAAGCAACCACAGACCCAAATGTTCTTGTTCCTTTTTTAAGTCTAAAAAACAAAGCTAGTGAAGAGAATATTTTTCTGGCACAAATGTTTATTGCAAAACTGTGTAGTGGCAGCAGGGGTCAAATGGCAAATCCAGGCATAATTTTGTCCCGGTACTTTGCAAACAGGCAAATTTTCCTATGCCAGTGCATATTTCTGCCCCAGATCCTGTTGTTACGGGTACAAGGTGGGAGCCATGTCCAGTCCTTTATGTATTGTCTCATTCTGGTGGGCTATGACATGCAAGAGACTATCCTAGTCCCCAGGTAATGTTAGGCTGAAGTATAAGGAGCTGTGTGCCTGATTGAACAGAGATAGTACAGCTTCCAGGAAAGGAAGGCACTGGTGGGCAAGGGATATATAAACACACCTCTCTGCAGACATAGGACACTGGTTACAGGTTGTAAAAGGAGATTTCTGATTTAACTGTTAGAACAGTTGCATTGGCTGAACAAGATGAAGTTCCTGCAACACAAGTCTGCCAGGGGACCGAGCTGGAGGGAAGGCAAGGCATGCAGACACTAGGTGCATATTCATCTTTAAATAGCACCGCTGCATCAGCAGGAGTCTGTCTTCCAAAGCCACAGGGGCACCGCCACAGTTGCAGGGTGCACTCACTCCCTGTTATGTCTGTCCCATGGGATGTGTGATATACACTGGTCACATGCAGTCCCCATGTCAGGAAGAATCCCAGGTGTGAGTTGGTTTCCTTGCCCCGATCTCCCTGGGGAAGAACGTAGCAGCTGGGTAGGAGCTGTGGTGCTCTCCCCTGGTGTGCAGTGCTGGGAGGCTGAGGGGTACAGGGTGAGCCGCAGAAAGCACATGCTCTACAATCTCAGATGTAGGGGCAAGGTTTTCATTTTTGACGGCAGAAAAATCTATGCACAGCAAGCTTCCTCTTACAGCCTGGAGAACATGATCATACTGACCCCACTGAGCTGTGTAAGATTGCTTAGCAGAGAGGAAATGGAAGGAGTTCATGACTATTTTAAAATTTCATTGTAAGAAAGGCAGCTTCACCTTGAAAAAGAAATTCATAAGACCCTAGCTACAATAGTATTTGATAGAAGGCTTAAAACATACACGAATTGTAAGGAGATAAATACCTCCATGCTCCTCTTGTAGTTTCCAATGAGCCATTTAATGAGAAACAGTCAGAGTGAAAGAGCAAAACCTCTCTGGCCTTCTATGCAATTTTTTAGTTAATTTTTTTGAGTATTAGATGTGGATGCTCAACATAGTATCAACCTAGAAGTACAGAACAAACAAACGAATTTTCCTTTTATATCTCTCAAAACTCTCCCCAAATTCCAGTGCCTTACCCCTCATACTTTCATTCTGGTGACATATGCATCCTTTCCTCTCTCTCTGTTTATCACATATCACTTTGTTTCCCTACAATACTCACACCAACCTGCTCTTCAAACCTATGTCCAAAAATTCTTGTGAAAATTCTGTGATTACCTCCCATGAAACCTCCACCCATGATACTCTCCAGAACCCAGCAGCTGGAGAAGTCAAATCACTCCCTAAAAGATTTGGTAGGATCTGTGTCCAGGCCCATTGCAAAGGTCCTTCAGTGATCCCCATGTCTGCAAAGGGAGGATGCAGGTACTTCTCCAAAACAGAACCCTAGGGAATGCATGATAGTGTATCATTCCGGAGAACCTAAAGGGAAAGACTACAAAAGTTACTTGCGCATAGTTCTCTGACTTAAAAGGATGGAAAACTGATTTTCTTCCCTGGGCAAATATAATTAGTTTTCTGCAATGCAAGTACAATAGAAAATGCTGCTTAAAATATGCTTACATTTGGAGAGAGAAGCACAGACAAGTGATTGCATTGCAAGAGCATCCCACCACCAGTTGCCTCTCTCACTGTTGCTTTAGAGTTTGTTACCACTTGTTTAATGCTAACCATCATCATTGCCATGCTTTTCTGTCCTTCACCCTTAATTACTCATGGTTCATCTGAAGAAGATGCAAATGCAACCATGCAGTTGGAGACACCAAGAATGTTTGTACTGAAAGATTTAAAGTGTGTGTTCAGTCTTACAGGTGAAGCAGCTAAGATCGTCCACAACAGTGATCTGCTCTGAAAAGCCAGCTGCTCAGAAGCCAGCATTTCCTTCAGCTGATGACTCGGCTCCTGCTTTCCCATCCTCCCTGTCGTATAACCTCTCCCTGTGCATTTAAATAATGTGCATTTTCTAGTCCCTCTATGTATCCGCCCTGCTATTACATTAATTCTTATGGGAAATATTTTTCCACTAAGCCATTGCCCTTTTCAGGAATATATCCTTGAAAGAAAACAGAAAGTGGCTGTATTTTCGTAGTTAAATGGGCCAGATCCAAAGTGATGACACTAAACTTTCAGGCTTCTGAAAGAGCTCCAGGAATGAGTTTAGCCTGGGACTGCTTAAATCTCTGTAATGGAACTGTCCAAAACACAGGGATTCCAAAGCTTTAGGAAAAAAAATGGTTCATGCACCTCTTTCAGTAATAAGGTGTTATTAAGGAGACACCCAAGATATTGGATCTTAAGGAGACACCAAATAAACTTGCAAACTTAGTTTCCATTGATTGCTAAGAAAGGAAAATCTTGGAGTCCCACAGATATTGACACTCAACTACCATTGCTGTGAAGCTGTGTCTGTAACATCACATTTCTATTTGATACATTAAGGGAGTTTCTAACACTTCTCTGTTTGCACTGTCTGCATCTAGCCCTTTCAAGCACTATGTAAACTTCCGTCTCTCTGTAGTATTGAAGTATTTCAGGATATCCAGCTGCACTACTTTTATCATAAAACATGGTCTTATTCTTGCAGACAGCCTAGTTACAGAAGAGGAATGCCTTTTACTCTGTGGCAATATGAAAATTCAGTTCTACAGTTATTGAACCTTCTTACACCAGTACTAGTTCTAACCCATTTAGTCACAAAAAAATACCTTCTATTTGTTTTATTCTTGTTAAAAGCATAAAATACTTTGGTTTCAGAACTAACTCCCAATTTCCAATTAAAAGTGGCACTTGCTGTCCCACAAGTCAAAATTGTGAGATTCTGGTGAGACCACACCTGGAGTACTACGTCCAGCTTTGGAGTCCTCAACACAGGAAGGACACGGACCTGTTGGAACGGGTCCAGCAGAGGGCCATGAAGATGATCAGAAGACTGGAGCACCTCTCCTATGATGACAGGCTGAGAGAGTTGGGGTTGTTCAGCCTGGGGAAGAGAAGGCTCCCGGGAGACCTTATTGCAGCCTTCCAGTACCTGAAGGGGGCCTAAAGGAGAGGTGGGGAAGGACTCTATCAGGGAGTGTAGCAATAGGACAAGGGGTGACAGTTTTAAACTGAAAGAGAGAAGATTTAGATTAGATATCAGGAAGAAATTCTTTACCGTGAGGGTGGTGAAGCACTGGAACAGGTTGCCCAGAGAAGTTGTGGAACTCGATGATCTTTAAGGTTCCTTCCAACCTGAACCATTCTATGATTCTACAATTGTGGGTCATCATTCCTCTTTAGAAAAAACTTTACCATACAGCTTCTAAAATTAGCAAAGGTAACTGGATGTTAAATCAATGCCTCAGGAGAGAGAAAGACAAAATAATAACAAGTGATATTCTATTAAATGAGGAGATAGGAGTGCTGACACTGTAAACATGGTTAGATCCAATGTAGTTCTGCAGTGCCACAGGCAAGTGAATGAGTCAAGGGCAGTGGTTTCCACATGTAAGGTGTGTTCCTCCACTTCAGCTATGCTTTACAGGTGTGCCTGTAGTTTGTTCCTGTCTTTTCTGTTTGATTTCAGAAATCTTCTCCAGCTTTTAGCATAGCTCTCCCACACACTGATGACCTTTTAAATAATTAAAATGCTAACTGTTCATTCAAGCTATTATGCAACTCACTCTTCAAAGTAGCAGGCAAAGGATCAAAACTGGGAGAAAGAAGACTTGTCTGTGTTACTTGGTTTTGACTTGCTTTGTTTTCCTGACAGGCTCTGTTTGAGGGGAACTGAGAAGTGTGCTTTGTTACTGGTTCAATGCTCAGAAATTCTCAGTGTCGTGTCATTATTCATCATTTCTGTTTTGATCATTTAAGCAATCTTTTCATGTTGTTTTCCTCCTGGATATATTATCTGACATGCAACAACCAGAGTTTTCATAAAGCTCTTTGGTGCCTGTGGGTACACACGTAGCTGATGCCTGTTTAAATGGCAGTTTCACAGCCTTCGGAGGTGCGCTGCACCATCTGAAAAAACAATTGCTGCACTAGAAAGCTCAAGACACTCTTAAAATCATCTGCACAAAACAGTGACATAGCTTGGGAGGAAACGTAGAATCTAGGCAAAGTACGATTTAAAATTAAATACCTTGGACTTATTTTTGAAAACACACCATTGATTTAGCTATATATCAAATCAATAGGAACCTAGAAACTGGTAAATTTAAAATGAAGAAATCTGGACTTAGAGAAAAAGGTTGGTAGATTTAAAAACCAAAAGGTACAGAAACCTCTTCATCTTGGCTAAATAAATGAAAGTGAAAAGAAGCCTAAGCTAAGTTCCCACAAAGTGAACAAAATCTAAAAAATACAACTGCTTCATTACAATTAATGGGAAGTGTCAGTGACATAGTGACATTACTGCAATTCTGCTACAGTGAGAAGTGGTATATGAGCCCTAAAAATGCACAGGATTGGGCAAATAAACCAGGATTGACGATTGGACTAGATGATCTGAAAGGTCCCTTCCAACCTAGGCAATTTATGATTATAAAAACAAAGAAACATCTGTGTTGGTGTGACTTGTACCCCCTGCTCCCCACAGCTACTTTTATAAATTTTATATCTGTACATTTTTTTATGACTCTATAGAATAACACAAGTCAAGACAAGGAAATTGGGATTGCTTCTAGAATGAAATTCCCATTGCATGTCTCCAGGGTCCCAGGCAAAATTCCCAGATGATAAAACCCAGACAGCGGTTTTGCATCTTGTTTTTTTATAAGTGAGTTTAAATACGTTACTATCCATATTTCCACAATCATTTTTTGCATTTTAAATTCTACTTTCACTTTGAATCCCGTAGTTGTGAGAATGCCAAGTCTTTACTATTGTGTATGTATATTATCTTGCTCCAATACAGCACTTTGCATCAGCAAAAGGGAAAAACGAAAAACATTTTGCATTTTGCAAGAGGAAAAAACACATGCAGAGCAATGAAGTTACTTAACCAAGTCTATTCACAAAACCAGTGGCAGCATCATAACGGAATCCAGGAGTGTTAGGTAACACTGGCCAATATAAAAATTCTTTACTAAAACATTGTTGAAGAATTCACAGTTAGTCAGAATTACATCATTATTTTCATGGTTAACGTTATAGGAAGTCAACATGAGAATATATACTACATACAAAGGAAAAACAAATAATGACACCAATATATAAACACAATATTTTGACATTGAAATAGTAAGAACTTAAATCAAACAAACAAAAGAAACAAATGAAACTTGGACCATTTCCTCAAACATTTTTTTCTATGTAGCAAGAAATGGGAGAACAAAAGGAACATAAACATTTTTATAAACATGATGTAGGCCCCAGCAGCATTTTCTTGAGTGAGAAGACTGACTGATCTTCAGGGCATCGAAGTGTAACATCAAAAGGGTCATTGCATTATAGGGAAATGCTAGAAAACTAGTTAAAGAACCTCAGTGGAAGAGGTCACATCATTCTGTCCTGTCTCGTAACTCTCCTGCTGCCTAGAAGATTGCCCGACAAAATGAGATGTGGCGTCTCAGCCAAGCTTTCACTCCCTGAAATGGCTATAAACCCCAACATGTTGGTGTAAGCTTGATTCTTTCTTTGCTTGAAGTAGTGACAAGGTTGTCATTCAAATTTCCAAGGCACCTGTTTCTAGTTGCCCAGCCTGCTTTCTGAAGGCCGACATGATACTCTGGCTGTCAGCAGATTTTAAAAAAAAAAAAAAAAAAAAAGAAGTGATTGCATTTGAGACATATGATCACTTTGTGTAATATATGAACCGTTGTAACATTTAGACTTAAGGCAACAAAGCAAGAATAATTTCCTTCTGGGCCATATTTCCCCAGACTTGTTCTAACAAATCTAATTCATATTTAGCTGCGGTTTCTGGTTCTCTTGGATCTCTGAGGGACAATACCCCCTGCTTTGCTTCAGAGTTTACAGTAGGAAAACCAGCTAAAATTAAGTTTTATCAAATTTAAGTGAAAGGACTAATCTCTGCATTCCCTCCTGCACCACCAATGCCCACTGAAAGAAGGCAATAAGTACTAATATTTAAGCAAAAAACCAGCCAAACAAGCCCCCAAACCTTTTCATCAAAGTGAGCCTGAACAGGCTAGATGTATGCACCATGTCTTCTGAATTTAGTCTGATAGTTCAGTATAAAAACACTACATTAAATTCTTATATCAGTAAAAGAACCAGTGTCCCAAATAATACACCAGCATGACTAATGACATCTTATCATAACTCTGCAATGTCAGTGATTTGCCAGCTTCTAGAAACATAACACTGAACAAGATATAGCCCTGTGTGATCCCATGCATTTTAGTTCCAATCCATAGTTTTGTCATACTTTTCTGATTTGTTTTAGGACTTAATAATCTATATTTCCAGTCACCTGGGGTTGTTAGATTCATAAGGATTTTCACATCATAGACCTGTTTGAAATAGGTTAGCATATATCGCTGAATCTCTGCTGATACAACATTTTTTCCATTTAATTTTGTCTAGTCCAGTCCTAAAAGCACAGGTTTTCATCATTTTGCTCACCAGAAGGTATTGCATTGCCCGCAGTTCTGTACTAGTTATTCCAAGTTGGATTACACCTACTTGACCTTACCGACAGCTCTGTAAAAATGACCTCCTGTCTATCTTGAGATAGTCCTAGCTCTTCTCCATACTATTTTCTCAATCCCACCTCATCAAGCACTCATAAATGAGCACTCATAAATGTTGAATTCTTAAATTCAACAACTGGTTAGATGCCTAACTTTGTTGCCCACTTACTCAGGAATTTTGTAAATCTCAGCAGCCTAATTTGGTTGTCATTTATCCATGTACTATATTCTGTCAGATAAGGAATAAGAGTCAGGTCTCACAAAAGTCAACCTGGCCTGTGCCAGGCACCAAATATTTCATGGTTTCTTTGTTTGTGATTCTTTGCAGACCACACTACCTAGGAATAGCCCAAAGGATACAAGCTGTGGTGAAAACAGAAAATAAGGAAACACTCTTGACAGGCTTAGTTCATGTAACTGCTAACAACAGATGCCTAATGCTGCCTGTACCTTTTGTGTATATGTTGCATTGTGTGGTGAATGGTATTGATGAAAAATTTTGGAGTGATTTTTTTTGGTTAAGGCAGTAAAGTAGACAAAAGTCATTTCAAGAGCAATATTGTATTAGTAAATACAGAAAATCAGAAAATAGCTTTCATTTAGAAAACAAGAGTCAATAGACTGACAAACTGATACAGTCGTTAAAACATTTACAGCAGACTTGAACTGTGTGCATACAATAAGGGATTTGAAAGCAATTTTCCAAAGTTCTTAGCATGAAGACCCTTGCCCAGACTTAAGTGGGCTTCAGATTTTACCCTTAAGCTCTACCAACTTTTTTGCAATAAGTGATGGCTTTATTTCCTCCACAAAAATGTTTTTAAAAGCCCCATATCTAATTGCTGAGTTCTTATCCACTGGAAAGGTTTAAATTCAGGATAAAATTTTGCATCTTGGAGGCAGTGTTTTTTCTGAAGCTCTCAGTTCCATAACACTGACAGGCCTTATGATACAGAAAGGAACAGCAATGTAATTGGTTCTGTTGGTGTCATTGCCTGACGCCAGATAGAGCAGGGAAGATTGTAGAGACCAACTGATTCCTTTTTAAAAAAGGGCTTGTTAATTTTTTTTTTTTTGGAGGAAAGGTAATTTGCACTGGTTGTGTTGTCAGTCACCAACCAGTTGCTAAGGTGTGCAGTCAAGCTTCTAAGCAGTGTTTTGTTTTGTTTTCTATTCTTGCCTGGATTCCCCCTTTAACCTTATCAAAGCAGTTAAATTTCTTCAACCTATCAAGCTGAGCCATGTCAGCGTCTTAAGATTGTTGCTGTTGACACGGCTGAGCAAAGCTGAATTGATCTTACAACCCCCAGGACATCCTGCACAGCATGCGTGCCCTATACTACCACCACATGCCTGATTTAAAGTCCAGACCTTTCTAAGTCATTGTTGGCAAGGTAAAATGCTTTGTACCACCGTTATTTAAGATCTTTCTGTTGCCACCAAGGCTATTCCAGTAAACTTAGACTGTATGCTGGAGATGGAAAAGAAGGACAGTGATGACATGTTTGTTTGCACTCAAAGCAAAACAGCAAAAAAACCCCACCTGAAACAACAATAACAAAAAAACCCCCCCACGATTCAAGTTGAGCTGCACCTGTCTATCCGAGAAAGCAGCAATAAAACAAGATTAGTTACATTAGAGAACAAAGTGTGGCTGACAAGGTTTTCAGCTGCTCTCCATGAAGAACTTGACAAGTGAATGACTGTTTTCCAAGCTGTTAGGCACCTAAGTTACTGCACATTTGCTTGTATCCTACGTGTTTTCCATTAACAGGCACACACAATGACAGTAACCCATGAATTGCAAGAATCCTTTCCTTAACACTGTAAGCACAAAGAAGGCTGGATTTTGAAAAACAGGGAACTTCAGAACTGGGCCACCAAGGTCATCAAGCGAGCTCAACCCCAGGACAACATACAATCTTAACTACTTGTTCTGTTTACCTCAGTCCTCAATAATATTCATCTCTCCTAACTTTTAAGTAGAGAAACAGAAGAAAATTCCCTTAGACCAGAGAATCACTTTGTTTTCCAATGGGTCTTTGTCTACGTACTCACATGCCTACCCGCTTGTGTGTATATTAGTTAATGGCTATTTACAGAGTGTCCCCCAGAGAGGTGACAGACAGTTACTGGTGAGCTAATTTCACTGCAACTACTAGATTAGTGAAAAATGCATAAACTTGTGTAGTTGTGGCCTATGAAGCAAGGACCATTGATAATAGGGAAAACAAGTTACATTTGAAAAATAAAAGACCAAATCCTCATCACAGTGTTTAATCTTCCTGAGGGATGATGGGCTACCAGAAGCGCAGCATTACCCCCTGGGACTGCTCTATGAACAAACTGGAGTAACACTATGCTTCAGCCTTAGGGTTTCTCCACTGTTAATGGCACCAGTTTGGGAACGCTAAACACCTATGGGATTGACAGAGCAGAATTTCCTGGGGCTCTGTGTGTATTGGACCATCTGTGGTGGGGTGCAAAGAACCCATGGCCACACTGCTGCGCAAGCAGGAAAGACTCTTCTGCCACCCAACTGTATGTCCACTGTGCAGAGCATAAGTAAACATCAAAGAAATGAAAAGCAGCAACTTTATAGCAAACTTCATATACATTAAATTCATATTTCTATAACCACAGATAAAAGCCTCTCCTATAGCTGTCACTTGGAAGTCTTTGGGGGTTTTTTATGCACTGTTAAAATAGAATGCTGTAGAAACTGTGTGATCTGAGGTGTGTGTGAGTTCCCCAAACAGCAGTTAATTACCAAGGGAAATAGTCCATTAAAGTTATTAAGTTATAAGGGAAATAGGTATGGGAGCCTGGATTGTGTTTTTGTGCTAGAACAAACAAATTCATGTGACTCAGGAAACAAAGATTTGAGAATCTGGCAAGCAAAAATCTGTCTGTTCTCTGACTCAGTGAAAATAAGTGGGATGAAATCCCAGAGAACAAACTCAAAAATGGAGTTAGTAGCAGAGAAAACTTTAACATAAAACAGAAAACAAATAATAATTAACAGAACAGGAATTAAGATAGATTTGAAGATTGCTTCAGAAATGGGAGTTCTCAGCCTGTAGTAAAGAGAGCATTGTAATACTGAAGAACCATTGCAGGCAATAGCTACTGTAATATCATCTTATTATCAATAAAATAGGCTGTTGATATGGAACAATTTGTTCATCTCTCAAATTATGACTTACTGGAGCATTCTGATTTCAGAACTTGATTTCAAAAGCATTTCAGATCTCATTTCCCTTAAGAGCAAGGAGGATTTTCATTTATATGTTATTTGCTTTTACCTAAAAATCACTGTTTAATCATCTTTCATTGTGCTTTTATTCAGAGTAAAGGAACACACTTTACCTCTTTCAGGGAGCATTCACAAAAAGAATGTTCAAGTACAACTCTATTAACTTGTATGTATGCAAATGGTTTGGAAAGTAATTTTATTTGTATCTACAATGTGAATAATAGATTGTGATTATACCAGAATCCACTTATTGGAAATTTTATAATAAATAAAAATTACATTGAGATTATAAGCTTTCTTGTTGTCCCTCCCTTACTCAACCAGATCAGGAAGCCAGTCAAAAGTGGTGATGGTTTGCAATTTTATCTCTGACTGCAAAGATAGTGATTTCCTTAGTAGTCACTTGTTGGGAGTTTAGATTAGAGGCAATAATAACAGATGCACTATCCCTCCTTTGTTTGTTCAGCTGTAATGCTGAGCTATAAAAAAACCCCTCAGTCTAAAATCACTGCCAATGTACTCTGTGCCGGGCTTTTCTGTGTGATGTGGAAGTGAATCAAAACAACTGGAATGAACACAAAAGGCAAGGAAGAAAAAAAAAAGAAAAAAAATCACAGAGTCATAAAACAAAAATTTTCAGTCCATAATTCACCTAGAATTTGTGGAAAATTAATAACACAAGAAACTCTTTCATGTGAATATTTCAGAAAAAGAAGCACGAGTGGTTCTTTTAATCCAAAATTACAAAAGTAAGAAATTGTGTATTTTTTCCCTTCAAAAAGATAAAAGGTCGCTTGGCATAGCAAAATGGTGTGTGACTTGCACAGAGGAAACATTAACAGCGAAAGGAATCTGGGGAGTAGCACCTCAGGTAGATCTGTTCCTGGGTGTTTCCTGGGATTACAGTAAATCAGCATGATTTAGAGAGAACTTCTGGAGTAAAAGGAGGAGAAGTAACCAGACAAATTGATATTCCCCAGTGTTTTCTCATATTTAATCAAATGTTTTGGTCAGCCACACATCTAATATTTGCTCTTGGTAGTGGTACTTTCTAACTGGTGACTTGGAGGACAGGAGGTGGGTGCTTGGAAGAGCTGATATTGGCACAACTGCTAACAAGACCCATGCTAATTCACCTTTCCACACTCAGACTCCTGAATCAATGTCCTAACATAGTACATCTTATCCTTCTTTTTCCCACAAAACCTCTTTAGTACTCAGCTACCAAGAGCTGATGAAAAGCAACACCTCAGCATTACTCCATTCATTATGTAATTAATCTGTCATGGAGAAAAAGCAAATGAGTCAATGTGGTCTGAGCAAAGTATGCTCTTCTACTGCAATATCAGCCCAGGTGTCTCCATATCATTTTCTCAACAAGAGTGAAATGGAAGGATTTGTAAAACACAAGCACAGTCTGTCACACATGAAGTTTTTACGCCTGTTCCACATACAAATAATTGGAAATAAACTTACATATCTTGAGGACTAGAAATAAAAAGTATGTCTTGCACCTTTCTCTTTAAAGGTGCTCCTTGTGGAATATTTTGGATATTTTATAAGGTTTTACTGTTTTTCTTTCTGCATATGTTAAGAAAGTTTTATTAAGATATTTTCTAGTTTGCTGCCATGGGTGAAGAGATCAAAGGAGGACAGTATATAGCAGCCTTGTGTCCTGAAGTGAAATTATGATTCAGTTATTAGCTCTGCTACTCAGAAGCATACATGAACTAATGCAGCATCTATCCACTTTGCCTTATCTATTGTGACAAGCCTCCAGGGGGCTGATCCACATGAAATTCATTTCACATCTCATTCATTGAGTGCCTGGGATTTGAAATACCTTTCTGCTCTTCTAGGTTTCAATAAGCTAGACTGCACGGACTCATTGCCAACAAAAGTAAGAAAGTAAACTTCTCCATAGGGATGGTGCTTTCAAATTTCCTGTGATACCACTGGAGATGCACTGACACTCATTTCAGGAGTTGTGCTCAGTGTACCTAGGACAAGGCTGACTTTTCAGTCATACTTTTCAGACCAATGGAAATATATTTTATTGTACTCTGGATAATAATGAAGCTTAAGTAAGAGATATAAAAGATTATATTCAATATGAGATGTATGACAATGAAATGACAAGTGGGTAGGAATTAGAGATCGGGACAACAAAGGGAACCTTGTGGTAGGAGTCTACTACAGGCCTCCTGACCAGGCAGAGCCTGTCGACGATGCCTTCTTACTCCAGCTGGAAGAGGCATCACGATCACAGGCTCTCATCCTGCTGGGTGACTTTAACCACCCTGACATCTGTTGGAAAAGCAACACGGCTGGCTGCAGGCACTCCAGGAAGCTTCTAGAGTGCCTAGACGACAACTTCTTGAGACAAGAAATCACCAGCCCTACTCGAGGAGATGCATTGTTGGACTTGTTGGTCACAAATGCAAGTGAGGCCATCAGGGATATCAAAGTTGAAGGCAGTCTGGGCTGCAGTGATCATGCTCTAGTGCAGTTCACTCTCTTAAGAAGTTTGAAGCCCAAGAGGAACACCATCAGGATGCTAAATTTTAAGAAAGCGAATTTCCAACTCTTCAAGGAGTTAGTAAATAGGACCCCATGGGAAACTGCCCTTAGGGACAAGGGAGCAGAACAAAGCTGGCAGATCTTTAAGGATGCTCTCCATAGAGCACAAAAGATCTCAATCCCAACATGTAGGAAATTGGGTAAGGAAGGCAAGAAACCACCATGGTTGAGCCGGGACCTGCTGGTCAAACTAAGGGGCAAGATGGGGCTACACAGGAAATGGAAGAAGGGACAGGCAACCTGGGAAGAGTATAGGGATGTTGCCCGGCTGTGTAGGAATAAGGTCAGGGAGGCCAAGGCACAGCTAGAATTGGACTTGGCAAGGGACATAAAGAAAAACAAGAAAGGCTTCTACAAGTACATTAACCAGAAAAGGAAGGTTAAAGAAAATGTACCCCCCCTAATGAGCAGCAGTGGGGAACTTGTATCAACAGAGGAGGAGAAGGCGGAAGTTCTCAATAATTTTTTTGCCTCAGTCTTCACTGGCAACCCCTCTCCTCCTAGCTCTTGTATTGATGGCCCACAAGTTGAGGATCCAGGTGACAAAGTCCATCCCACTATAACTGAAGGCATGGTACGTGATCACCTAAGGAATCTAAAGACATACAAGTCCATGGGACCTGATGAAATCCATCCCAGAGTCCTGAAGGAACTGGCTGATGAAGTTGCAAAACCACTTTCCATGATATTCGAAAAGTCATGGCAGTCAGGTGAAGTCCCTGCAGACTGGAAGAAAGGAAACATCACACCCATTTTTAAAAAGGGTAGAAAGGAGGACCCTGGGAACTACCGACCTGTCAGCCTCACCTCTGTGCCTGGGAAGATCATGGAACAGATCCTTCTGGACGCCATGCTTGGGCACATGGAGGACAGGGGGATGATTCAGGACAGCCAACATGGCTTCACTAGGGGCAAGTCCTGCCTGACTAACCTAGTGGCCTTCTATGATAAAGTGACTAGGTCAGTAGACAAGGGGCGACCTATGGATGTAATCTATCTGGACTTCTGTAAGGCCTTTGACACAGTTCCTCACAACATTCTACTTGCCAAATTGGAGGGATACGGATTTGATGGGTGGACGGTTCGGTGGATAAGGAATTGGCTGAATGGTCGCACCCAGAGGGTGGTATTCAATGGCTTTAAGTCCAGATGGAGAGCAGTGACAAGCAGTGTCCCTCAAGGGTCCGTCCTGGGACCAGTACTGTTTAACATTTTTATCAAAGACATAGACAGAGGGATTGAGAGCACCATCAGCAAGTTTGCAGATGACACCAAGCTGTGTGGTGTTGTCGATACATCGGAGGGACGGGATGTCATTCAGAGGGACCTGGACAGGCTGGAGAGGTGGGCCCAGATGAACCTCATGAGGTTCAACAAAAGCAAGTGCAGGATTCTGCACCTGGGAAGAAACAATCCTCAGTATAAATACAGACTGGGGGATGAGGTATTAGAAAGCAGCCCTGAGGAAAGGGACTTGGGGGTGCTGATGGACGAGAAGCTGGACATGAGCAGGCAATGTGCTCTCGCAGCCCAGAAGGCCAATCACATCCTGGGCTGCATCAAAAGAAGTGTTGCCAGCAGATCCAGAGAGGTGATTCTGCCACTTTACTCTGCTCTGGTGAGACCTCACCTGGAGTACTGTGTGCAGGTCTGGAGCCCTCAATATAGAAAGGACATGGACCTGATGGAGCGGGTCCAGAGGAGGGCCACCAAAATGATCAGGGGGCTGGAGCACCTCTCCTATGAGGACAGGCTGAGGGAGCTGGGGTTGTTTAGCTTGGAGAAAAGGAGGCTCCGGGGAGACCTCATAGCGGCCTTCCAGTACCTGAGGGGGGCCTACAGGAAGGCTGGGGAGGGTCTGTTTACAAAGGCCTGCAGCGACAGGACGAGGGGCAATGGTTTTAAGCTGGAGAAGGGGAGATTTAGATTGGATATTAGGAAAAAGTTCTTTACTATGAGGGTGGTGGAACACTGGAACAGGTTGCCCAGGGAGGTGGTTGAGGCCCCTTCCCTTGAGATATTCAAGGTGAAGCTCGACGAGGCCCTGGGCAACCTGGTCTAGTAGGAGGTGTCCCTGCTGACTGCGGGGAGGTCGGACTAGATGACCTTTGGAGGTCCCTTCCGGCCTGGACCAATCTATGAATCTATGAATCTATGAAATCTTCTACCCTTCCATTAAGTGAAAATGCCCACCCTCCTCTTTAAGAAAGTTGAACCATTCAGTATTTGCTAGTTTATACTTAATTTCTGTACAAGTTCTACTGATGAAAACGGTGCAAAGACCCTGCTATTTGTCCAGAACATTACTTTCCATATTTGGTAAGCAAAAACCTGGCAGAGCAACAATATTGCTAGAAACATGAGAGATTTCCTTCAGTAAGAAAAAGCATCATTAACAAAACCAATTCCCCTCCTCTTTTCCTTCCTCCTCAAACAGCTGACCAAAACTGTCAGTGCTGGAACACACAAACCAACATCTCCAATGGCCTAGAGACCCAAAGGAAATGGGGAATTACTGGTGTTTCCCTCTGTGCAATTAAATGAATGGCTATCAGAGGCCAAACTGTGAGCTACTGTATTTTTTAAGCAGTATTACTAAATTAATGTGTCAGCTGGGATAAGACTTAGTCCTAGGGATCTTACCTACAAAAGAATACCCACACAAAAAAGGACTGACATAAAAGCAAGTCGCCCGCTCTTAAGAGGCCAATGTATTTTTCATATTCTTGTGTGTTTTGTTCACCAGAAATTACCCCCAGGAGTTGGGGCAGAGCCCAGATCACCCCATGCTGGGACTCACATTACAGGCTAGAGAATCAGATTTACTCTTGGTAATTCGGGCTCAATTAATCTTTTAAAATACATTCACTTATTGGGTCCAGTTATCTCTTCAGTAAACAAATACCAAAAATGCAAAAGGGATTACTGCCAGTCTGTAGCCTGCAATGCCATGAGCACTAGCAAAGGCTCCTAGGTGTGCAGTGTTTTCAGATGAGGGACCAGCACAAACCAGCAGAATTACATGGGATAAGAAAGGATATTTCATAAAGCTGAATCTTGAGATTATTAAAGGATTGCAGTGGCAGCCTTAAGATAGTATGGAGAAGGAAGTAAACTTGGTTCTTTGTTACCAGATTTTCCTTTTACAACTTCAGCCTGAGTATTTGGCCATAGAATGAGAGGAGGAGGAGGTTTCATGGTCTCACTGGATATTGGCTGCATCCCATGAGACAGGAGCCACACAAGCAAAAATGTGACAGGAGCACTGCCAACCCCTAAGTCACATTTGAATTCTTCTAAGCCTGTTAAAGCAGAGGAGCAATATTACCCCACTGCCAGCACTAGGGCAACTGGTCCTGTTCCCCAAACTCTTGTCCACATGTTCATGACCCCAGTAATACGGGCCATGCTCTTCTCACCAAAGTGCTTGGTGAGGTTCTCCACTGTGTTCAAAAGCTGAAGTCTCCAGTGCAGCTAACCTGCTGGTCTGTGACTTCATGTCCTAGGTCTCTCTTCCCCATGCACATCCTCCCTTTCTTCTGCTCCCAATTTTGTCCCATACACTCCCATACCCACAGTACCCCCCAGCGTCTGCCCTCAGATCCTTACAGGGTCCCTGGCTGCCCCCTGTGTCTCCCCTGCTACAGGGCAGTGCCCTCCTTCTCCACTTGCCTGCTGAGAAAGGAAAAGCCCCTGCAGAGGACAACCTGAAAATATACATGCAGTGATGGTGAGAAGCAGCTTCTCCACAGGCACTGAGTCTGCTGCAGCGCCTGCTCAGCCTGGAATCTCACTTGGATCTGTCCCCTCGTCCCCTGAAGTTATCCTGGGTGCTCAACATCTAGGAGAAGTATAGATAGAAAGCAAGACCAGAGCCCTTCTTTCCTTAGGAAACCAGGCCAAAAGTAATCCTTAAGGCACCATACAGTATAATAAGCAAAATCATATCAGTGAAGCAATTTCCTTCAGCTGAATAATCAGTGCTCAGAGTAAACCTGCAAGTAGCAGTAACACAGCTGGAAAAATGTGATTTCTCTGATGAGGTATTCCAGAATCCTAAAAATAAAACAAATTCTGAATATTTTTTGAAATTCTTATGAAACAAAATTTAAATGGTCGTGAACTGAATTTCTCCTTAAATTCAATATCGATAAGTATTCAATTAAATCCTCCTAGGCAACTTTTTTACATTCAATATGCTGTAATATAAATAATTGTAATATTCACAACATCATCTCTAATAATGTGTTCTACTTTTTAAGTAAGAGTTATCAAAGTAATCTTACCAAATGAAACAGAAAATACCAATTTACACATTTGGTCTAAATCGACATGCACTCACAAATTCTTGGCAGATTTTTCTCATTTGGTCATGTGCAATTTCTTCAATGGTTCCTAAATTACAGAATACACAACACTGGGGACTACAAATAAACAAAAGAACTTAACAAAACCATGGGAGTCTCTTTTAGACAATGGCGTTCCCATAAGTATCATTTTCTGCTTAAGGCAGCTTTATGTTTCTCAGTCTCTATAACGTTTGTTCACCCACACGTATTCTGTTTTCTAGTGCTGGTTTTATAAATCAGTGGTAGGTCTTGAAAACAGTCCCTTTCCATTAAACACTTGTACCAAGAGATTATACCCTATATCCTTGTATCTTGCAGTTACTTTGTTTAAAGTGTTCTTCCAGTTGCTAGCATGCATACACAGGATAATGTGCAACTCACTGTAGGCAACATTTTTTTCTGTGATGCCGAGCTTATGAACTAATTTAAATATTGGTTTCCCTTATAACAAAACACAATGTTTGCTCCCAGTGGAGTCACATTTTCTTCATGAAACGACATTGAAGCAGCATGAGAGTATAATACAATCTTTCAAAATCCTACAGTTATTGAATATAACTTGTTTTTAAGACGTTTCCTGACATAATATGCAACATCTAAGCAGTTAATAGCAGTGAAATGAACAGTTAAGCAAATTGTTATTGTTAAAGATTATCTATTGTTATTGAATTGTTTGATGCATATACAACATAGATGTGATTCTTAAAACGCTATACTGAAATACTGTGACATTTCCTTCAGTGTGGGACACAAAACAATACTCCCTCATAATGCGCTTTGAATTGGGGAATATCTAGTAACTGGTTCTCCAACTGACAGTACAAATTATATAAAAACTTATGCAAATACTACCTTAAGCACCTCACTAAGAAGGTGTGCTCCATCAGGTTCTAATAAATTTAGATCCTTCACGGATTTTCGTGCAAGGCAGATAAGCACGGTCATTTCTCTATACACTCAATATATATATTTGTATATGTATACAATATGTATATTTGCCCTCAATGACTGCCCTCTGGTCCAAATTAACAGGGTCATGCTGTGACAAAGACTTGCACTATTAGAGAACACTGTTTTTTATGTTTTATAATATCCTGTACTTTTCAGCCCCATGCTTTTTTACTTTTGTGTTTCTTTTATGACAAACATATCAGATAAATCCCATCAGTTCTTAGGCTTATTCTCATCTGATATTCTTGTATTTTAGTATTTGTCGGGGTTTTTTCATCCTTTGCACTGGAAATATGCTGCATCAAAAAAACGGGAAAAAATAGTTGTTACACATCTGCAAATGCAATATCCCAGCCATTGTACAACCCTCCGAGTCACAGTTTCTTAAAGGCCTGAGCTTTTCCCTTGTATGGAGTCTTTTCCTCCATCTTGTTCAAAGTATGTTACCTATCAATATAGGAAAGAATGTTTATCCCTATTTTTCAGCTATGGTAAGCTGCTTTCTGTAAACATTTCATAAAAGGAGTGCCATTTAACGTGGGAGGCAATCTGCCTTCTAAATCAGCTGAGCATGGAACAGAGAAAGCTGGGTGCACTAAGGCAAATTGAGCTAAGCTAAAAGGCAGTTGACCTTAGTCTTCTATATATATATAGAATAGTCTATAAAATAGTCTTCAATAAAAAATATTCTCCACATAAACTCTGTAATTTCTGGTCCCTTGTACATTGCTAAAAATTATTACAAACCCATTTTAGATTTGCTGAAAGGGGTATGGTATGAACATAATCTAATAACCAAACTGTCCTTCCAGGCACCTGCTACAGAGCTCTGCTGATAGCACCAGAAGCTGCAAGTGGTCAAAGCAGCCAGACCCACTCAAGTGTTGTGAACTATGTGCAATTAACACACAACACTTAACAAGATATGCCTGAATAAGGCGCCCTCCACAGCCCATCAGCAAGGTGACATGATGGCTCACTGTGGTGATGGGCATTGTGTAAGGAGAATCACTATTGCTTTGTGTTCTGCTTGACTCTACGAGATCAATACACATGTATTTTCTACTGGTACACAGCTCAGGAAGTTATTTCATCCTTAGGGTGCATTTGGTTCCTACAGGAGTTCTCCATCTTGGAGAACATGGTTGGACTAGATGATCTTTAAAGGTCCCTTCCAACCCAAACTATTCTATGATTCTATGATTCTTACCAAAAAAGGGCTGCCATAAATGTAAAAAACTGTCAAATTTGTTGATCCAACTGAACTTGGACAACATTTTTTGTGCTCTTTCTAATTCAGTTAACTGGGTTATATTAACCTAAATATTCAGCAGTCTGTTTCTAGTTCTGCCACAACTTCTCTATAACCTATGCTTTTAGTCCTTAACATCAAAAATCAAGGAGGTATTTTGGGGAACCCCCAAAGAGCTGCATCACCTATTCCAGGAATTTCATTCCCTTTGTCAAGCACCCCTGAACCAACGGTCAGCATCTAGGGTTTTCTTCTTCCTTAACTGTTTAACAGGCAGATGATGTATTTCAGGGATGGACAATTACTTCATAATTTCCACCCTTGAAATTGCTCCTTGTACAAAGTGGATCCAGGTAGCTATTGGGCTTTGGTGCTCAGTTTGTTGGACAAGGCATACATAGGAATAAAAGAGTTTCTGAAAGAGGGACCATCCTAACAGAATTGTAAGACTGCATTGGAAATTGTGCATTCAAAGACCCAGATTTCCTAGAGCTCTGGTTAGTTAAAATCAGTCTAAGGCACAGAAGTCAAAGTGCAGGCACTGAACATTAGGTGTCTGTCCCACGTGCAGGCCAGAAAGTCGAGCTCTGACACCAGAATGGTAAAGCTGTGCTGCTCACCCACAGGTAGCATGTGCGTTGGGAGGAACTGGAAAGTTAGTCCTGGGAAGA
This sequence comes from Numenius arquata, assembly GCF_964106895.1. Lineage (NCBI taxonomy): Eukaryota > Metazoa > Chordata > Aves > Charadriiformes > Scolopacidae > Numenius > Numenius arquata. Next base: position 17,474,043 of record NC_133579.1, on the reverse strand, counting down.
CTGAAGAGACAGCTGCCTGGTTTTCCTTATGAAACAAAGGAGTCTGTAAAACAGAGCTTGCCTTTTATACTTGAAAACCATCAAACAGGAAGATAAAATTAGGCAAGAACAATTAGCAAAGCTGCAAGTGCTCATGTCTATTTGCTGCCATCTTCCATTCTGTCCCCCACTCTTGAGTCTGGGGTAAGGGGTTTTCTGATGTGCTCCAGAGTTGAGAATGACGCACTGTGGCTGGCAGCGGAGAAACCTGCACCACCAACATGAGATGAACTATGCCGTGAAACAGCACCTGCCTGACTCCTGGGCAGAAATCTGTTCTCCTCCTTGCAGCTACAATTCAGAAAATAGTCTCCAAAGAAAGCCTCTCAGAAACATCATGACTTTGAAACGTGACAGTGACAATATTGAAATGTGATGCATTGTACTTTCTGTTTACTGCCTAACTCAGCTCCTGGCCTGACAGGTCTCCACTCTACAGTGCAACTGGGCAGCACCCAAACTGGCAACATGAAGCTGGCTTGCAGTCTGGTTAAGACAGCGTGGGGCTTTGCTGAGTTTTTTTGCCATTCTCCTGCAGCCAGACTTCTCTTAATGCCATGCCTGCAGTGCAGACATATCTTTTAAATCTCTGGATTTGGCCAGAATACACACTTGAGGAGAAACCTCTCCACTGGGGAACGTGTTCAGAATCGACGGCAGAACCATTGCAATCTATTGTAAAGTCCTTGTTAGGGGGCTAAAAGGACTACTAGAGCTGGGGACCGCCTTTTGTGTGGAGTGCCACAAACAGTGACAAGGCTGTCATTCCCAGGAACTTACTTTGCACCCTGCTGGCCGCTGTGCAAAAGACACAGCTGTAGTCACTATCGACCACCGATGCTGAATGTCGCAGTTCTTCTCCCTTATTGTGGTGGCACACCGTTCTCAGCATGGGCTCTGTGCGCTGACCCAATTCTTACATGCAGGCTTGAAAGCAGGTAAAACAAGATGCAAGTCTTATATTAGCACAAGGAGACAGCATGATCCAAATTATTTTAATACTTCAACACATGCTGTCATCCCTAGTTTAAACAGCAAACACAAAAAGGCAGACAGTCCTGAACCAAAACGTATGCTCCCTGCTGTATGAGAGCTATAGCAGAGATGTGGATGTGTTTGTCTCCAGCTTAACAACACCCGAGAGGACAGTTTTGTATTCAACACTAAGAAATATCAGCATAACAGATGCTTTTCCCCTTTAGCATTACAAAGTTCCTTCAAAGTCTGCTCTGGCCCTGATTTTCCAGTATGGTCAGCTGTCTTGAAAGAACAGGCCCCAAAATTACTGCAATTCTATTTTGTTATTCCTTTTTTTGCATATTTGAATATATGCAAGGAATAGTTTGGCCAGGCAAACTTAATTAGCTAAGCTCACAAATTAATCGTTCAGATTAAACTGCTTGTATCTATCTAGGACTGTGATATTTATTTATAGAGTAATTATTATCAAATGTCTGAGATAAAAGCTTTTAGACTAAAAGCACTGTTATCGTTCGAATGCATATTTATATATTTCAAACCCCAAACCCCAAACCTCCAACTATGCTGAGAAAACGTTTAAAGTCACAGTAAGACTCAAAACAAAGGAAATAAATAAAACATTAAGGTTGAATATGCAGTCATGAGATTGTGAGCTCCTTGGAGCAAAGGCTTTTCTCCTTATGAAGTATCTAGCGAAGTGCCTAGCACACAGTGGGTATTACTCAACATAATTATTATCCTCTTAATGTGAAACTTTCACATAACATTTTCTGACATTTTTTTCTTTTTTTTTTTTCTTAAGAAAAAGAATTTCACTTTTTGAAAGATTTATGTCAGGCCCTGAGGGCTGTAAGGGAGCCTAGGAGCAATTCTGAGGCTGATGTTTTTAAACATTTGGGGAGGTCTTGCTGCAAAGCCACTGGAACATAGGGATGGAAAATGCTAAATGGGTTTTTATTTTGGTCTGTATAAGTTATGTCACAGACATCCCTGGTCTTTACTCATAATAATATCAGTATTTTTGGAATTTTCTTACTGCACTTCATATTTTCTGAACTCTTTCCCAATATTCCTCAAGGATTCCCTGTATTTTTTTTCCTGACTCCTGCGAAAATAAAGAAAGTTTTCATCTGCATGGAGAAGTCCTCTACAGGACTCCTCTAGCTTTCTCAAAAATGTGATAGTATAAGGACTAGGCTTTTAAAGGTATTTGGGAATCTACCTCCCAAAGAAATAAGGACAAGTTCGGCATTTAGCTATTTTGAGAATCTTGGCCCAAATCTTGGTGCTTTCAGAGGTGTTTGCTGCATGCTGACTTCCAGTAAAGGCTAAGGAGAAACATATTTCAGTTTGAGGGGCTATTCTCAAAGACAAAACACAACTCAGAGGATTCCCAGGAGACTGCAGACTATGGGAATTTCTGGAGGGATGTTTTTTTCCTTGGTATATAACTCTTCACATTTGTAGATTTGGAACTTCATGAGTTGAGATGGCTTTTTGAAATTTTTTGATCACCTCTCATTTAATGTAATCTTTTTTCAGTGCTCAGAACTCCAACTGGATTATGCAAGTCCATGCAGTCAAATGGTTACATATTTCAATACACTACACCTAAACAAAGTCACTGATGTTAGATTAGAGAGAAGCAATTTGCTTAATAAGCAATACAGGCAGTCAAGAATGTAGCCTTTGCATTAGGTTTCACCCAGTGTCTCTGGCTCCTCTGTGGAAATGGCTGGAGACCATCCTCCTCCCTTTGAACATTTGACTCAAATTTCATCCAACCAGCACAACTGGGAGTCTTACAAGGGCTGGAAAACAACTGGCTGTGAATCACATGGCCTCTAAAGAGAAATGAAAATTTCATTCACTGCCTTCACAGTAAAGGAAAGGAAGAAAAACAAAGAAAGAACATGTAAAAATTTGGCAATAGTTCCACAGTTTTTCTTTTAAAAAAACACCAGTGGCTATGCATTCTTCATGAACCATTCTAAGTTTTCAGACTGAGGACATTTGCGGTCATAGTGTTCACATCCTGTCCAAGGAACCTTTGAAGGCCATAGAAAAAGAAGCCAGGCTGTAGATCATCCTGAACAGTCACTCATACTATTAACTTTATTTGTTGACAGAAGGAAAGACAAGTGCAAGTAATATTGTGATCTTGCAAACCCAATACCACCTTGATATCAAATGTTTTCTCCCAAAATCAGCAGTGACACTTGAAGGTATGTAAGAGGCAACTGTAAGAAAAGTAGCAAGACTCAGTTCTGCATAGACCATAGCTAAATTTTAGACTTCTGGGAACACAAATCTTGATGAAACATCTTGGCCATGACAGGTAGAATTATAGCATAAATTTTATGAAATTAATATTTACTTGTAAACACATTGAGAAGATGTAAGAGCATGCTGAAGCAGTATTCCCAATGCATTCACCAAAGTTATTTCACGAGAGTTCAGAACACCCCACTTTCCAACCAATAGCAAAATTAGGTTAGTGAGCATAAGTTTGCCCTGCAAAATATTTCTGACTGGAACCATAACAAGTACAAAACAGGGAAAGTGCCTATTCCAGTTCCCAGTTGACAGGGAGGACTAAGAGGAAAAGGAGCAACCAGAAGACATTGTCCAAACCCACTGTATAGTACTGTAGACAACAGGGCTCACTACAGCAGTTTCTCAAATTATGCTGTAGTAGCTATGACTTTACTCTCCGACCTTTCAGGCTATGAAATAAAAATCAGGGAACGGATTATACCAAGAGGAAATCCTGCTGAAAACCCCAAACAGAAAAAAACTAAAAACCTTTCTCCCTCAAGGAGCTTGCACTTACACTCTTTTAAAGAATTTAGCTTTTATTTTGAAAAATGGGGATCCTGCAGAAAAAACCCTATGTCATATACAAACATGCCATTGTGACCAAAATATCCGTGACTTAGAGTGCAGAAAGACGGGATATGCTGTGTTATTTGCTCAAGGAGTTTCTAGAACAACAAAGCATTATGCATGATTTGGGGGGCAAGAATGTAAATTGCCAAAAGAGTACGTCAGTTTGACCTCCAGTCACTTTTACACTTTGGAAAATCTTTGCATGATGACAAACACTCAAACTGAGAACTGCTGCACACAGTGCCTGCCTTAATCTGTTGATAATCTTGGATTACTTTTCGGGTCTTCCTTGGTTTAGGGTCTTCTGTCAAGCTGTAAATGAAGGGGATCATGTGGAGATTTCTCCTACCAGTCATGGAGATGTCACTTGTTCACTGATTAGCAGGCAGGTTTTTATGGCAAGTCTGCTCACTCATTGGAAACTGTGCCTGTTGCCTAAGTGACCAGTAATCCACTTGCAGAATGAAAAAGAAGTTACCGAGGTGCCAAGGGACTCTGTCTAGAAATGAGAAATATTTGACAGCAGAAAAATATGTGTTTGTAGTGTTGTTTGGTTCATTTTTCCGGGGAGAGCTGAAATCACAGAAGGCAGACAGAGATCACTAAAACTCTTTTGCACATAGATTAACTTGTAATTCTCTTACTCATGCATGTGGGAATACAGCTTCTGAGACCAACTTCCTTCAGCAATAATGCGGTTTATGCTTCTGCTCTTGTGTTTTAATAAAAGTCATGAGATTAAAAATCCTCCCTAGTGACTGCTATCCCAGAGCTGAAATGTAAGAAAATGGATCATATACAATACCTAGAAACTACAGCGACTGCATTTTAAAAAAAAAAAAAAGAGAGATCAGTTGTAATGTGACATGGCTCTCATGGGATATACTAATCCTGCTCAGAAGAATTAGCTTACTTGACTCAATTGCTCCTTTGGGACTCGCAAATAATGCACGTTTAAGTGGTACATATTTGCATGGGATCAAGAACGTGTCATTTATGCTTTGAGGTGTTCCATAATGTAAACTATAATTATGGAGAAAATTCTAATCTCATTAACATAGCATTATAGCAGTAACTGTTTTACAGGAGAAGCAATGAACTTCATTTTGTTTGGTGTTTATACACACTCTGGTCTTTGACCATAAGAATAAGTTCTGGGCATTGCAGGTAGATAAACAAATCGTGAGATTTGGAGGTTAAAGCAAATCCCTACTCATCAAGCGATTTAAGCTTTTATTCTCTCTGCCCTGACTAACCCAGTCAGTCATGTAAATTTGCAGGACTCCGTCCTCTCACTTTCATAGCGGTGGCAATAACTTACCCTTGTCTCAGTACCTCTGCTGATCTTACTCCTTTGAGTAGTGCCTGGCAGGTGAGTAGTCCCATAATTTTCAATAACAAGAGAAACTACTCTGTGTGAGCAAGAGTGGCGGAGTGGGCCCTGAGAAATGGAAGAATATTATTACTGCTTATTGGCTTGCTGCTACTCTGACAGCTACAGATGTGAGAATTACTATGGGAAGCCACGTGAAAAACAGATTGAGGGACACAAACACACAAGTGTATTTCATGAGAGACTGGGAAGAACAAGACAGAGGAGATAATCTCATTCTTTAGGGAAGATAAGACAGGCTGTTTAAAACAATGTAGCATTATCTGCTTTAAGTAACGAGTAGTAACACCCAATTTAACAAGCATTGCTTACTGTAGGAAGCTTAATTACTCTTCAGAATACATTCAATACAAAATTTCTCAAGCTGATTGCTTCAGCTGAATGTCAATGTATTATGTCCTAGCCACTTCAGTAGAAACTGCTATGTAGCAGCCAAATATTCTTCTGCTCTGTAAGTGACATGTGATGAAAAATTTTTTAATGAGCTGCTGCATTTTGCATCTGTGTAAATAACTTTTGTGTAAACATGCATTACGGATGATCAATGTGGCTTCCCCAGTGATGAAAACAGTCAGCAGTTTTGACTGTACGAGATGTTTGAGGGTGTTGTGAGAAGATGGAGATTTAGAGTGAATTCTGCAGCGGTTTATACTGATTTAAGCTTGGCTTGCTACAGACCCACTCTCCCCATCCTTTCACCCTTCCTTTCACACATCATCCTCCCTTCAGCTGCCAGGGAGGCTCTGACCCCTCTGCTGTCTCTCACGGCAGCTCTGACCCTGCCACAGAGCAACTTGTACCACGGAAGAGACACCACCATGTGCAGGGATGGGTGCGGAAGACAACACCATGTGTAGGGACAGTAGGGGCAAGGTAGAGTAGGGCAAAACCCAAGTAAGAAAATCCAGGGAAATCTTAAGAAGAAAGAAGATTCTGGGACAGATGGCTGGGGCTGGTGGTACTGCCAGCAAAATGGGTCAGCTACCAGTCTGGAGCACTGGAGGATGCTTCTGGGGACTTCCTGGGGGGCTCAAAAGGGAGGATTTGTGTGGTACCTGAAGCAGACAGCATGGTGGTGGGATGGAGGTGGCACAGAGACACAGATGTGCATCTGCTGCTAAGGGTGTCAAACATGGGGCTGAAAGCACTGTGGAAAAGAAAGGACATTTCTGAGCTGCTTCTGCTGTGTTTTAGCACAGTTCAACATATGTTTTACAAGGTTTGCAGTTGTTTCTAGGGAGAAGTCTTGTCTCATTTCTCGTCAGCTATATAGCTGATGTATATTATATATGTCATATATCCTATTATGTTATACATAATATATATATTCCTATTCTTTTAAAAATGGAAATCCATCCTCAGATCCTGTTTTGGCCTGATATGCAGGATTGGCTTTCGCACATGGGGCTGCATCCAACTTTCACAGTACATGTACTTATGCTGTAGTGATGGTAAAACATAAGTAAATTCAATTTATTCATGTCCAATTTGGTCTTCTAAATATACTCACTTCTCACTACTTGACAACAGAGTTCATCTTCATTTTTATTCATTAAGACACAACAGATGACGCAGGAGATCGGGTGTTCATACTCTGACCACTGTTGTTGTATAAGTAGCCAAATCACTAAGTTAACCAATGGTATTCTTGTGCATATTGCACCTAATTATGTGTAGCTTCAAGGCATTCAGGATTTAGGATTATCAGCCCTGTCATGAACTGAGCTTCCCCAGATTCTGTTCCAATGACTTTTGGGAGATACGAAAAGAGGAAAGAATTTTTGGAAGGCAGTGGATGACTCTCAAGATGCTAGCTGTTGAACAAATAGGGTTTCACTGCACACAGACATGTTACCAACCTTTGTAAAAAAGGCCTTAATTGGGTTTTGAACTATGGTCTGACCACATTAGGAGCCCTGAATTTGAAAGAGGAATTTACAGCATGAACAGGAATCTGCTACAATGAAAGCATTTTGGTTTTGCAGAGGTCTTTGTCATAACTGTTTTCAGCTGGGACTGGTGGGGTTTGGGCATTAAGCAGCAGTGAAAGCAAGCAAGATTCACTGTGCTACTCCTTTGAGCCAGCTCAGCTAAATCACTGAAACAGAGAAATCTGACCAACTAGAGGAGTGTGAGACACTTGGAAAACTTTTGTCTACTCCTGGAGAGAAAAAAAAAAAAAAGTATCGTGAGTCATGCTACTGCACTACTCACTGATGCTAGGAAACAAAGTCCTGTTTGTGCCTCAAGTTTGTGGTGAGGGCATTTCACTAATTCTAAGGCCGATGGCAAGTTGTATTGTGAGGTGTATTCTGAGCTCTCAAAATGCTACATCCCTCACTTGTCTCCCTATAAGTCTCTATATTGCTATAAAGCAACTGCAACTGGGAATTATCACAGCAACAGGCAACATATGTGTCAGGCAAAGTAAGAGGATGTTGGCTTTGGAGCCCAACCTCACCCTAATCTCCCCCAGAAGGAAGAAAACAGCTCAATAAATTGTCTTTGCTCAGGGCTCTGCTCCCAAGTACCAGGTGATGCCCGTTCAGATGGGACCTGTCAAGTGAGGAAAACCCCCTGTCAGAAGACAACAGTTAGCAGGCAGCTTGCTCCCCAGGTCTGTCATCTGCCCAGCAAAGTTTGCAGTAATTGCAAAATATGTTTCTGAAAGGGTTTCTTCTATTATGCTTGTCACAACTCTGACATGTTAAGTAGGGACAAAGAGCAGGACAAACATGACGTATACCCTATAGACAAATCACTGTCCAATTTTCCTCCAGCTACAAAGCACTGGCAACAATCCCAAATTCTCAGCAGATGATACATATATGACACATCCTCCCGTATCCTGAACCCCGACGAGTCTGTCATTCTTACAACAATTACAATGTTAGGTTAAGTTAAAAGAAGAAATCTAGGACTGTGGGGCATGAACAAATGACAAACTGAAGTAATTCGGAGTTGGATAACATGCCAAGCACGCTACTCAGAAATCAAAACAAAATTAATTTCTATTTCTTCATTACTTCTGACAACAGCCTCATGACGGCTCAACTTGCTGGCTGAAAACCCACTGCTGCCACCCGGTGTTACTATGCCAGCATTGGCCTGCATTTACCCGGAGCAAGAACTGGACTTTCCACACAACGCTAGGAGTTTCAAAATAGGTGTTTATGGCTTCTAGCAGGAGAGGATAGAGGAAAAGGCAATGTATGTACATATTTAGTGTTAGTGTGCATGATTCCGGCTATCTAAGGCATCATGTTGTGATGGCCTTAAAAAATATCACAGGAAACAAGAAGAAATAACTGTGGTTCCTCAGTTGTAGATGATAAGATATTGGTAGATAGACCATTTTGTATAATTGGGAATTACACACAAGCATATTAAATCCCCATGAAATGAATGAGGAGCAAGTGACTAACAATAGCATACCTTTTTTCATTTAGGTAATCCACTTTCTTTCAAGTTTCATTTCATGGATTTTCTTCAGCAGTGTTGCTTTGCTAAGCAAAACGTAATGCATTTGTTACAGCCCAGGGAATGAGCTGCAGGTTGAAAGGTAGATTGAGAAGAAAAGCATACATTCATTGTGATTTTCCAGGTGATCAGTAATATTCAGGAGCCTAACTTGCCTTGCACTCCAAATTGATTGTTTTACCCAAGATAATTAAAACCTACATTCTCTGAGTGCAGCAGCTGCTTGTGAATGTCAATGTTTTGGCCAGAAGCCTTTTCTCAAGACAATTCACAATGCAGTATCCATTAAAATGCTGTCCTGTGGGGAGCATGTTGTGATTGAGAGACTTCTGCTCATCAGACCATCCTCATTATTATCAGTTTTGCACTGAGTTATTCTTCTGTGACAGGTTTGGTTTCATTTTGTTCAGAGGAAATCGAGCTAAACATTGTTTTCTATCACATCCTCTTGAGAAGGAGCAATGTAGGAATGCAAAAATAGGGAGGAGAAATTCAGCTCTGTAGGGCTTACCAGGCTTTTCTTGCATGAAATAACAGAGCTATTTGATTGCTAGAACATGGGGCAGGTTGCAACAGAAACCTCCGTCATCCTTAGAAATGGCAGAGGCTGTAGGTTGTGAAAGAAATTATTAAAAAGCTAGTAGCAAAATAACTATCCTGCATAAGATACCTTCAGTTCTTGGACTCTCCCAGGTCTGCCATCAAATTTGACAGAACCACAGACAAAACAGGAGACACAGCTTGGGTGAGATTTCCCCAGCTGGCTAAACCAAACTGCTGCCTTCCAGCTTTTCCACCAGAGTTTGTGGGTGAGTGAGTTTGCTTCCCTTGCACTGATCCCTGTGACTGGTCCATCCTCTGGTGAGTCAATTCAGTTCACTAGGATGGCAAAAAGCCTCTCATTGCTTTACTGTGTTACTGTCATAGTGTAGGCTGAGCTGGCTGCTAAGCAAGCAACAGATGCTCCCTTTTAATCTCTCTCTCCCTTCCCAAAAGAAAACAGAAAGAGAATAAGGAGAGAGACATTTGGGTTGAAAAGAAACTAAAAAATATTTAATGAAATATTAATAATAAAAAGAAAATGTAATAATACCAATAAGAAAATACTGAAATTTATTCAATATATACAAAACCAGTGTTGAGCTTCCAGGATGACCATCACATCACCAGTAGGGGCTGGGAAACTCTCAGACTGGACTCAGCGATGAATGGGAATTGGATGGCCAAATGGGATTGAGGAACACACAGATCAGGATTGAAGGCAGACGAACAGCCAGAGATTTCCTCAGACACTGGCCACTGAAGAAAGATAGCTGACCCTTTGATCGCTCAGCTTCTGTACTGAGCATGATGCAGGTGGGATGGAATACCCCGCTGGTCAGTTTTGGGTCACCTGTCCTGTCTGCTCCTCCCCGCAGGTGTGACCCCTCTATGCTCTTCAGCTTCTGACCCTCCAACGTGGCACATAACAAAGCTAGCCAGCCTTGGCTGTTAGAGCAATAAGTATAAGCACAAGCCATTCTGCATACCACTCTTTAGCATTAACTATAGATGTCAGACCTTATCACTCTGGAGGCAGACACTGTCTGAAAAATGTGCTGTTAATTTCAGAGAGTAAAGAGTGCTTTAGCAAGATGCATTGGATCACAGAAGGGCTAGATGAGCCCTGGAGGGGGCAGAAAGAAAGCAAGGGGAGTGGGAAGATCGAAGGCAAGGGTCAAGTACCCCTACTGCAGTACTCCAGTCATGCAACTTGTCACTATCAGCGCTTTGGTTACAAACAGACATATTAATTGTTAGCTAGAATTTTTAAGACTGCCCAAAGATGTCTTTATTAAAGACCAACAAGACTTTCCTTCTGGTAAGAAAGTTACGGTAGAATATGCTGTCAATACAAACTTATGTTTTGGCTCTGGAATCTGAGCAGAGATTGACACCCACACCAAAGAAATGGGAACATCTTCACTGATGGTAATGTGATTGGAGGTGATTATCGGCTCTCACAGCAGGGAGTGTGTTTAATTTTTCAGGAGTTGTTTTGACCTTGCCAGCTGAGAAATTACTCAAGGAAGATACCTACTTATGAAAGCTTACATAAGCGTACCCACCCTTTCAGCTCCTGTGTCACAACAGGGCATTTCCAACTGCACATCCTTCTCCTCTCCTGTCAACAGAGAAGAAGCATAACTAGGAGTTATAACTGGATGGGAGTCCTCTTGCTTGTACAGTGATGTTGCAGAGAGGACAGTGATATGAGAATAAAAAACACACACTACCTGCAGGAGCTGAGCAAGGAACTGACCACATGGCAGCCTATGAAATGGCTGGTGATCACAATAAATTCATTTGATCTTGTTTAAGCTTCTGACTAGTGATTCAAATCATCATCTCCTTGAGACGCAGAATCGTAGAATGGCTCATGCTGGATGGAAATCTGAACTTCTTTGCTCCAACCCCCTTCTCACAGCAGGGCTAATATGAAGCCTAATTTCCTAGGGCAGTGTTAGGTATGATGGGGCAAAACAAGGGGCATGCCGTAGGAAAAGAGATACTGACAAGGAAAGGTCACAGATACTTTGTAAAGCTAGTATGCAGGTCACCAGCGTGCTGTCTAGTCAGCATCTGGACACGGATGCCAAAGAGGACCCCAGGTAATGCAAATACTCCCCTACATGTCCTAAGTGTAATAGAAGAGAGAGTTTCAATACCGATTGAGAAAGAAGGTGACCTTTCTCCCTTCTTCATCTAATATGGTAGTCACTCCTGACGCCAAACCCACTAATGGAAATAATTTGAATTCAAACAATGGCCTGCAACTGGTTAATCAGAGCTTCCACATACCCAGGCAGCTCCTATGAAGAAGTATCTGAGGCTCACTGTTCCTGTTAAGCTTTTAGTCCTTCTTTATGTTCTCCCTTCCTCCAACTCTGAAAAGTTGATGTTTGAATTGACGGTCTAGTATTTCTATAGAGAAGAGACCTTCAAAACAGCATGCAGGCAAATGAATAATCATATGCATGATACAAAGTGAGAGCACTGAGATCATAGAGACATTTTTAAGTATAGATGCAGATGGTAGAATATGGGTCAATTTTCACGTAACAATAAACTGTGATGTCGGGATGCTATTCATAACTATGAAAATGTTTTACAAAGAAGTATTTATTATAAATTCCACCTTTTGTTTTGCACAAGAGGAAACTGAGACCCAGACCTCTATGTCTTTCCTGAGGCCCCAGTAACTAGCACTAACAGAGTGTGAATTCTGAAATCCGAGCACTTGAAAGACTGAAGGAAATCTCTTAGAAAACTCCCTCACTCCAACCAGTTCTGCAAGGGTAGATCCTGGAGTTAACAAGCTCCAGTTCTGTTTCCCTGTTTCGTGTCCCAGCCTTCATTCATTTTGCGAGCCCCTTAGTTATTCTGTTTCCATAGAAGCCTTTGCTCTTTGAAAATAAATGAAAAGCTTCTACTTCATGGCAAGTTAGCCCTATCAGAAAAGGAAAAATCAACAGCTTATTTAAGCTCCCATAATTTAATTTAAATGCTATGACTGAACTTCTATTGCATTACAGTAGATCTCTGTGAAGATATAGCAAATTAATTAGCAATGAAGGAGCAAATAAAGTGTTAGCGGAGTTTGAGAACAAGCAGTAACGTCCTCTTAAATACCCATTAACTATTTCTTCATTGGTAATAAATTACGATAGACTATGTAAGAACTACTTGAATATCAAATGATCTTATGAGGAATGCACAGGTAAGAAGCACAAAATGAATTCCTACTAGCAAGACACAGAGCCTTAGAAATAAAAGAATGATTCAGGAAACAATCTGAAATCAGTTTTTACTGCATTATCTTCATGATCCATCACAAGACATAAAAATGCAACAGAACAAAGTGTGGCATTCTGTGCTAAGCATGGGCATGTCAGATATGATCAGCAATAATTCAAGGATCCTTCTATGTACCACCCAAAAAGAGAGAATATATCTATATGGCCAGATACATGCAAACCCCGTATCAAATTCAGGAGAGAAAACCCCTTGGACTAAAAGACATAACCTAATAGACCACCACAGTTGCATTACAGAAGAGATGACAACCATGATAGGACTTCAAACTGGCTGGTCAGTGAATATTAAACATTTCTAAGCTTTACCTTGTGAATATCCAGAGTTTTCAAGAATTCTGAGAAGGCACAAATGTCCATGTAACATTTTGATTCACCAGTAGAGGCCACCACACGCTTCATAAAACCATCAGACCAGCCTGGTCAAACAGTTTATTCATTTCCAAAGCAGGTGAGAGCTCCAGGCTAGGTCCCACCAGGGCTAGGCTGCTGCTCTGATACTCCAGCACAAGTACCTGCTTCTTTAGTGGCTAATTTTTCCTTAGGTATATTTTCCTTACTTTATCTCCTTTCTCCTACAACACAGAACTCAAGCCCATACCAGGTCAAGTTCATTCTCAAGATCCCATCTTTGCTAACTGTTCCTTTGCATTTACAAAACAGTTCCTTGAGTGTTTTCTGTAGTTTTCCTCAGCTTACAAAACAACTGCAGGTGCAGTACGGCAAGGCTTGTCTACATGGTGTAGCGGTGTTTGGTGAGAAAAATGACAGTGCTTTCTCTTCAGACAGTGGCGTACAACAAAAACACAACGTCAAAAATATAGCTCGTCTTCTGCCTCACTCATCTCAGACACAAGCTGGGATTCCTAAAGCCCAGTGTCAGAATACTCAGTTTTCCATTTATGTTCATCACACAGCCTCCTAAGAGATACTCACAGAGTTTCTTGATACCTAAGTAAAACTATTTTCCAAATGTACACACAGGCTATAAGTCATATTTGCACTACGTTAATCCATACATAACAAAGATTATTTCCACACTTATTTCCATTGCAGAGATATGTTTGCACCTGTAGAAAGACTCTTGTTTCAAGGTTTACACTGGTACTAAATAAAGAAGCATTAAAGGAAAGGAAATGGCATTTTCAGGACAAATATGACCGAGATATTTTAAATTTTCACTCCCAGCTGAAATCTATGCATTGAACTGCAGTCAAGCAGACAGTTACCAAACACACACACAAAAAAAGGATTTCTTCTGCTGTCTTTTAAATCCATCCTTACTGGGCCATTGTCTAAATCCAGGGTATATTTGGGATTTCTTACTGACAAATACTGCACTGCTGACATACTCAGCTGTCTCTGCTGAGTGTAAAATGTAAAAACGCAGATGTGTCCAAAAGTCCAGCAGAGAGTGAGACAGGGCCCTTGGTTCATTAGAAGATGCTGTCAGGACTCCGGTAGCTTTGAGAGACTTTCCGTAATCTATTAAAATGCTCTTTCAGGAGGAAGGTGTAAGTATCCTGTTTTTTGAAGTACACAATATATATAAAGGTACGCAAGCAGCATTATAAAGAAGAAAGTACACCTATGATACTGAAACACCAGACAGGTCGAGAACTGAGTGGGAAAAGGATTAACAATGAGCGATAAAGGCGGCAGTCAGTTCATTAATGCTGTTTCTGAATAGAATTATTCTGAAGTTGAAGCTAAAACCATTTTATAATGTACATCCCCGTAGTGAAATGAGGAAAATGCATCAGGTATTAGGCTTTCTGAGCCAATGTACGAAACATGAGGAATGTCTTTTCCTTTCAATAGGCAAAGAGCAGCATTATGTAGTCTCGTTCAGAATGTCATTTTAGTTATGCTTTGAGAAAAATACAAAACAAGAAGAATAAATAAGGATTTTAAAAGCTTATTTTGATTTCACTTTAATATTTATAACTCACTTGGTTTCCATGTAGAACGAATCATACATGCCTACAGTAAAAGTCTGAACAGGCCTGAAGTCTAAAAACAAATACAGTGTGTGTACACATCTATGTGGTTTTTTTTCACTTTCTCCATTCAGTAAATACTATCTGTTTTCAGAAAAGAGAAAGGACTGGGAGTCTTCTACTGCCGAAAAGAAATCTTTAAACAATCTGTAACAATTCTTGAGGGTTAGCTCCACAAAATAGTGATCATTGTGCTTAAAACATCTGTACCTTAGTTTCAAGTATTATTACACTTTATTCTTAGTGTGAATGCAGATGTAAATGGGTACGACTGATTGTATTCAAGAATCAAAATAACATATAGGTGGATGAACACAGAAAATGGGGTTGACCAGATCTAGTTTGTTAGGTCCAATACCCTGCTGTCACAGGGTCACAGGGTCACAGGGTACCCTGCTTTTTTTAAAACTAGGAAAAACTATTTTCAGAACAGTTCTGCTTTTTTTTTTTTTTTTTTTTTTAAATCCCTATTGTTAATGGAGGATCATACTAGACTTCATTTCTCTTACTAGACACCAGCTGATTCTAATTTCTGGTCTGAATTCTGTCTCTGTGAAACTGCCAAAATTCTCTGCTAGCTTAAATAGCTTCTCTTTCTTCTCAGAGTTTACTTCCATGGTGCATGAATAGTCATATCCCTTTTCAGCCTTGTCTATATCTGACATGGTCCTCTTGCAAAACAGGGTCTTGTAAGATACAATCTAGACCTTAGCTGGTGGCTCTCTTCTGAACATGTTCCAGTTTTCACACTTCATGTAGAAAACCATTACTGTTTACACCTCTTCAGATGAACTGTGCCAGTGCCTTACACAACAGTGTCATGTTTTGTATTCTCTCTGCCAGAAATAATGTGCCCAATACACACACCTTGTGCAGGTTTTCTTCACAGCGATATCTACCTATAGCAGATCATGATCTGCCATCTGTAACTGGTAAGACTTTGAGCTTAGATGTTGTTGCAACAATTAGTGGTGCATTCTTTACTGCTATCTATGATCTCATTTCTCTTACTTTAGTTCTCAAGGTCTTTTGCTTTTGTGCTATGACTCTGGTCCTCCCACCCAGTGCTGTTTATGCCTGTGCCTCCCTGTGTTGCATCATCTACACGTGTACTCATTAGCAGTACATTTACCTTTTACTGCTTTGAGCTACTAAAATCTAACTTTGAGGTAGACCACAAATAACTTCTCTGTGATAATTTCCCTTTCAGAGTGTCTACCAGTGTAACTGTAGAAGTTTAAAAGCTATCACACATTTAGTTACCATGGTGGCTGTTATTATATAGACAGTGTGTCACCATGCCAATATCAGGATGAATGGATCTGGAAAACTACTTAAATTAAAAGAAAAATTGACAATGGCAATGACATCAGTTGAAAAGAATATGTATTCACTTGAACCCTTGTTCCTTCTCAACACCTCATTTAGCCTTAAACTTTCATTGGGCTTGGGAAAAATTCAAGACAAAACAAAGTATTTGATACTTTATAATTAAACAACATAGCAGAAAAAAACAACATAGAGAAAACCTCTTTTAAAATCAAATTCTAGCATATGAGGTGCAGAAGTTCAGGGGATTTGGGAAGGAGAGAAACACAAATAAACAAGCTGTGTATCTCAGCAAAGCCAACTATGTATTTATAAATCATTAGCAAGTTCTACAACACCCCTGGTCCCCTGTGACTTGAGTTAAAAGGCCATTTTAATTCAGCTCCACAAAACCTAGGGAGAAAGAGGAGAAGAGAGAGAAGCCAGGGAGGTCCAGTTAGCCAGCTGCAATGCCACATGGTTTTAGGTTCTGCTTGCTGGAGTTCTCTATTTCTCCTTTCTAAGAAACTCAGGTGATGGGTACCTGGGTATTGGGGGAACACCTGGGTTACTCAGGCACAAGTAAACAGTCCCTGTCACAATCTTATGCCACAGGGATTACAGAGAGACCTCTGATTGCCACCAAGAGTGAAAAGACAGTTATACATTTCACCACTCCCTGCCTTGAGGCTGGCACCATTTTCATATCCAAGAGATGTGAAATGGTAAATTTTCACAAATAGAAATAAGGAACAATTCTGGAAATATTAATATGCTACTGTGATATATATTATACAGATAGTCCCAGGGACATAATTCAAGAATGCAGAGAGAATAACTAGTCACTGCTGGGTAGCAGACATAAAAATGGTCCCTCATACCAGCTTGGGATTGATCTGGGCTCATACGTCAAAGGGCAAATAGAATGGACGTAGCAATTTCATTACTGCGTCTGTCAAAAGAATGTATTAATTGATCCAAATTCTTTACTGTCTTTAACGGATTGAGCTGCCAGAGAGAATTAATGCTTCACAAATTTGGGTGAATTATAGGTTAGGATGCTCACAAGCTTGTCAGAAGAAAAATGGCCTCTTTACAATGAAACTGATGGCTAAGGTTAGGTCCTCCAAGTGCTAAAAAGAATTTGTGCTAAAGGAATGTCTTTAAAATAGTCACTTAAAACAAAACAAAAGGAATAAAACAAATAAGCTTCTCTCCTATCAAATCTTACTTTAAATACTGTGTTTTCAAATTCAGTATTTCCTGGCATAAAGATCTGAATAACAACAACACTGCAGAATGGTATTTAAAGAAAAGTTGCCTTCTGGATGGATTAGAGGAGTGCACAACAAAGCATACCATTACTCACATGTGGAGAACTCCCACTATTTTCTTACAAAGTAAGAAAATTCTATGCATAGAAGTAGTATCCCTGAGAACATAAACATCCCTGAAAATTTAAACTGAAAAGAATCCTGTTCATAGTGAAAACCAGCACTGACGGATCCTGCATATGGACATAGGAGTTGCTTTGTGTGTGTGGTTCAAGGTCTGAGCTTCTGAAAACTTTACAGCACTCATTGATGCTCTAGGACAGGGAAGGACCATGGCTGATACAGTGAGGAGTGTATGGATGCAATGACTGAATCTTTCATAAGGACTGAATCTTTCTATACCACTGCCATAGCCCGCCTCTGCAGCTCTATCCTTATAAAGGCTTTGTTTGATAGCCTTTCTTCCTCCGCTGTCTCGTGTTTGGGGCAGTGCTTGTTGGTTTTTTATATTTTGGACAGAGAGAGAGAGAAAAGCCAGAAAGAACAGGGACTGAAATGAAAATAGTCTTTTGATGTGTAGTGTTATTTGTCACTCTTCACCCAAAGCAGCAGAGGTCTGGAAAACGTTAACTGTCTGGAAAATGTTTTCCCACCTCTTAGCAAAAAGTCCTTATGATGCATGATCTGCCAGCAAGTCAGATTTTGTGTAAAAAAGGTCATACATAACTCTGACATTTTTATTCAGAAGTCCTGCAATGAAGCTTCATAGCTAGAGTCAGCTAGCTGCTTTCTTTTATGCAACAAACTTCTTTTTGGAACTACACCAATGATCATATGCCACATTTTCCTCTGTGAAATCCCTGCCCATGGGGAGTTTTAACAGTGGATGTTCACTTGGGATTTCTGAGCCACAGAAGAAAAGCAAGCACACTATAATGAAAAAAAGTAATATCTGAATCCAAGTCTTCAGATTTGGCCAAAAGCAAACATTTCAGCCAATTAATTATAATTTTTGCGGACTGCAGTCAGTATTTGCACACATTCATTTCAATTAATTGTTATTGCCACTGTTAGAAATGTTATTAAAGGTGGTGTTGATGGAAAGCGTCTGTCTATCTCTCAGAGTGCTCCTGACAGAGGACTCTGGCTTTATAAATGTTCAGTGGGATGACAGGGTCCTTGCCATCTCCCTGCACTCTCTCTTAAGGCACAAGGACTTGCAGACCAGTAGGGTGGGGAAGCACCAGCAGTGGTTCCGAGGGAAGAAAGTCATGCTGGCTGGCTGCGATCCTGCAGTACCCTTCCAGGATGGGGAGGGCTGTGATGATGGAGGTGACCTGGTACTCACTGGTGACCCGCTTCCTTCATAACGGAAGGTCTGGATTTTCCATCAGCTCCTGGATCAAAACAGTTTGTTACTTGCCACAGGACAAGGCACACAGGCTGCATTCAAGCTTCTCAAGCACTACGCATTACTCACAAACTGTCTACCCTTGCCCTAAACTTACAAGCTCATTGAACTCCTTTTGTTACTCCGTACTGCCTTACATAGTATTAAATAGGTGGAGATTTTAATTTAAAGTCACTGGCATACATGTTGGCAATCTGTTAGAGAGGCTGACATAAAGAGATGAATGCTAGTTACATCTTGCCTGTAGTGTTCACAGGGTCAATTTCAGTCTTAAAAGACAAATTCAGTTTTGCCTACAGGCACTGAAAATCAGTGAATCCAGTCTGGTTGCTGGACAACCACAATCCGCAGGCAAACAGGTGGACACCAACATAACCAGGACCTATTCTGTTCAAGGATTTAAAACTGAAGAAAACCACTTTCAGTCTAAGCAGGAACTGCACGTGGGTGCCAAGAAAAGCAAAGGAGAGCTGGACTGATAGCTCTCTTAGCTGTCTGGTTTGGAAGATGTGCAGCGGCATCATAGACCAGCTAAGCTTTCACAGAGGTTGTTTTGGTATATCCAAGGAGAAAGGATTGCAATAATCCATATCACAGAAAACCAAAAACTTGGATTACAGAGACTTGGTTCCCCTCCAAAGCTGGGTTTATTTGCTACCCACAGGCATTTCTTTCAGTAACTATAATAAGCACCCAAGAACAGAGGAAAACCTGAGACTGAATCCAGTGCTATAACCTAAACAAGGGATGACAGCCGTCCATCTATGAGGCTACGCGTGCAGCTTTTTCCTCTCACCAAAGCGGTGGCCCCTTTTTAAGAAGTTACAACTCTCAGTTCTCTTCCTTCAAAGAAGGACCTTGAACCAGGTCTTTTTCATCTCAAATCCCATTTTTCACTGAATTAGAAGATCATTCATGTTTGACATTTAAGACACTATGAAAGGACGTTATCTTCTGTGACACAGTATTACATATATGCTCACCAAAATGAAGAAATGTGGCATTTAACAGAAGTTTTCCAGGTGAGAGCGCTTGGGGGAGGAGTAGAGGAAGTTCCTAGTAAACAGCCCCAGACTTGTCAGAGAAAAATGGAAGAAGGCTTTCTGAACAGGATGAGATCATCCCACTCTTCCAAGTCTCTCAAGCAAGTCAGCTGCATCAAACACCACGTAAGCTAAAACAGTAATTGCATCAAGGGCGCACCTGCTGGTAGCCATAAGTAGATCATCCATCAGTGGCAAAGGACTCTCTCTATATGCCTAAACCAGCATGAAACTTCACTGGCACTCACTGAAGCCTAACGTTGCAAAACATGGCCTGCCACCAGCTCCTTGGTGCCGATGTGAAGCAAGACACAGCTGGTGCTGTGGAGGACGCTGGTGTCAAAGTGACGGCTTCTTAGTCAGGGGCAGGGGCTATCGGTTAAGAACTGGGAAAATCAACAAGGGAAAAAAAGAAAACAAGAAAACCCACTGGTGGTTTCAAGGCCCCTGCCTGATCTGCAGAAGACTAGCTGCTGTTTTAATATCATTTTTCTGTGAAGCTGAGAAAACCTGAGGCTAATTTCAAAAGCCGAATGTCCTTATAGGGTAGCTAAAAGAAATGTGCTAGTGAGACAAGGTCTTGAAGGAGTAGTAGACATCCAAGTTTTCAAAGTGACAGAGAGAGTTAATGAGTGCAACAGGAGAACACATTCCCCAGCCACCGAATTACGGTATCTTTATTCGACAGCATTTCTAATTATCATCTCTGTCTGGAGTTTGAAACTAAACTGCAGAGCTTAACGCAATGACTACCTCTCAGTACATATCAGCCTTTGTTTATTAAAAATCCTTCATGAATTAGATCTGCAAGCATCAGAATTTTTATTGAAAGCCAAAGCCTTATCTATCTTACCGATGACTTTGTAGATTTGACTCCTAGGAAAGTGGTGGGCCCATGTCAGACAGTTATTTTCAACTTTTGGGCTTAGAAAAGTGCTAAAAAGGAATTAGCACTAATGCTTTTCCAAGGTTTGTTAACCTTGCTTGCTCAACAGCTGCTCTCTGTTCATTTTAAGGCTGAAAAGGAGCTATAATGGCCTTGATGTTGCCAGAATTTGGGGAGCAGTGCTCTAAAAGCTTCAGACCAATTTTCCTCTCAGTGAAGGATGATTGGCAAACGTCGGCAGTCTGAGGACATTTACATTGTGCGATGATGAATGCCACAGACGTACAGTAAATAGGGCTGCTGCGAAATTTAATGGCTGCTTTAGATGTTTCATTTCTTATTAGAAAAGGTCACCCATTGTCCTAGCTCACATGATTAATGTGAGCTCCTGTATCTTTATGGGATATTTCTACAATATGTGCTTTGCAAGTGACTGTTTGTTCGTCATTTCAGACTATACCAAGGTTTACTACTGAATGTGAATTTCGATTTGTTGTTGAATACAAGCATTTTTCCAACAGGCTTGTGTAAGCTGTCCTACTGGGAAAAGGCTTATGTCTGGGGCCTAAACAACACTTGTAGTCCACTTTAGTACAATTTACTCCAGCAGGATGGCTGAAATTCATGCTTACAGTGCCATTTTAAATAAACAAATTACTAAATCCGTGCAGCACTTCTCTACCTGCATTCCGTGAATTTGAAACAGAATTTATTATTTTTTTTATCATTGTTATTTTCCTGAGATCTGGGCAGCTTTAATGCCATCTGTACAAACAGAAAACATTAACAAGTTCTAGTTTCCTTATTCCAAAGTTTTTTATCTTATACCTAGCAGCTCAGCTCTTTACAATAAGTCTCATTGCTTGGATATTGTGCAATGAAAGACCCTTTTTCTAACAGGGACAAGTGCCTTTGAATAAGACCTGGCACAGACTGTTAGGCAAGGTCACATTTGATTTAAGAAACCTAGTTTGATTTAGGAACCCTCAATCTGTTACTCTACAAGTTCAGTTCATACTTAATCTTAAATACTTAGGCTTAATATCCTTTACTCAGAAGTCCATCGCTAGACATTGTTAGAGGTAACAGGCACAAACTTGAACATAAGAAGTTCCATGTCAACATGAGGAGAAACTTCTTTACTTTGAGGGTGGCAGAGCACTGGAACAGGCTGCCCGAGAGGTGGTGGAGTCTTCGTCTCTGGAGACATTCAAAACCCACATGGACATGTTCCTGTACAACGTGCTCTAGGAGGACCTGCTTTGGCAGGGGGTTGGAGTAGATGATCTCTAGAGGTCCCTTCCAACCCCATATCATTCTGTGATTCTGTGACAGCCAAATCGAGCTGTACACCAGTGAAAGCTGGAAAAAGCCGTGAGGTCTTTATACTGGCTACATTTCCCAAACAAACTATATTCCTTAAATTATTCCATGGCAGTTTTACATTTCAGATAAGGTCTATCTTATGCACAGTCCCTCAATCCGTAGTTATTGTCAGTATTTTCCTCTTTGCTTCACAGGCTTTTATGGAGGGAAGGCACTAAACAAAGAAGACTGAACAGCTAAGCTAAATATCTACTGCAGGAGTTATACTGTGTATATGAGCTATATGTAATACAGCTTTATCCATAAGAAAAAATGTGCCAATTTTATGACAAACTAATGTCACTGACAGGCTATCCTTTCAAACTCCTGAATTATTAATAGATATGCCGAACCCATGAGGACTTCTGAAAGGTAGGCATTTATATAACAATTTTCAGATTATTAGGGAATAAAAATAGAAATATGGATGAGACATGTCTCTCATATATTAAGTTTCAGTCAACTTGAGAATCAGCAACTTGATTTTGCTTCTGAGTTCGAAGCCCTGAGCTTTGCTTAGCCTCCATTTATTGCTATAGCTGCCCGTACACCCAGTCCAGCACAAGCATTAAAGCACAAGAAATGTCTGTCAGCAATTGAGGGCTTTTACCCAATATTCTTCAAGGTTTTATAAGTATGTCTTCCACTAAAATAAGATCAGCTTATGTTGGTATACTGAACTGCTGAATATGGATAGCAATTATTTACCACAATTTAAAGACATTAAGAACTTGTCAGAATCAAATCAATTCTTGGTTAAGTAAGGTACATTAATAATTGCCAGTTGATGAAACTAATATGGATTTTATTTTAAACTGAGAGAGTAAGAAAATGTTCATCATCCTTGCCATTTTTATGGAGTTATTCAGAGAATGAATTATTGATTATAGGCACAGGATGAGTGAATAGACTGTAGATGTTTAGGTACTTGTCAAATTAAGAAGTACAATTACAATCAAATGTAGAATTATGACAAAAATGGGTGCAGTGGCTGACAGTTCACTGCCAGTGAAGAACAGGTACAATGGTTTGAAGTCATTGTACAGACTCAGCCAAAATGAGAAAGGATTTGGTTCAGGGTCCTGTATGATTCAGAAACAAAAGACTCTCAAAGGCTAATGTCAAAACATTACCAAAAATATTACACACACACATAGAGCTTCCATAATTTCTGGGAGAAAGGCATCATTCACAACTGGTCCCCAAGGTGTCAGACCCTGAGCTGATCCAGAACTTCTTGTCCTCACACCGAGTTGGCAAGGCATGGGAGAAGGTGGTGTAGCTTGGGTGGCCACCTTCTCTGAAACTCTGTTTTGACTCTACAGTGCTCTGATGAGATCAGATGCAATTGCATAGCTGTGGGCCAGACTGATTAGGAACAAATAATTAATTTTTGTTAAGTGCTTTTCTTATTATTTTTCTTTAATTGTGTATGAGGGAATTATAGTATTAGAAATAATTTGCCTTCAAATGTTTCCTTTCTATCAAAGGCCATTTTTCTGTATTTTGGGCTATATGTTGGTAGTCATGATCTTTCTTTGTGAGATAACCTCTCCAGCTAATATTATTTTTCAACTGTGCTTATTAATGATCACACAACGATGTGATTTAGGTAACAGAATAATGATAAAATAAAATAAAATAAAATAAAATAAAATAAAATAAATTGTTACTTTTGGTTAATGTTGTAATTTGTTGGTGCAGCTGTACTTGTGTGGCTCAGGTCACCGTATTCACAGCACTGTGTAGCAAGCATAACTTTTGATCAGTGGCTATGTGAAAAAAGATCCCACTGTTGACATTTTATCAGGAATGTTTTCATGGGGCTACTGAATGACACACAAACTGCTCTTTGAAAGGTCATACATATGTGTGTATTGATTTAATATTTAGAGATGTTTTCAGCAATCAAGAGGCACAGGATTCTGTGAGCATCTTTTAAAAGCTCCACATGGGTTTCTTTTAGAACTGCAAGTATTGTGTTCACAAAGCTAAATTAAAACTGTGATTTAATTCTAATTATGTATTTGCCCTTTAAGAAATATTGAGCATTGGGAAGAAATTCAAGCTCATTTTTGTTCGGAAAAATTAATCTCAGTAGTTAGACTACAATTATAGCTCCACTTTCAGTCACTGACCCCCTGATAGAGTTAAGTGAGTAATATTTTACTGTAAAGCATTTACACCACAAATAATGTGTTATATTGCAATATATTTCAGACCCCTGAACGGAGATTTTTTAAGCCGATTATACAGATATACAGCATTTATTTGAAAATTTAAGAAGATGTTTTCATAGGAGTTTACCATATAATGGGGACGAATTTAAAGTTTCATTTGCACAAATACCATCAAAACGAGATAGTAGATGCATGTCAGTTACAAGTAAATAAATCCTAATCCTTGAGGCGAAGATGGGCATTGGATTATCCAGTGCAATAGCTCACTTGTCAGCCCTTTGGATAAACTGCTGATTAAGGAAAAGCACTTTGTAATGCGTGATTTAACCCTGCTGATTTCATTATAATGATCTGAATGAGACACGTATGATGAAGTGACTTAAGACCTATGAATCTCTGGACTGTAAAAGGAGCCCTGGTGAGACACCCCTGCAACTTGAGACCCTGCTAATCTCTCCTAAATTTGTTGTGGAGGAAAATACAGGTCTAGAGGTCTGGAGTCTAAAGAAGACTTCATTGCCATAGTGGTGGTGTTACGTTATTTAACTTACGGTGCTTGATCCTCCAAGCCTGGTCCACAACTCTGACTAGAGTGACAAAAAAATATATAGGGAAACCAGGTGCCTAAGAACGAGATTCACAAAGAGGCCTCCCACTCAACTCATACTCCCCACACAAAATCCTCTCCCTAATAATCCAGAAAAAACCCCATATTATTTCTCTCTTGTGTGCTAATGTTGAACTGGCAGCTGTTGAAAGAGTGCACCAGCCTCTATCCAAACCTCTCAGGATAGGAAGAAAACACAGATCCTAATCTAATTTGGCTATGAACTGGGCTCTGGACTGGTTAACTGCATCTCCTGCGTGCTCTGGTCATGCTCAAAAGCAGATCTTTGTGTGCAGGGAGCCTGCAGCAGCCCACGTACAGGGGAGCTGGGTGGCAACACAGCTGCAGTCCCGAGGATTGCAATTTTTCATTGAGAACTGTAAATTATACTTCAGCCACTTTTGGGATCTGTGCCTAAGTTTCCTTCTGGCGTTTTCTCTCCAGGTTCCACATAACTGGAAGGCTTTTTTACAGATCCTGTAAAAAGTCCACTGTGGGGGTGGAAAGCAAAGGCTGCCAAGGAGATGGGAAACATAGATGAAGGCAGAGGCATAGCTGGTGGGCGCTTGGGCTGGAACGCACCTTGAGGCCACAGTGGCATCATTTCCAGGTGGCTGTGTTGCCCCACCAGTTGCTCAGCCGGCACGGTCTTTTTCTTCGTAAGTTCAGCAGAGGCAAACATATAGAAGGTCAGGAAAGTAAACATCCTTCCTGCATCCGACCCATCCACTGGTCCCACAGCCCACTCCTATCTCTACATCCATGTGTGCAAACTGTCATCTGTCACAGGGTGTGCATCTTCCTGGGACAGATTTTTCATGGCTGGAGAACAGAATCTGAACAGAATCTTTTCAAGTACATATCCTGTAGTGCAAAATCCAGGCCAAAAGCATATCTTATTCCCTTCCTTTATGTGCCCTTTTAGTAATTTCAAAACCTGTCCACCTTCCCTACATTTTATGGCTCTTTTTCGTACAACTTTTAATTAACAATAACTTTTCACATTAAAATTTAATTAATTTTTCCCCCCATAGTGAATCATTGGTCAACAATTCACAGCAAGTCTTATTAAAATTCGATGTAATTACTCTCTATGCATCCTGAGAACATTACAAACACTTGGTTCTTACGGTCACAATGATTAAAGAATCGAATTTGCTGAATATTATTGTTAGAGCTTACATATCCACCAAACCAAATGTATTGGTGCTTTGTGCTAGACTTGTAAAAACTACACTTCTCTCAGCCAAGCTACTCAGCTAAATCCTTTCTATCAGATTGGAATTGGAAAGGACTGTGGAGTTTGTAGGAAAATTTGTAAGTGCCATTCTTCTTTTTGTTCTTATTGCTTGGATTGCTGATTGCATTCTCCCCTGTCTGCCTCACTGGATTTTCCACCAGGGATTTACGACAGCTCACCGTATAAAGGAGGAAATAACAAAATAATTAATGACCCATTGAAGCCTGCCAATTCTGAAGAGGTTATTTACCTGGGGCTTTCAAGTATTTCATAATTATTTGACGCTACTGACTGCTTTTGCCAAGTCCACATATTTCCGTATGCCTGCTGTAGACTACAAAAATACATTCCAGGGTTCCAATTATGCACCAGCTCAGCCCAACACGTAGCTCTTCCACTCAATTTACGATGCTCACAGGTGTTCCTTAGGATTCAGCGTGCACTGTGCCACTCATCACATACCTGCCATCACTTCTTAAGTGTCAAAGGCTCATTTTTCCTTCTTTGTCCCTCCTTGCTCTCTGTACTTGCACATAAATCACTCCTATGTTAATGGTGCACAAACAAACTGCAAGATTCTTGCTGTGATGCTTCACTGAGACTACTTTGCAATGAGTTTAGAAAATAAACAGGTAGAAAATTAATTATTTAAAATGCTGAAGACCTCTGGTCTATGTTTCTAAGAGCTGGCCTACATTTACAGAGTGAAAGCCCTGTTTAGCAGAACTGAATTAAATGTACAAGAGATCTCCTCAGCATTTGGTTTCTCAATAGCTTTTGAGACAGATGGACCCCCATGCTGCTGAGTGAGGATCAGTGCCTTCCCGAGTCTGAAGGCAGATTGCATTTCTTTTGTTTTCCTTATAAATCACAGGTGTTGCAGACCCTTCACATCCACCCACCACATTGCGGGTATTAACATTAAACCCCGCTCTCCATTCCACAGGGGCTTGATTTTGATTGACTTTGACCTCCTCTGTACTGGTAAAGGTGCCCCTTTGGGTGTTACTGCAGGTGACCGGGACAACTGAAACTTGGTTTTACAGAAATGAGGATGTACAATCTGTCTCGTTTCTCAAGCTAGTAGCGAATCTCAGATCTATTCACAGTCTCTCCATACTGATGACAACATATTATATTTCAAAAAGTAATCTGATGGGGGAAAGGCAAACACATCAAGACTGTCATAACTAAAGAAAAAGGGAATTAAAAGATATTTCCCTTGCAGGACTAGTTGCCAGTTTCAAAATTCAGCTTGAAGGATTGGTGTACAAAGATCTATTTGTTTGTTCAAATGATTCAGAGAACTGGCCAACAAAAACAAAAGCCTTGAAATTTATAGCCCTTTAATGGAGGATTCACTAGAATGACTGACAAGTCCTTGTATACGCACAGCTCCCCATGAGGTACGTCTTTCTTTTAAAGAGAGGGAAGATAATTTTCCAGGTTTTCCCTAGTTGCCATTATCAACAGGCATGTTTCCTAGGACAAAATTATAGTGCCTGTATGAAAAGATGACTAGAAGATAAGGGGAGAAAAAACAAAAACCCCAAAAAGGAACTACTAAATCACACTGCTATGTGATCTTCCAGTCAAGATCAAGCTACAAAACTAGCTACTAGGGGAAACCATTACAGCGGCGTTTTGTGCTTTTTGCACAACGTTGTTGTTTTCCTTCCCACCAGTGCTTTGGCTACCACTTATTAGACCGCTCCTGACATAGCAACATAACCAAGAGATGTACTTGGACAGAGCACAAAGACGCAGAAGCGCAACAGGGGAGAACAAGAACAGTTCGTGACACCAGGACAATTTCGCACATTGATGCTCTTCAGATCAAAGAAGTAAAGTCTGTGGGGAGGGCAAGGGGCTGAAAAGGCAGTTATATTAAGTATCACATGAAAAATCAGTTCCAACCAGAGCTTTCAACTAATTAGTTTGTCCCTCATTTTATTGCCTTCCAGTATTGCTTATTTACTTTATATTCCAGTATATTCCAGTATTTCTTATTTACTTTTTAAATCTAAAAATTGGGTCACGTGTTGGCAGGAATTTTTACTCACAAAAGGGAGAACAAGACCTTTTCTAAACCGCAGCTAAAATCTAGCATCCACATTTGCACATTTGCTGACAAACAGAAGCAAAATTTGCACTTCCTTTGAAGACAGACAGAAAAGTGAGATGACAAAAGCTGTGTGAAACTTGATAATAACAACAGCAACAGCCTGCATGGCTGAGGCAAGAGTTTTAAACTGCTTTGCTGCCTCTGTGAGCTCACAGCAATGTGCACTTTTAGTTTTGAAAGTTACAAAAGAAAAATTACACCCTCTAGCTGGGAATGAAAATGCATAAAGACACTGTGAGCCCAGGGTAAACTTTGTGATGCAGAAAAAGTCTGCTAGGTGAGACTTGCACACCATAAGCAAAACACATTCCAGCTGACTAGGTCCTCCATCATGTGCTTTTTTGCACATGAAATTTTACTTCCTTAAAAATACTTCCATAGTTAATTTTAATGCCTGTCAAATAAACTATTAATAACAGGACTCAAAATGGTGCCAGCGCAGCCAGTTGTAAACCACACTAGTTTATGGCTAAATACTAAGTACAAATATGAATATGGGATTGGAACAGGACTGGCTCAGCATTGTTTAATATTGAGTTTAGACTCTCTCCTTCAGAGCACATGTAACTGGTTTCTCTTTCCACATTACTCTTCCCTTAGGTGTGTTTGATAGGTGCGTAAATGCATCTCGTAACCCTGATGAAACAGGTCCTCATATAATAACCTCAGAAGGGCCACTTTTCAGAGAGAAATGAATGACAGCAGTGCCAACTGCAGAACAAATATGAGTTGGCTACTGCAGTATTGTCATGGCAAGGATTAATCCTTATGAAAACTCTATTATGGTTTGTCATATTTGTGCCTAGGCAGCTGTGGAAACATCTAAGAGGCCTACACAGATTTTCCATTTCCTGCCAGCTCACAAAAACAAAGCAGCGTGGCTCAGAGAAGGGGAAGGAGGTACAACATAAAAATGTGGTAAAGCTTAGCAAGCATGTTCAACCTTAGGGATGCTGCATGAGTGAGAAGCTCCAGAGGTTTGTATTTATCTGGTTCTGCAAGGCAGCTAAGTTGAACATCACTCACTGCTCCACTGAGGGAGCTCTTGTTTTAGCATTTGCAAACAGGAGAGCTGGAGTGATTTCAGCACACCAACTCCCAGAGCATGCCCTTCTCCATCTCAGAGCTCGGCAGCAGCTATTGCTCATTGTACATTCACAACATGGCCCAGACCCACCTCCCACTCCTTGCTTCATGGGCTGGAAATGCTGGTTGTGTGCAGCTGGTCAGCGAGTGCCTCAAGCACCTGGTTATTCTCATTTCCCCTCTGCACCTTCCCCACTACTCTCACTGCTGCTCTGATTGCCTAGTGTGGCTGCAGAAGAAGATTAACAGAGACAAGCTAAATGAGTCTTCTTTAAGGCAGATATGAGAATTTCACCGCAGTGGCACCATCTCTGTTTTCAGCCCTGAAGTAGTAGCAACCCAAGAAGAAAAGCACAAGGAGAATCAGGAGTGAGGGAAAAAGTGGTTACTGCTGGACTGCAAACTCCCTTAACACCCTAATTTCCCACAAAGCTCTGCAATTCCCTCCCTCTACTCCCAAGTAATGATTATACAGATACCCACCTACCCACAAAAGCACAAGCCTTTTACTAATGCAGCTTGATAAAATAGCCAACAGTAATTCTTGGTAGTTTGTTTTTTCCCCAATAGACAGAACTTTCTCAGGAGTTTATCTGAATAGGTTCTCCGGGGAACTACAAACAATCATGAATCCTAGCACTTTCTCTCTTAGGGAGAACCCTAAGAAGTATATAGTATCTTATATGCAAAAGATGAAACAAAAAATCCTTAGTAGCCAAACAAAAAGAAGAGACACCGCTGTCCATGCTTCTCTGCAGAAGAACAAAACAAATAGAGGACAGGTGGTAGACACATTGCTTAGGCAGTATGGGAAGTTGCTCAGAGGCCATGTTTGTAAATGAAATATAAGATTCTGTGGAACAGAAAATAGAATTAGAGGTTGATGATTGTTATGGGGTGGTTGTGTTTTTTTTTTCAGGAAATTGGAATCATGTTCCCAGTACTGAATGCATTAAGTGGCTTCATTTTTCACTTCAGTTGTGTTGAGTATGCACCTGAAACTCTATTGGTATGTCATTATTTTGAAATTTTCTGATTTCAGGACAGATCCCAGAAAATCTAAATAAAATAGCCTGAGATGTTTCTAAGATATCCTGGAGTACCACTGGGCTACTGTGCATTTGCCACTTTCTTTTAATGAAGTCACTGCAACATGACATTCTGTCTTGCAGAGCAGCAAAAGCCTCATTACATGCTGCAATAATTTAAGCTCGGGTATTTATTTTTAGATTTAATATATTTCCTCATTTTTTGATGCTCTGCTTCCTCTCTTTGGTCATGGTGAGTGTCTACATTAGTAATTTAGTTCAGTTGTTTCACTCCACAGATCTGTTCCTACTGGGCTGCATTCCCTGATATATCAGCAGTACCCAATACCAACTGTTGGATTTGTCACAGCTGTTTTATTGAGTTTACCCTGATACTCCGTGGCAAATTATTGTTCTACAATGTATTGCCTACTTAGTTTTCAAACGTATCATAGACCTTGCCTACCTTGCTTTTGTAAGAGACCCTATTATTAGTGGTATTGGTTTCATATTATTCTCACATATGTTACAGACTATAAAGTAGTCACAACAAATATGCCAGTGAAAGCTGTTCTCTGATCAGCCTTTCTTTTTCTGCTAAAGAAGTTTCTTTTCTGGACAAGAGAAAGTCATTAAGGATGTTTTTATTCAAGGAAGAAAACAAGTGAGCAAAAGGTTGGATCAGAAAAAATAAACATCAGATAAAGTGAGGCAGAGGACTCCAGATAAATTGCAGAATAATTACTGTCAATAACTTCTTATTCATTTTATTGTTGCCAATCTAGTGGTTTTTCATTGTATAATATTGAGATAAGAGATTACTGTTGGGAATTACAAGGAGGAAGACGGGAAGGATAACATCCAGCTAGCCAGACTGTAAATAATCTCAGTCAGGCTGCATTTGCAAAAACCTGGCAGTGGAACAGCATTAGACTATACTATGATCATAAGAGCAGCATAAAAATGCCCTGAATCCATCCTATGTACCTGTCTACTCAAGTGTAGGCTAAGCAGTGACAGATGTAGGGCAAGGACACATCAGTCTCCCTCAGCATTTCCCAAGCTGCAAGCAGCCCTACCCCAACCGCAGAGAGCAAATCAAGTATTTCCAGGCTGGAAAACTGCTAGGACCAGCTCTGCATCCCAATCCTCCATGTGTACGTTGTAGAACCGTGATGCAGTCAGGACCGAAGAAAGAGAGCAAGGCAGCTCTGTGTAAGCTCCCTGTCAGGAAAGGGAGGAGGGGATTTCGGGTAGGTCTGTCTCACAGATGGCTATCATGACGGACTGACAGCCAGCAGACTTGTAGTTTTTGCTCAGTCTATGACCCTTTGTGTTGTGTTAAGCCTGATCACATGGCAAGACCCAGAGCACTCTGGATTCAAGCAAGCCTTTCTGACCTTCAGGGTGTACATGAACTTTATTAATACAGCTCTGCCATGAAAAAATAAACAGAACCACTCTACTATCTCTTTTTTAAACAGAAAGAAGCAAACAAACCTCTGTGTCCTTCACATCTGTGAAGCTGTGGTGAAGTGATTCTGTGTATCTGCCAGGTGGAGAGCATCCTCTCCACCTGTAAGAAGGTAGATATCCCAGCAGTGTCTCCCCTCGCACAGACATGGGGCGGGGAGGGGGGGTATGGCAGCTGAAACCCTTGCCCAGCTGTGCCCGCTTCCCCAGAAATGGTCACAAACCACCCCATGCTGGGGAGAGAGGTTTCATATCCCCTTCATGCAAAGATGTAGATACACACATGAAAAATTTTAACTACACTACCTTGGGAGTAGATTAAAACTCCTTGATTAAACCTCAGACTTCAGTGGAAACTACTAGTGTTTGACAGCCTCTTGTGGTGAATCTATAAGTATTAATTCAGAATGGGTAACTGGTGGGGGCTACCTAACTGCTCCGGTCCTTCTACAGCGATTCATGCAGCCATGATAGCAGTAATGCCAGTCTGTGTATGGGAATTTCCAATCCCAACTGCAGACTGGGGTCCATGTTGTGTACCCACAGAAGATAACCAGCAGAGTGAGACATAGGCTCAAAAATATTAAGCACTTTGCACAACTTGAAGATAAGTTTATAAATAAAACTGTGAGTACAAAAGTGGCTAAAAAACTATATTCAGGGGAGTTCCTAATGGCATCAATATGGTGCCCTGTAAGGATCTGTCTTGTGTTCACTATCTTTCAATATTGTTGTTAATAGGCTGGATGATGGAAAAGACAATGTTTCCTAAATCTACAGGTTGCACCAACATGGAAAGAGAGAAAGGGAAGAAAGACTGAAAATTCTGACAAATTGGAAACACAAACTGAAAAAATGTGGAAGTTTCTAAAGTAGGCAGAAACAATCATCTGCATGAACACAGCTGGTAAACATCTGGAAAGGTAAGAGTTCTGCAGAAAAGACCTGGGGTTCTGTGTCACATGAGTAAATAATATCAGACTGTTGTCAAAAAAAAGCCAAAAAAACCCAAAACCAAAAAAGGTAAGCACCGTACAAACAGGACCCAAACCTGCAAGAAAGTGGCATTTTTTCTTTTCTTTCAGTTGTAAAGATTCAAGTGAAATACTACGTACATTTTTATGTACTGTGTTAGAAAAGGGAAGGGGGAGGGAGAAAAAAGAGTAAAAGTGAATACCAATAAACCTAACTTTCAACACAAGAGATTTGGCACAGACATGGGGGAAAAACTTTCTAGTGGTAAGTATAGCGAGGCATAGGAATAGATTGCCTGGGAAGCCTCCCAGAATAGGTTGGCATCTGTCAGCTAATGATGTAAGTATAGTTGATCCTGCTGTGGGTAAAAGGATGGATGGGATGATCTCTTTATTCTCTAATTTTTGACAAAACACAGTATTAAATATACATTTAAGCAGAAGCCAAAAAAAACCCAATGCTGCTGGCTTCTAATGAGCATGTTACATTGCATAGCTTAAACTGCATTTTAAAAGAAAAAAAGGAAGAATTTTATGTGTTTAGCCTTCTAGAATCTTTTTTAATTATTGTCATTTAAAGGAAAAAAAAATCTCATGCATAATGAGATGTTAGCATTTAAACAACTCTGGCTGCGTACTAAAGCTTGTATCTTCCAGGAAATAAGTAATGTCCCCTCTTTGACTACTAATGTTTGCACAGAGACAAATTATCTGTGCACGTGGCTGTAGCCGCATGATGAAAGAAAGTTAATGTAATATGAAGAGTAAAGGAGGACAAAATGCTGAAGAAACTTAATTCATGACTTCTTTGACTTTTTTATCAGATAGAGAACGTGTCTCTGTGTGTGTGTGTGTGTGTGTGTGCATGCGCACCCACACAAATATATGTAGTGTTTCTATGTGTATACCCATTCATAGCTACATTCACATTGTATCACAGTTATTTTATATTTTGTTGTGGGTTTGTTTGTCTGTTTTTCTTTTAAATGCTATTAAAGGACTCTGGCTTTACATCTTCATAGTGGTTTTAAGTAGCTAATGGCAGTTTGAGTGTGGTGGTCTCAGTACCAGCCTCTCATCCACACAGGCAGAGCAAATTTTTATAGAGATGGTTGTAAATGGTTCTTTGCACTGAGTTGCAATCTAAGCAAAACACTCATCGTGCACACACAGAGGTGGTCTTATTTTAAACCTTCTTCCTTCATTTCCAGCCAAAGAAAACCTTAGCAGTTGCTATATCCAGGCCAAGCTTTCATCTTCAGCTTGTTTTGCAATATTATTGTACTATGAAAACATAGGGAGAATATTTGGATAATGGATTATACTTTTCAACCTGAGGTAATTCAAAAGGTTGAAGGGATTTTGCTCAGTGTTACATCCAGTAAACAGTATCACCTTTCATCACAGCCAAGAATGGAAATGTTCAGCTGAAAATGTAAACATGTTAGTAAGTTATGAATGTGAAGAAAGGAAATTATATCGTTTTGCTATAAAGGTTCAAAATAACCACTGAAATGGCTCTAAGCAAACCTCAAATCTTCCAGTCACATACAATTCTCAACACTTCTTATTTACCTTGCTATTAGGACTAAAAAAAGGAAACAGATTTTTATATTAAACAGCTTCTCTTTTTTAGAGTTTCCAAAATGCTTTTAGGGCTCATATACAGCAATCAAATACAGCTATGAAGCGAAGCCACAGTTTCAGAAGTGCACAAGCTGCATGTGCCAATTTTTCTAAATGCTTAACTGAAAACTGAAGTTCTAAACCCAGTAATGGCACAGGTTATCACAGGGGTACCTGGAAGAACATTCTGTTACTGCGACACGGAGCTACAGGCTCCAGGGCTATGGCAGGTCATGTTCTCAACTCCTGTCAAGGATCCCTTGATTAAGAAAATAGCCCAGCTAAGAGATCATTTACATTTCCTCCAGCACTTCTGGTGTCTGTGATTTTACATGAAACAAACCTGAGCTGGGGCATAGGTCTTGCAAACCACATTACTGAGACTGTCTACAGCCACTAATTTATAAAGTCTTTAAAAACGATGACCTTCTAGTGCTCTCTTGGTGGAAGTTTACTTCGCAATAAGCTGACGGTCATCTCCTGCACCTACCCTGCTCACCCCCACATCTGCTCAGGTAAGTTCCTCCTGTGTGTGTGCACAGAGCCAGGGATGTGTTTTTATGCATCTCCAATAATTTTCCTTTCTTCATCTCTCTCCCTTTTTGTTTCAGCTGGGCTTCTTAAGGTTGTCAGGAACTTCATGAACACTCAGATCTGCAAAAACACATGCATGTTCTTCTGTACTACACACTGCAGTCTGCATACAGGTTTATCATAGAGCCATCTGTGTGAATAACCAAAATGGTGAGAATACACCTCATTATTAGGTGTGTATGAATGGCTGCTGAGGTACGCAGGAGAGAGTGGAAACTCTCACACTTGGACCTACAGGGCAGTCAAAGCCAGCCTGACCTCTTAATAGACTGGCAGGGTCTGTAAATATCATTCATTCATTTTATCAGCTTATTCGTTAGAGCTTGAATCTCTTTCTGATATGTTTGCCTACTCCCAATTTTCAAAGGTCAGTTTGGCTAGTATGAATCATATTCATGATTCACAGAATTACAGTCTGTAACACTGCCAAGAAAACAAGCTGAAACACAGTATAACAGCCCTAGGACTAGCATTCACTCTTTACCAGTTATTCTGGGGGCTATCTCTAACGCTGCAAGAAGAAACCACTTCTATTGCTGCCACAAGTAGCAAAGAGATTCACATTCTGATGAGCAAGCTCTCTCCAAGCTTGAGCGGCTGCCGTTGTTCATCCATTAACTGTAGGTCTTGTTCATACTGTCCCTTCATGCTTACTGAGTTTTGATTGCTTTGGCTGGGTGTAACAGAGAGACTGTGGTTGTTATCAGCAAACACTGTCGATCAGCTTATTTGTTGACTTTGGTGCAGAAATTCACTGGCTTGGCTTTGTACTCCATACACAGCCCTGCTCATGCATTCCTCTGTAAAACAAATGTGTTCCTCCATATTCCTCCTTTTTGCTGCCAAATCTCATCGATACTGAAACGGTGGCCTGGTATATGGTGATAGAAAGCAGCACACAGGCAACACATTTAATCCACAGGATTTTGTTTCTTCATTTTCAGTTTACAACTGGCTGTTTCCAAGTGATGGATCTATCAGTGTTTACCTTCAAATTAAAAGATATAACTGCCTGGAATTTCACCACTAGATATGAAAGCCCTGTAGTAAATACTGCCTTTGGATATGAAGTTTAATAAGCTTAGTGCGATTGCTCTGTACCATTAGGGATTAACTTGAATACTGCCATATTTCTAGATAGAGAAACGTTGTCTATTAATTGCCTGTTTAACATTATGTATTAAAGACATTTACTGCAGCCTAGTATTAAGGTAAGTAAATACTATTTTCCCCTCCTCAATGCAGTTACCAAAGAGCACGCTGTTTCATCAGCCTACTACAGACAGCCTGCCTGTGCACCATGGCCACCTTCTTGTGCCCCACAAATGCCTGCCTGTGCCCCACAGCTGCCTGCACCCCCATGGCTACCTGCCTGCACCCCATGGCTGCCTGTTTGTGCCCCACGGCTGCCTGCCTGCCTGACGGGCATCCTGCAGTGATAAGCACCAAAGAGGTGGGGGGTCTGACACCAAGTCTCTCCCCTTCGCTGTGAAACTCAGCCCTCATCTTGATCATAGCGATTCCTTCTTAGGATTACTTAGCCTGTTTAAACATTTCTATTTTTCCTTGCAATGTTACACAGAATGCTGCACAACTTCAGTTTCCTGAGTTTTTCCCACTTTTCCAGGCACGCCGCATGCCTGGCTGCTTGCAGGCATCTTCCTCAGGAGCATGAAGTGCCATCAAAATGTTCCTTGGAGAGGTTTTTTGTTCCTAATGGCCTTCTCAGACATGCCATGGTGGAATTAGGAGTCAGTGTGGTGATTTAATTGGACAGCTTGCTTTATTTTCTGCACACTAGAGATTTCCCGTCCATCTGCTTTCATGGGAATCAGAACTACAGTCCTTAAATGGAGGACTTGGGCTGAAATTGGTGTATTTTACTAGCATGAGAGCTGAGCAGAAATGAAAAAGACAGATCCTGAAGGAGTGTTATATTGAGATGATTCTCAATGAGTCGAAGCTGCATGCGGTGAACTGTTGTTTTTCTTTTTCTTACTTTGGTACAAGCTGGGAATGCCTGCTCTTCAGTCAAACTACACATGGTGACATTGAAACCTGGGTGTAAAATACCTTTGCCTGGCTTCGAAGAAGCTCCTGAGCTCTCTCTGCAGTGTCTACTTCTATCAGTGTTACTCTCTCAAGCTCCCTTTCCACATTTGTGGTGTCCCTCCCTACACTTTGCGGTTTGCTGGCAATTTACTAGTGCTAATATTTAGCAGTTACTTCAGCAATAAGAAAGTATAGAATAGTGCCAGATCTCTTCTAATGTTTAATGATGGGTAAGCCTACGTTTCAATACTCAAAGCACATTGTAACAACAAAGCATGTCAAGACTAAGGGCAGAAATTGGTTTAATCACATGGCACACTCTACATGAAGGAAAGGTCTAATGCTACTTTGAGTATGGTAAGACAGCATTAAATCAGTGATGCTATCTTCATGCAGAGTTAATCAGATCTATTAAAATCCTGCTTTATACAAATTAACTTTTTCTATAGCAAAATATCTACTGTTAGACTACTTCCATTTTATTCTTCTGTCAGAAAAAAAAAAATTACCCCTAGATGGATCGAGAACATTTCCAGTTTGAACCACATTACTTAGCAGACATTGATTTTATTAGTCACATGGTGTTGTTCCTATTACCCAGCTGAGTGCATATTCAAGCTCCTTGAGCAACAGTGCTTGCCTGGGCAAAATATAATATTTGGTTTCCAAGGACACTTTTAAATAAATTGCTAAAATTGCTTTTCTACAAACGTGGAGGACAAAAGCCTTTTCACTTGAATGTTCACAGAAAGAAAAAACAAAAGGAATAGAGGCAAACATTGTTGCTTTCAACCCAGCTCTATGTCACAGTAAGCAAATAGAAAATGTTTTTACTGTCTCAAATCCCAGATTTCAAATACCTGTTCTTTCTAGATTGGAGGGAAAGAAGGCATTTCAAACTAGGATGAAAAAGAGACCTCAACACATAGTGGTGAGGTTCTTCTTAAGGGTGATGAAACTGAGTCTCAGTTACCAGTTTGTCAGCTCTACAAACCAGAACTACTACAGGAAAAACTGAGTCAATACTGTCATAGCACAGATGGTGGCAGAGGTTTATGTTGCTGATTTGAATTAGTGGCTCAAATTCTGAAACTTTAAGCCCCTAGTCCTTGTTCTAGCATAGGATTATTTCTTATGCTGGGACACGTGCCTTGTTCTTTCCAGAAACTCCATCTTATTCACTCAAAAAATTTTGGTCTAGAAGAATCAAGAATTCCCAGCAAAAGACAGTTTTGTCAGATAGGTGCGATTTTAAAGGGAGGAGATTGTGAGTTGGGTGAAGATCATCTGCTTATACCTAATCTCAAATTTACCAATGGATTTTCCATCCAATCCTGAATGAATGTAAGTGTGGCAGGGAAAGCTCCTTCTCAGAGGAGGACAAACAACATTTTTAAATTACATTGCTTAGAGATGGCTCACTATATCAGGATGGTTCTTTACCTTTGAGACTACAGAAATTCACAGAAATGCAGCCTCCTTAGACTCAAACTCCGTTCATCCAAAGGCAAAAGATCACTATTGGTATGCATTAGAATTGAAGTCCTCAACACAGTAGTCCCACTACAAATACATTTTCTCATTTAACTCTAAGTATCTCTAAGCCTTACTATTTGATAGATGAAACCTCTTCAGATGTTTTATACACAAAACAGGCACCATTAATAAAATGTTGTTCTGTATCATTTGGCAAATCAGGAAAATTCTGGCCACATTAATCAATGGGGATCAATCACTTCAAAAAATCCATGTTTCTGACTAAATGCATGCATGTTGAAATTACTGTAAATGGATAACAAAAAAATATTTTCACACTTTACTGACAAGTAATGGTAGAAATCATTATCCTTATGGCTTATGAACTTTTTATGTTAGAGAGTGACGTACAGTGGAAATATTATGATCAGCAGCAGACTTTCTATTCTGCACTTGACGTAATAAATTAGTGGAAATCATTAATGCACAACATTTCATCTCTGTGTATATTTTACGTTAACTACAGAGAAAATACAAGTGGTGTTCTGTCCCTCATCAAGTCTTAACCTCAAGTCTTCATCTACACTAACACAATAGTTTCTCTAGCTACACTGGACTTAAACCAGCACAGCTTCTCTAATGTGGATGCAGTTAAATCTTTCATACCAATAGAGCTGTTCCCACAGGAGGAAGAGAGTAAATTGGTTTTATATCTTATCCATGTCCGCACCTGTGCCGTCAACAACAGAGACCTCTTTCATTTATTTATAATTGTAATGTGATTGATATTTTCAGCACATATTAATAGCTTCTGTGTTTGGATCAGACCATTTCTAAATGGACAGGAGTATTTCTCCACCACCAACTCCACATGCACTTATTAACTTGATGCTGTGTCCAGCGCTACCATTGATATTTCAGGTAAGCATCGCTGTACTGTTGGGAACAGCCACTGGTGTCCACAGGGACAGCTGCTGCAGCTCAGCAGAATCACAGCAGCATATCAAACTCAACTATCCTTGGAGTTGCAACAGCCTTGAGTGACATATTTTGCTGGAATTACTGGAAGCGAGTGATCCTATACCACCATAACTTTCACACCCTGTACTTGAGGTGGTTCTGCTAGTACAATCCTAACACAGACAGTTGTGACCTTGATACCCTTGCCACTTAGGCTGTTCTGCTACATCACCATGAACTGCTTACCTATTATACTACAGTTAGAGATACACACTGGAGATATATTCACAAATTAAGTTGTGTAGGACCTTTCTACTCATATATCTGTGTCCATATTTTTGGGAAAGGGGGCCCTTATGCCAGCCAAGTTAAAGCAGAGTAAAGGAATATGGCTTTTCAGGCCGAAAAACAATAGACTGGGGGCTAACTGCCTTAAAGTAAGAAAGAGGAGGGGTTTGAATTTTCTACCACTCTCCTAACGCGTCATTGACCTGCAGAATAAGAACTCGGTCAGCTCTCCCTCAAAGAAAAAAAAAAAAAGCAACTCGCCACATTTTCATGAAAACACAGTGACGTTTGAAAAATCTAGAATAATTACTGCACTTCAGATAGATTGAGCCATTACCAGAAAGAAAAAAGTTTGACATTCAGAATCTCACTTCCAAACAGCTTCCTCATCAGCGTGTCCTTGCAGGCAGGTAGCCAGTGGGACAAGTCAAGGAAGCTTTTGCGCTCCTCATGCGGGCTCGCTCCCAGCTGTCAGTGCATCCAGAGCCAGGAGGGGACCGCAGGGACATCACCTCTAGGGATGCTGACAGAAATAGACATTTGCGTGCAGGGTTTTGTTCTTATCGGCAGGAAAACGCCTTTGAGGAATAAAGCCTAGATTACACAAAAGCATAAAAGCAGAACTTCTTTTTTTTCTGTCTGCGGGTACTTCCATTAAAAAAGTTTGGGCCTGCTGCTCACAGAGGCCTCTGCGTAAATGAGAGTCTGCCCTCACACAACGGCGGCAGAAGAAAGGAGTCTCAAAGCAGAAGTTAGCACACGCCGGTTTTAAAGCTCCTTGGAAAGGCCACAGGGGCAGCAAAAATCACGTGCAAGGTGTTTGTTCCTCTCGTGTGTGTCCACACATGCAGGGTGGGTGCAGCCTGCTGTGCCCGTGCTTTGCCCTGGGCAGCCATGACTGCTTTCCCATTAAAAAGCCACCCAGCAGCAGCAGCATTCGTGTGACACCGCAGTCAGACTAACGAAAATGTGATGAATTACAGGGCTTTCATGTGAGAGCTGACTCACACCCAGCTTACTCACAGCACAGTATGCTCCCTGCGCTGGGCCTTGTAAATGTACCCTCAGAGACACTGCAGATTGCTATTATAAACAAGTAAATACAGACAAGCAACTTTCTTTTGTAAGCTTCTCTCTCTCTTCCCTCATTTCAGAGCTTTCTTCCCCATCAAGCCCTGGTATCTTGCTGTCTATTCCTCAAAAGCCAGGAGAGAGTAAATTTAAATGCTCTCAGGGATAGACTTAGAATGAGAACATGCACAGAGGAAAGAAGAAAAAAAGCTTTTCCAGCTCACATAAAATTGGACTTTTTAGTTAAATACAAATTCTCTGCAATTACTATTGTCTAGTACTTCAGCTGACTCAGCTATTGCCTATAAACACAACTGTTACCAAAAGATTCTCAGTCTCCAGAACAGTCAATTTAACAAAAAGCTGGAGCCTTGCAAAAGCATGATCAGAAATGTAGTAGCATTTAACAGAACTTAAGAGAGGAAATAAAGCAATGACTTACTGCCGAGAGACTTCACAGATAGACAGTAAGCTACCAAGCACAGCTCCATTCACTGAAAGAAGGAAATCTAATGTTTATTACAGAGTTTGAAGAATAAGACAACAAACATGAGTGCCTTGGCTAACACTGAGCAAGCTACAAGGCGTCTTTTCAGGGTATGACCCAAGAGGTAAAGGGCATCAAGCTACATGTTTTACAAACACAAAGGACAGGACCCCCCCCCCCCGCTCTTGCTAAGGCTTCTACTTGTGTCAGTGCTGTTTGATGGCAGTGACACTGGGCTAGAACAAGCAGGAAGGAACTAACAAATCCATCCA
Organism: Numenius arquata; assembly: GCF_964106895.1. Classification (NCBI taxonomy): domain Eukaryota; kingdom Metazoa; phylum Chordata; class Aves; order Charadriiformes; family Scolopacidae; genus Numenius; species Numenius arquata. The sequence goes on along the minus strand of NC_133579.1, from coordinate 17,432,581 downwards.
CATTCATTGAAGATGAGTTCAGGAGTTCCCCAGTGAAGGGGCACCGCTTGGTTCATGCCAAAAGATGAGATGCACCTGCAAGGAGAAATGAACTATTCCTCTCTTCCCTACCACTGCATGTCACCGGCATCTTTTTCAAGGTCATTTGAGACATGAGTCTGGCTTCTCAGGTGCAATTTTTTTCCTCTTCTTTAGCTGTGTAACAATATTGGACAGCTCAGTGACGTGAACAATGTATTTCAGATGTTCCCTGAACCGGTTTCTTGCTGGTGAAGTTGAAACCTGACTCATGTAGGAGGGCAGTATATAATGATGCTGTTTTGCTTTACAGCTAGAGCAGACAGGCAAGGATGATACAATGCCTTCAGGATTCTTGACATGATTGATATGTGCGCATATTCCCAAGTGTAATAGTGCAAAATAAAACTAGAAGGAAGTAAGCTCCGGTGAGGGTGTACCGTAAGCACAGCAGTAGAGCTGGTTGCACCCCTGCTTTGTGAAGACAGGAAAGATTGGCTAATACACTAGTGGGCACACAGCTACCTAGCTAGCACAAACAAACCCTGCAAATGCTGCCATTAAATAAAAGGAAAAAAACACAACTAAACAGTCTGTCAAAGTACTATCAAGAGAAGAGAAATATTGAGGCAATGTCAGTCTGGTTGCCACCAGGCATGGCTTGATGTTTGTGGAGAGTGACATTGTGAAATGCTCCTGAGAAATCTCCCTTTGGCATGGGGGTGAGTTTTCACATTTACCCTAGAACCACTTACTGAGCTATTTGCACTCACTGCCACAAGAGTTTCTGTCAAGAGGACAGCTGGGAGCTCTGGCAGGAAAACGTTTCTTAGGGTGCCGTTCTCTAAGAAATACATGATGCAAACAATCCAACTTTTCTGGGTTGTTTCAACCATAATGCAAACACTGCCCAGCTTGAAAACACAGTGGTGGTCTGGATAGAAAACAGAATTTTGATGAGACCAAAGGGGAGCCAAAACCAGGGAATGTCAGGAGAAAAATGTGCCCCTTTTGTCCTGCATGGCAAGAGTGAGATACTGCTTCAAGAAGCTTTCTCCATTCTGCAGTTCCAAAATGTAGCAAAAAGGGAGCTAGAAATATTTTGGTGAGGGTGAGGAGGAAAGAGAAGCCTTGCTTTCTTACTGTTTTAAAAAAATAAAAAAAACTCTTTTGAAATATAAACCTTGGAAACAAGACAAAAGGCACATTTGTAGAAACATCAGCTTTTTAGAGACAATGTACAGCTTGGTTTGTGTAGATCCTAGTATCTGGTCATTTTTCACTAATGCTCATAATCTGGAACAGTATTATTAATAATAACAAGTAGTCAAGGTAACTATGGGATGGTGCTTGACAAGATGAATTGATCAACCCTATCACACTGTTGAAAAGTTATCTGTGCCTTGATTTCCTAGACTTTTAGGTAGCTCTTCTTTCAGAAATATATGCTTTTAAGTATTGTATGTTTAAAGAATCGTAGCCCAGCTGACATGCCTGGATGTTACACACCTGCCTAAATGTTTCTGCTCCACTAGGTCATGCCAGATTATTACCTGACTGCACAAGGTTTCGTTATCCAAGTGGCAAAACTTCCAATGCTTTTGGATTCAGAGTCAGGCTTTCAGATCAAATTGCCTGTCTTCTGCAAAATTATTCTGCCGAAGTGGGAGGAGCATGGCTGGGCATGTTAGACAAAGCCTTGCATTGCAATGCTTTTTCTCCTTCACAGTTCTTTTACTTTAAGCAACAAAATCATCTACAAAACATGTTTTCTATTCATTAAGACAATGATTTTGGCCCTGCTGCCCTCCTTGCTTCATTTACATCATCTATTGAAAGTTGCTCTGCTGATGCTAGTCACATACTGCCTTGTTGACAAGCCAGCTAAGCTGATTTCTGCCCAAGTAATGCACTGGGATTGTAAAAACCCTGGATTTCAGCTGTCTAGCACAAGATCCAATGCAAGTTAGTCACTAACCAGAATGCTTCATTCAAGCAAGATATTAGTTAACTTCTTACTTGTCCTAATATGAGGGTATCAAGTGATTGCTCTTTTGAGGCACTTGTCCCAAATCCTGGCTGCACAATTCACATGCTCGCTGCATACGCAGTCTGGATTTTAAAAGGTAAAAGCAATGGGGTATATCTGCAGCTCTATAACAGTGGGAATTAAAAGCATAAATCCTATCACTGTGTACAGGAGCTGTGTAACTTAGTCCCTGTTAAGTGTATGGAAAATTTGAACTAATCAGGCCATCACTGAGAGGTACAATTTGCAGGGGGGCCACTCAGTTTAAAACAGTTAGGACTTTTCAGGTTCATTCTCTCTTCCATGCATTTTAGACCTTTTGCCTTACTTTGACCCTATCCAGCTATTTAAAGGATGTTAAGTGCTTTGTTCATTGCAATTCACAGTCCATAGCTCCTATCCTTTCTTTCATGTCTGAAAAGAAAGACAAGAAAAAAGGAAAAAGGGGGGGAAAAAAGCCCCTCTGTCCTCTGTACGGTCATGTGGCTGATGCTAACGCTTTTTAGAGAAGTGTCTCACCTGGGATGTTGTACTTGTTCCCCTTCGACTGATGTTATTAAAGGTCTTTGGAGATACTTTTGTTTCATCCTTCTGTTCTAGTTTAGCAAGGGTGATGACATACCAACTGAAATGTCTGGAGGCTTGTTAGCAAAAACCCTGTCACTGGGAGGGATCAAAGTGTTTTTGTGCTGAGTCCCTAGGGCACTGATCCTGGCAATACAGCTGGACTCAGATGCAGCCTCCACATGGCCTAACATGACAAGCAGCTGGATCCTCAAGCCAACAGACAGAGCGTTGTTTTCTCAGGATGAATAGCGTTTCCCAAAACCGAGGGGTGAAATGAGCACTACTGTTAGAAAACCTTACTTAATTTATTTCAGGATATAAGGGGAAAATACTACTTCTTTCAGAGTATTAAGAAGAAACTGGTTCTTTTCTCTGGGAAAAAACAAAACCAAAAACAAACCAAAAAACACCAAACAGAATGAGGACCTGAGAAAACTCATCACCGCACATCAAATTTTTGAACAACAGGGGAGTTGGGAACAATTCGCTTCAATGAGGCCAGCCCTCTGTGTTGATAAGTAATGGTTTTAAGCTGAAAATAAGCCTGAGACTGACTGTCAAATGTATATGTAATCATTGCAGTCTAGCTGGAGGATGATCCACAAACGCAAGCTGGCTGTACATCAGTAATCAAATAGTTGACTGGCTGACAACTGAGACCAGTATTTGGCTTGATGCCCCTGACTAGACGGGAAATGGCATTTCCTGCATCTTGATAAAGCAGATGTCACTTGGTCCCTCCAGCAAAATACATGGCACCAGGGGCATCTTTAGTAAAGGTTCCTTCCCACACGTGTAATATTGGTCAGTTAAAAAATGGCCCTCTCCTCCTGCGGTTTTATTAGGCAGTAGCTTTCAACAGGCTAAATGTTTAGGGGAAAAATTTGTACAACAGATCTATCTTCATAGCTGATTAAATCTGTTGCAGGGCTGCTTTCCCTAGCTGGTGTTCCTGCTCTCATTTAGGTTATGCCCTTCCCTGAGGACACACTCCCTCCTGCACAGAAATGCAGCACTTTCTCAAGAAAGCAGGCATTTGGCAGGGGCTCACGAGTTCAGGGAGACTTGTGAGTTAACTACATCTTGGGCACTCCGTAGTCCCGAGCAAGTTGTTTTGCTGTCTGTCTGGGTTTCCATTAATTTAACCTACAAGGTTTCATTCTTTTTGTGGTTTTCAGGTACAGAAATAGTAACTGTTACTGCAGTTAGTAAATAGCATGTGATTGACGTTTTCCAGTTTTTCCCTGTATTTGTGAATAATATGTGTGCCTTTCTCTAGCAGTTTACTACATAGACATGGATTTAAGTTAAATCCCTTAGCCGTCTTGCACATTGTTTACTTACTGCCCAGCACTTCAGACAGTCATGTGGAAGGTAGAGTTGGCTTCTCTGGGGGCGGCCAGAAACGCGGAGGAGGCAACATGCAGTATGTGCAAGCATCAGACTCTTCTGTTCCTATGATTAGTTTCAGCTGGTTTAATTCCCTGGACCAGCTCACCTCAAAATCACACAAACACCAGCAAGGAAGGGAAGAGCAAAGATGAAGAAGGGACAGGTGGTCAACTGCAATCCCAGCCGGCAGCTGCCTTTGCAAAGGTGAGATCAGGCTCCCAGTAGACCTCTATTCATAGACTTTCCCAGAGGGTAGTTTAGTTCTGGCCCTCTGGGAGAAATAACAGTACTGCCATCTTGCCAGAGCTCAGCGCTGCCAGTCTGTTCTGCCAAGAAGCATTTGGGACCGCAGAGTAGATGCTCCCTTGATTAAATATGAAGAATTTGCATTACCAGATTACTCCACTAATCCATCCGGCTCCACTTTCTGTCCCTGACAGCAGCCAGCACAGGTTCTTCGGAGACTGGAGTGGAGTCCTCATTATAGACAATTTTACAGCTAATAAAATTCTAAAAGCCTGTATGCGGACAAATCCCTGCAGTTTTCACATTAGGAGTTTATGCAAGTTAAAGCTGAAAGCTGACCACAGGATTTGGCCTAGCACAAAATGTCAAGCCCCTGTTCCCCTTAAAGCTTATGCTGCTAATAAACAATGAAAACACAGAAACATAACTAGTGTTATCTGCACAATAACAAAGGACTGTCCATAAAGAACATTGCCTTTAGAACTACATTTAGAGGGAAAAAGGGTACATCTTCCTGTGGATGCCTTTTCCTTCCCACCCCAAGTGCAGATGTCTGAAAGCATCTCTCCAGGATGAGCACTGCATGCAGGATTCCAGATGCAAAACATAACCCCTGTGTAATCCGTCAGGCTGGTTACAGTGCTTGGTATGCTGCGAGGATAGCCAAGCTGAACTTAAGGAGGCAAAAATCGATTCATAAACAATGTTTAGATTTGATAACTGTCCAGACATTCACCGCTTGGGTGAAGATAATTGTACTTTCATGCATTTCTGAAATCTATGGCCAGGGTGAAAATAGGTTTCATTCAATAACTCATCTCTCAACAGTAGCTGTAAATACACTGGGTGATCTATAAAGGTGGCTTGGATTATTTTTTTGTTTTGCTTCCTCCTCTAGTTCTTCATCACCTCCTTTTTCTGATACTCTCCCCACCTCCCTGGAATTAGTTTTAATTTGCACAATCCCTGTAGTACAAGCATGTCATACATTTATACCACCGCTTGTTACCACCCCACATGATGAATACAAAAGGCTTAAGGTTGTTCTCAGCATTAACACATGCAAGCGACAAGAAATCTGCCAAGGACTGCTTTGGTGGGTGGAGGCAAGGTCTAGTGGGCTTTTCATTCTGGATCAATGGGAGTGATAGAGATTTCTAGGCATGTCTTTGGGCCAGACAATTGTTTAGGCATAGTCTGTAATCAAGGGCTGTATATAGCTCACTTCTGCAGGGCCAGAAGCAACATGCAGCACTCAGAATACTTAATGAATCTGCAATGCCTTAGTAGGTGAGGTTTATCCAAGTCAGCTGTGCCCCAGCCCAACATTGTATCCAGTGGCTCTGCCCCCAGCTCTGCTCTTGCCTCCTCCCACACACCACGATTGATACCCACACAGCTGCATGAAGAGCTTGTTTGGGGAACTGAAACTGACTGTATAAAACTACAAAAAAAGAAAAAAAACAACCAAAAAAAAAGCTTCAAGAGCATTCAGTTGGTTCAGATCTCATGCCATGAAGTTACAAGCAGCAGCAAAAAAAAAAAAAAAAAAGGAAGGGTGGGAACATAAAATTGGGGTCAGAAAGGATGGAGGAGTCAGAGCAGCCCTGTTTTAGACTAGCTTATGCTGCGTTGCGTTGCATTCTCACTCACTTCAGGGCCTTCACTTACACTGCTTTTGGGGGGCAAAGAGAGTTCAGCATATACCCCTCAGTCCCCACACCTACCACGTTAGTGTCCCTCAGGCCTTCAAATGTAAACAAATGTGCACCTTTGAGGGAAGAGTCTGACTCAGACTGCAGAACAGGGCTTCTGGTAACACTGAGTGAAGGGGTTTGTGGTGGCCGGTGCCCCCAGTCCTGGAGGAGAGGTGTAGTGGGGGATACAGAAAGGCATCTGCACTGGTTTTGCCTAGCCCTGCACCCCTAGTCCTGCAGTTCTGCTTACTTGCATATACCTATCACCCTGGGGACACTCAATTACTGTATAAATTTATTTATAAATTCTCTCCATTACATTTACTGAGCCACCCATTAGAGTTATTTGCATCCCATGGTCTGCAGAAACTTGGGGATCTGTGTCTCTTAATGGTCGTCCACAAGGCAATTGTGGCTCTAGGGCTTAAGTCAGCGTAAACTTGTCTATTCAACAAGTATTGGGACAATAGATCTGCCCACTTGGGCTTCTCATTGCCATCCCCACATCATTTCTTCTTTTGCATGAGGCGCAAGAAAGGAGGTGATGCAAGGGCAGGACGAAGCAGCTGAGCATGGCACAGCTTCATCTGGCTGGGGTACAGGTCTTACACTGTCTGAAAGCAAAAGTGAAACAATAGCCTAAGAAACTCGACATATTAGTGTAGGCTTAAATTTGCTGTCTGGGGATCTCCTGCTCCTCTGAAAACATTGTCTAAGCGTTCACAGAATAGAGGAGGCTGTAACACCATGGCATTACACTACCCTGTGTGTATCAGAGCTGCTTCAAAGAGGAGGAGAACAACTGCCATCTGACACAATGCAATCAGACCTCTGGCTTCTTCTCCATACCTTTGGGATTTAAGGTCTTTTTCTTTTTTTCAACCTTCAGTCCTCCTGCAAACCTAATCTATCTCTTATCCTACACAAGCATGTAAAGGTTAAGCTTGAGTGACACAAAGTTCATAGAGAGGCAAGCGTCTATTATTACTTCTAAGCACCAAAAGTCAACTTGCTTCTCTACTATCCTCATGTTAACGTTTCACCTTTGTTTAACACAAAGGAGTTCTGCAAGGCAGCACAAAACACATGGTGGGGGCAAGGAGTATATGTTGAAGCAGGTGTATTCACTGCTTGTCCCTTGAAAGTGTGAGAGGTACAAGCAAAATCTTGCATCCTTTTATGCATTAACCCGATTTGCAGTTGTACAAGTGACTACGTGGGAAACAAAAAAATTGAGGGGGGAAAATAAAGAGACGTGGCCCTTAGCTGCTCCTTTCTAACCAGCAGGCTGATGAACAGCAATTGCACAGTGCTGTATTACTGCCTGGAGACTGCCTAAATCCTGGATTAAACAATCATGGACTGGACTGCTGACTCCACTACATTCCTGTGCAGCCCAGTGCCACAGATATCCGTCCTGTTGTCACTTCTGTTTAATAATAAAAGCCCTTTCTGCTTTGTATTGTGCTACATGCAAAATAAACAACAGTAAAAGAACATTGTGGGTGCAAAGTCAACTGTTCAAAGGTTAGGAAATGGCAGGTTTAAGATTTTCTGCCCCTCTTCCTCTTACACTACAGCCTTTAATTATAAGGCCACATGCTACTTTTTTCTGATGAAACCCTGTCCCTCACTCAGTGCAATAGATGGTGCCAGTGCACAGCCGTGCAATATATTGTTTCATTCTCTTCACCTACCATCTAGTTCCAGGCTATGCTTAACTGTACACTAACCTAATCCCTCCCCTCTGTATAAAATAATTTATCTCTTCATGGACTCTCCCGTGGTGCTCCTCAATATGCCACCTGAACGCTTCAGAAGCAGAAGTTAATTTATCTTTAAATTAGAGAAGAGTTTATATTCCCTCCATTTTAAAGATGGGAAGCTGATGAAGTGAGGCTTTGCTTATAAAGCAAAGCAACCCACCAAAATGTGCCCTTGCACCCCGTTTCCTCCAGTCATCCACCCAGGTGCCCAGGCTGGAGCACACGCCTGTCTCAAGGTCTGCATGCAGGGATGGATGTCGACCCCCAGAAACAGGGCTGTGAGAAGGGAGGCAGGAACCTCCACTGCATCCCTCTGACATGGGGCCACAACACAGCGCATGCAGCCACCACCCAGGGGAGCTGCAGATGTCCCATCCTGGAAGTGTTCGAGACCAGGCTGGATGGGGCTTTGAGCAACCTGGTCTAGTGGGAGGTGTCCCTGCCCATGGCAGGGGTTGGAACTGGATGATCTGTAAGGTTCCTTCCAACCAAAACCATTCTATGATTCTACTGTGCACTCCTGGCTTATGCATAACTGGAGTGAGAGGAAGTTAAAAAAACAGCAGATATTTCTCAAGAGTCAGAAAAATAGGTCCCAGATTTTCAGAAGACTTTTACTTCAATGCTATCAAATATGGCCACCCTTGAGTTTATGTACAAGCATAACTGCTTGACATTTTGGTGGGGGTATAAAATCTCCACAATCTCTGGTCAGGAAACTAGGGAGCACAGTCAAAACCTGTGCTGCTGGATTTTCTCCGATGCTATATTTAGTCCAGCATTTTTACAAATGGAAGGGTGTCCACAAGTAAAATACAGGATCTTTAGGGTGAGCCAGACACTTCCAAATGACAAGCAGTTCCGTGGTCGCGGCGGCACAGGTTATCAGTGCTTTGGAGTCTGGACAACCACTGACAGCGCCTCGATTCACAGCAAGCAGCTCTCAGTAATGACTTGGCTGTTCGATAACTAGATCAGCAGCAGAAAACACCCATGTCCTCTGGAGGAAGATTTGTAGATGTTTGCTCGTGCCTGAGGCGCAGCAAGGTTAGAACTGTGGTTACTCTGCCCAGCAAGGAGCTCCTTCCCGTGTATCCCAATATCCATAAACACTCCCTTTTGCTCTCCCAGGGCTCACCCCTTTCAATGTTATCCCCTCCAACCAAGTCTGGCTGGCTTTTCCCAATGCTGTCTCTTTTTTCTAGCCATAGCAGAAATAAAAAGCATCTGTTTAGTTACTCAGAGTGGAACGTTTTATGCATTTCCCAGTCCTTTCATTAGTACGCCTGTCTCATAATGTTTATTTTGTTCACCCCAAGGACTTGGAAGAGTCTTCTTACCTTTCAGATCTTTGAGTACCCTTTATGTATTTTTTGTTTTGTCTGCCTGCATCTCCTCCCTGAAAGTGCTGACCAGTCACTTTATCACAGCTGGGTTTTTTTAATCCGGTTTTCCTGGACCCAGTGTTCTTTCAGCACCTGGTCTTTCTTATTTTACCTTCAGATCTCAGAGCAGTCTCTCATAGCCTCACTGGCTCCTCTGTATCATTTGAATTTTTCATTTACAGTGAGATTGTCTTCGATGGTACTGTAATTATTGTTGCATTTATAATCTAGCCTACTTTTACCTTCTGAGGTAGCGGTCCCGGTGCTGTGTTTGCTGTCCATGGAGATTCGCTCCCTGGCAGGCTGCGTTTATTGGAACATTTTGCTTCAGCCACCATATCGTTTCCTTGCCACAGTCAGGGAGAGACTTTAGGGAGGACTCCTTGCACTGAATGACAGCCACCTTTCATTTTCAAGCCTCTGAGATTTCAGGGGCTCCTGTGCAGCCAGGAGTCATTGCTGTGCTTAGAGCGATCACCTCTTAAATAGCACCGAATTAGAACATCTTGTGCTTGTTATACCCATAGTTCTCTCCACTCTCAATCAAAAAGGAAAAGGTACTTTTTTAAGATCTGCTCTTTTCTTGAGAGCCTGTCAGGTGATGTTTATGCTGGAGCGAGGACTCACTGTAATAATCTTTCTTTGGCAGCATTTACCGCACAACTCAACTGGTTCCTACCCCAAGAACGTGTGTGATCTGACAGCTCTTTCCTTTCTACTGTTCCTCTCCCACCACTAACGAGTTTTGTCTTCTCAGTCCCTGTGAGCTAATCTTAAGTTTTCCACCCGTTTCCACCCCCCCGTTCCCAGGTTTCGGTGCCTGTTTGTGAGCAGCGGAGGGGCTGTTGCCTGCTCCCGCTCTGCAGGGCAGCTCCCAAAGTCATTATGTCCAGCACGTAGTGAATTTATTTGTCAATTATTGTTCCTTTCTTCCTCCTCTTTTTAACTTCCTGTACTCCTAACACTGATGTTTGGGCACATGTTCATATTTCTCAATTTTAAATTTTTTTCTTTTTCAAATTAAGAAAATATAATAATTAGAATTTTTTTTTTCATAATTTTGTTTCTTACAATTTTTCTCATTTTCTCTTTTTTAGGAATTTTCTCACCATAATTTTTCATAATGGTGAGAAAAAATTCAAAATTTTTTCTCACCATACTGCTAAAGAGAGACACTTCTCCCATGCTGCATCACTCACAACTAAAACATGCAGCTACCAAGCTTCCCAAAATAAGCAAGAAAGCCCAATGAGGGAATTACCTTCCCTTTGTCCCGCAGTTTCTTTTCACCCCATAAACCAGCCCGTTCCCTCTCAGTCTCCAGCTGCTCCCAAGGCAGCTGTGCCAGCGGCATGGCAGGACCCATGGCACGTTACTGGGCAAGTGGTTTGCCCTGCAGCCGGCAACTGGGCATGTAGCCCCACGCAGGTGGGACAACAGGGCTCTGTTTGCTTGCGGGCAAAGGGAGAGGAGAATGTTTTGCTGATAAGGGCATAAGCAAAGAGGAGAAGAGAGAGAGGAGGCAACCTCTGCAGGGAGGAAGAGAGAGGAAGGACTTAAAGGCAAGAGACAGTTTTGGAAGGAAATAAAAAATAAAGCCCACTCCTAATTTCTAGACAGTGCCATTCCTGCCCCCCTCCACTTACCACCTATCACAGCAACTAATAATTTCATCACATCGCTCAGAAGGGGGAAAGGATGGAAAGCTAGAAAAGCAACAGCTTGAATCCTGAGAAAAAATCTCTGCTTGTAACCTGGTGCTTCTCTCACATCACTGCTGCCTGCCGCTAGTGCTTTAAGATAGTAATAACCTTCCCGGCATCTGTTTATGTGGAAACTGTCTAATCCAGTCACTTCATCACAAGGAACAGGCTGTGGCACCCCCACCCGCTCCAGCATGAACCTTTTGCCTTCCTCCTTCACGTGGCAGCAGCAGGATCGCAAAGCATTCACTTAGTCCTCAAGTCGCTACCCAAGTCTCAAAAGTCATATTTCACTGTATCAAATACTAAACGTGGGATGACATTTAATTTTCAGCACAGGTTATATACCATTCCAGAGCAGCAATCTATAGATCTAACACTCTGATGTGTGCCATATACCTGTTGAGCATATAACCACACATTTAGAGAAATACTATTGACTTGTGATGTAGCTATTTAAAATGAATTAAAAGCAGCCCCAATTTTCACATCTGCTCCCAAATCTCCTTGCAAATTTGCAACCTCAGTTTTCTTTAGACACTTTTTTTTTTCCCTTCTCACACATATCACCTGTCTTGGAGTACAAGAGATGCAAGATAACAAATTAAAACTGACTATTCAGGGAGAAGCTGTGTGAGTGATCATTCTCACACATACCTGGCACTTGCTGGCATCTCTTTTGATGAGACGCAGCCCCCACAATACCTGTTTGGGACTCACCTCACTGCATCTGGTACATTTTAAGCCTTCGGAGTAGAAACAGAAACCAAACCTCAACTTAGCTTAAAAAAAATATATGCCCGCTCTAGGGGTGCAGTCCATCTATAGCACCAAGTCTCTTATGGCCTTCTCTCCTTCCCCAAAGACTAATCCTGACTTTTCTGGCCTCAGACTCCTGAGCTCTGTTGATTTACACAGAGACCTCTGAGGAACTGGAGACAATCAGCTCTTGCATGTTTTTTTCTCCTCCTGAGTGGCTGCACTAGTAGTTGGAGCCCTTACAAGAAGCTCCAGAGCAGCTGTACTTGGGTCACATCAAAGGTCCAGCAAGTCCAGTACCTCATCTTTAACAGGAGGCAATAGCAGATGCTCATTATAAGCTGCTATCAGTTTACATTAATATGCCAGGCTGCACAAATCACAGCTGAAGCCTCTGACTCATCATCTGTCTTGGAGTTAGCTGTCCTTGTTACAATCCTCACTCCTGCTTTTGGGAATAGATGTGGTGGGGAGAAGGTAATTGGTTGAGCTGCAGCTATATATAAGGAAAAGTGAAGCAAAGCCTATAGATTCTTCCACACGTTTTGAACGTGACTTCTTCCTTTCCAGTCAGAAATTGAACCGAGCCTCCAAATTGCTCTCTGCCTAGCCTCATTCTCCTGCCCCTGTCCCCAAAAATGAAAGTATTTATTCTAAAGCTTTTATGTACTGTAGATTCACCTGGAAAAAGAAAATGTATCTGAATGTGTAAAATAAATAGTAGAATTAAAAAGCAGGGGTTTTTTTTACCTTTGTCAGTTTGAGCATGTAGGTGCTACTTGCAATAATAAGAGCTGGCAAATTCTTAGATCCAGGTATTTATATAAATTTGAAGCTGTCCCTGCAAGTTATCCCCTTAGGGTACAGTTTCACACATTTGAAGGTCAATTAAATTCCACAGAAATCCTCACGGATTGTTCCTGGTGGGAAAGGCCATGGATGTACAGTTTCTTGCAGGAATGGGCGTTTTCATTTGGAACTGCAGCTGGACAGATAAAGTTTGGATCGAGGTTGACTTGTATTAGATCATCTGGTAAATTTGCTTTGAGTAATGGGCTTTTATGTGTTTAAATAATTTTAAAACTACACTGTTGCCTCATGAAGCGTTGAGAAGTATGGAGGTGAGTAACAAGTGTTACTTCTTTCAGAAGGAAGGATATGTAAGAAGAGACAATAGAAAAAATCCTACCTTTGTAACATTGGCATGGTACAAGAATAGCTTGATTACTAGAAGATGGCAGGACAGGTTAATAATTTCAATTTAAACTCATGAACTTTATGGGCAAGTAGTGTATGCTTAGCACTGGGCCTGAAATCATAACTTCTTTACTCTTACTTTGTTTGGACTTATGAAAGACTATAGGGAAACAACACTGGCCAAAATCTGAATGCAGTACTAGATAAAAAAATGAGCTGTCAGTTAAAATCATATTTTTACAGAAAGTTCCCAGCCTCTTGCAATTTTTTTTTTTTTTGCATTGTCAAAATACTGAATGCTCGGACAGCACCAAAACTCTCTCAATTTATCTCTGAAAACTATTCTTTCCCTTTCCCTCCTCTCCTAGACAGAAAAGCTCCCTATGTTTTCCTTGCATGGAACCTAGTTTCCTAGCCAAGCCCCCTAGTAAATCAAAAAATTTTACTACTTTTGCATGTGTGTAAATAACTATGCAAAGTAATGAAGATAGGGGCTGTGGGCCTTCTATGTACTCTGTTTTTTTCAAACCCATTATCCTCCCTGGTTACTGCATTTTTCTTCTCTATTCTCCTTATGCCTTCTTTTTGCTACACTGTAAACATAAAAAAAATAATACTTGAAGGCAAAATTCATAACAACAATGGGTTGGAACTACTGCCGGCTTTTAAAAACCATTGTTTAATTGAAAAGTTATAAAGTAAAAGCAAGTACATGAATTGTTGAAATTGTCTGCATGAAACATTTACAGTGAAAAACTACATTCCATAAAGATAGATGGAAGAACATCTCTTATGCAAAAATAAAACAATTTATTTGCCTGCAAAGTTGACATCTTGTAAGCGTGCCTCTGGAGAACAAACTGGAACACAGATCTGCAGAAAAATGCAACTCCTACTTGCTGAAGCATTCCTGCATCCACATGAGTGACCTAAGGGAGGGGATGGGGAGCCAAAGGTGGCACTGAGATGTAATGAATTAACCTGCCTCCTCCCATGTGAAGAAGTGTAAATAAAAATCAAAGGGATCTTTATCCCACTGACAATATGGTATGCAAGGTCACATGCCCTAATATTTTAAGAGGATTAGAGCTAAATCTCTGCAAACTTTGAAATGGCCCAACCAAGCCTGTGAGCTTTTCAATTTAAATGGGTGCACAGCATGACTTCTACGATCAGCTGGAATTTGGCAGGATGAGATGTAGTGAAGTGGACTCTGAAACAATTCCATCCTGTGGTGGTTGGTTTTAGAGGGTATCTGTTAATTTGGAGCTGTGCAGGAGGTAGAAAACAAGCGGATCACCAGAAGCGCTCAACACTTAATTATGAACAAAGTTTGCACGAAAAGGGAAAAATCCTTGATACTTATTATTCACCAAATTAGGAACACCACTTCCGTAGTTTTGCATCATTTATAGGAGAAATGCAAAGACCAGGGTCTAACTGGAGCATCATAAAACACTTAAACAACACTTCCATGACTCTCAAAAGCCATAGTTCCCTGAAAACATGCAAAGCATACAGGAGAAAGCCCTGCTCTGGAGAGTGAAGAACAGTCTTTTACCGAAACATCTCTAGTTGAACCTCAGATATTACCACATGCAAGACGCATGCGGAGTAAATCTATTCAGCAGATGGGAAAAATTGCTAATTGTCCAGTGGAATCTAGCCACCAGCTGGCAGGCAACTACCATCACGCGAACAAGAAGCAATCGCAATAACCACACGTAAAAATAGCATAACAACATGCATTCGACCTGAACCATCAATTGTTGTTAGGGGCACAGCTGACATACACACACACAAAAAAAAAAAGCATCTTCTGCGAAAGCAAAGTGTGTGGGTTCATGTGCTTGTGTTTTAGGAGTATTGGGAAACGTTTCCACACTAAGAGCAGTGGTAGTAGAGCAGCTGGGGAGTTACATTCCCTCTGATACTGATGGCTGCCCTTTGGAGCCCAGACTTGATCCTCCACATATGGAGAGATGTCAACATTTGCTTTCCAGAGTGGCGTCCCAGGCAAGTACTCTTCAAATATTTGTGCCAACACGGTACTTGCAATTACCTCGGAACTGAAACTGCTGCTGATCTATCAGAAAGTTTGGAAAGATTCAACAATTTTGGCATGAATGCAGCATCCTTCTAGATCTTAAGAAAAAGATTTATTTTCTGAAAAAAGGGGAACAACTTAAATTATTTATAGAAAAGAAGCAGCTGATGAATTCCGGTTAGCTCTGTACCTTTTATCCTTTCATGTGGAAGGGCTGATGTGGAGATGCAGCATTTCCTTTGCTTTGCCACAGCCAATTGGTTTTTTTACGGCTCTGTCATGTCCACTTTCTTCCAGCCTTCCTGTTGCTTCTGCTAAATGAATTCTTGAGTTAGCCAGGAGGCCCTTGGGTGAAATGGAAAGCTACAGGAGAGACAGTGAATTTTTCAGGAGAAAATGTACGGAGTTTTTAACCAACCCCAAGACCCGCTCAGAAGGCAATGTTCAGCGTGTGTGGATTGAGAGTCTCTCAGTAACCCTTAAGACAACAAAAAAAAAAAGTGCTGCTTCAAAAGTTTTTTTTTTTCTTTTCAATGTTATTCAGTGCCAGTGTGTTCCCAGAGGCTTCCCTGGCAAAACACGTCGGAGGCAGCAGGACCAAGAAACTGCAGGGTTGGCTCAGAGTTCTCCAGCTGCAGCTCATTAGCTCAGACTCTGCCCTGTACACCTGTGTGTCCCGGAGAGGTCAAAACAGAAGTGTTGAAGGGTGGAGGGAGTAGGTTAAAAAGAAAAAAAAACAACAAAAAACACTCAAGAAAACAGCATTTTTAGAAGGCACAGTCAAGTAAGCAACATTCTACATAATAACCCAGTTTTAAGCACCTATCTGAAGATCTTAATTAGCCCATTCTGCTGTTAATTTCACATATCCCCTCTTTGCCTTCAGTATCTTTATAGAACAATTTCCAGGCAACTGCATCTATGTTTAAACCCATATCCATCTAGGCAGGATATGATTATGATTATTTATGATTAGTCCTCCAAGCATTCCCACTTGATCAGGGTAAGAACACTAAGAAATTAACCCCCTGCACTCCTGTCCCTAAATATGCCCCTGTACTCCACTAAAATAATAAACTTTTAATGAGTTATTTTTCCTTTTCTGATACACTCTTGTTAAGAGTTTTACAGAATAGTCTCAACTATGTTTTCACTTGAAAGAAGATAATTATCTTTTTATTCTTAGATATTCTTGGGACAAAATGCCAGTCTGCAATTTGGGGCCAGGAGTTTTAGGTTTTCCTGTCCCATGTAGGTGTCCCAGGACCATAGCTGTCCATGTTAGAAGTGATGGCAGCTGCCAGCTCCCTCAAGACTGGAATGGGCAAGGACACAGTGACACTGGCATGACCCATCAGTTCACCCAAGTGTCCCCTTATGGGCCCAGGAAACCACCCCTTCCACCACCCTGGACCTCCCAGACACAGCTTGGACCTCTGTGGTAGGGTCAGAAGAAGAGGTTTGGTTTATTTGTGCAGAGCTGACCATCAGGTAACACTCAGGCAGCACTGCTCATGGGATTTGTCCACCTTATTATCCCCTGTTCCATTTTTGATCCTCCTTTCTTCTGCCCTCATACCTCCCTTTGCCTACCGCAGCCTCCTCCCAAGTCAATGGCTGCTCTTTTTTTCCCATGGGCACCAGTTTTGCTACATCTATACCCAAGTAAAGTATTACTGATATGGTTACCTAGGCGCTGGTGGCCCTGCAGGACTATGGCAAGGTCCCCAGCACTCCCCAGCTCAGTGAAGCCTGGCCGCTTCTCACATAACTCTCCCTCAGCCACCTGTGAAATCCAGCCATCCCTCATGGCGCTGTCTCTGACTTCTGTCAGCTCCTCACGCAGTTATCTGTCACATCCAGCAATTGTCATGTCTCATCCTTTTCCACTGCACATCCCACTTGTTTTACTTAACGCCAGGGCAGGACCCAGCCAGAGGTCCAGTCATTTCCCTGCGGCCCTAAAAATCAGGTGAGGAGACCCAGTATCCAAGTCACTTCTCTCTTCCAAAGTGGAACGTCCTTTTTTGCACAAAAGATACTGGAAACTTGCATCCAGCATTTCCTGACCAATCCTTCCCCAAAGGCCACTTCGAAGGCGCACTGCAGCACAGGACAGTTAGTGCTTGAGTTTTTTTCTGGCCTACAATTCATTGCTCCTTTTTCTGGGCCGTAACTGAGGCAATACACTGCACTTTTTGGAAGAGTTACTTTCTATCATCAGTGTGTTTTTGTGTAATAGGACATATGAAAACAGGAGGCCCTTCAGATCTTGTACGTAACACACCCATGGAGTGGCCTGGCTGAAGTTTAGCTGCTCAGTGAGACGAATATAAAATGAAGCTTCACTTTACAACTACTGACAATGTAATCCCTTCCCCTTGCCTCAGCTCTGGTTGTTCATCTGATCCCACAGCAGGCTGTCACAAGAGGGAAAATACAGAAAGAAGCTCTTCAATAGCATAGACAGCAACTCACTAACGCAAGCTCAGTTTAGGCTTTAAGCTCAGTTAATTTTTTACTTGAATCGTAGTCAGAGATGCCTCTTCAAAGTAAACACAGTCTGGAAGACAGACTTCTGCACCCATGCTAACACCCATATGGGAAGCCAGTGGAGAAGCCAACTGTCCCAGAGGTGGAAGACCTCTCTCACCAAATGGAACACGAGTGGTTCTTTCATAAACTCCAGTTCTTCATGCATGGCTACTTGCTGCTAGACTACTTCTTTTTGTGGCAAGCAGATGTGACGTTATGTTTCCCAGCTTATTTTTGCTTTTCCATAAGCAGGACAAAAGTTCCACCTTTCTAAAAAAACTGACTTCCTTCCAGATTTATCTGGATAATTACCTCAAAGAAGAAAGCATTGCGTGTGGGGGAAAGAGTCATTTTTGAAAGGTCCTGAGATATATATATCTAACTTAGAACTATAAATATCTTTATTGGACAGCACATCAAAATAGCATCTGAAAGAAGCCAATATATTTTCAACATCAAAGAGGCAGAACACTTTATACTAAAATTACAGTATATTGACTTTGCTGCCATTGGCTCCTTTCATTGATAAGCATTTGAAGTCCTCATCCTCTGCTGTGGATGTCCAGACAGTAGCTTTATAAAGCAGAAAACATTTTCTCTTGTAAATTTACATGATATCAACATAATCCCACCTAACAAAATGCAAAGGGAGGAAAATAAAGGCTGTGAAATTACCTTCTCTGGGACTGGAAGTGCATTATGGGTAGCAATTAGAAATTGCCTGCACTAACCATCAACCAAGTGAGCAGATTTAGCACATCACAGAAATTAATGAGTCTGCATGTAAAAGATGATAGCAATTCTTTCCTCAAAACTACCTCCTTGCTTGCAGCACTGAAAATGCAATTTAGCTTCTTGAGGCAGCAGAGATGGTCCGCATTGAAATGCAGAGGGGTGAATGCAGATGCCATGCTCCTTAATGTAAGGAATGCAACAGGACCCGCTGTCCTAATTTGCTCTGCCTTCCTTCAGCTTGACCTCCCTGGCCAAGGGGGTCCTAGCTGCAGTCCGGCATGTTTTATATGCTGTGTTCCTAGTGAAATATCTGTTTGCTGAAATACTTAATCCTTTCATGCTGTGGTTCTCCCTTGCATCCTCCTAGTGGCATTTCAAAGTAAAGGCTTCCTTTACTAAAAAAAAGGACAAAAAAATGGAGGAGAACTAGCAAAGGGAATGAAAACAGAAAGCTGAAAAATAAGAGAAAGAACAGCCTGGCTTTGTATCATCAAGAGTCCCATGATGGTTTATTTCCAATCAGTATCAAAGTTCTCCAGGCAACATTCACATGCTAGAGATGGTCCACCTGGAATAAACAACCTATCTCCTCATTGAGAAGATGCCACAGGCCTAGAAAACAATCAACCACAAGGGAGTGAAATAAAACAATGAGAAGAAAGTAGGGATCATAACACTAGTAGAAACACTGAACCAAGATAGAACAGAGAAGTCTGGAGCATCATCATCTCTTTGAAAGGAACCCGAAGGGAGAGGGCTCACAGCTTCCAAGGAACAACATCTGTTTGGATGCTCAGCACAGGCTGCAACTTGAGGTAGGTCCCTGACACAAAGCAACTGCATTTCAAGCTGTTTTGCCATAATCAGGCAGTTGGCCATCTTTCTTGGTAGAAAGAAGAAGCTGAGGAGTGGCAAAAAGGACTACTAGAGAGAAAAAGAAAACAGAAATGAAACAGCTGTAAGACTGTGATTTTCTGTACTACAAAAAGAACACATGCTTGTTTCCTACCTCCCTGAAAGAGACAAATGTCTAGGGGATAAGGGAATTTCATCATAATAGTGCACAGGTCTTGACTGAGGAGTTACAAGGGCAAGAATTTGCCTTAGGAATGATGAGCGGAAAACTGATCTGAATAAAAATATTTAAGTATATTTAAGAATTAAGACTCATTAAAGGAAATTCCTCCTTTGCTATCTCATTCCATCACCTCCGTCAATTTTACTTTGGTCATGAGAGGACTTGTTCTAAGGGACTTTTTCCACAGGGCCTCTCTTTCTTTCCCAATGTGGTCTTTTCTCATCAATCACTCCCAGCCTCTCCTCTCTGTCCTCTAAAGGTCTTGCTCCAACCGATTGGCTTCACCCTTCCTGAAGAGTAGCTGCCTCAGCTCATGCTGCGTTCACACCTTTCCCCATCTCCTGCAGCCTGCACAGCTATGCCCTGCTGCTCCAATCACTCAAAGACTTCACACGCACAGCAGTCGTCTTTCTGCAGAGCGACACCCAACTGCATCATGCAGAACCGTGAAATCCAGGAATTACACATGATATTCTGCAAGAGAGTGATTAGAAGAGGACTGGGTGTTCGCTCAAAATAGGACTGATCACAGTAATGCACCATTCAAACAGTGACAGGTGATGGCAGGGCTACGTACACCCAACATATTGTCGTGGGGATTGGAGACCTCACTCGTTAGAAGTCCTACTACTCAATTTAAAGAACAGTTGAATAGCTTTCTTCATCTCTGACGGAGTCTGCTGCTTGTCTGCCAGCTGTCATACTGTCCATACATGAGAGAGTTCATACTTCTGATGAGCTCTCTTTACCTTTATAACAAGACAGATTATACTATGCTGAAGATATTTTCAGACATGTTCTCAAGGAAAAAATAAATCCAGTACTCCAGAGAGAAGCTTCACCTGAAAACTGAAGCTGAAAAAATGGTGCATATCTTAGTCCAATCTTAGGAGTGTTGACTGACAGCCATGGTTTGGGCTTAGCAAATGTTTAAATGACCTTCAAAGGTTTTGAGGATAATCCTCACGGGCTGAGATTGGGAATAAGACACTTTGTGGCCTTGAACTTCTTCTTGTCACACCAGTAATTTGCTCTCGCCACAGGGCAGACAGTGGGGGTGGTTTTCTGCACCCCCAGGGGACCTTAGCTCCCTCTTGGCCTATGTTGTTTCACCACTTGCTCTTGGAAGTCTTATAGGAGACAGCAGGACTGCACAGAGAACCAAAATGAATTGGGCAGTGAGTGAAACAGAGAAGGGGTAGGGGAAATATCAGATAAGATATAGTGCTACAGTATTTTTGACCAAGAGTGAAGGAGCTTGGTACAGCCCATCATGACAGCAATTTCTTCTCTTGGTCCCAGCCACTTTTTTATTTCTTTCTCCTTTTTCTCTCACTTCAAATTTCTTCTCAATTTTTCTCCTCTTAACAGTATATCTGCCTCTTTTGCTGTGACTGCAGCTTGTATCTATAGTCAAAATACCTCGAATCAGTGAACTTGCAGTAGCTCAAAGTAAAAAGCAAGCTAAGGAGATGGGTAACTATTTGGGCAGTTACACAGCTGCTGGTAGCTGGGCTAGTTAGTTTAAGGCCATCTTAGATCTCCTTGCACTCCTGTCCTGCACTGTCACTATGACTGCATCTCATAGTAATTGGCATCCATGGTTGAGTTTTAGTTGGTTTTCTATTAGTATTTCCAAAGGCTTTACCATGGAGGGGTAGAGCCTGTTGGAGAAAGCCCTGTGCAATGGATAGTGTTGATATTCCCTGCAAACTACAGGTCTGTAGATGCAAGAGGGTCAAATGAATAAGGGAAGTTCAGTCATATATATATATATGATGCATGCATCTATTTGGTTATATCCCAATTCCACGTAAGGTGATAACTGGTCTCACATAAAGAAAAAGCACTTGCATGGGGCAAACAGGAGCCAGAGCTTGCTCCAAGAGGCAATCAAGAAGCAACCATCATATCTTTTGCTCTCCTAATCAAGTTTTAGAAGACTATTAATAATCAGTTTATTCACATAAGTGTCCGTTTCCTTACTCAGATTCCAGTCATCTGTAATACAACTAAATGCACAAAATAAGAGAGTTTTCCCTGGACAATGCTAAATTACTGTCTAGTGGAAGGGAAAGTTGTTTTGAAGAAATTCACATTAAAGGCAAGGCTGTTGATCTACATAAGCAGAAAGACATATCATGCCAAGTTTTATTTATGTATGTTTTTGTTTTTTCACTGTTTTGTCAAGCACCCTGCAGCACAGTTCAGTGATAGCGGGTAGTGTTTGAATGAGTGGGTAAAGGATGTCAAACTGAGTGTACAGAATGAAAGCATTGGCCTTGCCTATGGAAGGTCTGGTTGATTTAAAAGCTAATTCAATGATACAAGCCTTCACTCAGCTGGTTGGCTGAAAGTATGCAAACAGACTTTTTTTCTTTTCTTTTTTCCTTCCCGTCTTTTGAATGTGTTTTGTAGGCCCCAGGCGTCTGTTCACAGGCTTTCTCTTTCTTACCATGGAGAAAAAGCTTCTCACCTGTCTGAAAGATGGAGTTAGGACACCAGGCCGTTCTAATTAGTTGTGAAAGAGTTTTCTTGCTTCCGTTTGGTTCTGGGCATGCCTTTTTTTTCTGTCTCTCATGCCTCCTAAGCCTCCCTCAGCTACATCGCCTCAGGACACTCACAGCCTGGTACAGCAAGTTGTGGGATGCTCAGTGTTTGCCTCTGATCAGTGCTGGTCCTCTGTGAGTTGACTGCTGTGCTGCGGGGAGGATGGGGCGGGCATCAGGCAGGGAGGGGAATTCTGGATGCTCAGGGATGGAGCCAATCACCTCCTCATTAGCCTTATTTCCAGCCCACTGGCCTGCAGAATGACAGTCTGGAGGTCACTTACTGGTCTGGATCTCCAGCCGGGCTCACTGGGACACCTAATTGGGAACTAGGTCTGTCTCATCCTGTTATAATTGGATCAGTCTTCTGACTGCTGGGCAATGGAGGAGTTTTGTAACATTTTCATGTATATTCCGATACTGTATGTACTTATTTATCTTGTCACAACTAAAGTGACTTAGTCACACAGGAAGAAAGGAAAAGAATAAATCCTTCAGATCCTGCAGGATAAAAATGGCCTTCTTGAATCAATCTTCGTCTGACGGTAGTGTAATTATGGATTATTTACCAAGATCCAGTCTGCTACTCAGAGCACAAAAGTTGCCAAGGTTCCTGGCGCTAGTAAATTAGATAACACACAGGGTGATTTGTCATTATTACAGATCATTAGTTCTTTTCATGTTTAAACTTGCCCTTTCCAAAGATAGACTTTTTTGGGGTGTCTGGAAGATACAATATGCTTCAATCATGACTCAACTGGTATGTTAATCATTGCACTGGATTGATTCTGGCCTCTCCCAGAAAACAGCTTTAAAAGCTTTATAAAGTGAGAGCAAAGAAAGCAAGCCACAAATGGACAAATAAGCCTTTGCCAAGAGAGAGACTGTAAGGTCAGGAACTTTATCAGCAGCCACAAAGTGAAAGTTACTGCTCTTTCACCTATTCCTGTGACCAACACTGTCCTCATCCCCTGTTCCCCAGTCCTTTAAGAAAAGAGAGATCTCTTAATGGGAGATATGTGAAACTCCTGGAGGTCTGACAGAACTGTTTGAACTGGACCACTTGGAAGAGATGGCATCCTAAAATCCTTTCCTTCCAGGTGGGAAAGTGTTACTGTGCTGCCCTCTAATGCTCACAGCCTTGCATTCACTCAGGAATGGTGAGGTTTAATGTTCGTGCTGCTGAATAGGCAAAACATTGGGGGTTTTTTTGTTTGCTCTCATCACAAGAAATTGGAAAAGCAAGGCTTTATGCTAAATTCAGTGTCGCTTTTCCTATGCAAGCACACTTGTTATTACGCAGTGAAAGCATGAATTACTGAGTGCTTTGGGGCTGTAATCCAATTTGTGGATATTTCATTTAAAGTATGCCATGAGTGAATTATCCCACAGTGATATATTGATAGGCCCTAGGCTGATACTGTCACTGAGAGGTAAAATAAGGCAACTCAGCACAACTGGAAAAAATAGGGGAACTTTTCTTGAACAAAATCATGATAGACGTGTGAGGTTCCTGTTCCTTTAAATTTTAGAGGGTATAAAAATGAGGCTCCCTGGTCTATTATATCTTGCAGAACCATTTCACAGGATCACTTAATCTTTTTCAGGAGCTTCCCTACCCTGAGTTTCTTATTGTTCTCCTTCTGCATCACCTAAAACCCTGTCAAAACTTAAAACCACTATCCTAATCCAAGATTGACCGTCTGAGCTTTGTGCTTTCATACATCCTGCTTTGCACTTAAATAGATGCCAGCAGATCCCCCTCCTCTTCTTCCTTGCAAAGAGGTACAGAAAAGTGGGGGGAGAAAGGGGGCAGGAGCTCCAGTTTAAGGCTCATCAGCATTCAGTGCCCTCCTAGCATCAGAGCTTGACCTTGAGAGCTACAGCAGCGGCAGCAGCCACACAATTACTCCCAGGGTGGGGGCAGGAGGAGGAGGAGGAAGAGGAGGGAAGGAAAGGATGCAAGCAGGGAAACATGTCCATAGAAACCCAGTGAGGACCAGGATCTAAACTAGCTTATCAAGCTGCATAAATATTAATCGTATCGTTTAAGCTGACATTCTGCCCCATCTGCAGAGTTTCACTATAAGAGGTTTCTCTAATAGGGCATGATGTCTCCAAGTGCCTTTTATTAATAATTAAAATGTTGTATCTCACATTACCACACGGTTCATGGAAGACAACACTGTGTTGGCAGTGTCAGGCAGGGGAGATCCTAGTGCATAATGCCGAGGTGAAGGGGTTAGGTATGCAGCCTTTTGCCTTTCTCTTCATTATTTACATTTCAGTGCTTCCTAAAAGCTGTGAGATCATGCCCTTCTTGTGCTAGGCTCCTGCTCCATGCTTCTTTTCCCCATCTGCAAAATGACAAAGCTTTCATTTGCTAAGCACTTTGAGGCCTACCAATGAAAAGCATCATGTATGAGCTGGTCTGAAAAAGGACTTGTGTGCCCAAGAGTTTGTTTGTTAGAATATACCAGTGGGGTTATTAAATGCTACTACCAAAAAATCTTGCCTTGGTTGTGTCCTTAGACTGCCACGGGCAAGCTCTCTTCAGGCACATAGTAAGAGGTGGTTCTGGAAAATGAAAATACAGATTAAGGAAAGGAAACACACATTTAGAAATTCCTTTTTGCCGAGGAGGGATGGGAGACAAACGCAGCACAGTGATTCAGCAGCACTTCAGGTGGTAGCACTGCAGGTCACCAACAAGGCTCAAGCAGTGATGGTGGAGGAGTGTTAGTGCCATGGACTGGCCAGAAAGATAGAAAGGTAAAGCACCAACTCATTGTATGGCTTGTAGCACACCGGAATGCATGTGCGACCAGCAGCAACCCTCCTTCAGGGACCTTAGCCATAAGGAGAGGGAGAAGAGTAGTCATTAAGAGAGAAGATGCAATCAATCTAGATGCAAAATATTTTACTTGCGAATTTGTTCTTCTTTTTTCCTTTGGAGATGAATTTACATCTGGCAATAGGCATAAAAGTCTGTACAAAGACAGGCCCATGGCTACTGGTCTGCCATGGCAATAAAGTGCAGGGAATGAAGTAGAGATGGCACAGACAAGACCGAGCCCACACAGTGCAAAACAGACACCAGCACAAAGATGTCTAAGGAAAAGACAATCCAAGCATTATGGTTAACGTGGTGTAATCCATGATCTATCATGTATTTAGCTCTGGATGTGGTGAAGCTGGAATAACCAGAACTCTGCTGCGGTGTGGCATTAGAATGCGTCTATGCTCAGAGTGACTTTTTTCTGGCCAGCTGGGATGTCCCTGGATCACCCTCTGCTCTGCTTTTGATCCAAAATGAGCAGAGCAACCCAATTTGTGAGGACCTGCAACTGGGTCTGTATTTAGAGGTCTCAGTGTTTATATCAGTGCAAGCAGGTCATGCATCTAGTTGTGTTTGAAATTCCTTGTGTCAGAAATCTCTTTTTGTGTCTAGAATGGAAAAGGGTTTTGGAACTGGGCTCACATCGTTTGCAAAACAGTGTATCCCACATTTTTAACTACTATACAGATTTACTTTACATGGTGGGGGGGAGGGGAATCACTGATGGGAGTTGAAGTTGCCAACACAGCTTTCAGTGAGCTACCAGATTTTTCCAGACATGGAAAGCTAGTTGTTCTCATCTGCTCTAGCCATAAGATTACATTAATACTAAGAGGAACCTGGATGCCAGATTTATTAGTCAACAAATCTGGAAGAAGAAAAAGAAATCCCTAAGAAGCAGATGCTGATCAGACTGTTTAGAAAAAGGCTTGTTTAGTATTAAGCAGCAGACAGTGTAACAAGACACTCACACAAATGGAGATGAACATTTTTATTTCCTTTTTGGTAACTATTTGAGCACCCATTTTTACCTTCTTCATTTTCTTTTTGTGCTCCTTTTGCCACTGTTTTCTAATTCTGTTCTTAGGATAGCTGGTTCACAGGAGGCTCTTAATCTTTTGGCTAGGTGTTGTAATTGTTTGAAAACAAATTAGATAGCTAAACTGTGGGACAGGAGAATTAAGAGACATGTCTGAGGTCACACAATAGGTTAATGGCTAATCACAGTTTGAATCCAGGAACTTCTAGTTATTAGACTTTTGCTGCAATTGACTGTTGTCTTCTGCAACTCTGGAGTGCTATAATATCACTTGAAAATTGGTGTAAGGGTCGCATAGGTGAAAATTAAAAATACGGTTACGAGAGAAAATTGAGTTATCGGGAATCACTAAGAAGCATCCAACACTGATCACTTCTTAAACAAACAGGCTGGACTCTGCTGAGATATATTTGATACCCCAGAACAATTAATCAACTCTCAGAAGTGGCACGTGTCAGTAATAATATTTTACCTGTAGATCACTGAATACCCAGTGAAGACTGTGCTTGTGGTAAAATTTTTCTTCCTTTTGTGTCCTTGGTGGAATATGCTGGCACTTACTGCTCAGCTGGGAATGTTATGTGGGAGAAATTCTGGAAGAAGGCAGAGTACTGCTCTCCTTCACCTGTCTCCTTCCAATTAAACCTCCATGGATTTATGTCTTAATAAAACGGCTGTTATACTTTCTTTTTTCAATTCATCTTTGCTGTTAAAAACCACTACTCCAAACATAATAGGTATTGTCTGCAATTGCTTAAATTGGGCATAAACATTTATTGCCTCCCTAGCTAACAAATGCAACCTTGCCGTTCACAGGAACGAGGAAAATTCCACTCAAGGTCAAGTGACCTGATGTTTTCAGGCAGCCTCATTACCCACATTAGCACTGTAGAAGATGAGGCAGAACATCTGGTAGTGCCATAAAAATGATAGAAATGTATGTATATTTGCTTTAGTTCTTCATGCCAACATTGAGCCTGTGCTCCCATTTCGGGTCAATGTTCTGAAGAAACGCTAGAGTCTCACTGTTTAAGGTTTAGCTCAAAAGGTTTCTTGGTCTCTGCAATTCCCTATATCCGAAACAAAATCATGGGGATGGTGAAATTGGCATCTCTTGCTCCTTGTTCATACTATCAGATTTCAGGCAGAGATGGCTTAGCCAATCTGATATGCGTTTTGTCTGATGCGTCTGACACCAGGGAGGTAGCTGTTTATTGGAGAGCTATCAGTATTCCTCTGTCATCACGTCTATATAAATGAAGTTTGCTCACCACAACGAAAACGAGTAACAAAACTGGAAGAAGAGAGGATGCTTGGCAGCATGACAATTTCTGTGCTCCTCTGTTCGTGCCCTCTGATGAGTTTCTGCCCCAGTGGCAATGCAGTATGACTTTCAGACCTTTTGAAGGGCATGAAAAGGCAGCAGCATCTCACCAACCCCTGCAGGAGGAACTCCTCTAGTTCATTCAAGGTGTAAGAGTGGAATTTACCCAGCAACTTGTTTTTTTTTCCTGACTCCGACCCAGATAAGAGTAGTTCTGGGTCGATTTTGCATCAGTAGGTTATGATCACACACTGACAGCTGAAAGACATTGCTTTCTGGCTTTGCATTCCTCCTGAAGTCTGACACATCTGAGATGTGGAAGGAGGGAAGTGCAAGATCTGGCTCTCCAGCTCCTTGTCATATGGCAACACTGCTGTTCGGAGTATCTTTAGTACAGAAATTAGAGGAGCTTCCCCTCCCTTTGAGGCAGGGGAGCACTGCATAAGAGTGGTACTTGGCTGAAAAGCTGCCTGAAATAGATGTACAGCATGGTCCATCCACACAGTATGACTGCTTCGTATCCCATTAGCACTCCTGTTCATTTCAGTACAGTGCAAATGTCTCTATTCAACATTTAGGAACTCCTGCTGCAGGTGCCGTGATCATCAAAAGCTGGACCTTTTGAAACTCAGTCACTCCCAGAAGCTCCAGAATTAAGGTACTGAAAGCAGATGGATATCTACCAAAGGGTTGCTGTGGTGTATTCTGTGTTGGTCTGGACCTGTGATGTAGAAAGTAGCTAGCAAAATAGGGAAGAGCCTGGCAGGAAAGTGTCAGACTGCTCCTCTCCTACTCCCACCCATTCCTTCCTGACCTGCATGTTTTCAGCTTAAGTATAGAAAGGATAGTGAGGTCATCCTCCAGTGAAAATATTTCAGCCTCAGTCATCGTACTTCTGTGGCCAGGGATAATAAACACAAGCTCTACACACTTCTGGTGACTGGTTGGAAACTTCTGCAGACAACAGAGTGTAGGAACAACACTGTGATTTACAGTGGACAATGCTGCCCTTTCCAAGGTGGCCTTAGTGGAGTTCCACGCAGAGATGTGAAACTGAGAAAATCTAACCCCACCACCTCACTCCATCTGATGTATTGCCTTAGCACACTTCTTTGCCTTTATTTTAAAGTGCTTGCAATTCAGAGTAATTTAAAACCTCATCAGTACTCACTAGAGGGTTGGGGTTTAGAACCTCAGTCAATTAAGTCCATGTAGATGAGTAATAGGAGTAAAACTCATAGTTTTCAGTGCAGAAAAAGAAAGAAAAAAGAAGAAAAAAGATTCTATAGCATAGCTATTCAAAAGCAATTA
Source organism: Numenius arquata (assembly GCF_964106895.1). Lineage (NCBI taxonomy): Eukaryota > Metazoa > Chordata > Aves > Charadriiformes > Scolopacidae > Numenius > Numenius arquata. The sequence continues at coordinate 17,404,365 of NC_133579.1, read as the reverse complement.
TATTTTTAGTTACACGGAGAGACATTTTCCGACTTCTAATTGCTCCAAATCTATCTGCTAAAGAGTCATTACATTCCATTTTAACCCCTCTCTGACACCAGGAACTAATGCCGTAATTGAACTGTGTCACCAGTGATCTCAGTTCACAATCATTAGTAGAGTTGTTCTTTTTCATATTTGCTCTAACATTACTGCTCATTGCCTACAGGCATGGGCCCAGGTTTGCTGCCAGCATATGTGGGTATAACACCACTAAGATCAGTGCTGTTGTGTCCAATTAGGCCTGTGATGAAGCTGGCCCCATGTGCTATGAGGTTTCATTAACCAATATATTCCCATTACAGACTGTGTTCTCTTCACCCAACTACATTCTCCTAAACGTGTGGCAACGCAGTAGAATAAAACTCAGTAACATCATGCTTTTGAATTCTCCCCAATATTTTTTATGTCCTAACCCCATTTTGGGGCAATTTCATAGCCACACACGTGATTATGATTTCACGTGCAGACAATAAAGGAACAATACTTTTAAAGAATTTGGGCTGCAGCATGCTCTTAGAATTGTGATACCTTGTTGATATTACTGTGTGTATGTGAAATACCCTGTGATCATCTCTTTCCTCTCCACAGACCTTCTCTGAAGAATGAAAGAAACTGAATCAGAATAATCATAGTAAACATGTTAGTAAGGTTACACGCAATTTACGTATCAAATTAAAGTACAGGTTTTGTTGTACTTATAAAAAAGAAATATTTAATGTCAGGGATATTGCTAAATGCAGGCCTAGAAAGTGATATTTAACCACATACAGTATGACAGTTATTGGTAACCAATAATGTGAGTCCTATAGCAATCCTTTAATTAAGATTCTACCCACATTTCTACTTTAAACCCTGCCATAAAAATATGCTCTGTACTATAATTTGGAATACAGATTTTAGCACAGCAGTGAATTTTTTTTGTTTTGTTTTTAATTCCAAAAAATCATTCAACCATTTTATAGCAGAGAAAGATAAAGAGTAAACTGGAAGTTTCCAAGTCCTCAGTTATGATCTTACACAACTCATCTGAGCCCAAGATTAATGCTCTCAAATGCAATAACTCAATCTCAATCCCGTGGCATTAGACAGTTTAGCACCCAGCACTTAGTGAGTACTGGAAGAGTTTGCTCGTGCCAGTGTCCATCAAACCAGTTGATTCATAACCTGCCTCACCACTCTGAGCACGTGTTGACCAGGCAGATGTCATTATTTATGGCCTAACTCTGCCTGTGCTCCCCCCAATGGAGCGGACAGCCTTTAGCTGCGTTAGCATATACTGCAAAGCTCTTGTCAGTACAACTCACTGGCTTGAGCACAGCCACGCGACTAACCTTTGCAGGGCCGGAGCTGGGTCATATCTCATTAGGGCAGGGGACAGGAGAGGGTGGTTTGCAACCATCTACACATGACTGCATAGACAGCACCTGAGGAGAAACTGCTTTCTGGGCCAGACTGGCTCATGACCTCTTAGAAGTGTTACACTGAGACGAGTAGCCCCATTTCCATTTTTACCTACCTCATATTGAAACCAGGGACAGAAAGCTGAGCTTGTATCTGGGCCAAGATCTTGGCTAACTAGGTCACCGCCATGACTGTGCCACCTGCAGTCAGCTCCGCTCCCCAGGGAAGAGCAAATGCCGTGTGGTGGCAACCACAGTGTCACACATGCTTTGAACACCACTCCCAAAGGAAACAGTCCTGCTCTGCCCTGACTCCGGTGGCTGAACGGCTCGTTCTTCTCTGTGGAGAGAGCACTAATGCTAGTGAAGGCACATAGTGGTACGGAGCGGGGAACCCATTGTGGGTGAAGCTGAATCAGAGGTGGTTAAAAAGAGAGAGAAAGAAACTGGTTAATATTAACCTGTTTGGCTTCCCAATCCTATTCCCCTCCAGCCACATGAGCGCTTACAGCATCAGCCACAAGCAAAAGCTGATGCCAGCGCAATGGGGGAGTGAGCAGAGCGTGGGAACTACGGAGGGTAACCCATAACAGCCCTGCTGGCTGATGGCAATGATGTGAGGTGTACGGAGAACTACAGCTTGAAAATTCAGGCACGGCGGGTTAGTGATGACCAGCATCGCTCCCTAATCTACTGTGTCTGGTCTGAGAACCTGGTTTTTGACTCAGTCTATGATCAATACATAACAGCTTTTGTAATTTTGAGGAAATAGCAGCATTAGAAATGACTAACTTCTGAGCCTTTGGGCTAGCTCAACATGTATATACATGCTTCTTTCTCTGAAGCTTAATAAGAGCTTTTATGTTATTATTACACAACTTTATCTAAATATACATCAGTTCTATTATTATGTTACTACCAAATCAATATTATGATCCATTTTCAATATTTACTTAGCATAATAAAACCTGAAAAAATAACTAAAAACAAAATTAAAAAAATTCCCCAGGCACAAATCGACTATAAAGACTCCATACTCCCAACTCCTTTCACTTTAGGTAGGCATTAGCCTGAGCTTTTCTAAAGCACTCAGTGCTTCTTTGGCTTAGCTCCCCAAGATCAGAACCCACCCACTTAAACATCCCTGACCTTTTTGTGGCAACTGGAGGGAGGCTGTGTGAAACGCCTCTGCCAGCGCTCCTCTACAGCGTGCCACGGGCCTGATTTTCCCCCACTTTCCTCATTCACCCAAAAGGTAGCTTCGCTTCAGTAGTACAAAATACATCCAGATCATACAGGAGGCAAGCCACTAGTAAAAGCGCCAATTGTTTTTATTAGCTGTTGGAGAATAATCATTATCATTATGTTTCCAAAATTAGGTTCCACATTAATGTCTTCCTGTGGTGCCCTTTATATTAAACCATAGAGGTTTAATCTGCAACTACAGTTTTTTTCCTGCTTCTGTGGGATTATTTTGTCGCCTTAATGTTCCTCTAATAGATGGTATTTTTGGCATGTGAAATGATGAGTGTGTATTGTAAACCAATTGGGTTTTATTTAAAAAAAAAAAAAAAAGTGATTGAATTGAAAATTGAAAACTACCATGAAGGACTGAGAATTTTAATTTCTTGACAGTTCCTGCCTTCAGAAACACTGTTGTTTAGCCAATCTGCTAAACCATTGGAACAGTTTTATTTTTAGATTATGTGGCTCCTCTGCTAACATTTTTCCTTCTCTGTAGAACTAATTACCATCCCATACACTATTGTACATACCTTCAGCTTAAATCAAGAGTTAGATTTTTTCAGCAATTCTTTCTAAAGGACCAGGGGACAAAGAGATGCATGCCTGCGGACTAATTTTGTCCTGTGGAAAAATTCATTTTATCTACCTTCATATTTTAAAGAGTTAATTTCCATTTTGACTGTGTTTTATTAATAGGCCACTGGAAGCTTATAAACACTTCAAGGCTTTTAAGATTGTGTTTTTGCGAAAATGATTAATTATGCAGTGTTATGGATTATGATGCCCTCTTTTCCATGGTTTCCAGACTTCTTGCTTGTTGTCGTGTAGCTCCAACAGTTTGATGAACACAAGAATACTTTTTCCCTGTTTGTTCTAAAAGAAAGTGTGATTCTTTATAAAGGACATATTGCAAATTGAAAATCTGCCACTCACACAGTCAGGTTGTCCTGTGGTGCATATCATATACAACTGCTCGACACTTTTTTAAAGACTAGTTTGGTACTTGTGCAAAACCCCAGACTATCAGCTGCAGAGATTGACAAGCTTAAAGCCAGCAGGGACAGTGGCAATCATCGAGACTGATTTCCCACACAGTACAGACCATATACATTCCCTCACTAATTCTTCCAAAGCAGAGAATTTTTCTTCCTGGAACACGAGAGCTATTTTATCTATGAGACAGCAAAGGGACAGTGTCACCTTCTACCATGTTGTCTCATTCTTTGCTGAAACAATGTCTGAATAGTTTCTTTACATAAGTAATTCTCAAATTCTTTATGGATCATGTGAAACAGGGATCTCTACTGGAGAGTATCAATTTCAATTCTTAATTAATATAGACAGTCTCTGCCACCACTCCTAACATAGACATACCTTTTCTACTATCTTCCTGAGAATATCACAGTGAGTGACTTTATTCCCAGGAATATTAACGCTTTTCTCAATACACAGACACTCAGAGAAATTACACTTTTGACTTAATTGCCAATTCCCACATCAGAAACCTTATCTAACAGGCCTATTTTACTCTGCTTGGAGGACACCCCCGCGTTGCAAAGAAACGGTTTTTCAAATGCAGTCAGGGAATAACTGATATACCAGGAATTGTGCACCGATGTTATCTGTCTGTAGGGCGGTCTGATGGCCAAGTGCATTCAGGAGCCCTGGGGCTACTACACTGATGAGGCACCAACAGAAAGATGTGCTGCTTGTGAAGAATCACATTCTGACCTGGCTTGTCCATCTGCACAGTGAAGCATGGTGGGGAGGAAAAGAAATCTCTTGTTCCCTCAGGGATTTTTCTTGTTACAGGAGACCAGCAATCTATATGTTCTGCAGTAAACAGGCAGACACGGGTGCCCATTCCTCTTGTCCCTGATGTAGTAGCAAACCCAGCTGAGCTTGTATGGACAAGAAAGTAAATGAGCCTAGAAGGCAAATATGACCTATCTCCTCTCTAGTCTGGGGGTGGAAGGGATTGACTGTGACCTACAGACTGGCGTGCACTTTGCATGCAGAGCTGGACAGGCACATGAGGTCTTTCCTCTAGGGGCAATGGGAGACGCAATTCTTATCTGCCGTGCACAGTTAACATGGAAACAAACCATTTACTTATTTTCATGGCTGAAATTTAGTAGCAATACCCACCATCATATCTCTGTTAGGATCTGACATACCAATTCATAATCATGCTTTGACTTTTCTTTGTGCTCTCCACCCTTATTCTTGGAGTGGTTTGCATACATTGGTGAACTCTACCTTTGCAGGGGATCAGTATTAACCCTATATTTCAGAAGGGAAAGGCAAAGTAGGCTGACCAAAAAGGTGAGGACGTGTCATCTTTTACCTACACCTAAGCTGACTGAAGGAGATACTGCAGCTTACCCAGTGCCCAAGGCTAATCATCACTCTCCCAGCAGAAGCTACTGCTCTCCAGGCTGCCTCAACTGCTCACGGCAAAGCTCCCCAAACCATTTCAGCCTAAACAAGTGGGCCTGGCTTAAGAGGGTGGTGAGTAAATTTCTGCTAACCCAGCTGGATGCAAGTACATTCCGGAAGGCAGCTCGGGATGGATTGCCTCTGGCAAGGATGGGTAGCTAGGAGGCAGGGTCAGGCTGGTAACCCTTTTCAGCTGGCACTGCTGCAGCTGGAAAAAGGACGTGTGCTCACACGGTGGCTTGCCCAGGGTCAGACTGTGGCATAAACAGACGTACAGTTGCTTTAATTAATAAGCAGAAGATAAGCACGAGGAAGGCAGGGAAAAGTTCACAGCAGAAATTCTACAGTGCAGTAAAAAGAGAAGATGTAAGAAAAGCCAAGGGGAATAACAGTTTTCTTTGTTAGAATAAAGTCCCTTATTCAATATTAGAAGAAAGCACCTTTTCTGTGATTCTTCACTTTTTGCAACAAAGTCTTTAGACGAACAACTCCAGTTGTAACAGTTTTATGAGGCAGCAACAAAACAATCTTTCCCCAAAACTGTCAGACAGTGATAATTAAAGCTGCTATTGAGGAGACTGTATTTGAACCACCGCTTGACAGGGAGAGAGCATTATGTGGTATCCTGCACCCCCTCGGCATCACACAGCCTTTCCATTGCAATGTACTCACTAAAAATGAAAGTTAAATCACATCAGACAAACACATAATGAGCTTGTGCTGCAATGTTTAATAAGTTAATCAAATATGTTAATGATACATATTTACAAGAAAGGAATTTGACTCGAAATGAAGTCAGGAAACAACAAAGGCTAGTAATAAGAACAGCTTTGCATTGACAAAGTCCAGATGAATATGAGATAATTTGGGAATCAAAAAGAGAACAGAGAAACTGGTAATAGATGGAGCTATGAAGAAGAGCTGAATTTCACAGCATATCCAGTTACAGAAGTCATTACTGATGGGAATAGCAAAACAACTTGTCTATGCAGGATATGAGTAGAATTCAGTGGATTAAATTGTCCAAATCTGTACCACATTTCATATTTATTTTTAAAAGTGGCTTGATACCGTGAAAATTGTATCTGAATCCCAAAGTCTTGGAACATCTGGAATATCTCAGGTCTTTGGCTGTTTCATTAGAAATTGAGGCAGTTGTGAAATTAAGGTTTCAAACTTTATTTCCCCTCTACAACATAAAGCATGTTTGGAGTTGCTCAGGTTAAGGTTTCTTTTTTTCTGGTCAATTCTCATGTCTTCAAAAATAAAATGACTGGAGTAGAATCAACCCGCTGTAAAAGCCTCAATTTTAGATAAGGCACTCTCTCTTGATCTCCTCAAAACCGTGAGACTCATTTAGATGGCTGAAAATGAAGGAAGACCAAAGAGCATCCCAGCTGGGACTTAGCAACATTTTAACAAAGTGTGAGCACTGCCTAATATTTTATTTCTGAAATTCAACTTTACCTGTATTAGGGGCTGCTTTAACAGCTACGAGCTAAGCATCTAACTGAAGGACAAAAGACAGTGTGACAGTGCTTGAACGACCAATAATGCTTTTTTCTAGTAAACTTCATAACTCAGGTGTTAAAACCACTTGGAGCTCTAAATGATGACTCATGTTAACTCATCGTGTCTCATTGTCAGTGGCTTCCAAATGACAGCTTCATAAAATCCCACCTAAGACCAGCACCAGCAGGGCAGACCATCTGATGGCTTTGACAGGTTTTGGTTAGGCTGCTTTTGACGGCCAGAATTCAGCATGTTTCAGACCCTGGCAGAGAGGGAGACGGGAAGCGACTGCATAAAGGAACAGAAGGTTTCCTAGTGCAGCTTTTCTCTTCCTTTGTTTCTTTCCTGTTCTCATCTCAAGGGCTACTTTCACTTGGTCTTCCTGACAGTTGCACTTTTGCCTCCCAGTTCCTCTCTCATCAGTTGTTCCGCTTTTTAGAGTAAAACACATAGACTAGATGGCAAGGAGATGTTCTGTGGACTTCAGTGAACGTCTTTTTCCTTCAGGGTTAACCTCGTTGCACACACTGAGGTTTTCCTGTACTGTCTTTGGCTCTTTTTTTTTTTAACTTTCTCTACACTGAAAGGCTTAGCCTCAAAGTGCATTTTTGTTTCAGCTCTTGCAGCAGGAAAAAAGCAGCTGTGCCATAGCTTTATTTTTTCCAATTGTTGGAGAGACTATTTCTTTGCCTGGTTGTCTATGTCTAGCTAGGAAATAGCTGAAAATAATAATAAAGCAGTTCAACACATTGAATATCTGTGCTAGGCATGCACTTCATCCCGAGTCTTTTCTCCTCTTCATATGCTCCTGTTTAGCCCCTGTTATTGTTCACTCAGCATTTTATAATGACAGGCGTATAAACATTATAGAACCGTGCAGCTGGAGCACGCCTGAATGCAAATTACCTCACACAGGAAATTGTGTAATGCACTCAGTACCTGAAAATAAAGATCCAGATAATGAAAATGGAGATTGTGCTCTGGATGTGAGTGGAATTACGCTAATTTACAGCAGCTAAGGATTTGCCTATGCATATGCCTCAACAAGCAGGAGAAAAAGTTTGTCTTGTTCATAATTGACATCTTTCTTGGCACAGTTCCTCCCACTTCCCCCAGAATTAGATGTAAATTGCCTCCCCCCTTCCCTCAGGACTGAAATACGGGGCTTGGGAGGTTTGAATTGGACATGGTTTAGGTATAAAATGGTTTTAAGAGCACAGACGTTTCAACCCAGCACAAAGGTTAAATTTCTTGAGGGAGAGAAAGCTCTACAGTCCTGTGCCTTGCCTTGAACTGATATGTCCTCCAGATAAAATGCCAAAGAGTTCAGGAGGTAAGGATCAGATTTAGAAAATTGTAATGAAGGAAAGTGAGGCTCTTTGGCAAGCAGCTGATGTGGTGTAGCCACCGGAGAAAGCAAGTCCATTAAGCTATGACGACAGAAATTGAGTCCTTCTCAGTAATTCTTTTCTCTGCCTGCCCTTTACAAAATTTAAAAGGGATTATTATGTCCCCTGGACAACTAATAAAAGCAGACCTAAAATTAATTAATTTTACAGTGTCCTTTCACAGAGCAAATGAGTTCTGCACCAAAGACCCCCAAACAGTTTGTTTTTGATGTGGCAAATGGAAGTAACAAATACCACAGAGAGAATAGTTTGTGCTAAAGTTCCTTTATGGAGTTTTTGTTTATATTGAGTATGTGCTTTGGTTTAATTAGTGCTTTATGAAGAACTCCAGTTGCCTTATATGCCACACAAGCCTTAAGGAGGCATTTGTAGTGGTTTTTGCCCTTCAGTTTCCCTCACAGAAAATGTTGATCCATCTGCCTGAGGAGCTATTGAGGTTCTGAATCAATGTGAGGAGGCAAATACTCCATGCCTTACATCTTGAGTGGCTATTTACACCTCAACAGAAGCAGACTAAATCAAAATGACACTTTTTGATACTTTCTGTTATGCAAATTGTTCCACAAGGGGTAATACCAGCACAGAATGAGGTCCAGGGACCCACAGGAAAAGACTTGCACAGTAATTAAATGCGAGCTGAGTGAACAGTTGCTGATAATTCATAGGGCGAAGGGCTAAATGTCTTCATTTTGCAGCATGTGGAGGAACACTCAGGAACAAGGCAGTCACTTAGAGCAAAACACAGCCTTCACATAAACCTTTAAAGACATTGCACAGGCACTTGCAATGAAAAAACTGTGTGATAGCAGAATATATCATTCTACCATCACAAAAATTCTCACACCTTTAATATCAGATGAGTGGAGATGTCTCCAATTGATAGACATGAATTCTTTTGTACCGATTTGCCCAGAGCATTATCACCCTTGGCACACTGTGACAGCAGTAAAAAGCATGTTGTACACAAACTAACGCACACAGCAAGTTCCACTGCAGGTTGGGAAACATAATATCTGTCAGCATAACACCTATCCATGCATGTCCACACTCTTATTTTATTTTTATTATTTTTGTCAAAAAACATGAATTCATTCACAATCTAAGAGGCAGTTTGCGTGTAAAGAAAGCAGAATTAAGTTCAGAAGCTACATGATACTACAGATAGAGCCAGTATCCAAGTAATATCTATCCCAAAAGGCAGTAAAAGACTAATTAGGAAAATTCTTAAAAATGCACGTCAGAACTTAATCTTCAGTGCTGTGTAAATAATATTCAGTCATGGTGTCCCTCAGTCTGACCTGAAAAATAACTGCCTGAATGTTCAGTTGGACTTGTCTCTTCATTATTCAACACCATGGCTAATTCTTCCCCAGACAGACCTGAGATAAAAGTGAACTAGAGAAAAAATGGAAAAGCCTATGCAATTGTGCTCTTGAATGTCTGTCTGGGTTTCCTGGTAACGTGACATCAGTGGTGTGAAAATGTTGGTTTTAAATTCCTTCAGTGGTCATCAAGCAAAAAGTGCAGAAAGGTCAGGGTAGCACAAAGCTAATACTGGTTCTATTGTTATTTTTGTCCTTATTAGCTCCCTAACAGGAAGAAACTGCTACCTCAGTCTCAATGAAGAGCAAGAGAGGAGCAGGGCAACTTTCTGAGCTTGTGCTCCCTGACACATGCATCACTTTGGTTTATTTCAGAAGACTCCTTTAATTATACTACACTAGACACCAAGACACTTCAGCTGGCTTTTGGGGTGAAGTGTGTATTATATTATACTGTATTGTAGTGTCTTGAAAAGTGCATCTATTTCAAGCTCTATGGAGGTCAGCAGAGGAAGATGTTATTAAAAAGATTTGAAGAATGGAATGAAAAGCATGGCACGTTTCAGGGTTTTGAGTCAGTCCTGAATCCTTTAATGTTGGCACACAAATTGGGTGTGATAAACAAGAGCAGTCGTATGGCTAAAATGAGGGGGCTATCACTGGGGTAGGCAGCAAGGCCCACTGCAATTTCAAAGCTAATGTCCCTCCATCCATGGGGAATTTTGAGGAATGTGAAGTCAGAAATTTGAATACGGGATTTTTCTCCTGTGTACCATCAAATTCCTGTTCTGTTTCACTTGATTGAATGGGATCTGCATCAGGGACTTCCTATATTCCTGCCTAATCAGGTGAAAACACAGTGAAAGATGTGACCAGCCATCTGTAGGGAACAATTTCTGGGCAACAGATAGAAGCACACATTTGCCTTGCTATAAACTGATTCAGCCTGGGATTCATCACCCATCCTGAGGCCCTGCTCCAAAATTCACTGTGATGGATTATATATGCCATTACCAGAAACATCTGAGAACATGTCCCTGTGGGCAACATTATCAACACAAACCCAGATACCCTTTGTTACAATGGATCTCATGCCTGGTCTAGGCTAGAAGTAAGGTTGATTGCTGCAACACCTTGGTTTTTCAGTTGTTTTCATAGGAGGAATGCAAAGAAGTTCAGGAATGACAGTTATATTGGCTTTTTTTTTAGTTTTTAGTTGGGAAAGGAGGCATAGGCCAGTCAAAAAAGATGTCCCATGTGACCAGATATGAAATGAGCCCAACTCAATCAGTCACAGAATGGTTGTTCCAGATGGTGGGAAGAACAGGAAGAAAGGGTCTACCACCCACTGTGGAGCAGTACAGGAGGAGAAAAGAGAGGAAAGAAGCCCCATAGGTGCAGAGAAAAGGCTGAATTTGAGGGGAAAGAGGTCTGACTGTGACTTAGCTGGGTAAGAGAAAAGGTTTTTGAATGACTGGAAGATTAAGTGATGTGCAGAAGTTCTCAAGCAGCAGCTTTCCACATAAAGGACAGGTTTTGTTTTCTCCTGTTCTTTGTGCTGGGGATACAGGTGACTCCTCTGTCAGCATGGGAAATAATACTGCAAGACAGCACACAATGTGACTGAACAAAACTTTCAAGACATGGACTCAACAGTAAATAGCCACTTTTTTACCTTGTATTCAAAATAAGTGTCGTCTTTGCCATCAACACGGCTTATGATGTGGCATCTGTGACCAATTTCCACAAAAGAAGACTATACAGTCGTCTCTTTTTGTTTTAAGTCTCTGTAGGACTGGGAGATGTAGCGACTTATAGAATCCCAGCAGTGAGTTTATGAATGATGCATGAAACAAAATCTCTCTCTGCCTGACGCACAAAGGGAATATCAGACAGGGTTGCGAGACCACTGCTGGGCTGGGCTGCTTGATGTAATATTCAGCTCAGACACAGCCAGGGAAGCCCATCAAGCACACTAGTTTCAAAGTAAATGTGCAAAAACACAATGAGAAAAAAACCAAAGAGATAATGATATTAAGTTGTTTGGCATAGTGGGGTTTTTTCCCCTCTTCCTCTCTCTCCCTTGCTACCCTTCCCTTTCCCAAAGCAGCTGCCTTCACAGATTGGGTAAGTGTAAAGAGCGTTTTCATCACTTCTTAAATACATTCTTTAGAAGCATACCTTAGTGAAATATGCCAACTACATTTCCAAGAGAGGTCTTTCACTTAAAAACAGTGATCTTTGACCCTTTTAATAATGAATTCACTTCCCATATTGTTCAAACTAGTAGAAGGATTTAAGAAATACTGGAAGTTATTTCTGTGGTGTGAAAAAAAAACCCAGTCCATTCTGCTTTTTCAGATGAAAGACCAAGAAACACTGGCTATATAAGGACCTGGTTCCTATGTGCATGTATCTAAAAGGCGGGGGTTTATTTCTTAAATTATGATGACCAAACATTATCTAAAGCCTAGTGAAGTCAAAAGGTCAAAAGGTGTCTTTCAACTTCAAGATATTTTGCATGAAGATTTCATTTACACTGTTTTATACATCACTTGGAGTTCTAAATTCTAGGTCACAGAAACTGTATCTGCAAAATATGGCACAGGAGGTGGAAACCACACTAGAAAATAATTTCTTTTCTGCTGTATATTTCAGTATAGGCAATTATTAGTTACCAAAACCTGTTACTGGTTAACAGGCAATTATAACAGCCTCTAACTGAATTGCTTGTGCTAATGGAGAGATGGAATCAATACACCTGGCAGTTCCAGCAAAGATGACAAATCAACAAGCAGAATAAGTCATCTTCCTACTCTCATGAAAAAGACAAACATGGAAATGTATTTTCTTGTTGTTGATGCACCATCAAAAATTCCACATCAATGTAATCTGAAAAGAATCCTTTTGTTGCCTGCTTCCTGCATCTCCACACTGACAATCTTCAAAATGTAAGTGCTAAGACTGACTACCTTCTCCACTATTTTGTTAAGATGTAAGGCTGCAAGAACTTTTATCTTTTATTAGATTTACAAAACATCTAGTGAAAAATAGTAAGTACAGACTTTGGAGTTCTTTTACGAAGTCTGCTAAGAAGCATCACATCAAAAAGAAAGCTAAAAACAAGTTAGATATATTTGTTTGTAGCTTAATCTAATTTTGCTAATTGATTAGATCACTTGAGAGGAAAGTACTGACAGAGATGTGACACACATTAGCAGAGAGAGAGTTGACAGATCTTATGGAACAGACACAAAAAAGAAACCATTCATGTCCATGAAAATAGGGTCAGATGGCAAATTGTAATGGCACATAATGTAATATCTTCATTATCCCCCTTTTTTGTATCCAGAGGAGCTACAGATTTTAATTCTAGACTTATTATTTGAAGGGATTTGTAGGTCTCCCTTGAGGTTTTGAACTGAGAAGTCAGAGATGCTTTGTAAAAAGTACTGGAACTGAAGATTTCTACCCTTTATTGATTATCTGCAAAAGTTCTTGTTTCTGTACACTGATTATTCAGTTTCAAAATGACAGCACTGTCTTCATGGGATATCACTTTTCAAGAAGAGTACATGTAAAATCAAAGTATTTCGATGGGTCTATTTATGGGGACATTCTAGATGTTTATTAAGATTTGGGTCCATTTATTAAGTACTAGTGTGTGGAAAGTTTTCATGAGTTTGCTGAGGATCGTGTTATGCAAGAAGCAGAAATGAAGATTCTGAAAAGTCGTATTTACATGCAACAAGTGCACAGAGACTCTGAAACCCATTTTGCAGAAACTGAGGGAGTACTAATCAAGATATACTTGTGGACACTCTTCCACCAGTCCTTTAAGTATACTCTTACGTACTTAAGAAGTGAGACTGAGGAACTCAAAGCGGCAACTCAGATATATGGATCAGTTATATCATTCAGAAATGTTTATAGAGAGGAAAAAGTGGAAAAAGCCTGTGCTATCTCAGAAGATGAGAAGAACTTTAAGGCCAGCCTTGAAGGGTTGGCCCTTTAAGAGGGCCTAAGCTGGGGAAGTATGGAGTGAACTGTTCCCCTTAGATCTGTCAGAAAAAAATCTAGTGTCAGTGTTGTTTATGGAGTACACCTAAGCCCCATGACTATCTGCAGTCCACTCCCTCCCATCCTACTCCTTAGCTTCCACAGTTGTTCCATCAGGTGTCACAGGCTGCATCCCTGCCTGTTCTCTTAGCATCTGCTTATGGACCTGTGGTTGATGAATCAGTCACCCCTTTTCAAACCCATTGAAAATATCTGCCTCTACAACCTCTGTAGCAACAAATTCCAGAAGGTCATTATCGCTGTATAAAAAGTACTTTCGTTTATCTGTCTTAAGCCCAACTCCTACTAACATTCCATGAGTGCTCCCTAGTTCAAATATTGCAAGTTTGATCAGCAGCAGTTCTGCATTCATCTTATCCACAGCTTCTGTGATTTCATAAACCTTCATTTATCCATTCATTATCCCCCTGTCCTATTTCTGCTGTACGGCACAGAATACGATGAGCGTATCTAACAGTGGTCAAGTAGATCTGTGGTTGGAAATAAATTATAATGGCAGATAAAAACATTACATTCCTTGCTTTCATATGTCAGTGCACAATTGTATTTGAAGATCAGCCCTTCAGTGGGGGCTGGGTACCTATTTGTTTTTTTGAAGTTTTTCCAGGGAACAGCTGCTCATTCTGTGGAATGCCTATCATATTTGAAGCACTGAAGCAACACAATTTTAATCCAGAGATGTGAGTGCAGACCAAAAGGCAACCTGAAAACAGGAAACCTTGGGGCAGCTCCTGTATTATAGTTCATAGGATGCCCCTCCAAGTCTGCTGTTACTTGCATGGAGAAGTAAGAAAAAAGCAAAGCTAAACGCTACACAGAACAGAAGTCTAGGGTTCAAAACCAGTCCCTGAGTATTCAACTTATTCCCCTGGAGTGAAGTGAGCTGCTACCTTCAGCAACCCAGCATTTAACACATCTGACACAAGATAGCAAACTAGCCAGCTGCTTCCAACTCATGTTGTCAGTGGCCAGGAGAGAAGAAGACAGGAGAAGGTGGTGCGTAGGAGCACCTGCTGAGATGAAGACAAAAATGGTGAGAACAATTAACCTCTGACATACAATATAACATATTATGGTCATCTCCAGCTTAATTGACTATAGTGGCTGCATCAGGAATATGTTCTTACATGTGCATAAGTCTTGCAAGGTTCATTTGCAAAATGCCATGTTTTTGCATTGTCTGGGAGTAATTTGCATTTCAGTTCCCCAATCGTTTTCAGACAGGTGAATGTTAATGAAGCTCCCCAGGTAACAAAACATTAAGAAGATTTAGAATGTGGAAAAAAAGCCCCAAAACCCTTGACACACATTAAAGTTCAGGGCATATAATAGTTTAAAGGAGGAGGCAATTCTTATCAGGTCTCAGGAAAACTTTACTCGTGAGAGTGCTGTGACGGGCACAGGCCAGCACATAGTATGGTATCTCAGAGCCTGGAGACCCACGTCCTCTTTCTAGATCCATCAATTTTTTCATCTTCTTGGGCACATTGCTTTGCCAGTTATCCTGGGGAGAGGGAGGGAGGCTGTACACAAACTTATGCTGCACCTCGGCATACACAAGCTCTATAAAGCACCTTCCTGACAGGCGAGCGGGGAAGAATGGGTGGTTTGGTGCAAGTATATAGGAGCTGGCAGAAAATGGGTAATATCTGATTGGGTCTGTCTGCAGATTCCTCATCCCTAAAATGAAGCCATTGGCACTTCACTCCATTGTAATACAGTTTCAGATCATGAGGGTAAAAGCACTACAAAATGTTTGGGATTTCTTGAATTCTCCTTATTAATAGGGTGACCTCCCATCTGCTTCTCTGCCCATACTTATGGGCTGTTGCTCCATACTTTAGCACCCATTCACACGAGAGGAATGTTTGTGTGACAGGCAGCTAGCGCTCTATTGTACGGGGCTTTACAAACATTGCAGCGTGTTTTCCCAGGCATTTTTAAATCTGTCTCCAAACACATCAGTTTGCCTGTGTGGTTTTGTTTTGTTCTTTTCTCAAGGAAAACAAATCTCACATCTTAATGAGACACTAACAGTATTTTCCAAATGCAGAGATATACACACACACATATATAATATTTTATATATATATTTATATACATATATACGCATGTATAGAAGTGCAATGACAGAGAGTTGGGATGCATATCAACCTTGGAATTAAACCCTGCTGTAACTCTGAATCCAGAGAGAGACTTGTGGGACAATTAAATGTTATTTTTGCTGACAAAACTGCCTTGGGAAGTTTCTCTGCGCTGCCCTGACCCAGCTGCTGTCCCTCCGCAGCAGTTTGCTGTCTCCTTGACGGAGGCAATGCAATTGTTTGTGGAACACTCTGTGTCTTAGACCCTTGATAGAGTCCAGGGCAAAAAGAAAACCTCCAGATAAAAAAGCTTTTGTCCTTGTTTTTGTTTGATTGCTTTTTAACACAGATCTCCCAAATCTGGTCCACAAAATGATCCCACAAGCTGTTGTGCTGGCACATCTCAACGAGTGTGGGAGCAGGCATAAAGGGCTGAAGGGCAGTGGAGGAAGGGCAGCTCATTTCACCACCAAGGAACACATACCATGTAACTGATCCTAACAGCTACCTACAACAATGAACCAGAACTTCAAGTCTTCTAAATTATTTACTGTACTTGATTCATGTATTTCACTCTCTAAATATTCTAGGTGTGGGTGTATTTTTTAAAAAACGTTTCTCTTTTTTTTTCACTAAGGCATACTGACAAGAGCCTATTCATTTCTTCCAAAATAGAGTGTCAGACAGTGAAATGCGGCTTTAAGCTAAAAGATTTTTTTTTTATGTAACATCTTTCTTGTCAGTGGAATAAACAACCAGCACGTATTTCCAGCTGGTGCTCAATTCTTCCTCATATCTAAGTCAGCCCTTGTACTTTATTATGTGAGTGCTATTGTTGCTGTTTGAAGTATGCAGATTGTTGGGTATTTGTTTGCTCAGTGAAGCAATTTTTTTTCCTCTGGGATAAATAATTGTGGGTATTTTATTTATGGAAAGCTCCATACTGAACAAGCTCATACCAGTCCACCAAAGGATATAAGTGTGTGCTTAACTTCAGGAGTAGAATTTCCGCTGTGCTCATCAGGAACGCTCTTTACCTGCTGAGAGCAAAGCATGTGTCTTGCTGGATTATAGCCAGTGTGTTCAGAACCGCCCAAAACTGAGCCTATAGCTCATTGAAGTTACTACTTGCACTTCAGTAGGAGTCAGCCACCTAAATACCATTGGAGATCTGGTCTTAAGTCCTCCTTGGAATCCTACTAATCCCTTTTTTTCAGTCATGTTTTACAGCAGTTCACACACAGCTGCATGCTATTTATGCTTCCAAAAACATCCTTTTAACAGTTTTAAATTGGTTTCCTTTTCACCTTATGGTGTGTCTGTATTTTTCTATTAGGGAAGCAAACAGGTGCTTCTGTCTGACCTTCTCTGTTCTAGTCAGTACTGGAGATATTTCTGCTATGTCATAATTTATTTGTTTCTCTCTAAAGCATTCACCTTTATAATCACTATGTACACAGTAGACATCTTGCTATTCCTCTGATATGTTTTCTTGCCCTTCTCTGGACCCATTCGCTTTCTAGTGTTACCCTTTCTGAAGTGTTGTGCCCAGAATTGTAAACAGTATTCAAGGTGAAGGTACACTCTCAGTTTACATTATGACGCATTCTTAGTAGCATTCTTTTTCTTTCTTAATACAGACTCTTGTTTATTTAACTTTAATCTTAGCTTCCATCAACAGGTGGTTTCCATCAAGGAGACTATGGTGAAGCTGCCTGTGTTTGTTTTTTTTTCTGCGGGCACACCAACTGATCGGTCTATAGGCAGGTCAGTATTTTGCTGTTAGTTTACTTCTCTACGAATTCTTTGACTAACAGCATTTTGTCTTGGGTTTAAATGTCTCCTTCTCAGGTCCTTCCCAACCCAAAGGTTCAAATCTGGAGACACTCTGATCCACACACCAAATTATGGCAGAGTTACTGTCTAATTTATCCTTCTTTCACCTGCTTCCCAGTACAGCTTAGGTCATTCTCCACACACACCCCTGGCTGAGGTCACAGTCACATTGAAAATATAGGCAGATAGCTCCCCTTTCCCTTCCACCCCCTACACAACACATATAGATAAGCAAAAACACAAACAGAAGTCCTACAGATACAGACCTCCACATCCCCAGAATGCAACTTCTTGTTGCTCCAGCAGCAAGTTCCACTGCCTTGTCCAGACACATAGAGTCTATGTTCCTAAAACAGTTCTTTACCTTTTTTTTCCATAACAATGCTATTCCATATTGTTCACAAGCTTTGTTGTATCCTCCTTCACTTCTTTACACAAACACTGATGAATGTATGGACCCTTGCAGTCAAAGGTGTTTTTTAATTTATTTTGCAAGTCAACCCCTCCCCAGGCTGAAAACAAACTGCTTAGTATAGCCAATGCTGCTGACAACTTAGCAGTTTCTAATTAATTATATGACCCTTCTTTTTCATCCCACAACTGCATAGCTGTCTTTATGGTCTCCCAAGGGACATTGTCAGGAAATCTACAGCAGGTGGGAGAGCTCATGTGTCATCTCCTACAAATGAAGGCTGAGAGACTACTTACCCAAGCTCAAGCACAGATAAGTACCCTAAAATTAGCCAGGCATTTGGTGGCAGCAGCTGTATGTAGCAATGCACTGTAAGATGTAGAAACAGATGGCACAGCAGAAAATGCGGGTGTTGTGTTTGCTGTCCTACTGGAGGCCTCTCCACTTCCTTCCTCTGACATCTTTGCGGGGTTTATTATAGATAAATGGGATTCCCTTTCTGCCCCCCCCTTCCTGCCCCTTTTGCAGGCAGCTTTTCTGGAACTTCTCTCCATTCTTAGTTGGTCATTCCTACTGCTTCTTCTATGGTTTTGACTTCTTTCTACTAGAGATGCCTTCTTTTACCTGTACTCTTATATTTTTTACTCATCACTGTGACACTCACTTTACATGGAAGCAATAAATAGAAAAACATGTTTCCTATGGAGTTTTGACACTCATGAGAGAGGCAAGTGTATATATTAGCATTTAGGTCAAAGCAGTCATTGGAAAAATTTTAAACATTTACATCTAGGAGATGCAGGGATGTATGTTCTGCCACAAAAATGCCAGAATATATAGGAAAAAGCTCTTTTAATTTTTTTTTTTTTTACAGAGAAGAACCAGCAGTCCCATGGAAGACCAGTAAAGTTTTGAGAAAGTTCTGGCAAAGTTTCAAATTAATTCCTTCAAAATCAAGAAAATATTTTGCAGTTTGGTTGAACGTCAGGGTAATTCAGCTCAAAGACATTTCCTCAGCACATGTCCCTAAGCTCTTTCCAGCACAGACCTGGGACACCCACTGACTTTCTGCAGCAGTCGTGTTTCACAGCACTTCTTGCTGGAAGGGGATAAGGGTCATGGCAGAGGAAATGAAAAGCAGAAAACTTGGCTAATTAAAACTACACATTTAAGAACAGATTAAGTGGGAATATCTAATGTGTCTCAGGATGCAGGGGGGTATAGTATACACCAAAGTAAGTGCTACATGGCCTCCAGGACCTGTGAGAACAGATTGCTGTTTCAAATGCCCCAGGGTAGCTGAGCCATCCCTGCAACCTGCAGGAGACCAGTGTTATGTGGGCGTTCCAGCCAAAGGCCTAGCACAACTCCACAAAAACGGAGTAAGACACTCATCACTTCCAAAAAGCTGATGAACTTCTCTCAGAAGGACCACAACCAGCCCTCTCCTCAGGAAGCACACCAGCAGTGCCACAGCTAAATCTTCCCCTGGGCCTTCTGCATTTCCACCCTACTGCTGTACACCTTCTTCTGCTGGTCTTCACAGCTTGTCCTTCCATATGAATCTTCTCCTACCCTCCCAAAGAGTCCCTGTGTGGCACGGTTTTGTAAAGCCTCTCTAGCCTTTCTTTGCTGGTGCTCATACAACTCTCTTCATGTGCTGGTTATACTCTCCTTCCACAGGAGCTCCTTTATCTACTCTTTCCTTTATCCACTCTCTTTCTTTTGATGTCTTCCACTCTGTGAAGGGCAGAAGTGACTGGGTCCACCCATGGGGTATCCACACTGTTGCAGAGACACTCCGAAACAGTATGGCAGAAAAACCAGGCAAAGGGCAGCAGAAGAGCATTACTCAAACTTCCCCACCTCCTGCTCTGCCCATCGCCTCACGGAGGAAAGAGAAGTTGAGATTGGGGATAGGTGTTTTACCTATGTGTTTGTAAGTGCGCATATTCTTGGTTTTATTCTGTGACTGTGAGTTTTTGTTTGTTGGCAATGAATTATGTTAAACTCCTGCACTTAATATTGCTTTGCTCAAGGCCCCCTTGTGATTCTCTCTGTCTGTGGGACCTACGGTTTACAAATGCAAGCATAGATAGACAAAGACAGGGGATGCATTCTTATCTATCCTCCACGCCCTAGCTTTCCCTAACTACTTTTAACCTATAATAGCTACTGATGTAAGCCCTGTGCACTTGTAAACTAGATGACAAACTGAACAGTACTTGTGTTCACATAGTCCTGACAAACACAAGCCACAAAATCCCCAGGCATTCACCAGCCTGCTGAAAATTGTTATGACCTTCACTCTGACATGGGATAGAGTGGCTGGGGGCAGAAAGTAGTTGCTGATCTGTGATTGCTTTTGAGGCAGTGAATCATAGCCATGTTATCCCAGGACAACAGGGTTGCATATCTTCCAAATCACTGAAAATTTCAATTTCAGTCCATGAGTGGCATTGTATGACCTGTTTTGCTAAGAGCTTCTACCTGTCTTTCATCTATTGGAAATAACTGAATTGCAATCTTTATACCCTTTGCAGTTGCTACAGTCTTTTCTCATTAATTAATATCTTGAAATGAGATTTACTTTGCATTCCAGGATCTTCAGCATACGAACACCATGTATGACACTGTTTGTATTCCAGCATAGACATTAGGGACTGCAGCGGTGAGGCGCTGTTTTCTTGTGAAAAGCCACTCTGGAAAAGTTTGGAGCACCAATTTAAACACATTTTCTTTCTGTTTAATTTTTGAGAAAAATCGACCACTATTGCTTCACAGGAAGTGTTAAGGGTAACACTGTCTGCTAATGCTTCAGCATGTATAAAGCAAAAATTTACATCTTTCCCAACTTCTGCCAGAGTACACAATGAACAGAGAAGAAATATACTTAAATTTATAAGTGTAGACATACCTTAAGGAATTGGATATCAAGGTATAAATGCTTTCTGTTCCTTAGGAAGAAATATTGTTGCAATCACAGGATGTAGGAACCAGCAGTTCTTCTGAAGCTTAAAAGAAACTCGCTTTTTGGCTATAAAATATGTATTATTCATTTTGCCCAGGTTAACTTTATTTTTCTTTTAAAGGAGCTTTGACACTTCAAACAGGCTTTCATGAATTTAGTGTAAATCTTTGCAATATTAACCAGGTGACAAGCTGGCTGCAGAAAATGAGAATTATGACCTATAGAATAGCCCATTTAAACAGAAGCATGAGGAGTTAGGGTTCAGCCTACTTGCAAGCACTAAACAAGGTGCTCAGACATCTTTGCACTGCCTATCTACAGACATTGCTCCATCCCAGTGTCACAGTAGTTCTTGAGTAGGTGTTAAAATATTTTCTATATGAATTTATTTCTTTCTATTTTCAATCTCTTTCCTAAGAGATTAGTTTTAAAATAAGTAATACTAAGTAAAAATTTCCTGAGGATAATCATTCAAATACAAAATTGAATTAGGTCTGGCCATGTTCTAACCCACTTTGTGTTTGTCTTTTACATGCCTCTAAGCAAGTAAATTTTGCTAACACAAGCGCTCAAGAAAAGTTTTGAAATTCACAGTAGAGACAGTGTATTTTAGGACATTTGATGTTGTTTACGCAGAAAGTGTCTGACCTTCTAAAATCCTTTCACACATCCTTAGCACAGAGACCAGGCAATGATTCAGGAAATGTTTTGGCCACGCCTTCTGGTAATTAGGAGTGCAGATGCAGCCATATTACCAGAGTGGTAATGTGTTCACTGAAAAGTTAATTTGGGGAATTAGCATCAGGAAGGATGAGCAGAAAAAGCAGCCAGGTTGAAAAGCCAGATCATGTCACTGTCTCTACTGGTGATGCACTTGTATCATTGTTTCTGGATCACGTATCACTGCTTCTTAAGGCTGCATAAAGTGGAGCTGCTCCAGCTGATTCCTTCTCAGTGAAATACTGGAGAACCCGTCTGTCTTTTTGGACAAGTTACTTTAGCACTTTAGTGGTTTAGAGTCATCACTGCAGATATTTTCCAATAAGGGCACTCTAGGTGCACCAAGAGTATAGACACAGGGTAGGAAAATATCACAGACACTGATGAATTCAGTTGCTGCTATTCCTTTGCGGTAAAAAAACTATACATTTCTCAGATAAAACACATCTTGTTTTCCTGCCATAACATGGATCTCTTTGCCTTCCTCCAGAAACAGCAAGATGAAACCACTCAAAAATTTTATGTGGGTGAGGGTGGCTGGTTTTGAGTGGAGGTATCTGTGAAACAACATGAAGAAAAACACACATCCACTTCTTTTTTCAACAGAAACACTGCCCTGAGAAAAATCTGGAGCTTGAAGCTGAATGTTGACTGAAACCCACTTTGAGCTGTGAGCAAATACATGTTTAATTCTTTCCACATTAAGAGAATAGAAAGGGATTACCTCAAAGATACCCAGCTCTGTCATCCATTTTTACTCCTAACACAGAGCTCTGAGGACCACGAACTTTGGCAAACAGCAGAGGTCAAAAGGGTCTCTTCATATACCAGTTGCAAAGAGAATGTAAATGAGGGTAGGCAAAGGATGTCAGATTTCAAATGATGAGAGTACCAACAGTGAATGGTTGAAATCATCCACCCAAGCAGCTAAGACTAGAAGGACATCTAGGGAAATACTGAACAAGCCAGACAGAATATTTCAGTGCACATCAGCACAAGAGAAAAAAAAGACTCCAGTGGAGAAAAGATGAAAAACTGAACTCACACTGTGCAGGAGAATGGGATTAACAATTCACTCACCATCGAACTTGCAGGGAGTGAACAAAATGAATGTTCCAATCAAAATATTAGAAGATTGTTGCACCCATATGAAAACTCTGCATTTGGTCATCATGTGTTCCCAACAGTGGGCAAAAGAAGGCAAGGCATCTGGTTGCTTTGTATCAGCCTTTCAGATATCTTTCATATTGATGTTCGAACATCCTGTAGAAGAAATAACTTCTAATGGAATTACAGATGGTTTTAAAAGTGAGGTAGGTAAGGCAGTGATAGCACAAACTAGAGCAGCTATAATCTCCATAAAGTGCGTGGAGGCACACCAGGCAAAGAAAAATCTGTGCATGGCACAAGAACAAATGCAAAGGCTGACATAAGATTGCACAGTAAGCTCTGTTTAAAAAGAAATTGTGTGATAGCAGATCAAGGAAACAAATGCACTCTTGTATTCAAGAAAGAGAATGAGCTTAGGCAAAAGTCCCCAACAAATCTCAGAGCTGCGAGCAGCTAACAAAATCCTCGTAGATGACAGCTTTGAAGAAAAATAGTTTTACAGGAAAGGCACTGGGCTGAGCCTCAGGAGGCTGGTGTCCCCATTGCTATACTGCTGCACATGGTCTCTGGGACTCTGGAGGGGAAAAAAGATTCAATAAAGCTTTCCTTTATAAAATGGAGATAATATTTCCCTTCCCTGACATCCTTTGCCCTATCTATTTATGAGGCAAGAACATCTTTGCATTTACTCTGAGCTGAACCTGCCAGGAGTTACTGTGGAAAACAGCATTCCAGGGACACCTTACAGAAGAAAGTGTGTACCAAGAGAACCGTTCAGAAAACCTGCAGGTTCAGAAGGAGAATATGAGGCCATGAATGCCACTTTCACAGAGGATGTCTTTCATGGGATGGCAGGGAGGCTGATTCCGCTTGCTTCCTTTCATGTCGCTCTGGGTACTTTTATGCTCTACAGATTTTCAGCAGGTAAATCTTACAACCAAAATGGGGTGTCTTGAAGTCCATCGGCACACATTCAACCAAAGGGACCTTTAGTGGTCCCTTTGACCCTGCTCTGAGCAGACTGAAAGACATCCTGAGGTCCATTCCAGCCCAACTGATTCAGCAACTCTATTGTTCTATGAAATACTCAGACTAAAGAATAAACAAAATTAATGACACGATTTCTGTCCAGCACATGGGCACAATTAGGGTCTAACCTTGTGACATAACCTGAGACATGCTGAAGGAGCAGGTCCAGCTCCACTCCCAAATATCTCCATCACTCCTGCTCCTAGCCATGTGCTCCCACTGCTCACTTTGAGCTGACTGCCGTACTTGTATAAGTCACGCAGCAAGCCACATCGGCCCAGTCAGATGGCAAAAAGGGACAAGATGAAGCAGTTTCTTTTGAGATCAAGTGAAGCATTGTAAAGGAATCAGGAGGGAAAGCTGGTGGCTGTGGACAGAGACGGGGAGGGGGAAGGGAAGAAAGTGGGAGTCAGAAGAAAGGTTAACACAGCCTCCCCCTTTTGTCGGTGGTGAACTGGTACATCAGCTTGGCCATATTGTAAAACCATATCCTAAAACCAGGGTTAATTTAAATCTGCAATTGATCTCAAAATTATCCCGCTCCACCCATATCCTCTCAAGACATTGTGTGATGTACGATTACAGCAAGCAGGGGCTTTTGGACTTCAGCAGAGCTCTGAACTCAGAAGTTAAGTACTAGTGACAATGCCTTACGCAGCATAGAAAAAGCTGACACTCTTGTGCACTGTATGCTGTCGTGATGGCACTGTAACAGGGTAAAGGAGAGGCTGGGAAAATGAGAATGGTAGAGAAAACATGGTCCGAGGGGCTTGATCCTTTTCAACGCAGACATAGAGTTACGAGCAAGGATGGAGGAGAACCCGAGCTTTACATTCAAGGAAAGGACAGCTCTGTGCCTGCGGGACAGAGCTGGCTCACAGCTTGTCAGCAGCAGAGGCAAACTTCAGCGGCCAGGCAGCGCAGGACAGACGGGTGAGGCCGTGCGGAACAGGCAGGTGTTGGCGTGGGGGAAGCACGGGCAGCTACCACCCTTACCTCTTCTCTGCCTTATTCTTGCTTGCCAACCCCAGCTAGCAAAGCCAGCCTGCCTGTCGCTGCTTATTATTTCTCACCAGAGGCACATTTACCTTCGCACCCCCTAGTCCAGCCCGTGATGCTGCTTGCACCCAACAGGGCAATGCTCAGCACCTTCTGAGGCTTGCTTTGCTGCCCCGTGTAGGCAGTTGCCTGCTTTATTTTTTGCCTGAAGCCAGGCCTGCTACCAAATCAATTCCTACCAAGTAAGAAGAGTCAATCTGAAGAGGAGAGTACACTCCTACTCAAACCACAAATTCTACAAGGCTTTCCAGCGTCAGTATCGATACACAGTCATCTGAATACACACAGGGCTCCTAATTATACACTTTCCTCTCTGATTTATTCTGAATGGGGCAACATGATGACCACAGTGCAGTGCTCCATAACCTCATAACGGGATATGTCTCTCCTCAATGACCTGCCTGTTGCAGGCAAACAATTTTGTGTATGTATGTATCTTTGTTCCCAAGGCTATGCAGCAAAAAAACCCAACTCCAAAATGCATTATAAGGGTCATAAATGGAAAACAACAAGGCTTTGACGCAGGAAAATGATACACTCAGGCAAAATCTCAGGATAATCTAGAGCTGCTGAAATCATGATGAGTGGTACAAAAATACCAGTGATAATGGACACAGAGCTTGCTAGGCAGAACAACACGTGCTATGTAGCAATGGCCTTATGAGTGAATGGCATTTAGGGTCAGTCAAACTAGAGATACAAAGACTGTAAGCCATAAGAAGTGATTGTATTGCAAGAAAACACTATCCTAAACAGAATAACCCCAGAGCTGTAAGTATACACTTTGTATTAGTAGAGAAAATTTAATGCCAAAGATCTGAAAATGACTCATTCCGAAATTAAAGGGATGGCTTTAGATCACTGTGCTTACTTCTAAATTTGAACTCCCTTAGGCTTACAAGCGTGCAAGACCATGTTTTTAAACTGGATCTTCTCTAAAATAAAAGAGTTACAGTTAACAGGGTGCTAAATTGGCTGTGGTGGTTGGCTCATCCCAGCTCTTGAAGAGAGAAACACATGCAGCTTCTAGGGCTACCTAGAAACGGAGGAGACCTGCTGTTCACATGGTCTGACCAAAGGAAGTGCAGCCTGAAGGAGGCTGCATGATTAAGGAACTCTAAAGAGAAAGAAGAGGAAAATACCTGTTGCTTATATCTTGCAGGTGTGGGGTGAATATACCTTAGTACTGGAAAAGGACCACTTTTGGGGGCAGTGAAAGCTGGCCTGGCTAGGGAAAAACAAATTCAAAACAGCCTGAATCGCATTAGGGCTGTGCATGGGTTGGGTGCACTGATGACTCTGACCACATCTGGGAGCAAAATTGTCTCTGTGCTGGATGCTGTAGTATTGTACATTGCCCTAGTCTATCCCCATTGTTCACTGATTGTCCTCAAGTTATTCTTCTCCCTAGCCTGGATATGTGGGACAACGCTTGGTAGGAATACAAACCTTCCTTTTGTTCAGCAAACCTTACTGGTTCCTCCCCTACCGCAATCTAGTTGCTTTATTTCTGTCCCTTTTTTCGAATGGCACCAGTTGGTGATAACACAAAAGAACAGCCCCACGGGCAGCCCATGTAGCCTTGCTCCAACTGATGAGCTGGGAACAGTTTTGTAACAGGGGTGTAATTGGTGCCTCCAGTTGCCCACCCTGCCCTCCAGCTGTCTCCCCCAAGGCCTCAGAGAACATTCCTGTGCCTCAGTGGCACCTACTCCACAATCCTGCATGTTTATCTCATCCACCAGAGAGGAAGGGTTGGACTGCTGGGGAGATGTGGAGTGGCAACACATGGCCCTTTCTATTTTGAGGTGAAAGCTTCCAGTGGATGGGCTACAATAAACAGCTGGTGCAGTGACACCTTCTGTGGCCACAAGTGTTTTCTCACTGAATGAGTGAGCTAGATGTGTACAGCGTACAAGGACAGGGTTGCTGCTTGAGCAAGTGATTGCTGCAGAACAGATCTGCAGTTCATTCTTGCCAAGAAAAAGCACTAATGTGACTTTGCAAAGTTTTTCCCTCCTAAGGTCAACTCAGAGAAGAGTTCAGCAAGCCCAGAGCTGTATTTCTTTTCTCTGGATGAACAGCTACCCTAAATTGTTAGTGAGGTGCAATTTAAAAGAGCTGGTAATAGATTTGCCAAAGTCTTCTCTGTAGAATCGATATTAGCTTGTACTCATAATAGCATTTCAAACCATCATGTACTGAAGTCCTGACCATCTGGGCCAGGAAATGGCAATGGGAATTAGCATTTCTCCTCTGCTAGCCCCCAGTATGCTACCCTGTGGCTATTACAGGCATCTATTTTGCATTCTGGTTCCCCCGTGATATCGACAATAAACAGTAAACAGTGCACTTGGTAATAACTTCTCCAAAGGAAAAAAAAATCTTCAACAAAAAAGCATAATGTAGACACACTCTGTAGGAGTTTCCAAGATGGTTTGCAGCAGCTACTCAGGCATCAATGCCAAACAAAATTATCTGAGTGGTAGAAAAAAGTCCCCAAACAGCTGCCACCAGCTGTAGCAGGCCAAGTTAGAAATAATGAAAGGAAGATTTTTTTTTTTTTTTCCCTGAACATTAAGAGAAATGGGAGCGGAACTATGTAGAGTGTCTGGATCTTCTAAAGACTCTTTTGTTGCATATAATCCTTATAGAAATTTACATATGTCACCATCTGCTGGTACCCTCCATTACTGCATTGCAATATTACATTACTCTATAACTTCAACAAGATGCTTCATAAAATTCCCATGACTGTGTTTAGAAAAGAATGGATTGAAGATGTCAGTGTAATGGAAATGGCCAAAATGGTGTGAAACCACCAGAGTTTGAGATAAATTTCCAAAGTTCAGCCCACATTTTCACCTGGAGAACCAGGCCAAGGGGTTTTAGAAAGCCATGCCTGGGAATGGGGAAAGGGACTGACACTCAGAGTAGCTTGCTGCAGAATGGCAGAGGGATTTGTCTGCTTCATTATGAAAGACAGAAAGGAAATGTTCTACTGGCAGCAAGGCACAATGTACCACCTTAATCAGTTTGCTATCCTGTCCTTAGGATCCTAGCTTGTGCCTCCCCATCTTTTTTGCTTTACTTCTGCCTGTCTGAGTCCTTGTCCAAACTCCAGTCACCAATTTCAATGTCCTTTTTTCCAATTTTTTTACAGTGATCTTCTTTGGCTTTTTTGGGTGATCTCGAAGGATAGCTAGCAGCTCCATCTCATAACTCTTGTGGATGGTAAATCTGTCTAGTAGTGCTTTCTCCATCCAGACATGAGAATAGTCGTTTATCCAATTCTTCATCATGGAGCAGTGGAGTGCTCACATGCTAACATTGTAGAATGGTGAATGCATGGAGGTTTACAGGCTTTATACTAAATCATCTTTTATAAATTAATCTCTGTATGAAAATAACATGTAAAAAACATATGTAGAAGTGCCCCATGGCAGCTTTGCTCTCCTGCATACATAAGTTTGATATGTCCGTTGTCATGGTTTCAGCTGGGATAGAGTTGACTTTCTTACTAGCAGCTGGTATAGTGCTATGTTTGGGGTTTGGCATGGGAATGGTGTTGATAGCACACTGGTGTTTTTGGTTCTTGCTAAGCGGTCAAGGCCTTTTCTGCTCCTCACACTGCCCCACCAGCAAGTCGGCTGGGGGTGCACAAGAAGCTGGGAGGAGACACAGCCGGGACAGCTGAACCCAACTGACCAAAGAGATATTCGGTACCATATGACATCATGTTCAGTATATAAAGTTGGGGGAAGAAGAAGGAAGTGGGGGGGACCTTCAGAGTGATGGCATTTGTCTTCCCCAGTAACTATTATGCATGATGGATGCCTGCTTTCCCGGAGATAGCTGAACACCTGCCTGCTGATGGGAAGTGGTGAATGAATTCTTATATTTGCTTGGTTTGTGTGCCTGGGTTTTGCTCTACCTATGAAACCATCAATACCTCAACCCATGAGTTTTCTCACTTTTACTCTTCTGATTCTCTCCCCCATCCCACCAGGGGGGAGTGAGCCAGGGGCTGTGTGGTGCTCGGTTGCCAGCTGGGGTTAAACCATGACATTCATCTACTTCATAGCTTCTCTTCCCAGACAAAAAAGTTGGATTTCTAACTGCAGGGAAATGAATACAAATGGGCCACCCTGAGGTAAAAAATACAGTGAGAACAAGTTGTGTTACATTCCCTTCCAGGTAAATTTACTCTAAGCTTAACTTCAAATGGGGAATAGGGTTGATGTAGGTGAATTTACCTCGAAGTGAAACTTTGGTATGATGTTTTCATATGTTTTTTCTTTGGGATAGACAATACTTCTTAGATCAAGGTAAAGACATGGCTTATTTAGCAAATTTTTTGTTCACAAAACTGGTAATTGCTTAGGTTCCTGACAACACTTATCCAGATTTTAGTCTCTGAAATATAACTGCATTAAAGAGCAAGAGCTTCTGTGTTTCTAACAACAACATAAGAACATTTTTTTTGGTAGTAGTGCCTCAGATGTGAATCTTTACCCAGGAAAAACTGAATTATTCTCTGGGGCAAGCCTTGGCTATTGACTACAGGTGCTGCTGCTCCTGGCATTAGCGTAGGAGCTTTCAGCACTGCTGGGGGCTTACCACCACCTCCGAAATGCACAGCAAGGAGCCTCTCAGTAATAAAAGAGGAATTTGGGGATTATTCTTTGGTGAGGGGGTACCTGTCTGTGGATTTGGATGGCATATTCAGCCTTGTACTTCCGACTTGGACTCAGCTGTTCAAAACTGCAACTTGGAATCATCTGTTTACTTTAATCATAAGTTTATAGACATAAGATTATCTTTGTTGAGGTCTCGTTGTATGTATTTTACATGAATAGAGTTACTTCATCTTTTTGTAGTCTTTTACATTTAGGAGACATGCTCTAAGGTTCAGGTAAGCTCATAAGATAAGAGTTAAATGCTGTACTTTATTTTAAGGAATAAGTCACGTTTGAGAAACAGCTTTATCTAGAAAGGAATTTGAATTTTTTTGTAGCTTATCACATTTCTGTTGTATTCAGGCGAAATGTCACACACTGACATCTATAGGGAAGCTATTGTCAGTGACCTTTACACTACCTTGAAAAAGCAATAAAAACTTATCTTTTTTTTTTCCCCATTTGTTCAACGAAAAAAGAGGGGAAACGACTCTGAACTCTTTCATTAGCAGCTAAATCTTCACTTCCTTCTTAACAAAAGTCCTTGTCCAGAACAGGTAACAAGGATTCTAGTCAATAGGCATAACCTAAATAAATCCAATAAATTCTGAGAAAACTTTAGAGTAAAACTGCATTGTTCGTGGCATTAACAGACCCGTGTATTTGCAAGCTCAAATATTTTTTTTCTATTTTTTTACTTTTCTTTCTTGTTCTTTTTTTTCATGAGACTCTGGCTCTCTATATAGGGACACATAAACGTGAGTGCTCCACTGTTCAAAACAAAAATTAAGACCAGTTTGCACAGCGTTGTAGATTAAACAAGAGAAAATGTTAGGTAATTAAATGCTAATGATTCAAGCTGGGTGCTTATGTTTTGGATTACTTGCCTAATAATGTTAGCATTTAAATGGTCAGCTTTGAAGTTAACAAACAGCCCATTAAGATGCAACCGGGGAGTTGTGGGCTCTTTGGGTGCCATTGTTTCAGTCTGGCTGGCTGCAGACTCAACAAAACAGCAGTGATGGGATTTACATAGCGAAGACTATGTCTTGCAATTGGAAGGGCTAGAAGTTTTTTTTTTTTCCTCTCTCTTTTAGTGAAAGCTCGTATTATCGAGAACACAGCATGTGGGAGAAGCCTAAATCTACTAATTTCTTCTGAGTCCTGGGATTTCTATTGTCCCTGCTGACTGCTTAAATACAAATCACTTGGTTCCCAAGCAGTGGCTCTGTACAGTGATCATCCTATTGCAGCCCTTGAAACTCCACCAGATTCTTGACTCCTAGGTGGTATTGCTAGGTACTTGCAAGGGTTAATATAAAAATGCACTCCTGTCAGTGAAAGTTAAAGGCGCTTCAGTGATGGAAATTGCATCACAAAATGAAAAATCCTCAAAGTAGTGACTACTTAAAGGACAGAAATAATTAAGAGATAATTGTCAATAGAACAGTATACTCTCCAGGATAATGGGCTCCTGCAGATGCAAGAATAGCATGGCAAAGCTAAAGCATTTGTCGAAAATAAATGGTATGGTGCAGCTCAGGTTCTTTCTTCTTCAAAGCGCACAACACTGATCCTGTGACAATGGCCTGTTATTCCAAATCATTGATGTAGACTTAATTATTTTATCTAATGGAGGTTGATGTGGGAGTTACTTACTGTGCCACTGTAGACCTATTGCAGTTTGAGTGCCTCTGAAGAGAAAGGCACTGCGGATTTCAGTGCCTGGATTTCATCAAACGTTTTGTTATCCCTACTGTGACTGCTATTGCCTGTACTTACCATGTGGCGTTAACCAAGGAGAGCTAGTTTTGCATTATCAAAAGGGGATCACTGTGACAGTTTGATGTTTCTTGCTGGCAACTGTAAATATTGACATTTTAGTGACTACCACAGTGGGAACTTGATGCAACTCATTAAAGGTAATGGGGCTTTTTTACTGAATTTAAAGTGAAGAATTTCAGGCCCTGTTTGGTGCATTAGGAGGAGAACTGGTATCTTCTACATGACGTAGAAATGCCAGAACAGATTCCTTGTAAAACTATCTTACTTGCTGGTTTTGATCTTTTGTGGTCTGCTAAAGGATTTACTAAAAATGCCACGAAAAATGTACTGTTAGATCTCAGAACTTAATTGAATAAATAGATGATCCAGACGTTTAACAAAGACTTCTTTGAGCCAAAAATGTGAAATAATTCTTAGCTAGAATCATAAATCAGTTGCACTAAAACAATTTTCTTTCAGTTATTCACTTGCCATCTTCATTCTTGTGATTCCATTTGGTAATTTATTACAGTTTTTTTCTCAGAAATGTTAGATAGAACTTACCTATTTATTTTGGTCTCCTGTTCCATCCTGTGTTGACTTAGAGAGAATACCCTTTAAGGGTTATTTCTACATCCAACCACCCACATATGACATGACCAGCAAAATGATGGCTGTTTTAATGCTGCGTGGGCTGTCTGTAGCTGTACAAAAGGGCATAGACTTGGCCCTCTGTATTGCACGCAAAGGCTGAATGTAATAACTTAGCAGGTTGGGCAAAAAAAACCCACAGCAAAAAGCGAATCCAAAATATAATAATGACATAGATAAAGGGAGATCAATAATATGATTAAAGTACTAGGATCACACTGATTTTTTTCCAAGTGTCTACAGCTGTTAAAGTGAATGTCTGATGATTTTTTAACTAGCCCAGTTTTAATTGGGTAGGTGGCTGAGAAAGTCATGTGAAGCCTGCCTTCCCTTCTGACTCCATTTTTGTTAACAGCAAAGAAGTTGCTTTGTTAACAGCAAAGAAGACGTTAACAGCATATGATCAGCTCTATGACCTGATGCTTCTCGCTTTAAGTTTTAAACTTAACAAAAGCAAGGACAGTCAGCAAAGTACCCTCCCCCTCTGCCAAACCTTTCTAGCTGTCTAGTTCAAACAAATTATCTTCTTCACACATATTCCCACCCTGACAGGTGGTTAGCTAGGAGATCACTACAAATCATTGGTGATTTTTAAGCTAAAACAAATCTCTATGCTACAGTTTGATCCTTGTGTTACTATAATAAAGATGCCTATAAACATTACAAGTACACAGAAAAGTTTGCTATACCTAGCTTAAACCCTGCATGTGAATTGGGTGTTGGCCTTAGTGGAGATTATGCCATCTGCACCTTGGATTTAGCCTGGATATACATATATTTATATATAAATTTAGCCTGGAGTGCTCCTTTATATATTATTATATAGTGTTATATATATATAACACTTTTTAATGCAATGTATCTATTTACTTTTTGCCACATATGATGTTTTTGTCTATGTCTGAGAGTTAAGAATAAATATGTGGACATTAATTCTGAACGACTTGGCAAACCTGTTATCTTTACTACAATTTTTCTGGCCTTGTAAGAGGTCATTATATGGATGACACAAGTAATATGGATTACTGTAGTTTTTCTGTGTTCAAGATTTATTATTATGTGTTGTGGCGTTTTAGAATGGCAGTCACAATCTGGGGTCTGCCTCTGAGTGCCAAGAAAGGCCTGCTACAAACTAGCTGGCTGGCTGGCTGCTAAAACCACGTGATGTATTTCATGTTGAGGCTGGAAACAACTGCACTGGCTTCTGTAACCTTTTCTTCTGAGCATATTTCATTCCCAAGCCCGTATCCCAAAAATGCAACTTCTTTGTCTTGCAGCGTCTTGAAGAGGGGACTGAAGAACTTCATGAGGAGCTGCAGATCACCTGAGTAGCTCTACTCTTTTCAGGACTCTTCCCAGACAGATAATTTTCAATGCACTCCACTGCTGATACATATACCCACCGAATTACTAGTGTGCTCCACACCGCCTCTTCTTCTAGTCCTTTCTCCTGTGCCAGAACACCAGACTGTAGGATTTACACAGCTGCTGGGAGGAAGTGATAAAACAACACTCCAAAGAGCAGCTTTCAGGTGGGAAGGTATCAGCAGTCTGGGAGAGTGTGGCTGTATGGCATGCAGAAGCTTCTCTTGCTAAATATGGTGTTGAACGTACTCTTAGATGTACTTAGTTGATGATGATGCCACACCATATCTAGAGAATTTACAATGCCTTTTAAGAAAAGAGACCTTACTGTTCTTCCCGTGTCTGAAAGTCCTCCTTTGAGCATGTCCAAGGCTCTCTCCAAGATTAGTCATTGATTTCTGGCTTAATATGGTTAAGGGCTAATTTGCACACAGTATCTGAAGGTGCTTCAGAGCTCCGTATCAGCTCTCTGTGCCACTATTTCTGCATGCTGCACGTGCTTCAGCGCTTTTCATCACAAGTGACACTGGTCCCTAACTCCTTCCTTGTGGAATTTTAACAGTGCTCAAGAGAGGATGGATCCTGCATTGCGAGGCTGCAGTCCATCATCTCCAAGACAAGAAAGAGACAATCTAAGATAGTATGGCTCTGCACCAGTCCATTTACTAAGCTGTTAAATATTCAGACCTTGGAGAATGACCAGCACTGCTTATGGTGGATACAGAGAACAGTTAACATCGGTCACATATGTATAAACAATTTTCTATGGCAACTATTGACCATAACAGCTATAGATAAAAATTTTTTACAGCCACCTCTTCTTTTGCTTTACACTACACAAGGAGATGTAAAACAATTCATATACTGTCAGGACTTGTCAAAAATGTTGCCCCCAAACCTGCAATAAGCATAATTTTTAAATAAAAAAAGTCCACTTTTAAAATATTTATTTCTATGGTTTCTGTTTTACTCAAGGCAGAAAAATGATACCAAAATTCTCTGGATGTTTTACGGTTAACCTAAAAAGAAGGCAGTCATAAATTTCTTATCAGAAAAGTAGCAGTGCTTCAGTTTTAGACTGTCGCAACCCAAAGAGATGCAAATAAAGACTGTTCATCCACAAAATACACTTTTAAAAATCAAAATTAAGTGCTTCAAAACCTTACTTTCTAGGGTAAGAATTTCAGACATGCTCAGCATCAGCCCAGCTGTATTCTCACTGGAGGCAATGCAACAGTTGGTACTGGTGTCGGTGGAAACGGTTTAGTAGGTCTAACACTGGGTGTAACAGGTTAAGATTAGCTCAGAAAACAGAAGATTGGAATTTCCCAGGCCTCTCCCATCGCTCCACTTCTGCAGATGACTAACTCTGCAGCACTTTCCACCTGGATGTCATACAGCGCCTTTGCCTCTTTGGCCAGGTCTCTCCTTGTTCTGCCACCGCTCTTTACTTACCCCTACCATCAGTAGATTTGCACCATCTTCCTTCAAGGGGGCTAGTTCCCAAGGTGTTATTTGTTTGGAATCACCAGTTGCTGGAAGTTAGTCACTAAGTTTAAAAAAAGAAACCTTAAGAACAGTTTATTTACCAGCTCAGTAAGGCAGAGGTAGAATGGGAGAGGTTATGGGCCCACAGGAAAGCTGTGGCCTTTGGAAGACCTGCAGTACTGATGTGAGAGACACCTGCAGTGGAGGAGAGCCCCCCACTGCTGTGTGTGATAGCTGAGTGGGAAACCAGCTGTGCCTGTGGCATTAGGGCCCCTCTGCAATTGAACAAACATATCAAAGGGCTCCATCAGATCCTGCAAAACAGAGCTACTTGAAGCAAATTCACTCTGCTGCTGCCACTCTATTTTGATTGATATGAACAAGTCTTATCTTCAAAAATATGTATAGCTAACATGAGTATTTCTATAATCACTTCAGATTACATCTTAGAAAGGAAGACAATTTTGCCTGTTCCCTGCCCCTCCTCCTCCTCCTCTCTTGTTGCCTCCACCCTGGAAAAGTCTTATGCATGGTTAAAGCATATGCTGAATGTGGGAGGAAAAAAAAACACCTTCCAAATCTTCATGTCTTTGACAGCAAAGCAGCTGTATATATCCCTCTTCTTTAAAGGTACGAATTAGAACTGAAGAACTACTACTCCAGAATCTCTTGCCTTTTGACAGATCTTTTTTGTGTGTGGTGGTTATGGTTGTCAGCAGTAGTTTGTTGAGTTCATACGAATATCTGATATTGGAGGGAAGGGCCACCTTTTTTTCTCTTAAAGAGGGGGAAATCCAGGAAGAGAAGAGCTGCACTGGCCATGCGCAGCTGTGCCTACGTTTTCAGGAGGCTCTAAAAGGCAGAGCTGCGCATTCAGGGATGAAAGCCCTTATCTCTGTCGATCTCGGTACAGATACTCAACTCTTGGCCCAGATACGGCAGCAGCGCTAGGGGACGACACTTACAGTATAAAAACAACTCCTCCTCCAAGATACATTGAATGTGACTGTGACTATACTGGGAGTGGATCTGATGCTGCATTTTTTTGCATAGGTATTACACTGATTTTTAGGACATCCAGCAAAGATTTTGGGTTTAAAAGCTGGCACACACAGAGAAAAAAACTCTAAATGTCAGGAGCTGGCTACGAAGGCTTTGGGGAGAACAACACAAGAGACCAATCACCACAGGAGGATAGAAAAATGCAGCAGATTTTGATGAAGAAAAAAATCCCCTAAAAGGATAACTGTATTTAAAAATAAGGAGGAAAAAAGTAGGAAAGAAAGAAAGAGAACTGGCTTTAGGTTAGAGCCAATTCACATAGGTTGACCAACCATAATCAATCGCCCTGTTAGTGGTCTTTAAATAAAGGTCAGACAAAATTGTACCGAAATCCACATGGGGATTATTTAAGTGCTTATTTAAGACAGTATGTTACCTGTGGGAGGCAGTGCTCAGTGCTAGTTTCACTGTATTTCTAATAGTGCTTAATTAGTTTATTATTACATTTGGAATTACTCCTTTCTTAGAGACTTTAAATTCTTTTTGTACTGTTCAAAACTCACTTCCATTGACATATCCACCCAGAGTTGCAACAGAAACATAAATTCTTGAGTTCAAATTTTATATCATCATCTTTGCATCTTATCAAAGTTCTCTGGCCTCACCAATAAGCTCCTGTGCAAACAATCAATCAAAATATCACCCCTGCTCCATTTGTCAATGCTCATCTTCTGCCCCTATCATTGAAGCAACATGCCATGAGCTCCATGCACTTAAGAACCTTGTCATTCCAAGATTGATGATGAAATCATGGCTGTTTACCCTTTGGCAAGCTTAGTTATCACGCACGGGGTGACAAAAATATTTATCTAGAATGGTCTGCTGACCTTCTGTTCCCACAGAAGTTGGATAATTGGAAAACATGTGCCGTAACATAGTCTGTATGGTTGCACAACAGAAATGTGTACAGCTTCTGAATGCAACCTACATAGACTGAAAAAAACTTCTGGAGCAGGGACAGTATTGCTGTATATTCTCCTTGTTTCTGTAACACACTAAAATGCTTTAAATCAGGTATACAAGCTTGTGGACTATTTCCTCATGGTTGAGAATGTGCAGTAGCTCTTGCTAAAATACCTCATGTCCTTACCCACCCAAGGGAGAATCTGAAATCTTCCAAAGGACAGTCCTGCATGTGACTTTAGAACATCCAAAATATTTTTTTTTTCAATCTTGTAACTCAGGCCTGTCCAAGACTTTGCAACAGGACCATTTAAAAGTTACAAGATGCAAGATGTGAGCATAATGGCCCTGTGAAAGGCTGAGGTGGAAAATGCTGTACTCTGTAGAGCAAGCAGCTTAAGACCAATTGTTATTGAGAGCCAAAAAGGGACCTCTGAGTAGCCAACACAGGTCACATTCAGAAACTTGTTATTCTCATGTTTGTTAGGTAGCCTTCAGCTCAGCGGTCTCACCACCTAAGGGCACCTCAGCCCTGTCGCCCGTCACCATCAGCCAGCTCTATGCTGCAGGAACCAAGGGTGTTGGAAGGCTCTATTGAGCAGCTGCCATCACTGCCTGTCTGACACAGTAAAAAAAGGAGGGAAGGAGCATTAGATGAGAAACACAGAGCTAGCTGCTGCTTGGCTGATCACCTGCTATCCCAACATAGTGTCCAACATCAGGCTGTGTACAGGATTTGAGCTCATTGAATGAAACATGTTGTTTCAGACAGCTCATCTTTTTCTCTTGGCAATGAAGTTGTCACTGCCTGAGAGGCTTGCAAGAGGTAGCCTGAACTCTTCTAAAAGTGCCAAAGCTAAGCTTGCCTTCAGGAACGTCTACGATGCTAAGGAGGAGACGACATCTTTTATGAGTGTTGGTGTGAAAAGTGAGCCTTGGTTTGTGGAGCAGGAAAGCAGATTGACCAGCACTCTGTAACAGAGCTGCAAAGAAAGAGTACCTTGACCTACTGAAAGAGTTAGATGCTTGACTTAAGCTGCTGTATGTATTTTAGGGTCTAACTGGAACTTTCGTGACAATAATTCTCTGAATCTGAACAATTCACTGTCCATTATTGTTACTGTGAGTTTAAGCCTAATTTTACAGAAGGCTTGAAATGGGAGCACTGTTGGGTCCTTGTACTGCTCACTGCGATATAAATATGTAAGGAGCACAGCAACATACAGACCTACTTTAGGATTGAAACTCCTCTGAAAAGTGTCCTTTAAGGCAAAATTGATTTCATAATACACGAGTACTGTAGGGAACATTTTCCACTCTTTTTTACAGGGAGTGTGCAAGTTGGTCTCTATCTTTCACAAAATGGTATTTGATATGAACTATTATTAGCTGAAAAAGATAATCTGTTCAGTGAAACATGTTCATTTTCTGGTCCTAAATTGTTTCTGTTCCCTAAAAGCACCAATCC
The DNA here is from genome assembly GCF_964106895.1 of Numenius arquata. NCBI lineage: Eukaryota > Metazoa > Chordata > Aves > Charadriiformes > Scolopacidae > Numenius > Numenius arquata. Next base: position 17,366,315 of record NC_133579.1, on the reverse strand, counting down.
CACAGTAATTCAGAACACAGGCTCTGCTAATGTTATGCTTGACGCACGTATTTATCAATCTGATAATTATACTTAAAATGAGGGAGGGAAACAAAAAAAGGCTGACTGAGAAAGAATTCTGATCAAATGCTAGAGGCAGACACTGTTCATGTCTGCTAGCACAGAGGTTCACAAGAAAACGGAAAGATAAAATGCAATTTTACATTTTATTCAGTGCTGTTTATTCAGCTCTTTTTCCCTAAGAATCATTATCAATATTCTGTAGTTATTTATGCTTCCATTTCTGATGGAACTTGGGCTTGGTCAGCAAATCTTTTCTAGAATAAAGCATTCTTTCTTTTTTATATCTGCTCACAGATGTTTTAGGATGAGATATTGATTATCCTGTAAATGGACAAGAAAGCAGTTGCTTTTGAACCAGAGGCTTGTTTTCCTCATTACAGCTCTAAACCACTTGCTGTTTTTTTAACCCTATTCAGTCCCCTGGTTCTGTTTCATCAGCTTCCCTTCAGGGCTTTTTTCTTTGGCCTCTCGTCTCTCAAATCCTTGAGGTTGCAATATTCCTAGGGTATTTAACTATTTGTGCTGCATGGTTCTGAGATAACTAAGAGGCGAGAATGTGTGTTTGTTTCTATATATACTTTGAAAACTTAGTGATGCAGTGCTACTACCACTCAAATATTGGTGACATGCTTTTGTGGTAGGTTGACCTTGGCTGGCCACCAGGTGCCCACCCAGCTGCTCTTTCACTCTCCCTCCTCAACAGATGGGGGAGAAAATAAGACAGGGTGAAGATACAGACAGGGAGATCACTCACCAATTACTGTCACGCGAAAAACAGACTCAGCTTGGGGAAAATGAATTGAATTTATTGCCAATTAAAAATAGAGTAGGATAGCTCCAGCATGGGTGCCCAATGGCCACAGACCCTGTCAGAAAACCTTCTCCTGCAAGAGCTCCTCTCCAAGGGCCGCAGCTTCCTTTAAGGCATGTTCACTTTCTCCACCGTGGTCCTCCATGGGCTGCAGGGGGACAAGCTGCTTCACCATGGTCTTCTCCAGGGCCTGCAGGGGAATCTCTGCTCTGAAAATCTTAAGAAAGTGGATTTTTTTATCACTGGTATCAAAACACTGTGACCTGAATCTTAAGAGAAAAGTGGTAGGCTGAGAACAAGAGCCAGTTAATGAGTGTCTTGTTTTCTTGTTAAACCAAGAAGGATTGGTCTCCTGAATAAGTAATTCACAGTCCTGCCAGCTTCCTAAAGGCCTGTTTGTACTGGACACATCAGATAAAGATTCAACACTATGAAAACCAAAGAAATCGTGGGAGACAGAGAAGTGAGGGCTGAAACATCAGAAGAGTAAAGAGGTGGCAGAAATGAATGGAGGTATCCTGTGTTTATTTGTGCATCTTTGGCCTTACAAGATCTGGGTGGCCACAGAGTACATATGAGGCAGTAGTAAATTTCTGATGTTTCTGAACTAGAAAGTTCATTGTAAGCATAAGCTTATTTGATATTTTACAGTCAAATATTTTTGTCTCCCAAGCACTGTAAACTTTTCCAATAGATACCCATATTTTTACATGAAAATGTGTGAATGAAAAAAAGATGTTAGCACTTTCAGGCTGAAGGGCAATTTGGAGGGTGAGGCAAGCATTGCTTTTAGCAGAAAAAATGCTTGAACTAGGAAGAGATTGAATATGCAGAAGCTGGTGTTATAATAACCCACAAGTATTGTAACACGGTATCACATACCATCTAGGTCTTGGGTCACCATCATTCTTTACATGGACAGTCATGGGCTCAACTTTTGCCTCGCAGTAATCAGCATGAATATCAAGGTCTGTGAAGTTACACTTGTGTAAAAACTGTGTGGCTAGAGGTTGTCATTTAGAAAAGTGATGAATGGAATCACAATAGTCTTTAGAAATATTCTTGAAGGGAGCTCGAGGCATAGCATCTCCTAGAGTCAGCACTTCCTAAAATGACACTGTTAATGAATGCATGACAAAAGCATTCCGTATCACAGACACTAAAGAAAAGGCATTTTGCTTCTTCTTGACTCTTCCGTGAACTAAAGCAATAGTTTTCAATGGCAATATCCTACCACACACTTCCAGTCGCTGAGAAAAAATCACATTCTGACTCACATGTTGAAATAAAGCGGCTCATCAGGGGTCAGCGTGGAGGGCTGCTTCCTCCCCTGACAAGTGCTGTCTGAGAGACACCATCCCGCCTTGCTGTACAGTCATCAGTGTGTACAGCTTTACATCTCTTCCCTTTCCTTTTCTCTGTTTACAGTGGGGTTGTAATTGACCCCTACTACTTCACACCTCCTTTCCCTTCCCGAAAGGCTGAACAGCTTCCAGGCTATGGTAGGACCCAACCTCCCCGCCAGGCTGACGCTCATACTTCAAATTCTTTGACAGAACACTTCATACACACAACTGCTGGAAGAATTTGAAGAATCTGACCAGCAACAAATGATTGCTTTGGTTAAGCTTTTAAGCTGGAATTATGGTCCACTAACATGCTGCTTGGGAGCTTTGGGGCTATTCCCAGTGCAAGCCAGAAAAAAAAAAAATAATAGGGGATTCACATCCATTCCCCCTTGTATCTTGAGGTATATTCCAGGCTGAGCTGTCAGTGAAAGACAAAGACCTTTCAGTCAATGTAATACAGTGCAGTAGGGATTACTTTACTCTTTCAGGGAAGAACTTTCTCAGCTAAAGAAGAACAGCCGTCAAGTGGAAATTCTGTTTTGCCTGGAGTGTTTTGCAGGTCTGGAAAAAAGAGTGGCTACTTTGTGTATTGGGGTGCCCATGAGAGTCTGGAGGGAAGTCAGCCTTCAGAATGTTGACTATGTGGGTACCCATCATTCCATGTTGGCCCTTCTGCATCCCGCATCACTAATACCACACACTCAGAACTACTAATTGATTGATACCTGTAAATAAAAAGCAAGTCAAATTGATAAAATTCTCAGCTAGTGTAAATTAGCCTAGCCTGAATGGTTTCAGTAGCTATGCAAAAGTGAAACAAGAGATAGGGGAATCTGCCCAAATATACGAAATATTAAATAGTAGAATATTACATATGTGTGTGTGCGTTCTCATCTATATAACCAGAATACTCTCACAGAATTCTGTTCTAACCTTTTTTAAACTCAACCTCAAAATAAGCCAAGTTGATCATATTCTGAGGATACTAGGTTTTGTTAAAAAAAAAAAACAAAAAACAAAAGGGAAAAAAGCTTGCAATGCATGAAGTTCTATCTCAGCAATACTGTTTCCTAACTGGCAAGAAGTCCACATGGCTACTATTCATGGCTTAACTAGAACAGATCTGAGGCTGTGTGACACAGACGTGCCTCTGATAAGATGAGCCATTTAGAGGTGGTGCCATTAAAAAGAATGTGCCATTTTCTGACATAACTGTGTACAGTACTTTGTGTACCAAAGACAGAAAAAATAGTGTTTAACCTAGAGCTTTTCTCATTTCTCTCAGAACTCCAATAAAAAAAGCCAAGATTCCTCCCAGCTACTGAATTATTCTTGCTTCTAAAACCTTCCTTTTCCCTTTAGCTTCTAATGATTGACTCTCCCTGTAAACTGCTTTGTAATACTCTGTATGGAGGACAGTATATAAAAATAAATTGCATTGAGTTTGATCCAAACATCATTCGACTCAAAATTACACTGAGGTTTTGGGTTGGTTTTACCCCCCTCCCAATTCTAGGTCTGACTGGAAAGCCAAATCCTTTCTATTTGCTATCATAAAGGCTAAATAAAAGGGCAAACAACTCATTGCTGTTTCAATAAAATTCATGTTGTTATTTCAAAACGTAGTTGTGCTTTGTCAGCCCCCACTCTCGTATACTCATTCATACACAGTGCCACTTGGATCACCGATGTGTTTGCATATTACAGAGTTCGCAGAAATTATGGGATCAGGTTATACCTCTTTTGGTAAACCTGATCACTGGAGAAAAAGCGAGTCCGTTGGAAAATTAGCCTTTATTTACAACACTGACAAGAGTGAAAAGATGTAGCTTCTTGCTATTGTACCGAGGTTATTACCTTCCTTGTAGTAAATCTCAGGACACCCAATTAAAGTTAACTCACGGCTTGCAACAAGCAGCCTGTAAAGTTTGCTGGAAAGAGCCGCCATATTGTCATTCAAAGTACTTTATACTAAACAGTGCAAGCCAGTGACAAAACATCTAATTGTCTGATTATGCTGTAAGAATAGTTTCTTACATGTACTGAATTTTGCATACCATCAACGAATACAGACTGTGTTCATCACTGACTCATATAAACAAATAAAAGAAAATAGGGTATAACAATGGGTTTCAGCTACTATTGTTCCCAAACAGCAGAGATAGATATTTTTGCTAGTACTCAAAAATAAACAGACCTCTCCAGCAAAGTGGGAATTCTGGGGATGTCCAGCTCAGGAACAGAATTTTCTGCCCTCGTTCTGACCCTGCATGAGGCACATGGTGGCCAGACACTGGCCATCTTGGCGGCCAAAACCAGGGCACGGCGCTGAGAGCTGTGCACCAGCCATTTAGCAGAGGTGGTGCTTCTTGGAGTAAAAATATTTTCTGTGAGATGGTGAAGAAAAAAAAAGTATCCTTAGACTTAGTATTTCACATTTGCCTGCCCCTGGCACTGTGGGGCCAATACAAAAATTCATGTGGTGTGAATGAGGCTGGGGATTAGCAGCTGCTTCATCAGAAGTGCTTGAGCATTTGCTCTTACCCTGAAGAGATACCAGCATAACTATCCGGGGGCTGCGGTGGAAGCTCGGACCCGGGGCAGTTAAAGGAAATGGATACATTTCAGTTTTATGTCCAGATTTATCCCACAGCTGCTCGTTTGTCTGAGCAATACAACCAGTGAAAAAGGCAGAAGAGGTTCAGCGAGGAAGCTGCACTATTTTACCATCAGCTTTTCTTTTCTGCTGATTAGGCTTACCGTGGCTGGCCTGCCAGCCGACCACACGGACAGTACATCTGGTACTGTATACTCTTACTGTATTCTCTTACCACAATTTGGGGCAAGACAGAGGTAGAAAAAGGGGGTTTTGGCTATCTTCTGACAGTACCAATTTCAGTGGAGGTGGTTTTTTACTGTGCCACTACGGCACTGTGAGTACCTTCACACCAGCCATAACGTAGCCCCACTTCTTCACAGTCCCAACTGTCAAACCATTAAACATAAATTGTGGCCTCGAGGGACCCTCTTTTCCAAAAGGGAGCAGCAATTTAGCCTCCATAACACATCAGTCTCCAGCGTGTCCTCAAAGGGCTGTCAATTGTCCTGAATTATGTATAAAATCAATGTGAGGTGCCGTCTGCCAGAGATGGGTTGACATTAGCAATTTCATTTTCACTGAGGGGGGTCACAAGTCCCAAATCTTTATAACCACAGAATAACTGCCCTTTCCATCCCTGCTCCTCTGGTTCCAAAATTATACGCATTTTTTTGCATTTTTAGAATTAAAAAGAAGGTCACAACAAGATGATGCTGTCATGAAAGACCTCTTTATTTGTCTGCAATGGGCAAATTTATATGCTGTTGTCAATGGGGTAGTATTATAATCTGTCCGTTTCTACTCTAATTTAATGATTCTCTTCATTAAGTGGACACTCAAAAACATGGGGTTTTTTTGTGGGGGGGATCCCACACAACGTCACATTCAAGTAACAAAAATTAGCACTCTTAAGACTCGCAAGGATTTTCAAGTGGTGGAGAAAATCTCCCGGGCAATAGGATGCACAAAAATGCATAAGTACGACATCTTCATGTGAGTTGGGAGGACAAATAACCTTGTGATGAACTTCAGGGAAGCCTGATGTTTTGTTTGACACTGATTATGAATCCTGTCCTTGTAAAATCACCATTACTGTGCAGGTGTGTTGAATAATCAGGGACTGTGGGCCACAGACCTACAATAAATACTTACACAGCATATAGCTCATGACCCAGCACTTTGCTATATGCTTTTTCTATTGTATGCATGACTGCAGCAGCGACGAAATCTAATTTCACGGAGTCATCTTTTCCCTCTCTTCTAGAATGGCAGCTGATCTGATATTCCTGTGACAGCTACTAAAGGTTTGAGTGTCTTGTGATCTTTGAGACCATCAACGAACAAAATTGCCATCAAAATTCTCTTCCAAATACTCAGTTCCGAAATAGATTTCTGTAAAAGCTCATTTAAACAGGGTTGCCTGTCATCACAGCACGGTCCAGAGTTCAGCAAACATAGCGCCTTAGTGAATAGAGTGAGTTGTAATAAACATAAAGTCATTAAAGGACATTTTTCAAAAAGGACTCAACTGACACTTGAGAAAAACTTGAAATTGTTTTGTCAGTCTCCATTTTCTGAAACAAATGTATTCATGCTTATATTACTGGTTATTCAAGTTTGTTTAGCTTCATATACTACCATATATGGCTGCAGAAATATTACAGACATAAATGTTTTCTCTGAGACGAATGTTGATTTGAGGGCATCCACAATAAGAACATCTCCATTGACTCAGAAGCTTTGTAACTGAACCCACTTTTGAAGGGCTGTATTTTGCCACTTTTAGTTATGTTTTGTAATGCATAGCTTCAGTAAATATATTGACGCTACTGAATTTCCAAGTGGCAACATTCTTCATGAGAACTTGACCTGATGGACTGCTCTTCAGCAAAAGGGATTGCCTTCCAGTCTCTGAAGGGCAAGCCTGAAGGCTTGTGCTCAAAATGTTTCTTTGTGGTCCTCGTCCTGTATGAAAACCTTATTGCTATTTGAGTCTTGCCTGCAAAGAGCTGTAGGCTGAATGGGAAAGCCCAGAAAACAATTTATTTTGTGAATAAATGCAAAGGATTTGTGATCTGTCTCCTTCAGGATAAGATCTAGAGCTTCCCAGAGATTTTCATAGCAAAACTCAAGAGGCTGTTTTCAAAATAATAGCATTCGCTCAGCATATAAAATACCAAGGCACAATTCCTTGTTCCTGAGCATGGGCTGCGGCTTTTTCCATCCCAAACAGTAGTTTAGGCTTTAAAGTCTTTTCTCAGAACAGCAAATATTTAATTAGCCATACCAACAAGGAACAACAGGAAACACCAAAGCAACTAACTCAAAAGTTAGAGCTTGGACTTAAGATACTCTGCAGTCAGATTATTTGGGCTCTAGTCAGTGTGAATTCTTGCCACACAAAAAATGGGAAGATCAAAAAACTTGGCAATAGCCCAGAATTCTTCCGTTATGAGACACAGCAGCAAAGCAAGTCTTTGAAGTTGCCTCTCCCATTCCACGAGGAGTTTTTAAGGGTTGGTTTTACTTCTTTTGGTTGTTTTTCTTGGTTGCCTTCATTCTGCCCAAATGAGGAAAAATCAGTTCTCAGAAAGATAGGGCACTGAACATTGCTTCCTGACTAGGTTGGGCTAAAAGATTAATTTTTGTTTATTTCTCAGTTTATCTTAAAATAACCTTGCTGAGCAAACTGCTCTCTATTAACTTCAAGTCAAAACATACCAGTAATGATTCTATGTTTTTAGTGTAATTCCCTCTAATCATCCTAGCACAAAAACTCTGCTTGTTTTTATAACTGCTTTATACAATGCCACCAGTAATGAATGTTCTAGAATTGGAACATAATTTTGATTATCTGGCCATTACTTTTGATTTATGGAGCACAGAGACAGCTGGGTTTTTATAATCTCACCCTGCAGTACTGCAGATAACAAATGTAATGTAATAATCAAACTTCTGTAACATGGAACACAGAAGGGGTGGGCCCACAGATCTGTCTATCTATATATACCCACACCACATCAACAAATTTTATCTTCAGAAGCAGGAATATAAAAGTAATTTCCACAATGCTACTATTCATTATTCATACCCAGAGTGAAATACATTGCTTTCAGAACCAGTATTTAGGCTCTGCGGGAGGGGGTGAACCACCTGAAGGTGTTTTCACAAAATTACATAAATGCGTACCACCATGAGGTTTACAAATGCATTAGGGTTAAAAAAAAAGTCCTCTCAAGAGAAATATATTTTAAGAAATAGGAGTAGATACAAGGCGTTTTGAAATATGCAAAATCAAGTTTTTTTCTGGGAGCCACACAGGAAAATATGAAGTCAACAAGGACATTCCCCACTAAAAGGAAAAAAAAAATAAATCAGCTGCTTCAAGGAAGAAGAGGTTGACCATTTAGTTCAGTTACAGGAGGTTGTTCAAAGGTCTGAAAACAACAGCAAAAGAGCTGGTTACACAAACTGAAAACGGGGTAGAGGAAACCAGAAACATTCTCTCAGTCTTGCCAGGAGAACTAGGAAAGTAAGATTTGTTAATGCAAATTAAAAGGGTTTTAAAAATATATACTAGGAGAGGGAAATGCAGCAAACAACAGTCATTCGTAAACCTAAGAGCGTGCCCTTCATTAATAAGAGACAAATGGTCCTAAAAACTTTGTTAAAATTAGTCTTTCATGAAGGGAGGGGAAAAGAAGAAAGATGAAAGCAATGAGAAAGTAATGACCATCTCATCCAGGTAGTGCCCAGTCGTAAAGGTGATAAGGGAATGGTGGGGAGGACTGAGGTGAGATGTGGGGGTGCACGAGCTCCAGGTTTTGTGTTTCAGGAGTCATACATGGGTGGCTTTTGTGTGCTCAGGGGAGAAAGGCAAGAGAGCTGCGACTACACTTAAATACTCTGAGCACCAGCAGTTCCATTACACACACATAGATGCATTCTCTCCATGGGGAGCAGTTCAGAGAGCATGTGCCCACCACCTCACCCTGATTGACCTTTCAAAAAAGCTCTGTGGGGGTTGCAACTTCACATTATCACGACATTAGTGTATGTTCCTCTGTGACAGAAAAATCAAAAGAGCATAGAAATATGAAATCTAAGTAGCTACTGTATTACTGGCAATTTCTGCCTTTTCTGATGTTCTAGAAATCCACAGAGGTTGCAGGAGAAAAATACTGTTGGGGACACTAAACTTTGAAAATGAAGACAAGTCTTCCCACCTATTGCTAGGTTGAGAATGCATCCTGAAGGCTACAGCAAAACAACCAAACCAAAACAAGACTGAGGCCTTGATTCTTTGAGGCTGTAAATTGAAGAATATGTAGAGCCTGATTTGTGATTTGGCACTGCTCAACTATCTAGGTAAAGTGAGGGCAAAGACTGGGAAAGCTCGGTGGTGGCGTGTACCCCAGCGGGAAAGGCAGCAGCATGACACTGGGAGCTCCAGAGAAGAGACATCTCCAAGTCCTCCATTAGACCAAAAAAGCTGTTTGCCCAGTACAGAAGCAGCAGGTTGGCTGGAGAGGGCCTTGATTGATCAAAGGATCTCTAACAAATGGGATGCTCTTTCCCCATCTGTATGACGGAAGGCACCTTGAGCCCCTGTGGGAAGAGCCTTTTTCCCTTAGCCAGTCTCCTCTTCTATTTCCCAGCTGGGTTTTGTTGCTACGGGGAAAATTTTTCATTATTCCTGAAGCTTCCTCATTATTTATTGACATATATTAAGTCAAGGACAACTACCCTATGCTTTAGAGAAACTGCTAGAAAAGAATCTCCTTGCCTAAAGTAAGAGTAAAAAGTAAAGCTTATGTAAAAAAATGTGAAGGAAATGAAAAAAGTAAGGACATCATACAAATCTAGATCATCTCTGGCTAAATGAGGAAAACGGTGTATAAAGTATTCCATTGTGGATTAGGTATTAAGGCAGTTGAGTGACTTTTCTGCATTTTATTTCAATAATTAATATTTACTGAGGTAAAGGCAGGGACTTTGCTTTCATGTGCCTGATCCAGAAAGGTAAATCTGCCAAAATCTCACTACTCCTGCCAGAAGGAAGGCTCCTTCGGAAGGTGGGAGTAGTTGCGTTAAGGTAAGAATTGGCAGTGCCTTACCTGAGACATCTTGGATGACTACAGACAGGTCTGAGAGACCCTTTTGGGGACATCTGTCCCATCGCCTGCCAGAAGACATTTTCCCTTGTGTGTTACGGTGAATGGGACCATGGCAGAGCAGATATAGATGTTCTTCAGGGTACAGAGTTTGGTAGAGTTCCAAAAAATACTATGTACCAAGAAACAGAGCTCCCAAGAAACAGACTTCATGTGGCTTTTAGCATCAGAGTGACTTTGCTACTTTGGCACCAGCAGAAAATAAATGGCTGTTCAAAATATTTTTGTTCACAACTGAGAAAAATCTTCTGTCTACAAACCAGTGCAGTACAGGCATAAACATCTTCCATTTAAAAGTTACATGAATTTACAAACATCTTCTAAAGCAGAGTCAAGCAAAACTGAACAACTTGGAGTACGGGGAAGAAGTCAGTGCTCTTTGTCTGCCCTATCAAACTGATTTATGTGAGTTTTTTATATTCAGAAAGATCAGCGAGCTTTATAGCCAGCTTCTAAGAGTGCTACAGCACAGCCAAGAGCACGTCACCACCAGTAAAATCACCAAGTGACAACTCAAACATCACTTGGTCCAGCTACTTGGAGGGAGCATAATTATGTTTTAGACTGTTACAGGATGGGTATTAACATCCTTCACCAATTCTTGGCAATCCGTGAGGAAACACGGGGAGCTAGATCCATCCACACTAAGGCCCTGTGTATCCACTTGAGATGTTTATTCCTCCAAAACACCCTTCTGCAGCTTTTCCACCCCTGAAGTTCAGAAGGACTATCATTGAGAGAAAATACAAATTGTAGAAAGGCTGAGGTGGGAAAGTTCCTAACACCTTATTTCTTGACAGTAATTTCCCTTGGATACAGCTCCTACAAGGCAGAGATAATATAGATCACTGCCAAATCCCATTTCCAAAACAGGCTGCCAGAACTTCCCAAGACAACTGTAGGGTCTAAAGTTCAGCCATCCCCTTTCTCTCTGTGCAGTCCTCTGACGGGGATTTAAGCATCCATTATGGGTACAAAACCTGCTTGCACATTTCTAGAATAAGAACCAACCTGAAACTTGATGAAAGAGAATCAGTTCAAACATCACTTTTTTTTTTTTTCTTGTAAAAGCATTTGAGATGCATAAAAATGATTTACCCTTTGTTCTGTTCAGCAGACCTAACGCTGACCTAACACTAGGTTTGAGAACTGTTGCTACAATTTCAAAGCAGCTGTAGATAGAGCTGGAAGATTGTCTGATCAAGATAAAGCTCCTATTGCTGTGCAAAAGAGCCGAGTGCTCATAAAAGACGACCTCTGCTCCATTTTAACAAAAAAATGTACTATAGCCAAAACTGGAAATCTTTCACAAATCTTTCCCCCTCCATATCTCTTTCACCATTCAATGTCAATTAAATAGAATTCTTCTAGCATTTCCAGTTTCTTGGTTCCAAGTAACAATAATTATTATGCTTAAAATATATTTTTGCATAAATTACAGAAGACAGTAAATCAATGTGCTAAAAGTAGCCTTTTGCTTATTTAACATGCATTTACACTTTAAATCTTGCCCTTTATAAAAGTTGTCCTCACTTGATGTATAGCCAGATTTTCATTTTTGTGTCCTGCTTTACATCTGTTTTGCCTCCACACTGCTAATTAATACGGAAATAACTTAAAGATGGTCAGTGACAATTTTGACACTACTGAAAAATCAAGGCTTTGTTACGGAATCAAGCTATAGTTATGAATACATAAGATAAATAATAGCCAGGTATGCAGACACTGGAATGTTATACCCCAGTCTGAGAGGATTCCTAACTCTCAGCTTTCACAGGGGTCATCAGGAACGAGAGTAAGAAAGGAGACGTGTCCATGAAAAGTGCAGTGAAGAGGAGACATCCTCACTGGCAGCCTTAAGATTTCAGTATTTACCTCTGGAAGTCAGAGCCCATGTCTGTAAATGACGGCTGAATGCTGAGGAAGCACTGAGGTGGCACCACGCTGAAGAGCATCACCCACAGACTAAGCCCCTGCCCACCTGCAGCCTTCCCACCACAGAAGGATGCTACGCCAGTCCCAGCACCCGGATTCCCTCCCGCTGCTCCAAGACTGCAGAACTGTGGCTTTTCTGCCGAGTTTGAGCTTCAGACTGTTCACAATTATGTCCCTAATAAGTGTAAATGTAGACATTAAACCTGAGTAGGCTGTGGCAAGTGAAAGACGGCAGAACTGCTGTACCGACTCGGTTTGCTTTGTTTGCAAATAAATCATTGTAACAGGTTAGAAACACGTTTAGTAATAACTAATCTCCTAATGGGACTTTTTGATAGAGCTCCGTGACCGTGAGCACCTCCTTGAAGGACACGATCTGACACGCACTGAAGTTAACACGGGCTTGTCTTTACTCCAGCGTAAGAAAGTCCAGGTGGCAGATGACTGCCAGGATCTGCAATTTATTTTATTTATGCAACCCGCAGCATAATCACACAATCATTAAACTGTCAGTCTAGAGACAAGCCAAAAATGATGCAAGCTCTGTTATTTAGATAATGTACATTAAACCAAAGAGCTAGCCATCGATGTGGAACTGAAAATTTGGAATTCCCAGAAACAGCACAGATCATTTGGCTTTCATCTGGGAACCTGCTTTCCAAATTTGTGCCAAACTTTCTTCTATATGCAGCTTATTTTCAGTCCAGCAGTACAGAATGCTAAAGAACCGCATGTAACTTCTGACAAAACTCAAACGCGCTTTGTGTACTTTTTATTTACTAAAGTCAGGGCTGCCCAGGTAGGACAAAAAAAATGCCAAACCAAGCACCAGATCCAAAATTAGCATTTTATTCAGAACGTTGGGGTCAGAGGTGTATCATTCATATTCTGGTACACAATACAGAGGCAAAGCTGTTCTCAGAAGTCTCTCCAGTTTGAAAGCTCCTTCCCCCTTCCCTCCCCGCCCCCAAAACATACCGTATATTTACTCGTGCCACCAGTATCAGGCGAACTCCCCTCCCCCCCCTTTTTTGGTACAAATTATGTAAAACTTTTGTGCTAAGAACTTTTCTCCCTCCCCAAACAAAAAAAAAAAATAATAAAAATAAAAATAAAAAAAATATTGAGTACTCTAACTACAGTTCAACAATTGAATCAATGTCACTTGTTTGCAACCTGTTTTGTAAATACTTTATCCATAACGAAAGATATAAACATGCAAAAACCTGAATCCATAGTCCAAATAATACATACACGTGTTCTGAAGTTTCTGCACTTCTCCACAGACTATGCCAATAAAACATTATGTACACATACCATTTTTTTACAGTGAAGTGGGAAAAAAATACTAGAAATTAAAAAAAAAGAAAAAAGTGTACATGAATTAAGACCAAAATGTGTCTAACATTCTAGCATAAGAAAAAAAAAAAATCAATTCTGCTACAAACTGGTGATATGAAAACTCCCTTTATTTGCAACCAGCTGCATAAGTTTTAGAATTTTAGTGAAAAAAATCCCCTAACATCTAAAACTAGAAGTAATGTACATTGTTCCACCTCATGGTCTTCTCTCCCAGATAATAAAATTGTTCCATGAGGATTTTTTTGTTTATTTTTTTTAATCTCCTTATTTTAATAAAAGCAATGCGATGTAACAAAAGCATGTTGAAGCATATTGTGTTTCACCTTACTCCTCCCCACCCCAACATATTTTGTCTCTTTAATGCATCATTTCATAAATCAGTACCATTAAAGCCTTAAACATAAAACTAATTCCGATCTGAAAAAGGTACAAAAAGGCACATAAAATCCCAGTGCTTCTGTACTGTAAAATTCAAGTGTAACTGAGCTCAATATTTTTTTCCAAACAGCATTGGATCACTGATATTCCACGGAGCCCAAATTGGTTTGCAGCCTAAGCCAAAGCCTTCAGCAAGCACTTGTGCTAGTAGACTACAAAGTTAAAGCCTAGCTTCTGTATGCTTTTGGGGAATATCAGTTGAAATGTTTGTACTTGTCCAAAAACAAAGTTCACTTTGAAGTTCAGTCATCACCTCCACCGTACATATCAGCAAGTTTCTTGAAACGTGGGCCCCAGTCATTTAAGTAGTCATAGTCTTGCTCACCACCGCTACTTGAGGAGTTAAGAGAGCTCAAGGATCCAGCAGTGGAGCCACTTCCTTCATAGTCAAAGACTAAGAGGGAGTCATATGGTGGGGCTGTGGGGTCGTTGTCGGCTGCTTTAAGTCCCTGCAAGAAGGAGAGGGAGAAATAAAGTTCTGTATCTGAGAGAGACAAAACATAACTGGAATATTGCAGTGCTGTTATCTATCAATGACCACTTGAGAAAACCAAGTTCTTGTTCTTCTGCAGTCCAATTCAAAACAGGATTCATGTTTTTGTAACTCCAGCAAGAACTTATTTCAATTCCTTTTAGAACGACCAGGTTTCCGCATTACAGCACTGGACATTCTGAATGTAGCTGCAAATACAGCTCGAACAAAACCTTAAGAGAACATCACAGCACTAGGACTGATGCTAATAAATACATAGTTTCAGAGCTCCACAGCTCACAACCTGCAGCATGAGCAATATGGGACTGGTTAAACAGGCAGATGGGGAAGGAGAAATAGGCATGTTTGCAGAGATTCACTTTAACAGCCATCTCACATGGCCAATCACATACGCACTGGCATTGCTGGCCTGCAGTCCATCTGCATGTGCCAAAAGCTTTATTTATTTAGTTCCGTAAAATTCATGTACCTCTACAGGCTGCTGTCAGAAAAAGATATGATGTTGGCTTAAGCCTTATGTGCTTTGCCATAACCACCCATAAGAATTCCACCTGCTCTTCAAAAAATACACACACACAGAATGACAGCAAAGCTAAATACAAGATTATAACCATTTTTGTTTCCTCATTTCAAAGTATTCAAGTTACCAACAGATGAATATTGGGTCTTCAGTAATTTTAAATTTCTACTCTCTAGAGCTGAAAAACCCAAACTAAAACTACCACAAATTGAACAAGAAGAAAGTAGGGAAAGAACCACATTTCTTCCAGAGAAAAGTCTTGACCCTCCCTGTTTTCTTGCACAGGTCCAAATCTAAACAGTAAGTTTAATTTTAGAATATGATTGCTCTGAGCTTATTCTGGGAAGATTTACAAGCTGAATATAAAAGGCTGAAGCCTGAAGTTAAAAAAGCCCTCTTGTGTCTTGGATTTTTCAACCTCGCGGTTTCTTCCACGGGATTAGCAAAGCCTTTTCAAGATCTTCCACTTTGAATAGGTTCTACTCTGGCAGCCACTGACAAGGGATAATACATCTTCCAGAATTCTATAAGGCTGAGCTGAAGATTTTAAATTGCTCACTGTTAATTTTAGCCAGTGCTATTTTGCTGGGTTTAGTTTTATTTTTTAATGTTTATTTATTTAAAGAATGGCTTTTTTATACTCTCAATTGCTTGAAGGATTGAGTGTACCTCCTTCGAATTATTTAGCATAATCTGTTTTTAGAAAAGTATGTTTTACTCTCAATTGTGTTTAGTCTAAATGAGACATAATGGAAACAGATGTTGATTTTTCTTCTAGAAATACATATATAGCTAAACCCATTAATTAAAGCATATGGGAATGATAAGGTAGAAAGAATCCTGGTTCTTTATTGCCTAAAATCATTCAGAACTGTGTAAAATGTACCTAAAATAATTTTGCAAATCAGTGGTGGAAAGGCCCAGTATATTTATCAAACAAATGAAGTCTAATCAAGAACACATTTTTTACTTTTAAGTCCATGATCGTTTCATGTAGTACAACAACATCAAGCAGGTTATTAATAGCCTGCATTAGAAGCGCAATTTTGAATTATCTGATAAGAGTAATTCGTGATGCTTGTTATCTTTCCCTTTGGAGTTTTCCATCCTGATGGCCGTAATAAGGACAAAAGATTTGAGATTCAGAAAAGGCAATAGCAAATGTTGGAAGACGTCCCTTATCCAGCTCCAAAGCTGGAAATAGTTCTAAGGCTTTTCTCTCAATTTATGCTGCTGAAGCAGAAATGCAACTTTACTTCTTAGGCCTTATAGTATTTACATCTTCCCTTAAGCCTGCTTGGAGTGACAGACACCCATGCTTTTCAAACACAGGTGACAGGGAAGGAGAATAAATACCACTCGAGCTTAAGGAGTGCTGAGGTATGAATCCCAGGTATCAGAGTGTAAAAGTCATTTAGAAAGCCAGCTTGGAGAAGAAATGCTATTTCCCTGCAGTTCAGCCTAGTAACAGCCAGCCAACCATGGGGTACCAATTTATTAAAAATCAGCGAACAAAACATTTTCCTACATCACAGCAAAAATTCTGATACCAATCAGCCATCCATGGCAAGGTGGCAGGCAGCCTCTTTCCATCTTTTTTTCTAAAGGGAAAGTTGGACATTTTTTTTGCAATTTGCTGCTGGTATCATGACAGCATTTAAAAAGAAAACTGGTTTTAAGCTACTGACTTACAAGATAGCATCTCACTAACAAATTCGTTGTTTCAAAGGTTGTGCTTATTGTGTAATCCATTTCATTCAGAGAACGTAGCTATGGGCCATGTCATGGAGGTGTTGAATCAACTGCATAGCCCAAGTTACACTGACATTTGCCCCTATCTTCTGGTTAAAAATTCCTCAGATTCATTGTATAATGACGGAACCTAGCCTCTAACTCTTCAAATGATAATCACGTTTTTTTGCCATATTCATATGGCAAGTTACATAGGAAAATGACAAAGAAATGCTACAATTTTTTCACTTTCCCTCTGTTAAGCATATTCTCCGGACCTACCCAGTGCACTGCTCCACTTTGCTGTTGGGTTCTACAGCATGTCTGCAGCCGGAGTTACTGATTGTAAGCCTTGGCAGTGAAACTGGCTCCTGAAACTCCCTTTGGTTTCAGTACTTCCCTTTTTTTTGCTTATTATGTCATCCCTTTCAGTGGGTGGTACCACAACCTGCTGTATTGGCCCAACGGACAAGGCAACAAACAGCTGTCAAGAACTGCTTCTACTGATTTTGCGGCCATGGCCTTGTCAACTGCTTCTGAAGAGATCTCTCCGTTTTCCCCAGCTGTGTTCAAGAATCTCAAGAGGAGCAGAGTTGTTATAGTTACTTGGTTTACAGTTTCTTGATCTGAACACTCACAAGTTTTTACTAGACAGAGAAGCTTACTCAACAACAGAATAGCTGGGGCACGCACCTGAGACCAGGTGATCCTGCTGGGCGATAATGAACAAAGTCACATTTCCTTGCATTTGCCCAATGCATGACAAGCACCCACAGAAGAGCCACAGCACTACAAAGGTCTGCTTGAGACCTAGGACAGACTGAGTGGGCATCTCACGTTTTTCCTCTTCCTTTTTTTATATATGTCATGGCAACTTTCGCTAAGGAGGAGATAAGGGGCAGAAGAGGAGAAACTACAGTGCCTTGACGGAGCAACAATGGTAACCTGAAGTTATACCTTCCTTAGCATGTGTGGCATTCTCATTCTGTCTCAAATCAAGGGAAAGCAAAACCCCCAAAATCTTGAACTAACATGAAACATCAAAAAAATCTAAGGCATGAATTTTCATTAATCCTACTACTTAATCAGATTCAGCAAACTTTTGATGAGAAAGAAAGGAAGAACAAAGCCCTACAGGGAAATATAAAAAATTGTCTAAATCTGGAACCTTTTTTTAACTTGACAAGAAAAAACAGAAAACATCGAGGGACCCCATGCTGCTTGGAGGTGCACTGTATCAACAACTATTTACGAAGAATGAACTGAGGGTCTCCCATGTCCTCATGGGATGAGACCTTTAGTTTGTAATTTAAATTTAGTTTACCTCAGGCTATGTCCTCTATTGATTAGAAATATATTCTGAGCCACAAACTTTCCACCACAATATAATTTGTTTAAAATTCCTAGGGACAGCATAGGTGGTTCTTGAAAACAGGATTAACAAAGCTACTTCAAACAGGCCTAATTTATACTGTCCCACAAATCCTGACTATTCTAAGTGTTAATTATGCTCCACACTCTGCAGGTTATGTTTTAAAAGGCTTAAAATGGAAAACAAGGTCTACAGAGGATTCTTAATAACACATGACTTATTTCACTGACTTGTTTGTACACTAGACTGGAAGAAAAGGATGTTTTTTTCTTCCCCCCTTAAATTAGAGATTCTTCTATCCATTGAAAGAGACAAAACAAAAAAGTCCCTGAGGTCATTTAGCTTATGCCTGCAAAACACATTTTGATTATAAGGCACCTCTGGAACCTTCTTATTTTAGAAAGTTCATAGCTCTGTAGGTGTTATCTTAACTTTGTAAGCGTTATAAAAATACTTGAAATTTCTATCATACTTGCAACTTGTTTTTCAACTGAGAAGTCATTAGAACACTACAAAATACTCCTACTTATGTATGTCTCGTTGAGTTTAGTTGATTTAATACAACGGATGGCAGCTAGAAAATAATTTTTTTTCACTGAATTTCACTGAATTTTTAGAGTACCAAAGTATAATATACTGCCAAAAGGAAAGAAACAGAATGACCCACTAGGTCTTTTTCACTTTTTGTTTCTATGGCTCTGTAATAAAAGTAAAAAGAAAAAAACACCCCATGCTTGCCTAGTGATGGCAGCCAAATCCTCCGATATCTGAAACCAATGACCTACAGTTCTTTTTTGTCAAAAGTTGGAGCAATTCAGAGGCTAATCTGAACAAAGCTGGCTCTGTGCATGAGGTGCTGGTGAGCATTCAACAAACTAAATTAATCCCCGTGCATGGGCCAGCATCCCAAAGGATCACGCTGATCAGCATCTCTGGGATAGGGCCAAGGCCTCCAAAAGACCAGAATGACCTCCAGAAGCGCTGCGTCTTTTCAAACCAATGGGCTAATGCGGACTTTGCTACCGAGGTACTGACAAGTCAAAGGCAGCCTCTCCCTGCTCAGCTGGAGACTGGGCTAGTTTTGCAGGTGGCTTGTGTTAGGGCTGCCCAAGGGAAAAGTTACAGTATGACTTGTAATTATACAGTAAAAGAAAGTTCTTCACCTAACGATGTTGAAGCTGGATGGAAGACAGACATGAACTTTGCCCTTTCTTATCTTGCTATGTTGTTTTCACAGCTCAGCATATCTTCTGTATGAACTGCCCCAAAAAGTGTCTGGTACAGGTTTTACCCAAGATATTTCTTCCATTTTCTCCAAGTAGAACTGAGAGGATCTCACCAATTTGTTTGGGTACAATCTTGCCAGCACTGCAGGTGGAATTCTCTGAAGAGAGTCTGAAAACCTGTGCAGCCTGAATATTTATGCTCTAGATGCTGATTATTTGGAAATTTAACTGTAATAGTGGGGATTAGTGTGAAAGACTGATATTTTTTTCCCTCCCAACACACTGTTTATAATCACATTTGCCATGGGAAATTTTAACATAAAACACAAATTAAGATGAAACAGTTTTGGAGAAATAAAATCTCCATTTTGCTCAGACTTCTGACAAAACAGACAGAGCATGGACAACTTTTGAGTGGCTACTGTCTGCTAAAGAGAGGGTTAGGTGGAATGCCCCATAGTAAATGATACACTGCTGTGAAATCCTAAAGAAATACCTTATGAAAAAAAGAAGCTAAATATATAATGCTTGAAACATAGAAACTTTAATAATTCCTTTCAATCAGAGGATATAATTAATTCTGAGCTAACTTGCAGACAAGAAAATTGCCATGTTTTCTTTAATTTCATATATATTTCCAAGGTTAATTTATTTTAGAGTCAATAACACTACTGACATTATTTTACTGTGTAAGAATAGCTAGGAGAAGCTTTCTTTTGGCGGATGGCAAGGGGAAGCATAAAGGGAGGTGTATCTAACACAATAGACAGCAGTAAGAAGAATGACTCTATGCTCATCTGTACTGTGATATAAACATATTGGGTTAAATCATGACAGCATGTACTGTTTCTACACACTGATGGTATAATCTTCAAGAGTGATAACCTACTGAAAAATAGTATTGCAAGAGCAGCTAGCTAAGTAATTTAGAAATTGTAGGATGCTGGACAAACTCTGGCCCCTTTCTGGCTTTCCAGGAGAATCAAACTCATTCCTTGCCTTGGCTTTGTAAGACAGCTTAATAGCTACTTTGAGGACAAGAAAAATCAGGGTATTGAGGATTACGGGCTCTTTCTGACGGCCTGCCAGGTGGATAGTGTCTGGTCACAGCTATGTGAGAACAGGATGGGAAACTAATTAGAAGATAACATGGAAGCACAAGGAAGTTCTTGTGTGCATGCTGCCCTGGCCAACACCGTGGACCTTTTGTTGTCCTACCTCTCCACTATTTTCCAGAAGCTGATTATAACTGTAATATTTAGAAGTGCCTTTCTAATACAGCTCTTCCCCAAATCTGAAGTCTCTTAAAATTCAAAGTCTTATGAGAATATTTGTATGTTTCCTGCTAGTCAGCTCCCTGTAGGTTTTTTTACAATCGTATTGCTGTTTACCTTAAAAGGAACAAACTCAATTTTCCACCGCTTGCTAACACAAAAGACCTCACTATATTAGCCTGACATTTCTTTAAAGCAAACAAGAATAAACACATTTGCAAAACCAGTTCTGCAATACTCGTCAAGCTCTAGTTGCCAAGGAAGATATGAGAAAATTAGAGAAAGGAATTAACTATTACTATTCAACTACAGAATATAGCTTATTTTTAAGTGGTATATTTAGATTAGTATTTGTTTTCCTATAATCAGCAAGCACAGGAAAACTATCATAAGTACCACAAACCCAATGATTTGAGACTGACCAGTGACAGAAATATCGAAACAAATATTTGTAGGAGCATTTCTTTCAAAACTGTGAGTAATGTGGTATAGTCTGAATCTTACTTACATTTATCTTCATTAGATTGAAGAATCAAAGATAATGCAAAGACTTTTAAAGCTCTATGACAAGACAAGTATTAAAAGCACTTACATAACATTTAATTTAGCTGCCCTGCTCACTAATCGCATTTGATGGAATTCTTTTGGTCTTATTGAAGGTACTGAATTTCCACTATTATCTGGACTCAAAGGGTAATATATGAGGAAAATGAAAACGAACTTCTTTCTATTATTAAATTACTGTGAATTTATAAATGAATTTAGGCTAAACTATAATTTTGTTAGACTATTTATTACTTGGAACCCATAGAATAATCCTGCTTGGAGATACTGTGGTTGCAGCTGATAACGCATTATGAATGTAATTAATACAAATGTACAGAAGTTAATTGATAAATCTTCCCTTTCTGTTTGAATGAATTAATTAAATTTGTCTGCACTTTAAAAGAACATATTTACTTCTATCTAGCAAGACAATTTTAATTGTCTAAGTAAGTTTTAAAAAGTTATTATGTTCAAACATAACAGCTACTCCTGCAGAGTACAATAAACAAAATATAAAAGCTTATCAGATCTTGGGAGGAAACTCCTTTTTGCTTCTTTACCTCATTAATGAAGTCCCCAATGTCCCCAGGATGAGGAGCAGCTGATCTGACTGGATACTGAGGTTCTGCATGGATTGGCCTTTCATCAAGACGTCTGATTCCAACAGGTTTGATGGCATCTGGTTCCACAGTGTCAGGCTGCTGGAGCTGGCTCAAGTCATAATCCTGCAAAATATGAAACAAGGACAGTACGTTAGGAGAATTTCAAACAATCTCTGTCGGGGGAAACAGGAGGAGGAAAAAAGGGAAAATGCAAAGTATCGTTTCAACAGAAGTTCTATTTTCAGGATTGTAACGCTTACTGAGAATAAGTCAGTAACATTGTTATTTGCGTATCAACAGGATGTTATTTGATTTATACTCCCTGAACCTACAGTTTTGATTCTATTCCACCAGATTCGTAGAGCTTCTCATAAGTTTTCCATTGAGAAGCAAGGATTTGAGTAGTACTATTAAGAGACTAAACACTTTGCCTAGTAATGATGATTTACTGCATAGAGCAAAGATGCCAAATCCAACTCTTATTTTTCTAAGCAAATAAATGCCAGACATTCTCCTTCTGAAAAAAAGGCAAGCGCACTGCTCTGCAGTGTTTTATAATACCTTCAAAGAATGAATTTAAGATTCCTTTCTGATTTCATGTGGCTTCCATAATATGAAAGCCAAAGGGGGAAAAATGTCATAAGAAGTACAAAGCTCCTCAGATTTGGTCTTAATTCTAAGCACTTTCTAGAGATTACTTGTGGATCTGTTCATTAAGTACTTGATGCCGCAGTTTCCAACTCTGGCAGACTGATGCAGCTCGCATAACACTATGAATTCCAATAAGCAGTACGTATGTATATAAAAATTTTAATTAGATGAATTTTTATGCATTTAAGATAGATATGCCTGAATACTATTTGCACAGTGTGATGCATTTCAGCATTGTCATTTACTGTTGTCATGTCTAGAAGGTAGATGCCTTTGCACAAGGCACTGATAAAAATGCAGAACAAAGAACTGGGCTTAAAGGCTTAAACCAAAGCCACTCGTGAACTACCAGTAGACTGGGGCTGATGCCAACTCTCAGTATGCCAGATACCCTGCCCCACAAAGAATCCAAGCAGTTGAGGAACATCCTAAATAACCTCCTTTATCATCAGTCTCTATTTTTCAATGGTGTTGTTCTGGTAAAAATCTTATTTATAATCTCAATTTGCTGGAAGCTGGCTGTGTAGACAATTTTCACTGGTTCCTAACTGGCTCCTAAAGGAAGGATGCGAGCATTTACTTCTGCTGTCACCTCACAGGATGTAGGTCCTTTTTGAGAGTATTACTTACTGTGATTCTAAAAACAGAATTTTCAACAGGAGAAGAGGTCTGTTGACAGCAGGAAGGTAGTTTGTTGGGAGAATTGTAACCAACTATCAAATCCACTACACCTTCTCAGGTCCTCAGCTGACTGCACACAAATATATAGTCAAAAAAGGTGGAACAGTTCCACTGAGATCTGAGAATGCAGTTTCATATGCTTTAATTAGATTACAAGTTCCTTGGGGCACAGATGTAACTTCTACCCTTCGGTTCTTCATGTACCAAACAGAATAATAAGTGATCTCCATGAAGTGGTATGAATAGGAGAAAAGTAAACAGAAGAAAACTTTTTATCCTTTCCCTTTTTATTACGTAAAATAAATCAAAATAGTTCAGAGACATGCTATCAGAAAATCTTATTAAACAGAGAAGAATGTACTTTTTAGAATTTATAAATATGTAACACAAGAGGGCTTTTCATACCCACCCAAAAGATAAAGGTGGAAAACCAACAGGGAGAAATGAAAAATACTACTTTTTTTTTTGTATTAAGCATTTCATTATGGAGGAATTCAAACAGGTATGATTAAATAACAATATATTAAAAGCAGGAGAGCCTCTCTGGCCATTTCAGTTTTATAAAGACAATACATTTTTTCCACCCCCTCGCACATGCATACACTTGTTTCTGATTAGTGGTCATACAGAAATGCAATATGAATCAAGCCAGTCAGTCTAGTATTGTCACACCTAAGGCCATCCTCTTGAGTGTACATGTAGTTTGAGACATCCCCAGGCTCTATAGCTAAAAAGACAGCCAAGATTGCCATCCACAAGGCACCAGCAGTGCAGAATGTGTCCTTACGTGGACTCCCACTTTGGGTTTGGTTTGTTTTCTTTTCTAGGGTAATTTATGACACTGCCATCCAGTCTTCTATCAGAGGAAATTTATTTTGCAGGTCTATTAGTGTCTGGACATCCACTGTGCTTATTATTACCACAAACTCTCAAATCTCTCATATCATTAAAATGAATACTAACTGTCAGGTATGGCAAAGTCATCCACTCTCTCCCCAAGCTGGCTTAGTGCTGTGCAAGCACAGCATCATGCAATGACTCCAGCTGTTTCAAAATTCTGTCTAAAGCCAACTCTACTCAATTATTGCAAAGCAAAAGAAGGAAAAATGTTTTGAAGAGCCAGGGCGTAAGCTGTTTAGGGCTGCTGAAATTCCATCTCTTCACTCAATGCTGCATTCACAGCTAGAAAAATGGGAAAACTTTACGCTTATTACTTAAAGCTCCTGAACAGACTTTAAGGTTCGTCTCAAGCAGTTTGTTAAGATTGTTAGGTGCAGATGGGATGGCTAAATGGAAAACTGTGGCACATCAGAGAGAGAACAAGACATGCTGGGGTAGGTTGGCACAGCCAGCTTGGAACAACATTCTGGGTCATTATTTTTACTCTTAATTTCAGGACCACAAGTCAACTACGTTGTATTTTTGCTCCGTTTTTTTTTTTTTCCCATGTAACCTGTTCATAATTACAATCTGCTGAGGCACAAGATTAGGCCCTCCATTGGAAACGTAGTTGAGCAAAGGCTGTGAATGTCTAATTCATATGGCTGCCAATTTTTGTCAAAGGTATTTATTA
This sequence comes from Numenius arquata, assembly GCF_964106895.1. Taxonomy (NCBI): domain Eukaryota; kingdom Metazoa; phylum Chordata; class Aves; order Charadriiformes; family Scolopacidae; genus Numenius; species Numenius arquata. The sequence goes on along the minus strand of NC_133579.1, from coordinate 17,341,915 downwards.
TTTATGTTGTTTGGCTCTAACTCCAGCAAGTTCAGAACAAATACTTCTTTCCCTTCCTTCAGTTTGGATTTAAGCAAATCCAAACAAAATCAATCCAAATCCAAACTCAAACAGAGGGTTTGAGTTTTTCTCCTCAAAATTCCAGGCAAGGTTAGATTGTTGATGGAAGGGAAAATTTAGTATTAGTTCTTCTGTATTTGGAGGTCGCTAAAAGATATTTGCTCCCATTTTGCATCTAGCAAAACCCCAGGCCTTTAGAAACCAGAAATTTAGACTCATCTGATTGTCCATGTCTACAGTCAACAGGGAAATAGAAACCTCCCATTCTATGACAGGAATTTAAGTGAAGCAAGCTGAATGATCCCCTGTCTTTCCCCTGGTTCATAAAAGGATCTGATATTAGTGGATGAGACCATACAGCTAGGTAACTGGTGATTAAAGTGGTGACAACCTTAATGCTTTATGAATATACCTCTGGTTAGCATCTCTGGCATCACTATTTGCTATTGCTGAAAAAAAGACCCTTGATATCTGCTTTGATGCAGAACAAGTTCTGGTTTTGATTTGCTTTTGTTTTAAGACAGAAAATAAAGTCACGATGTACTAAAAAGCCATTTTATCACAAGTTGCATCTTGTGAAATTAAACAAGCCCAAGGAAAAACCCGCAGAACCCCACCAACCCCCTCTCCTCCAAACACTGACCTGATTAGCTATTGGCTTAGTTCTTCAGCTTTAAGCAAAGACTTACACCATTCCTAGCTCACACCTCACATTCCTGAAATGTGAGATCCTAGTGAGACGGTGCTAAATGCCAAAATCAGCTAGCCAAGCCCTAAAAATTAACCACCTTACCAGATGTGTAGGCAGAAGGGTCTGAAACCCCCCAAAACACTTCTTAAAGAACATCTACGCAGCAGCTGGAAGCACAGTTCAAATATCTCAACTTGAATAGAAGAGATGTCAAGAATAGAAGAAAAGGCCATTTTACATTCCCCAATAATCACTGATTTACAAAGAAACAAGATAATGCAGCCTTCAAAATCTCTTCCCTTAAACAACTTCCTCTCATGCAAGGCAGCTATTCATTTCACAGCACTTGAGTAATAATCCCTCATAGAGCAGTCATCAACTCTGGCAGTAGGAGAGATTTTTGAAGAGGTGATAGGCCAGGAAATAAGAGTTTCTCAGAAGCTTCTAGTTTTGTAAAGTTAAGTTGTTTTTTTTTCTCCTGGATTAGCTATTCTGGTTGTGTTTGCATTTTAGAAGATTTACTTAAGTTCTTGGCAAAAACTTAAGGAAGTAAAACTTTTTACAGCAACTGGACCTGCTTTATATGAACGCATATTGGAACATTATAAAGCAGAACTACAAACAACAGAATCAAACCACAACTTACTAAAACTATAAATAGCTATGCATAGTCAGGATTGACTTTTTTCCAGATAGGAAAACTCTGAAAATATTGGAATATATTACACATAAATTGGGCTTTCCACTACTAACAAGTTTCTCTAACACTAATAGTGATACATCCTAACACATGCAGCCTGACTGACATATTCATTAATGATTTAGGAATCTCGCATTTCTGTTATCTCAGGGCTCTTAGTATATTTCCTGGCCATTCATTAGACAGTTTTATACACTTTTAGGGATGTCCTGTTTTTTTACCTTGTACAGAACTAAAGCTTTGGCTATGCCTGAACACAGGCCTAGACATATGACTAATATAATAAAGGCACTACACCTGTTTCTCATTTTCAAAGGATCCAGCCTTTGCAAAGAAATATGAAAGTTCAGATCTATCCCCATGAAAGAAATAATCAATTAGTCACCATAACACTTAATTTGACAATGAAGCTGTAAGTGTCATTCACTGAACAAAATCAACTGCAGTGGTCTAAGTGCACGTAAAGCAACATTGGCAGAAGTTTGCATTTCGCCCACCCCTTCTACAGGATGATGCCCTAGTGTAAATCCAATTTTGTTGTTGGTGTAAGAGAACAGAGCAAACTATGACTTGAAGTACCTATGGATAAAACACGTCCTGCTTTGCCTTTGTGTTCGAATGACAATTACTTTCCCAATAGAGAAATGGGATGGGGAAGCAAGGCAAGAAATATTTTACACAGCTCAATGTTCCCATCTGGCCAGGTCTTTTAAAAACAAAGAAAAAGTAAGCGCTATATCTTACCATTTAACCCCCAAATCCACTAAACATCACCCTAAAAAACTATTGAGAAATTTTCACATAAAATATTGCCAGAATTTGGCAAAAGACTCCAACCAGCCCTAAATCTTACATTTGGTGAAATAATGGGACTCCAAAGAAAGCAAAGCACAGAAGCCTGACTAGATGTTGGCTACAGGTGTGTGTGTGGGGGGGACAGTTAAAATGCCTGTGCTAACAGTTGCTCTTTATTTGGCACTCACTTTTTGATTACTTTCTGCCATACTGTTTTCCCCATTAGTTTTTATTACAGATGCATCTGGAGCATTACAAGTTAGTAATTTTTAAGATAAGCAAGAAGCTAGCTTATCTTCTTTAGTAATAAAAAAAGGTGAGAGGTAAACTCCAGCTGCAGAAAAACCACAGTAACAGCCATAGGTTCTAGATAGGATAAAATAAAACACAAAACAATTTTGTAATCGAATTATGGAAACATTACTTTTTGTATGATGAGATAAAGATTCACCAAGGAATGACAGTTATTCCTCCACAGGAGCACTGCATGAGTCACTCATTCAAAAAAAAATGAAGTTAATGTCTTAGTAAGTAAACACAATCCCCAAAATAACTACCTTGTAATTGTAGTATTTTATATTCCTAGGGATATCTTAGCAACAGTTATTTCATTCATTATCATTAAAAATTCTAAACATAAAATAGGTTCCAATCTTAATGCAATGCAAAATAAAGGTTAGAAAGTGAGAGTAAATAACCTGAATAACACTCAGATAGGGTGGTGAAAATAAACTATAATGAAATGGATTTATAAAGTTCGTTTTTATCAATGACACAAAAGTGCTGGAACAAAGCTACCCTTTCTATAAAGGAGCAATTTCTGTTTAGAATTTAGATCGTATAACATAAAAATAAACCATTATGTTTTTATTTTTAATTCTATTATCACCTTTAAAATAAATGCTACTATTTTGTTTCTCTATATAAACTTGTAATAAGACATGACAAAAAGCAAGCTACTGACTAATGGTTGAATACACTGGTAAGAAAAGGTGATGTAAGAAGGAACAAGCAGAATCCTTACAAAGAATAATACTTTGAATAACAGTAAAATCATTGCGTTAGAAACTCTCATGCTGAAGAGATCTGAGGGCAAGATTAAAATACAGGTTCAAACCAGCTGATCTGCAATAATTTCAAAGCATACCACCCACTTGCTTGGGCAACTTGCTTCAACTGGACCACCTGCATGAGCAAGTACTACTAAAATTCAGAAAACACTACGGAAATGGGCTCAAAGGAGAAGAGAAGATCATCTTCTGCAATGAGATGTATACAAAAGCAATTAAATGGAAAAAATGTATCACAGTTTTCAGGTTGACATATGCTTCACATATCGCAGTCAAGCACCCACTGCCTCGATGTAAATCACATGAATGGCCTGAGATACGCGATGAAAACGAATTAGTGATGCTTTCGGGTTGTGATCTGCTACACGCGTGAACTATGCTGCAGACGTGCTAAATGCTTTAACACTCAGCCAACACGAGGCTTTGGTATTTAGAAGTGACAATAGTGTTACAAGTTGAGAGCACATTGTGTCAGGGGAGAACGTATGTCATTTGTATCTCACACCTCCCGTTTGCTAAACAACTACAAACTCTAGATCACACGGGCCATTAATAATCAAGACGGTCTCTACCAGCTTCATAATTTGAACATAAACTAGGCACATCTATTTCAGAATATAGCAAACCGTAGCGTGTGTCATGTCGTGTGTCCCCCCAGTTGCTGGGTTAAACATTCAGATGGAATTAAAAAAAAAAATCAAAACCAAACCAAATCAAATAATCCCACAACACTTCCCCCGCCCCACCAAACCAGTAACCAAACCAGTATCACTGACTTCTGTGGTGGAATGCTGCTGACTCAAACGGCCCAGCTCCTGTAAGTCAGGTGGCCAAATTGTTAAAACGAAAAAATATTAAACAAAATCCTGAGAAGAACCGCAGACTTTCTATCTGGAATACCTCTGCCCCCTCTCCTTCCTCCCTTGTCCCCAGCTTCTGCTAGTACAGTGATCTTTGCTGATACCAGGAAAAAAATGTTTCTGCCTGAGATGACAGGAGTGCTGTAGAGCTTTCACAGCCAGTTTTTCAGCCCCAATTTCCAAGAAACAGAAGTTTAGGTGAAAAAAGTCCAGAACATTTCCAACAACGCTCTTCAGTGGGGAGCAGGATTACTTCAGTTACGACCCACAGCTCAAGAGCTCTTTCTGGCTTAGGGAATTAAAAGCATTTTTCTCAACTGCTGTGGAGATCACACGACCCTGTGTACATCATGCCAGGCTAGAGGAAGACTATGAATCATTCAAGAACCTCAATTTATTTTACAAGCGTTCAGTCTGTCAGAGTGAACAAAGCAGGCCAAGATGGCCTCAGATGGGATTAACAGGAGACCTTCACAATGGAATAAACTGCTCCTTTATGACAGACTTCACATCATAATTCCTTGGAAATGCTAGCACAGGAGACAAAAAAAAAAAAACCAAAAAAACCCCACCAAACAGGAACTCCACCTTGTTGTTGACAGTTGCTATGACTCAGAGGAACCAGCAGGAATTTTGAACTCATCAAATTTGTTGCAGGAGATGTTACTCTGATAGCATGTACAAAGAGTTTGAAAGGAACATGCCGAGCATGCTTTAGGAGTTTCTGGGTCTGCCATGACAGCTAAGAAACCCAATTGCATAGCTTCCAAATAAATAAATAAACCCTCTTGAATAAGTAAATTACTCCAAGAGCAAAAGCACGAGTCTAAAGCAGTTTGGTTCAGGATGGAAAGAGTCCTAAGTTCTATCACTCATCTTCAAGTCCTACCAGCCATATCTTCAAGCCACCTAAACATCTGGGATAAGCAAGAAAAATATGAGGCCACACAGGGTAAATCTTCCAAGTATTTACCAAAAGAAGCAAGTGATTTTAAAAGGGTGTAAGTAATTTTCTTGCTACAAATAGAAGTAATTTTAAAAGCTACAGATTACAACAATATCTGAAGCTTTAAAAATACTGTTTTCACTGAGATTCATGTGAAGCTTTGAGCATTCCCTTCTATTTTGCTGCATAAGATGCACCCTGGGTTGGATGGTTCTGAGTCTCCTTGTCCACTGTCTTCTACCGAAGCTGCTTATTCAATCAATCCTGATAGTTTTGGGGAGAGTGCACCATAGAAAGTTAATATTGATGTAGAGCATTTTCTTCTGTCATTTGCTGATGACTTGTAGATGCAAGGTCGACATGAAATATTTTTTCTTGATTTTAATAGAACAGTGGCAGTTTTACCCTATGAGGGCTCAATCTGAAAATAGATTTTTGATGGCAGTCTCATGCTTTTTTAGAACACTTCATTGACACTTTAATGCTTACTTTAACTTTGACAAATATGCAAAGATCTTTATGGCAAATGCCCTTTGCACAATGTCCTGCACACAGGTTTGCTTGTACAGTATTTTGCTAAGCCACGGTTTGCAAAAATGAGATTACTACTTGTAGGGAACTTGTCAGGACATTTCAAAAGCTTATCATTCCAAGTCCTTAAATCTCACATAAAATGCATGCAAAACCAAATAAAACCTGACCAAATAAAATCCCTCTTTCCCCTGGGCACAGGAGGGGAGGGGGACAAGGAGGGAACCAAGAACAAATGAACCTAAGAACTATTATCATCTAATTAAGCACAGGTAGAAATTAGATTTTACAAAACGTCAAACCAAAATAAAGTAAAACAATCTCCCTAAAAAGCAAGACAGAACTTATTTCCATCATCCATTGCCCATTCAGCCATTCTGGACAGGAACAAATTCCTAACTTTGGAGCTGTGGGAGAACATACCCCCTTCTCTCTTACACAGTGGTCTAAAACTCTTGCAACAGAAGTTGTTATAAAAGCTTCCTACACTTTGTATGAGCTTTTATTTTCTGTTCCTGCAGTGTTTACTACGTTTGGAGTGTATAAAGACCTTTTAGACCCTCTGATACTATAGTCTACCGCTCAATGGATCAAGAAAGGGACCAGTATACCTGAACTATGCGGCTAGCAGCCAAAATAATTCATTTGCAACCATGGCCTTAAAATTTGTCTTTAGAAAGCAAGCAGGGATTTTGTGGCTAAAAATCATTCAATTTTCTATAAAGGCCTTAAATCTCTATGTGTCTAGGTGCTTCCTCTGCTCACTGTGAGAGGAAATGAACCTAATTTCAAATTTCTTACCACTTTACTGCTACTCCACCCATTGACGATTTTTCCTTTCGTTGCCTCCACTGGGCGACTCACTGCTGGTGAAAGGCTGCATTAATAGATGGTTTACATCCTGCTCATCTCTACGGCATTCACACATTGTCACCTCCTGCCACGCTACCCTGACTATACCTCTCTCAAAGACAGCACTTTCACTGGAGAGAAGCACACCACAAGATCTTATGAGGAGGGGCTGAGGGAGCTGGGGTTGTTGAACCTGGAGAAAAGGAGGCTGAGGGAAGACCTGATGGCTCTCTACAACTACCTGAAAGGAGGCTGTAACGAGGTGGGGGTCAGTCTCTTCTCCCAAACAAGCAACAGGACAAGAGGAAATGCCCTCAAGTTGCACCAGGGGAGGTTTAGATTGGAAGTTAGGAAAAAATTCTACACCAAAAGGGTTATCAAGCATTGGAACAGGCTGCCCAGGGAAGTAGTGGAATCATCATCCCTGGAGGTATTTAAAAGAGAGGTAGACATGGTGCTGAGGGACACGGGTTTTGTCAGTGGTAGGTTGATGAAACTTTCAGATTCGATGATCTGAAAGGTCCCTTCCAAGCAATTTATAATTCTAAGATGGACAAAGGAGAGACTTCAGCACCATTTCTTCTCTCATCATACGCTGTTAAAACAATGCTTAAAAGTTCTGATTTGCAGCCAACCTCTCCCAACACTACTCTAGCATCATCCGTGACTTCCCAATGAACTGTATATACTCTGAGAACCTTACTGACTCTGTCCTGAGGGCTGTGTGGTCAAAAATTAAAAACCAAAATCACATGAATATTGCTAACGGATCCTCCAGAGAATTGTTGGTGAACAAGAGCTGGGAATATGTGAACTGGAAAATTCATTCTCACAGGACTCAGTTTTCTTGATGTTTTTTAAGCTTGTAACTCTTCTGTGCAATAACAGATGTACAAGCTACATGCAATTTCTTGTACTCAAACTATCTGTGTACAAACAATTGGAATACATACAGACTCAAAGGCCTGTCTTCAGTCTATTTAGTAACGTAAGCAATTTTCTGAAACTGCATAAGCTGACATTTCCTTTGCAAATTGCTTAAAAAGGAAGTTATGCAGAAAAGCCAGGAAGTAGGAACAGAACTTGGGGAAATGCAGGAAGCATGGAAATTACTAAGGGGAACACAAATTTCAGACAAACAAATGAGTAGAAGGAAGCTATAAACGTCTGTACCAGTGAAGGGAGACACTTTTCAGGTAAATCAAGTTCCAAACGACCATCACTGGGGATGTATGGAAGAATTACACTTAATTTTTCAAGGCTTTTTACTGGAAAATTTCTTAGACTCCATTATACGCACTGTTCCATTTGTAATTATTACACTTACTTCTACCACTAATAATGTGCATAAATCTACTGTTTGCCATGTTCATAAAGCACTTAATAAACCTCATCTGAAGGAAGGAAATCACACTGCTTGGAAATTCACTAACTTGGAGAGAGAGGGAAAAAGAAGCTATTCTTAGCATATATACACCTCACTCCTAATCCTCTGACATATCAGCAGTGGTTCAACCAGAGGTGACATGAGAGTAAATGCATATGGCACCTGCCTGGTAAGGTATCTGAATAAACACAGATGTGCTTTGACAGCTACTTGAAACATAAATACTTTCCAAGCTGAAATCCCAGTAGTGGCTGATCTGTCAATAGCCAACATTACTGTACATCTAGAGAGGCGTTCACCCACCACTAAAATGGTCATATTTGGAATAGGCTATATTAGGCACTCTGCACTGGTGATTCTGTACAACAGGATCTCAGACAAGTAGTGAAGAATGTTTACAGACTGCAATGAAAGTGGATGTTAATTTTCATTTGAATATAACAGCCTTAGATGCAATATGGTCAGAATGCTGTGAATGTAAGTGGACAAGACACTGGTTTTACATCTCATCCAAAAGGCAAGCAATTGCTATCTCTGGAACTGCAAAAAATAACATGAGAAAGCAAAGGTGTATTTCAGGTTTTTAAAACATTACTTACCGCCTTCAATATTTAATGCAAAAATTAGCTACCTATCATAATGTGTCAATGGAAACAAGATAGATAAGAGTACAGAATGAAATACATAACTATATGTAAAAACCTTTAACCATTCCTCACCTGATCTTCTTCTCCACCACCTTCTTCATCGTATTTCAGAATGTTGTCCCTCACATCATCTTCTGGATCAATCAAGAGCTGCTTTGCCTGACGCTCTTTATCACGGCGTTTCATCCATACCACGAACATTAAAACTAAAACTACATGGCAAAAAGGGAAGACACAAAATCACACCCTAATTCTGATGCACATCCACGGAAAATTATACAAATTTAATAACAAGACTTAAGAAAAGAAAAAAAAATAAAAAGCCAAGGCAGTTGGCTTTGACTGTTCTGGATGATGGCATTTTTTTTTTAAATAAAAAATGTTATAGAAGGCAGCTTAAGCAAGAGATGTTTACACTCAGGCTACTATAGGCAATTTGATTTGGAAATCAATCACATTTTCAAGGTCATAAGTCACAAATCCATTCCACATCTGCAAAATAAACTTGTCATGAAAAGAAATAAGAAAGACCAAGCTTCATAAAACACTGGATTCAGAAGGGAATCTCGCCAGTAGTGGCAAGAATTCTAAAAAATTGTATTATTTATATTTTTTTCTGCTATGTCCCAGGAATATATATTTATTTATATAGTTGAAGTAATTCTGATATTTGAATATCACCAAGCTTAGGCTGATTTGGCATATGGCTCAGCAGTCCATGAGAACAGACCATGTTGTTGCTAATGTTTAGATTTATGTTTAGAAGCAAGAGGAGTCAAGGTTAAGCAAAACGCAGTAGCATTTAGGGCTATATATTTTTAAACTTTAATCTCAACAAATTCAAGTTATACTGTTAAACAGTTTGTTTACAAGCTAAAGCTGTTACAGAAAACCGAATGAGGAACAAAACAGAATAAATGTGATAAAACAAATCTCTAATACAATAGGCATGTTTCCAATTACAACCATCCTCACGGAAAGAAATTCCAAAGTATCTAGAATCATAGAACAGTTTGGGTTGAAGGGACCTTAAAGATCATCCAGTTCCAACCCCCTGCCATGGGCAGGGACCCCTCCCACTAGAGCAGTTGCTCAAAGCCCCATCCAGCCTGGTCTCCAACACTTCCAGGGATGGGGCATCCACAAGGCTCTGGGAAACCTGTTCCAGTGCCTCACCACCCTCACAGTAAAGAATTTCTTCCTAATATCTAATCTAAATCTACCCTCTTGTAGTTTAAAACTTACTCCTCATCCTGTCACTACATTCCCTGATAAAGAGCCCCTCCCCATCTCTCCTGTAGGCCCCCTTCAGGTACTGGAAGGGGCTATAAGGTCTCCCTGGAGCCTTTTCTTCAGGCTGAACAACACCAGGTCTCTCAGCCTGTTTTGGCAGAATGTCAATATATGAAGACTATCTTAAGAGATTTGATAGTTTCAATAAGGTTCTGTTAATTCAATACCTAACATTTTAAGATTATCTTGTATCAGGAAAGTAATTGTACTGCACTGTACAGCCACAGGCTTAACCAGCCTCAAATACTTTTAAAATTTTATATTTTTTGAAACATTTCTCCTTTCCATCATTTTGTATGTTCTGCACTGGTGTAGAGTATACACTGAACAGGTTAATCTCTTCCTTGTGTTTCACTGCAACCAGAAATCAGTTAACCATAATGTGTAGGAGAGCTAACATCTAATTTACTATACTGGACAGACACTTAGTCATGATGTTTAGTCATTTCCCTTATTGAATGTAGTTGACACAAAACCAAAATACAAGCACAGCTTTAGGTAGTGCTTAAACACAAACATCTCTGTTCTTGCATGGCTGCCTGCTTGTCAGGCCTTATATGAAAGGCTGTGATGTATTACTTTCCAAAATCATCAAATAGCCTACTTGGATTAATCTGAAGCACAACAGTAGTAACACCAGAGCATTCCTTAAAGGCACTGTTACCCACTGTGGGCGGCATCAAATCACATGGTACCAGCAGCACAAGAGAGACTAGATGTCTGGGGGATAATCACATCTTCAACCTGGTCACTCACTGATGTATCACAACAAGTGCCCATGGGCACAGATAGAAAATCTCTTTCAGAAACTCACTGTGGGGCTTGACTACTAGGCAAGTGCTAGTTATGATCTATCTCACAGACTCCTAATCCTTTACCATCACAAAGTTTTCGTACTTGTCCAGGACAGTAAACTAAGCAGCAACAATTCCTGGACTTTAATCACTCCTCCGCCTTTGTCAAGGTACATGGAACTAAAACATAAGATGGCACTTACAAAACAAGAATAGAAGAGTTAGGATTAAGAGATGTATCTACTCACTGAGCAAGATGATGATACAAAGCAGAATTGCAATGATAGCACCAGTGCCCAGCCCCGCACCAACAATCCGGTCAACGTCAGTGCAGTCTCCGTTTATGTCACATTGGCAAACTTTCACTTTCAGCACAGAAGTGCTAGATGCATGTGGATTTCCAGAATCCGTAATTACTATGGGCACATCATAGATACCAGCCTCCAGGAACCTGATCCTTAAAGACAGCTGTGCGTGATCGCCTATGTATGAAAATAAGACACTTTTAAACAAATAATGTACTCAAACCAGGACAGGGTTTAAAACAGTATTAGCAAAAATGGTTCATCTTTGAGCTCTGTGTTAATTTACTGTTCAACCCACTACATGACACTCAGGATAACAGGCTTCTTTCTTACTGTGAACATCTTTTCTTTATTAACATTTCTTGTGCTTTGGAGAACTTACGCTGAAGTGGTTTCCTATTCATATTAACCAAATTCATGTATGTTGCGAAGTAACACCAAAGTAAAATACAGAAAAGCATATGCAATAGTTGCTTTAAAATTATTTAAGTTTTCTATAAAATTAATTACCACTAATTCGAACAATGGTCCAATTCCTCTTAATACTGGCAGGTGTGTCAGGCAGCTCAAAGGCAAACGGGCCTGCATTTGGATCTATGTCAGGGTCCACAGCAGTGATGTTAATAGCGTTAGGCTGTAGCGTTTCACAGGTCGTGGCTTCTTTCGGGTTCACTTGGGGGGCATTATCATTGATGTCCAGCAGGTATATCTGAAGTGTGCCAGTTCCGCTCATCGGGGGAATTCCTTAAAGAAAAGAAAATGGTATTGAGGCCGTTTCCAGTTGGAAAGTTACTTAAATGAAGCTATATCAACACTTTTCTACTACCATATACATATGTTCACTTCAGTTTTGGTATTCTGTCTTTACCAAGCCAATCTAACACTGTCACTGCTCCTGGTAACACACAAATTCTTCTGTAGTCTGTCCTCAGAAAAAACTGCCCTACTCAGCAGAATTCAGCAAATAACCGCAGATCCACACATCAGGGACTCAACCACATTACTGACCAGACAGCTAGTTCCTCTCCAGAGACAGTCCACAGCAAATGCTTCAAAGAAAATGGTAAACAATTCGGATAGCTTATCCTCTGGAGAAATGATTTTTGTAACTTTTAAGACTAACCATCACCCTTTGCCACAAGTGTGCTATTTAAATGCTTTCTAATACTGACTTCCAGCACACTACTTCTAGATGTTCTTGCTATTCATATAGAATGTGTGATGCTTTCGTAAACCTTGCTGAAGTCACACATTTATGTGAACGTGTGGCACTGAATTTCTCAGTATAATTAGCAATGGTTCTCATTCCACCCCTACACCCCATAATCTTTCAGTTCCACTTAATTTTTTTTTCTCCAGAACTGAGCCAAAAGGATAGAAGTAGTTGATCTAGCTTTGTTATTCTGTATCAGTTTGCAAAATTTCACCATTTGTCTTCTCTCCATGACAAATAGCCCCAGTGTTTCAGTTTTCCCTCCCCTCTAAAACGAGAATGTTCCTAGCTGCACCTACCCATCTTTCTGGTATCAGCTATGAACACTACAGCACTCCAGCTGCATTCAAAGGACTCATTTCTGAGCAGAGTCTGTTAATTGTCATTAACAAACTGACAATGGAAAGACACATTTTTCATTTTCCTCTGCACTGCTGTAGCCTGAATGTGGAAAAATACAATATCCCTCCCTCAACACGTTACTCCCCATAAAATCCACTCACGCTGTGCATTCACTCAGCCTACTGCACTCCTGCGCAGGCTTTTTCAGTTTTCTGTAAATTCGACTAATGTAACTAAGCCAGTGCCTTTCTCCAAACTCACAGAACTAATTTTCAGCCTGTTCCCCGAGTAGTTGGGAAATATACAGAGTCTGATACTAACACAGGCTTCCGACCGGGTATATTCTAAGCATAGCTTGTTTTCTGCCCCAGCAAAATGGAATGCCATTCAACCACACAGAAGAAAGCTTTTTGAAAAAATATACAATGTTGCTACGTACCATTATCAGAAGCAAGAAATGTTGCATTATACATATTGTTTTGCACATATATTGACTCTCTGTCCAAAACAGCTGTAGTAGTTATTTGTCCATTAATAGGGTCAATTTTCAGCCAGTTTGCAGGATCTGAAAGTTTTGAGTACCTGTGTATTTGATCACAAGATGTGTTATTTATCTGCCAACATAAACATTCACAACAAAGACAATATTAGTATTTCAATTGGTATTCTGAACACGTTTTTGGAATTTGGAGACAGTATTTCACAAATTTCCATTTATTAAGTCTCGACAGTAAAATTCTTAAAAACAGTCCTGCATTTAGATTCTTTAAGTGCCCAGTCATTTTGCATTGCTGGAGAATAAATGAGAAGAAAACCCTTCAGATTTGGTCAACAATCTGATGTGGTTTGCTGCCATGTCAAAATTATTCGTTAATTTAAATTGCAAATCATCTTAGTTCACACAAGCATGTGTCTGCTCTGACTGAATTTGCTAGAATGCCGTGTACAGAGATGCATAACATCATTCCCTTGACAAAGTGAGACTTAGCATTAGAAGATGACCCAGTTTACAGATCTATGAATGCTGATCAGGTCACCTTCTCTACAGCCAAAAATCCCTTTAGAGAAAGCTGCACAAAAGCTACAGGAGATATTGGTACAGCCGTGTGCTCTGGTAAATGCAGCCATTTTGTAAGCAGTCTCTTTGTTCCCCACCCACTCTAGAACACGGAAATTGTATTCCAATTGTTAAATAACTGCAAAATGTTTATATAGACCTTAGAGAGGTTTGTTGCATGTAACGATCTGGGTCTTGAGCAGTGAAAGTCGTCAACACACTACCAGCAAGTAGCCCTTCTTCTTGACGTACAAGCTTAGGGTTTGGAACAAAATACGGGCTCTCATTCACATCAATGACCGTAATGGACACGGTTGCTGTTGACTGGGGAGGATGCTGAATCCCCTTAGCCAAAGGCACTTGATTTTCCGCAGCTACAGTAAGTACGAACATCCTGTTGGTCTCGAAGTCAATCGGCTGGGAAAAGCAAAGAGCAGAAAGTGTTGACGTTTACTCACAACAGCGAGGGACATACAATAACATTTTTACTTTAAAGCACATTTTAAAACATTACTTGTACTGCTTTTCTCAAAAATGAGCACAGAGGCTAAACAGAACACAATCAATGTAACATCTCAACAGGAGACTGGGTTGGAGTTTTGTTTAGCAGCAGCAGCACTTCTGAAGTCAAAACAGCTAGAAATCTTTCAGTTTAACTGACTCTGGTACTGTCATTAGTGGTAACTGAATAAACAAGTAGTTTAATCAGAAAATGATATAGAAACTTCCAGACTTGTGCCAGGCACTCGTGTGAGCAGATGTGCCTCCTGGGGAGGAGGACCTGCCTCTCTCTGTTACGACGAAGGTTTCCTTCAAGCAAGATCATGACCATACCCAGCCCCATAAAACAGGGATTCCCACACCCTTAATGTTTCATTAGAAAGACTCTTTGTAATCCTAGCTAATCCTACTGCTGCTATACTTAGAGCTCCCGTCTTCACAGTCCAGACAACCTTCAGTTTGGGTACTTCCTCACTGAGCCAGAGGTCCAATTTAAGGAGAAGTAAAACCCAATTTGAGGCTAGAGCTCCTCTGCTATGTGGCATAGGGGTGAGGCAATCCCCGAGACCTGGTTTGCCTTACCGTATGACTTGCACTGATTCTAGACTTGAAGGAACTCTGTACCTTACAGGGGCAGTTGGCAGGTAACAGTATGCAGTCAGTGACAAGAGACAATCCAATCTTCATTACAGGTTGACAGATCAACTAATTGCACTGCCAATAAAAACTGCAGGGAAGCTTCCAACTCTTCCCAGGTCTGGGTGCTTAAAGGAATGCCACTGGCTGGACTGCAGAACTGCCATTTACCACCTCAGGCTGATTTTCCTATGCTGCTTAAGAGCCTTGGATTTCAGATGGTATGGCCAGCCCCTTCTGAACAGCACCATCATTCCCTTGTATTTGTAGCAAGAAGTTCCTTTTCCAATGAGGCTCCCACATGCTGCTACTCTGTTGTTAAACCTGGTCAGATGTAGCAAAGCACTGAGATGCTTGGGCAGTAGAGGGAACAGAATTTGTTAAAAATAAATTTGTAGAGTGAGCAAAGCTACATCAAACAGGATAGAGATCTGGAATCTTAGGCTTGCTTCTCTTTATGATACTTTAGTTTAATCTGTGCATATTTTAAATTCAGTTTTCCAGATGGCTCTAGTTTGATACCATTCCTAGATCTGAAAAAGATGCTTACGTGCCTAATTGCAAAGCACAGACATAATTCTTGCTGGAAGACTGCAATATAACAATTGGTACCTGTGGGGAAGTGCAGTTATAAAACAGATACAGTTCTTAAAAAAAAACCTAGTGTGAATTACCGCTATAGCTGTACAAAAATTTTTGTACAAATGTGTATTTTTCTCACCTAGATACTGAGAAGATTAAAAAAAAAAAAAAAAAAAAAAGAAGTGCAGGGGGAGAGCAAATGTTTTAATTTCTAAATGGGAACACTGGCATCTCACACTTGACTTCATAAGTGGATCAGTCAAAACCAGACAGGCCAACTCAGAGATGAGACACTTATCAGAGGGCTGTGAGGAAAGGTGGCTACTGCCTGGCAGGTTTAATTATAGAATCACATTGTTATTATCACTTGAAATAAGTCACCCCTCAACACAGAGCTGTGCTGGCTAGAGAATGAAGATAGACAGGTTATTCCTTAAAAGGTATTTAAGTGAGGTTTTAAAAATAGCCAGTCTTTAAAAGCCTCTTGTAGAAGTAGCCTCCCACCTATCACTTTTTCCTCTCTGATTGTGCCTGGACTGGCTATATCTGTTCGTTTAATGGGAACACGTTGACATAAAACCCACAGATAACAAGCGTGACTACTAATGGAGGCCAGGAGGTCGGAAGCTGTTCCTCTACACTTGCAACAAATACTAAATAAATTCCTTTTTTCACAGACTAATTCCTACCTTTTGGTAAACAGAGCTTCAAAATCCGTCATTTTCAACAACCTCATCTTATTTTTTAAAACTGATCAGTTGGAATACTACTGATAGCATAAGCAAGCAAATGCTCCAAGAGATGGATGGCTAACTTCTACAAGACAGACAGTGCCCATCCATTTTACTTTCTAGACTTGTGCTGGCCACGGGAGTTCACATTCCCCCCACCTCCAGTGTTCTCCCACTTCTTCCACCTCCGCTTAATTCTCTGAAGCGCAAGCACCTCTTACCTTCACAACTGTCACCAGCCCATCGTTGCTGTTGGGATCGGTCAGGATGGTGAATCGACCTGTCGGGTCTCCTCCGGTCATTCGGTACATCGCATTCCATGCAGGCGTGTGGGGCTGATCTTTATCCGTTACCGTCAGATTCGCTACGATCACATCCACCCTGTTTTCCGGCACCTCCCCGTAGAACTGCAAGAAACAAGAAAACATTTTACCTCAGCTGCAAAAGCACACAAGAGCCACGCCATACTGAACATTCATCAATGTTAGGGAGCGCATCTCTCTTTGCCAGAGCTCTGACAATTTAGCTAACGAAGTTTACCTGAGGCCACCCACAAAACTGATGGTTTGATTACCTTGTCAGCTTTTGCTTTTTGGCCTAAGCAGAGTACCATTATCTAAGGGATATATAATCTGGACGTACTTCAATTCTGCCTGTCAGTACACTATTTAGTAAGTAATAAATATTTGCTGTCTGTGAATACAATGGGAAAAGCGGGGAATGGTTATAAATATGCACATCCTTTAGTTACTCCCACCCTGTACTTACAGTCATGGCAGTGAACTCTGGAGGATTGTCATTGACATCTGTCACAGTGATGACAGCAGTTGCTGTGTTTGAAAGACCATATGTTGGGTTTCCTTCCATGTCCGTAGCTTGAATTATTAATGTATATTGTTGTACTTTCTAAAACACAAAATGACATCAACATAAGTTTTAGACAAAATTAACATTACCTTAGGACAGCAGGTGTTTCCGAAATTGCACCTCGCTAAGCAATGGAGCCTATCACACTGTTTTTTCTAGTTAGCATCACCCGAAATGACAGGAGCAAAGTTTGCACCACTGGAACGTAGCACCAGGTTGCACCTCTCTGTATTGAACCACTGGTTGATTTTCTTCACATATCACTGAGATGAAAACAGACTGCCTGCTCCCTACTCTCAAAAACGAAAACCACTTTATACGGTTAACGCTACTCTCACAGATTTAAAAATGCTTTTCCAATGGGGAAAAGTGCAAAGTGCAGTTTATACTAAAACAGGCTAAGTCCTCAAAAGCATTTAAGAGAACTGAGCCAAGGCAGGTTTGTTGGCCAAACGGCCACGACTGCCAAGGTTTTGTTTCAGCCGAGCCCAAGTATAAAACTGCTGTTGCAACTTCTTGTCATCGCTATGGAAACCGAAGATGTCAAGGCTAAGGGAGAGGAGTAAGGGCACTGGCAGAAAGGGGGAAGGGAGCAACCGCACGGGCTGTTTCCATAAATGTTAAACACCCTGGCTGAGATGGCCTTCTCCTCCTACTCCTCCTCCCGCTCCCTGTGTGCCAGCAGTAGCGGCTCCGGTCTCCCGGCAGGCCTGGATCGGGGCCAGGGCTCCCCCCAGCACAAGGAATGCCCAACCGAAGGGATCTGACCGCAAACTGGCTTGCTGTTTAAAACAAAGTTGACAAGATTGTATTAAGAAAAAAACAACAAACCACCAGCTAGAAAGATATTTTTGTGTGGAGTTGCTGAGAAGTTGATTTTAACTCATCAACGGTTTCTACCGTGAAATGCAAACATTGTGCATGCTTTTTCATTTACCAGTTCAGTTTCAAATCTGGCATTTCCCAGCTCGGAGATAGCTAGGTGTTAGCATTCAGTTCTTTCCAAAAGAAAACGCACAAACATAAGAAGCTGCTATTACTTTGAAATATCACTTTCATGAATGGTTTACTAACACTGGCAAAAAACCTCCTGGCAAAATAAAAATATTTAAAGAAAAGCACAGTTTTTTCCACTCGGTACCTTATCTTCTCCCACTACTTAACGACTAGGATGTATGACAGATGACTTCTCATGGAAACTGTTTACAAAAAGGGACTATGGATCACCATACAAAAAACAGGCAAGGACAATTCCACTGATAATGTCTAACTGTCTTCCAAATTTTGGCCAGACACTACGACAGACTATAGAGATTTAAAGGTTATGCACACTCCAAGCAGCAAATATGAGCCACTGAATAAAATAAGTTTTTAAAATAAGCTGTATGAAAATTATCTCCCACTGAAGATAATTTATGCTCATGTCCTCTTTCACAAAGGAACGCTTACAACACACTTCAAATGCGTATTACTGCATATGCACCCCACAGTTCTTCAAAAAAGCAAGACTAATATTATATATACAGAAATGCAATATATATGTTTGATAATGCACAAGTATGTATATACAAATTCTGGCTTGGAAAATATAATTGCAAAGTAACCTTCAAAAGGCTTCAATAAACATCCAAAGGTTTACTTCACAACACCAACAAGAGAAGCAGTCACAAGGGAATCAAAGAATTACTTTTACCCCTTTCATCCAGGAAAAAAAAATTATATACTTTACTTATTGTGAAGCAATAAAATCTAGAGCAGTATTGAAGCAAATCTTGCAGCCAGATGACTCCACGTTATTGAAACAGCAGGTGCTTCTGATTCATCTGGGTCTTAACACATTGATCCCAAGAAGCAAATTTCATTAAGGAAACTCCATTATTATTACACGGAGACTCCACTTCCGTACAATCTTCTTATTTATTTCCAACAGAAGCAGCACACTAGAAACTGCCCCGAAACACAGTGTATATGTGTTTTTGTTTGTTTCCCCCCCACACCTTCCAGCACTCCCATACACAAGATCAACTCCTGGGAATGAAATTTCAGAAATCAATTAGGGCACAACTTTCCAAGTATGGGGGGGTGACTGGGCGAGGTGGCTCCTCTTTTAACTGCGGGTTGAGAAGGAGCCAGGAATGAGCCGTGGAGCGTGTGTCAGCAGCCTGCACGGAGACTTTGCAGCAACACACCCGAAAACGAACTGGCAGCTTCAAGAAAGAACGCAGACCTCGTCAGGTCACACCTTTCCACTTCAACACAGGCCAAATAAAAGAGCACTTCACTGAATTAACCTCACGTGAGGCAGGAATGTCTGTGCGTAAATTTAAGTACCCTGCCTGGCTTCTTCAGCACCTCCAGCAGTTCGGCAGATGTTTTAATGCTGAAGTGAATTCCACAGCAAGAGCGGAAGAAATAAGAACAGCTGGATCTCATGAAAGAGCATCATCTGGGACAGCAAGTGAAAGACTTCTGCCTTTAGCCGAGTCCCCTACCTAAGCAACTCTCCTCTCGTGCATGCTAGCAGAGATAATGTATTGTGCATGTCAACCTAAAATACTAGCAGACGAGGAATGCTATCCTCAAAAAAATGAACCACTTTTTTTTTTTGAATCCCTACAAGACTTATGCTCCCATAAATAATGGGTCACATAATTTAAGAACTTAAAATTGTGTCTAGTATTTTATGAGCCTAATTAGAGCTTTAGAAAGAGAGTCAGGACTTAGAGAAAAGGGCAGAACGGCAGAACTGGGTAGCACAGCTGAGGTTCCTGGACAACATGGAAAATCGTGTAACAAGGCACTCCCCAGTCCACTGTCAGAAGACCCACTCGATTCAGATCTGGCTTTCTAGGCTCCTGGTCGTTTTAATTTAATTGACGTCCATGAAATGACTCAGGAAATGGAAGGAAGCAGAGCAATGGCTTGGGAAGGAAACCATTTTATCTCATATTAGTCTAATTTAATATCTGAATGATTTAACATTAATCATTAATATTCAATATGTGCAAGAAATGTTTATAAATACTCATTTGGGTATCAGTACAGTGATCCATCAGGAAAACTGATGGCAAATGACAAGGCTTTTCCAGCTATTAAAAGGGCTTAAGCTCCACAGACAGCTGGCTTCTTCCAATCACTCCAGTACAACTAGTCACTAAGTAATAAAACCCAGAGTTATCGCTATGTCCTTGTGAAAGTTCACCTGTCAAAGATGACCAGGGGATTTTAAAAACAAGGGCAAAGCTGCCCATCATTCTTTTAATTTAATAGGGCAATACAGCAAAGTTCAGGGTTTTCCTCTGCTCAAATCCACTCTCTTCAAGAATGTTAATAAAACTTTAAAACTTAATTACAATACCTAACAGTCTATTTAGCTTTTCAAATCTTCTGATTGCCCCTTTCAAATTGAAATGCATCAGAATATTAACAGCCAACCCAGAGCATCAGAAAGTATTTTTGTTCTCCTTTTTAAATAAGTATAAGCAAACAGCTAAAAAACTGAACAGCAAATCCAGCTTAAAAAGCCTTCAGATTTAGTGAGCTAAAGTGAGGTTAGTAAAACAGAAGTTGAAAAAACATGTTGAAATAAGATTTCTTTGGATTTTATAGTTTGTTTATAAAATAATGCTTATCTCTTCTGAAGTTTTGAAGTGGTTCAAAAGCACAGTTAGTCCATGTGACAGATCTGGAGTTGAGATGGAAATATTTTTATTCCCACCTCACAGATGGGTGAACCAGAGCAGAGGATCTGGCATCCTCCTTCTCTGGTGGTGGGCACAGTGCAGAACCGTCTAGACAGAATGGGACTTGCCCAGCACATAGCAGGGAATTATTGACAGAGATTTTTTAATTTTTTTTAAAGTTTTTAAATGTGTGTCAAGGCCTTGAGACAAGTCTCTATGTATGCAGTTTCTAATACCAACGGGTTTATTTCTTAGAAACGTGCCTTTCCAATTTTAATATCTGTGATATTTTTCCTGGTTTATTTTAATAAGTGAAATTCAGATGTGGGAATTACTGCAATTTTAGCAACAAAGCATCCAGAAGATTTCAAATATTTACCACCTCTCAGTGAAGAGCAAGGAAGAGGACAGAGGGAGGACAGAAGCTCTCCTGGAGCTTCCAAAATAAATAAAACATAGAGTCAATTCCATTTTCCATCTACTCTCTGCCTATGGAGCTCAGCAAGAGGAAAGGGTTGGAGCTGAGGAGCACCTCCCACCTCAGCACCCAGGCTGAGCACCTGAGGTCCTTATCTGCATCGCTTGTTGTGTACCTGTTCCTTAAAAGCAAACAGGCTTTTGAGACATGATCCTTTCCACAACCCCACAGAACCGAGAGTAACATATACAGAACATGTGGGTTCAATTTTTTTCCAGGGAGAAAGCTCAGACCAGGGAGGGAGAGAAGTATTTGTAAATTACTAGCAAAAAATGTGCTTTTTCACAGTATTAAGCACAACCCAGCCTATGGGATTAAGACCTGCCGTACCTCTCTGTCAAGCCCAGCTGCTACAGTGATAATGTCACCAGTCTCATTGTTGATTGTAAACATGTTTGGAGAGGGGCTGCTCGGGGCCTGTGACAAGATTCTGTATCTCAGCATCCCATTCTGTGCATTGGGATCATCAGCATCGATGGCAGTAACAGTCATCACGTAGGTTCCTAGCAGCAAGATAAATAATTGATGTTATATAAACAGTTTACTCAGATTACACAAGATCACTTACAAGCAATGGTCAAAGCATGTATTTCTTTTGGTAAACTCTGCACATTCCTTCTGTTACTTAAAACAAACTGGTTAAACCCAAGACTCACCAACAGAGTAATTAAAATACATAAGAGGAGATAAAAATACTTTGTGTTTATAAAATATCAGATTCGCTTAGAACTGAAGAAGCTCCATAAACAATGAAATCCTACAATTCTGCCACAAATAACATTTCTGTAACAACACAGCTCCTCACGTTTAAATAAAAATGTTATTAATTGGGCCAAAGGAAATATGCTTAATTTTCAGAATTGCTGCACATACTGATAGTGATTGAAAATCAAGGTAAATAATACTCTTTTAAAGGTCTTTGAGATGCATGTTCTTTTCATCTCAAATGCCAAGTCAACACTGCAAAGTGAGAAAATATATTTCTTGTGCTAACCTTTCTAAAAAAATTCATTTTGCACTACTGACAAATTAAGGAAGTGACTTCAGCCATAGTGCAAACTTTAGTCTGAGCCGATTAGAATTTTAATGAGATGTGAACAACGTTTAGGTTTTTCTTGAGAATTCAAATGAAACTGTTTGATTTCAAATCCCAGTATTTCCAAGCCTCTGAGATTCAGAACTGGATCTGCTGGTATTTCAGAAGTCTCTTATACCCTGAGCTGTCAACTAAATGAACGTCAATGGCCATCATGACTGTAACTGTAAGAACTGTGACACTATAAATAGGATCTTCCAAAACAGGAACCTAACAGTCATATTATTAAAGACTGCTCTGTTTTACTTTATGTACATACTACTTTCTTCTTTTAGAAATTAATCCTAGCATACTAAGAAGCGAATTAAAAATAAGGTGAAATAATAAGACAGTATCTGAGATTTTGCTCATCACACTAATAAGACACCTTTGAAAGTGTCACAAGGTCTGAAGGCACTCCCTTCATCATCTTCACTATGTTACTGCATAGACTTTGAAAGCCTATGTATTACCTGGCTTTGATCCTTCGGGGACTGTCCCATTCCAAACCTGGTGTAAGAATTCGGGTCTATTGTCATTCATATCAATGACATTAATAACAATGTCAATAGGATTTTCCACCTGGTTTCCATTTACATCCACTGCGTGTGCTCTCAGCTGCAAAAATAATGAAAAGTATTAGAATTTGCACAACATACAGGCACAAATAGATACAATAATGTTGGCAGGAAGTTACAGGCCGGACATTTTTAGCTCAATGTATTTTGTTGTGTTCCACTGCTCCCTCATATTGATCATTTGAGTTTTCAGGTTGCTCATGGAACTACTGTTCAGACTTCTAAACTATTCTAAGCTGCAGATTTACTACTTTGATTTGCTGAAAATGATTTTGAATCATGTAATTTCGATTAACACTAATGTCTACTGTCATATAGAAATCTGTTTTTAGTAATGACCATTAGAAAACAGACTCTAGAAATATGCAGATTTATATCAAACATAGCAACTTCCTAACAATCCACAGGGCATGAACACCTGCATCCCTTTCAAAAACCATTTACTGATATTATGGATATTGCATAGACATGAATGCATAGGTAAAGCATATAGAACAGATTTGTGTTACCTTCAACACCAAGGTAAAGTTTGTGATAAATCACTGTCAGTTAACATACTGAAATTCCAGGCTAAAATTAAGCTAAAGTTTATGGAGTGAGTTTCAAAGATACTGAGACACTTAGATTTAATGCCCTGATTGTCAAAAAGGACTGAGTAACTACCTTTGACAGCCAGGTTTACCTAAATCATCCTAAATTGGACAGCCAAAAAAAATGGAACACAGTACTTTCTGAAAATTTAAACCTACATATCCAGGCCAGACAATTGCTAGGCAAAAGAGAAACTTTCTCCTGTTGTTAATCTTGCTGATGCCCGTTTTATTTTTATATGTAAATATATGTCTGTGTGTGTGTGTCTGTGTACACACACAGCACATGTATCTTTCGGCTACAAAACTTCTAGAAAGGAGCAGGAGGGCATTATTAACTCACCACTCTAGAAATGACTCATAAAATTTAAATTCCTAAATCAGTAAAACTTGAATTGCCAATGCCAAATTCTCAGTAAAAAAAAAAAAATCTTATAGATGCCAGAGATGTTGTGCTCGTGAGAGGCATTGCCCCCTGCCTCCCCCCAGATGCCTCCTGCTGCCTCCTCTGTTCAGAGCAGCACTCAAAGGACTTCCTGGAGAGCGACTCGAGGAGTGTTTTAATCCACAGCACGCTGGAAACTCTCTCTAGGAGCTGAGCGGCTTCTGTAATGATTTCAGTGTGGTGTCTCAACAGCACAGACCGCTTTAAGTCACAGCCTGGTCTCCCCCCTTCCTTCAAACCTTTCTTTTCCACTAATACTGGAATCTGTGGTATACTTTGTCAATTTCTTTAGAGCAAAGAATATCATTTTCATAAGCTGACAGACCTAATTTACAATTCCATTAAAATGCTTAGATTTGCCCCTGAAAATGAAAATTGGTAGGTTATTCTTCCCATCCATTTCTCAAATCACAGCTGCTGCAATTCTAATTGCAGTCACGTCCTAATTTAAGTTGCCGAATTAAAAGTAAACTTTTGAAAAATATACAATACAGTGGAGACTATGATCAATGGTCTGTATTTGAATTGTAAGCTACAGTATCCATATTTCAATCTTTTAAAATTACTTTATCTAAATACATTTAATCACTGTTTACATATATTAATGTATTTAAGCTGCTTAATCATAGTAAGAGTTAGCCTTAGTAAGTACAGTAAATACAAATCTGCTACAAACTCTTCAAAATCATATCTCATAGAAAACTAAATGCCGGCTGCTCAAGTCATGTTTGAAGCAGATGTTAATCTTCAATTTGATAATCTGATTTATGGTAAATTAAACTCTTACATGAAAAGAAGCAATCTGCTCCCGGTCTAAAGGCTTTGTCACAGACAGCTGTCCTGAGATGGGGTTGATGATGAAGATGCCTGTTGGAGGTTGGTCAGCTCCTGGGCCAGTCACACTGTACCGTAGCGAGAGGCTTTTATCACGATCAGACCTAATCTACAGGTCAAAAAAGATAACATTTACATTAGCTACAAACAACCAGTGGATGGGACTGCTGCTGAGACAAACAGCAGCTCTTTTTCTTTTTTTTTTTTCCACCTTTAAGCTAAACTTGTGAAAATAATTATTCTGGAAATGGTATAAAGTTAGCACAAAGTTTGAGATTTTCAGCTGAGCTCTTTGTTTGTCAGAAAGCTGGTCAATGAATTTTCAGAAACATAAAAGAATCCCTGCTTATTTCTCATAATAGGATAAATTGCATTAAACCAAAACAAATAAGCGTTCTTACTTTCAACAGAATCATTTAGATCCTAGAGAAAACATATATGACCATGAAACTACGTAAGAAATCAAGTCTGGTGTTTCCCCGCCCCCCTGCCCCTATATCTTCCCAGACGAAAGCTATAGATTCTTTTCTGCTACTGGCAATAGCCTTTTAGAAACTCACCATTTTTGTTTAAAGACTGAATTTTGTTTTCATTTTCCAAGAGAAAAATTAAAGGTAGTGCATCTATGTGGAACAGGTCAATCACCAGCACTGCACATCAACAACATCAACAACACAGAGCAAAACCATATCACATCAACTTGGGTTAATGTTGGAACTCTAGCAAGTTCCAACAAATCCTCATAGAAGTTGATCATGACTAGCCAGTACTATGGTTGGAAGCCCTCTCCTGTGCTGGGCTCCTAACAATGGCCACATCTGTGCTGCAGAATTCTGTGAAGCAACTAGTGTCCTCACCCCATCACATCCTGTTTCCTCCTGCCTCCTGCTGCGCTCCTCCTCCTGCTCACCCCCACACCCTTCCCCAGGTGGAAAACTCCGGTGCAGAAGACTAGAGAACTCCTGAACCAGCAGAGATCGTCCTTAAACACTTAAGGAAGTTATCGCAGCACTTACCACCCAAACCAAGGACACCTTCCGCCAGTACAGGAGCATAGGGACAACTTAAAAAAAAACTGGTAAATGCAGCCCAGCCCAATATGAACAGAGGCAGCAATGTAAACAATCCCAAAAGACTCCGATAAACATTTGGACTTTGAAGAAGACATCATTCACATAAAACCTCTTCAAGAGCTCTCCGAGGGACACTGAAACCACATTTCTATTAACTTTCTTACCCTAACTAATTCCTGAGGAAAAGGTCCTCTGGAATTTTCTGGTAGGTTGATTGGAGGAATAACCCAGTCTCTCTTCTGCCTCTTCAGAGGGCTGCTGTGCTTGTATTGTTGCCATGGAAATACGATGTCTTCAATTTTCTTTTGGTCCGTTCCCAGGTACAAGATAAAATTAAGCACATGTTAGAACGAGAATTACTAGTAGACATTATAAAATAACTCAGATACAATTATATAATTGACTGAAAGGCTGTATTTCCTGTGTTCACAGAACTGTTTTATTTGCCTTCACAGTGCAGTATGAAAATAACCAATATTATTTACAATCACATCGCAAAATTTAAAGAACTCCTTTTCTTTTCTCCATATTCAAGTTGGAGGAGAAATGGAATTATAAACCATGTATAATGTGGCACTACTGTGTAAACTATTCTGCACTTTCTGAAAAGTAGTTAATATTTTGCAGAATTTAATAGTATGCCTTTATGTATTTCTCATTAGCTAGAACTTCAGTTCAGGTAATGTGCTACTGTACATTAAATTTAGATCTGGGTGTGCTAAAATATAATTTGAGTTCCAAGAAAAGTTTAATACATACTGGTAAGGAATGTCTCAAATATTTATGACCCTATTAAATCCCATAGAATTAATGCTGTAATTATTTTAAACCTATGTCAGCCATGATGGATGCAGTAGATGACCCACTTTACACATTGGGCATTAATCTCTGCTGGGTGTCAACATTCCCTTCCTCTTCCCTTCTATATCTGCACTCATTTCAGCCTTTGGACGCCAGCACACATACAGCCATGCTAGCTTGCTTAAGGGTCGAGACACGGCGACAAAAACTTTTTCCAAATCTTTTAAGAGACAAACTTTTCTAAAAAAACCCTAATCAAATAGAGTAAAAACAGATGCCCAACTGAAGACCAGATTCCACTACTCTACATTTTGCTGATGGCAAGGATGCCTGAACTGGATCTTTGGAAAGAACAGGGCATGCCGTGGCATACCTAAGCGTCTTTCACTATTTTTACAGACAAAATGACAACATTAACTTTGTTAAAAACATGCCTCAGAAGATTTAAAACAATCATCAAGTAAGCCAACAAAAAACTGAGGATTACATAGCTTTGGTCTCCAGTGTGTTCTTGAGAAAAATGTCTTGCATAACCACACTGTCTATTTTGACATTATGCTTAAATCTTTAACGCATACCTATTACAGGTATGTTCATCTATGAATAAATTTTGTTCTTTACTTCTAAACTAAGCACTTTACAAAAGAAGGTAAGAAACAGCAGGCAGCAAAAGTAACATAACAGAAAAAGGTAGTAGACCTAATACTGTTTTCCTAACGTAAATGCATTGTTATTTGTATATTGCTAGGCTTGATTTTTGTACATTTTTAGTACATGGTTTATCCTATGGCAGCTTCCAGCAGAGGGAGACTATCTTCCTTACCAAGTAGTGCTGGAATCATGAATAATTTACAATCTACAATCTGATTATGAAGGGACAAGACAAAGCCAATATTCCCTGCCAGAAATGCTTTCCTACTACTGCTGTAAATCTACAGCTCCCATCTAATAAACGTGACTGATGCATTCGAGCACAAATTTGTTTATTTTGTGGTTATATTTAACTGCTTGAATAAATACTATAATACTTTCAAGCGATTTAAAATAAAGAAATGACCATGTCCAACTTAAATTCAGGTATAAATCTCAAACTACACAAACAAAAAGCTCAAACATAAATTAATCCTATATATTTAAACATGCATGCCTTTCCATGCCTTAGCAAAGCTACAGAATAACAGGCTATAAAAAAGTTCTTCCTGAGGCTCCAGCTTTGCATGCACTAGTTGTCCATTAATAAAATGCCTCATGGAGAGGTATATGACAGACAGGATCAAATCCTTATTTTAAAGCCTCTTTGTGGAGATACGTTACTACAGGCAGTGTTTAGTTATTGTTTTACCTTTTCTGAAGCCCCTGCGAAGGCTGGTTCAGGGGTTAGCTTCACTTTCATTTGCCATTCTTCTTGGGTTTCCTTGTCTTGAGCAGACACGACAAACTCTGTGGGCGCTGCTGAAAGTTGAAAGCTTCTCTCTGCATAGACCACACCATCTTCACCTACTCTGAAATCTTCTGGTTCACTGATTCCAAAATGTATTTTTTTGTTTCCATCACAGCTTCGAAACCTCACTGTAAAATAGACACACAAAATGAAGAACAAAAAAATGAAAAAGCAGCCCACTTGAACTCAGTGTGACATAAAATGCATTAAGAACAAATATTCAGCAGCAGAAAGACTTAACTTGTTGCTGCTATTATCACATGCAATTATGAGTTAAGACTTGTACTTCAGGGGTCACTCCACTTAACAGCAATATCCCTCTGTGGACTGGTAGGCAGAGAGAAGATTTTAAGCCCAGATACACTGCTCTCCCAAATACACACACGCACACAGCCCCCAAAGAACGTCATTTCCCTCCGTGTCCTGCTGTATGTTTCAGTCAGTTTCCAGTGGGACAGCTGCAGGGATTTCCACCTCAAGTCTCACAAAAAAGATCCAGTCAAGTCAATTCATCAAAAACACTCAACAAATTTAATTACGCTGCAATCATAATTGCAAACACAACCGTGCTTCCAGCGCCTTCTCTGCCAAGAGGAGTAAGGCAAAAACCCAGAAGCCTGTTAAGAGATTAACTTCTGTGCCCAGCTCAGCCCGTGATTCAGCTGTATCATCTCAGGTAGGTCACTTACAAGTTTGGGGCCCGAGTTCCCTCATCCCTCACCTATAAGAAGCAGCAGTAAATACTTACCTCACAGAGAAAATCTAAGTGAAACATTTTTTTTCTTTTTTTTTTTTTTTTAAGCTATTTCATGTACTACACATGTCCATCTATCTACTTAAGGGTTACCCATTCTTGTTTAGTTCCCCCACACCTTCCTTTTGTCCTGTCTGAAAGACTCACACTGGAACAAGAAGTCAGTAAAACTGATTGTATAGATAATGATGTGAAGTGCACAAAACAGAACTGATAACAGGTTGCTGCTTTCTTTACCCAATTGCTTTCACTACCACTTATCTTCCGGGTTACTGCAAATAATAGTAGGTAAAAAATGAAAGTGTGCTTTTATAACCAATGATCGTTCTTTAATGTTTCCAAAGCATTATGAAGTATTTTGATTGTATGGGCAATAGAAGTGCAAAACATCATTATGAAGGTTGTGCTGAAATGCACAGAGTGAAGATGAAGATGAAATGAGGCTTTATGCCTCATTTCAGTTATTGGGCTTTTTACATTGTGCTAAACCATGCACAAACTATTTAGCTTCAAAACCTAAAGGTCCTCCTCAAGAAAAATCACTACTAAATTCCATGCATCATATGCTTTTTTTTCTGTAATGCACTATTTTCAGGAACGTACTGAGAAGAAGAATCGTACCTTTTTGTATTTAAGCTTCAAGGACTGAGCTGATGTTCAGATGAAACAAAATTTGTTTCCTTACTGCACCCTTTCAGTTATCCAGAATAACTCTGGATATATAATAAATATATATCATAAAGAATAACTTTGCCCTATCCTGACAGAAAAGAGTGTACAAAATACTTCTTTGAAAGGGTTCATCATGTACAAGAGTGAGACAAAGCACAGCACTCCTCAAAATAAATGATAAAACGTCAACCTTCTCAATACTGATCTTGCTGGGCTGGGCACTACTCTTTCCAGATGGCCCGCAGAGCTTGAAGGTCTGCCTCCATGAAACACCAGCCTCACCTCAGGGCGAAGAGCATGCCATGTCCCACAAAGCACTGAACCCAGGAAGAATAAACCTGCCTGGGTAAAAAGCTGAAGTCTCACCGTTTGGGCTCCTCTTGTGGCCTTCCTTGTAGATGTTGCCTTAGGTCTTCCTCATTAGCAGTGAGAGTGCTTCAGTGAAATGCTAATTAAATACTCAGCCCCTTGCATTGGCTGCTCATGGCTTAGATGGGCTTATGCTTCGCTGGGTAAAAAACTGGCTGGATGACCAGACCAAAGAGCGGTGGCGAATGGAGTTGCATCCAGCTGGCAGCCGGTCACAAGTGGTGTTCCCCAGGGCTCAGTACTGGAGCCGGTTCTGTTCAGTATCTTTATCAATGATCTGGCCAAAGGGATCGAGAGAACCCTCAGTAAGTTTGCAGACCACACCAATTTAGGTGGGAGTGTTGATCTGCTGGACGGTAGAAAGGCTTTGCAGAGGGATCTGGAAAGGTTGGATCGATGGGCCGAGGACAATGGTATGAGGTTCAACAAGGCCAAGTGCCAGGTCCTGCACTTGGGTCACAACAACCCCATTCAGCGCTACAGGCTTGGGGCAGAGTGGCTGGAAAGCTGCCTGGCAGAAAAGGGCTGTTGGTGGACAGCTGGCTGAATATGAGCCAGCAGTGTGCCCAGGTGGCCAAGAAGGCCAACAGCATCCTAGCCTGTATCAGGAACAGCATGGCCAGCAGGACAAGGGAAGTGATTGTACCTCTGTGCTCAGCCCTGGTGAGGCCGCACCTCGAGGACTGTGTTCAGTTTTGGACATCTCACTACAAAAAAGGCATTGAGATTCTGGAGTGAGTCCAGAGAATGGCAACGAAGCTGGTGAGGGATCTGGAGAACAAGTTTTATGTGGAGCGGCTGAGGGAACCGGGATTATTTAGCCTGGAGAAGAGGAGGCCGAGGGGAGACCATATCACTCTCTACAGCTACCTGAAAGGAGGTTGTAGCGAGGTGGGGGTTGGTCTCTTCTCCCAAGTAATAAGCGATAGGACGAGAGGAAAGAGGTTTAGTGGCATCTCAGCAGTGCCAGGTTAATGGTTGGACTTGATGATGTTAAAGGTCTCTTCGACCAAAACGATTCTATGATTCTATGATAAGTTTTCATATATATTTCTCTCTAGGCATTCCCTATTGCTCCTCTAATCCATCCTACCTGCTCCATAAAGTACAACTGAAACTTCCTTTCCTATGGATCTACAGACTTACAGGTCTGCAAGGTTTGGAGGACGTGACAGAACCTCTGGTTTTCTGTTCACACAGGAGGAGAAAGGGACAGGCAGAAGCTCCAGCTCCCAGATGTTGACCAACCCATTGATCTCCCAATCTTTTCAACACCGAGCCTCAAGGCTTGAGTCAGCTTACCACAACGGTATGCTGAAACACAACAGCCAACTGAGAAAACACACGGTTCTAAGTCAAGGATATAAAACTACCAGTGAAAACAACCATACCAGTATGAAGAAATAATTACCACAGTCCTAATTCTGTAATTCTGATTAGCCAGCCTTCAGAGCTGGATATTCTGTATGATTTAGCACAAAAATAAAGAGGTGTCTAAGAAGAGCTTACTCAAAAGTCACTACATCTAATGATTTAAGAACTTCATGACTGGACTACTGAACAGTGCTGCTCATACTTCGGAGGCACAGACCACCCACACCTCAGGCACGGAGAAAGCTGGACCTCCTCCAAGTGTCATCTCTGTTCACAAACAAAATTCTCAATTAGAAACAGTTCACATTAAGAGACAACAGAAAAAACCAGCTAGCAATATATTCCATAGCTCTGTGCTTCTGCTGACCTCTCATCTCAGCTACAGCTGCTCTCTAAATCTGCTCTTCAAAAGAGCGTCTGACCAAAAGGATGAAGAGCGAGCAAGATTCACCTCTGGCTCTCCTCAGACTAACTTCTGAAAAGTACGGAGTGGGAAAGAGAATGAATATTAATCTAATCTTTGATCATTACTGTTTTTAAAGAAGCTGAAATTATTACAGCCATTACGGTCCCAAAGACTAAGATATCACAACAATATTTTATAAAAACTCATTTCCCAACTATTGCACTGTAATGTAACATGTTAATTTTTTAGATATTCAAATTCATAAAGAAGAGGATTTCTTTCCCCCCATCGTCTTATATATAGACTCCAGTAGCCAAAAAAGAAAAAAAAAGGCAAGAAAAAACCACCCTGCTAGCCACTTCATTGATATTCCTCTGCCAGGTGACTGTATATTATGAAATTCAATGAAAATCCCTTTCCTTTGACAGCATCTTGGTAAAAAAGTATAAAATTTTCAATGCTTTGTGAGACTTATTCTCCCTTTGCAAGGAGCACACATTAACAAATTATAGTCAAGTATAACCATCCATAATTAAATTACCTTGACAGAGTACAGGTTGTGCAGTAGCTACTCTCCCCCCAACTGCATGGTTATCAGTCTTGTAAATTCTATTTAGATCACTTTGCTTCATTTTTCAGTGTTGAACTGGTATGAACAAAGACTGATTTCTGACTGTAGGTTTTCAGGCAAAGATTTTTGCAAAAATGTGACAGGAATTTTTTTTTTCCCCACTGAGAATAATGACTGTTTATACCAACCATGTTCTTTCTAACCACCACACGGAAGGGAGGCATGCTTTCCGAAAATTATTTTCTGCTGACAGATCAATCGTATGGATTCTTTTCATTTTAAAAAAGGTTAACCAGATATACTATGTAGCACCTAGTCACTTTATATGCAATAGAAAGAATAATCAAGTGTCTTATTTTACTGCTGTTTAATAACACTCTCCATACAAATGATCAGATATTAGTATATCACAATCTGTAAAAACAACTCACTGATTTTTAAATATTTATCTTTCAAGTATCTTCTGCACCTTCTCAAAAGTATCTGCTCTTGAAAAGATTTCTAAGTATATTATTTGAAACCGCTAGGAACTATTCAATCATAATCTGGAATATAACTATTTTGGCTTTATAGAGAATACCTTTGGTCCTATCAGAACAGTAAAACACACATCAGCTTTGATGCATGGGAGTAAATGCAATTAGTTCACATGCTCAAAATAAGACCGTGAATAGGGATTTACAAAAACAAGGTCTTTAAACAGAAGAAAAAAAATGTCTTTAGTATTAGCATGTGATTATTACTAAACACTAGACCCTAAGACAAAAAAATATTAGTATCCTAATTTAGAAGTCTTGCCTTGTCCTAAACCCAAGACAAGTGTAATCTATTAAAAAAAGAGAGAACCTCCAAGACTACAACAAAAGACAACTTCTAAAATTAAAATCTACAGTTCTGTAGTATTAAAGCAAGCTTTCAAGTTAACACTTGTGCATGGAAATAATTACTACATATGTATACAAGTGTAGCGTATGAAGCATTAAGAACTAAACATGCAAATTCATTTGAAGTGCACTAGAGAGCTACACCACTCATACTCGGGTCTTTCGAGATGAATGATTCAGAATATCTATAAAATACACGTCTAACCTCATGTACCTTACTAGTAATCTTCAATTACCTAG
The DNA here is from genome assembly GCF_964106895.1 of Numenius arquata. Lineage (NCBI taxonomy): Eukaryota > Metazoa > Chordata > Aves > Charadriiformes > Scolopacidae > Numenius > Numenius arquata. Next base: position 17,308,787 of record NC_133579.1, on the reverse strand, counting down.
AACAATTTCTCAGACAATAAAACCCCTTTTTCAGCTACTCATGTTGGTTTGCACTCTTTGACAACCTGTTTCTGCATTTTTTTTTATCTTAGGCAAATAGCACCAGAATCACTTGACCCAAGGACTGAGAACAGAATGATATAATGGGCTGCATTACTAACATCAATTTTTTGTGAAAATATTAATGTGCAATAGAGAATATTAACACAGAATTTTCATTACTCACTTTGCTCCCAAGATAGTTGCGTTGAGTTTGCCATCTGGATTTCTGCACTTTGAAAATATCCAATTCATTTCTAGATAACATCCACATGCATAGAAGCAAACAACAACAAAAAATATTTCCTTTTGTATATTTGCTGGAACGGTACTACTCCTCCTGAATGCTGTTCTCGATGCCTAAGCATCTACCTCAAGGCTAAGACTCACTTAGAGGACATTATGGAAATTGCAACAACATATGCACTCCAGCAATACAGTTAAGAGTGTGTAGCATAAAACGGAAAACCCAGGCATATTTAATCCACTCAGGATCACTCTGCAGCAGATAAAATAAATAGAATAAGAAAGTAGCTTACGTACAACTACCTGCCAGATACCACTTTTACCTTTGACAGAATGAGAAATTACATGGAAACATTGTGCTTGAACTGTCTAGCTATCTGCATACTTAATATCTGAACACTACCTTCTCCAAGAACACTCTGTATTTAACAAGTCTTCCTACTTTTCAGAGGGAGAAACTGTTGAAAACTACACTAAATTTACACTACACTAAAATTTAACTACTTCATAAATTAGTCATTTATTCAGACTGGTTACTTCTGCATCTGTAAGGTGATATGTTAGTCCTACTAACACAGCGCACACACTCCTATTTCAGCTCACAGCTTGTCGGAGTGGCACGTGAAATGCCCATGAGACCTCCTTTACTACAATTATAGATAACCTTCAAGAGAAGTGGGTTTTTGACATCATATGGTGGACAGTTATAATCACAAAAAACTGAACTACATTCTAACTTCCCTTTTCCATCACCAGCAGCACTTTTAAAGTGGGTCTCATTTTAGAGCTCCCTGAGACCAGCTTAAAAGCATTATTTAATTTTTGATTTTTTTGATACACGGTGGGGTCTGCAGCAGCCAGGCAAATGTCTTCTTCTCACTGGTAAGCTGAGAAAATTAGCTACAGAAATTGCTGATGCTAAATAAATATGGAAGATAATCAGGATTGTTATTTTAGACAATGGCATTTTCCTACCTGTATTCAATTTGTTATTATATATCATTTAGAGGTACTTCAATACACCAGTGTTGTTTCTTGCAGGTTCTTCTAGTCTTTTTTCTAATCCCCTTTCCTCTCCTATTTTTACATTCGTGCACTGTAGTTTATCCTGTACTCCAGACCATCCAGAAAAATCTCAAAGCGCTACTCATTTTGAGCCTTTTTCAAGTAACCAACCTGCGACGCTTTAAAAGGAAGCTTGGCTGTCAAAAGGCAGCTGCTTACCACTTTCTGAAAAGCAAGCCTGCTAATTCAGTAATTGCTTTTGAAAACCTCTGCCTTTGTGCCGAGCACCACGCTCTGCCACCCCAGCCTACCCCGAGTGGAAGGCTACTGCAGCGGGTCACACCAAACCAACTGGAGTTCTGCCACTTATTAAGGGCCAAATCTGGCCGTTTGCTTCTAATTCCTACTTTTGCTTGACTTCACAAGCTTTACAACCTGGTGCCAAGTGAAAGCCAGGCTATGAAGGTCGCAAGAGGGGAAAAAAAAATGAGTCACACCAAAAAGTTTCAACCAAGATAAAATTGGGGATACATTCAAGCTATTTACCAACTTCAGGTGTTCCATGATGTGACTTGTAGCAGCTTAACTTTCCACATATCCATGCTGCACTGTTTGCTTAATCATTTGTCTATTCAGTTAGGAAAACAATAATTAAAAGGAAAAGTGATTTGCAAGAGTTATGGTTTAATTCATACTGTACACTTATTTCATTAGCTGAAAGCAGTTCCAGAGTGATCTGCAGCAGGCATTAGGTAAAACCTAGTACTAATATATGACTCTACTCCATGGAATTAAGATGCTAAGTGAGTAGTGTACTGCAGAAAAGCTGTAAAGGTGTATGAAAAGTTGTATGAAATGCTGGTAAAAATAATTTGTGCTGCTTACTGCAACTGCTGTTTATTCAATGCAATTGTCTTCCCTGCCTCACTCCCAGACTGATAGTTCCAGAGAAAAGAATCTGCACATTTCCTAGAACAACGTGCTCTGGAAGTAACCTGGCAGCCTACAGAACAGCAGGTCCGTGGACATGGACCTCCCTCTCCCTATTTCTGCAGCATATATTTTTCATTATTTTGACCAATTGCATTTTGAGACTTTTTCTTTTCAAGTATTTTGTTGCAGGGTGCAAATGGGAAATATTAAAGCCTAGTGCATACTCTGTCCTAAATTATGGAGCTGCTTCCTCATAAATCCAACTAACTCAAAACAACTAAGGTCTATTTTTCAAGTATTTTCTTTCACAGGTAGTTATCCGATTCTTGCATTCACAGTGAAAGACTTGCACAGTTCTTTAATAAAATGCCATCTTGTTTCCAGCTCCCATAATCCTCTTTGTTTACAGAACAAAGTCCTAACAGGCATGCCAGAATGAAAATGGGGATAATGTTCTTTCTATTCGATGGAAATGCCTCTGCAGCTTTTCAGAACGGGAATACCAGCCATCAGCAAAACACAGGACTGGTATCTCAAACAGAGGCCAAATTATATCTGATTCACTGATCCTTTTCAGCCCTTGCCTCTACCACTCACTGACACAAAGATCTTCTGCGCTTTGACACCCCTTTTGTCTTTATTTTAGAAAAAAATAAAATGCAGAAAAAGAGAATAAGCATCTTCAAGAAGGGGAAGTACTTACATTTCGACAACTGCTTTTGTTTTAAAACACAAAAAGGTTTCTTTCCCTTTTCCTCTACCCTGCATTGTTTAAGGCAGTTTCACTATAGATGAGCCTATAGGCCCCTGCAGAGTTCTGCGCCAGCTTTTTTTTCTAAATGATGCTAGCTGAAAGAAAACTCAGTAATAAATGTCATTTCTGTACTCTGGAGTATGCAGCACACCTTTAATACTTTCCCAAGTATATCAATCTACACAGTAATAAAAAGAAGGATTAAACACTAATCTCTTATACCCATAATGCATCAACTGACTACACCTGCTAAAATCCAATTTGGTAATTAAAAAATATATCTACTGAACAGTCAAACCAGGAGACTACAGGGAAAGTACTGTCTCTGCAGATAGCTAGCAGAAAACAGTTTCAAAATTCAGGCACTTAACACAAACCTATTTTTACCTCTATTCATTTTTATGTGACCTTAAGCAGTGTAAGAAACAAATACCTACAATTATGGTGCAGCAATTAAAGGGCAGTTTTATTGCTACAGTAATGACTTAAATATCTAGTAAAAACTAGATAAGCAGCTTTGCCTTTTAGTCTATCTTTAGAAAACGCAAAAAAAAAAAAAAGTTAGCTTAATTCTTTTTTTCCCTCCCCTTGTTAGCAATAAGGAGAGCAAGAACAGAGAATAGATGCTTTTGTATGTTCTCTTTGCTAACTGTTCCTGGCCCAGAGTCCTTCTAGGCTTCAAGTTTCGTGGTTTTTCCTAGCTCTTCTTTCTTGTTTTTTTATTCCTCCTCCTCCTTCTGCCCTCTCTAGGTGTTCTGTTTTCTGGATTTTTTTTTTTAAACTTACTTTATTCCCTGATGCTCCCATTTTTCCTGCCCCTTCTTTCAACTGTGCTCCTGACCGAGGTGTAGAGGTGCCAAAGTGTCACTAATTTCGGGCTGACAACCCAGGCTGCAGCTCAGGCTTCAAGCACACCCAGGCAGAAAGCGCCTGTCACTGGAGGGCTATTTAAAAAAAAAAAAAACTGATTAACTAACTAAATGATAATGCAGGCTCCTAGAGTTTCTGTAAAGAGCCAGATCTTGCTGAAACAGGCTCATACTTTCAAATGAGCTGATGATCTGTTTCACCAATTCCACCGGTCAGCAGTTTTCCATGGTGGCTTAAGCCCCCTACACTAAGAAGGGTTTAGGAACAGCAACAGAACATGCATATATCACATTTAGCCTATCATGGGAGAAGCATGCACAGATCACATTTAGGCTGTGTGTCACATTTTACCACGAAAAGAAATAAAATAAAATAATAAAATGGATTTTTTTTCTCATTAAATTACTGCTCAGGCAGAAGAAGCAAGTGTTGTATTTGCATTGCATCCCAACAAACAAAAAATTCCCAGCTCTAACAAAATGGCAGTGATCCTGCCAACACTCCTCCTTCCCATTTTAAAAAACAGTGTGTTGAAACAGATGCGGGACCGTCTAATATTTGTTCTGTGTTCTGCTGCATACCCCAGGATACCACCCGTCACTTGGGAGCATATTTTGCAGTCCCTCCCAGGTGGCCATGGATGCAGCAAAGGGACAGTTTTCCCTGAAGTTCCTCTCCAGCTTCACAAACCAGCACAAATCTGAGTGTGATGACCCTCCACAAACATCAGTCTGCTTTTCCTCTCTCCTCTTCTGCCTGTCCAATGCTCTGGTGGCGTTTGTCACTCTCCCACAGGTCGTTCCTCTGGGCACACCGTGGTCTAATTTTCCAAAGCTGCAATTATTTTTAATGATTTTTAAAAGGCCCTTAGTCATCTTGATGTTACCGTGGCAGCTCTGCGTGCCACTTCTTTCCTAAAACATGAATTCTGTTATCTCTGGGGGGAACCGGGAGAACCTCCCAGCCAGCAGAGCTGGACACGGACTGGGACAACACCTTACCAGCCTCCCCATGGCAACCAGTGGGCACAGCCGATCTCAAAGCAGAACCACCCTATAATACATGGGTGCTCATCACCTTAGCAAATGCATAATGGCGAAAAAAATACCCTATTTGCTCGAACACCGTGCTTTTGTATCAAAAAAGGGCAAGAAAGCTCCCAGTAGCCGAATAGGGTGGAAGAAGAGCAGAAACAGCCCAGCAGTACTTACACTGATGTGTTAGATAGCAATAAAACTCATAAAACCCAGGGATTATACTATCACTGGATCATGTCCAGTAGGCCTCAGGCAGAAAACTAGTTGCCATGGCAGCTTAATGTTATCTAGTCAGACCTCAGGTTTTTATTATTATTATTACACACAGATATCTGACCTTAAAAATCAAAAAAGCACTTGGAGACGGGTGCAGGCTAGTACAGGGTATTTCACAGCCAGGTCACAGTAGGGCTTCCCATAACAAAGCACAGGAATCAAAAAGCTAAAGCAGTAGATCTGTCTCATTATAAGGGAGTACCTATCAGTGAAAGTAACCTCTAAATGGGTATTCTTTCTCTCTATGTATAGCCTTCATCATTTAAAATGGCAAAGGTGATGTGGTAATTAATCATTAATTACTTAATCCTTACAGAGGGGAAATACCAAGAGAACTGGCAGGAAAATGCCTAATTTCATATATTTGAAGGTACATCTATCACCTGGGTTGTTCATTCAGTAGCTTGTTATAGCATCTCTCTGAACACACCTCACGTTCCCCCTAGATGCAATAAATACCTAAAAATAAACGAAGGACCGCTAGTATTAGCCATCCTATTTAAATGAATTGGAAAGATATAGGGAATCAGTCGACACTGATGACCATGGAAGTTCCCCTAAAACATTGCAACACCATAGAGAAGCCTTAAAGTTGTATTCAGTCCAACAAATAGCAGCAAAGAGTAATCAGTACGTATTTTACAGGCTTTTCCTCTTGCGCTAAAATAAGTACAACAAGCGGGAAAAAAATAATCCAGTGCTGGAATACATTTTAGTGACTGACGCTTACTGAATGCTCCCAGATGATTATTTGCTACTTTTACCTTCTCGGTTGATTACCTAAACTGTATTCTCAATGAGATGAAAACTGTCCATCAACGTTACCAAATCTCAACAGCACAAATAGAAAAACAAAGAGAGGAAGAGAAGTCTGGCTTCTTTGGGCCTGAGCTTCAGACTCATACCTCTGAGTTGAGTCTCCCAATTATTCTTGTATTTCATGTAAAGCCCACCTGGCTCGAGCTAAATCAGAGAAACACTAGCTGCAAGCAGAAGTAGTATCATCACTTCATGTCTGATTGCACTGTACAGTGCAAACTCCTTAAAATGACCAAGATGAGGTCACTTGCATACAGCTGACACAGTTTAAGCCAAAATTCAAGCGATGCTACTTCCCTTCAAGGACACTTACCATTCTTTGCATATCCTGTCTAGGGATTACAAAATTACAAGGCTCAAATAATCCACTTAAATTCAAATGACAGTAATAAAATTGACAGGAATAAAAAAGGTGTTACGCTAGGAAAAAACACTGATACAAACTGTTTTCTTTGCAAAACGCAGACAAGTGTGACAGCAGCACAACATGGTACCTGGGTTAATACAGGAAGGAAAAAAAACTAAAAAATCCTCAGATACAATTTGCAGACAAATGAGAAGGATACAGACAGACTTCATTTAAGAGGCAACTTTCAATACAACCACCGCAAAATTAAGACATACTTTAGGATCCTATGCCAAGACAGTGCTGTGCAAATTTATGCAATTTATTCCAGGTGGGAACACAGACAGACTTGGCTGAGCAGCCTCTCATTTAACAATCGTGATTCAGTCCAGCCACAGAAGAACAGAAAAGAAAAAGAACAGGCCTTCTGATATATCTGAAGATATGCTTTGTATGATAAATGCAGCGTATTTTTTTTTTTGTCTAGACTTTCCTGTGGGCCTTGTGAGAGCAAAACACAAGACACCTGACATTCAAATTGTGTTAGATCGGAATAATGCCTGAAAATGGCAGGGGCTTGACTGATTGAACTAGAACTGAAAATTCTACTTTTGGCAAAGCCTAAGGACGAGAGCAGGATAACACCTTTCTTAACCCTCTTGCTGCCTTCAACAGCTACATGAGCTTCGAGATCAAAGATTACAGTTATCAATATCGCAATGAAAACCCTACGTGTGATAATGGTTCCTAAAAGGAATCATTAAGATTCATTTCTGGATGGGCCAATTAACCTACTACTGTCTGAGTTAAGACTGTTTTGCTGAGAAGCAGCGAGGTATGCTACTCCATGCAGCCTTGATTTTTCAATTATGAGTCACAACATCCTAAGGTTCTTATTAAAGACTACGCAGCATCACCCACCAAAGGCCCAGACTGCAAAGTGTCTGGGGATTATCCCTACAGCAATCAGTATAATGTGACTGATCCTTGACTGAGAGCCCTTGGGTACTCGATGAAAACATTAACTTGTAACATTTACATGAATCCAACATGGTCCAAGCTGTCCTGGATAACGGAAACATTCATTCAGTGCTAACTTGCAGAATCAATGCATCACACAAATGAAACTAAATTTGCCTTTAGAAACCCAAGTACTGTCTTATTCCAATAGGAGGGCATTCCTCGCTTTGCTCACCAGAATACTAAATATTCCTTTCCAAAAGGAATCTAGCAGAAAATCCCCACTGTAATAAACATTTCAATGGCTATTTCAACTGCCATCTGTATTCCTCTCAATTTTCCTCAAATGCCTGAATTCCCCAAAAAGACACCTGTGGCATTCACTCATGAGAACAAACATCTCTTTTCACTTCCTCTCCCCCCCAAAACAATGCCAGTTTGCAAAGGGAATAAAGAAAGCCATGCTACACATGCTATGCACTTCAGAAAATACTACCCAGTGTGTCCTACAGTAATGACCGCTGATGCAGGGATATTTTTCCTTAGGATAAGCATTATCATGAACATCTTGTACAAAGATCACCGAAACACTACACTTTGATAGCTAATATAAGCAGATTCATGATGTATCTAAATGATCGTGAAAGCTACTTATGGCAAAATTCTTTCCTTTCCTGGTGCATGATGGGCAGTTCCTCTCCAATAAATCTCAGACAGTTACTATAACCAAGACATGTCTTTGTATGCATATGAAAATGCTTTCGGTCCATAAATGCAATAGTTTCACCTATCAAGAGAAGACAAAGTCATTCAGCGAGACAACATACTGAATTTCTGTTGAAACAAAACTGTAGAGCGTGAAATAGCAACCTGTCATCAGATGTTGGGAGTCTGATGTTCAGCAGCAGCAGCTAAAACCACCCTCTCCTCCCACCTCTATCTGAGGGAACTGACAGTCATCCACACACAGGTCTGGCCAGTCTACGTCCTGCAGGCAAGGGCTGGAGTCAAACTTATAGCTTAGGATCCACTAGGGTTTACAGCTGTGTTCTACAAAGTTTGTTTTTTTTTTTTTTAAAACAAAACAAAACAAAAAAAAACAACAACAAAACAAAAAAAACCCAACCAACCAAACAAAAAAACAAAAAACAATCAAACCAAACAAAAACCACCCCAAAAACCCCACAAACAAAAAGCAAACCAAGCCAAACCAACCCAGCACAAAAAAGGGCATAAAACAACCCCCTCTCACACACGCACACCCCAAAAATCAAACCAACAAACAAATCACAAGGTTTGTTGTTTTCTAGTCATTTCAAGTAACTTCAGTGCAGGTGTCCTCCACTACAATCTACTTTCTATTAAAACGTGCACACTGTAAGCAGAGAATGGGCCCATATCCACACCACCCTACCTCATTTTATATTAAAGGCGAGGAATTGAGTTTGCCCTCAGGGGGTGGCTCCCAAAGAACAGGACCGGAGAGCTTACCAGCACAGGCTCGGTAGTCGTCTGAAAGGCACCATCCAGAACACGTGGCATCACACATCTACAGCTTTGTTTCAACAGGGACCACAGGGACAGTACTGCAGACCTTCCTGCCCAGTGCAGAGACTCCACATGGCTGGTGTGTAACACTTTGTCGAGGTAATCAGACAGGTTAGCAAGCAATATAATCAATCTGAGCAGCCGTCTCAGCTGAGCACTCCGAGTCCGGAATAACTCTTACTTAAGTTGGACGATGCCTACGGTAAATGAGTGATGCGTTATTTTGACTTGCCTCTCCGGGCTCAAATCGTGGTATCTAAAGCTCACCTTCCCATGAGAAAGGGATTTCTGCAAACTAAAAGCAGCCTCTCCAGCAGCAGGAGGAAGCAGCAAGTGAAATGGAAGAGATCTGACCTTACACTAAACATCCGAGCTACATTTTAAAATACTGGCACCAAGACATTATTACTTTGCTTTGATATGCTGCCAAGGGAAAGCAAGAGCCACTGAAAACTGAACTCCATTTAGAAGTCACGTCCATTTTTCAATAATCCTTGTAATACTGTGTACATAACTTAAGGATGTTACACAAGACAACAGACTGTGATGTCATAAAATAATAATATTCATGTGAAGGTCTTAACAGATTCATGCTTAGTAGTGTCATAAATGAGAAAAAATTACCAAGGAACATATACATGATACCACAAATGAATTACATACGGTAACTTGGGTATGGAGAAAGGCATTTGGGTAAAATTAACAAGACTTTTGGCCCAGAAGCACACAACATGGCTGCTGTTCTTTATTAGAAGTTAGTGTTTTGATAAAGTTCACTACAGTGCTTTTTTCTTAAAAATGCAGTGATGTCACTTCTGATGTGCAACTACTGGCATTTTGCCCATTATTGATTTCCAGAAGACTGGCATCACTGATCTACATGCTTTTTCCTTAACTCCTTTGTTGCTGGATGTTTCCAATACTGCAACTCAACTTTTTCCAAGGAAAGAGAATAACTTGAGACATCTGATATTTTAGTCATGCAGCTGTGATTTATCTGTGGCACTCAAAAAGCCCTCAGGATAAAAATCAGTAACTGCATTCAATCTATTTACAAATCACATTCAACTGTCTCATGTACAGCTGCATAGCTTTGTTTTTACTTTAACTTACCTTGAGATCGGATGGATTTCTGCTGTTTTGCCCAGTATTGCAATGTTAAATTGTTTTAGTACTAATTAATTCCCCTTTCCTTAATATACCTTATCTCCACCACGCCTTTTCTTAACCTGCCTGCTATACAGGACACGACTCTCTGCCTTCAAATTTTTCAGCTAGACGCCTCCAAGTGTTGTTTGCCATAAAAACTGTCCATGTTGTTCAGGGCAATACTCGTGCTACGTAGGGTCCTTGTCTCTTAGGTGCCAGTGACACCTATTATTCTCCCAAATGGGAAAGAAGGGGAGGGAATAAAAAAAGTCTCAGCTCTGAAGACACAATGGTCTTCTAAAAATCTTGATGCAGGGTAGCAGAGCCAACAGACAGCAATGCCTTAGGAAACAGACCCCCCTCACCTGGGACAGCTTACCACATGATATTTTAGGAGGAAACAACATGGGACACATCACTTCTTTCCATTATTCCATCAAATGTGTTCTCCCCATCACAACTAGAGGTGCTATTATCTAGTGATGGATGAAGACCAAATGTAACTCACACTATCTTTACAAAAGATTCAGAAACAATTCTTAAAGCCATTCTAACAGACAGGCAAGACCTTAATTCTAAAAACTTCCACAAAGGAGTCAGAGATCAGCACAAAGGTCTGCAAGGAAAAACTGGAAAGTAATACTGAGTAATCAAAGAAAAGAATGAGGAAATACAAAACATCACTCTCAAAACGCCGTCCTGAAAACCTATCACTATTTAAACTATGTATGGAAATCTTTGTCTTCTTATTTAAAAAAAATAATTGAGTATGATTCATGTAATGGTTTCCTCTCTTGTCAAATAGGACCATTCTCTCTTTGTAGCCTCTTCAGGTCAAAAGCATAGTCGAGCCTGTGGTGCTCATTGACCTGAAGGGAAAACTGAATATTTAAGAACAGAAAAGCTATGTCCTTTCTCTAGGAAAAAATGGAAAGGATCCATCTTTACTTCAATGCCTTTTCAGTCAGGAAGCAGTTTTTATTTTAAAAATATTTATTAATAATGCTTGTTACTTTTCTTGGTTGTGGTCATCAACTGCAGAACACTGAGATGTGGGGGTTTTTAATGAATGTAAGAAAGAAGGCTTTGTCCTTTACATTTTTCATCCGAGCCTGAAATACATTTAGAAGGCCTAGTTAACAAATGTATGTAACTTCAAATCAGAGGACTGGCTCATCAAAACTAAATGCAGTTTTAATACTGTTTAATGCTGTGCTGTAAAACATCGCTGTTTTCCAAAATCAAATTTACCAAGTTTTTAAAAGCTGTATTTATGTTTCCAGACATAGGACTTTATTACATTTACTGGACCAATACTCAAGTCTACATTTCTCATCTCATCTCCATCGTGCAGATGTAGTAATGATTTGACTATTTCCCTTCCTTACCATGGATGATAAATTCCAAGAAAAACAAACAACAAACTTCTTGGGGACTTCAAGTGTATCTACTGCAGAATGTGATCTAAGGTAAATAAAAACTGTCCAGTAAAGGAGGCAGGGAATAGGGTATAACATCTATCCCAGCTCCCAGCCCCTATTAATGCTGCTTTACTGGGTGAGCCCGAGGAACAAACAGGAGGAGTTTCCTTGCAGAAGATAACGGGAGGTGGAGAGATGGGAGGTGAGGAGCATCCACTGCAGCCAGGCATCTAAGCCTGACCACAAGCAGTTTCTACTCCTCCTATAATCGCTACAGACCTCTGTCCTTCCAGACAAGAGAAGTCATCTCAGCTGCCTCCTCAGACGAGGAATTTATGCTCTGACACACAAACACACAGCTCGAGAATACAACATCAAACGACAGAGAGACGCTGTAGCCCTGAGTTCTCCCGTGCCGCCGCTGCAGGGGCAGCTCTGCCACGCAGGCAGGACAAGGGGTCACGCAGGTCAGCAAAATATCAAGGGCAGCAAATTGTTCAGTGACTATTTTGTTTACTGTGCAAGTGGCTTTTGACTAGGAGGGGCGGTAATTCTTTCCAGCTTGCCTTGGGCAGTGAAAGCTATAAAAGCGTTTGTACTTGACTGGTGTCTAGGGAAATCAGGCCGGGTCCTAGGTTTGTTTCTTTATCAAGTTTGCCAAGTGGTACGCTACATGTGGCACACTTATGTATTTCCACCCACCCCACCCCTTCCCCACCCCAATTATTGCACCTATCATGTCCAGAAATATTATTAAGCATGCCAGTCCAAAAGCAAACAAAGGGCAGGCAAACAAATCCCTCCAACACTCAGTATTCAGCAAGCTGCTTTTGCAAAGGCTTACGATTTGAGCAAGAATTTGCCCTTATGCTCATAGGAAAGCATTTCCAAAATCAAATTTACCAAGTTTTTAAAAGGTGTAAAAAAAAGCCATGCAGATTCCACATGAGAAAAATCTCTCTCAGGCTAAAGATTTGCATGGCAAGTTGAAGGAAGCAATAAATGGCTGAAAAATATTTGTATTTACAGCTTGGCAGAAGTGACAGTGCCCAGTAGCAGGCATTACCAACGATAAAAACAGAAATATGGATTTTTTTAAAGTTTATTTATGGGCCATTATGTAGTTTATGCTGCACCGCTATCACATGTTAAACGAGAAATTACAGCATAGCTGGTGACAACAGGGAATTTCAGTAATAACCTTGAACAATCATTTTATCTCCCCCCCCAACCCTTACCGAGAAAAAAGTGCAATTTTTGTCAAAACTCCTAAAACTGAAGTCAACTGTAAAATATTACATTCTCTGAAGAATAAGGAAGTGACTTTGGCTAATACTGATCCATTTATGAAGAGGAACAACCCACCTTTCAAAACAAAAATGTTCATTTAACATGAAACACTGAAATGATTAAAAATTTAACAGATTATAAATTGTGATAATTAAGTGCAACCACCAACAGTAACTCAGAGAAAAGTGCTTTGTTTTTTAGGTTACTTTGATAGCTCACAGTAGAGTAAAACTAATTATAGTTTCAAGGTCTTCATCATTACGTAACTCAATGCCCACATCAGCCAATTTACTAAAAATGTTACATACACACGAAACAAATGATTTATGGCACAACTGAATAACTAAAGCAGGGCGGCCACAAGATTAGGGTGAATTTAAGCAAGACTTGAAAAGCCTGAGCCAACCAGCCATAGCCTGTTAATGTAGGAAGTGCAATCAAATCAACCTGATTTTCTTATCTAAAACTCTAAAAACCTACCAAAAATGCAATAACACCTGCTCTCCCCAACTCCCAAGACTTCTAAGCATTATTTGCCGCACTGGTCTATTAAATGTGTTGGATGGCATCTACCAGGTATTTGAGTTCACGTTGTTTAAAAAAAAAAAAAAAAAGTAATCTTGGTATTACTTACACTTGCTTTACATGAGACACAAAAGGGAAAAAATGGAGAGACTGCTACAGAAAAGAGAAATGCACGAGTTCTCACTTGTGATTAAGTTGAAAGTTAAACCAAAAGCTTCCTGGACAGGCACCTCAAATTGATACTTAATAAATAAATAAAACATCAACAACCAAAGACCAGCTTTTCCAGAGTAAAGTCACTGTGTTTGCGAAGAAAGCGCTAAAGGGAAACAAGTAGATACCAGAAACCTCTCTGTAGTACGCTCCAGTATTGATTTGGGAGAGTTTGGTATGCATGAGAACTGCAAGACTGCATCCTAGGGAAATGAAAAGGAGCTACGACACGGCTTCTGCTGCCTGGAAACTTTCCACTGAAACGGAGGATTTGCTCCTGTGGCTTTTCCAAAAATTTCTCATGGCTAACAGAAATGGGGGGGGGAGAGAGGGGGGGGATCAAAGCTGACAAAGCATGAAGCATGTCCCAGTCTCCTCTTCTCCTTGATAGTTATCTCCTTGCCCCTCAATGAGGCTGCTCTGCAGAGACCCTCACAGAAAACCAGAGGAAATGCTTCTAAGCAGACAGCGCTACGGGAATACACGGCTGGTCTCAACAACCGCGTGCAGGCAAGGGGGAAACACTTCTGCCATGTTAGTTACAGCCCTGGCCATACACACCATGGGTTGCTCTCATTCGTTCCACTGCAGACTACAGCTCCACTGATAACTGTCTTATTCCAGTCCTTTCTTACTGTCTACAGGCAAGTCCTTACTTATCCTTTCAACTATTCCAATGTGATGCTTGCAGAAATCAATTTATCTTTAAGATACTGCATTCTGACGTACAGATAAATTAATGGTCTACAACAGACCCTAAATGGATGCGGCATCTTCAGGATCTGAGATGGATTTGAAAGCAGATATAACACAAGCGGAATTGTCAAAAGATCCTCAATAAAGATTTCCCAACACAGATAAATGTTATCTATCTATATGTTTATCTAGATATTTTTACAGTACATTGAGGTTGCCAATAGAACAAAATTGCAACCACTCAGGCTGGAATGTGACATGACAGAATTAGAGAATGTTATTTCTTTTTTTTTTTTTTTTTTTTTTTTTTTTTTTTTGTCTCAGCATATGGGTCTCAGCCATTTCTGGAAGTGACAGTAGGAAAAACAGCCGCTTTACTCCTACAGATGCCCATGCTAACTACCTTGACAAGGCCCATTGCAGAGATGAGGTGCTGTTCTTGACTGTTGCAGCTGTAAACCACAAGTAATTACTTTATCTTTAACCACTCCTCACTGTAGCCGAAAGAGACCAGTCTTGGATCCAGCTTCTCCTAGACAACTCTAAGGAAACAGAACAACTGTAATTCCCAAAGCCCCTGACCTCATGGGAGATGACACGTGCTGCCCTTGAAACCACTTTTCATGAAGAGTCTTCTCTAAGCAAGTGGCAGAGAAGCAGCTTACAGAGAAGGGTCCACAGAGGCCACAGTTCCGTGGCAGATGAGCACTGGAAAAGGATTGTGATGTTGCTGCCCAGAGACCACGTACCAGGAATTACTCCTCCCCTGCCCCCCTTCCCTCCCAATTCTGCAGATTTGCAAATCTGCAAACTGACAAGAGCATTATACAGAAATCCTAAAACTGTTAAGTATTTTGACTATCTAAACTTAAAATCGAAACCGGCAATCATTCAAGCAAAAGGCACACATGGGCTACAAAGCACGCAGAACACAAGATTCAGTACATCTCTATTCAGTGGCAGGAAGGCATCTATTATCAGATGCAGAATGGGCCTGAAATGCAAAGAAAGCCAGCATTGTTGCTGGCATTGCTGGGAACAACATCCTAACTGCTGGTTACAATGGCTGAAAGAAAGATGAGCTGGGACAAGCCAAAAGAATATCTTCAGAATTGATAAACCAAATCTTAATTCTTGCAATAAAATTGCAACTGAAGCAAGCACATAAAGTACTTAGGTAGTACCCAGAAAACTCATGGATTAAAAAAAAAACGGCTGGAGGTTGGCCTTCACAGCCCATCTCGGCAAGCTCGCTACAGAGCAGCAGTGAAAGATGCAGTCAGCCTTTTAGACATGGTTGTCTTGGAGACACCAGAACACACTCTATTGATGACAAAGGAAACAAAAAGCTGGATGCACTTTCTAAGGCTTTTAGTCTGCTCTCTTTTATGTGGAGTTTACGGAGGAGGGCCTCCTCGGGACGGGTATGCGGAGAATGCTGGCAGTGGGACCAGCTCATTGAGGCAGAAATCCGCGCTTGCTTCGGACAGCACTGACAGGACAAGGGGTAATGGTTTTAAATTGGAAGAGGAGAGATTGAGATTAGATAGTAGGAGGAAATTCTTTACTGTGAGGGTGGTGAGGCACTGGAACAGGTTGCCCAAGGAAGTTGTGGATGCCCCATCCCTGGAAGTGTTCAAGGCCAGGCTGGATGGGGCTTTGAGCAACCTGCTCTAGTGGGAGGTGTCCCTGCCCATGGCAGGGGTGTTGGAACTCCATGATCTTTAAGGTCCCTTCCAACTCTAACCATTCTATGATTCTATGATTCATGCAGCCCCAGAGCACCCTTTACCCCCAGGAACGCGGGACATGGCTGCTCCTGCAAATGAGACTTGAGTTCACTTGCTCTGAAGGTTTAGCTCTGCCCGAGCATTAAACCCTTCCACCTAAGGATCTTTAAGAGAAATAAAGCAAGTAGTGTCTCCTGGTTTGCGCAAGGGCCCTGGAGCTGCTCAGCTGCTCTGGGGACTCTCTCCATTTATCCCAGGTAGTTTTCTGCTAGGCTCCTTCCAAACTATAGGCACAAATCCAGCAATCATACCTTGAGGTAACAGTCCCACAGAGTTTCCAGCAACTAGCAGAGGAATGGCCAGTGGCATTTAGGCTGTAACTATGAAAAGAGCAGCTTCTATCTCATTGCCATTGAGATATGCATGGAAAAAAATTTCAAATGAAAGTTTGTTTAGTTAGTTAGTTATGACACCATGAACAGTGAATCCTTCCTATTCCAATAGCTAAGTAACTCTTGTAACTCTGTAATGTGTAACTTTCATACCTAACTCTGTCGGATGCTAGTTTTGTGAGGAAATAGCATGTAATTTCACCACCACCACCACCTCCTTTAACCTGCTTGGAGAGGAAGGCTATTACCCTGAAGCAGCACTCGGTGTGAAGGGACCTCTTTTACGCTCCACTGTAGTATGTGCACCGTGTACAAGGATCTTTTCAATTTGCAGTACTTTTCATTGATAATGTAATTCAGACCTACATCAGAGGATGCCATGACGACAATAGTAACTACCTGGCTTTAGATACACCCTGTCACATGCACCTATCAGTCCGTGAATTAAGCGCTAACACTTAGGTCTAGCTGGATAATGTGACAACAGAAGCCTAAATACATACGCCATAAGGGTTCTGGCTCCCTGTCTCCACATCTAAACCTCTTGTAGGACAGGCACGATACTGACTGTTACTTGCAAAGAGAGTGCAGGGGTTGTAGCTATTTCTCACACAAAAAAAAGATGGAAGGTCTCACCCTGCCACAGGTCGCCTGCTTGCATGAATGTTTATAAATTTCCTGATTTCACAGGCTGCTGACTTTTATGTGCCCACTTCCAAATTCTATGAGTACACCAAAAAATTGTGCATGATATATCAACACTTAGTTCTGACTGACAGTAGGATGGGTGAAGATGAGACAAACAGGGAAAAATTGGTAATTTTCCACATCATAACCTCCTCCTCTTTCATGCTGCTCCTCTCTTTTGTCTGTACAGCAGATTGAAAAGGAGGGAAGGATCGAGGCAATGCAAAGATAGGTGTTAACTCCTTGCCTTCCCAGTCTGTTCTGAAGGGTTATAAAATGGACAGATAATAGGTACCTGACAAAGGGATACCGGAATAATCAGCACCACCACCATCACACCTTAGAAGACCTCTCAACATCTTTACATATCTGTAGTAGATGATTGCTACCCTCTCAAAAGTAATAAAAACCCTCTGGCAATAGCAGAAAACCTGGGTCAAATGATGCAGACACTCAGCCTGATGGGATCAACTGCTGCCGGTGAATTTCCAAATCAGACCTGCCTACGCAATAAAGCAGTGTTGAGCTCACCATCCCTCTTAATTTTGGCGCATTTGTCTTGCCACTAAATGCAAAACAGTACATTGTATTAACTGAATTGCTGACGGCAGCTGTGTTTTTTGGGACCACTAACAATCAAACTATTTATAGATACTACAATATGGTTTTTGGAATCTCATTTCAGGCATCGCAAAGCTTAGGCATACCCAGACCAGGCCAAACATCATCAACACAGAATACCTCTCAGTTAGAAAACCTGTGATTTCAGCAAGATTAGAGAAAAAAAATATATAATCCAGGAATCCTGTCCCTCCTGTAAAAGTGTACCTCAAACACCACCTGGGACACCAGTTGACTGTACCCTTTCCAAGCTCAGGCTGTGGTGTTTGCTCTTCTGCTAAGGCTTCAGTATCCTCCAGCAATGCCTGCTTGCGGAGCCACGCCATGAATAGGGCATACTGCCGTCCATATTGCGCTTCACACTTACAGTGTGAAGCTTAACTGGTTGACGCTGACACGTCCCTTTTTTTGCATGTCTAATGTTTGTTTCAAGTACAGATCCATGACAAGATCTACCCAGCATCCCAGCTTTTTCCTGGGTACAAGCCAAAAATCCAAGGGCTTGAGATTGACCACTTATGGCTGCAGCATCCTAATGACCAGTGCTTGGGCGTTCCTTGTGAAGTGCAGTCTTTGACTTGTCAATCATCCAGAAGTTGAAGGGGTGCATTCCGTGTATGCCTATTACCTATAAGGCAAATCTTCCACTAGTGCCATTTCAGCAGTGCAAGTACAATTCTGAAAACTGTGTTAGTTTCCCAGACTGGGCCAATCTGGCAGAATAAAAATGCCTCTTTGATGCATCATTTAGAATTTCTTTGATGATGAGTAAATCAATACACTCTCTGTACAGATGACCTATTCCTTGGTGTAGCTACCCTGCGTACCTGAAGCATTTGTGACAGCACAATTCAGTATGATTGATGAGGAAAAAATATTCTGTTCTGTCAGTTAGTAAAATTAAAACCCCAACTATCCAACAGGGAACACCAGTGGTACAGTGGAAGATCCTGCCGCCCACAAAGGGGTCTTCTGATACGGATACAGACGAATACTCATGGTATCATGATTCCTGCAGTGAAATTTATAGCAACTAAATGGTCAAGCTGTGCTATCATCATTTCACACGTTGATCCCAACAGCAAAGACCAGGCTCAGAAAAACACAGGAGTATGTTTTGATGGTGATGCATGAGGCAGAACACACTATACAACATTCTTTCTCCATCAACTTCCATTTTGTAAATAAATAAAAAAAAATATTAGAGGAGATTCATATAGACAGCAATTGCATCCATTCCACGATGTTGCACTAGAGACACATTCCACGTATCTGGCAGGCAGAACAACCAGATGATTAACAAGCTAGATGCTTTCATACACTTTTGAATCAAAATCACTTTTCAGGTTTGATACCCATCTGCAGTCTACCTCATATTCTTTTAGAGAATGCTAATGCCGCTCAGAATTGGGGCATGAGATTTTTTCACACATTGAATCCATGGGCATTTACTAAAACATTTACACAACAACTGTAATGTACATCCATGGTAAGGAAACTTTTAGCACGCCCTTTAATCTTTTCCTACATCCAATTCAAAAACCTCAAAAGCACACACAAAAGTCTCCTCTTGACTCCCAGAAAAAAAGTAGGATTAGAACTTTCAGGTTTTAAGACTAACTATAATTAAGATCTTCTACCACATCTATTTATAGCCAGGTGCAGTTGAAATGATAACATACTTTACTGATAGCTGAATTGTTCCATTGTGCCCATGGCATATTGGACGTCTATGAAAAATATTTCACCATGGCAAAGCTGCGAAACAGCAAATTACAGGCTATTTCCTTAGAGAGCATTCCCCTCTGCCCCAGCTCAAAATTTAAGAGTATCACTGTAGCTCAGTTTCCCAGACCTTTTGTATGGGTCCGTGCTCCATGCAGCTGATGGACACAGACTGCCAAATTTCAGTTACCACTGATCCACCCTACAATGTCCTGGTACAACAAAACCTAATACCAACAAAGAGGGACATAACTGTAAAAACTAAAACCTGGAATGCTTTTTTCCTTCCTTTTGTCATAGAAGAGAATGAAGCTCTGCACAACTACTACCACTTGGGTAAAAACCTGTTTGTGTTCTGTATCAGCAATAATCAGCCAATGGACTAAGTTTTCACAAGACCGATGCCCAAAATAAATATTTGCAAACTAACATATTGAAACTTTTATTACTAAGTAGAACAGGTCTTCTCATTCTTTGCAGCAGGAGCCACTTGCTTCCATTACTCTGTTTTATGGGAATTCTGTTCCTTATTTAGACTTCAGCATTAAGGGCTCACACGGTTTATGGATACAATTCTAAACCCAGGTCTGTTTCTAATTTTCCAAAGCCAAACCTTCATCTTAACAGACACGGTCAGCATCACAGGAACAAAGGGTGATCGTGAAGGAATGACATGTTTGTAATGTAAACATACACAGTATTATACCACACAATCAAAAAGCAGATTTTGCAGCCCTAGCTAATACATAACACCATGAGGTCATGTGCAGGATTTCCCTGATTGACTGGAAAGCAAAGCCTGAACACGCAAATTCATTTCTGTATTAATATAAATACTCTCAGCCAACAGGACTACTATGTGCTTCAGACTGGACGTATGTAAATTCTTGCGGAGATGCCATCCTAGACAGTTAACACATCCCTGCATTCATACAGTAGCCGAAGTACTGAAGTTTTACACTCCTGCTGCTAAGATAATTCTTATAGCTCCAGCTGGTATTTGCATCCATGCTGTTCCTGTGGTAGAAACTAGCAGGATCTCAGGAGATGCAAGTAAAAAGGTACCTAAGACTGATTGCTTTATTGAGTTATCTGCTTCCAAAGTAGCAAAAAAAAGTCACTTCAAACCCATCAGAGCAGGCTCTTAATATTATATTTTAACATCATCTAGCTCATTTTCCCCTTACTTTTTAAAATCTGTGTATTATATGCCTTCACTGTTTTCACCAGCTAAATCCCTTTTCTATTGTGCAGATGAAAAACAAAACAAAACAAAAAAAGGGCAAAATGAGCCTGTATGCCTGCTGTGGGATTGTGTCACTGAAGTCAAGAGAAGTTCACTAGAATTACATACTGTCAGCTCTGCTCTACTCCCACTGACACTCACGGAGAGTCTTACTGTAGGGGAGGGAACAGAGACGCAAAGCTCTAGCATACAGAAAATACGTATGGGGGGACAAAAGCAAAATGAGAATCCTGGAGTATAATAAATATTACAGATGGCGACTTTCTAAGCAGAAGCAACAGGAACACTAGTTCTATAATCAACGGTCTTCCAGTTTGCTTCCAAATTATAGGTGTGTATGACTCACGGAGTTGGGGGTAAATCATTGCTTAAACTCAGTAATGTCAAATAAATGATACATTAACAATTAAATGTTTTTCCCCTGTAATGCAATATTCGTAACATCAAGTCTGTCAAGTTCCTTTTCAGCTAAAGACACAACTGAGTACACTTCACAGAAGAGATCTGGTTGCTTGTGAAGCTGTTAAATAGACTCAGAACCACTTCAGTCCTTATGGGAGAGTCATTCAAGTTTCTGATGGATGGGAATCTTATTTTCAAAATTCATTTCAACATTTAAGACTTCCAAATACATAGGTTATTGCTACACTTATTCCAACATGGTCACATTCCTCCCTTAGAAATTCTCTAGTAAAGAGTCAAAGTTTGCTAATAACACTGCTGAAAACCTTTGATTTTTCAAAGACTGTATCTGTAATTGATATTAAAAGCTCAATTTCCATTTTGAAGGCAGAACAAAGGAATAAAAGATCAACAGTGAATTGAAACTTTTTGTATTAACTTGTTTCCATTAAAAAATGCTTTCTTTGGCCTTTATCCAAAGACAATTATTAGATACGTAAGAGATCCTCACGTAAATTGAAAGGACCAGCAACAAGCATATTTTCCGAATTACAGCTTACCCCAACAAGATTGATATTGTTATTAGTTGGGGATACAGAAAAGTACAGAATATACTCAGAATGTAAAATGAGATTTTCTGTATTTTAGGATATTTGCATTGCCTATATACACACACATGCTCTACGTACATACACTAATAAATACATATGGATGCATATCAGTGCCTTAGGACAGTGAGTGCTATTTATCCCAGCCCTAAGTGAACTGTTTATTTAAATCCTTGATATAGGGATGTTGTTGATGTTGTAGTATTCACGTAAAGGCTCATGTCTTCAGATGATCCTCCAAAGAACCAGACTTCCAGAAAGTATCTGGCATGTCTTTTACCCCATTTTCTACTCAATTTATCAAATAAATACAAACATTTTAAAGATGGCAATGACTCGCTGAAGATGGTGGAATTCATTTCAACCAACTGTAGTGAGTCCAAACGTCTCATCATCTGGATGCTTTCTGTTCTCAACAGAGAGATAAATTGCTTTCCTAAAGGGTTAAGACAGGCTGGGCAAACTGCCATCTAAAAATAACTCCCTCTCCACTGGAGAGGCCAGAAGCCCAGACAACATACACTAGATGCCTAACAATGAAGGACAAAGTTTTATATGAAAAAGTATCTTTCATTAGGCCAACTCGCATAAGTTTAAAAAAAAATGACACAAGAATTGGGGCACACAGACTCTTTTTTGTTTTAAAATCCTCACAGTGTTATTCTCAGCTGGGCAAGTATTCTTGTTTTGGAGCTAAGGAAAGGCAAACATACAAAGTCAAAAGATTTGCCCAGGGCTACTGTACAAACCATCAGCAAACTAAGATCAAAGATCAAGTGGTTCTGGATGTACATTGGGGGGCTCCTTCCCCAGCTAAGATCACTTCTCTGGTACTTCTGGAGTGCGTGCACTGCACAGAGAGAGACTTGTGAAAATGCCTTTAATTGAGTTTTTTGCAGGGCACATTCAAATCATGAAGGTACTTCGGTGTCATCCACCAAACGAATCCATCAGCTGCTGCTGATAAATGAAACCGATTCATAAGAACAACCCACCAATACTGTGCATGTTTTTAAAATGGGTCTAATCCACCTATGCAAGTATTTCCATGAAGTCAAAGAACAGCCGCCTGCGAGGAAGAAGGGTTTTTTGGTTCTTTTTGTTTGTTTGCTTGGGTTTTTCTATAAAAATGATAACCTCACACTGAAACAGATTTGTTCTTAATAAGATTAACTGGACTGAAAAAAGAGCCTGTTTTCAGGCAGTGTTTCTGAAAGGGAGAGAGTGAGTCAGTACAGATCAGAGGTGGTTTATACATACAGACATCCAGAGGAAAAAAAATTACAGAAAAATTTGTTTACAGGTCTGAGGTCGAGACTGCCTACAGGTAAATAGTCTAGATGAGAATTAGTGTCCGACAGTGACCAGTCTTTCAAAATTCTCTGATCTGATATAACCCTTCCAGCGAGCTATAGCTAGGTGTCTGTGTACTCACCCCCTGGGGACTTGTACACGAGTCCTGACCTTGAATGGATACCAGCTGGCCTGGCAAACACTCCTACCACCAGATCCAAAATAGCCTGGACGATATACCCTGTGTGTGGGTCGCAATTAGCGTTGCCACTTGACCAGGAGTAACAACTCCTCGTTTGCGTTGCAGTTGATGGGCACAAACAAAAAGCTTCCCATGAACTGCTGGAGCAGTACCCAACCGAGCAGGAAGAATCTGGAGGGAAGCTTTAATAGGCCATTGAAGAAAACTGTGATGAGCTAAGTATGAAACAGCAATAGAAATAATAGTGGAAGATTGCAAAACAAGGGCATAAGGCCTAATATATGAGAAGATTTGCCAGCTGGAAGCAGGAAGGAGCTAACGTTGGAAAGGAGATATCACAACGCAATTCTTAGATCAGTCAGATAAAAATACCAGGTTCCCGTTGCCTTTAGCCTACGACACATTTAGTTTCATTGCATATCTAGGGGTGCTGCCCCACTGTTTCACCGTGCTCCTTGCTTGTTCAACAGACTGCAACTCCCGCTCCCCACCAACGAAAGGGGACCCACAAACGCGTGCTCAGGCGGAGACAGGCTGCCGATCGCTTTACCTTCTCCTCCACTTTCCATAACCTGTAAGATACGCCTCCAAAACCTAAGTCTGAACTTTTAAGAACTGTACATCATGACGCTAAGCACTGCAGACAGGCTGGGAAGCAACACCTCCCCAAAGAGCATTGTCCGCAGTTCACAGAGGCTCTGCTTCACTCTTGGTACAACCTCACACTGCTAGAGGGGCAGGGAAGCCATCAGCACTAAAGGGCACTGAACAAAGCCCAGTTTGAAGATGGTGCAAAGTTTCCAATTCGTACATTTACCACGTATAGAAAAAAGGGGACTTGTGGTTACAGAGAGAAATCAAGGCAGAAGTGGAAGACATGCTGTCAACTTTTTTCTAATTGTCTGAATCTGTGGATATATTTCTTCCCTTTGTGTTGTTAAGATCTTGCATAACCATCGAGGCTACTGAAAACACATTACTTCTCTCAAAATACCAAAAAAGCCAGCCAAAAACATGACTTTGGACAGCTATGCAAGGCACTTCCCAATCAGGACCCATCCAGGTTTAAAGGAGAACTGGCTGCACCAGCTGCCGAATTATGGCTAATTAAGATACAGTATCTGGCACTCCCAGAAACCCCTCTATGCGCCCAAAGCCAATCTTAGAGAAAGACATTTCCTTCTTTAGAGAAGGAACCTTTAGTCTCTTTGAAAATTTCTGAGATTTGAGGTAAGAAATGCACACAGACAGAAGGGAGCAAAATTAGCAGCTGGAAGCTGAGCCCTTCAGACAAGCTGGCAGAAGAGATCACATACTTATTCTTAACAAATATCTAACTGCAGAAGATCCGTTGCTTGGAAGGAGGTCGTTTTCCAAGTTATATATGAGAGGTGTCCCTGCTATTTGTGCTTTGAGATTAAGAAAGAAATCATGTAATGTTTGAATACTTCCTCATTTATTCTATTCATATTTTTATTTCCTTTGACTCAACCTCTGCAAAAGTCATTTTGCCACTGACTAACATGAGGGAGAGAAACACGTGCCAGGAGACAGGAGTAAGTACCAGGCTGGTCCTTCCACAGGCAGAAACGTGATAACTACAGACTTAACTAGGCTCATGTTTTATGTACTTCAGCATACCTGATTAGCATCAGATGACGCAGAAGGTGGGACATGAGGAACGTAGGCCGTTACAGCAAGGCTCCTAGATCTGCTCTGGGATTTGCTTCTCAAATGATTTATATAGTTCATAAGAGTTCTTCTTCTTTAATAAGCATTTCACTAAACGGCCTATATGGTAAATTGACTGACCAGAAAGAATCAGTACAGAATTCTGTCCTGCATAAAACAAGAATAACATCAGTAACATCTATAAGGCTATTCTCAGCTGGCAGCATTGCAATAAGAAAAAAACAAATGTGCTTTCCATCTGTAGAAAACAGTCTCACAATCTGGATATATGAAACATTTAACAATAGTCATGCGAAAATTGTTATTAAAATAAATATCCACTATTCCTTCTGCATTCACAAATGAGTTTTAGTGGTTGAAGTTATGCCCTTCCAGCTGCATGGACAAACATGGTACCTTCCGTCCTGTCACTAACAGATGATCACTATGATGATGATTTACAGTGACCACACTTAATGAATAGTATTGCATAGTGAAGAAAGCAGTGTTTCCCTATCAACTTGGTAAAGTAACTGATGAGGCTGAAATGGAATTTACAAGCCAAACGGTTTGAGAGAAGCACAAAAGAATTCACTTTGTTCAAAGAAATCATTTTGTTTGCTTTTTCTAGGACACTTCAATACAAGTTAAGTTTTTACAGTTCTACAACAGCATAGATGCAAGACAGCTGCTTTCCAAGTCACCCTTAGCACTTCCAGTATCAAACACTCCTGCAGATAAGTACGTACCTCAGGGTTTGATTTGCCTCTCAAGTATGAAAGTTGGTGAAACTGTTTCTGTCCTTTTTAGGTTGTTAATTCAAAGATAATTTAAGGGTTAAAATCACAGAATATATTTCGTTGGATGGGACCTTTGAGATCATCGAGTCCAACCAACAAAAAAAAAAAAAAAGCACACCCAAAAAATCCCAGAACACCAACACCAAAACTAAACCAAAACAAACGCCCACAACCCCACCCCACCCCACCCACAAACAGACACAAACCAACGATCTCGGGCACTAGAGCATGCCCTGAAGTGCCATGTCTACACGTTCCTTAAATACCTCCAGGGATGGCAACTCCACCACCTCCCTGGGCAGGCTGTTCCAGTGCCTGACCACTCTCTCAGTAAAGTAATTCTTCCTAATACCTAATCTAAACCTCCCCTGCTGCAACTTCAGACCATTTCCTCTGCTCCTGTCATTATTTCCTTGGGAGAAGAGGCCAACACCCACCTCTCTACAACCTCCTTTCAGGGAGTTGTAGAGGGCAATGAGGTCTCCCCTCAGCCTCCTCTTCTCCAAACTAAACATGCCCAGTTCCCTCAGACTCTCCTCATATGACTTGTTCTCTATCTATCTCTGTAATGAGTATCAATTAAAAATAAATCCAAAAGCAATTCTTATGAGTGGAGCAGATCATACTTTTAACAACAGCCTTCACAGAAATCCAACATTTGTGTTTCTTGCATTTCAAAGAGCGGTATTCCAACTGGTAAACCCTTTTTATGTATTCTGTAATACATTAGGTGTCAGTTGCCCAAACTTACCATTTCATTATGGGTTTTAAACTGTCCCATTTTTTTCAAGAAAGCCTGAAACTTTACATCTCATAATATTTACTTACAGTTCCTCCTGTGTCCTCCCTTTGCCTACCCCCTGCTATACTGGCTTCTGAATGGCGCTGAGCAACCTACTGTTTTGTTTCTTTGTTAATACTTCAGTGGCTTTTTGCTGAACAGACAAGGTCTAAAAATCAGGAGGCAAGACCACAAATCTCAGTTTCTCTATGTATATCCAGCCTACTTACTTAACAACATTATTATCCTAAGGAACAGGAAACTATTCTTAGAGAAACTGCATAAAAGTTACAGAAACATTTACTGTTTGTTCCTAAAAATTATTCATTGAACAGTTGGACAGATAACAACACAGGAACAAAAAAATATTCACTATGTTAATTATCTAGTGATAAACTTGCCCCATCATTTTGTATTATTTCTCTACGATTTGCATTTCCTCATTAGATACAAAATTCAAAAACAAATCAAATCCTGCTTTAAGTACCCCCATTTCTTTTACTCTCTCAAAAATGACTACTCCATTGTATTGCCTCTGATCATTTAGACATTACGCTAATATGTTACTTCTGAATTCAACTCCAGAGAGGGGCACAAAACTACAAAGACTGAGGCTTGTTAGTGCTACCATTGGACAAAATCCTAGCAAAGAAGGAAGATTGTGTCTATTGTTTTTCATTATTAGGATAGACAAGAAATATTCCCAGGTTTACACTATGGAAAACAATCCTCTCAGCTCTGAATTTGAAGCAACCAACATGCAAAACCGCAAAATGTTTTTTTAGAAATCCTTTTTAGTGGATTAAAGTCATACATCTTATATATGGTTAGTTTTGCAAGCAATGGAAAAAGCCCAGTATTTAATTTAAGGATTGTTAGCTTCAACTCAAATTATTACCTCTTCTGGAACAGAGATATAAGTATATTCATTTATTTTCTTAATGCTTTTACATTGTTGCTTCTAAAACAAAGTTTTCAGGACAAGGTATGCTAGACAATACGTAATAGGCATAATATTTTTAGCCTGTATGTGGTAAAGAGATGCTAAATACTATGAGAAGCCCAGGGCTATCCCAGGACCATGAGAAGCCAGGAAATATTTTGGATCTCCCCTTGAACTTCTAAGAATTAAAGGCTAATCTCCTTTTTAAAAGGGAGATTGCTTAAAGCTTTCTGCAGTAGATAAAATCTTTACTAGACGAACTACATCTGTTCATCACAACATTTAGTCAGCCACACGGACCATCTTGTAATAAAACATAAATAACAAATCTGGATGGAGGTTAAAAAGGGGTTATTCCTACTTCAGTCCCCTGCACAGGCACATTTCCATGTGAGCTCCCGGAGTTCAATGGGGGCTTGTGCTCAGCCACCCTTCCCCAGCCCATGCCCTCATCTAATTGCCATTTCTGTATCCTCTGGTCCTGCAGAACTCCCCTTACCTTCCTTTGTGTTAAGGCACTAAAGGCAGTAATTTACGTCTAATTAACGGAACTGAGTCATAATGGAGCGGCTTTCTTTTACCCGACTTGAATGTTAAGTGTCCAAAATAACCAGTGAAACCCGGCTTTTACTCCTGCTCCCTGTGAAGTTTCTGCAGCACAAAGCTGTTATTCAGGCCTCCCAGCTTTGGAGGGTCGGGGGTTACTCACACTGACAAATTCTTAAGATGGCACGCACGGAGGGGTTTTGCTGCCCCCCCACCAGCTCTCACGTGTTAGCTAAGCAGCCACGGTGAGACAAGCTCATCCTTCGGGACCTGTCCAGTTTTCTCTTCCAGCTTTGAGAGGACATCCTTTTCCCACTGGCTGAACGTGACGGTGCTCTTCAGGAGCCATCGATTTCCGTGCCGAAGAGGCAAAAGGCGTGAGGAAGGCCGGAAGGCAGGCGCACAAAGGGCTGTGCATCTGCCCAAAGACAAGCATGGTAAAGCACTTTTGCTGCTGATCTGAGATGAACCAGCTCGAGGTGGTCAGGAGGGAAACCGAGGCTATCAAAGAAACCAACTAAAGTGGGAACAAAAGCACGTACGTATTTGTAACAAGAAAAGAAACTGAGCTTCTCACTCCAAGAAAGAGGAAACTGTTGCTGATATAGTGAATGGAACCACAATAACACAAAACAAATAAAATTTTTAAAGATACTGACCAGTCATCCCAAAAGACAGACCAAGTTCCTCTTCTGAACTACCCTATTTTCATCATTGTGTTTTAAGTAATGTAGATAAGGCTGATGATGCATGTATTACACAAATACAAATACATTACTATAAGGAGGAAGAGAAAAAACAGCCTAAGCAGGACCAGGTAGACTACCAACCCACAACCTTGGACAACTTCCTTCTTCCATGTCCACACGAGGTACCAGAACTTCGGAAGTGAAGAAGTCAAACAGGCTCTTCCACCTGCACAGCACAGATCCACCTCCCACCCCCCAATCCGCCCCCAATCCACTCAACTATGGATGGAAACAGAAAATTACAGATTCAGAAAACAGAAAATTAAAAATACAGACTCTTTGTATCAGAAGACTATGTTGTGGGCTATCAAACGTGACAAAGACTCGGAATCAGGGGGGTTGGAACTCGATGATCTTTGGGGTCCCTTCCAACTCAAACCACTCTAATTATCTTTTTAATCATTCCTCATTAAAGTAATTCTATGTGTTAGTTGTAATATGAGATTTAAACACGATTTTTTCCAAACTGATTTTAAGAAGAGTATCTTCTTAAACCACCATGCCTGATGTCAAGTGACATGTAAATAGTTATACATCCACCTACTCAATTTTATCTGTAGTTCATCGTAAGTGCAAAGTTGTGACAGCAAAAATAAAACCTCAGACTAAAGTTATTAATATTGAAATCCTGTTAGTATGGAAACATTCAGAGATTAGACTTCGTGTCAGTATGGTCAGCTTACCTGCAGCAACCTGCATTTCCATACATATTGTTGCCTCTAACTCTCCAGCCACCCTCTCAAAAAATGTCCTGGAGGAAAGAACAGCTTACACAGGCACCGTGTTTAGCTTTCAGCTGTTCTGACTTACATCCCCACTCCCTCTGCATCATGCTTTTTTATGCAATCTTGTGCTAGCAAGACAAAAATGATAGTTTTTATACTACGAAATTAATGCAATGTGATTTGCTGCATAAACTTTTAGGGTTTTTTGGTTACAACAGATTGAATATTTTAAGTAAGAAATACACAGCTTTCCCCCTGCCCTGTGTTAGTCAAAATAACTGATGCATATTAAGCTAATAATCTAGTTGCTTGGTAAAAATATTTAAATTGCTTAATAGAAAGAAAAAGTGATTATTTTTCAATTGGTTAAAAGCACCATTTGTTGAAACTGAATTACATTAAAAGCACTTTTAATTTTACAATCATATGAAAAGAAAAAACAACGTACGTTTAAAAAATCATGCTTGTCAAACATTCATTTTGTTAATGTACTACTCTATTCCTCCATGTTAATGGCTTATTAAATGCAGTTTTCAAAGAAATTTACCATATAAAGAAAACAATTTAAGTACATCACACTATATTGAAACTAATGCTAATTTGTAAAAAGTACTAGTAATGAAGTAAGCTTGTAAGTGGAATTGCTTTCACAAGCAATACAAGTTCTCAATCAATTAAAGAATTGGTTAATCAAACATGAATATTCTTAGTAAAATTACTGTAATCTCTTTAAACCCAACCACAGAAAGCAAGGTATGTAGTTTTCCATTCCCCCCCATATTATTTTTCTTTATATAAAAACATAGAAAAAACCCCAACATATCAAGAAACGCACATCATGAATTTGTCAAGAATCCTCTTCCTCTTTCTTCAGTCAATCCAGTTCTGCTCCTTTAAAACTGAGTCAAATGGATTTGCAAAGGTTGATTATCATCATTCGCATGTAAAATGCATTTTTACCAGAGTAGTACACAGGGCAGATAAAAAGACAAGGAGGAGGGCAACTGCTAATAAATACATAAACCAAACATGAAAAACTATTTCCATAATCATTTTCTCCCAATAATCCAGATGAGCACACACCCAGAGGACAGAATTGGTGATCTGCTGATGAGCGCTTTGTTTGCTAAGAGCATACGGCTCAGGCTGATGTGTACCACGTTTTCTCAGAAGTTCCCAGAGCACAGTTGCCTGGAAGAGATATTTTTGAAATAGCATACACAGTGTTTCTATCCACAAAGTACAACGCAAGGTACATTACGGGTTACATGCATCTTGCCCTGACAGAACAAATAAAAAATCTGACCGAAGCTACGCAGAATTTTCTACTTCGGTATCCGCAAATAACTTCAATAATATAATATTTTGTTTCTTTAACATTCATTTTATTCACGTTATTTCCTACTCTTCCATTTTAACAATTTTTAACACCATTTATGCAAGTAAATTAATTATGAAAAAAGCTTTGGTTGACTGACAATATATCAATGGATGACACTGTTGTGCTAAACTCGGATTGCTTCAACACGTGCTGTACTAGACCCGAGAGCATCCTATCTTCTCCTCCACTATGAAAACTGAATGTAAAAGGCTACTTCCTCATGTAGATAAAAGTTTAAGTGGGTATAATAAGAATTTACTTCTAAAATTTAGCAGTGGTGGTCAATGAAATTTTAATGCTAGACAAAGACGCCAGACAGGATTCATTTCTGCAATTTAAGTCTCAAATTTGTTTAATTTATGTGGCAATGCAGTCATCCATTTAACAGCCTGCCAAAGCAAAACTTGCAAATCTACGGGAAATTCAATTTCAAGACAGGGATAAAGATGGCTGGAACACGTACTGCTAATGAACTGGCGTGTGTGTCCTTGCTCACGCGTGTTCTGTTTTGTTAATGGACATCTCCCAACAGGAAGCCCCCCCCCCATCTCCTGGCTCTTCGAAACACCAGGTTCTTAATTCTCAGTTACTGGTTCCACCTTGTTAGAAACTCTATTCTTTACTCAGATATAAAAGCCCTTTTGTTCCTATTCTTAGAGAATGACCAGCGGGAACAACAACAGCGACAAAAATTCAGGCTGGAGAAAACTCGTTTTAGGCCTTGTCTCTACAGAGGGTCTTTTTTTAATTGCTTGGTCAGGTTTTTCTTTTCATTCCTGTTTGTGCACCAGTGCAGCTCCACCGATGTCACACTCACACAACATAATGGATGCAGTATTTTACAGCCATGCAAAACACGTGCATCACTATTACTACAACATTACAGGAAGACAGGATCTGCACTGAAACATCAGTGTTGTTTCCCACCCCCATAACTTTTTGCCTTTATAAGGCTTCTGTTTAGGAAACACAAATAATTTCAAGAAGATTAAATGTTTGAAAAAGGCTGTTTGGTTTGGGGTTCTTTTTTGGCTTTTTTTTTTGTGGTATTAGAATTTATCTTTGCATAATACAGTTTCAGCAGAAAATGTGCAAATGTTCTGAAGAGCAAAATTGTAGCTGACACATTTTACCATCTCTGGGAAGAAGGAAATGCACGCTTTTCCCATATACAGCAAGATAATACCTTGCAGCTGTTTACATAGTCATAATAAATAAAGAGCCAATATCCAAGAGCTGGATATCAGATTCAACTTTAAAACATTACCTCTCACTTCAAGGATAGTTAAACAGTAATAAATTTTGATCAAAAGAAGTTCACCATCACGGTTACGTTAAAAAAAAAAAATTAAATAAATATGGACTTTTTGCCAATATCAACCCCAAATATTGCTTTAAAGGAGCTCATCTCAGGCTTTTATTAAGGTCATAATGATGACCACTGAGCCATCCAATCTTCTCTACTTTGGGACTCCAACTTAAAATTGGAAAAAGTCTGAAATGTAGCACTAAAGGCATTTAAAAATACATTACTTCAACACTTTGGGACATGGTGAATTGAAGGGCTGCCGTTTTGTTCCTTTTTTCATTTCTGAATAATTATACGAACAGAGACAAGCAAACCCTCTTTTCAGAAAGGCAACATATTGTTCCCTTCAGAGCAGAATTCATATCCCAGCACGCTTTTCTTTATGAGTGTGGACTCCACTGAATAACATTTCCTCAGTGCTGCAGACCACAGTATAAATCCTGGGTCACAGTTAAAACGTCCCCCAGCTCCATCACAACAGCTAAAATTCCTCATGTGACCTAGCACAGTACAGTGTTGGCATGTGCAGAAGGGGCAGCTTGGGCAGAAACACCACCTGTACGACTGAGGTAGAGAAATATGCCGCATAATATAGGGGTCTCTTTAGTGCTCATTTCAGAAGCAAAAAAATACACAGACAAAAGAAAAAAAAAAAAGTATTTAATTTTCACCAAAATTAAGCATTACTTTAACCAGCATAAGAACAAGAACAGACTACAATAAACTCCTAAAATTGCACGGCTCTTTTATAGGAGAAGAATCAGGATTCCAGAAAGATCCTTCTGTAGCTTATATTTGTTTGGGTTTTTTTTTTTTAAAGCATTTCAGAGTGCTGACTGCATTAGGTAAGCGAGTTTGCCTTGCTGTTCGGCAGACCAGTTATGTACACTAGAATTTGGACTTTGCAATGCAGAGAACAGTCTGAAATTCTGCTGAGGGTTTCTATCTTTGCAATTCTTCAGTTCCCTGCGTATGTCACCACCTCCGTGCAGTCAGAGCAGAACAAAAGAGATGTGCCCATGACTGTTATACAAAGAGTAAAGAAAAACCGTCATCTTGACAATACTGAACTTAAACTACAAACTTCCAGAGAAACTGTACTGATTTATGTGTCCACCACTTGCCATGTTTATTTCCCCACAGTTCTTTTCCTATTATATAAATTACTTCGCCAAGCATTGAGTCTTTCAGGTATGAACACATACACTCATGCAGAAGTCAAGGCTTATGGACAAAATAATTTTAAATCTAACCAGTCATCATCTTGCTATAAGGGATCATCGTACTCTACATGTGGGAGTCCAAAAGGAAATTAATCAAGCTGGCAAAAGCCAAAACACAGCAAGTAAGTTGTGTATAAAAAATATTTCCCATGTAAAGAGAATGGATGCGCTTGGAAATAAGTCTTCACTATCCTGAATACTCTTTGTTAAACAGTATCTATAAGGCTTATTTCAGCAATAAATATCCAGCATCTAACACCCAGGCAGTCTGTTCCAAGCATAGGGGAAAATACTTCAGATAGAACTGTGGTATCTGAGGATTCACATTAAGAAAAACCCATCCATTTCTTAATGATAAACACAACATTTAAAATTGTACTACCAATAGGGTTGTAAAGTATTACACCACCCACTGAAGCTTGTCAGTGGGAAGACTACCTGTCAATGATTACACATTGTCATATACCTCTTTTAAGTCACAAAAAAAGAAACACAGGATTTGGAAAGAGGCACTAATTTCAGGAAGTAAGTTAAAAATTCATAAAGAAGAGTTAGAATGACAACTTTTTTCCCCTTCTTTGTTTTTTCCCCTCCCCAATCCAGAAGCAAGTTTCCAGATGGGGAAAAAATGGGCAGAATCATCATCTCTTTCCTCAGGGCATCCAGAAAGAGCTTGGAACACATGGAATCAAGCAGTTGATGGAATTTTTTTTTTTCCTTTTGTAAAGTCCTAAAACATTTTCCACTGGACATGTACCTCTCCATCTAACAAACTTAAGCCTCCTGAGAGTGGAACTTCTTTTCTTAATACTTCTCCAGCCGACCTTCCAAGATATACAAACAACAGACAGAAAACATAATAATTAAATAGCTATCTTCATTACAAGTGAGATCTGGAACAGACACAAGGCAGCTGGCTGTAGAGACAAGTCAGTCACGGCTACTCAATGCATTTCAAATCCTATTATATTTGTTTTTTTACTCTGCCGTAAGATATTTTCAAAAACATTCTGCTATGCCCCCCCCAAAATCTCGAGATTGAGAGATTTTAACTATTAGATAACAATTTCTGGAGGGCAACAATCCTTTTATTTGCTTCAGTTTGGAGATCTGTCTTTCCTCACTGGTGCTTACTTGAACCCAGTGGGGGCAATGAAACTCAAAACACGTATTTCTTAAAAGGCTGCTGTTAAATTTGAAAAAGCACATATTATTCGGGGGAAAGAAAAGATCATTCTTGCTTGCAGTGATCTCTTGCAGACAGCTGCCAGATGGGACAATTCCCCAGACTGATTTGCTTTCCTATTCTGTTTCGGATACCCAGCTTTCCTAAATAATTTTAATTGTCTGACATAAAATGTCTGGCAGTAAGTCATACATATTTCTTCTGTAACTTGTCATAAAAATTCTACTAGTTTTCACTAGAATAAGAGTTGTCATCATTGACACATTCGTAACAATGTCCTTTCTGTCAGCTGCTCCTTGATCTTTGTTTTTAAAAAAACATTCAAACATACGAAATGACTAAAGGTTATCAGGTCAAGAAAATATAGCTACAGGAGGACTTCAAACCTACAGCCTCTCTCATAACTAGAGTATGGCTAAGTTGCTATGCCTTCTTTAAATGATTTTTCCCTCCATCAAAAAAACCCCTTACATCATTCATTGTGTCTACTTGATGCTCGCCCTCCCTTTTAAGTCAACACAGTAATACTAGAGACGACTTTCCTTTTCTAATGACCTACAGGAGAAAAAGAACATGGCATAAGCTGTTTGTCCAGGAAGCCTACAGGCAGGATAATTAGCGATAAAGGCTCAATCTACTCTATTATCTTCTCTTACTAGTGCTCCTGTCCAAGTTTAAGAAAAAGAAGAATAAAGACAAACCAAAGGAAGTTAAGCAACAAACCTAAGGAGCCTGGCAAGAGCAATTAATACTGGAAGACTGAAGAGCTGAATGTACTGTATGTACTGGCTAAGTAACAAATGAGGGAGTCATGATCATTATCTGCAAAGTATTTGAAGGACACAGAATAGGGAGGGGGAGGAATTCTGTAAGGCTGCATAACCCATGAGGGTACCAGGAGAGCACCAGCCTGCTTAGATAAGAACAATGGAATCAGAGCATCAGGAAAAGTCTTCAATAACAACCACCATGCATTTAAAGAAGTAGCACTTCCTTTGACTCTGTTAACTTCCAAAACCTTGCACCATCTCTGGAGAAAAACAGCTTTTCATGTAGGAACAGCTCTTAGCTCTTTGCAAGTTACATGACAGCATCCAGTCTGTGTTGCTCACCTGCAGAATTTGTTCTCTGCAATTTTGCTGTTTTCCCACATGGGCTTTGCTGGTACAGCAGGAGTTATAAAACATGGATTTGGAAAGCACTATCACTGGCCAGAGGAGTAAGAGATTTTTTATTTTTTTTTAATAAAAACCACAAACAGGAATAGCAAAATAAGAAAGCCCTTAGAGATTCCCTCTCAAACATAAAAAAACACCACCAAATCCACAAAACAACAAAACCCCTGCCTACTTCCCCAGAAGAATCTGGAGGCAGTACTCTGACATGCTCCAGGGATGAACACCTTAACCACAAAGGGGTGAGAGAAATAAGAAGCATGCCCCCGTATGCTTTTTTTCACACCCATTTTTAAAAAGGGTAGAAAGGAGGACCCTGGGAACTACCGACCTGTCAGCCTCACCTCTGTGCCTGGGAAGATCATGGAGCAGATCCTTCTGGACACCATGCTTAGGCACATGGAGGACAGGGGGATGATTCAGGACCGCCAACATGGCTTTACTAGGGGCAGGTCCTGCCTGACTAACCTAGTGGCCTTCTATGATGGAGTGACTATGTCACTAGATAAGGGACGACCTATGGATGTGGTCTATCTGGACTTCTGTAAGGCCTTTGACACGGTCCCCCATGACATCCTGCTCGCCAAACTGGAGAGATATGGATTTGATGGGTGGACGGTTCGGTGGATAAGGAATTGGCTGGATGGTCGCATCCAGAGGGTAGTACTCAATGGCTTTAAGTCCAGATGGAGAGCAGTGACAAGCAGTGTCCCTCAAGGGTCTGTGCTGGGACCGGTACTGTTCAACATTTTTATCAATGACATAGACAGAGGGATTGAGAGCACCATCAGCAAGTTTGCGGACGACACCAAGCTGTGTGGTCTTGTCGATACACCAGAGGGACAGGATGTCATTCAGAGGGACCTGGACAGGCTGGAGAGGTGGGCTCAAGTAAACCTCATGACGTTCAACAAGAGCAAGTGCAGAGTTATGCCCCTGGGCCGGAACAATCCTCGCTATCAATACAGACTGGGGGATGAGGTATTAGAAAGCAGCCCTGAGGAAAGGGACTTGGGGGTGCTGATGGACGAGAAGCTGGACATGAGCAGGCAATGTGCACTTGCAGCCCAGAAGGCCAATCACATCCTGGGCTGCATCAAGAGAAGTGTTGCCAGCAGATCCAGAGAGGTGATTCTGCCACTTTGCTCTGGTGAGACCTCACCTGGAGTACTGTGTGCAGGTCTGGAGCCCTCAATAGAAGAAGGACATGGACCTGATAGAGAGGGTTCAGAGGAGGGCCACCAAAATGATCAGGGGGTTGGAGCACCTCTGCTACGAGGACAGGCTGAGGGAGCTGGGGTTGTTCAGCCTGGAGAAGAGGAGGCACCGGGGAGACCTAACAGCGGCCTTCCAGTACCTGAGGGGGGCCTACAGGAAGGCTGGAGACAGTCTGTTTACAAAGGCCGGCAATGACAGAACAAGGGGTAATGGCTTTAAACTGGAAAAAAGCAGATTTAGATTAGACATTAGGAATAAGTTCTTTACCATGAGGGTGGTGGAGCACTGGAATAGGTTGCCAAGGGAGGTGGTTGAGGCCCCTTCCCTGGAGATGTTCAAGGTAAGGCTTGACGAGGCCCCGGGCAACCTGGTCTAGTTGGGGGTGTCCCGGCTGACTCCGGGTGGGGGTCGGACTAGATGACCTTTGAAGGTCCCTTCCGGCCCAGATGATTCTATGATTCTATGATATTCCGTTTTAAAGCCTTCGTAAGATTTACTAAATCTTAGCTCATGGGTTTTTTTTCAGTTACATCAACATCTGAAAAGCATCCATAAAACCATTTTATGAACCACTTCCCAGAGACAGCACTGAACAGGGCAGAGGCAAAACAGTAAGGCTGCTGAACCTGCATATTCTTGCACGTGTCAAACCAGCGTAAGATAGAACAGATGACAGAAAGGCTTAATTCCCAGCAGTTCCTCACATGGGCTTTCTAACTGGCATCAGTTGAGAAAAACTACCATGGGAAAAGCAAAAGACAATGGTTTTGGTTATGTCACACTCATGAAAGCCTGTACATTGATGCCACAAGATCAAGGAGAAGACAGACGTCTGCTAAGGTTCAGAGTTAGCAACACCGACACTCCAGGACAGCAAATAATCTACATCTAGTTTTTGAAAGGATCTGTGGTTCTCAGATTTACTAAACTAGATTTATTTTTGCATCTCCCTCTCTATAAAAAAGAACTGGCAATAAGAAAAGTTACCTAATTCTCCAAGAAAAAAAACACAGCCCCAAACAACTAATCAGATAAAGTCACTAGATACATACTTCATAGGGGTGAAGGAGACACTTATTTATACACAAAAGGAAAAACAAAGGATAGCATTATAGCATTCCTTTCCAGCAAGATGCTTCCTAAATAAGGCAGTGCATTGATTATAAACTGTGAGCCAAATGCAAAAAGCCAATACACCTATGAAAGTGTTAACTGTAATTATTTTTGGAGGGTGATGGGTTGGTTTGCCTAAGTATCAGGAGAAAGCAGTTTCTTTTATTTCTAAGTATACAGCCTATCTCTTAACAGTACAGCTGCACCAGCACCACTGGGCAAACTTGCCAGAACTACAGCTACAAAAATAAAGGCTTAGCTGAATCCATGCAATTTTTAATATAGAAGATGATAAAGAAAAACACACTTCAAACTTGGGTTCCAGACTGAAAATGCAAGGCTAGCAGTTGGAGGGAACATAATTAAACTTGTACAGTAAGCGTATTTGGTGTTGATCTCACTGACAAACAATACACTGGGAAGCACAAAGCCGTCACAGACACACTTTCCAGAACACACACTTTTTAGGATGAACACAAAATACAGAATCCTCTGTTGACTTTTTGTTAGTTCACTGTCTGAATCCTGTATATATCATGGCTTTCAATTCAACTTCTAGAATGAGTCACATGCTGTGAAATGTTACTATGCTTGTGAAGGCCTCCTCATTTTAGATAAAAATCCATTACAATACCTGTTATAAGGTTTCCCTCCACCCTACGGGGTGGTATTTAAAAAACCACCCCTTAAGTATGGGTATATCCTCCTAATTAGTAATAGATTATTCGAATATCCTGAAGAGTTTTCCGGCAACACCGACCTTTGATGTTTGCTGCTTACAGTAATTATCTTTAGAAGGAGAAAAGCATCATTACTTTCC
Organism: Numenius arquata; assembly: GCF_964106895.1. Lineage (NCBI taxonomy): Eukaryota > Metazoa > Chordata > Aves > Charadriiformes > Scolopacidae > Numenius > Numenius arquata. Next base: position 17,270,114 of record NC_133579.1, on the reverse strand, counting down.
TCTAAATGTGATAGCTATCTGTTAATAGCCATAAATACAACTAAGGGCCTCAAATCATGTCTGATTTATATGATGCTTTTTTCTACCAAAAAAAAAAAAAAATTCTAAAGTCAATTTTATGTTACCAACATACCATAATCATTTTTACCTATTGCTTTCACGACAGGTGAAAAGGTGCCCTTTGCTGTCCCAAAGGGCACCCCTCACAGCCCTGCCGTCAGCCTGCCCAGACTCTTTGTTCTCTCAGATTTTCCCCTGTAACTTAGGCACAGTTCACAGAATATACATTTCCCTTCTTAGAGTCTAATTTTAAATCTTTATTCAATATAGTGTCCCTTGGCTCCACACACCAGATAGCAATTAGATTTTACCCTGTTTGAAGGATGGCACTCAGACTACCATGTGACCACTCCTTAATTTGACTGCTGCCCCCTTTAATAACCAAGTTCTTAAGCAAAAACCACAGTATTTTACTTTTCTTTCTATTACTCATGCAACGTTTGTTTGCGGTCTCCAAAACAAACACAAAATTACGAGAAAGAACTGCACCCGAGCTATCTGATTCCCAAATCCTGGACAGCCTGTCACAAGCAAGATGCTTACTTGCAGCTTGTCCTTTTAGACGGTGCCAGGATTACATTTCATCCTTTTACTACCCTCCCTCCTCCTGCAAAACGTACCTTTGGCAGAGGTTGTCAAGCAGAAGTGTCTTAAATGGGCCATCTGCACGGAGTGAATTTCATCCACAAACCCCATTTACTGCTGCTCAGTATTTGTGTATTTTGTGCATGAATCTTCTACTATATAATTTATGCAGTCAGTTCAAAAGTACACGGAAGTCATTAGATGAAGCTGAACATTTAGTCTACTCAGAATTATGTTATGGAACTCAGAGCAGCATCAGAAATGAGATTATCCGAGTCACAATGGTAAAGGGAAGAAAGCATAGAGGGTCTTCAGTCAAATAGACACATGCTTTACTTAGCTAACCTTATGTATTTCAAGTTTTTTCTTTGAAAAAGAAATTTAAAAAAACCAACACAGTAATTGTAATACCACATAGCACAGCACGTTGGCCACCTGCTTTTTGGATTACTAAACCACTGCCTTAAAATGATCAACATCTCAAATCTTCACAGAAAGCAAGAAGCTTTAAGCTGTGTCAAAATAGTTGACATAGATGTTGGGGAAAGCATTGTTTGGTGTCAAAATGATCGTTACAGAATCCAAATAAACTTCAATTAAAAAAACCTCTTGAACGGTTTTGTAAATACTAGCCATTAAATAAATTATAACATTCTATCTTTTCTCAAGTTAATATACCTGTGAAAAATAATTTATAAATGAAACTCAACTAGAATGCTTTTTTTGGGGGCATTTTGTTTTACAAGTGAGTATGATGAAAGTATTTTTAAGAAAGTGATTTCACCGAATTTCACTGAATTTTTTTAGAGTTGGAAGGGACCATAAAGATCATCTAGTCCAACTCCCCTGCCGAAGCAGGATTGCCCAGAGCATGTTAGAGCATGTTACTCTGGACTGCATCCAGGCGGGTCTTGAAAATCTCCAAAGAAGGGGACTCCACAACCTCCCTGGGCAGCCTGTTCCAGGGCTCTGTCACCCTCACTGTGAAGAAGTTTCTTCTCATATTTGAGTGAAACCTCCTATGTTCCAGCTTGTGCCCATTGCCCCTCGTCCTCTCACTGATCTTTTACTGTGATCTTTTACTGTGTTAGAAATCATGTTTGTTTGTAAATTTCTAGTACTTGTATGCATATAAAAATATGCCACAGGTGTAAGTACATAGATTAATTTATGTTCCCAAAACTCCACACAACCTATAACTTGCTTCTTTAGCTCACCTGCACAAAGAAAAAAAAAAAAAGAGAGAAAATTCTTTGCAAATACCTTGTTCTAAGGCAATGCTTTCTTGAAAAAGTTAAGCACAAAAAAACTTTCTTCATACATTAATTAGCCAGCTTGCAAACCAGGGAGGAGACAAACTGTTAACATCTTCTGAAGCTCACACTTTGCTGTCTACCAAACGAAAATACTCCCATGTTGGGTATCAAAAGAGTGGTTTTCCTTTAGCATCCTTCCTGTAGCTATTGGCAAGATTTGTCTTGAAAGAACTCTTTGTTTACAATACAGATATTATTCTTCCATGAATTAAACCCAATTATCCAGATTTTTTTTTAATTGAAACTGTTTAAAAATCCTCTAGCACTGTTTTGGTCGACAAACCAAACCATAACCTGCAACTGGCAGGGAGGGGCTGGGGGGGGTTGGGAAATGAGAAATATGGTGGAAGAGGGGGCTTGCAAGCCGGTTAATTAAAAAAAAAATAATAAAAATAATCTAGATGTTCAGTGAGCATGACAAATGGTAAAGAGATAAACAGACTCATTTTCTAACACTTTAGTCTTGGCGTTTGACCAAGAGGTCCCTTCCCAGCGAGGAAATAAAGCCCTGCAAGCTACCGACTGCTCCAAACATCTGCAAGTATAAACTTCTGCTGGACATTTATTCATTCTTAACATATGCCCTCATTAACTTTTACTTCTAATTGCAATCTAAGGATTTTTTTTTTTTTTTTAATTTATTTTAGCTGGTGCTGAAGGACACTCAGCTAAATAGGTCCAGCTGCTGCGACAGCCAGCAGCCCAAATGGAGTTGCCTGTGCCTGGGACTCTGCCAGCACCAGTGCACCCCGACGGGCTGGTGTTCGGGGCTTCACCACGTGGCTGCTACCCAAACTTCCAGCCCGTTAGGAGAGACCTCAGCAGCAAAGCCAAACCCAGGGTTACTGAAAAAAAAATAATAATAATAAATAAATCTTGTTTGCTCTGAGCAGGAAGGTGGCTGGACTTCTGCGCTTTGTTTGCTCTCTACAAATGTACGGCATCTATCTAAAAACTTTTCAAAACTTGTGGTATCCTGGTCACGTCGGACATCTTTGTAGCAAAATCAACCTGGCATTTCCTCCCTCAGCAAATCACCAACTTAAAATGTAGGCTGACTTCAAATTCTAGTTAGCCTTATCATTGTTACAAAGCAAGTTAGAAGGGGGAGTGAATTTCCCTCCCCATTTTTAAGATGACACCACCTCTCCACACGCTGTAATCTCTCTCGGAGAATGAGCACAGCCCTTTTGAATACTGCATCTTGTGGAATGGCTTCCTGCAAAGCAAAACCACAAACATTTAAGTAACTTGAAAGATTATGGGGTTTATGAGAAAATAAGTTAACTTTGGTCTTGCACCACATCCCAAGAGAGCAGGAGACAACTGCAGCATAACTCCTCATTATTCCTGTAGAACCATTTATGCCTCTCTGCTGTGTAACCCCTGCACTTCTGGTCTTTCATTACACTCTCAAGAATGCATGCCATCTCTCATTAAGAATAATTCCACTACTCAACATATCATTTACGTACAACTCTTGAGAAAGAACAAAAACCTATCTCTGCTCCACTGTGAGCCTTATGAGATGATCAGTTCTTAGCAGACAAACCTCATGTGGGCCTGACGTCCCAACTCTCAACATCACACACTTCCTAGGGTTGTCTCCAAGAGAGGAGAAGGCTGTACAAGAAAGGAAAGGTAGATCTGCAGCGTGACCTAGTAAGAACCAATAGCGTAAGAACTATGAACCTTATACCTACAAATGTTTTCGGCATACGCTAGCAATGGATGGTAGCTTTTGGTTTCCCACCTTCTGGATATGCCACAACTCAAGCATATGCAGGAAGAGGCTGTCAGCTGCTAAGTGACAACAGTAACCTGTTCCCATAGGAGAGTACCGCTCCTACAATGCTGAAGCAAAGGTGCCTTTCACTCTTGAGGTACACGCTGAAAAGATGAGGCCTTTCTGGTTTGGCAGGTTGGGGATATGGAGGAGGACAATGGCAGGAATGGGGACAAAAGCAATGCTGGGGTCTGTGTTTAGGGAAGCAGGATGAAAACGTGCAGAGGGGCAGGGCTGGGTCCTGCTTTCAGGGAGGCAGGATAGAGTGGGAGTATAGGAAAGACAGATTTGGGAGTCCTTCAAGTAGCTCCAGAGCCTCTTCTTGCATGGTGCAAAGTTAAGTCAGAAACATCAATTTAGCCTACGTGCAACTACTCTGAAAGTAAACAAAGAGTGGAGCAAGGCGACTCAATCAAAAGTTTGGCGTTATTTTAGTAACACTGTCATTAGTTCTTACATAGAGAAAATCCTAGAGAACGTCTTCCAAGGTTTGCCACGAAGCAAAACCAGCTTTTTGAAGATAATTTAGCTAACTAGTAAAAAGGATGGAATGAACTTTACGTGGCATTTCAAACAGCCCTGTCCTGTCAGAAGATTATAGGCATCACAAAATATGCATGCTGCGCAATGGTTAGACCGCGGATAGGGATAATGACAGCCTGTGCTGCACGGGGCTTCTCATTGCCGGTGAGCTTTGCAAACAGAAAAAGCATCACCACAAAGGTCCTTCCTAACAAAGTTTTGCTTGGAGAAATATGAAAGAACTTTAAACCCCTGACAATCTTCCTCCCAACTTTCCTTCTTGACCACATCCCTCTTTAGACTTCAGCTGGCAAATAAGTATGCCAACTTGAGTCTCTTTGCTCTCAGGTACTGTAAAAGATGACAGAAGACCATCTTGATTTAATGCAGTGGCACATTAATTCTCTCATATATTAATTCCTTATCAAATCTCCGAATCATATTTGCCAGTGTTTGACAGGTCTAACATTTTGAGGGTTTGAGGCTTCTGTTAGGGCAGGGAACATCAAGGCAGGCTCTACAGAATTAGCACTGTACAGCTGGTGTAAGAAGCAATTTGATAAAGCCCAACCCCTCCAACTAAATGTATTTCAGCAGTAGCCTGGATCTGCAAAAAAACGATAAAACAAAAAACCCTGCACCCACAAAAACTTCAGTTGTCACCAACTGCTAAAAAGTTGAATCCCACTACCAGAACTGTCACAATTTCTATTTTCTGTTCTTTCTACATCAAAAATAACTTCCTGGGTGCTGTACCTCAGTGTAGCACTCTCCTCCCCTTAAGTTTTTTCATAGAATCATTTAGGTTGAAAAGACCTTCAAGATCATAGAGTCCAACCGTTAACCTAGCACTGCCAAGTTACCAGCAAATTTAGGTTGAAAAGACTTTCAAGATCATAGAGTCCAACCGTTAACCTAGCACTGCCAAGTTACCAGCAAACCACGTCCGTAAGCACCACGTCTACCCATCTTTTAAATACCTCCAGGGATGGCAATTCCACCACTTCCCTGGGCAGCCTGTCCCAATGCTTGAAATCTCTTTTGGTTAAGAATTTTTTACTAATAAGCAATCTAAACCTCCCCTGGCACAACTTGAGGCTGTTTCCTCTTGCCCTATCGCTTGTTACATGGGAAAAGAGACCGACCCGAACCTTGCTACAACCTCCTTTCCGGTGGTTGTAGAGAGCAATAAAGCCTCCTCCTCAGCCTCCATTTCTCCAGGCTGAACAACCAATTTTCTTTGGGCATTTTAAAAGCTGGGTTAATTTAGTCAGTAAAGGGTACAGACAGCTGGGTTGCACGTCAGGTCTAACCACCTAAGGATTGAAGATTCTTCCTATTATTGTCTGGAAACTTTAAATAACTAGATCTCCATGATTTTACATAGCCAGACAAAGAAATAGGAAACACAAGACTTTTACTCATGTTATTACAATTCTTTTTCCTCCCCATCTTACGTTTATGTGGTTTCTTTTAACAGTACTTTTTGTGTCACCCTTGCACTTTTGATTGTCATACCTTACAGACTGTGCCAGTGGAGAAACAAATGGCTCCTCCATCCAGCATGGCAGGATTTGACCCTCTTTTAGCTGTAAAGGATGCCCACAGAAACATGCTCAGCTACCCACTGTGCTATTAAAAGTATTCAGTATTTATATCTTCACTGCTTGTTTCCCCTGATGTCCTAATTTTTGCTTCACTTCTGACTGAAAATTTCACTTTTCCATTTTAACTTTACTTTATGCACGAAACAATGATGACTACCAACTAATAATAGATCTAGCAGAAAGGACAGCCAATATGCATATGCTGAAGTTCATGGAAAACCTTGTCACTTGCAGATAACTTCTTAAATCACACCCACTACAAGCTCCTGGCGGCACGCAGTCCTTTTTATTTCGTATCTCTACTCTGGGGCCAGAGACAAAGTCACAGGACCGAAATTAACCACAGACGCTTTCTGCTGTGACCATCCTGGGAGCTGCCTGGAGATGACCAGAGATACCTTCAGCATCTGACCTCCGCGCAGCTGCGGCAGGACGGTGGCTGGGTGTACGTACGGCACACGCGCCCCTGTGCCCAGGTCCCATCAGGTCTGACACCGAGGTGACGGCCAGAGACAAGGGCCATCACCCCCCCCACACGCCTCTTATGTCATTTGCTTTAAATAGCCTTGCTATCTGTAGCGTTCAAAGAGAAGCTTGATGTGTGTGCACTTTCTGGTCCCACTCTCAATTCACTCACTTGGTATTTTTTTATTTGTCTTTATTTTCCATGACTTAAAAAAAAGTAAGAACTTTATTAAAGAACGGACACTTACTGGTAGCAACAAAAACCTTTCTTCTCCAAAGTGTAACACTAGATTAACAGAGACTAAAAAAACTAGAGGGGAAGAAAAAAAAGAGGTAAAAAAAAAAAAAAAAGGTTAAACCATCATCCTCAGCTTTCTCCATGCTAAAAATACTGACAGCAAAAGGTCAGTGGTTACTGAAATCTGTCTTCTATGAGAAGTTCAGCTCTGAGCCTCTGTTGAGATGAGGGTGGTTCCCCCATTTTTATTACTTCTTTTCCTTCACAAAGGACTATTTCAGCCAAACATGTAAAAAGACTTTATGTTTGGGATTCTTACATTGTCTCTTATGCTGCAATGGGTAAAACAGAATTGCTCTTTGAGAAGACTTATTTTTCCTCTCTAAAGGCTATTCTACTCGAGATAGTCTCTGGAAGCTTATTCTATAGCTGGACCCTTCTTAAATAGAAAGATTATCTTCTTTGAGACTTGCTTTTTATTCTTTTTTGTAACGCACTTTTAAGAAACACATCTCAAGTCCCCCATGACTTTGAAGATAGCTATTGAGCCTTCGTTCCCAGTGCAAGGGTGGAGCACAGGTTTAATCTTCTTAAGATAGAGATTAGCCTTGCTTGGTAGAACTGGTGGCACGCTGTGCCTCAGTAAACCTAGCTTCCCACTGCCCTCCCTCCCACGGCACACAAATGCCACCGTGCCTGAGGACTGTCCACGCCTCTGCCTCCCGCATCACGCCTGTCGGTGGGCAGCAAGACCTCGCTAGTAAATGTGGCTCCATTCAGAGCTATCTGATCCCAGAGCTTTCCTTCTCAGGTGCACAACGCAGAGGTTTCTAGAACAGCCCACCAGACTCATAGTTAAACTCGGATGGACCACTGCTGAAATAAATCTTGCTGTGACCTGCCGTAGCGCAGCGCTGGTAAGATAAAAAACCACCACGGTACAGAAGCAGTGACCGGACACAAGCTACCTGGACCAGTAATACACACAAAGACAAACATGTTGACTGTGACAAATCACAACATTTAAGGAGGCAACGCTTTGTTTCAGGTAAAGGCAATCAAATGACTTCCAACTCACCTTACACTTACTTTGAGCTAGGTATTTTTTATCCACATGGTAGTCTCCTGGATGCACAATGATCTTTTAGGAGCACCATCTGAGAGATGACAAACTGGACTAGGCATCAAAAACTGGTATTACATACTGAGCTGCTGAATGGCATAAATGATGAGATTTTATTATTTTTTTGCTGTTTCAGGAACGTAAATGAAAAAAACCAAAACAATGCATCTAATGACAGCTGAGCCTATATAACTTAATTTGCCACTGAGGTACTGCATTTATCGTTTGAGAGAAACAGCTATTCCTTGTTTTCACATCTATTGTAGTTTGACAAAAGTATGAAAAATATACAAAAACTAATGCCTAACTACAAGTCTTAACTTGTATTGGTAAACGCGCAGGAAAGTACAGATTTCCATATTTTGCTTCACCATGCATTTCCCAACTTGTGAGTTGGAATAAAAGAAAAATCCATGGCGAAGTCAATCAAATCATTGAGACTTGTCTCTCAAGTCTGTTTTTTCCTCGTGCTTTCCTCCTTCCTCCCCCAATATACTTGCAGTAAGACTGAGATGCAGGTTAACTATCATGAGCTATTTATTGATCTCCACTTGGTAGGTGCACAGATGCAAATACATCAAAATTGTTTCTTTTAAAATGTAATATTCACATTCAGTGCCTTGTAAAGCATTCCAGAAAACCTGAACATAATCAAGTTTCTAGTACTCCTTGAAATTGCTCTACTTTTTTCAGTGTTACAGTCTACTTCTGAGGTTTTGGAGCATGACACGTATTCACCCATGCAAGGCAGGCAGTCACTGAATTCAGATGAGGAAATAATTCTGTACTACTTCTGTCTAAATACTGGAGATTTATTTTCACAATGTTCTCATAAAAGCACAAAATATTTCAAATGTAAAGGAAAAATAATAAAAATTTTGACTCAACAATGAAAGCCCCCTCCCCCCTTTAAAGTCTACTTAGGAAATTAAAATTATTGGCAAAGCCACACTGTATTGCATTGAAAAGCCCCCTCTGGCTACAGCTGTCAGCTTTTACTTTTAGAATCAGGATCTGCCCATGGGCATAGAGATAGCTTGTAGGTAATAGGCTCATTAGAAGCCAAGGGCAAATAAAAAAAATAATGCATATAAACCAGTATGAAACGCTAATGTATCTTTGGATGTTTAGATTATGCAGTTACACATCAGTATTCTAATTAAAAGATACTATCAAACATCCAACTTCAAGTAAAAACCCGTATGAGGAAAACATTTAAGTCACAAAAAAAAAATAGCAAGCAACAGATCTCCTGACCACTGGTTCAGATTAAAATAAAATCAGATACCCAAAATCTTTATCTAAAGAAACACATGTGTCCCATCAGATACATTCTGTTCATCATACACAAAAGCGCACTAATTACTAGTCTCCAGAGACATCCTTATTCCCATTCGTCCCTGAAGAGGAAACCAGCATCGCTGTCATTCCCTGTAACATTCACATAACATACATAAAAATAACTTGCAAATCCTTTCCAGAATGTAACATCTATAGAAGATTCTACAGAATCTCCCTATTCCAGTTGAGGTATTCCAAAGAAGCAAAAAAACTAAATACTAGAAATTTACTCAGTTTGTGGTTGATTTTAGACCAGCCAGATTTGACTTGAATTTCAAGTATTCTCAGAAACGCTGGAACTAATTTTCCTCTTACTTATACCACATTTATACTTATGTAAACCCACTGGTTTTGATGAATTATTTTTATGCTGACCACTAATTTAAGAGGAGTAGACTGTACTATATAAAGACCTTTGGAGCAGATAGTTTAAAAAGCGGCTTTTTTTTTTTTTTTTCCTCTTTACTGGGCAGCTTTAAAAACACTGTCCAAAACAAATCACAGTCTCTTCAGCTTAAAAGGAAGCATTCCCATTGTTTTCAACCCAAACTTAATCAAAGTGATTATTACAGGTCACAGGGAATGTGGGTTTTGTTGTTGTTTTTTGTTGGTTTTTTTTTTAAACCCAGTTGCCACAGTAGAAACACCTGGAACGAGACCTCAACCTTAGCTGAAGAGCAGCAAGCCCTGCCACCACAGGAACTTACTTCAGAAAACAGCCTGACCACTTTCCTGAAGACCACGTCGAAAGTCCCTGTGACCAAACCGGGAGCCCTGGGCTTCTTCTGCCTTCCCCCCACAAAACACGAACGCCCCCAGCCACCTATCTGGCCACTCTGCTGAGGGCAGAGCCTGGTGACACCCAACAGAAGGGCACGTGCATCCTTGCGTTGCTGCTCTGGTTCTGCTGCTGCTGCTGCCGCCTTGGCATCAGCACATCGTTATTGATAATTCACAGGAGGCTGTGACCCTGAGAGGTGAATCCCAGGCAGGCAGCCTGCATGACCAGCCTTGCTGCAGGACGGCAGCCTCCAGCAGAGAGCCAGCATGGATACAGGGAGGCAGCAGCATCCTCGGCTACGATAGGAGGCTCCAGCAGAGTTGCCCCTCAAAGCTCTGCGTGCAGAAGAGTCTGAGGAGCAAGCGTGCTGCTGAAGCTCCAGGAGCGGCCCAGGTAGACTGTCATGTTTTACATGACCCCTGGTGACAAAAGAAAAAGTTCAAGAGGGGGCTGCACGCAAAAGTGGCTTAAAACTGCGACAGTCAGTTCTGCTCGCCCTGTTTTGTCTTGCAGATTTGCAGTAAGATCTACGACTCCTCTGTCTGAAGAAGAATGCCGTTTGCTTAGGGGTTTACTGCTGGATTGTCACAGCGCAGGGAGAGAGACTGGACGGACTGGGGAGAAGATTAAAATGCTCCACATCATTCTCATATTTCACAGAAGGGCCCGAGTTAATGGTGAAATATCCATGATTTATACATTCATAAAAAAAATGTAATCACAGCAAAAAGGTCATCTCATTTGCATACTAGAGGCTCAAATCAACCACTCTGGTTCTGCAGATCTGAAATGACAGCAGAGCAATAATGTTGGCCAGTGAGAGACGTAGGATATAGACCTCAGCAGAGGACAAGCAATGTTTACAGACCCAGCTAGACTGCACTTTTGGTATGACAATTAAAACGATTTAGGCAGAAAATGCTGCTAAAGGAGGTGGTCTTGCAGTCCATGGTCCCATCTCCCCCTTCTCCCAGAAGCTGCTGCAGCGCAGCTGTGGGACAAGCTGATTCATCCAGCTGATCCATGGGAATATCATTCCTCTTTGGCTCCAGGGTAAGCCTGCCATTTGATCAGCCCGATGCATTGATTTGTACTGAGGCTGCACAACCACTATATCCAGTGCAAAAGAAGCATTTGGACCTCTGGGTAGGGGCAGGAAGACATGTGGAACTGCCCTCTCCAATGGTAGTTTACCCTTACATAACTTTAATCGTAACACAGAACTTTGTCCTTAAACACGAGAAGGCAATTCTGCCCGAGCTCCTCTTTCCCCAGCGAAGATGTACTGGGTTGTCGTCTTCTCTGAAGTGAGACTCACATCAGGAAAGTAGTACCATTCAGTCCCCCATCCAAACAGCTCTTCTTCCCCCCCCGCCCCTCAATCTGCCACTGTTTGGTCCTGCTACTTTTTACAGCACTGAAAGAGAGACCAAGCTTTAATTTAACTACCTCATCCACAGCAACGCACCAAACCTCCCAATGCATTTGGGTCTGGGAGAGCGGGACACAAGTAGGACTATTATCAGCCAACCTTATTTCACTGCACATGTTTTATGTTTGCCTCTCACTAGCAAGATACACTTGTCTGTTTGGGAGCTGCTGCTCTGAAACTGTTGTATGCTCTAAATTGGGGGAACTGTAGTCTACTGTACTCTTACTATGAGGGAGCTTGCGGCAATCAATTACTAAATTGGCTTCCTAATCTTCCTGGCCGTTGTCAATAACCCCACATGACAGCATCTTTTAAGTCTTTCAGTCACAGGCAAGTTAATGGCCCTTAAAAAAAAAAAAAAAGAAAAAGAAAAAAGCCTTGATATTGCCTGGAACCTGCATCTTGGAGGGCTCTGGAGAACTGATGATTACACCTGATGACTGAAGTCATGGAACCACTAAAAATTCTGCAACAAAACCATTTTACAAGCTAAACTTTAATTTTCATATTCACTATAGTGAAGAAAATTTATTTTGAATGTTTTGTACGAGCATCAATTCAAAAGATGAGAAATACCACATTTCACAATCACAGAACGATATGGGGTTCGAAGGGACCTCTGGAGATCATCTAGTCCAACCCCCCGCCAAAGCAGGTGCATGTTTATCTGTATGCACATGAGTTTGGAAAGGCAGTAAAGAGGCTGTGTACAAATGAGTATTAGCCCCAAATCACTTTATCAGAACTAAGCAGGTACAGTCTGAAACTTCGCAGACCCACTTGGCTGTCCCTTACCGAGTATGGCAGACCTGACTGTCCTCTTGGCATCTCCAGCTCTTTCTAAAGACTTGTCTAATATTACCATTTCATTAATAAAACATTTTACCTTTTGTTGCTGATAAAGTTAGCAAAGTTAACAAAGTACATGATATGTAAAATGAGTTTGCATTTATCGCACAAAGGTGACCCTTTCCCTCTCTTAGTTTATGGCACCATACACTCAGAATACAATTTATCCCGTGGCAGATCAGTGCATGGCTAGCAAAAATTTTGAAATGAAAAACAGCAAGATTTTTACAAAAGCAGTAACATAGAGACTTGAGAAGTCTAGCACCAAATGAAAACAAAGACTTCTAAGCAAAACCATGTTTTGCCCTTCAGTGACATTTTGACACTACGTATAGCATGTAAAATTCTCTGCATGATAAATACATGTGGCTGGCAGACATTATTAAAACACTTGTGTATTATCAAACCATTGATCTCCACCCCTTTTACAAAGCTATGCTTCACAAGAATATATTGCAATTAAAAAGTACACATAGGGAACTACAGCAGACTCCATTCATCTGCTAGGCTCACATTCACAGTATTTTAATTGTTTGCAAATTAAAAACATCAACTCTGACCCAGACAAATAAACACAGACCACCTCCAACAACAACAACCAACAAAAAAGTATTCCTAAACTCTTTTAGATTTCTTTCTAAAGCAATAATCAATTTATGTCATGGTATTTAAAAAAAAAAAAAAAAAAAGGCATCATGAAAAATATGTAGCATCCAGGTCGCAGATAACCTCGGAGTTCATATTGCAGGATTTTCAGAGTTTGTGGAGGAAACTAACAAAGGTTATTCAATTCCTACATGAGAGGAAAAATAAATAAATAATAAATCTTCAAACATAATTTTCATTTTGATTCATTCCAGAAAAAAAACAGGCACCTTCCTATCCCCCGCAGTGATCCTTACCAGGGAGCCGGAGCGCCGAGTTCATTACAGCGCATCGATCTCCCAAAGAAAGGGGCTGGCTTCCATCGACCGGCTCCAGCTAAGCCGAGTGCTGCTTGCCAGGCCACGCGTGGCGCGCAGCTGCGGATGGCTCAGCAAGACAAGCAGCACAACACGCTCTCCTCCCCGCCTGGACCCAGGCAGAGCATTCTTCTACAGCACGCGCAGAAAGTCACACAACTGCCCTCGAGCAGACAGCGGGCAGTCTTCAGAAACAGCTTTTTCCGAGATCTTATTTGGCTACTCCACAGAAAGTTTACGTGCCATGTGAACGTTGATAGTCACTTACAAGAACAAACGTTCAGAGCTTACTTCTTCAGTCTATTATTGATGTTCTGCACGATAAAAGGGCCTTCAAAAATTAAGAAGAATCTTTGTGTACTTTTATTGTTTTTTTAAGAGGAGCACACAACTCAATACTATTATGACTCAATAACTTCCCTTTTCATTTGAAATCAGCTGGACTATAAACTCCACAAACCCAGAGATGGTGGCCACCTTAAGCCAGGCTCCATCCCTGGGCTATGACCTGGCCAGCAGACCAGAGCAACCACCAGAAGCTTTGCTGGGATTTTAAGTAACAAACCCACTGAAGGCTAACAAAATGTTTCATTTTAGTGACTACTTTGGCTTTTTGGTGGTTTTTTGTTGTTGTTGTTCAGTTCTGTAAATGACAGAGCCTTTGTTGAAAAAAAATCAGGAGAAGGAGCTAACAGATCATTTGCAGTTGTAACAACTGATAAAAATCACCTTCTCTGAGAAGAAAGTGATCCATTTTTATAAATGATGACACGGATCATTCTTAAATATTTCATTTGCACACAAGCATAATGGCAAGATTTTAATTAAATGAGACTTGACAGTCAGAAGTGCCCATAGTGACATGCAGTGCAAGAACGAGAGGGGTTTCTTTTGATGTTTGTTTGTTGTTTAAGTTTCAATGTGATATGGGCTTCCTTCCGGTTCTGGGAACCACACTGAATCAATTACAGGTGGGCAAAAGCACCTCCGGCACCTGAAACACCAGGCGTGCTTTTCGCTACAAGCTGTTAAAACTCCTGCCCTAATACATCTCAGCTCTGCGTAAATGCACTCCAAGAGGTTAAAACTTCATCCCCTATCATTGCTCCTCTCTTCTAGACTGTCTGGAAAGCGCTGGGATATTGACCTTCTCTAACTGCTTTCATACACACAAGCACTCCCTGCCCGCATGTGCTGCCCCAGTTTCCACTAATTTCAGCACTATTTCTGCTCTTACGTAATGAGCACCTTTTCAACAGAAACTCAAGAAAACCAAACCAACCAAGGCTCTTCCTGCTGCATAACCTACCAGGCAGCTATCACTTAGTGGCTGCTGGGTGCAGATGACAGGCTGGATCTGAACCTGTGACCTCCGAGGGCCCTACACTCCCCCATTAGCCATCCCCTGAGAACCGAATTAATCAATTTTTTATAAAAGCACAAACACACACTAAAGCACTGTAAAGGGAAAATTACGGTTATTTGAACAGAAAAGCACAAACTGAATCAGAAAGCCAAAGACCTTCACTGACATTATTTCTATGGTGTAAAAAGCTTACTAGTTGCTTTACAGAAAACTCTTTAAATTTTTTGAGAGTTGGTTTTGTTTGGGGTTTTTCCCCTTAACTCAGAAAGCTAAATCTATGCAAACAATAACTGATTTAGTGAATGCACGGTGATAAGAATTTGATTTAGGGAAGTATGTTTCAAAGAACTTTTAAAATTAAAGATGATGCAGAACAACAGACACCAAGGAATATCTGGGGATGACAAAACCACATAGCTGACCCACTGATACCATCACGCTTCCATCTGTCAACAAACAATACTCTTACAGAGGGTAGTTTGCAAGTTATCAGTGTCAATGACCTAGAGATGTTTTATAGATTGAAGAGTTAATAAAGACCCTGAAATCCAAATTTTAAATGTATGACCTTTATTTACCTTTCCCCAAAACAGTCCTTATGCACCAGCTTTGTCCTGTGCTTTTCCTTTGTAGAAAAGTAAGTTTACAAGCTACTTATGCCAGGCATTTAGTTAAATTCAAGCTTAAGAACCTGCATTCTCTGCAGCAGCAAACCCTACAACACAACCAGCAACAATATTTTATACGTCCAGTTTCTGGCACAAGGCTTGAAAGTTAAATGGCTATCGCATACAGCAATAATTTTAATGATGAACACAAATATGATCCAAATCCAGAGAAGTCAACAGAGCAACTTCCACTGACTCAGCTATGCATCAAATCCTACGTGCACAACTAGTTGACAAAACCTGAAAGAAATAAAAGACAGGAAAAACCTCATATACACTCAGTATTATGTTACTAATGTTTAAAAGCCACTCACTTGTGGAAGAAAAGTGATTTTTTTCCCCTCTTTTCATGGGCTTGAACCAAAATATTGACCTAATGGAAGCAGTAAGCCGCCATTAATAAAAGCTCCATGCTGAAAAACAACTAAGAGCTTACCCTCAGCCCACACATAATTTTGATACAGGTAAGCTAAATGCAGAAACCAAAGACTGTTTACATAGATGTTTTGCTTGCATTTGATTGCCAGTTTACTTGTATTTGAATATCAATTTGCAAGCTAATTAGAGAACATTGCTGAGCCCATTACAGAAAAATAGTGCTCCACCATTAACTGCAGTGCTATCTCACTAATTCCTTTAAAGACTGGCTTCAAACACCATCTTCATCTCCATTCAAAACAATTAGTGTACATTTATTTCACATTTTAAACTGCAGAGAATCAAATTTTTAAACACTTTAACAGACTGCACTGCTATTTTGATAGCTTTTATGTTAGAAATTATGCTTTTAGGGATTCGTAACTTTCCTATTTAAGAGAATGTTAAACTGGAACTCACAGAGGGTCTCTTAAGTAATTCCTCTTCTCTACAACCTGAGAGGCATGTGCCATTAACTTTCAAAACCTACTGCTTAAAAGGCAGCCCAGTGCACAAGAAAGAGCTTGCTCCTGCAGGCGAGCAGACAAGATCATGATTAAATCGGCCACTGCTCACAGGTCTGCCAAAACGCAGCAGACAGCAAAAGAGAAGAGGGAGAATTCAAAATGGGCCAGTTTCTGAAGCTCAGAGAAGCAGGTAGACGCATCCGAGCCGTGCTGTGCTGCTCCTCTGCCTGGAGCATCACTGCCCCCCGTCAGGCAGAGCCTGCAGCGGGGTGAGGGACGGCAGCCGCGGGCAGCGCTGGGTGCCCTGGTTCTCCAGGATTATCCGCAGCCAGGCTGGTGGGTTAATGGGATTGCTCACTGTCATCTGCGACCCAGCTAAGAACCGGCGGAGCCATTTGCCACTGCGCCTGGACGGGGCTGGGATGCAGCAGGCAGCAAGGGATGGGCAGGGAGAGTTGATCCCCAGCTGCCCAGTCCCGCAAAAAAATAAAACAGCAGGAAGAAAGCTCCCAGTTGCACCGCAGGTGGAAATGGGATAAAACAAAACCAAACCTACCAGAGAATCCAACACAGTGGAGCCTCATTCAGCTATGACCTCCTTTTCTCTCATCACCCCAAAGCGACACCTTTTCTCATTAACTTCTCTCCTTTTCCACAGCAGGTCCCAGTAAATCAACAAAGCAAACTGACCCAGGGGAGAACTCACGCACCACAAAAAGCAGGAATGGTTTTGTGACAGATCAGCTTGATGACCTAACTCATCCTGCAGCCACATCACTGCCGCGTATTTATAACTCAAGGCAAGAAAGTTGCATTTTTGGTATATGCTCTCCTACCTTTACTTAAGGCTGGTATTTTCACATACACTTCACCTGCACATCTATAATTAGAGTGAAACAATGAAAAACACTCAAACATTATGGGTACCGATTCATCTGTAGCAAGAAGCAGCAGTGGGTTTCGACACCACTCTAGACACTGATGGTCTCTAAGTGCTCAAACCCAATGGTGCCTCCAGAACAGTGGACAAGCCATGACGTGTGGCTCTAAGTACTACTTTAGTGAACCTCATACCCTGGCTGTAGGATCAGTTTATCTTTCTTGTTTGTGCACTATCTGATCTTGCCTGAATGCTCAGATAAATAGGTTTCTTGGCATTAGTATAATTTGCAAAAAACTGAGAGATGCGGGCATCCTGTTGTCATTGTGATGTCAAAAAGACCTAGCAGTTTCTCCTAGAAAAGTTTCTCAGCACTATCTGCTCAGTTAATTCACTTTGGTGAGCTCCATGCAGTCCTTGGCATTTCTCTCAGGACAGGTACCATGACTACCTTAAACCGGATGTCATGAGGAAATCTGAAAGTACTCCAAAATACCTTCCCTCCTACCTTAGGTTGCTTCTGCCATCTTCTTTCAAGCAATGCCAAGTTTCTCTGTTCTTTCTCAAGTTGTGGAGAACCTGTGCTTTCCTTTCCCGCTTGGACTGCACCAGGGTCTCTATTCATTCCTCCACCCACTCCAGAGTCCTCCATCACCTGGATTCTTCTGCTTCCATCCTTTCCTCAGGCCCATTTCCCCCCCTAGAGTTTCATCCCACTCATCCCCCAACATTATTCTCCTTGCTCTCTGGAGGGCAAATTTTAGCAGCTGGAGTATACAGAGTAGAAAACCATCTGCATTGTGTCAAACTGGGGATTTAAAGGGTACCAAAGGCCAGTTACTCTTTCTACAGCCTAATTAAAAGATAATAGCAACTCTAGTAATTTCCCTTCCATCCAAAATCTGATGCTGTTCCCTGGTAGCTTCCTTCTGCCCCTCCTATCCTCCCAGCTCAGCAGGGCTGACTAATGCCTAGGACATGCCATGAAAGTTTCGAAGTGAACTCTTCCAAAAGTTATCATTTCCAGATTAAAAAATGCCCCCATGTGGAGTGTCACAAGTTCAACCAAAAGCAATGAATCTGCCTCACTGGATTCAACCAAAATCAGAGTTCAAACTGTACTTGGATTTGTTGACTGACATCCAAGTCTTCAACACAGCAGTATTTGACTTAATGAAGTCATTAAGTGTTTAAATACTACTGGAATTTATCTCTATTTAGTATGGTAATATGTTCTGTAATAAAGGACATTTTCCTATAATGTCGGTTCAGTGGGATGCTCCAGTAAATTTGTCTTCCAGATTGTTAGAAAGATGACAAGTCACCAAAAGATGTAGTCTTTAGCGAGAACTTGAGAGCATAATTATACATACCATGTATCTCACGTTATGCTAACACAGATGGCTTCACCTGGAGTTTTTGCTCCATGTATTCTATATACTGATCTACCCGCATAAATAAATACATATATATATTAACATATTTATTTAAATGCAGCTGTTGCAAGGAACAGAAACTTTTCTTCTATCACTGAATACATCTCCCATACCCAAGGGCACCTTTGTCTGCTGGGCAAGCTTTCTGCCCAGCTTTGCAACTGCCATTCCACCCAGCCTCCCCTAGAGCACGGCTCAGCCTTGGAGAAGGCTCTAACTGTAGCAGTTCCAGGAGAAATAATGGGCTCTTGGGAATCAAGGCCAGATGGCATAGTTTAAAACTGAGCTAAGGCTACACTAAATGGTGTTAGAAACAGTATAAAGCTAGACCTGGCTTCAGGGGCAGAAACAAACATCTCCTTTGCCGTTCCCCACTGAGCCATGCGTGCCCAGAGCTTACTGGGAGAGCTGACAACTCAGCTCCCGTAATTCATATTTCTGCACACAGAAAGGACACTACATTTGAGATCCTCATAAGTAACCAGCTGAATATAGGAAAACAGAATAAGTACTAATTAATTCCGTGCATTCCAAATAAATGCACCATAAACAGAAATAGTTATCAGAGCTGAACTAATTAACTAAGATAGTAATTTACACATCCCAGAACACCGCAACCATTCAGGATTTCTGTAATTTCTCTGTAAGTATATTTTTCTCTCTATCAAGATGTAGTTGTAAGAGTCTACACTGGAAATAGAAGCAGCGTTTGTTTTGCAAGGAATAAGGGTGAGTCACGTTTCTTCTCTGGAAAAAGTGAATAGAATAGTGCATTTAGGATGTTAACTACAAAATATATTTCCACCCTAATCCAAATATTCCATAAAAGGAAAACATTTTGTTTAGTACATGTTTATAGATTTCTTTTAGAATGACTTCTTATCTAGAACTCGTGATAAATTCTTTGATACTGGATATACAAATGGATCCAAATACTGCAATTCCCTAATAGCTCTAGGGTCCACCAAGGGATAAGGGAGTTCCGTTTCTGAAATGTTTGTGCTTTGTGCACATCCAAAACATTGCTGAATTTCATTATTTACATTTATCCCTGTTTTTATGCGTGCAATGTTCTACATACAAGCTTCCAATGAGAAAATGCAAACATTAATCAGTAGCTTAATAGTACAGAGTAAAGTCAGATATCACATACAAATCAGACATAGAACTTGACAGAAATCACAGTGAGAAAAAAGGAGACACCATTCAAATAGATATTTTACTACTGTTCAGTAAGGTGAACATGTTATGTATACTCTAGAATATATTCTATGTTTAACTAAGGAGTGGGGAAAAGGGAGTAAGGAAATCACATCTCAAGAAAAGCAATCTCTTGCTTCAGCAAAAGAAAGCTCTGATTTTTAGGGGACAAGTATCTGAGAATACATTAAGAGCTGGTACGTGAATAGACAACAGGCATCATAAAACAGGCACTGTGCTAGTGTAGTTAAAGCAAACAGAAGCTCTTCCAACCCAGGATAGTGAGCTCAATACTGACACAGGAGAATTTAGGATGCTGTGAAGTATAGAAAGAGGACAAACAGGAAAGCTGTTCGAGAAAAGAAGAGGAAAAGGATTAAAAAGGCAAGAAACTGAGAATGGGAATACAACTGTAACATAAAATAAATCAACAAGACACAGCATCACCAAGTAACGGCATTAAAATTTACTCTCTTTCACATGGAACAGGGCAAAACTTAACCTACTAACTGTTAAGCACGACTTGGGGAAAACAAATAAATATTCCCAACACAAGCTTCTGAAAAAAAAAAAAAAAAATCTTACTCCCATTAAGGCTTAAAAGAATAGCTAGAAGGATGGTGTTTTGGGGTTTTTCTTCTCTTTTTTTTTGGAGATGGGGGAGGGTACAGGAAGAGAATTTCAAAAAAGAAATACATTTGGGAAGAATTGAAACATTTTTTCCCAGCTTGCCAGCAGCTCATCGAGAGACCCCATCCATCTGAGATTCTTTGGCTGTCTGCCTGGAAGGAACTTGTCAACTTGTCTTTTGCTTAAGGCAAGGAGACTTCAAACAAAGCTGTTACCATTTTCATTTTTTCAGGGGGAAAAAAAAAAAAAGTCCAAAATTTTTTTTGTGGAGAAAGACCAATTTGCCTCTTGGAAAATATAATTCTGCTAAAAATATTTTCCCTGGCTGTACTGTTAATGTGCCCTGGAATATCAAAGCCACCAATGCATGCTACCATAGTAAGAGTACAATTGCATAAAAGTTGTTTATAGAAAGGAACGAGACATAAGCCTTGAAAGATACGCTGCTGGCTTCAGTTTTAAGCATGATGACTTTTTAAAAAGGATTTTTTTTTCTTAGCTGACAATGGGCATCTTTATAAGTAGAATGGTAAAACACCACTAGCAGCAAAAAAAGCCGAGTGGCTTCACCTGGGACAGACGGTACCCACGTAACCTCCACCACGTCATGAGTTACTTTTAAACGCCAGGCAATTCCCAAGTACTGCATTCCCAGCAATGCATTTCTGGATTGTTTCAGACCAACTGGTATTTTCAATGGTAAGCTACAAAACAAGTCAGTGGGAATGCCAAGAATCAAGTTTTGTCACTCGGCTTGAAAGCATCAAAACAAGTATTATTTTCTAAGTATTTCACTGCTAGAAGAGAAAAGGCAGCAGGGACACCACGGCTCTGTTTAAGCATACAAAAATCTTTCAGCAAAAGCCTAAGGAGTAGGAGTGTGAGTTTTACCCCAGATAAATTAGTTAACCCCGTTCATTTTATGGTTTCATGAGCACTTAGTACCAGGCTCAAAGAGGAGGGATGGCGCAAGCGTGCCTCTTTTGGCAACACTCTCGGCTTAAATGGTTCATGGAACTGTGCTGTTACTCATCCATAATCACCGCTTATCTCAGTGATCAACACCAAAACATTTTTTTTTATTATTGTGCTACTCAAAAAGCTCAGAAATATTTTATAGCTACACAGCACTCAAAAGGATACATTTAAGGATCCTGTCTAGGCAATGAATTTGCTCAGCAGAGAACAGAAATAACGCGTTTAGTAACAGGACAGACAATGTTAAAATAAAGTCTTTGAAAGATAAGAAAGCACTAAAATAAATTATCAGTGCAATAATCTCTGACTCAAAGATATGATTCTCCAAATAACCATTCAAGTAACCTTCCTAGGTGAATGATTTTAGTAGAAAAGCGTTATTTGTATCTTAAAATTTGCAGGAGATAGAACAAAGATTAGATAAACAGGCTGGACATATATATCAAACTGCCACAAGTACTTTTTCCTGGATGAACTACGAAACTGCGATAAAACCTGCACAAGCAAAGGCATTTCATATATTAAACATAACTCTCTCTGACTTAACCTCTTCTTCTCCAAATACTACATCTTTTGTATGGTCCTCCAAACAGCAATCACGTCTTATTTACGGAAACAATTCAGAAGTACTGTGCCTGTAAATTTGGGATATTTACTTCTATTAGGTGGCTGGTGAGTTGTTGTCTGCATGATTTATTTTCTTTTTTTTAAATCTTGGAAAATTGAAGTCCTAAAACACTTCAAACTGTGTTAAGTTCTGGAAGAACTGGAGGCCCAAATACCTCCACGGTTTTATCAGTAAGACACTTTTTAGAGGTGCATGAAGTTTCTTTTAATTTTGTTTCAGAAATTGCTACTTTCTTTTTCCTCCCTTTACAGAAGTGAAGATACTAGTTCTGAGCTCATCTAGTTCCTTGGTAAAAATCACTGTAATTTCACTGAAGTGACTGGTACCAAGTGGAACAAAATATAAAACATTATAAATAAATTGAAAACTAGACTTCTAGTGCTTAGCTTACATGCATCTAGTGACCTAAGCATATTGCACCTTGAAGTCAGACTTGCCACACTTTGTGCAAGACATGAGCTTTGAAGAGTCTCCAAGGCTCTATAAAACTGGTGAAGCGCGTACCATGGAACATGGGAGCACAGGACACCAGTGACACTGTGCCAGAAGGAGGCAACAGGGCATAGCCCATACTGCAGGCTCCCTCCCACACAGATCAGTCACCACCTCCTAAAGGAGTAGTTTCCACATCCTGAAACCAAGAGCAGCTATTTTTCTCTTTTCTTGCCTCTACTCACATTTATTAATGTGATGGCTTTTTTTCGCTTTTCCAATTCATGCTGAGTGTATTGCTCCACTGATTTTTCACATATTGTGACAACTGAACATGTAGTGGCCTCTCATGCCCTTATGCACATAAGGAGAAATTAGTAGAGGCTGACATATTATCCTAGTCATATGAATGAAAAGACATCATTATCAATTATGAAAAGTGTTATTTTTTTAATGTAGCAGGAACAAGTCCAACCCTCCCTCAAAAACAAGCATCACCTGAACACAGAAAGAGAAACCTCTCCAGAAAACAGAGTATCCTGTAGTGCATGGTGGAATTCTGCTCCATACTCTAAAGTAAATATTTCTTCTAATACTAGAAAAACCAGATATCTTATGTTGCTGTAACAACTGAAAAGCACAGATCAACAAGTCGTTTGGTAACTCTGATTTTATTTAAGTTTTGATGAGTAAGATGGAAACTCAAGACCTTAAGACAGGCTTGTCCCCCCACTGTGCAAGATAAAAGCAAATGAGTAAGACCGATAATAAACATATGGTCATTTTGTTGGTCAGTATTTTAAGAAGCATCAAGTCAGGTTCAAATTACTCTGCAGCTGGCTAAAAGGGCCATAAAGCCTCTGTGCTTGTGGTATCAATGCACAAAACCAAAGAAAATTAAAGCTTTCACTTCTAAACCGTACAGAAAACCTACAGTTATAGGCCTCACTTCTGAATTCATACTAGGATAAGCATGCAGTTAGGCAGGAGAGGCAACCGAGATCAGAATCAGGCCCATGGTTATCCCTAGGAAGCAAATGTCATGCAACTATACTTAACTTGCAGCGTCATCCGAATCTAGTTTAATAACCAGAAAATAGGCTTTTGACAACAATAGTATTTCAGAATGACAGTGTAATTAAATTTAAGTCAAAGCTATGCAATGACGGACCATATGTTTATGTGTAACCAGCAAATTATATGCTTTTAAGCATGTCAGAATTTTCAAAAGAATTCACCATTGGAGTAATTCAACTGAGGAAATAGTGGTAGGAAACAAACTCCCCCAGGTCATTTCTTAACCAGCTGATATGATGCGATACATACAGTATGCCTCGTACCAGTTTTCCAGTTCCTACTTCCCTAAAATGCTACGCATTTTAATACCATTCAAGGACAAACCGACAGTCATGCTTCACTTGCTCCTGAGAAGCAAGGGAAGGGACTGTGTGAATGTGATGAATAATCAGAAAGGAAGTCAGTCTGCCACCCTACGTTACTAGTTCAGACTCAGTCAAGGCTGGTCAGTCATTAGCACCGTTGCATGAGCAATGCCAACACAGAATTAGTGGGCAGCCCACTGTAGTTCCTAGATGGTGGGAGGGAATGAAAAAGGAGGAGAAATTGCAGAAAAGGTCTTGATTCCACAAAGAGTGACGAGAACTTTCACAGGACAGGGCAGATCTCAAAACTTGTGTGATCTCCATTTTAAGGTGAACTAGTGGCATGCTAATTAACAGTAACAAACATTTGGTGCTTTCAAGGCAGCACCTTTGGAAATGACTTGCCTGCCGTGTTTCCCTGTTTCTGCCCCTCTCTCTGGATTCACGCATCACCTACCAAAGGAGTTCTGCTATTGCAGAAGTCTACAGTAAAGTCATCTATTAACTCCCATTTGGTGGGAAAGCAAGGAAAAATTCTCTTTCCTCTTTATTATTTTCTCAATTGGCAGAACATTTATTTTAATACATGAATTTCTAAGCTGTCCTTTAATGAAAGAAAAGTATGTGGTGGTAGAATATACTTCCTTGAAGCTGAACAGAAAAAGCTTTAATAACTCAAGTTTAAATACACTAAAGCTAATCAATCCATCCTGCATTCAAGTTTCCATTATACTTCTAAAAAGGCAAAAAACAGGTTTGTAAAAATGTAATTAAGGAGAAAGACTGCTACACACGGCATGTAAAATCAAGACTACAGCTTTAACTTCATTTGTTTTGCAGACTCATTAGTATCTTTTTCATTTAAATGTCTTGATCTGTGTAACCATATTTATATGTGAAAGAAACAACAAATTAAATTAAATTAGTCCTTATTTAAGATGTATTTGAAACAGTCTAAAACTGATGTTCTTAGTCAGTTCCACAGTTTCCAAATTAAATGGGAAAAAACCAAACTATGGTAGCAGTTTAGAAAACAGCCAAATTAATGCACATTTTTTAAACAGTGTTCTACTTCCACAAACTTGTATACTGAAACTTAACTGGTTGGGAAATCTAGGACAGATTCAGAGCATGTGCCTCCGTGTCCTACAGATGATTACTTTATCCCTGAATAATAGAGACACAAGAAGAGCGGCGAACCGAATTCCCAACCTGGATGACCCGTGGGCAGATGCACTGACTGCAGCGCGGCCCCGGCGGAGGCAAGGGCTCGCACTCGCCAAGCAAGCCGTGAACGGGTCATCCCTGTCCTGGGCACCGTGCCATTCAGACGCAGGTAGGTGCCAGGGTGAGACAGCAGCACGGGGTCCAAGGGGCAGCACCGGCTCTGTCCTGCCTCTCCTGGCACCGCTCCTCGCTGCGGTCACTGACCAAGTGTTCACGGGCAACCGCTCTCCCGTGTTCCTGCCTGTCCTGTGTCTTGCGGGTGTCCCTTCTCAGGCTGCCGGGAGGAAGCAGTAAAGGCCAATCACATCCTGGGCTGCATCAAAAGAAGTGTTGCCAGCAGATCCAGAGAGGTGATTCTGCCACTTTACTCTGCTCTGGTGAGACCTCACCTGGAGTACTGTGTGCAGGTCTGGAGCCCTCAATATAGAAAGGACATGGACCTGATGGAGAGGGTCCAGAGGAGGGCCACTAAAATGATCAGGGGGTTGGAGCACCTCTGCTATGAGGACAGGCTGAGGGAGCTGGGGTTGTTCAGCCTAGAGAAGAGGAGGCACCAGGGAGACCTAACAGCGGCTTTCCAATACCTGAGGGGGGCCTACACGAAGGCTGGCAAGAGTCTGTTTACAAAGGCCTGCAGTGACAGGACGAGGGGCAATGGCTTTAAGTTGGAGAAGGGGAGATTTAGATTGGATATTAGGAAAAAGTTCTTTACTATGAGGGTGGTGGAACACTGGAACAGGTTGCCCAAGGAGGTGGTTGAGGCCCCTTCCCTTGAGATATTCAAGGTGAAGCTCGACGAGGCCCTGGACAGCCTCGTCTAGTTGGGGGTGTCCCTGCTGACTGCGGGGAGGTCGGACTAGATGACCTTTGGAGGTCCCTTCTGGCCTGGACCAATCTATGAATCTATGAATCTATGAATCTCTGCATTAATGCGAGCGCTAGGACTGGGTGTAAGTGCAGCATTTCTATGGGAGATGTAAAGCAGAAGGGAAATTTTCTTTATCCCCTCATCACTCGTACATGGGCTCTAAGTACAGACTGATGGTATGCATATCACCAGTGCTAGTAGGGAACACCAGCGTGAATGCTGTGCTGAGAAAGAGAATTAGTGGGCAATCACACGAAGGTTCGCAACGCTTGGTATTTTCAAATTATGGTCAACAGAGGTGCATGTGCTACCACTAATGCCAACAGATTTTCCAAGTCCTATGACAGTAATCAAAAAATAATCACAGAGCAGCTGACGTTCTTTCCTGCAAGAGTCTGTGCCCTATTTAAGGATGAAAATGCTCCAGAGTGACTTATGGCTAAGAATACAGGAAATAAAAAATATGAAATAAAATATCAAAAGATCTTTTCTAACTGTACCGTTGAGAAGAGGCTGTCCTCCATGTACACTCCTTGACACCACTGCACTGTGAACGTCTTCAGGAAATCCAGTCTTGCATGACAGATCTTCACAGGTTGCTTTTATCGGTGCCTGAAATGCAAGACAAAAATTTATGTAATACTCGCAACCCCCATCCACCAGAGAAACATTCCAGTTGGCACATACTCCATTTTGCTGCCGTCTTATAAAAGCAGCCTCTTTGTTTCTGAACGGCTGTAATTAGGACCGCGAGGGCAAAGGGTTAATCTTTCTGATAACTGGAATGGAAGAAACAAATCCCACTTGTCTGGTAAGATCTAAATAATACACAATCTTGATTCTTCTGACAACTGAACATTTCCACTAAACCAGCCATCAAGACTGAAGGGGAATCATAGGGGGAACAAAAACATTCCTTTCTCTGGAAATAAATGTTGCACAAAACCCATCGGCAACTTTTTCATAGCCAGATATATGTGAGAGGAAAGACTTCAACCACTCATTTAAAATGCTTTATTTAGAGTTTTTCTATGTGAGGTTGCAGCAGTACAAGTAAACTGAGATAAAATGCTACATTTGCAGTAACTTAGCAGAACTTATATTTGTGTTAGCATTCAAACGGATACCATATAAAGCCAAATGTTTCCAATGCGATCTCCTTCTATTTCAAAGGAACCTCAAGTTAAAAGGAGAGCAGCTCATTATTAAATTTGCACAACAAGGGAAGAGCAGAGCCACTGAAACTGTTTGTTCTCTCACTTGTTAAGAAAGCTTCCTCTCAAATCACATTCTTAAAGAGTTTCATAAATACCTTTTTATTAAGAAATATAATACAGAATTTGGAAACTTGTTTGCTCTGTAGTGTTTCATGTTCAGAAGATACTTCTGATAGCTAAACTCGTTTCCAAGACAGTTTGTTGCCTACTTGGAAAAAAAATAAAAATAAAAAAAAAATAAAATGCAATTTTCTGTGGCAAAGGACTAAGACTTCTTTTCAGTGGGTTCTTTTTGTCTCATTTTAGTCCTGCACAAAACAGCAGCTCAGCTTACATGTGGCTAAGTGACCATACATGGCAAAACCCCCTTTCACGCTGTGCAAGGCAGAGAGCTCAGCTCCCACACCAGCTTGGGCTGAGATACATCCCAGAAATCGCAAGAGCCCTCACACACTCTCAAACACGCCTACATGCCAACTAAGGGCCTATCCATGTGCATGCCCAGATGTAGTATGTGGTCTTTGACAGCACGAGCAACTGTGCTGCTATATCATACCTAAATCTGATCAAGACTTAAATTAGATTTTCCTTTTTACTTTCCCAGATGGGCTTCCATCAAGTAGACTTACTCAAGGCCACGTAAGCGTGTTTGCATATACTTGGCAAAGAACGCCCTACAGGAAAAAGAAAAAAAAGGATGGAGAAGAAAGAGATGATGGTGGTATACCCATTTACCATAGTAATCTCAGGGAAAGAGAGCATTAGAGCAGAGGTGGGACAGGAGCATCTCAAACCACACAGGTTTCCTCAGGCAAGAAGGACGGGGCAGAAGTGTAATCTCTTCACTGACACACATGGCCAAGCTCAGCATGCCAACCCCTATAAAAATAACTTTATCACCGATACAAGGAGGGATTCAAAACCCATTGCATTGTACTTATGCCAACATGGTCCTAACTAAGCAGCTCAACACTGACACAAGCAAAAAAAACCCAAAACAATTACTATTTAACTCCAAGTTAATGCACTGTCTAGGTAAGCACCCAGTAAGAGAACTTGTATTTATCAAGTGTCCAGTTCACTTAAACTGTGGCGTGGGTTTAATTGTGACTTAAATAACACCTAGGTATCGCTCCAGCGTAAAATTTCTTATGTATTTATATGGAGACCCCAAAGAGAAAGCAAACACCAAGCAACAGCTAAGCTGCCAGGAGAACGTTACCTGCAAAGCTGGAACTTGGATCTGCAGCTATGCACCAACGGTCCATTTACAGGTTGAGTTTTTAAGACAAAGAGATGGTAAATCAAAAGTAATTACAATTCCAACTGCTGGTTTCCTCAGCTTTAGAACTCAAATCACAGGCTCGATAAGGGTTCCATAATTTGAAAGAAAAATAGAAAGACTTGTTTAAACTACCGTACAAAAGGTGACCTCAAAGCAAATGTGATCGAGAAGAAAAAAAATAAAAGCTTTTCATGGTATCTTTGAAACAAAAAAAGGTCCTGGGTGGGCAGCTGAGGAGATATCAGGATTTTTAACAAGTCTGCACTGATGTGCCTGGGAATCTTTCAGCCTTCCCAGCAATCTATATGTACTAAACAGCTCTTATAAACTGAAACAATGCCCACTGAAACAAAGGCTGGGGGACATGAATTGAGAGCCTTCTTTATTCTTTCATTTGCAGCCATCAATTTTATCCGGAAACAAAAGACTGTACTCTGCTCTCCAAAAACAGTCCTTTGTAAAGATTGTTTGAGAATAAAAACACAAGGGAAGGAAGAATTCAAATTTTCAGCAATTCTTAATCGCCCTATGTTAAGCGTTTTGAATGAAGTAGAAGTTGTAGCTTCAGACACACTGGGTCATATCAAGTTCAGCCTAAGAGTACTGCAAGACTTAAATGATTTTAACTCAAAGCAAAAGAGGATGCTGAAATATTTTTATCCCCTTGTCTGGGGCAAAAGGGGAAAGCCAGTGAAGATTATGGGGCACATTATTGTAATTTACAGGATTTTGTGTGATTAGTGCAATTCCCTAGACTATTTCAAACATAAGATAATATTACTCATACATTCATCTACAGAAGGACACTACTTAAAAAAACCTATCGTTTAAGATGGAAAGCAATTACCTTAGCTTGCACCCATATAAAACCTACTTAATGGAGTTACAAAGCTTTGAACAAGCTCAGCACTTGGAAAATTCTACTCTCAAGTACTAACAGACTTTGCTAAAGCAAAAGAGGGTTACTACTGAAAAATTATTCTGCTTTCCTCGTCCTTTATGGTCTATTTAGTCATTTTTAACTGCAAAATGAGTAACAAGCATTACCATCTCCAGATGCTAAAGAGCTAACACCTAGTCAAACGTGGTATCAGATCATGCATACAAACTCAGTACTGTAGACCTCAGATTAAATGCAAAGGCAAACTGCCATTATGAAGCAACATGATGTAAATTAGAAGTCCTCTGTCAAAGTTATTATTCAATCAATTCAAAGAATTGGCCATTTCGATACACTTATGGCAATTAAGCCTGCAGTTTTCATACCCTGCCCCTCAGTTACTTCAGTTTCATATCTAGATATCTGAGTAGGAACACGCGGTTTAATGTCAAGGTTGTATCCCAGCTCAATTTAAAAACAAACAAACAAAAAAAACAAAACAAAAAACAAAACCAACAACCAATCAAACAACTTGTTGATAATCCAAACTTCATAATTCTAAAGGATTCGCATTTACATCTTTTTCTAAACACCGCCAATAAATGTCTTCCAACAATACAGGCTTCATTCACACTTGTGAAAGAATAGAATCATAGAATCATCTGGGCCGGAAGGGACCTTCAAAGGTCATCTAGTCCGACCCCCACCCGCAGTCAGCGGGGACACCCCCAACTAGACCAGGTTGCCCGGGGCCTCGTCGAGCCTTACATTGAACATCTCCAGGGAAGGGGCCTCAACCACCTCCCTTGGCAACCTATTCCAGTGCTCCACCACCCTCATGGTAAAGAACTTATTTCTAATGTCTAATCTAAATCTGCTTTTTTCCCGTTTAAAGCCATTACCCCTTGTTCTGTCATTGCCGGCCTTTGTAAACAGACTGTCTCCAGCCTTCCTGTAGGCCCCCCTCAGGTACTGGAAGGCCGCTGTTAGGTCTCCCCGGTGCCTCCTCTTCTCCAGGCTGAACAACCCCAGCTCCCTCAGCCTGTCCTTGTAGCAGAGGTGCTCCAACCCCCTGATCATTTTAGTGGCCCTCCTCTGGACCCTCTCTATCAGGTCCATGTCCTTTCTATATTGAGGGCTCCAGACCTGCACACAGTACTCCAGGTGAGGTCTCACCAGAGCAGAGTAAAGTGGCAGAATCACCTCTCTGGATCTGCTGGCAACACTTCTCTTGATGCAGCCCAGGATGTGATTGGCCTTCTGGCCTGCAAGTGCACACTGCCTGCTCATGTCCAGCTTCTCATCCATCAGCACCCCCAAGTCCCTTTCCTCAGGGCTGCTTTCTAATACCTCATCCCCAAGTCTGTATTGATAGCGAGGATTGTTCCGGCCCAGGGGCATAACTCTGCACTTGCTCTTGTTGAACGTCATGAGGTTTACTTGAGCCCACCTCTCCAGCCTGTCCAGGTCCCTCTGGATGACATCCCGTCCCTCTGGTGTATCGACAAGACCACACAGCTTGGTGTCGTCCGCAAACTTGCTGATGGTGCTCTCAATCCCTCTGTCTATGTCATTGATAAAAATGTTGAACAGTACCAGTCCCAGCACAGACCCTTGAGGGACACTGCTTGTCACTGCTCTCCATCTGGACTTAAAGCCATTGAGTACTACCCTCTGGATGCGACCATCCAGCCAATTCCTTATCCACCGAACCGTCCACCCATCAAATCCATATCTCTCCAGTTTGGCGAGCAGGATGTCATGGGGGACCGTGTCAAAGGCCTTACAGAAGTCCAGATAGATCACATCCATAGGTCGTCCCTTATCTAGTGACATAGTCACTCCATCATAGAAGGCCACTAGGTTAGTCAGGCAGGACCTGCCCCTAGTAAAGCCATGTTGGCGGTCCTGAATCATCCCCTTGTCCTCCATGTGCCTAAGCATGGTGTCCAGAAGGATCTGCTCCATGATCTTCCCAGGCACAGAGGTGAGGCTGACAATAAAGCCAGGCAGAATTGCTTCGCTGGTGTTGACAGTTCTTCACTAATACCTCTTCCCAATTTCCATACTTTCTAAAGAAGTAGCCACTTAGAATGAAATTCTGTAAAAAACCACCTATTTAAAAATGCAAGCTCACCACACAACTGGAGAAGCAATTTCGTACCAGAACACGCATCCTAAATTTGCAGAAATGAACTCTTCAACACAGCTTTCAAACAGGGCTGATCTTATTCTTTCTGCATATGCCATACACCACTGGAGTTCACTAGTAGCTATTAATCTGAAATACCGAAGTCTCTGTTTTCCCACTGTTTGCATCTGCACGTACTACAACATTGGATTTCTTAATATTGATTGTACCAAAACGCGAGGGAAGTTGTTTTTGAAAGACTCCTTCCTTTTATGCTCAATGTAGGTTACTCCTATAGGAAAATAAGCCTGGGTAGTAAAGTGAGAAACAGAGCGGGGTATGCATCAGAGAAAATATCATACTATACGTTTATAATTGGACCTAGTACAGCTGCTAGTTGCCAAGTCCAGCCAATTCACGGGGCATTATTGTGCGAAGCTCAAAACAACGTTTGACATAATTATATGTATGGCAGAGCAGGAAGGGGGTATTTGAGCATTTCCTCCTTAATAACCAACATTAATTTGCAACTCTGACAGCAATATTCAACTTAAGCACAGATCACAGAAACATTTGTGACTGTGTTTAAAGACTGGGCGTTTCTTCATTAATTTAAAGGCCAAGATGGTACCCAATACTCATTCACAACTTTGTTAACTCTAGGGATCCTTCTATCCATTTTTAGTTTTGTGTACACACATCATCTGACACAGCGGGATATGCTGTACTAGGTGGGTCTTATTTTATGATGAGCTTTTACTTACTATCATAAGATATAAGATCTTCCATAAGAAAGATACTCTGCGGGATGATAGACACATCTCTGAGATGCCTTAGACGCTAAACCTGAAAACGCTCAGCAACTCTTTCTTACTGTACAACTTGCTGCAAAGAAGAGCTGCAGCAGTTTATACCCTCATGCTACTCAGTACTCCAGCAAACGTAGTACAGTTTGTTATCATGCGCTGATTGCAATTGGAGAAAAAGAAAAGTGCCCTTCATTCAAATTGTTCTGAAAGCCAAAAGCTTCCCAAGTGGGGGCCAGGCCGTGTCCTCCCAAAGGTCATCCAGTTACACCAGAAAGGGCTTTTGTTATGCCATCTTCACTTCTAATTAGTGTTCTACTTCATGAACCACAACATTTTAAATCAGAAAATCCAGGTTCTTAAACCAACACTTAAAGCTCTCAAACATTTTCCCAAAAGAATAGGGTCTGCAACTTTTATGCTACCATCTGGTTTAAAATGAATTGCCTTAAACCACCGCTGGTTACCACAGGTTACTGTAGCTTCACAAATTAGAGAGTCTCACAAACCGTGTTCGTAGCCTATTCTGTTAACCCCACTGGGAGACAACACCCATTGGCTTTATTAAACGTGGAAACATCTAGTTGGCATATCCCACGTAGCACAAAGCTGCAACTCAGTTTGGACCTTCCCCTTCCCCCAACTAGGAGAACATGGAGTGCTGCATCTTCCAAGACACGTGCTTCTCCAGACAAGCCATGGCTCCTATCAGAGAAGAATGTCATAAAATTTCAACTGCAGTAACAAAACCAAATGGAATTTTCTGTCACATTTTTTTTAATTACAAAAAAAAAAAAAGAAACAAAACAAAACCAAAACCATATCAGCTCTGTGTTTGACTATATATTCTCATTTAAGAGAGGAAACCTCCTCTCTGATTTGATGACAGCCATTGCATGGCTCATGTTGAACATCTCCACTCACGAAAACTGCTGCTAATGCTTGTGGGAGGATGCTGCGTTTTCCTGACCTTCGGGGGAGGCCTTGCAAGGTCTATCTGGAAGAACTCTTTTTGGGGGCTCACAAAATTTTAACTATGTCTTCAGCTGCTGGGTGATAATTATATGCTAATTATAAGGAATGGAGGAGTCCCTAGAGGAGTCTGTTGGTAAAAATATATTTTTTAAATATGTCAAGGAGTGCCTAGAGAAGAGGATAAATGCGCCTTTTGGAAACATGTTATTTAATTAAATACACGAATACTGACTAAAACCAAATAGTTTAAGTGAAACGTTGAAAAGATTTGGCAGCGATATACCTTCCATCTTGGAAGCTGCTGATCCTGTATCTGTTTTCATAAGCCATTTAAAAATAGAAAGCATAATTTCCCCTCTTTACTCAGACGGAGCTCCCATGATCTTTCAGTGAGAACTGCAGGATCAAATCAAATGATGAATCACGCAGATTTGGTTATATACCTCTCAAGGTGAACGGCGGCACAGCCCAACACCCAAGGGAAAAAGGTCCCTCTCAGATCACTCACAGACTACAAACATCCTTTGGCAAAAAACAAATCCTCCCTAAACTCATCCTGCAATACTGTACACTACCTTTTTTCCTCTCAAGACTCACCTCTACATATGCTATGCTAGTATTAACTCTGCCAACCAGCAAGTCTGGGTTTGGTGGTAGGTGGGGAGAAGTGCTGTTATATTTACTGTCTTTATTGCAAAAGACGTTAAGTATTCCTTCTGCTTTCATCACCCTCTGCCCTGGTAGGTCTCATTGCATCTTATGCACAACTAGTGCCGCTGGGTTAGTGGAAGTACACAGGATATTCAGTAAGGACACTACGGGTTCCTCCTATGCTGTTGAACAAAATGCAATTTAAAATAAAAACTCCAGGGAACATTAGCGGTTGCACCGCCTTTGGGGACCAGACTCATGTTTTGTATGTGCACACTGTTCGAAATAAATAAAATTTTCATCCTAATCGGAGTGCTGGCAAACTACTGAAACTATTCCAAGTTTTCTAATTTGTTTTTTTAACCTAAAAAAGCATTTACAAAAACCCGTGGCAGACAGAAAGAGAGTTTAACTGGTAAATGATCCTCTTACTCAAGCAAGAAAAGCCATTCAACAATTCCTGCTCCTTAACACATGACAAAAAGTCCCTTACGCAAGACTGACTGTATTGAGTAAAAATAACTTTACTCACAACTTCCTCAAGCTATTTTTAAATATACACATGCACTTCTGTCACAACTAAAGTGTCTTATGTGTTACACTATTCAGTTATTTTAAAAAAAAAAAACAACAAACGTAATAAATGAAATTGTTGACATGAAAGCATCATTGAAACTAATTCAGATGGGACATGACAGGGCTCCTCCAGTGATGTCTCTGGGAGTTCCTCCAATTTCTGGGAGCAGGAAGAAAAACAATAGATGGGAAGTTTTTGAATTATACACTCTTGACCAGATGTAGTTCAAAAATACAATCATTTTAGACAGTACTTTAAAAACTGGTATCATGAAAACTGTACATTCATCTTTCTAGCACATCAAGCTGCATACCCACAAAGAAAGAGCAGTAGGCGGCTTTCTAGAAAACACATATTGTTTATTAAAAATACATACACTGACAAGAGAATATATACCTTCTGTTACATCAAAAGCATATATATATACTTCTGAGCTTGTACCGTATCGGCTCAGATAATCAGAACTGGTTTAATACACAAAATTATCTCCTGTTTTGTCAACCAATGATTTCAATTCCAAAAATTGTTGACTTATGCGACCTTACATGTCCTATAATAGATGTAAAAAGCAATTGTAAAAAAAAAAAAAAAAAAAGACTTTTCACAAAATAATTTTTAAAATAGTATCTCCAATTTAATATCCAAAGAGATACTTCTCTTTATTTTTTTTTCTTCAGTTTTGCAATTATCAGAATTTTGAGGATTTGTCAGTGGTATCACTATCACCTAGACCAGACAGACAAGGATTAGAGAGCTCTTTACTGCAATATCCTGCCACATTTAACTTTTCAGATAGATTCTTTGAAGACAAAGCAAAACCAGAACAGAAAGATCTACATCCAAAAAGGCTGAGCCACTCACATAACTATCCTGTTCTGGGGCTTATGAAATGCATTATAAAATGCATTCAATTCACTTTGAAATGAGTTAATGATGTTGGAGTCTGATTTGTTAAAAAGAGACACCCTGAAACTCATTTCTATGCTTATACAATCACATTTTTACTATACTACTTAAAATAGAGTGATTTAAAAAAAAAAAAAAAAAAAAAAAAAAAAACCAAACAACAATCTAAGAGAGAGGTGTATTATGAGAGACAGAAGATGCACCCACAGAAGGAGATCTCACCGCCACTTCTGCACAAAAACGCGTTAATATTCCTCACCCCAGTTCTGCCAGCGACTGCTGCTGGGGGTGATTACGAGAGGGGTGCAGTTGGCAAGAAATGCCACTGCCGGATTCTCAGCAGAGGCAGTTTAACAGGACTGTCATTTAGGGTAGTAGCTTTATCACCTGGATACATTCTCCAAGACCTGGAATAAGACCAAAACTGCCTGCAGAGAGTAATAACTTACAACCTCTGTCATTGTAATTTGAATTCTAACCAGTCACCCAGGCATGAAAGGCTCCAAAACTGCGTTATTGTTTACTTGTCTCCAATTTAGAAATGGATAATATCCACAGAGTGATCCGGTCACCTTATAGATGAAAAAAAAATTAGAATTCCCTTTTTGAGCACTTAATTTCTACTCACCTTTCCAGTTCATTTCTAACTAACTGTAGTTTTATTCCTGTAAATGTAACTCTCATGCCAGCTTTCCCATTGCTTCTTCAATGCTGTTGTTATCCTAGTTCCAAAAACTGCAACTGTTGTTTTTGGCCAGAAAAGCAAGCCTCGCTCCTTTTACCCTCTCCTCTGTCAGGTTTTTAACATAATACTTCTAGATTCATAACAATCTGTTAACCAGGAAAATAAAGTGCAATTTTCTTACATCTCAGGCAGGCTACATATTGCCAAAAATCTAAAGCCCTATTTCCTGAACATAAACAGCACCCACAGATCTGCCTTAAAACATGCTTCCAGTTATGATCTTTCAAGTAATTCCATAATGACAGCTTTTCTACATCACTGACGAATAATGAACTCAGTAACTACAGAAAAAGGTAGTTAGGTCTTGTGTCGCAGAGAGAAAAAAGGTAAGTAGAAAGGTTCACCATTTCAAAAGACCGTGACACAAATAACCTTCTACAAACTAAAAGTAGTAGGTACGATGACAGGGAGAAAAAAAAAAAAAAAAAGTTATCACTGCATCTAGTTTGTGAGGGTTCTTTGCAGTACGCATGAAAGAAGGAGGAGAGGAAAAACAGCTTTTAAAATGAAAGTGTTGTACAGGCACAGGTCTATAAATCTGATTTCATACCCAAGCTCCAATTTTGTTACACACTATTAAAAATCAACCCTAACCTGATTTAATGGATACCCAAACAAGGGGGAAATTGGATTCCCCAACCGTAACGTGCCAGTGACACTGAGTGATACATAAAAGCAATATAGCTAGTTCCTGTCCTTAATTCATAGCTTGTGCTTTAATTTCAAACCTGCCCTGGGTAGGAACAAAAAAAAAAAAAAAAAAAGATGGAATAAAAGCTTACTGCAGAATTTGTGCTCTAAAGATTTATTGGGATAGGAAGACTAAACAGAACTGAAAGCACATAATAAACAGCACATATGGATTTGCAAAAAAAAAAAAAAAAAAGGAAAAAGAAAAAAGAAAAAAGAAAAAAGAAAAAAGAAAAAAGAAAAAAGAAAAAAGAAAAAAGAAAAAAGAAAAAAGAAAAAAGAAAAAGAAAAAAGAAAAAGAAAAAAGAAAAAGAAAAAAGAAAAAGAAAAAAGAAAAAGAAAAAGAAAAAGAAAAAGAAAAAGAAAAAGAAAAAGAAAAAGAAAAAGAAAAAGAAAAAGAAAAAGAAAAAGAAAAAGAAAAGCTGCATGTACAGATCTGCGAAGATACAAGGAATACAGAGGAGAGGAAAAAAATAAAAAAGTTAAAAAAACGAACCAGTACAAAACCAACAACAACAAAACCCACCCAAAAAACCATCCCAGCACCACAACAGTCTGTAAGTGGCACATCACAAGTTTCTGAGCAGGGCGGCTGCTGCTTTCCCATGGAAGAGGCTCATGCCCAGCCGGACGCTTCCGTGCCAGGGCCAGCCCCTTCTCCTCTCAAGACCCAAGGGATAAAATCCCCGGCTGCCGTGGACCAGCGTTTCAGCACCTCGCTCGCCTTCTGCGAGCCATCACCCCCCCACACACACACACACCCCGAGAGCGGCTCGGAAACTGCGGGGACGGACTCAACCGCCCGGAGAGGGATGGGGGGTGTCGGAGAGAGGGGGGAGAGGAGATGGGGGGAGAGGAGATGGGAGGACGAGCGGGCTCCTCCTGCCCCCGGCTGCGGCGGCGGAGGCGGCGGGGCGGGCGGGGGCACCGGCTGCGCCGCACCATGGACAGTGGCCGCCGCCTGCCCCCGCCCTGCGCCAGCCGCTGCGGCCGCCCCGGCACCCCCGGCGGCCTCGCCTCAACCCGCTCCCCCGGCCCGCCAGAAATGCCCCAACCGTAAATACCATTAAGAGGCGATGATCTGCGCCATCTGTCCCTCAGACTTACCGCCCTCGCCACCCCCGGCGCCGCGCCGGATACGAGCTCAGCCAGCACAAAGCCGGGGCGGGGGGGGACGGGACGGGGACCGACACCCACCGCGACGCTCCCCAGCTACCCCTCGGCCTCCGCTCGGGGTGTGTCGTCCCCCCTCCCGCCCCCGGCTCCGCGTTCCCTCTGGACATCCCGCGCCGCCGGAGGGGAGCCCTGCGCGGCGGCGCCCCCCCCCCCCTCGTCCCCCGGCAAAGCGCTGCCCAACTGGGATCCATTTTGTCCTCCCCCCCCTCAGCGTCCCGGCAGTCCCATCTCGCCCCAGACGCCCCCTCACAGATCCCTACTTTCTCCACGGAGAGACCCCCCTCCCGGCACCCCCGGGGAGGGGGTGAGGGGTGCCCGGCGCTGCCCCGCGGCTCCCAGCCCGGACCCCGCCGCTCGGGGCAGGCGGGGAGCCCGCCCGGGCCGCCCCGGCGAGGCCGCCGGGGGGAGGCAGCACGAGGACTTTGATAATAATAAATTAAGCACTTCGGAGCTCGAGCCCGTCCCAATGGAAATTCCCGTTAACGGCAGGGGGTGGGGAAGCCCGGCACCCAGGCGGAGGCTGATTAAATTCTTCCCGGGAAGGGATTAGCGGGCACGGGAACCGGGGGTGACCGAGGCGCGGCCCGCAGCGGCCCCCAGTCGCCCAAGGGGCGCGGGGGTGGCCCCCTGCCCCGCAACCCCGCTCCCCATCCCCACACGGGGCGGAGGGGCGGGATGCCTGCTCCGTCCCTTCACTCCGGTACTTTGTCCCCCGCGATCACCGCGGGGCCGAGTAGACACCGGACGGCCACCCCCCCCCCCCCCCCCCTTCATCTCCAGGCACCTGCTCTCCCAGGAGCGAAGGTGGTGAATCCGCGTCCCCTCAGCGGCGGTGCCGCCACCCCTCATACCCCGGGAACCCCCCTCAGCCGGCCCCGGGCACAAGCTCCCCTCTCCCCTCAGCGCGGCGCCCGGCGGCGGGGCTGCCCCCCGAGCAGGTGGCTCCATGCGAGCGGCCACGACACCCCGGGGCACCCCGGCAGCGGCGGCTGCCCCCGTCCCCCTGCCCTCTCCCGGAGACCCGCACCCCGGCAGCAGAGCCCCCGCTCCCCGCCCCCGGCTCTCCCGCCTTCCCCGGGCACCGCCGCCCGCAGGGGAACAAAGAGACGCAGCCCGGCCCCGCTCCCCGCCGGCGGTGCTTACCTGCTGCAGGGCCGCCAGCAGCATCAGCGCCAGCGGCGGCAGGATCCGCGGCGGCGCTCCCGCTACCCGGCACATGGAGGCGAGGAGGGGCGGCGGCGGCAGGGCGGCCCCCAGCAGTCCCGGAGCGCGGCTGGAGCCCGCCGAAGGGGGCGAGGGGAGCGGTGGGGAGGGTCGGGCAGCGACGGCTGCCGGGGGGCTGCGGACGGCGTCTGCCCCCGCCTGCCGGAGCCGGCTGCCGCGGCGCTGGCTGCCGGCTGCCGCTCTAGCTCATGGGCAGCGATGCAGCGGGGGAAGAGAGAGAGAGGAGAGAGGGGGGCGGAGGATGGATGAAACTCAGCTCTGGGTCAGGCTGCTTTTCTCTCTGCCGAGCCCCCTCCGCGGTGCAGAGGGTGGGCAGGGAAGAAGAGGAGGAGGAGGAGGAGGAGGATGGGCGAACAAAAGGCTGGGAGATAAGAAAGAAGTAGTCGCTGCTGCTGCGAGGCCGGTGCGGCGGCGGCGGCGGCTCCCCTCGGCTGGCTGCCTTCCTTCCCCCCCACGCCTGGATCGTGCCCGCCTGGCTCCTCCCGCCGGTGCCCCCCAGCGAGCTCGGGCAGGCGGCTCCTCTCAGCGCCTCAGCCCGGGCGCGCCAGCCCCGCCGCTGCTCCGGCCCCAGCCCTGCTGCATGCTCGCCCCGCACTTTCTCTCCCTCTTTCTTCCCCTCCCTCCACCCCTCCCCCTGCACGCAAAACCCTCCGCTGAAGCACAATGATAACAATACCCCAGCAGCCTCCGCCTGCCGTGTGTGTGTGTGTGTGCGCTCGCCCGGTGCCTGCCTGCCTCCCTGCCTGCTGCTGGCAGCTCCCCCGCCGCCTCCCGTCGCTCCCTGTCGGCCCGCACGGCCAATGGGAAGGGAAGGGAACGGCACGGCAAGCAACGGGGACCGCTGCCGCCGCCCGCGAATAGCGCTGCCCCTCCTGGGTCCCCGGAGAGCCGGCGCTGGGGGCGGCGGGGCAGGCGACCACGCCGGTACACCCTGCAACGGCTAAAGGGGGTGGGGGGTGGGGTGGGGGAAAGGAGGGGAGAAATAAATGCCAACCCACCAACTTGGTGTGCTGAGATTGTTTGGGGGACAGGGGGCGAGGGGATAACTTGCTGGGGAAGGAAGGACCCGTCCCCGCCGTGCGCGGCAGGGAACGGTCGATGCTGCGGGAAGATGCGGGGGGACAACGGTGGTGCCCGGCCCGGGGGCGCCGGGAAGCCTCGGCAAGTTTCGCTCAACTGTTACTGCTTAGCGGGTTAGCTTTTTTTTTCCTTTTTCACTTTTTAACCTCCACCCGCCCTCCTCCTCTCACTCGTTTTTTGTTTGGTTGGTTGGTTTTTTTTTTTTTTTTCATTTCCCAAACTACCTGCTGAATTCCATCAGCAAGCGTTTTCCAGAGGCTTGGCCGGGGCTGCAGTCCGCGGGTCCAAAAAATGTCAGCGCGCATAAGGGAATGGGGAGGGCTGCCGAGCGGACACTCACAGAAGCGAGTGTCAGTGCTGGGTCATTTGCGGAGCTGGCAAGGATTTTTTGCTCGCCCACAGGTCACCGAGCAAAGTTGTTTTGTTTCCATGCATCAGAGCTCCCATCCTGGGACATAATAAGGGGAGGATTTGTAGGCATTGGCCCTTAGACAATCTCACCAAG
Source organism: Numenius arquata (assembly GCF_964106895.1). Lineage (NCBI taxonomy): Eukaryota > Metazoa > Chordata > Aves > Charadriiformes > Scolopacidae > Numenius > Numenius arquata. The sequence goes on along the minus strand of NC_133579.1, from coordinate 17,229,620 downwards.
TGTTGATTCAAAATGGTGCATTATTTATTTTAAAGCGTCTTATTTTACACTTGAACTTGCAAGAAAAATACTGTTTCTGGGTTGTTTAGTTTGGTGTGGGGTTCCCCCCCCCCCAGCTTTAGAAAATAACGGAAAACGCCATGCTCGTGTTTTAAAAGGAAACAACGGATTTGCTTTTGTATTTTCTCCGGGAGAGGCGGGGTGAGTACATGCTTGCACGATGCCGGTTTCATTGGCTTCGAAATTGAAAATACCGGCCGCTTGCGAGCTGCGATGCAGCTGCTGACCCAAGTCCGGGAGAAGGAGTAAAAGGCCAGAAGCGGCGGGAGAGACGCCCGCCGGTGCCGGTACCGGAGCGGCTGCCGGTACCGCCCGCCGCCTCCGCGGGGCAGGACCGGGCCGGACCCGGGCAGAGGGCGAGGCAGGAGCCACCTGCAAGCGTTAAAAGCCAAATGAGACTCAGCCGAGGAGAGGCGGCCCCAACCAGAAAAATAGCCATCCGCACACATCCCCCCCTCCGCGCCCGCTTTTAAAGTTGTAGCCCATGAAATCGTACCGAAGCCAACAGCGGTGAAGAACAATTAAATGAGGGAAACAATGTCTGGTAATGAGTTTTCTGCGTTAAGCCTAGGGCTGAGGGAAAGTAAGCAGGAAGGGCACAGCTGATGCTTATATCCTGTTACAAGGAAGAGTTTCCCAGCTTTGCACCTGACAGAGCGTGTGTTCGGTCTCTTCGGCAATGCTTGGATTTGCTTATGAAATGGTGACTTTCCCCGAGTAACAGATTCCTATTCGTATTTTCTGGTAGGTAGCCATAATATTAACATATGACTGTATTCGAGCATTTATGCACTCTTACAAGTGTTCTACAAAATGCAAAGCACACAATATAAACAACTCCATAAACCAACTGTCCAATGAGAGTAATTACCAATCATCTAAATGAGCCTGGCCCCTCATATCCCTCAGCCCATCCATCCCTAAAGGCCTGAAAAAATAAAAGGCTCTGCAGTGTATCTGGAAGGTTACCACATCTAAGCTCTGGCTGATGCTTCTTAGGTTATGCTGTTGCCTTTAAATTTACATAGCAGAAATAGTAACACTGGCAGAAAAATCACTCTCGGCCAACACCGTTTTACTGAATCTTTTAGCCTTGAACAAGTTTCAATGAAGCAGTTGGCTTCCCTCATTTACACAATCGTAACCAAAAGTTTCCTCCAGCTCATGGAGTTTCCTATTTCTGGGTGCTGTGAGAAAGAGAAACGGAGAGAGCAGCAGTGGGTTGTATCTTTTGAGGTATAATCTCGGCAGCGCATCTCTTTATGGGTGAGAGGCATATGTTTGGGAGAGGAAAAGCAGAGGAGAAACTTGTGCATTGCTTCCAGACATGGATGACTCCTCAGGGTTTATGCTATTCATCTGTAGCATAAGCCCAAGAGAACAGCTTTTTTTTTTTAAATATTTTTTTTTTCCCTTCAGAAATAATCTAGCATTAAGCAGGCATAGCTGGAGATTCAGAGTTAGAAATGCTACTAGATTGAGATCATCAACCCTCTTCACGTATATCATGCAAAACCCAGCAAATGGTGGCAATTTCTGGCCAGGATTCAAACAAGTGAGTTAGAACTCAAAGGGTTTATCTCATAACTCAGCCACAGATTGCATTTATGAGTGTGTTTTAAGTAGTATAAAAATAACGGACATAAGCTAAGGTTCAACCTAGGAGATCTCAAGGGCTTCCAGAAAAACCTTGTTAAAATTCCATGATTAAGTTGAAGAGAGGATTAGGGTAATTCCCATGTTAGTCATGGAGTTGAGTCTCTCTTTCAACTTGTCCAAATTAATTTTCATTCCTAGGGTTCATAAAAATTCTGTAAAAAATGAATGTTTTCAATTTGGAACATACTAGATTGCTCATGGCTTCAAATATTTTGGAAAAAAAAGACCTTTTCCCTTGTGGGTCTAGCCTTACATTTAATCTGCCAGGTCCTGCCACTACTGTTCTCCTCAATTCAAATGATGCAAATTAAGCACTTTACTGACAGTTCAGGCCTTGATCTGGCAAACATTTATACGTGTGATCTCAGCAAACTGAGTCATGCTGCACACAGGCACACCGTTGTTCCTATGCCCAAGTATTTACAAGGTGGAAGGAGACATGTACCAAGCAAAAGTACCGAGGGCGTATTAGTTTACCTGGTTTCCTTGTTTTCTTCATTGCATATGAGGAAATATTTTTATTTATTACCCCCCCCCCAACACCTAATTAATGGGTCTGAGGGCATTCAATGCTTATTACTGAGTTTTATCACAATAGTCGAAAAACCAGTGCTTGTTTCTTACTGCGGCATGAAGGCTGCACGCACTATCAGCTAAGCAAGATTTTTTGGGATATTCTTTTAACAGAAGAGGAAGAAGCACTAAAATAGCAAAAATCCAGCTTTCTAGGGCAGTGGTTTTTTTGGTCTCTGTGGACTCCTCGAGACCCCAGACTTACTCTGAATAGCCTGTGACAGGCAACAGGGAAAAAGCAAGTTTGTATATTCTATATAGCAACTTCACACATGTAAAATTCCTAAGCGGGGGAGATTTTTCTGAATTGTTAGATGTTTACAACACTTGAAAATTCTTTTAGGAAGAAGATAATCATGCATGGCCAGGGAGAATGGAGTTTTATGTAGATAGCATCAAGTGGAAAAGAAAAACTGAGTGGCACAGATACCAAAACAGCTTAAATATTTTAAAAATTGGGATAATTAAAACGTTGTTAGTGCTGCTGTCTTTCTCTTACTTTAGTAAAATAAGTATGACCCTTTGAATTACGGAATCTGAACTCTTTTTCTAAATATGCTTTTTCACGTTGATCACCTATGTGAACTAAAAAAAAATGTGATTTCTACTTGTCCTTTTATTTATGGAAATAGTCTCAAAACTATTCACTTGACTATATCTTGTAATTTGTTACAGAACTTACCCAAGTTATCCTCATGGGCTTTTCTGGAACTGTCATTACCTAACATGCGTAGCCCCACGTGTTTCTCCAGCCTGTTTCTTACATCAAGACAGTGCAAGACCTGGAGAGGTAACTAGAGCTGCAGCAGTTAGTGAGCTGTTCTGCTCAGATTTGAAAATCATCTGGGTTAGGATGGAAGAATGACGTATACAGCAGTTCTGTTTCTGCTTTAGCAACCCGTGGCAACATCAATCTCTTTCAATCGCTACGTATGCAGAATATATATATATATATATTATAATTTGGTGGAAGAGGGTTTTTTTTCCTTTTTTCTGATAGCTAACTCATATCTGTCACCATAGTTATATTTCTGTTAATTGCTAGCAACTTTTGCAAAGGATTTCTCTATGGAGAAGGAGCTGAGCATATGTAATCCAGATTCATATTGTGTAATTGGCTCTATGTCTATACCCTCAGTTTGATGGTTTGGGATTCGACATAGTCAAGCTTAGTGCATGTCATTCATTCTTCCAGGGATCTCATTCAGCATCACTGCCCAGTGCCTGAAAGCTATTTGGCCTGGAGAGTTTCTATTGAAAATCAAGATAGATAAAAAGATCTTCTGATCAGCATAGCATCTCTATTCAGTCGGTTATCTTCAACAAAAAAAAATTCTTTTCCAGAACAAGGCCTTAATCATATGGTGTGATAAAGGCCTGAAAGGATGACGACTTGTAACAAAGGCTTATTATAATTTCTAATCACCGCAAAAGAAAGTTTTAGTTTCATAGAGCTGCTTCATATGGAGTAGGCCAGTAGAAAGAGGTGGACTTGCCTCTTAAAAAGTAAAAATATATATAGACATGTTTTTAATTTGCTGGTAATTCACTTACTTGAAACAAAGTATCTCCTTTTTCTTGATTGACTTTCCAATGAAATCAAGTAATCATTTTATTGTCTTGGTATCAGAAGTCTCACTTTTTTCTGATTCATGCAGTCTGCAGAGTGCCAGATTCCCTCCCTAGCCATAGCCAGAGTTCACTGGTGTGAATGAACCTGTTGGCTTCTATGAAAATGTATGTATGTAACACCTACAAAACAGAAACATTGGGAATTTCCAGAAGACCAGTCTTATTACTCCTGACTTCTGGGTAATAAAAATTAAGAAACTGGAACCCTAATTGTTTATGGTAAACCAGCATATATAATAATTTGCTTTAATGAAATTGTAAGAGCTGTCATGTGGATTGCCACTTTCATCATTAAACAGAGTTTTTAACATGTATACTTAGATATGCCTAATATTTTCTATCCCCAAATTTTATTTTCATTTAGTATAATATTTCCTTTTTTTAAGTTAACAAGATCGAATTCTCTGGGTTGGTTGGCTGTTTCAAGCCAAGTGCTTTTTGAAAACTTCAGAAAAATTCTTTGTCCTTTTTGAAGAATGACATCAAGGAAAATATGTCATTTTATTTTTGTTATATAATTATTTCTGCCGCCTCACAGTGGGATTCTATTCCAGGTTCTGGAGTACAGACTTTAACTTTGGGAGGAGCATGGTTCTTAGGCTGCAGTTGTGCCTTTCTGAATCGGTGTTAAAGTTGACCAAAACCTGGTATTGTTACAGATTTGAAAATTAAGTTGTTATAGTTCAGAAGAGTTTCACAGCTATATTCCCTGATGGGTCTGCCTGCAACTAGCATACCTCTTATTCCCCCAACAACTGCTGTGTTGCAAAAATTCTGCAAACAAGCCATCTTCATAGAACAAGTCAGTGTCTACTATTTGGGGACTGGTGGAGCTGCTCTGGAGTTTCCAACACTTTCTATTGTATTAAGGACCAGTCAGATGGTTGAGACCGTCTATTTTTGAGTTTGTTGCTCCCCTTGAAAGGTCCCAACAGCATGGAGGGGGAGCTGGTTCTGACTGATGTATCAAAGGGTAAGCTGAAGGAAAGGGTTGAGGCAGTACTTCTCTTAGATGCAATACTGGGAAAAAAACATTGTAGTGTTTTAAGTTTTCCTTGGTCACAAACCAGCAGAAACATATGGCTTTTTCCAGCGAAGAAACTGTTGTCAATATAAGCTTCCTTTGTCGTGGATTGTAATAGTGATAATTATGTTTTCCATAGGAAACATGAAGGTAGAATATAAAATGGCCCAGCATGATAATATAATTGATATGCTGTTATTACCCTTTTCTGCTTCCAGGAGAGAAAACGCAATTACAAAAAGTGAGTTTTAGATCACAGTCAATGTTCCCAAAAATTGTGGATTAAAATGAACATATTACATGGTTTGTTACAAGGATTCAAGAAGTTTAGAGCATTTAGAAAGTTAGGAAATTGTGGATTCAAGCATCTGAAAAATTGTTTTTATTGACAAGTAGATTAATAATAGTAGTGCACTTATTAAAAGCATTTACAATTTGTCCGCAGAAATTCAGTCCAAGTTAAAATTTGACACACAGTGGAGTAGCCATGCAGAAATATTGTACATACTTTCAGAGAAATCTGATAATTAAAAAAAAAATCTTTCCATTTTTTGAATCATTTTTACATTAGTAGGGCTTTAAAATTACTTTCTTCTCTGAAATGACGTTTTGGAGATCTTTCTGGTTTGCAGTAGTGCAAGCCTAAAAGATCCCCAAATGCAATCTGAATTTACATGACTGGATTATTAACCTGAACTTTAGAAAGTTTCTAAATTTTTATTCACAGGGGAGAAATCCTCTTCTTTGGTTACATTAGACCCCTGGAGATTTGGGGTTTTGTCCTCACAGTGCCAGGACTGTCCCGTGGAAAAGGCTGATTTCTGGAGGCACGGCTGTGTCTGAAACTAAACTCTTCAAACAAACAAACAAACAAAAAAGCTTTTTCCTACAGCACTGTGGTTCGTTGCTGTTAACAGATACCCACCTTGTCTCTTCCCAAGGGGTCTCAATCCCCAGAGCTGAGGGAAAAACATGCTTACACCCCACTCCATCTGTTTGCAGTCCACCACGTTAGTTCGAACTCATCCTCATCAGCAGTGTGAGCTAAACAGCTGAGCGGTGCCCCCAGGTAGTTACCGGGCAGTGGATTAAAAAAAAACATAGTGACTCTGAGGCCAAGGGGCAGGAGGGTTGTTTGGATTAAGGTGTTAACAACTGTCATGGCAAGATGAGCCAGGGCTCCTTTGGCAAAGCCCTAAATCTACGTCATTCCTCCTTATAAACCCCTCTCTGCTGTTTCTGACCTTGGGATCAATGGGAGTTGTTGAGTGCTTGTCGTGTTTAAAAGTTTGTCCATTTTTTTCCCCAGAGTCTTAACAGAAGTATTTAGGAGATTAAATTAAAGATTATATATATTTTTTTTTAAAAAAATTGTAGCCCCAAATTTGTTTGTGCTTTAAGGAGCACAATTCGGGACGTGCAGATTCTGAAAATAAAAAAAAAAATAAAAATCCAGGACTATAGTTCTTTGCCTTTAAAATGAATTCTCTTGCTTTTTCTCCGCTGCTAATGGATCAAATCCACTGTGGTTTTTTTGTATTTTCTGAAGTCAGAGGGAATGTTTTCATAATATATTTTGTCTTCATCAAAACACAGGATTAAGAATATTACCTAGTAGTTTCCCTAACAGCGCCAAGAACTTGTGGAGAACAAAGGAATGTTTTTAAGGCAGACAGGGAAGCTTGATTTAGGGTGACAGAATCCACCACAAGTCTTGTTACAGTTAAATTTTCCCAATGAATGCAGTTCTTCTGTGGAAAGTCTTACTTCACAAGTCAGGGACAGACACTTTTTCCACCTAGGCCTTTCTTTGAACCACTTTGGAGAGGGTGCAATATCAGCTGCTGTTATAACCTTGTCTGTTCACGGTTCCTGAGCTGCAGGCAACAGCAGGGAGCTCAGCATGGGCTAAACACCCAAGAATTCGCTTTGATTTGCAGAAGGATTTTGCATCCTGCACTGAGCTTTGTGCTGCTGCTACCTGGTCTGACGCTGCTGCCATGGTATGTGCATTGCACCACACTTATACCACAGTCAATAGTTTTTGGAGAAAAATAAATATTGAAAATACTTATATGCCTCACAGGCTTTGTAGTCAGGCATTCTTTATGCATGCTCATGATTTACCTTAAAATTGTTAGATTGGAAATGTTATATATCCTAGATTAAATGAACAAAAGTCTATAGGCTGACCTTTGATGTAAGATTAGTTATAAAACATTGCTGAAGTAGTTGCTGCCTGAACTAGATTTCTTTTTAAAAAAAAAATAAATCCAATTTTAATTTAAAAATTACTGGTGATGGAGAGTTTAATGTCACCTGTACTAAGTTGTTCCAGTGGATGGTTACCCTTCTCTTTAAAAATGTGTATGTCATGAGTAGGCTGCATTTATCTAACTTGTCTAATTTCCAGAGATTAACTCTTGTTACTTCTTCTGGCACTAAATTCACGAGTTGCTTTTTCATGTGTCTGTTCCCTGTATTGGAACTACAGACCAGTTACCTTTGGTAAGTCAAAGCTTTTTCTCATTAAGCTAACTAAAAGTCCTTGAGCATTTCATTAAAACCCATAGTTCCCAATAATTTAATAAATGTTCCAGTTCTTTCCTGACCCTTTAATTTTTAACATGCTGCTTGAAATATTGGTGCTAGAGCTGCACACTGTATTTCACCAGCAGTGATACACATACCAGATTCCTACTCAATGCTCCCATGTTCACAAATACAGTGATCACACTAACCCTTTTGGCACACCTTTGCTTTGGTTTTCAGTCCACTACCCGGTCAGAACCATGGTTTCCCAAAATAGTATTCCTTGCTCTGAAACACACCCTGCAGTATTTGTTCCCAGGCATCTGACTTTTCCAGGAAGAACCCTCATTTTCCTTCACGCTGAAGCTTTTGTAAATACATTCTTTGCAGCTCCACTTCTGGCAGTCTTCCACTTCCATCCCACGCTCATCACTTTACATCTCTCCGTATTCTCTCCTCTCACTGCTTTGGAGTCATCATGACCAGATTGCCTTTACAGATAAATGCCCTTGGGAAGCCAGGAGTGCCCCGCTCCACTGCTAAGTAATAGCAAGTTTCCATATCCATTTAAAGCAGCCATGTCCCCTTTGATTCTTCCTGAACATAGCTAGGCTTCTGAGGAGGAGCATGTATAATCCCACCTGGAGATGAGTCAGTAAATTGTAAACACGTGAGATTTTCAGAACTAGTGAAGAAATCCCTCTGGGTCTCGTGTCAATGGCTAAAAAGTGGCAACAGAGAAACTGAAGGATGAGGGGACCAGAACAGGACTAGTGATACTGGATGTGCCACAGTTGTGAGGAACTGGATTGTGGTTGCATCAAACCAAAGAATTATGTGGTGTTTAATTATCCATAAACCCCACAACTGATACGATCCATGGCTGTACCTTTGCATTGTTTGCACTAAGTGCCAGGCGTTGGGTTGGCTTGGAGTTTTGTCCATGCATGTTACTTAGCCTCACATCTATTCCTTCCTGGTGCTGTTACCACCCCTAGGGTCAGGGTGCTGTGCAAGCTCCATAAACTTCAGCCTGAGCTGGATGAGTCTGCTAAGCAATATTTAAGTTTTGAAAAGGGTTCATTCTCTCAGTGGCTTCTGCACATTTTGCATACGCATCCATGTCATGACTCAGCCCCCTCAAATCACAGTGCTGGCTCTTCTTCAGGAGTGGTAGGGAAGCAAAAATCTGTCAATTTTTGCTGCTGAAGACAGTATTTTGCTGAGTGCTGGCCAAAAGCAAACTCCTGACCATTGCTTACAAATACAGAGGTGAGCCTTTCTCCCTCCCATGTTCCTAAAGAGTTTAAACATTTTGGGGATTTTAACTGCTCTGTTTTCCTTTGACAGCAACTTTGTGATGCAGGTAAACAGCCTTTCACACTCTTCTTCCTTTAAACTGCAGTGAACAGGTTGTATGAATGAATACAAGGCTGCAAAAGGTATAATATCCATTCAGAGTATCTCCCCCAAAATACCTTAATACTCCTGCTGAAGAAAGTGCTCAATTAAAAATAATTTCTGAATTTGTTTTCTTCCTAGTATCACCTGTCCAATAAAGCCAAAGAATCCTGTATAAGCTAGTTTCAACACGTCTCCTTCCTGACTGGTAAGAATTCCCATTATGGAATAGCAATTTCCTTCAATTAATTCCTGCGAGAACTTTTAAAAAGTTGCATGCTTCTGAGACCCGGTTTCCTGGTCATCATTTTTCCTATGGAAAACAGACAAATGGGATTTATATGTGCTCAGGTGTCACTTCACTATGGAGATGGGATGTAGCTACAGCTCACACCTGGATTTGGGGAATTTAAATTGTTTGTGAGTTCTCCACTTTTTCTCCAAAAAGCAGACAAAACAGGACTTTGGAGGAAAAAACCCAACCAAACATGATGCTTTGCAGAGGAAGGAGGCTTACTGTAGTGACAAATCCAGAATGAAAATAATGAAAGGCTCACAGTTTCCTTAGTGCTCCTCAGTTTTTCCTGTTACTGAGATTTTGTAACGTATATGGCCAAAATCACGTTACAGAGACAATTCAAACACGAGTAGAGATTTCTAAGACATTGCAAATTACTTGCCCTTGAATAGTTACTACTGAATGTTATTAATTTTGCAGAGTATTTTATAATTATTTGTAGGTGTAATAAAAAAGAACTGAAAGCTAAGGTGCACAGGCTTCCCAAGGAAGAAAAACTCTCCTGTGCCTGCCCAGATAGTTAGTATTTCCCTTTACCGTTCCAGCAGCTGGAGTGTATCTACGGTTGAGAGTAAGATGAGGAAAAGATCATGATAAAGAGCACCCCTGTGCATCTTTCCAGTTTGCCTATTGGCTGTTTTGAGTAAGATCCTTCTATACCTCCGGAAAGTCTTGCCTCTGGGTAGCATCCTCAAAAAAAAGAATAGCTTTGATGAATGCAGAATGCTATTAGCAACTATCTAATTGGTTTTCTTTTTTCTACCTACCCACCAAAGTCTAACATTGCTGGTCAAACACCCAGGTACTTCCACAGAAGGTTTAAGTAGGAGAAAATAATTTCAAATATAGCTCAGCCTCTCAAGGGAAATAAAAAGAAATCCCAAGGTAGAAGAGTTGCTGGAAATGGCTCCCTAAAAATGGGGGGGAGGTGGGAAAGGGGAAGAGCATTATTTTATGTTGTTGGCACTGATATTACGAAGAGGAGTCACAAAGTGCCTGGGATACTTCTGTCATGCTGCGTCTTGTGTAAAGGGGGTAACTCTTCTCCACTGAGAAGCAGACAGATCTCCACAGGAAAAGAAAGAAAAAAAAGATCTGTTCGGGGGATTATTGTATTTGCTCTAAGAGAGCCGTGAAGAGACAGCTGAGAAGCAAATAGTTTCTTATACTAGGACCAAGGGACCAAACTGGAGCAAAGGGCTCTGGTAGTGGTCAAAACGAAGAAAATGAAAGGTCAAAATGAAGAAAATGAAAGGAACAATTATGCCAACAGACATCTTCAGCAAAAAGCTGCCCAGTCTGGCTCTGGGCTCTGCACTCTACTGCTGTCACTGTGGGGAGCACCCTTTCCAGCAATGGTGATAGGACCTTCCCACAACAATCACTTGCTCTTTCTTTCCTCCCTGCAGAATGAAACAGTCTTTTCCACACATCCTTGAGAGAAATTCAGCATTTAACCATAAGTGTTCCAAAAGCATTTTCCATTTTCAGACTAAGACAAAATGAAGCCAAACTATTACGCTGAGGAACCCAGAGAAAGCACCATATGCTGGGAAACTGAAAATAAACCAGATATTCCCTACTGAGGTGTGAAATCTTAACACCATTAATATCCAGATTATCCAGAGAGCAGATTTTCCTTTGGGCACTGCTGGAAATGAACCCCAGTTCTTGGCAACGTTAATGTTTCCACATTACTATTAGTGAACCTTCCTTAATAATTGATGAGGCCTTGCAGCAACATGGAAAAAAGTATCTTCTCCTGTAGATGAAAATTTTGGCTTGAAACCTTGCTGAAGGTTAGTCATGTACATCCGTCTATGAGTCCTAATGGAATCAGGAATGCAATTCATAGACCTCTCTGAACAGCCAAAGTTACTGAAATGACACAACAGCACTGCTCCTTCCAGTACTTCTAATCTTCCCTACGATTGCTCCACTGTGATCTGCTCAAATAGTTAGCTAAAGACAAGCAAGCTGCAGTAAGTGAGTTTTCTGAATGTGGAAACACCCATGCAAATACATAGGAAAAAAGCCTTTGTCATCTTGAAATTGTGCTGCCATTGCTGGCAGCATCAATGCTGTGGTCCTTGTCACTGCAGTTGCCTTATCTCAGTAACAGAAGCCAACTAGGAAAAGCTGCACCGTGTTCTGTAGAATTACCTTTTCAGCCTGGTGTTGCTCTTCCGTGAGCAAATGACCATGATATCCAAAGGTACACAATACAACACAGTGATATCCATCTGCTATAAAATTCCAGTTGCAGAGGCACAGCCTATTTGTATTAATCAGATTTATATTCATAGGATTAATCAAGATTCCTTCAAGTATCCTGTCAGCAGTTCAAAAATGGAAATGGCAAAAGTAATGGATGTCAAAAAACCAATGATGAGAATGTTAGCCTGAGTCACAGTTTGAAATTTCTGTCTTCAGGGACTATCCTGCACTGTGAAAAAAACCCACGACCCAAACAAGAAGAACAGAAGTATGTGATAGAATGCCACAACATAGGACATCTTCCCAGAGAGGCACATTTGAAAATATTACATTAATGATGAGACTACTGCAAGTTGCTGTTGTAAAGTGATACCGACCCACTTGGGTTTGATATTGCTAAATTGCTGTGCTTAAACTGGTTCGTCTTACGTGCAGGCAAAAACGTATATGTGAAGCATTTCTTCAGTTGATCTTACTCACTATCCTTTGTTCAAACATGCATTAAAAAGTATTTAAAAAGTACTGAGAAAGTCTGTTCTCTTGACTGCTATGGGTCTCCCCTGGTCTATTCTAATCTAAAAGATGGGCAAAGCCCTGTAAATACACAGAATTACAGAATTAAGATTGAAATTGACATTAATGCAACTTAGTGAGACCATTTCAGCAGTCAGTCAGCATGTTTTTACACCAGTAAAGTATTGTTACAAGGCCATTGAATAGAATTATGTCAGTGTTTAGTACAAAATAATGTACATTACTCTAGCTATATGAAGTCATGACAGAGTACAGTGCCAACACATGTTAAGAACTCTCTGCACAATCTTAGCAAAAATTTAAACGCTGCCAGTGTCAACTGAAGGACAGCAGGAGTTTTGTTCATGACATGCTCAGTCTGAAAAAGACTAACACAAAATATTGAATATGATATCAATGAAAGGTTTTGTTTGCTTCAAACCAGAAGGAAATGAAAAAATAATAATCCTGTTACTATGAGGCGCTCTACCCAGGTAATGATTCATCTAAATCCAAAGTGAAAAAAAAAAATAGAAGATTAAAGAAAACTCATTTTTAAAAATAAACCCATTTCCTCTGTTTGTGTTACATGGAATACTTGATGGAAGAATCAGAAATATACATTTTCAGCTAGGAGTGAGTCCCTTGACTTTGATTGTCCTTGAATTTGTCCCAGTCTGGGAATCTGTCGTTCCTCTGGCTCCTTCTGCAGGGAATGAACAGCATGCCCTCTCCTGTATTGCATTTTACTTACCCTGTCTGCTCCTTCACTTGGCTTGATCCTATATATCCAAGATTTCTCCTAATTCCTTGAATTCAGCTTCAGGTTAATTTCCATTGAACACCACTGATGTTATCTCTTAGACTCTGAGCAAATGTCGAATGAGGAACTGGCTACTACATTATTAAGCAAATGCATCCAAGGCGATTAAACCTTGACAGCTGGCTGGTGTTGAAGTTCTTGTTTTAAAGATTCCTCTAGTTATATTTTCAATCAATCTAAAAGCGATGTATTGCTAGATGATAGGATGCATGGACAATCGATTTGTTTACAAAGGAAGAGCCAGAAATTCTAATATTTATTATTCAGTGCACCAGCCACTTACATGTGTGTGTGTGAATTACATACTGTACTCCTGAAAATAAAATAAAGCACAATATGAGGCAATTTTCAAAGGCTAACAATGCTGACAGTATGTGTCCTTTTAACTGAAGACTTTTTTTTTTTTTCAGGTCTCTTCAGTAAGAGGATAACTTCTTTAAAATAACAAAGTTAATTGTAGTAGAAATGATAAATAAAAGATTTGACTCTCTACAGGAGGCTATTTTTTCAACTGATAAAAGGGGAGAGATGTCTGACAGAATAATGTGATTAATTTTAAAAACATGCTCAGCTTTGGACATTATGTCCAGAGGCAATGACAGGGTTACTGTTGCCTTTAAAGAAAATACAAAAGTTTAATCTTAGGGAAAACATTGGAAATGCTAAGACATTAGGCATTTGATTGGCTTTGAGGACTTAATAGACAGTTTAAGACCTTTCAAATTGAAGGCTGACATGCCAAATGGTACGCTTTAAATAAGTTGTCCGGATTTCACAATCTTGGCTACTATGGGCTTTATTGCAAATCATACTGATAATATCTTTGGTAACAAGTCTAAGTTTCCTTGAGCCGATTGGTTTGGGTACCACCAACTTTGCCTGTCAAGCAACCTGGGCAGGGAACACTCAGACAGCTTTACTGTGCCGATTAAAAAGGAGAAGTTAGTCATGTTTCCGAGGATTTTCTTTGAAAGTGAGATCCTGATCACCCTGAAATTAGTTTATTTTCAAACATGTATTGTTTGTATTTTGTCACGTGAACACACAGCTGTCTGCAAAGAAGCACTTACATGTCCACGCACTGAAGCAGGGTAAAGATACTATAAGAAGCTATTTTGAATTTCCTGACCTTCACAGAACTGAAGTTTCAACTTTAATCAGCGCTAACACAGTTTCTCTTCCCCCCTCCCTTTTCACAATACAAAAAGATTTTATTTGAATATTGTAGCGTGGGTTGTAAAGTCCCAGAGAATTGAAGTGGCAATTCTCCAGGATCTGACTGTGCTAAGGGAAGAGATAAATTATCTTTCTTGAAGGAGTGAGGAATTGCTTCATGTTTAAAACCTCCCTTCTATTAGGAATGAAAAACAAACACTTGGATTTTGCACTGTGACCTCCCTACAATATCCATGAAGAGGATCACATAAATGTCAACTAGAGCAGAACTGCACATAGGATGGGCTTTGAAATGGTTTCCAGAGAGAGTGGGGGCTTTACTAGCTCAAAAAAACCCCCAACATTTTTGAAAGACGTTTTGGGGACAGGTGTATTATTATGCATTACAGCAACTGAACTCTTCCAACTTTTGTTGTTTTAAGCAAAAGAAATGTTAGGAACATTTTAGATTAATATTAATATAACTTCTATCTCTGAAACAGAGGGCATTTATAAAATTTTAAAAATGAATAAAGTATGCTTTGAGAAGCATTCTTGTTATACCAGAAATACAGTTTTATATCAGTCATATTGTTACTGTACAGGATTTGTCTGTCTCTCTGTATGTAATAACAGAGTTCTAACATTAATAAACAGAAACCTAAGTAATATAAGCACCTCTACTTAGAACATTAACTACAATACTAACAGTCCTTGTCATTGTTAAAGTTTAAGTCTTCATTGCCAAATACACATAAGACAAAATAAATCATTTTGTGTAACTGCAGAAACCTTTCTCCCCCAGATTCCTTTATTTTCCCCTCCAAGACTTTTCCATGCTATTTTAGTGGTAGCATAACATGTTAAATTCTTTATGCTGCAGTTTGCTGATATGAAGTTTTATTGTACATGTTAATATAGGAAAGCTACAAGAAAGTTGCTTGATCTTCTTCCAAGTTTTAAATACCAATTTTAAGCAGCAATGGTCTCATTCACTAATTGCTGTTTATTTCCTACATGCTGCTGTATTTTTCCATTTCTTATTTTCTCTCTCTACCACGGCTGAGTCTCTAATTGCAGCACAATTTTTCATCCTGCTCTGGTCAGTTTTATTTCCCTCCTTCCCCCAACTCTAACAATATTTGCACAGAAAAATAGTGAGTACTGTGTTATTTTTGGCTTTTGATAAAAGTTGGCAATATATTCTAGCTTTGTGTTAAAACTGAGGTTAAGTACCATTATAAGTAAGGTGTGGACCAAAACTGCAAAAGCTGCTTAGTTAAAATGTTTTTATCAAGAGGTCTTATTTGCATTTGAGCAATAATTTTGAGTGATGCTAAGCTGGGATCTCATTGCTAAAGAAAAAGATTTGATTATCCTTTCTATTAACAGATTAAAAAAAACCCAAAAGGGCAAAATATTTTTTTTCTACTTCCAAAGATGGCATCTTCTTCTTCTTGATGCTTTAAACATGAAACAGTCATAGCGTCCTACTCCCACATATTTTTCTCATGCCTTGTCTCTTCTACAAGTTGCTCCTCTGCTTTAAGCCTCCAGCCTTTCCCTCAGCTTTGCCTCTTAGGTTAAGAAATGGAAATGGAAACATTAATGAAGTTTTTGCTTCTATTGCCCAGACTCAGGGTCTCTTCAGGCATTCTGGACGCATTTCTAGAACGGCTTAATGCTTCAAGAGTAAAGAATAAGTGTCCTTGTAGTGTTCTATTGTTACCAAACTGGACTTCAATTAGTCTGTATGTTCTTCAAGAAAAGAAGCCCCCTCTCACTTTATACTTGTCTGTGTGTGTCTGTATGTTCATTTGACATCTAGAAAAATGGGATCTTAATTCTGATCCAAATCTAAAAACTGGTCACAGGATAATCAAAAGAAGATCATATACATTAAATGCTCTGTGTTCATTCCTTCTCATTGCTTCCTTCCTCTCTGCATAGCTTTTTCTCCATCTTTCTCTGTTTCTTGCATTTTATTCATAATTCAGTGAAATGTCAAGGTATTTAAACCAAAATAACTCAGTATTAGATAAACCAAGTACTAAAATTGTGGGCTGTTTGTTTCCCCCTACTGCTCTTCTATATTTCCAAAAGATATTAATGATGGTAATAAGAGGCTATTCAAAATTTCCGTGGAAGGTGGAACGTAAGTGCAACTTAATAATGAGCTTCTTAGCAAAACCTCTTTTGACATGCCTATATTATTGACACTGCTTACCAGGCTCCTGCTGAGTTTAGGGCCTTTTTGTTCTGAGCACTGTGTAAACAAAGAAGAAAAATAATTCCTGAGCTAATGAGGCTAGTCTTAGACTTGGCACAGGGAGTGAAAGTAGGAAGTTGTTCTTCGTCTTCAAGAAGGATGGTGAAGAGAGATTTTGTACACTCCATCCTTGAGAGTATCTCTAGCCTGATAAGACCTGACTTAAGAGACTGATACTACAGTTGTTACAGTTGAATGAACCTGTTAAGACAACCAAGAAAAGGAAACTCTGTAAATTGAGTGAATGCTGTCCTGTGTATTCTTAAATTTTAAAAATCCCAAACTTCAGAAAAGTTAGAGGGAAAACAAGACTTAAGACAGGACTTTTCAGCAATCCACTATTACATGGTACTTGAAATGTAATAAACATTGACTTACGCTCTTAGAGTTCTGATAAGTACTTGCATTACAGTTATTGTTGGAACACTCTGCTGAGGTTTTAATAAAAACAGACAACTTGGACCTGCCAAAGAAAGTTTTATTTAAAAAAAACCTTGCACATAAATCCGTATGAAAAGCTTTCAGTAGCTAACTGAATAAATACAGCAGAACACCCATAAAGAAGCTTGAAAACCTCTGCTACAATTTTGTATTACTTTGTTGTAACATTTATGTTAAATAAGCCACTTTAATCTTCAGTTCCACTTCCATCTTCACGCCACATACCTGCTACTTAATGCAGGTATAAAAGATGTTTAAATTCCTACTTCCCTCTTCACAAGACTGGAATAGAGGACAGCTTTGCATCATAGGGAAGAACAAACAATTTAGTTCAGTCTCACAATCTGACTGAAATTTACCTTTTTCTAATTGAGAAGCCAACAGTAAATACGAGCACCTTCTAAGCAGTACAGTCTCTTTTTGAATCATTCTTCCCAACTCATCACCTGACTTGTATGGGGTTTTTGTTGATGTGTATGCAGCAAGCATAAGAAGTGTTTAAGCTGGAGCTATGGTGCGGAAAGCATGGTCTGAAGGAAATAAATGTAGAGCCTAGAAATTTTTAACAATTTGTGTTACATTGTAAAGCTATAAAGGCAATTAAGTCACAGGATTTGTCTTAAAAAAGTAAACCAATATTGCCTCTGTACAAGCACACAGTCTCAAGTCTCTTCTAGTAGGTATTTTTCTTTTATCCAGTATGGCTTTTAAAAAAAAAGTAGGAGTAAACAGCCAACATTGGATCAAAAATAGACATTCCTTCTATTTTCCTTCCTTCCTTTCCTTCTAAAGGTTGAGGCAGGATGAACAGCAAAATTATTCTCGTTTCCACTTCCAGTATCCTTTCATATGGTCCATAGTGTGATCAGAAGAATTCCTTTCTTTTCAAGTTTCCCAACTCTGACGTTTTTCAATTCAGAAATTAATTTCTAAACTCAGCAGCAGTAAGATTTCCTTTCAGAAATATTAAATCTAGACATTTTCCTTGACTTGTGTGTTCTTTAATGTTTGAACTGAATAATAATTCAGTCCTAGATGATTTATTTGCTTACAGAGTTTTTTATCACCATTGCTTCAGTGGCTATTTGGCTACTCTGGCTGCTGCAGATGTGTCATAGGCTTCTCTGTACTGTCTATACAGTTCCATGCTGTTCAACCATTGCCAAAATCATCTTCACATTTTCCACTAATAAAACCACAGTATAGAGAAATTGCCACCATTTATAGTATCACTAGAAATAATAATCCCTTAAAACTTAATCTACTAAAAGGGCAAATAAAACAATGGCCCTCAAGATGGCTGAGGCTATGAAACTCAGCTTTAAAGACTATTTTTTCTTTTCACTGCTGTTTTCTCAGGCTTTGCCATCACTTCATCTTGTACTGAAGAAAACATAAGTTACTCAAAAACAAAGTAAAATTAAGGAGAATTTCTAACTCATAAAAGAGCTTAAAGTATGATGAATCTCAAGAACATTTGTTAGGAAGCCTGATTTACTCACTTCTTTTGCATCCTTCCACCCACAGAAGAAACTGTAAAAACTGAATTTTGCATTAGTCTGAGGAAAGCAAAACATAAACCCAAAACTGTTAGTGTTTGGAGATCAAGTAGGTGTGCATAATAACTTTTTCCGTCTCCTTTTTTATGGTGCATTTATATGGAGACATCCCCTGAAAAGTACTAATATTACATAAAGGAAAGAGACTTGAGGAGGTCTGTAATTTGTTCTCGGTGGGAAACATAAGGCGTACAATTGCTGAGGGGATGAAAGAGCTCTGTTTCTTCCATTAAACAGCCCCAGGTGTCAACCAAAGAGGGGAGCATGGCTCCTCTACCAAATAATCTGTTTCTGTGGGCTACCCAGTGGTGCTGCTTACCGGTCTGAATCAGCAGTGATACTGCTATCATATCACGCCGTTATCTCTTCACCATGAAGGTCTTTGCATCTGCATTCTGATGCGCCCACCTGTGTTATTTGTACTATTTCAAAACACAACAGCAAATAGCTCTCAGAAAAAAATGTTTATGCAATTCCCACAAAGCATAAAAAGAATGGGTTTGAACTTTATGGACTGGGTAGAAACTAGCCCAGGTTTATTTTAAGTATCTGGTACAGGAAATCCAAGCATGTTATTATGGTTGCATGACAAACTGTGCTTTAGATCATGCTAGGGTATTTATCAAGTAACAGGCTTAGTTTCCTTTACCCCTCACAAAAGATGAAGCCTTACAGTCCTGTAGCTCTGTATTCCAGTCTGTGTTAGCATTATGGACCCAGTCTTACCTGTCCAAAGCAAAATCCTTCCTGCCAGAGAGTCTGTGATCAGCACACTGGGTAAAAATGACTCAAAATTAGGTATTTACTCATTCATTCAGAGAACAAAGAAAAGCAGGAAAAATACAAAAGATTAGGTATATACCCATA
Source organism: Numenius arquata (assembly GCF_964106895.1). Classification (NCBI taxonomy): domain Eukaryota; kingdom Metazoa; phylum Chordata; class Aves; order Charadriiformes; family Scolopacidae; genus Numenius; species Numenius arquata. The sequence goes on along the minus strand of NC_133579.1, from coordinate 17,210,597 downwards.
TTTCCCCTTCCCTATGTCTTAATCTTTATTTTCGGTGCTTGGTAAGTCAACTTTCACCCAGTTCTGGTCTGGGAAAAGTAAACTAAGCTTCTGCAGTGTGCTTTATTGAGCTGGTGGTAACTTCGCAGTGATACAGTCTCAGCCTTCAGTCAAGAGGATTAAACTGAGCAACACTCATAGCTGTTCATCATACTGTTCCATCCAGTTAGTGGATGTGCATTTGGCTGCCTCTAAATCTTAGAAAAAGTAGGAAGTAGGCTAAGCTTCTCAACTAGCGATAACGCAGGAGGTCATCTGAAGCCACTCCTAGAGACCCCAAGCTTGAGTTTTAAATCAGTGAGATTTGTCATTGGAGTCCCACTGCACAGAATCAGTCCTGTGCAGCCTTTTTCTCATTTAAATACCATTAAATCTAAATATATTATGCAAAGGGAAAAAAAAAAAAAGAAAGATTGAAATTCTGCTGTACATATTTGGTGTGCAGGAAAACTGCAGTGTTTTAAATGAAACTATGGTATTAGATGGCAGACTGAGTGCAATCCTAGGTGTTAAATTTCAAGAATGATGTAGACTAGCTAAAAATAGAAGAATGAGCATAATCCAGAATTTGAAAAACCTGACTTTCCAGGGAAGACTTCAAAATCATGAGGTGTCTTCCGTAAGGGAAAGAGATAGGGGAAGGACATAATTATGAACTTCAAAGATGTAATGAGCTGCTTGTTTTTCTCTATGTCCATGGAGAGTAATGTAGCACAGAAAAAGAGAATGTGTAAGGAGTAGGTGAGGACTGAAGTGCTCTCAGGCCTCCCAGGTCTCCGTGTCTCACAGCAAGGACTGGGGGAGAAGAGGATGATCAAGTCAAGGGCTGCCTATATAAGCTGGGTGTATGGGACTGCATGGGATTGCTTGGAGGGTATTAAGAGAGATGGTCACTGTGAGGCTGCTGTTTGTCATCTTTGAACTTGTGTCCTACTGCCATTCCCACTTGCAGGTGCAATGAGATCTTCACTATCTCACAACTTGACAATCAGAGCTGGGGCACAATTATTTCTATCCATTAAGTTGTCTAACACCTAACATGTTAAATCTCTAAGAATTTTACTACTTAGATTCCTTTAATTACTTTAAGTTGACACGATGTTATTTATGAATATTAACGTGATACTACTTCTGAATGTTAACATGCTGCTATTTATGAATATTTGTGTTACAGTAAAATTTGCAGTAGATTTATTACCAGATCAGTGTGGGGCTTTTTTTATTTTATTCTGGCACTAATTTCTTGACCTCTTTTGGTTCACAGATGAGGGTCAAGAGTAGCCAGATTTTCTGGTTCTCTAATATTTCTTTCTGAGCTTCCCAAATATGAGCCAGACCGCTCTAGAGTTGTACCTGAAGCAGTAGGCTGAGAGGCAGGCTATATTAGCACTCCGCTAATTTGCCTCTCTGGCTGCTGAGCCAAAGCACACTCACAACTTCCTAGCTTGGAGTACAGCCAAAATAAATCTGTGACTGCACTTATCCAAGCAGATACACACTTCAACATTTAATTCCTTTTTATGAACATCATTCTAAAAAACCCTTTCCTCTTTCAGCGTAGGAAGCCACTGCCTTTATACATGGCTTAGCATCAGTGTTGCCGAAGGCAGTGGGAAACAGTAGCCATTTTGAAAGAGAACAATTCTTTGTGTTTTGCTGGAAAAAAAAAAAAAAAAAAGAAATTGCACTGGCTTCTAATGAAAGTAAGTTTTGGCTCTGTGTCTTTATTGTTAGTTCAAAGGCGACTCATGTGCCTACAGTACTGCATCTATTCTGAGCGGAGGTGAAGGGGGCAGGATAAGGAGGGGTGAGCGTGCAAGTGTGCATTTAAATAGAGTACGGCAGAGGAGCGCACGTGCTGGGGGTATGGTCCTGCAGGGGAGGGCAGGGAGTTGTGAGGAAGCCCAGCATGGACACCTCAGCCACCAGAAAGAGAGAGAAAAAGGTACTTTCATGTGTCCTTGAGAGTGACTGCTTTTAAATATCCCGCTGAAGGTGAGGATCCAGATGACTGCCTGAGTCGTAACCTGTGGTTAGTGCATGATTTCACTGGGCATCGGAGATCAGAGATGGAGTTGATTGTGTTCCTCCACTGTCCATAGCCAGTGCTTAATTTTTAGAATTCATTTTTAACATTTTTTTATCCATATATATTTTGTACTTCTAAGGTCTATTTTAATTATATTCTCTATGATGGTTTTGGGTGGAAAAATACAGTGGAGCTGGTCAAAGAAATTTTGAGCAGGACTTTTGAGCAGAACCACTTCTTGTAGAAGATTCTGTTTTGACAAGAATTTGACAGTTTCAAAAATTGCAAATCAAGGCTCTTTGTCTAGGAAACAACAAAATCAATCATTTTATGAGTCAAAATAATTTTTCAATTGCAAGTTCTAGTTAATTAAATTAAATCTTTTAAATAAGGTGATTGGTTGAAATTGATTACATTGTTGACTGAGTTGTTTAAATTGAGCTGGATTGCACTGAACATCCTCAAGATCTCAATTTTTTCTTGATTTGGGGTGAGAAAAGATTGCAAAATCTTGACCTTTTTCATGATGATTAAACTGTTTCCCATACAGTTTTAATTTCTAACAGTATAAGAATATGTTTTAGTATAGATTTCAGATATACGCTGTCAACCTTAACTCAGTTTTATTGTACGTTTCTATAGCAAATTTATTAACTGACACAAATACATTAAGACTTAAAAGGAGACTGTATTGTAAGCCAACCACTGATATAGACAAATTGCGGCTTAAATTCTATCTCAGCTCCTGTTCTCCCCTTCACCTTCCAGCACTTCATTAAATGAAATGATTAACATTGATCACGTGCAGTTGTAGCAGAAAGTGGTAAGATTTGTAAAGGCCATTATTTCATGTGGTAGCTTACTTCATAGTCTCATAGACACCCCTAAAATGTTCTGTCTCCAGCACGGGCAAACTTTACCTCTATCATAAAATCACCCTTGTGACTGAATAACAGAACTATCACCCATTAGTCATCATTTGAGAGCTTTAGGTGATTTTTTTAGTTGCCTTGGTTCCATGCCAAGAGATGTCTGGAAGATGAAGACTGTGGCCCAGCACAAGGAATAGAAAATAGGTTAGATGTTCTCATGGTAGGTTACATTACTGAGGACACGTGCTTCAGCTTTTTTTCGGTAAATGGCTTTCCTAAGGGCTGAGAGTTTCCGTTCCAGGTAACTTCCTGCAAAAAAGTTTTGGTGGGACAAGAGGATGGATGATCACGTCATTTTCCTCTGGGATGTGATGGAGGCATGAATCACAACCAGATTTACATTATCAAATAGTGTTACTACAAAAAAACATTTCATAAATAAAGTTGTGGAGGAACTTGGTACAAGCAATGCTCCAAAACTCTGTTAGGTTGACCAACTACTGACACATACTTTCAGCCAAAGTGCACTCAATCATGGCAAAGTACACTCCACAAAGTATATTCTATTTACTTGTGTGACCTTTGCCTTGCTTAGATTCACCTTCATTTGGCTATACTTCATTCATGAGATGACCTGATTGCCATCCTAGTGATTAACACTGAAGATAAAGTAGAGCTAAATGTTAACTTAAAATATCAGCTTTATCTCTGCATTTCTTGATTTCTCCATAACCCTGATATTTTAAATTCAGTATTCCTTGTAGTGGTTTTTGTCTTAAATTATATTCCTTTCCCATTGGAAAAATACCTCCTAACTAGACATGTCCATTCTGTGGTATAATACTGTGTATAATGTCCTTATTCTTATGCTATCAACAGATATCAAGATCTAGGTAACTGTATTACCCATTCTAAATTGAAAAGATTCACACTTTGATACAGTTCAGCCATGTCAAAAGGGAGAATTAATGAAATATAGGTGAGCAAATAAGAGACAGAGGATAGGCTTAGGAAATGATGCAAATAATCCTAATGCTTTTCAACATAGTTGAAGAAGTGTGGGGCTGCAGTCACTTGGTGCTAGGAAAGTCTGGTACTGTCCTTTTCCCAATTTCCCCTAAATGTGGAAGGACATTTCAGAGAGTTATCGGCACAGGTGCTTAAGGGATATGTAACGCTTCTGACATCCTTTGATTAGGACTGTGCTTGAGAGCATATCCAAAAATATATGTGTAGCAGGATAGGGGTGTGCATTATACATACATACATACAGACAGACATACAGGGAGGCAGGGGAGAGGAGGAGGTGGGAAGAGAGAGAGATGTATAAGATGTAGTTAGTTATATATTTAATGTGGAATATTGTTCCGTTTGCCAGAGTAAAAATGACCAGTTTGATCACTCCATGGCATCTATATATGTATGTAGCTTACTGGGAGAAAAAACACATTTTACTTTGATCTGAAAGGTGAGTGAGAGATGGTTTGTTCTGATTCATTCCATGTCAGTACAAATACAACCTGTATTTTAGCTGGAGAATTTTTATTGTGAGTGGATGGAAAATGATGTATGGAACAGAAAGAACATAGTTTAATTTTTTTTTTAGGCAGAGGCTGAACAGGGAACATAGACTGCTGGATAAAAAAGCAGTTAAAAAAAGTCTCTTTTGATTTGTAAACTGAGCAGATTTAATCTGGAAATCACCAAGGGAAAATAAATACAGTACATGATAGATGTCATTTTTATAGTGTCTTTTTTTTTTGACCAGAGTTACATTTTAGCAGTTCTGCTGACATGATAGATGTTCCAGAGGAGCCTTGTGCCTCACAGAATTTTAACTGCAAACCTTTATACTTAACACATATCTCCTAAGGCAATAAGACACACCACAATCAACACTAACATAATTTAAACCTGCATCAGCCAGAAACTACGGGTCTGTGTCAGTTACGATTGCTGCCCATTAATGCAATCCTTCGTTATTATACCACCTATTATTTTACCACTTGTTATTATACCACCTATCTCTAGGTGGTACAAATGCAGTTTGCATTATCCAGTGGATGTAAAATGAAATAATATGCTCCTAGAAGTGTTATTACCCCCATTGTGTTGTTTCAAAATCATGCAAACTTGAGTGATTAGTCATATGGGAAAAGAGAACCAGGAATGGCACCTAGAGATTTGCAGGACATGCATTTGCTGCAGTAAGGCCACTAGAATAAGGGGAGAGCCTGAGAGGTGATAATTTTTAGAGGAAGGGTACAGCATGAGAAATGACAGTAGGAAAGTAAAAGAACTGAAAAAGAGGAAAAGAGAAAGTGCAAAGTGAATACTGGCACTAAATCCAGCAAAAAGTGGTAAAGGAAAAAAGCAGATATCCAGGGGAGTGAATAAGCCTTTAGTTATCCATAAGTGGTCCCATTACCAATTTAGAATTCATTACAAGCATTAGCATGGCAGCCATCAGCATCGTTTCTGGAACCTCCCTAAATGCTTTCTTTCATCCTTGTGAAAACCTCCAAAGCATAGCAATACAGCGTGCCTGGCACAGCGCCAGGTTAGAGCTTCTCAGCTGCATAGCAAAACCAGAGTTATACTACTCGAAGCATGAAAAAGTGGGGCCAAGCCAGCGTCCTCTCCTGTCACTGGAATGGAGGGAGATGGGGTGAAAGGGAACCATGGGGAGGGAGGCTCGTTTCTGCGATGGATGAGGGGACAGGCTGTGTTCTTCTGGGGGGACCTTCACCCCAGGCCTCTCATTGGCACCTTGGCAGCATGAGCAGCATCAGTGGTCAGGATGATCTCCAGAGCGTGGCACAGCAGCCTACTTTGCTGGAAATCTATTGTTATCCCAATTGCGCTATGGTTGGATTCCCTCTATTGCCAGCTGAAGAGCAAGAGAGACTGACCAAATCTCCTGATATTTTGGGCATCTCTTGTTTCATAATGTCTGATAATGTATGAATTGGTGTTCTCAGTGATGATAGCTGAGGAAGCAACGATGGAGATATGTTGAGTTGAGAATGTTTGTTGTCAAATGGTGTTTGCTGGAAAATGCATTTTTGAGCACAGCTAAACCTTTGCAGCAAGTTGGGCTGAATTTGATGTACAATTTTAGTTAATAAAGGTTGCAATATTTTAATGTTTGGTAAATATGTTTATTTGGTTTTGCCTCAAATATTTCAGTGTAAAATTTAATTAAAAATAGCAATGTAAAATGTGTTAATAAGTAAGAACATCCAAAGCAAATTGAAACACATCATTTTAAGTTGGACCAAATGTTTCATTTTACAAGAAACAACCCTTTTTTTTCTAATGTCAGTAGTAAATGTGGGAAAAATTAAAAAAAAATAGATCCTAGAATGAGAACTATGCCTCTAGCTTCTCTGAGGACTGCTGCTTTTTGTTGTGTCCTTGGAAAGCATTTGTGCAGTCCTCCAGTAATTGAGACAACATTGTTTTGGCATTTTGTTTTACTGAGGCAGTGAGTCCACGTTGCAGATAACTGAATATCTCTTTTTTAATCAAATATTGAATTTCTCTGAGACACTCAGAGATTCAAACACATTTACAAAGACAGCTGTACCAGTACGGCATCCTTCATGGTGACCCTCAGAGTGTCTTCAGGGAAACAATATTCTAACAGCATAATGTTTTCTGAGAAGCATATTGTTCCCCTTGTAAAAAGGAGCAGCCGAGTTTGAAGTTAACTGGGATAAGCTGGTGTTAGTCTGACAGTCTATCAGGAAGAATTCTGTGCTGCATTTTGCAAACTACATTAATCTCTGAGACAATTTTGGTGTAAGAACATATGGCATCCTAGCACCAAAGCCAAGTTCCAGGCCTTGTAGAATGGTGCTCTCTGTCTCAGTACGCTTGTTGGAAGTTACCTAGGGGCTAGTAGTGATGTGAAAGAACAACTTGGTAGATTAGCTACTAAAGGTATAAATAGCTGTAGATATATAATCAGCACCCCACCCTCTTCTCCCTTTGTTCTTTTGTAAGTATTTATTTCTGTAAAAATAATTTGTTTTGATGAAGTTTAAATCAGGCTCCTAAACTTCTATATTTGGTTCAGTTTTGTTCTTGATATGACTTTGGAGATCTCTTGAAAGAGAACAGAAGATTGTATCCTCTCTGACATCCCTGTTGTTCACGATAAGAAAACAATCAACTTTTGTCTGAATTCTGAATCTAAACTTTTGCATTTCAAGAAGTGTAGCAATGTTGTTACAGTTGAATATTTTACATTGCATCAAAGAAAAATTGGTCTAATTCTCTTCTGAGCTCATGGTTTCTCATCCGTGGGTCACATTTACATAACTAAATTCCTTGATACTGTGAATATTGAAACGTCCTATGTCTTGATTATGTTTCCTTCTCTTTCACTGGTATCTCCAGATAAATGTGAAGAAATGACTACTGCATGGCATTCACTGCCCTGGAAGACATGCCTAATTTCAAGGCTATTTTTACCTTTTGAGCAAAGTTTTTTTGACATTTACTGTGAGTAGGCAAACTGATCATCTTTAACATTTATAATGACATCTGATGTTCAAAATGCAGCTTAAACTGCAGGCTTCTTCCAGCTCGCCACTTCTGTATCCATCAGGCACCATTCTGTGACAGTGCTGGGTGAATGAGAAGTAATACAGACTTGGACTTTGCTGGAGTTTCCCTGAAGACATTTCAACTTTGAAAGTATGGAAGAAATCAGCAGCTTACCTGGGTCAGCAGGGAGCATTTGGTGCAGGCAAAAACTTTGGTCTCCCCTTTCTTCTTTCTTTTCATTTAATCTTGTTGAAGCAGAACAGCATTTTTCCAGAACAGTAATATTTCAGCCCAGAGAAGCTTTGTTGCTAATTATCATTTATTATGCTGAGTGACTGTTGGTTATGTGCTGCATGTCACTCAGTTCACACCGGAGAGAAGATTCCTCAAAAGCCTTAAAAAAAATACTGAGCACAGTGTGGTTCCTGAGTAGTAACAAAAGAGGAGAAAGGGGAGAATGTCCATAAAACTGGTGCGTGGGATGGTGAAGTTGTGGCACTCTGTTGCTTAGATTGCAATTCATCATGTGTAGATATCTTCATTGCCTAAGTCTGTGTCTCAAAAGAAAAGGACCATCAGAAGAACTTAAATGAACAAGGTTGTCTCCAGGAGAGTTCTGCATGGACTTGGCACGTGTTTGGACCATTATAGCAAGCACAATGGAAATAATGGGAAATCTGAGATTCTGAAGCTGGTATTAGATACTGAGAGTAGGTGGTGGCCAAATACTGAAGTCAGATAAAACAGTGGGAAGTGTACCTGAAGATCAGTGTAGCAAAGAATCAGGAGGCAAATACATCCAAATAGGGATGTTTAGACGACTGGTCAGCAAGTATGATTTCAGCGGTAACATCTTCCTAAGCAAATAGAAACAACATGGACTTTAGTGAGATGAGAAAAGATTTCGTGTAACAATTAAACCTGGAAACAAGAAACCTACTTGACACTATTGTTATTGTTATGACAATATGTTTGCCCCAACAGACAGAAACACCCAGGTACTGTGTATGCAGAGACCAGAGTAGCAAGATTTGGATTTGACAGACAGGTGGCAAGGCAGAAAAGTGTAGTGCTTGTGTACATTTTAAAGTACCCCAGTAGTCCTTTACTAGGATGGCATTAGTATGTTACTGTACACAGAACGAGTCTCAGAGGTGCCACATACTTGTGAGCTTACCATCATATCATATTTCCAGCTTGTCCCATCAGTCCCACATGTGTTTTACATCTGTTGTAGAAATTGAAAGCCTTATTTCAAGCCTGGCCTTATTCTTTTTAGCTATTAAGTTGTCCCAGTTCAGTGTAGAAGGTTTAGGTTTTTCATTATTTATTTGCAGTAGAGGAATTTTAGAGGAGAAAAAAATCCATAAAAATTGTGTGTCTGCTTGGAAAAATCTTATCATCTAGGATACATAAATATCCTATGTAACTAACTCAAGTGGTTGATAGTATAAGGTACATAAACCATAAGGAGGTGTTTGCCACCAGTCCTGGACTTTGGCAGGTCTTTCCTGTATGGGAGAACAAGCGGCAATAATTTTGAAGAAAATGAAAGTGCTCATGGTCATTAAGAGCCTGGGACAAGAGGCCCATCTGAGAAAGAGAACATAGGGAGAAGGAAAAAGGAAGTTTTCCTTGAGCAGTGATTCTTTATCTAACAGACAACCTACTAGGTCAGCAGGCCTTACTTGAAATGACGTGGGAAAGAGCAAAAAGCTGGAGAGTCCCTCACTATGTCCCACCTGCTGGTAAGGTGAGGATGTCCTGTGCCCTCAGGCAGGGTGGACCAAAACCCAACAGTTTTGCTTTGTGAAAAATCTCAAGGTGGTTGAGATTGATGCAAGATGTCAGCACACACAAGGTTGAGACTTTCTGTTAGTTATAATGGAAAGAATATGATGAATTTATTAGTCAGTCAAATAAGCCTTTTACAGGGGAATGACCAGTCCAACCGAGTGGGGATATGGGTCTGACTCTGTATGTGAGCGCATTGTGTGCATGTGAGTGTGTGTGTGAGGGTATCCATCAGTGTATCTCATCCCCCCACTGTGCAGCCACCAGTTCTTATGATGGACAAACTGGATCCCTGCTTGGCTTTGCCTCTTGTCCAGCTAATCACATCACTACCACAAGCCCAGCGTTGCTGACTGCCCCCATTAACATCACTGTTTGTTACTTGCTGTCACGGGGCTTGCCCAGTGAGGAATCTGTACCTCTCACAAACAGAGTGGAGGAAAGGTAGAGCAGTACAGCAGGGGAGGAGGGAAACTGAATGTCTTCTCCTTTTTTTGTGCTGCTTTTCACCCCAAATCTCTGTGACTGAACCCAGCTCCTTCCCCCGCAGGAATCCCATTATTTCACTTTGAAAACCTGGTCAGTCTGCTCATCGTTAGGTTAAATCAGGATTCCCTGTGCTGTGCCTAATGTGTTATGTGGGGAATTTAGTAATGACGTTTTAAATCCTTTCCAATTTAAGTTTAAATCCTTCTCCACAATTGAATCTTACTTCCCTGACAAAATTATTCTAGATTATTTTAAAACAATCAAATTTGCTGTGGACACATTTCCCTTGATATGCCGAGCTTCACCCTCCTCTCCCCACCCTGGAGTGACTTGGAGCCCGCGCGTACTCCTCGCCCCTTGAGAGAATATCTCAAGGACAAAAAAGCTGTCAAGTGACAGGAACAAAGCACGGGGAAGTGCTGCTCCTCCTCGCTCTCCCACCCAGTCCCTAATAAAGAAAACTAATAATGCCCATTTTAGGTGTCCTGCTTCTACAACTCCAGTCTCATTATTTCAGCAAAGCAGTGTAAGCTGCCAGCTGTATCTTTTGTACCTCCAGTCACACTTTGCAGAGGAGTTCTTGCTGCTATTTTGAAAGTGAGTTCCCCCCCCTCCTCCCCCTTTTCCTCGTGTTGCTTTCCTAGATCCTGGCTGAAAGGAGGGTAGGGAGAGCTCTTCGTGCAAGGCTGAGGAGGACAGGCAGGGCAGGGGTGTGCAGCAGCAATCCATTCTCCGTCATTTTCTCACTGCCTTACTAATACCTTGATAATTAGAAGGGCTCTCGTTAAGCTTATCCCGGTTCCTTGGTTTAAATGCAAACTGTTTGTTATATCAGTGATATCCTGCCGACTGCTATGCCGAATAAGAGCATTTCTGCTTGCATCCCCAGAGCTTTTCAGCTGCGGAGCCCTTTGGGCAGTCATCTCCCTGTTCCCAGCTCAGCTCTGACAAAGGTTGGGACCTGGGACCATTCAGAGTGCCTCTGTAGGGCTGCAGCACGAGCGCTGCATCCTATCTCCTTCAGTGCTGTCCCTACTGGCCTCAAGCCAAGTTTAGCCCTTGCTGAACACAAGAAAAATCCAAGTGTTTTTTGGCAGAAATACAAACCACTTGGAGCACTTTGGCGTATGGATGTGAAGTGTTTTACAAGCATCCTTAGAAGCCCAGCACAGCTCATTGTATCATAAATTTCTATAGTGTGGACAAGCCTTGAGAAAATACCTAGGAGAGGAACGGGAGGCAACTGACAGCATAATTACTGATTTGGGGAAAAAGGAGACCAGAGATGGAGGGGACAAGAGATACTTGTTGATTTGGGCAAAATTTTAATAGTGCAGTTTCACCAAGAACTGGAAATCAGGGAGGAACTGAACAGCAACATTTTCATTTTGAGATTTGTTTTTTTCCCTACTAATAACAAAAACTAAAAATAGCTAAAATCAGAATAATTTAATTCATCAAATAAAACATTCACATTTACTAGAAACCAGGTTTTCCAAATTTAATTTTGGAATTAAAATTATTACACCACCCTTATTTTACTGTTTACTTCCATACCACACACTCCTCCAGTCTCCCTTTAATTTGCATGGGGCCAATAAGAGGTTTCTGCAGAGACTATATTGTATTACTGTCTGTACAAAGTCTCTGCACCATTGCATTCTTCAGCATGCTAATGTTGATACTAGTATTTTCTGCATGAATTTCCACATTTTTATTTCTCAACTGATGCCTTAGATGCAGACCACAATTTAATTCCATTTCATCAGAAGTGATGACAAATGTTTTTTGGTGAAACTGAAAGATGATATCAGAATATACTTTGTGTGCAGCACTCTCCTAAGTACATCAACAACCTATTTTTCTTAGCCATTTAACTGATGAAAAGGAAGAAAAATTCCTGCATTAGAAAAATCTAGAAAGGAAGTGACTCCACTGACTTAAAGTCTTGTCTCAGTTTCATTGTTATGAAACTGGAGAGAAAAAAAAATAAAGTCATATCATCTTTTTTTGTCTCTCCCATCTTTTTCACTTGAAGGCTCACTGGCTAGTTAAGCTTCAATAGCCATAGAGAAGGACATATTTGTGAAGCTGCTTGAAGATTAGTGGGTACTCAAGACAATAAAGCAGTGATAGAATGACCCCAGTTAACAGGTTTTATTTTGGCAAGGAACTTATTCCCATCTATCTTAACAAGCTTGAAAGTAAAATAAGCAGAAGCTGTCAAGGTCTCGGGAGGTGTGGGCATCACTCCTGAGTGTTAGCAATGCAGTTGCATAAAGCTGAGGAGGCTCAGGAAAAACTCAGAGGTCTCTGCTTAGCTCTGGTTCCTCTCTTGCATTCAGACCATTCCAAACATGTCCCACCGCTAGCAGACATGGCACAGAACTTCAAACCAGACTAAAGCAAATGGTTAAGCAGCTTCGAATCCATTGCTTGTCATACAGGACTTACTCTCAAATGTGGAGCAGGAACCACTAAAGTATTCTGTCTCCAGTGAGCCGAATATATAGGCTATCACATCTCTTTGTAGAGTAAAACTAATATGTTATACGCTGCTCTTTCATTACTGTGTATGGGTACAGGTTTTGTGGTGAATGAACTAAATGATGCTCTCTACTTATTGTTATCTCCTTTTGGGACAGGACAGACCAATCCCTGTGCAGAACTCCCCAGCTATTTACTGCTTTCCTGTGTCTTGCAAAGCAAATCTCCTGGTCTCCTATAATAAACCCTGTACCTACAATTAGAAAACAATCCTGTGATATTACTGGTTTATTAGAGGAAAGTATGGGAGGGGAAAGAAACTGGATGAGAAACAAGTAATCAGGAAAAGTGGGCATTATAGGTATTGTATGCATTTTCCTAGCATGGCAGCACTAGGACAGGCTTTGAAGAAAGTATGGATGTTTCTTCTCTAACAAAAGAGATACTGTCCTTCAGTTCTGCACCTGGATGAGTGCCAGAGAATCTTCAGAAAAAGAGAAGAAAAAGCATTGTACTTCTGAAACTTAGAACAACCTCCTAGAAGCTGGAAAGAAATCTGAATGAATGAGGCCAGCATGGGGAGAAGCAGCACAGCGCAGGCTGTGGACAGAGGTGCACTGGCTGCACCTCCCATCCCCTGCTCCTCCCTCTGACTCCTACTCTTGAGTACCAGGTTTCTCTGGGGGTTGCTTCTCCCAGGGCCACAAACCAAGCTGCTCCTGGGAGCACTGCTGACCCTCTGCAGCCAGAAATAGCTGGGCTATCTTGCTCGTTTTACCAGTATTTACCAGCATGGCATATTAGGACTGCAACTGGTTAAGTAGGACTCACATGAGAATTTATCCACTGGATCTGAAGGATTGTTAGTCTTCAAAGGGACAGTGGAAGTCCTTGAGGAGAGAAATGTCATCAGCTGGCACTCCCAGTTTTGGAAGAAGATGACCACGAGTAGCCTTCATTGTAACTACAAGTTAAAAATACACTGCTAGAAACTTTAGCAAGGCTCAAGAAAATCTTTAAGGCAGTAACTAAAGACAAACCTTTAGGCTGTTCTCTTCAGTTATTCCCAACCTGTGCATGTGTGTGGGCAATTCATTGATATATAAACTTAGGAGCACTGAAGTGTAGGATACAGGCTGAAGCTGGTAATGAGAAAAACAGGGGTTTTGATTGCTTCACCTTCAACAAGTAGGACAGGAAACAATAAGGCAAATGGGGACATCCCTCCACGTGGTGAACAGCCAAATATCAAACATCAACTAAAGATTAAAAGTAATTGTTACATATACTTAGTCTTTGTGCTTTGATATAGACTGAGACAAAGGCAATTTAATCAATTTGTTATACTCCATGTGATATGCATGTCTCAGAAGTTTGTTGTTTTGAAGCTTTTTTTGAAAAAAAAGAGAAGGAAAAAAAGACAAAGAGATTTCATCTACAGATAATATGCTAAAAGTGATTATCAAAGAGGCCTAGAAAAATATAGTACTAAGTAGAGGTTAATAAAGTTTAAAGTAGTAAGACTGGAAGTTAACATGATGATGAAGTTTGACCAGAGAGATATGAGGAGTCCTTTCCCTATATGGTTTTCTACACACTCTTTGAATTTTCCGTGTCTAATCTGGTCTAATATTAGTTTGTCCTTGCTTTTTTTTGACCTGTTGTTAAACTGTCCTTTATTATTGATAATCTGTTTTTTAATCATGTTCTATAAAAAAAATTAGTATCGTTAGTGTATAGCAGGTCTTGCATTAAATCCTTGTTAGCGTTATGTATTAGACTACGGAATCTGCCGCACAAAAGTAAGATAAAGACCTTAGTTTGCTAGTATAAAAATGTGGCCAGCTACAATTCACAGCCACAGCAAAAGAAAAACTGATGCTGAAAATTGGCACATTGAGATATTCTCACTGTTCAAGTCCAATTATCTCCTTGGTAACAAGTTCTTTCATTCATTACATATTCTATTGTCAGAATAAACCATGTAATAGTGCTGTATCTGGGTCTGTACTGCTCCCGCAAATATGGAATACAGAAGCATAAATATGCAACCTGCTAACCAGTTTCTCATGCTTGCTGGAAAATTAAAATATCCCTGTGAATCCAGATCTGCCAGACGACAGTACTCTTCACTTTTCATGTACAACTTTCCTTTTAGATACAAGTCACCAGAAGTTAACGGGCTCTAATTTATTTACCGACTGGTGAAAGAAGAAACTCCACCTGCTTGTGTTTTAAAATCCCCGTCTCACAAACCAATTGCTATTTCACCATGCCTATAACCTCGTTCAAACGAACATAGAATCACAGAGTCATAGAATGGTTAGAGTTGGAAGGGATCTTAAAGGTCATGCAGTTCCAACCCTTCTGCTGTGTTGTACGTTTTATACATTTCATGTATAATATGTTATACGTGTTTTATAACTTTTTACGCTTTATACATTTCATGCTTTTACATAAGTTGAATGGACTTTACCGGGAGCATGGGTGAAATACACTGAGGTGATTTACATAATACCTCAGATGCCATGTATGTGGTTGAGGCTTTATGTGCTGAAGGTAAATCCTGCTGTTGTTGACTTTTGTGGGATTTCTGTGACTGATTCCAGCTTAACTGTAATTAAGATAATGGTTGCTGGGGGCTGAGAGTGGAAGAGGCCATTCATTCAATAATTATCTGATCTAGTGTCAAGGAAACTGTTACGTGTGAAACTGCCTATTACAGCCTTGTGTACGCTGCTATCTGTTTTGGGCCAAGATCCAAAAGCGTTGATGATCTAAAACAGCATCTGGAGACTTCAGCTGGGACAGGAGCCCATTTCTCTTTATTGCACAAGCACATAGGAAGAGAAGTTCTGCCACCAAAGACTTTGCAGTCTTGCTAAAACAACAGAGAGAAAGAGGGTAGGATGGAAAGAGGAAGGTAACTGGGACTGGAAAGTGGCTTGTATATGGCTTTATTATGGCTTCTCTTGTGAAATTGTGGAAGCAGTGAAAGAGAATACCAGAATATTCACCTTTTGGCTGGTTCCTTCTGGAGATTCAGGGGATCTGAAATATTGTTTCTTGGGCTAAGCAATAATATCGTATAGTGCTGGTACAGTTAGAAACCAAGAAAGATGTGATATAAGAATGGTGGCCACAGCTCCCTTGTATAGCAGTATCACCATTCGTAGCAGGAGCTATGTACCTTTTATGTTAGAGCCTGTCAGCCTGCTTACATCCTGCTGCTAAGTTATTGGTATTAACTTGGCATGTTCTGTCGGTCATTACTCTCAGTGTCAATCCAAAGCTTTTCTTGGTACTAACAAAAGTGGGAGCCTTAGGACAGAGAGCGCTGCTGTGCATGAAGTGAATGAGAAGCCTGCCCTCCTCTAATAAAAGCCACTCTCCGCTAGAGCCAGGTGTGCTGCTGCTGCCAATAGCACTCGGTGCAGGGGTGGGCGAATGGAAGGAAACAGTGTAGGCACATAGTTATCACACAGTTATCAATTTTTACATTGGTTAGGGAAATAGTAAATTGGGAAATGAGGCAAGGATTCACATAATGTCCCAAGGACCAAATATCTGAATATCCCAGAGAAAGCAGTGTCCCCCAAAGTCAGATGAAAAGTCAAAATTAGCGCATATGTGGTTCACAAATGCTGATGGGATCTAACTGTATCTGCACAGTTACACGTAAGTGAACTCAGGTACATGTGATGATTTCATACAAAGCAGAGATTTCAGTGAGGCTTCTTTCATCTGTGTTGCACCACATGGGTGACGCTTACTTGAGCCCCACTGTGTACAGCGCAGCTGATCCACATCTGGATTTACACTGGCAAGTCAGTAGTTTTATTCATAAGCACTCAAAAACATTCCTAACCTGAAAGCTCTTCAGCTACACATTATATGTGTATGTTGGCTGACAAATGCACACTCTGGAGTGTGTTAATGGTTACTTAGGAGCAGTTGCACTTTCCTTAGCCAAATTCATCTGGCATGTTGCCTGAACACAGAGATCTTCCCAATTGCAAGGAGTGCCATGATTGTAGGACAGTAGGTTCATGAAGAAGGGACATTGTTTATATATTGGTCTCTTCAGAGAAAACTGCTACAATCAGCAATCTGATCTTGGACACACTGCCATTTTGGGGATTTCTGTTTTATCATCTGACAAAAGAGAAGAAATACACTAGCAGTGCTGCTTTTCTGCTAACCCTTTCCAAGTTTAACATCAATGGGATTTGCTACAGTTTTTTCATAATGACATGGAGAAGAGTTTCTCACTTAGACATACTGGGTGTTTTCTCTTATTACAGAGCAAAAAGCTGCAGCCTAGGGAATAGATCTAGAAAGGTCTGGGAAAAGTCTTTCACAACTGGACATTGAAGCAGTTTCTCATGAAAAAAATAATTAGTTCTGTAATATCTTGTTTTCTTCTCATAGGTCCTGATTCCTGAAGTTCTCTGTTTCAGTATTACTCATCACATGGAGGAGAAGCACGAAGCCAGTATTTATGAAAGTGACTTGAATGATCATTCAAATACCCCTCACTATGTAACATTAAGCATTCAAAGGATGCAAAAAGATGACCACACACTACCCACTGGAGTCTTGGTTAGATAAGAAACCGCTGATTCTGAAGAGAGGGATGTTTTCATTCCCCAAGGCAATGATAATGCCACTTAAAATACCACTATATTTCTGAGCTTTGAGCTAGCTGCTAACTTCAGATGTATTTTAGGATTACTAGTGTTGAATTTGGAAAGAACTTGAGGGTTTTAATACAAACATTAATGTCAAAAGAGAATTACAGATATGCATATTACAGGGTGCTTTCACACGATTTTGATACTGGAAGCTAAACAGAAATTAAAGTACTTCCAAAAGGAATTTGGATAGGGAATAGGGATTTTCCCAGCCCTATCACAATTTTATGAAATCTATTTGATGTGTGTTTTTGAGGAGGACAGAGAACCCTATGTCTAAGTTTTAAAGTAATTTAGAGACCCAAGTAGGGCCCTATAAACTTTCCACATTGACTTTCTTAACTGGTGTTGGTTCTCAGTGACTTTTAACTGTAGGTGAACCCTGTCTCCCACCATTAAACCATGGCAAAATTCTAATTCATAGAAATACTGCATATCCGCATTGGGATTTACTTCTAGGGCTATAAAATCTCAGCAGATGGAAATTTATATCAGGTCAATACAATTTGTACAGGTATCTTTTTCATTGGCCTAGCTAAACAATGATTCTTCCTACTAAAATAAAGGCATTACTGGAGCTGGTCCTGGTGGGACTGAGGTACTTAAATTTGCACTTTTCCTGTATATTACTGCTGTTGCTCTGGCATTCCTTTAGTTTCACCAGCAATGGAGCTGCAGTATAGGTCTTAACAGCTGACAATGTTTTAAATACAACAGTGCTTGATCCAAACAGATCTAGACTTCATAAACCTGCCTTTATTTCTCATTCTTTTTTTTTGTCCTATGTAGGTTGTTCTTTCTGCTGGTATGATAGGTCTTGGTGGTGAATGACAAGATTTGCGCCAATATGTAGTCATGATTCCAGCCTGTTCTTTCCTTTGGAGTCTTTTTCTATGTATTGTGCATGTTTGTGTGTTTATTTATTTAGGAATGTAGAAAGCTTCTTTGATTAACCTTAGTTCCCAAGTGACTGTAGCATGTATCATCTTTTGCAAGTTAGAGGTATCATAAAAGACAGAGACTGCCCAGGGGCCCCTATAGTGAGATGGACACGAGGGGAAAAGAACAGAGACTCAGAGGAAATCAGGCTTCATGACTGCTGCTGCTCATGGAAGAATTATTGTTGTTGTTGTTGTTATTATTATTATTACTAAATGTATTCTCCTAAGGGCTGAAAATCCAGTGCTCTTTAAGTGACAGCCTTTGGTATGACAAGTATGTTAAAAAAAAATATATGGTGAGAGAGGATACATCCCCTGAAGCTGGGGATATTTCTTACAGTATTTCTTCTTCCCAGCTCATTATCTGTATGGTTTATTGTCCCAGTGCTGTGTCTCCCATAGAGAGTTAAAAAAGCGATAAACAAATAGATCTCAATTTAGCAGCAGATCCTTCTGGGAGAATATTTGTAAAGCTGGAATTTTTCCATCTTCCAAATTTCCTGGTGATTTTGTATCTGAATGTTTTTCAGATATGAAAGTCTTTTCATATCAGCTTGACAGGAAGCAGTGCATACCACACTACTGTAAAGTACCTAGAGTTTAAAATGAGAGATGAACAACCTGGCTTAGCAGGGGATGCAGGAAGAATTGGTTCAGCCCTCGAGCCAAATCTGAAACCGACCCCAAACTAATTTGTGTCTGGCTGAATGTTGTCTTTGAATCTTATTTGTTCCAGGGTTCCCTGGAGAAAGAAGATAGCAGTGAATTTTGAGCCGCCTCTTATGTAGGGAAGCCCCATAACTCATGAGATTTGAAAAGAGCATCTGGTGAAAGCCCGGCAAGGGGTTGAAAAGGATGCATAAAAGACAGAAATAGGGCCCAAGTTCCTCAGAAGTTGTTTACCCTGTCTACGAAAATATCTCTTTGGCTGTTTCTCTGAGTCATGCCATGATAATAACAATACTCTGCACTATTACAAGAGTGGTTGGTGAGAGAAGAGAAAAAGTGAGGTAGTTCCCTTTGCTCTAAGGCACACTCAGTGAGTAATACATACGAGTCTTCACATTCAATTCCAGCTATCTCAATAAAAGGATTGTTTATTTGCCACAGGGTAGAAAAACAAAGGTAAACCAAAGAAGAAATAATCAGAAAATAAAAGTTAAGCAGACTGTAAGCACTATAGAGCAGATTACTTCAGGGATATGTTTGACCCAGCTAAATATATTATCACAAAAAAACATTCAAGCTGGGCATGAAACCTGACCTCTTAAAACACGTTTAGTGTCTAAAGTTAAGCACCTAAATCTAGATTGCAAGTGCTTAAAAAAAAAAAAAAAAGATAAAAGGCATCTTTCCTAAGGTGGTCACATTTCTGCAGTTCTTACAAATGCGAGCAGTACCTGAGGGGAACCGTGTTTTGCACCTTTACAATTCAAGCGCTCCACCTGAGACAACCCAGCTCAGAACTGTAGTGAAACTTCAGGGCATAGTGTCACATTGGCACCTCTCTTCCTTGCCTTCCTGCCGATGGAGATGCAATGAAAATTCAGTAAAAGACACAAGCAAGCAGCTTTGTATCTGGATTCCAGCTTTGCTATAGGAAATGGGTATTTATAAGCACTTAACTCCTGTTCTCACTGTGGTTGTTCCTAATTTGCTTTTCTGTTGTAAACTCTCCCATATCTTCTAGCTCCTGCCATCTTGCTTGTCTAAACTTCCTAGCTTCTCTGTGGGAGCATGGGATTGGGCCACATCCAAGCAAGGCGTGCGAAATATAAGCTGTCCTCTCCTTTTCACTTATGATATACTCTTTCTTTTCATTTCTTTTTCTTTTTCTTTTAATTTCTTCTTTCTTTCATTTCTTTTTCTTTTCATTTCTGGAGTCTTCCAACTCAAGGCCTGTTGTGGAAGGGATTCAATTGCCATAGTTCAGATCCAAAAAGTTGTACACTATGCATACTTCCAGTTGATTTCAGTGGGAAATTAGGGAGGTAAATAAGAGTTAGGAATACTTTCATGGACCTAGAGACCATGCTCAGTAATGCAATACATCTTTCCCAGTCAATCAGATGGAAGTTGTTTTTGCTGTAAAATTGCCTTAGCAGATACTGTGGAAAGTACATAGAATCATATAATCATAGAATTGTCTAAGTTGGAAGGGACCTTCAAGATCATCTAGTCCAACCATCAACCTAACTCTGATAAAAAAACATCACTAAACCATGTCACTAAGCAATATGTCAACCCGTCTTTTAAATGCCTTCAGGGATGGTGCCTCAACCACTTCCCTGGGCAGCCCATTCCAATGCTTAATAACCCTTTCAGTGTAAAAAATTTTGATCGTGATATGACCCGTGCATTTTGAACACTGTAAAGTCCATTTTTCTCTTGTTATTTCACATTCAGTTTTGGTTTACTCTCTATTCGTATTGTTTACAACATTAATGGTTTGCATTTAATCAAACAATTCCAGTCCAATTCCATTGTATAAATTGGTCCACCAGGTGTTCACATAAAATCCTATTAGCGTGTTTTCTCTCAGCACTTCTTGGGATACAATATCCCATTACTATGAAAATGGAAATGACTGTATTCCCAGGCAGGTGAAGTGTTGTGTAGCATAACTGCCACGGTAGTACAACTGCAATGTTACTAAATTTAAGACTCAAATTTTCTTATACAATATAATTTCTATCAGAAATGCACAACAGTGACTGTCACACATGATATCTGCTGTGGGGTTTTTTTAAGTTTTAGCAGAAATCAATCTAGCTGCATGAGTTGTGAGAGCAGGAACTCCCTCCCCCACCTCTTCCATATGTTCCAAATGAACTGCTGCATTCACATGAGCAAAACGGAGCTGGAAATAGAAACTGGAGCCCAGATCCTCCTTTGGCATAAACTAGTACAATTACAATGAAGCTAAAGGGCACTGGTTAATGTAAAGTGAGGATATGACCCTTAAAATTTCATTTATTTTATTGTCTTAGCCATAAAAGAGGAGCATCCCTGCTTCGCAGGAATTCCTGCTTTAAAAGACAGAAAGGAGGGTGTCCCCTTTGGAAATGCTGTGCTGTACATCTGAAAAATTCTTGGTAGAAAATTTAAGAAACCTTAAGTAATTACTTTTTAACATCTTTATATGTTTTCACAATATCATTAAGCTAGCTTAGGCTAGAATATTAGCTATAGAAAATGAGGTATCTATCTCAGCTGTCTTTGTCAAAGTGTGGTTGGGTTAAGGACACCTCACCGAAGCAACAGGGAAACCCTGAGAGAGTTCTGAAAATTGGAAACAGCCAGAACGGACTTACAGAAGGCAAATTTTGCTTGATTAGCCCAAGTGCTTTCTCTGGTGAAATGCTGAACTCTGTGGCTAAGTGGAGAGCAGTGGATGTTTGCCTCAAATTTAGCAAAGCTTTTGACATACTCTTGCAGAGTACCCATGTAGCTTCACCGAGGAGATAAAGGACTGGATACGTGGTAGTGGTTAATGACTGGAAGTCTAATTCGCAGCAGTCTGGTGTTCCTGGGGGGCTGACCCTGCTCATCTTCTTCATCAACAACCTGGGATGGCATGAGCCAGCACTTTGCAAGGCTGTCGATGGCACAAGTTTGGGGGATGCAGCTGGCATGCTGGAAGGCAGGGGTGCTGGGGAGGGAACCTCAGCAAGCTGGATGAATGGGCAGAGAGGAGCCTCATGGAGTTCAGAAAAAGCGAAGGTAAGTTCCTGTGCCTGGGACAGAATTACCCCATGCATGGGTACCAGCTGAGGTCAACGGGGAAAACAGCAGTTCTCCGGAAAGGGACCTTGCAGTCCTGGTGGTCAGTTAAATGTTCCAGCAGTATGTCCTTATGGGAAAGAAAGCTAACCACATCCTGGGCAAGAATGCATCCAGCAGGTTAAGTAAAGTGATTTTCTCTTTGCTCAGTACTCACAAGCCACACTTGGATTGCTGTGCCTGGTTTATGGGCACCTGAAAAGAGTTGTTGACAAACTGGATAGAGTCCAGAGGAGGGCTGCTAAGACATTGAGGAGATTGGAGGATGTGACATACAAGGAAAGTCTAGGTTTCTGTGTGTGTGTTTCTAATTGTAGTCTTCCATTACCCGAGGAAGGGCTACAGCAAGCACAGAGCCTGACTCTTCTCTGATGTGCATAAAGAGAGGCTGTGAGACAGCAGTGACAAGTTGCAGAAAGGGAAACTCAAAAATTCTCAACACAAAGGGCATTGAGACAGGTTCACATACATCAAGGTGTATTAGCGAGGTCTGTCCATAGCTGATGGTGTACATTGATTATGATGGTGAAAGCTATTTTTGGGGAAAAATATAATGGTAACGAAGGAGAGACAGACAGACAGAAAGAAGGTACAGAGTAAACTGCTCATGGGTCAGCTGGGAAGGGAGGTGATGAGGCTCCCCACAGGAGCATCCTCCTTCCATTTCTCCCCTACACGGCAGGGTCCCCTCATAGTAATTTTCCCAGAGTAACTCTATAGTTTCCACCAGCCCTTGCTCAAACTCCTCATTGGTCATTCCTGCTGAGGAACATTAGCGCTGGTTGGAGCACACTTTGATGAGGGACAGGTGCTGTGAGCTGCTTGGTGGTTGAGCTTTGTCTATTTGCATTGTTGGTCCCCTAATATAACCCAAAAGCTACAGCTGAACGAAAAAGGGGAGAAGGGAAGAAAGAAGGGGTGATTGTCACAGAACACCCTACAACGCTGTCGGTGTTTGCAGGTATATGACAGAAGCGGCATGAGGAAACAGCTTGATAGCAACAAAAGAAAGACTGTGGCAGAGGCTCTGAAAAACACTGCCCTGGCAGCTTGGGTGAAAGGGTACAAAGCTGGTCATGAAAAGGCGGTCTACAACATTGCAGGCAGAAGTCCCTTCGCGAGGCATCTAAGGCACCATGCAGTGAGGCTTAGGGGAAGAATCCTTCACTGAGAGAGTGGTTTGCACGGGGACAGGAGCCCAGAGATGCCATGAAATCTACCTCCTCAGAGACACCCAGAGCTTGACTAGACAAGGTCCCGAGCAATGCAATCAACCCTCGAAAGTAGCCTTCTCTGAGTGAGGGGTTGGACTAGGTCATGCCCAGACCTCTCTTCCAACTTAGATTTTCCTATGATTCTGTATAAAGGGTGTTGGGTATCATCAGCACTGTAAATGTATTTCAAATGTGGTGACTGGAGGCTTAAAATTTGCCTAAAAATTCCTATAAGGGGAGAAGACAGAGCTCATGCTCACACTGGACATATTTTGATCTTTATAGGAAGATGATTAAAAAACGATTATTTTAATTGACATAATTTTTATAGGGATTTCATCTTTTTTACGCTCTTTGGATTGTGACTTATGAAAAATTTAAAAGATGATTCAAGCATAAGTACCAAACACACTGAAGGTTTTGCAGCTATATTTGACTCAATAGTGACTTCAAGGAAAGCTATAATCATGAAGCTTTCTTAATGTCATGAAATCTCCTTAATAATACTATTAATAAAAATGAAAGTGTTTACTGTCTCCCCAACATTAAAAAATCATCCTCACATATCAGTTCTTCTATTTTCTTCCCCAGGCTTTCCAGCAGATATTCTTGGAGAGATCGTCTTTGCCAAGGTTTATAAAAAGGAATGGGAACAGGTGAGCAAATTTATGTATAATATGCATCTTCAGGGAGTTATATAAATGAAATCTGAATTCTTTCTATTTACTATAAATCAGAGTTTAGATAAATGAGGCCCTGTCCATATTCTGGGTAAACTCAGTCAATCCATTTTAGGATCAAATTTAAAAACAGCCTCCAGCACAGTGACCAGCCGCTGTGCAACCTATCTAGCTACATTACAAAACAGTTTCGTTAGAGTTACAGTTCCTAACTAGCATTTGAGAACTGTGGGGATTTTTTTTTATAAGCCCTAGAAGGGAAAGTGAAAGGGTTATGGGACTGATGTCATTCCTGTACGGGTGAGTGGACTAAAAGGCTTGAACGAGCTGGAGATTTGGGATGGTGTTATAGTTCCAGTCTATTTCAGATGCTGGAGAAATTCCTATGCAGTATTAGGTTCAGCTGTTGGGAAAACTAAATTCATATTTTTCCTATTTAGAGCAAAATTTTCATCTTGGCAGTGCAGCCTTAAAGAAAACTTGTGGTTTTTTTTTTCTTTCTTTATCTGATTAGCTCCATGGACAGTTGAATGACTGATGGGTACAGACCACTCTAAAAATTATCAGAACCATGCTGTTTTCTGATGGAGGGAATTATTCTGTGCAGTCATTTATTTACAAGATACAGGGTGGCAGTGTTGGTCCCTGCAAATAAACACAAGAAATCCAGAGGAAACCATGCGAGATCAGGATTATGCTTTTTCCATGTTTAGAAGTTAGCCAAGGGGACAGTGCCATTTACTCTGATGGAAATCCAACTGCGTACCTTTGCCTGGGAGAATGGAGAAGGAAGTCTTTTAAAGTACTATTGGAGTTCTGTAGACTGATCCTTGGGCCTAGATATTCAAGGGTTAGCGCTGTCTACTTCTGAGGTAACTGAGAAGTCTTTTTTTTTTTCTTTATGTTTTGGTTATACTTATTCTAGTTATTGAACCAATAAAGCTTTATGGAAAGAAAGACCAGAACATAAACCTGTGAATGTCTAATTCTAGATTCAGAGATGGGAAAGGGGTAATAAAGATATCTAGGCTGTTTTTCTTTGCATTGTGTCTCCTGGTCTGCTGTAAATGAAACTAGAATGAATGGACTATTTCATTGGGCAGCAACCCTTAGCCCGCCTGCAATATTCCTGGACACACTGGAAGGGTAGTGTGGCGTCTGTTGCATCTGCTTTGCACCACTTGGGAAGAACACAGGAATTCTTGAACGTCAGGGTTCTGCTGTTAGAGCAGGTTTCCAGCAGCCAGTTGAGTGAGGGTCTGTAGCTGTGAAATAAGGACATCATACAACGTGAAGTTGGACTCCTCAAGTTGAATTAACCCTGTAAATAAACATGAAATGCTATGAATTATATGCTTAAATGTCCTGGGTTGAGAGACACAGGACTAACTTTTCTTCTAATGCTGGGGAAAATTGCACTTCTAGAAGACTCTAGTGTCTGAATTTGTGAAAATATTTACTTTATAGCGAGCCAGGCTCCGTGGGATTCAAGGTTAGTGTTTTCGGGCCTTGCCAGGTGCAGGGACAAGGAGGAGCAAGGCCTGGGCATTTGACCTAGGCTGGCCAACAGGAGTATTTCATACCATGAACATCACATCCAATATAAATTAGAAAAGTTTGCTGCGTAGCTCTCTCTCTCCCTGATGGCGGCGGTCCAGACAACTCCTTGCTCCGGTGCCGGAGCCCTGAGGCCTTCCCTTCCTCCTGAAGCCATTGCGCTCGCGGTGTCCGATACTTGCTGTCCCCTGCTGGGAGTGCACAGCTTCCTACTGATATAGTCGGCTGAGTATAATTCCTGTATATCTTATATCAGTATCGGGATTAATACTGGTTCTTTAGTATTATTACTAATTATTTAGTCTTAGTCTAGTAAATTTATTTATATTTCAACCCTTGTGTTTCTTTGTGTTCCCCGATTCCCCTTTCCAGGTGGGGAGGGGTCAACGGGTGATAGAATAGTTGTCTAATGACAATAGATTGTTATGGGTTCTCTCAAACCATAACATTAAATTTCATACAACCTTATATAAAAAAAAAAAAAGTCGGGAAAGGAACCACATCTGCAGCATTTTATCTTTGCACATCACTTTCTTGATTATTCCCTTGCCGCTTTGCTGCTAACATTCAAAAGCAGTAAGGGCACATAAGGGACTAAGGAAAGCTGTATCATTGCTCACCACAAGAAGTATGTGTAGCTCAGTGTAGACAGGGCTCGTCACATCCTCTGGTGTGTTTTGAGGGACGTTCTGCAGCCACCATCAAGACCAGACTGTTTGTCTGGACAGCAAGACTGCAAGTGAGGTCTCATGTACAAGAGAAGGCTTCCTTCACAAAATTCAGTCAGTCTGAACATACTGGTTGACCCATTGAGCTGCCCAGTGGTTTAGCACCCCCACACCCAGGTACACCCAGCCAGCAGGTCTGTTAGGCCATCACTTGCTCAGGTGATGGAAGATTGGAGAGAATCTAAACAGATCAGCTAGTTTCAGCCTATCTCCTTGATCTAAAGTTGGATTAACCATTGTTATAATGAATACTTGAAGTCTGCCCTGACTATTCAATTATTTACTGTCAAATAGTGCAAAACTGGGGGTGTTATACTTACCACTGAGTGATCTCTTGCTTACTGCTCGGTCTGCCATCAGCCATGCACTGCTATGTCTGCTGCTGTAAATTTGATGGAGGAACCGAAAATGCAGGAACTGCCTGGCACATACAGTCATGTTTTTCCCTGCTTTCTTCTTCATTGCGGACATCAAGAGAGGACCAGCTAATGTATTCTATTGTTAATTTGCCTTTGTAAGATATTGCTCCCTGAGCCTTGAGACAGAAGGGTATATCTTCTGCTAATCCAACCCTCTAGAGGCATTTTAGCAGCTAATCTGGTTGAATCAAATCATTCCTGCTGCATATGATTAATTTTGGGCCAATTTAATTTTTATTAGTCATGGGTTTCAGTCACCTACAGTTGCACAACTATAATTGCCCTTGAGCACATGGAATTTCTTTGTAGATTTGATTTGAAAACACACTGGGGTAGCCCCGCCTCTACTTCACCTATCTGTGCACTGCTAATCTTATCATGCGCCCTCTTAAATATAGGTTGGCAAAATAAAACCTTTGCGGACTAAATTAGTGAGTCGATTTGCCTTCCTAATTGTGGGATTTCTCAAGTGAATTTAGTGCTTTAGAATGTGGTGCCTATGGCACCCGTGAAAGGATCAGTTTATGAAGGCCAGCTCTTAGAAACAGCCCAACAATAGTGCCTTATCCTCGGGATCACTTATCAGTCAATGGGAGTTTGTTCTCAGGAGGGCCAGAGCCAATGGGTAAACCCCTGTTTACGCTAGCTGAGGAACTCTGTCTCAATGTTTGGATAAATTATCACTTTGTATCCTGTTGGAGGTAAAGTAGTATGGGGAGCTTAGAGGAGTCTTCATCTTTTGCTCATGCAGCTTTGAGTCAGCTCACTCCTGCCTGTGCAATGGAATAAAATCATTTCGACGCGGAGATGCGTTGCCTTATCTCGTGCTTCCCTTTTCCCACCCATAAATCCCCTCCGGTTACACCAATGAAGCGAGGGCATTCCCGAGAAGTGCACGGGTCTTATGGGACCTGGACAACCTGGGACTTCACGATGAGGAGGGCAATAATGGCGCTAATGAGTGCCAGCAGGGATAATGATTTTTCTGCTGCAGATAGTGGAGAGAAAGTGCCAACTCACTTAATCGAGGCAACAGTACCATTTTTGGCCAGTGCCAGCTAGGGCTGGTTTGGAACTAAAGGCCTGGAAAGGTTCCCGGTACCATTGCACCACCCCCAGGCACCCAGCTGGCTTTTTAGGGACTGGATTTCTGCATCTCACGGTGAACGGGAGGTCCTAGATAGCTGTGCTTGACTGGCACGACTTGAAGAACTGCTTCTTGTTTAACGAATATAGTGTAAGAACAAATGAAGGGAAAGCCACGCTATCTCTTCTAATAACATTCGCTCTTTACTAAAATCCCATGGAGATGTAGCAGACATCGGGTGGTATTAATATTATGCGACTTAGCTGATGCTAAGAAGCATTTGGGAAAACTTTGACTGGCTGGCTCATGCAGTTGCTAATGAGGATATCTCACTTACAGGGATATGGCAGAGTAAAGAGGTTTATTTCTCAGTGTGCTATTGCCCCGTCTGAGAGATGAGAGAAATATTCAAGCAAATAGGAGACGTGAGGGGCTGGAAGCCTCTGGCCTGCCTCATCCCTGACAACAGGAGGCAGTTAACGGTGGCCTCCTCTCTACCTAACTGTGGTATATAGACACCGTGACGCTCTGAGCTGCAAGATGGAGCTTTTTGCATGGAGGTGAACACCCAGGAGCAGCAGCGAAGAGAGAATACAACCAAGAGCCGCTTTCCTAGGAGGAATTCGATGAGAGACAGATTGCCTCATGGCTTGAGGCACCCAGGCACCAGCAGTGCAAAACACTCCCCCTAGATGAAGGCGTAGAATTGCTCATTTTAGAGACACTGAAAGTTTCAGGATATAGCACTGCCTGCCTCTGAGGAAGTGACTTGTCACCCTTGTTACCCTTGAGACTTCTGGCTGACGCTTCTTCCATTAGCCACCTACTTCTCTGCGGCTTCTCTGGGAGGAAATAGTTCTGCTTTTGTCAAAGCACAGGAAAAGGGATTTATTTATTTGTTTATGTTTTTTGGGCTGTGCCTTTTTGCCTCTCACAATGGAGGTGGTTGGAATGTGTGACTAGAGAGAATGAGGACAGATTGATCTGCACTAAATGAATGTCATGACAGCTTCTGTGAGAAACCTATTTGAAATGTCTTTATTATTTTACAAGAGAACTTCAGCTACAAGATTTTTACCAAGGATACAGTGATTTATTATGTTATGGACTCCAATAAACTTCAGATTCCAAAATAGATACAGTCACTGTGAAACTGCATTCATGAATTTTTCTCATTTATTCCCAACCTTGGAGTGTATTTGCAAATGTACAATTCTTAATGGTATGTTTCACTTAATACAACTAAATTCTCATATTGTCGGTGTGGGCAGTAATGTGACACCAGGTATAGTCCTGTTGAAGTTAGTGAAGCTCTCTGTGGACTACTCAACATGGTCAAAATTGTTTTCACTCTGGTGTAAACTGAACAGAAATCATTGCTTGGAATGTACACTTTTGTTGCTCACTTTTCATTGTACGCTTTTCAATGTACACTTTTAATGTACAACTCTCTCAGCTGTTTTGAAAACCAGTGGTAAATACTGGCTGTAGGGATCTACAAGGCTGGGGAGAGTCTGTTTACAAAGGCCTGCAGTGACAGGATGAGGGGCAATGGTTTTAAGTTGGAGAAGGGGAGATTTAGATTGGATATTAGGAAAAAGTTCTTTACTATGAGGGTGGTGGAACACTGGAACAGGTTGCCCAGGGAGGTAGTTGAGGCCCCTTCCCTTGAGATATTCAAGGTGAAGCTCGATGAGGCCCTGGGCAACCTCGTCTAGTTGGAGGTGCCACTGCTGACTGCGGGGAGGTCGGACTAGATGACCTTTGGAGGTCCCTTCCAGCCTGGACCAATCTATGAATCTATGAATCTACATTTTTCCGTCTGATAAAAAAATATAACAGAAACCCAGCTGTAAACTTCAGGGTTAAAACATTACTGCATTTCTGGTCATGCTCTTTGTGGTATCTTTCAGAAGGAGGGTAAGCATAACTGGAAACCCTTAAGTACAGTTTATATGCATTTTAAATGGGCTGAGCTAACATTCAGTTTAATTGGAAAGAATCCTGAATGCAAAGCAAAGCCTTCCCACACTGTAGAAATCCATATGTTAAAATACTTTCTTTTTTTAGAATTTCACAGTGCTATAGCCAAGAGTTGCTAGAACAAGGTCCCTGTGCTGTCCTGTTTTGAAAATAAACAAATTGACAAATCTGTTCTTTGTGCCACAGCCACCAGTTCCTGGGTATATTTGCAAATGCAGAAACATAAAGCTGAATAATCCGCTTCTCTCAAGACTGCACATTAGGCAATTAAGGGGGTATGTTTGCAGGCAGGCACACCGGGCATTAGGCACACAACTATTAACAATAATAAGAATTGGGCATTTAATTCCCTTCATAGGGATGAAAATGTATCTGTGCTGTTTAATGCAAGCCAGTGTAGTATTATGTGATAAACACGGATCAATAGAAAAGGATTTTTAAATTTAGAATACCATTCCTCTACCACAGAATTGGCAGTAGAGACTGTTTCCCAGTAATAGAACCAGTCTACCTCTGCTGAGACAGGAGCAAAGTTATCTGAGGAAGTAGCAACAATGTCATTTATTTTAATGAGACTTGTTCTCCAACAAATGCTGTTTCCGCACTCTCGGGAGGGTTCCAGTAATGCTATAAAAACTGAAAAGGAGCCCTATCAAATGCCCAAGTACACCTGTGTTTATTTAAGCCCAGATCATGGCATATAGCAGGGCCCTACGCTCAGGCAGTAGCAGTTATCTAACCAGGGATGTCAGGGCTCATTACAATCTCTGCCCTTGTTGGGTATTCAGCTTTTTAGTCCAGCTGATGAACTGATTGTCATGTATCCTTAGGTGATTCGCCTATTTGTTGAACATGAAAAACTCCAGATTCAAACTTCTCCAGATGGATGTTAAAAAAACCTGCTTCTTTTAAGACATTAGGGTTTCATTATCCTTGGCCCTTTCCATGGTATTATGCTATACACCCTTTTGGCTTGCCAATTCCAGTCCTGATCGGGGGGAAAAAAGCCTAATATATTGGCTTTGCTGTAGGGTTTGCCTTTGTTAGTATAGGGAGAGAACCAAGCTAAAACTGGCACACAGGCTGCATTTACTTTATTTTTTATTTCAGCAGCCTAGAAAACCCAATGGGAAACTTAATTTCTAAACATGAACATTATTGAATCGCAAAAGCTATATTTAGATCAAGCTCTTCATGCCAAAATTATTAGACTTTACTAGGAAAAAAATACGTTACTGGCTAGAAACATATTAGCACTGCTTGTGTTAAATGGAATAACTGCATTTTAATGCACTTTTACTTAATTCTGAAGACCCAGTATCTACTTCTGACATTTTGAAAAACCCAGGAAGCTTGTATCTGGATATTTTACAAATATTTTCTTTATCAGTTAATCACTCAATCTGGGTTAGACAGATACTTCTGTTGGGGGAATACTCGACCATTTTTTCCCCTGCCTGTGCTGCTCCTTTCTTCGTGCTAGTGGAATTGTTATGGTGAAGGAGAGTTTGTTTGAGAAACTGATCTGGGAAAAAATACCACACAGAAAAAGGTGGGGGAAGTTTAGAGAATTTCAACATTTGAAAGCAGAAGGAAAAAATATGCAATGGTATGGAACCAGTATAACCATGTGGTGAAAATTTAATGTTCTTTTAGCTGGCATGTTTTTTTGAGCATGCTAGTTGGAGTTTCATTTACAGCAATGAGTTATCATGCCTTGTCAGATACAAAGCTGTGGGTTTATTATAGATTAACTCGTGACATTTTTAACTTTCCTGAAGCAATTTTGAAATGTAAGTTGGAGTAAGAGCACAGACAATGTTTGTTCCATGAAGCCAGAATTGATGAAAATGGATTTGATGAGTTAAAGAAGTTATGGACCTTTAATTGAGGATTAAACCCTATTCATAAAGAAACTTCATGCTAGGTAATTGGGATTGTAATTTTTTATGATTCAGAAAGAGTGGGCAATGCTTGTAGCAGTGTGAAATGAAACTTGAGATCGGCAACAAATTCTTTTCTTCCTGTCCACCAGCAACAACTCATTCCTGATGAGTGAGGAATTCTCTAAGGAAGAAGAAACTTAAACTGGAATAAAATCAGAAAGGCACAGACTTTTCATGCAAAGTTAGCAAATGACACCTGTTAACACTTGCATTTAACGTAGCGGTTAGTTTGCTGTAGTCCAGAGTAAGGTTTATAATCTGCATAGTACTTTTCCAGACGTCTCTTTTAGAAGAAAACATCTAAGATAAAGTGTCATTGAAAAATTCTACAGTAAAGATGACTATCAGTTGCCCTTTCACCTTGTCACTTCTCTATTCTGAGCTTCAAAAGAAGGGGATAAAATATCTTGCTGGCAAAAATACTACATCATGTGTGCTTTAGCATGGTTAAACTCTATTTTATAAATTAAAGTCTTGCTAAATATTAATATTGCCATGTGATGAAGCCTTTATATTCTGCTGTGGTATAGATTTGTAAAAGGTCAAACTAAAGTGTTCTGAGTCTAACCTCACCACATTAAAAGCATATCTTTATTTGGCATTCTCAGCCTGTAAAATTCTCTGAGACAGAATATAATCCAAAGTTAAGCTAAAGTTAACTGTATATTATTGACAGTTTATGCTACGTCACCCTCTCCTCCTCTTCTTGGATAAACCCAGTGAGTATGCAATACATAATTTTAAATATGTAGAATAAAATACCAATCCCTTTGAAGTGAGTGGAAGGTTTCCCAGAGAAAATACCAAGGCAGTAAAGATGCTACAATGGATAAGCAAAACCCACCTAATTGTTTAGACATCTATTAAGGATCAATGGTTTAATGCAGAAGCTATTCCTGTTTCCCATAGCAGCATAATAGGTTTTTTCTATCAGAAGCAATGTTATCAAGGTGAGGTGTCTGGTCAGGTGTACCAGGGGCCACAGAGTATAAAACATGGGTCCTGCTGAAAAAAGATTTCTGGGGCTCACTATTGTCAATGCATCTATTCCTATGACATTACCCAGAGGAATTAAGGAGCCCAAGCTGTTATCCTGAGCGGACACTTATCTTTGACACTCAGGAACTGGTTGGTGTAAGCTAGTTAATGCAACAAAACAAAGGGAATTATCCCTCAAAAATAAAGAACGGATCAGATTCTTCAAATGCTGAGAGTCTAAAAAGGAATCTCTTACCCAATCCTGCAAATAGCCCTGCCTAATTTTATAATTCCTCTAAATTAGACTAGCCACATGCTTACTGCTAAGCTCAAATCTGTCTGCAGGATCTAACATATGTTAAATCATGTGTCTGATTCCCTGCAACCTATTCTGTAATTCAAAAATGCACCAAAAAGCTGTCCTGTAGTTTCTACTTATCTACAGACAATTGAAAACAAATCGTGACTGTGTTGCTGAAATTTTTGTGACCCAGGAACATTTTGCAAGAAATGTGTTCGTACAAAAACCTACCAAACCCACATAGGATGGGAAATCTGTGTTTTCAGTGAATATTTTACTCTTCTGCAAAAAGCAAAAGCTACATTGGAAATCACTTTGCTCACTACAGAAATACAGTCACCTCTGAATAACTATTTTTGGAAATTTCTTGTTATAGCTGTAATTGACAGACTGTGAAGAGTTGCTTCTTTTGAACATGTTGAACCTTAGTAATTCCTTTTTTTGATTTTGTGAAAATACAAAATTAAGTGTGATTATTTAAGTACGTACTCCATTTGGAAGGGAAGTGATTTATGGCATATTGAAGCTAAGAAATAAAATTCAGGTCACACTTCTGAAGGACTGTCCTGATTCCTTTACAGATAACTGATTTCAGCATGTAATATTAGGCACTCAATTAATTTGCAACTTGAATTTTTAGTCATGTCTTCTTGACTCAAGCAGCTTTGTTTTTCCTGGATACAGTCGCACTATGCTTGTTTTCTATACAAGTGAGTGGGGAAAGCTCTGTTATGATGCAGATGCAGAACCCAAGTGAAATTCCTTGTAAACTATGTAGTGTAGGCAGGCTTACCAGCTACTTCTTGTCTTTTCTAAGAGTTACTGTCTGCATCAGGCTAAAATTACTTGTAACTCGGAAAAACCTCAGACCTCGACTAATTCCAAAGTTAGCCGTTGTGCAGCCCTTGAGTCGGAGAGTGTTAACTCCCCATACTGCCCTTTAATTGACCTCAACATTGGACTTCTGGAGCAAACACTGATAAGGGGTGAATGACAGTTCAGCTGCATGCAAGCTCTGAGCTAGGTGACTGAGTCGCCCCGACCTTGCCTATCACCTTCTCTACTTGTGTGATGCTGCACACAGACCTTCATGCTGAAGGTGCTGAGCCAAAAGCACCGAGCCTGTCTCTTTCAGTGCCTGGGTTTGCTTCCAAATGTCAGTGCTTGTATAAGGATAGGTACTAGAATCACTCTTTTGACAGGTCCAACAGGAAAAAGAACCTAAAAAAAAAAAACAAAAACGACTGCCGTTTAAAATAGAGTGAAGTTCCAGGGAAGGTACTTCACTGCAGAGTCACACAGACACAGTGCCAACGCTTAGCCTCCCATAATCAGTTGTTAGCTATCGTCTCCCTACTCTGCTAGTTACTTCTCACCTTCTTAATCAAATTGTCGTAAATAGGTCAGGAATTCTTTCTACCGGTTTTATTCAACAACACCTCTTTATCTCTTACTTGTCCTAATCCTTATCCAATTTTCTCTTTCTTTTCCTTGTGCTCTGTCCTCATGACAATCACTTCTGTTTGATTGCTGCTACAAGGCCCTGATTGCAATTCCTCACTGATGAGAGAACTCCAGGACTCGGGGCGGGGGTTAGGGTTGTATTCCAAATTCTGCCAAAAACATCCTGACATCAGACAGTGCATTCTAGGGAGATGTCCTGATACTTTCAGTCACCCAATATTCATTTACTCCAGGAGGAAAGAGTAAACAGGAATCAGGAAAATTAGTCCCAGAATGATTTTCTGTATTATCTGGCAGAATTCACAGGTTATAGCCCGCAATCACTTTTTACTCATTTTTACCTCTGATAAGATCGTGCCTTTTCTTGTGGGAGACTGGAGGTGTATCTCTGTTAATGATTGTGATATGGTCTCTGACAAGCTTTCAAGAATGTGTTTGCTCTCTGACGCTGGCCTGATAAGTGTGAATAGAGGGTTAACAATCTTAGTTCGTTGACAATGGACCATCTTGTTTTGGTTTCCGTATTTCATCATGGCTTGGTTTTCACAGATTGTGTGTATTACATTTGGATTTATCTTACACCCTTAGTAAAACCTTAGTAAAACCAGATTATATGGAATAATTG
This sequence comes from Numenius arquata, assembly GCF_964106895.1. Classification (NCBI taxonomy): domain Eukaryota; kingdom Metazoa; phylum Chordata; class Aves; order Charadriiformes; family Scolopacidae; genus Numenius; species Numenius arquata. The sequence continues at coordinate 17,175,933 of NC_133579.1, read as the reverse complement.
TGGGATTCCCTGCTCCGCCATGGGAATTCTGCTGTCTTTCCTCACTCACTGAAAGGAGATGAGTTTTCTAGTACGAGCCTGGGAATTGGGGAGTCCAGCTTTTATTCCCAGCTGTGTAAGTGATTTACTTAGGGATTTCTCAGTGCCTCGGTTTTGCTAGAATAATGGTGTTAGCTTTCCTTTTGATAGGAGTGCTCGGAAAATCCCTGGATTGTTTGCTGCTTCCGTGAAAGATGAGGCTGCTCTACAGTTGCTGAGGGCAGAGTAGTCATTCAACTAATTCTGCAAGCAATAGCTGGAGACATCGCGCTTGTACAGAAAGTTATGGCTTATGTCTTGGTTTTTATCACTGTGCATAAACTGAGTATCATTATTGTCCCAGCCCTACTGGGTGCTCCATTCTTGGGTTAAATGGGAGTATTGGAGGCTGCTGTGGCAATCTGAATCTATGGGACTGTGTGCAGCACCTGACATTCTCTGAATCTTTCTCAATTAAATGTCCAAGCTGTTTAATTCTTCCCATTGTTTATATCCCCCCACATACATGCATATATATACAAAACCATACACACACACATACACACTCTCTCTTAAGACTAAAATTCTCTGTCCTCTTTGTCCAGACTGGCAAAAATCCCACCAAAACCAAAACCAAAAAAATTCCAACAGTTGAGGAACAAGGAAAGTTTTAAAAAAGCTATTGCCTTCATAGATAATTTGTTCCAAGAGATTAGAAATGACAAGGTACATTTGTTTTTATTCAGGAGTGATATGGAAAAGGTAATTAGTTCTCTCTTTTTTTTTTTTTCCCCAAATCCTCTATGTATATTATCATTATGTCAGGAGTAGGTGTACAAAGCTTCCTCCTCTATAGTGAGACTGCTTAGGTATATAATCATATTAACATGACTAAGGAGAGAAGACAGCTCCCAAAAGTGCTAGGAAAATGCTTTCAGATTTCTGGAGCTTTTAGTCCTATGCGTATGAATATACGTATGTGATGTGCATGCATGCACACATATATGTATGTACACATGCATGTATGTACACATGAATCTAACTATAGCCCCTTCACTCCTCCCCCTGTACACCAAAAAGGCACTGCAGAGTTTCCCTTTTACAAGCTATTTTATCTCACAAAGGATTCACATCTTCAAATGACCAGTTTTAATTAACATAACCTAGTCTTCTCAAGAAGTACAATGAAATAAATATCAGAGACCAATTAATTTATCAAGCAACTAATAGGTTATACTTACACTGCTCCGCTGTGTATATTCACAGCACAGCCATTGCTTCTGCTGCTCCATCTTTGTTATTTTATTTTTTACTTTCTACCCTGCAGCAGCAGCAGCTCTGATTGCAACAACCAATAGACATGGTTGGCAGTGTGAAATGTAAAATAACAAAACTTACAGTCTGGCTAGCTTTGTGGATAATATGCTGCAACAACCAGCCATTTCCTGCCTGTGGCTGTGTCAGCTGAGCCATCCACAGTCCATTTTTTCATTGGTGTTATTTTTTTCAGTGTCTATGAAATCAGGAATGGGACACAGCATGCTTGGAATTTGGCCAGTATCCTGTTGAGTTAGTAGAATGGAAAGAAAATAAAATCTACACTGACCCAATTTCTTTGACTAAATATACTGGGCCATGGCAGCAAAAGCTATGAACGTGTTTATTCTCTGAATCATTTTTCAGATGAAGTGGCTTAGGACAATACATTACAAATGGAGCTGGAGATCAGGGACTGAAGTCTTCTCATCAGGCTCTCCATTAACTTCAACTGGCTTTTTACGTCCCGGGTCTCAAAGATTTAACAGTAGGCTTAATTTTTTTCTTTCTGTTGTTTTTCTACCTAAGTTCTTTTCACTGAAAGTTTCTGTCCACTTTTTTTGTACCTGTTTTAATTAAAGGATTTGAAAAACAAAAACAAAAACAAAAAAACCGTCAGGTTGTTTATCCTTCACGTGACAAGTACCTACATTTAGGATTTGGGAAGACTGTGCCCCTTGCTCTCTGGTGTGGGCAGAAATGCATCTGGCTGCATCTGGAAGTGAGGAGAAACATAATAGCACAATCAGTTAGTTTTTCAAATGCAAAGTGGAGAATGCACTTAAAACCTGATAATCATCGAAATCGAGCAGCTTGCGCCTACCTTTGGCTCTTCCACACCTGTGCCATTCATCCTGCCATCCCACGCAAAGCGCTGTTCCAGCAAGGAGGAATGTGCCAAGGGGTCAACTGCTCTATTCTTGGATCTGCGTCCCAAGAAGGACCAAACAAACCCTGTGATCTCTGTCTCAGTTTCCTCATTCATAAAATGGGTATAATGATCTGCCTCCATCTTTGCAGAGCACCTGGATATATCTGAATGCAGAGTGGTAGGACGTAATGGGAGCCAAGCAGAACTGTTCTTGAGTGCCATATGGCCAGCCAGGTTGCCAGCATTCAGAGATAAAGAAGCCAGAGTAAATGGTAACTCCTCCCTCAAAAAAAAAAAAAAAAAAGAAGGAGGAAAAAAAGAGTCACAAGCCCAAATAAAAAATAAAGATTTAATTTAGCGCTAATAAAAAAAACACATTTCAGAAATGCCTGGCCAAATAAATGTTCCCTCGCAGCTCCCCACCTGCTGGTACTGGCAGAATAATAATAGTACCTGCAGTATGGTGCACAGCTCCTCCTCCGCTACATCCCTGCTTTTGTTGTCTTCTTCAGACCTACAACATAAGGTCCGTAACTTATTGTCCTCCTGCTCTTCAGCTTTCCTTTCCAGAGATCCACCCAAAATGCTTAAAAATTGTAGAAAGAATTATGCACTAGGAGGGAATGAGAGAAAGATATATTTATGTATGCAAATTTGTATTTGACTTGGGTCTGAGCTTTAGCCTAATTCACTGATCATTCAAGTCGAATCCTCAGCTTGGTTTTGGCAGCCTCTGTCTTCGACATTGAAACCCTCTGTCATGGGGAGCAGAAGGGCCAAGACCTGAAGAGCCAGGGGAGGGATTGAACATCTGAGTGAGGGCAAGAAGGACATTTTGATCAAACTCTTAAGTTTATCTGCCCAGGCGAGTTTTCTTTTCCCATTCAACGGCAGGTGAGTGTAAGCCAAGGTGCTTTAAGGTATCCTGCTTCTTTTGGCAGAAGGGCGAGGAAAAGTGGTCTCTCCAAGACGATGGCTCGGGGAGTTCTGTGGACAAAAGCCCAGTCTAAGCCAGGTGTTGGTACTATTTCAAGGACCCTGAAAGCACAAAAGCAGGAATCCCAGGATGCCAGCAATTTATGGGTTGGACCCTAGCTGTCCTTCAGGGTGAGGGTCCTCCATGCAACGGTTTCACAAGCAACATCTGTTTTATACAACATATATATCGTTTTATAGAACATCATATATAGTAGTACGGTGGTACAAGGTCTGGGCACTGGTTTCAGGCAAGCACAGTTATGTGGTACAATTTTATTTTAAATAAGACATTTCATTGTAAGTGAACCCCCAACTAACGTCTATTCATTGTAAGAACTGACAGAAGTAAAACTAGGCGAAGGAAAGCAGATGGCTGAAACATGTTGTTGAAAGAAATCAATAGTCCCACTTCTGATGCATCGATATTTGGGTGTGGACACATTCAGAATTGATGTTTAAATGTCAGCTAGGCCCAATTTGCAGCATTTCAAAGCCACCTTTGTGTTTCAAATTCAGCAGGACTGAAGGTCAGAAGTTTTACTAAGTATTCAACTCCAATGATACACTTTACAAACATTAATTTTTATCTGAAAAGATCTTCTTTTTTCTTGTTCCACTGGTAGTAGTCAAGGTGGAAGAACATAGAGCAGGCAAAAGTTCAAAACTTGGTCGAAGGACAACAGTTGCTTATGTTATCTTGATACTAAAGCTGCCATCATTGCTCCTGAAAAACTAGACAGCTGCAAATCTGAATTTTTCCGGTGTGGAATTATATTATATCAATAAGTTCTTTTTTGTCCAAATATGTAAAGATACTGTGGCCAATAAAACTCTTCACTGAGTTTGTTGTTTTTGATGTGTGCATCTTTTGTAGTAGAAAGAAAACTGTGGGGCTATTAAATAGAAAGTGTTGATAGCACAGAAAAGAACATAAAAGACACATATTTCCTTTTTAACAGTATATATTTAAATTACCAGAACTTCAGTTAGTACAATGTGGCAAAGCCTCTTTAAAAGTAACAGAAACGTGCATTTAAACCATCTGAAGAGTTAGCTAGTTATGGACCTTAAAATGCAGTTAAACAAGAGCTGAATGAAATTGTAAAAAAAATCCCATCAGTGTTTCAACACTGATACTAATAGAATAGGCTGGTTTTCAAATTAATTTAAAGATGTTGTTTCATTACTTTGACATGGTTACCAAACAATATTTTGGACGTGCAGAAATAACGATTCAGTTGTGCATTTCACAAACCTTAGCAAAGTAGTCCCTTCTTTACATGTAGTAGGGACTTCAGGAAGTAGTAGTTGAAGTTTAAGCAAAAAGGACATTATAAAGAGGATTTTGCGAGATAAATGCAAAGGGACAGTTTTAAATCCCTTTACTTTAACTGAAGCAGATGTCAGTCAGCATACTGAGGGAAAAATTTGGCCAGGCACCCGTGATGGCATTTGCTATGTGCTTTGCAAAGGAGCAAAAAACTGTATGAACAGGACCAGTCAGGATGGGGAAGTCAGGTTTCAGAGCTGTTAATAGGCTACAGTTCCCTTGAAATTAGTAGGACTGGAGGATGTTCAGAGTTTTTCAAGAGAGTTGCGTTTATTTTCATCTCAGCTACATTACATATTATGAGTGACAGATATGTAGCAAAACAGAGTACTGAAATTTTACTTTAAGTTCTGAACTGCGAAGATAGAACAATGCTTGTCGCATTTCAAAAGGGCTACAAAGGAAAATCCTAAACAGTTTACAGAGACACCAGAGGGAAACAAAATAGCTGAGCTTCATTAAAAAAAAGCAAAAAAGCCACCTATATTTATAGCTGTAAAACGAGAAATCTTCAGAACTTTCTGAGCAATAGAGGACAAGAATTATCTCAAAATCCCAGGCAGAAAATTTATTTTGAAAGTGTGCTTTTTTTTGCATTAAATCTCGGACATACTTGTGTTGAACAGAAGATTCTGTCTGTGAGGAAGGGGCTAGGAGACACATCAGAGGAAAACATTCCCAGCTTGCATGACACAGCCATGGGATGTCTGAAGGATCAGAATAGAATACAGTTATGAAATCATCCAGGCATGAAGATCAGCTTGTCCAGAAGTTGTGTGAACAGGATTGTGGTTAGGAATCAAGCAGGCAGGCAGTTTCAATTAAAAAAAAACCAAAACAAAACCCCAAAAAACAAACAAAAAAAAACAAACAAAAAAACAATGCAAAAAACCTCAGCTTCAAACCCCTTGTAAAGGGGAAAAAAAAAAAGAAAAAAGATGCAATTCAAAAGCCATTTTAAGGTTTGGTAGCTTGATATTGGAATACTAGAGTAAAAGTTAGAGATTCAGCATGGTCAAATACCTGCTCAAATCAAAGATGCAGGGATGGAAACATACCATGAGATACCTTCCCTGGAAGAAAGCTGGGTCATTAAAAGATTCTTCAGTGTTACTGTGAACCCTTCAGTGGGGAAGATGTACTTTATTTAGGAGCTTCTAAGAATTAAAAGGAATGATGTGCCAGGTTTTCCTTGTCTATTTTGCAATTACTTAGAAAATACAAAGAGCTTTCTTGACCTCATTTATTCTGAATAAGAGATGAGAATAATTATATAGAGCCCTGAAGAACCAAAACAAAAGAAAACAGGATCAGCTTTATGGCCATGTGCCCCATTCATACCAGACCGTTCTGTCTTTAATGTTGTAAAATAAAACTTCATTCACAAAGACCGTTTTGACTTTCTTGGACTGACATTTTACTTGCAGAGATTATTAGTGGTTGGTTGGCTTGTTTGTTTGTTTGTTTGTTTGCATTAGAGCAGTTTGCTAAAGCATATTGACTTAAAACAGAAGTCACCTTGGTATCAGTTGCAATAGCCCCCCAATGAGTGCTTGGATTTGCAGCACTGTCATTGTGTTCTGCTGTTTTCTGAAGGGTGAAGGTTGAAGTTGAACCTATCCTTAGCACCACTACCCACGGGCCTGCTTCTTGAGTTTGACTATTTGAAAGATTCTCCATGATTCCTCGCCCAGTGTTTAAAAAGTAATCTCATTCCCTACCCCCATATTCCTGTTAGATTGTGTGATTAACAGTGCAGAGCTTCGAAGTTATGACTGTAGGGTGTCCCCATAGCACAGGAGTCTCAGTAATGCTCCTTACTCCATGTATGCTCTCTGCGCTGTGGGTAAAGAGGAGACTTCATCCCCTAGTGTTATCCTGGCAGCATCTTCCACAAACATATCCCATCTTTAAAGAAGAAAGAATCTACCTTTTCAGCTAGCTTAACTTTGTCTAGACAGCAAATGCAGACACGTTTTATATAGCTGATTTAGCTACCCCACCTGACTAAGCTAGAGTGAGCGCGATTCACAAAGATTTTCTCTTTATCCTGTGTTTGTCTGTCTAACTTCTCTGGCTGCTTATCTGTGCTTGTACCTGGGAAACCTGGGAAACTCTAAGCAGCTATCCCACACTGCTAGCTGCATGCCAATCACCTCAGCAGGGATATACTAGTGGTAAAATGAGACTTTGGAGAGTCTAACGAGTAATGTGCAGTGCGGACGCGTTTTTCTCCATTTTCTATTTCAGAAGTTCTTATTGTTTCTTCATGTGATACAGTTTTATCTGCTGGTTGTAGCTTACACAAAACCAAAGTGTTTTTACAGCTCTGGATAGGTGTTTTTCTGCCTTCTTATTAATTTAAAGAAATAAATATCTTGATGAGAGTGACCTTCATTATACTTCAGACCTGATCATTGCTCCCTGTGGGCTCCATTACCTCAGTGAAAGCCATAGACAAAGTTCACTCAATAATTAGAGGGACTGGAGTTGTTCTGGTCTGGGAACCTGACACCCCTGCTGTGCTGAATGGCAGTGTACAGATGAGGGATTCGAGAGCTAAGAGAGCAAACTAAATTAAGGCTGCCTAAGGTCTGTCTTATGTATTAACTTGCAAATAAGGTGGGAGCACAACAAAAAACGAGTGATCCTTTTCCTAAGTAGTATTAAATCATACCCGGTTAGGATGTGTTCAGACAGGTAGGTGTCAGCTCTCATGTGTGATTCAAACCTACAGTAACATGAGATGAATACTCCGTGTAATAAAAAATACTAGTTTTTTTCCACCAGCAGGTCTAGTACTTACCAACAATACTTGCTGTATTTTTCTGTGCAGCCATCTGTTTAGAAAAGAGATTATACATAAGAAATTAATATAATATAAAATGTATAAACATATATATTTGCATACACACATGCACATAAATATGTATGTGTACACATACCTGAACTAATCACTGCATAGCAAGAGTACTTAATACAAAGAGAAAATCATTCACTGTTAAATTTGTGGACAAAATTCATGTGTTCAACAGCATTGCCCTTCTACATTACCACCTGTGCCTACCTTGAAGGACTATCTGGAAGTGTGACCTACAGATAGCCTGTTCTACAGCACCCAGACATAAATCAGGTGAAGGCCCGAGGCAGCCCTTGTGTTAGAGAGAGGACATCCACAGAGCTTGTCTGAGTATCTCTCAGAAAGACTGCATTAAGCTTGGATTTTCTAAGAAACTTAAAGCCATATCTAGATGTAACTGAGAACTGGAGGCCAGGTATGAGAGATGATGCTTAAAATGGGACTTTGGTGGACTTTGTGCAATGCTGACCTGCTAGTGGGTAATGCAGCCCACCTATAGCGGTGATGCGTGCTCAACCGTAGCGGTGGGCTTTGTGGCTTCTGTGGTCTTTCACAACATGGTAGTTGTCTGGAAGAACTCTGCTTACCTTTTGGCTTTCTGCATCTGCTTGTGTTAGCATCCAGTTATGGCATCTGGCCCAAAACCAGGAAGAGTTGCTGTGTGTGGAGATACTCTCACTGAACACCAACCCGCATCAGCCACACAGGGCACTTCCCAAAATGTGATTGAGGCTGTTTCATCTTTAAAATGTGTTTTTAAGCATCCCGCTTTCCCAGAGAGTATATTAACAACCAAACCCTTGGTTAGGTGGCCTTGAGGAGGGGGGTAGGAAGGTGAGGCTGCCTTTCATCTCCCCTTTTGAAGCAGTGCCACTGTGCAGAGGGGAATGTCAGACTCCTCCACTGACCTTTTGTATCTTGTCCTTTCGAATCAGATTTCTGGTGGAGGGGAAGCAACCAGCAGAGCCACTCTCAGATGCCCGAGTTGTGGGTGCCTGTCTTCCCGGGCTCCCCGAGGAGCCCAGCCTACCCTGGTCTAAAGGAGGGGGTGCCTGGGCAGGCAGGAGGGGTGAGGCATTTCATTGCATCCACCTATTTTGTCTTTGCACGGGATTAGAGCAGAGCACAGCAGAATCGGAAGGGGATGTTGCTGTGAAGGTGCACGGGACAGAATGGCAATCTTCACTTTCTAGTAATGGTGTCATCCTGAGCACTCCTCGCCCCTTCATCTATTTCCTTCCACAACAGCCCTTCTTTTCCCTTCTATTTATGCTGGTTTATTTTTCAAGTTGGACCAATTCCTCTATCCAGGTTGCAAGTAGTGACAGAGCCAGGAGAGTGAGGGTATGGTGGGGAAAAATTAACAGTAGGAAAAGAAGGAAAAATTAGCAGTAGAAAAAGAATGTAGAATGAAAAGAAGGAAAGAGACTCCTCAAATTATCGTAAATCTCACTGCTGCTGAGTGAACAGCTATTGCCAGAGGGTGCCAGTAGTTGTTTCCATCATGACAGCAAATGTCTTCTTGATTCTCCACCTAGCTCCCTCCATCTTTCCTTTTTTTGGATGCTACTCCTTGGCTTTTCTCCCCTTCTCTGTCATTTTGCCAGCCTCTTTTTGGATCCTCTGCTCACAGATGTGTTTTATGCTACGGTCACTAAGGACATGGGATTATTCCTGCTGTTCTGTGACTCCTTGGGTTATTATATCAGCTGAAGGAGTCCTTTCCTGCCTTTGTTTCTTCCTGGTGGAGATTACTCCTTTGTTTTGGGCTGTTTGGATGTGGTCTCCAACACATTCAATGTTGTTGGGTGTTTAAGGGCCACCTGTTGGTCCTGTCTGGTCACCAAGCTGTCACCAGCCTCCACCTCCTCCTCTTTGTGTGGCTGTGGGTGAGGCAAGACAAGCAGAATCTACAATGTGTTAAGAGGAAATTTATACCATATTTGACAGCATTACCCTGTTGATGGGTGCCAAGAATATGACTGGCAAAATTTCCTTGGGTCTTTCTCTGATCTCAGATGTAAATTTGATATGTGTTCAGGCAGGCACGTATTTCGGAAGAATTCTAAAGCAGAATTTATTCCACATATAGCTGCATTACAAGTATTTACTCTGCTGAGTTGAACTCCAGCCATCTTTACAATTTCTCTTTTTTTAAGGTGAGTAATCATGGTATCATCTTTAATCATGCAACTATTTATGGTATTTGGAAATTAAAAATCCCAACTGTGAACATTCAAGAAATTGAATCCCATGTTCCTGTCTAGGAAATGAAAGAGAAACCTGATAAGAGTCACCTGTATAAATGTGGGTGAAAATAACCCACCTGTGTTATAATCTGTAGTTAGTAATAGGAACACTAGAGTAATTTTTTTTTCTTTTTTAGTTCTAACACATGGCACTGTGATCCTATTACAATGAACCATTTTAAACCAAACATCTGCCCCACCCCACCAGCTTTTATACATCTCTACATTGTGCCCTCTCAGTGTCAAATTTTCAAAGTGTTGCCTTACAGGCATATAACACCACAACTCCAGCCAATTCCTAAATGTAGTGTGTGCTTATACTCTTGCGTAGTGCTTTCAGCTTTTAAAGAGGAAATTTTTGAGGGAAGAAAAGGCAACTAGGTAGGTTGATAGGAATTATATATATATGTCTTTTTGCTTTTGTAAACTCCTTACTCTAACATAGTGTGGCAGAGCCTGTGTGGCAAATAAAAAAGGCAGCAAAAAAAGCAGTGCCAAGGGGAAATGGTGTCCTGAGTCCCTTTGCCACTGTGTGTCCAGATTATTTTCTGGGGTGAGATGTGCTCCATTATTTGTTCTCTCTGAGTCAGAGATCAGCTCTAGAAATATCAGTGTGCTTGACAGAAAGGAGTCAAAGGAACACAAAGCAGCAGGGTGACAAAATGGCACACTGGCTCATAGACAGAGTTAACACGTCACACAGGACTGCATGACAGCCTATAAAAAGGAAATGCAAGAACTACAGTGAGAAAGGGACTTTCCACAGGACTAAGGGTCCATTGCCTCTTAGCTTTTCTTAAAAAATAATAAAATGAAGAAAAAGATACAGTAGCAGACAGTATTGAAAGTTCAAGGACTGCTTAACTCCAAAGCTATCTCATCAGAAAACAAGATGAGAGAGGGGGTGACACCAAGGGCTGGAAAAAGAAGGGTGGGGAAGGAGGGAGAGGGAAGACAGACAAATGTGGATGACATCTTGCAGCCTGAGAAGAAACAAGAAAATTATTGGTGCTTCCCAGTCAGTCACCAAGACAACAGCAGATTGGATTTGGAGCTGCCTGTAATAATTTATGACTACTTTCTCTTGGTTGGATTATTGTGTTGCTTTGCCTGCTTATGTTGGATTCATTAGCTTGGCAAGAATTTCGGCCATAAAGACAAGGTAGAGGGAGAAGACAGGGGGAATACTGGGAAATTTGGATCTACAAAAGACTGATGTAAAAATACCAGTGAACTTGAAAAAGGTTATCACTCTTGTTGTTTTGAACATCTTTTGTGCTATGATTTCTTTCCAGTGGTAAGAGAGAGACACACAAACAAAGAGCAATGACAATGAAATCCCTTGTTGCTATAAGAGGACCTTCTGGTCCCTGTATCCACTGCTGATCTCAGGCTCCCTAAAAGAAAGGTCAAAAGTATGCTGGGATGTAGAGGGACCCCTTGGCCCTGACAGCCAGCTGGAGGAAGAATCATGGTGTTTGCACTGCAAGGTGGCAGACCCAGAGCTTAGGGAGGTGGGAGGCAATAGAGAAGCTGAAGTGATGGTCCTGCAGGAGCTCTGTTGCAGTAGAGTGGTACATTTTGAACCCAGGAATGACAGCAATACTGGGAAAGCTGAAAACAGCTGCCTGGAAACACCAGTTCAAAAAGTAACCTAGCTGTAGCATAGCAGAGATGGACAAGCATCAGGCAACATGCTGCACTTAGCACTTCAGTTAGTTGGGAGATAGAGAGATGGCAGTGAAGGAGGGTGCCCTTTCACAGCAGGCAAACAACTGAGTGACAAAAGTCCTGTCAGCCAATTCCTGCTGGGATATCCGCACCTGTTTGAGGCAAAGATGGTAAATTGCACACACAGGCAAATTGCTCACCATATGGTCTAATTTCCTTTGGAAGCAGTGTGTGGCAAAATGCAGAAGAAACCACCGTACAGCACGCAAATCAAACGCAATGTTATGGCACTGGACCTGCTAGGCTTGCTTTTTCAAAAGCCAAAGGTTTTACTGGGGACCGGTTGTCCTGCAGACTTGCCTTTCTGGGGCACCTCAGAGCTGTGCTAAAACCTCCAAGCAACAACAGTAAGAGAGCACTAATGATGGCAGGGAAAACTCTTCTGCATCTCTGAAACAGATGCTAGAATTCAACTGCTGAGCACCCAAAAAGGGTGGAGGACCCATCTGTTCTGCTCCACCTATAAACCCAACCAGCTTCATCCCCAAAATAACCACACTTCCACATAAGTATTTAAAAAACCCAAACACCACTGATTCTGTCCCATCCCCCCACCCCCACATGCCCAAGTTTTATGGCTTCAGTAAAGTGACAAATGTGAGGAAGGAGAAGTTTGGTATGTGCAATGCCTTGCACATTGCCCTGATTTTATTACGTCTAACATTTTAAGCTGGCAAGGTGGAAAGCATCCTGTACCTATGCACACAAAGAACCAGTTCAACATGGGGGTGTCTGGACAGTTGAAATTAGTGAACACCCCACAAAAATGTGTTTGTAGAAATAATTTTGTGTTGTAGCCTAAACTAGCTTTCCCTTGCAAAGATATTATGGCAAACCTCTCTTTCCCCCCTGAGGTTGGGGCCAGCTTAGAATGCTACTTTAGGATTACAATAAATAAACTTACAAAAACCATAAACAAGAAAAAGAAATGGCAACTCTGAGCCATTCATCATTTTTCCTTCACTCTGTTTTCTCCCTACAGCTATTGCAGTAGCCCTTGATGAACCCCAAATGTTCCTTGCTCTTCTGTGGCAAGTACTTTGTGAATTGTTTATTAGCTTGGAAAACTGTTTCTGTCTCTCAGGACAGGCATCAGTAGAAGATATCTGGGATGAGTACTCTATGAAGACAGTACCTTTATGCCTTAGGAACCAATGAACTATACCAAATGATCCAGTGCTACGAACCATGCTGAACTGAAGACCAACAAATGTTACCTTCTAACTCTTCTAGTGACTTTAGTGTTGTCTTCATTATCGTCTTCCGTTCTCCCTTGCCAATTCAGTCAGCAGTTTGCCTCCTGTGCTACATACCAGCTGACAGATGTATCCTTTTCATTTCACATAGTTTTAAAGCCTTGAGCACTGCTTTCTGGAGATATTTATACAGCTCTGGGACCCAGTTGCTGGAAAAGTAGTTTGTACTGAATATTTGTTACATGTTCTACAAGATTCCCACACACTCTTACTTTGCATAGAGTAAAACAAAAAAAAAAAAGGTGCTGATGCTTTGTATGTATTTTGTATGAAACATATACAGTAGATGTTGCTATAATCTGACAATCTTTCAAAGGTTTTCTCCGTAGCAGTATGAATTACATGACAAACATTTTTATATATATGCCATGGTGCCTTTAAAACCAATCTATCACCAAGTTTCTTAATTTCCTACAAGCAGAGAGAGTGGGAGAATGTTTTCCTCCTGCACATCACACGACATCTGCGCGAACTCATCTCAAACACTGGAAAAGGAAGGACATTTGCAGCAAAACACACTGCTGAGTCTGTTCCCCCACAGTGGTCAGTTGGAGCAATCAGTCATGTGCTAATTCTGCTGGTGTAATTTCTTCCTCTTCTTTTAATTGATATGGGACAGAGTGCAGAACTGATATAAAGATAACTTATTTTTATTTTTAATTCTGTTTTCCTATGTGTGTATTTCACTTTCAGGATACCTTGTTAGGTATATTGGCTACCTATTGATTGACCATCTCCTGGCTCTGCTGGAGGAAGGTGGTGAAATCTGAAGGCTCTTTTGCTGAGTGTTAGCACTGTTCTCTCGTTTAGATGATCTGTGTAGAAAAAGTGATAAACACATAATATTTGAAAAATGCCATAGCAGAACCCTGAAGGTAAAACAGCTGGCCTTTGCTTCAGTTTCTAGGGCAGCATTTTAATAAACATCAGTCATGGTGATTATGGAACATTTTATCAAGGATACATCATTTCCAGCATTATTCAGTTTTTGAGTCCATATTAGCATAATAACTTGCGTTATTAGTATAATTTGAGATGTTTTAAGGACATGGCTGGAGAATAAGAAGCTCAGGATGGAAAGTGTCTGATTGCCAGTTGCTTGTCTTGCTTGCCAGGGCCAATTAACATATTTCTTCCATTTTTGCCTTTGTTTGACTTATCAAAATACAAATGTGCTGCAGACTTTCAGAATCACTTAGGCTCCTTGTTCAGGCTTTAGAGGCACATAGCAACATGAAGCACATTCATGCAGATTAAGTGCTCTTTGGAGTATTAGAAACCACTTAATCTGTACAAATATGCTTCAGGTTGCTCAGTTTTTACAACACCTTGAGAAGGAACTGCAGTGGTTCAGAAAAGCGTGTGATGCATTATTTAAAAGGAGATATATAATCCATGATAAGTTTATCTTCCGAGTGACTATTGTCAGAATCATAGTTTTATTTTTTTGTATATTTGTACTTCATTGCATTGTGTTAATGCAAGTGACAAAGGGAATTTCCTATTATATACTCTATTACTTTCAAAATCCTGTTTTTATCACTGTTGATTTAGAAAATAAGCATGAGAGATGTGTGAGTGCTGAGCAATTTTGCTCTACAAATTTGTGGAGCAGGAAGGATTTACGCTTAAACAGAAAAAGGTAAACAGTATTTATTTTCTCATCTAGCTTAATATGTTAGCCCATGCATTACAAAGCATACCTTTTTAGTTTCCACTGACTCTAATTTTCATTTGCAGTAGAGCTGAAAAGAATGAGGTATGAGACAGGACTAGGAACAGCATATTGGGATGTTAGCTCTTTTGCTTTTGGGGTTTACAGTGTTGTTTAGTCTAATAATTCTTTGCAGTATAGTTTAATTATTGCCAAAAATAGAAAGCATGGTTGCATTACACAGCTTTCCCAGAGGATGCCTTACGTATCCTGAGGTAAATTTAAGCTGTATATTTAATATATTTGAAACTGTAGCTGTGCTGTATTCTGAAAACCCTTGTTATTCAAACGCTTCCAGCAGCCATTTGTAAGCAGACGGTGATATGGACAAGACAGCGTTCATCACAAAATGCTGAATTCAAAGAAGTAAGTAAGACTTTTGGTGGTCACAGCAATGGAGACTGGATGCCCTCTGAAGAACAGAATTCAATGCATTGAATTCTAATTTTAGTGACAACTTTTGAGTTTTAGTATCAATAAATGCCTATTATGGGAAAAAGCCTACACTCTGTAGTTCATCTTGAAGGCTAATTTAGTAAACGCTAGTCTTCTGTACTTGTATTTCTGGGGTTATTGGCCCCCTGAGTTGTAGGTGCAGCACCCATTCCAGGTGTGGTAACTCACTGTTAGGTGCTGGAGGCGAGTGCAGTGTCCCCTGACCTTCACCAGTGAGGTCTTCTGTTTGCTGAGACATGCCACTGTAAGCAAACACATCGAGGCTCATCACACCCTGAGGTTCTCCTGCATGGGCAATAATGGCCACAGCGGTTTACATTTGGGTCCCAAAGCAGGACTTTCCTTGCCACCATGATCACAATGTCACCGCAGTCTGAACAGGAGCTGGCGAGGCTGCAGTGTTTCCTGCCCTGATACGAATGACGGAGATGGCGGGAGCTGGGGCATACTTATTTGTATGGTAGGGTAGGCTGGAGGCTCTTTTGAGAGACAGACATTAAATAACACAAAAGGAACTTGCAAAGGGCAGAATGTGGCCCATTTGCTGGGTGCAGAGTTGAATTTTAGCCTTCTTTTGCTCCTTTGACATATAACAACTGAGGACATGACCTTAGCTGTGAAGGGGACAGTCGAGTTTCTTCTCTTTGTCCCTGTAACAAAGTTCTTTGTTTGTCAGAGATTTGTAAATTTACAGGGTTTTTTGGTAAGAATTCTTAATGGTTTTTGTTTTGTTTTGTTTTGGTTTGGTTTTTTTAATAGAAATTAAAAAAATTACAGAGTCTTCAGAAAGTCTGATCTTTTGCTGTGATAAGCAGTATTCAAGTACAGTAAACTGGGTGAATAAAGCTTCTAAAATGATTTCAAAATTAATTTAAAAAAAAAGGTGAGGTATTTAAGGTATTAAAGGTATATATAAGTATATAAAGGTATACATATACCTTTATATATATATAAAATATATATATATATACACCTTTATATATATAAAAAGGTATATATATAAAGATATTACTATTAGGAAAATTAGTTTTCCTAATTTTCATCCAACTTAACATGCAGGTTGCATTGTATGTGTATGCACAAAAAATACTAATACTTTTCTCACTGCAGGCTCGGATTTAGTTCCCTGGGTTATATCCAGTGCTAACACTGAAACATATATGACCTCTATTGCACAGAGGTCCTTTGCCAGAAGCTCATTGCAGGAATGGGCTTTAATATTTTTTTGCATTGGATTTTACTCTCCTGTTGGTTTTATCATTCTTGATCTCTGCAAATGTGCTTTATTGTCTGGATCATTTAATTTTGTTAGGCAAACGTGCTCCATTTTTTAATGATAAAATGTTAGCATGCTCTTCAATAATAACTGTTTTTCCTTTCAGAGCAACTGATGCATAAAGTCTAATCTTTTGTAGTTGAAGGAAGATGTTCTTTAAGAATTGATTTAGGGTCTGCCTTTGTATAACTAATTTTTAATTACATGCAGTCAGACCTGATTAATCTGAATTAGTATGCAAAGCCCCTTTTTAGAACTAAATAAAATCAGATTAACAAGTAAAGGATACATACAAGGATGTGTTATAAGGTTGGTTAAAAGTGAAATCCTGCTTATTCTTAAACATACAGACATTGCTGTCTGAACAGTTTGTGTCTCCTAATTGGCTAGATAGTTTTGCTGTGTTACAGAGCTTTAATTCCTTTTGACTTTTGAGTGAAGCATCTAGGCATCATAATAATATTATGCAATAAAATGCCTTTGTATGATTTTATAACTGAAACTGGACTTAACAAGCTCGGTTCAGCCAGTGCCTTTATAAAGACAAGTGTGTTTAAAGGGGTGGCATTACGTTGCAATTTCAGAAGTTTTTTTGTTTTTAAACAGTAGCTAATGCAACCTGATATGAATTAAGAGCAGCTGCAATGAGGGTGAAGCCATCCCGCTTTCCTCCAATCTCTCCTCCCCTCTTGCTCCTGGATACCCACTTTGTGCTGGCTTTGGTGTTTGTTGGAGCACAACGCAGCACCTCTGCTAAATAAAATGGCAGAAAATAAGCAGGCAAAAGAGTGAATATGGACTTTTTCTGCTGGTAGAGCAAACTGAATGAGTTTACCTAGGGGTCAGTCAAGCATTGAAGTTGATGAGATGGAGGGGAGAAGGTAATGTGTAGTGTGGGGCAGGAAGGGGAGTGGAAGGAAGAAAACGAAAGAGGGGGTGAAATTTCTGACTTTCAGACACTGTGGAGCAGTTGTTCAGCTCAGTCGTAGTATGAGACTGTGCCCTAAGGAGGCTAAAGTCAAGTCTGCAGCTCAGTGATGTGCTTGAACCCCATGTTTATCTCACGGGAGCAGCCTCACTAAAGCCAGGTGGATTTAAGTATGTGCTTTAAGCAGAGGTAGATTCAACCCTCCACAATAGAGATGCGATTAAACGTCTCCTGACTCTGCCCCAGCATTGCCTCTGTGCACACACACCTTGCTTTAGTGGGAGCATGCAACTGTCCCAGCTTTTGGCTAATAGGAGCAAACATGCTCTTTGCTGGGCAAAAGCTACAGGTGTGCAGAAACCTCCTTAACTACAATTGCCTTTTAAAATTGATTGCAGCCTATTATCTTGCTACTACACAATTATTTCTATTTGTTAGAACCGCACAGTACTGTAACTCTGCATCTCATCTACGTGTCTCATCTGTGTTTCTAAAACAAAACACAGCATGTTACACTGTTAGCATTATGTTGGAAAAAAATATTAAAAAACCTTCTCAAATACAATGGAAAAGGCTACTCTGGCAGGACATCGGTTATTTTAATTTGAAATGATAAATACACATCTAGTAGAGGACAATAAAGGCTTTATACTTGACTAACCCATGCCCTATTTATACTACTTTTTGCCGTGATGTATTTCCGTACTGTGTACAATAAAATACAAATGACTCAAATTCATCAAGAAGGGATTAATTGGCATGTAATAGGGAGTCTGGCTACTATGCTGGCAAGCTGCCAAGCTTCAAGAAGAAAAAGGATTGTGGAAAAGGGGGCCTAAAAATACACGTGAGTGCAAAAACCCAGCAACTCCAGGAATAAGTCTGTGTGGAAGATAATTCTAACTATGTGACCTGGCTTGTATCAAAGAACAATAGCAACATTATGAGATTCCCAACATGGAATGATTTCTATGGGTCATTCATACATTTCATTTTATTTAGGCTTAAACTGGATTGCTTGAGCAGACAGGTGGAGATTTGATATGGTTGTTTGGAAACTGTAGGAACCCAGATGAGCAAAAAGCACAACCATGCTGGCATGCTGATCACATCTCTCCAAGCTGAACAGCCTAACACTGCAAATCCTCGACCCTCTGATTTGACACTTTGTTTAGCTGGGGCCTAAGTCAGGAAAACTCATTACTTTTTTTTTTTTTTTTTTTTTTTTATTTCCTTATTTCTTATGTCTATGTTCCCCATTCGTTTCTTGCACTGCTGTAGATTTTCAACAATGATCACATTATTGGTCAAACCCAGACTCTCTTTCCCATCCCCCATCAAAAAAGAACAAACAGAAAGGCTGTACAGTGTCTTAAAAATCTGCTGTTGCACTTATGAACTTTAGCTGTCAGGCACTTAGATGCAATGTTTTTCAGGAGGGAATACAAATCTGTCCATTTCAGTGCTATTCCGCTTGCCCTTAATTCTCTTCCTTCATTCTGGATAAATAACAAGATTAATTCCCACACATTCCTGAAGCTCTGCTTGGTTCTAAATTAGATCAAGTTGGGAGTTTTGCTCATTATGGTTCTTCTTCCCTGCTGGCAGAGAGACTCTTGTCATTGTCACTTGTCTTCTGCCTGTCCGCCTGTCCTTACAATTCAATTGTAAATCCCACATGACCATCATTCAACCAAAGAACAGACTGTTGGGACTTTTTAGCATGTTTCTTACTGTAAAATATGTACAAATAAATGGACATAACCTCCAGAAAAACCCTTATACTGCTAATAAAGTTTTTGGATGCATAGAAAATAATGTAGTTGAAAATACGGTGGAGCACAAATTTCCAATGGCTGCTTATCTCACTAGAACGGCATTTCAACCTTTCAGTGTGCCAGAGTGTCACTCCAGTTTTGTGGGTCCTCCACTTTAAGAAGAATTACTGTCTCTCCTTATGCAGGCATATTCTGTGACAACAGTTCCCACCATGTTTTTTATACATATGTATATACATTTTAGATGCATAAAAAGCTATACATAGTATGAATCATCTGTTTCATAAAGTTGACTATGCTGTCGTCAGAACCTATAAAAATAATGTGACAGGCAGACCTTAGCAGAGTGTCTATCCACCAGCTATTGTGAAGACAATCAACCATGTTCAATCTTCATCACCTCAGCTGGAAATCTGCCCCTGGAAGCCAGAGGGAATACAGACAGGCAAGAAGCCGAAAGTTTGACAGGTCTGATTTTTCAATAACCAGGGATATGTGTTTCATAGCAGAAGTCTTTGAAAATACTTTTTCAGTCCCACCTTCCTGTTTATACTGAAGGACCTCCAGGCTGAGCAATTTTGCTGATTACAGCACCAGTGAGGCTGACCAATATTATTCCATCAAGAAGCATTGCTGCTTTATAAACTTTGCAACCTTTCTAATAACTTCCTGAAAGTTCATGCAGACTCCTGAGATATGGTACGCTCCTATACAAAACTCTCATCAGGCATGGGTAAAAAATATACTCCTGGTCTTTCCCTGCCTCTGCCAGAGACACACCTGTATGTGAACACGGGCAAGCACACAGGAGGTCTCTGTCCTGCCTGTCATTCTAGACGGCCACAGACAAGCATCACTAAAAGGATTTTTCAACAGCTGAATATGTTCATATCATATTCAATGAAGTCAGGGTGAAATTGCTAACCTTTTTTGTTGTAAAGCCAAATGACAACGTTGAGTGGCAAATGATGGCAGTAAGTTCCAATCTTCTTTCAGGAGAAAAAAAAAAACTTAACTCCCTTTTAGGGGATTGTCCTTATGCATGCTTTTTTTAGAAAGGTGCTAAAATACCAAGATTGGTCAACACAAAGTAGCCAAACCACATGACAAATTGGCTTAAAAAGCTAAGCAGTTAGTCCTGGGAACAAGGAGCCAAGGAAATTATCTTAGCACTTTTCTATCTCTTTTATCCCCCTGTAAAAGCGCTAAGATGATTTGAGTGGCCAGTGTGGACACAGAGATTTTGTTTATCACTAGATCAGCCAGACCATATTCATTTTATCATCCACAAAAAGTATAAGAACAACAATAAAATAACCCCCAAAATGCCTTTTGGAATTCATATAAAGACTTATTTAAAATGACGAAGAAGTACAAATAATGTTGAGTTTAGTTTCAAGAAAGTAAACCTTGTATGCACTGTGAAATTAGGTGAAATTTTATGTGATTTTGAGTGATGTTTGTTGCTTATGATCATATGATGTTTGCTAATAAGTCCTTCTACATTTGCACAGCTGAGCTGAATTTCACTTAAGAAACTCGGATTTAGGTGAAATTAGCAGGTTTTTATACCAAAACACATTTATGAATGAGAACAAAAAACTGTACTAACCTTGCTATTTTTCTTGAACTAGCATGCTCATTAAAGAGATTTGAAAACAGTTTAATCCATGCTTGACCTCAAGCCCTTATTTGGGCTTGGCTTTAATGATATGCAAGTTCTCATTTGATTTAGAGCATAGGTTGAAGCCTTTTCAGAAGTCAAGATA
This sequence comes from Numenius arquata, assembly GCF_964106895.1. Lineage (NCBI taxonomy): Eukaryota > Metazoa > Chordata > Aves > Charadriiformes > Scolopacidae > Numenius > Numenius arquata. The sequence goes on along the minus strand of NC_133579.1, from coordinate 17,155,402 downwards.
AATTTCCATAATGCAGATTTGTCTGAAATTCAGATAAGACACAGACAGGTGAAATGTTATATCATATTGAGATATATATATAGTACATGGCTTTTTCTTCAAATTTGTCACCTGTCAACCCCTACAACCTGGTTGCCATATTCAGAGACATGGAAAGGTTCAGAAAGGAACAATTTTCATTTCCTAAAATTCAATAACCTCAATTCAACCTGAATATGAGACACAAAAGCTACCTGAAATAGAATAAATTATTTATTTAAATTAAGATGCAACTGTAATAAACATTTGGATAATATAGAGGCAATTCGGAAAGTGAAAAATAGCTATTTAATATAGCACTTGTAAAGGCAGACAGGGTACAAGGGGCAAACTTCTGGGGAAATCTACTGAGCTTTGCTTCTGTTTCTGTTCAGCACTGGAAGTCCCCTTTCTTCTTTTGAAAACCAGCTTGAACAAAACACTAATGAATATACATAGATGCAACAAATCCTGTACTGGCAGAGGAACAGATTTTATGACCTAATAGGTCTTTTCTCTCTCCAAAGGCTATAATTCTTTGAAAAATGAATCTCTTTCCATGGAAATATGGGTATCTACTGCCCAAAACAATATTATTTTGCAGAGTGATGTATGTTCATTATACTTTGTAGAGCTCACCTATACTTTGGTAAAGGTAGAAAATAAACAGATAACCAAGCTATTAACAATAAAGGCCCTAGGAGCATAAATGATTTTTTTTTTTAACTACATTAAACAATTACCCCATTTCTAGGCAACCCAGCCTGCTGCATGAATAGTTTTGTTTTCCATAATCCCACTAAAGTCTTACACAGCCTTGCTGAATTTAATTTCTTCAGTTTCCTATTTGTATCCCTGTACTTTCTCAAATTAACCATTATTCCAGTGATGCTGAATTATACAGAACCTTTTGATTAGAGTGCTACCAAACACAAGGAACCTTCAATATAGCTGAGGTTTCCACAGGGATCAAACCAGCCTCATCTGCTTCTTTTACCAAATTACAGAAACCATGTAACATGGCACACATTCCTCCCCGCTTTGGCAATCCAAAACATTGTTTAAACAAGAAGGTACTTTGGCACTGCATATAATTCCCAGAATTACAAAGAAGAAAATTTCAGAGGGGTATGACTCAACAAACAGCCTTAAAAAAAGATCTACTTTCATTTCCTGTTGGAATCAGTAGCAAAATAAATTCCCCTTTTTTTTTTGACCAGCATCAAATTAGCTCTTTCCAATGTGAGCCAAACTCAGCTGCTGTTCATTTGGTACTGCTTTCCTTTGTGCTTTAGGCTAGGCTATGCAATTAATTTTTACTAAGGTCTGTTGAGTAATTTTACTGAAGCCCACTAATTTTTACCAAAGCCCTCTGGATAATTTTATTCAGGTCTGCTCAGCAGGAAGCTGCTCTGGCTCCAGCTCTGATGGTCTAGCCAAATGCTGGATTCTGCCCTCATATCTCGGAACAGTAGCTGTGCACTGCAAGGGCTTCCAAAGAGATCAGGACATGTTATGGATACAGTGGCAGGAATGTGCCTGCGATCTGGGTGAGGTCTGCTTAAAACTGCATTTATTCCTAACCCATCTGGAATCTCTTGTTTGAGCTGATGCAGGGTGTGTTTTATTCATCTGATTTTTTTTTTTACCCCTTGTTAGTGTAATTCCATGAAGTTTACAGAATTATTTTTATTTATAGTATTGTTAAGGAGGGAAGAAACAGGTCCTGTTTGCTCAGTTTTTCTTAAACTTAGAGCTCTCTATCTGCTACTTGTGACAGTTTATCTGTCAATGTTCTTTGGATGTGATGATTATATTATTTGTGAATGCATTTCACCCTCCTTTTCCATAACAGGTTAAACTGTATATGTATTTTACTGGCTTGGCTTAATGAGGTCTTTCCTAACCCAGTAAGTACAGTCTGCTAATTCCTATGTATGAAATAAAAGATGAACACAGAAAATAAGAGGTTTTTTTTCCTTCCTTTTCAGGTGAATAACATTTTAATAAAATTTTGAGAAGTTGTATGTATCTGTGGAGAACAAAGGCAACTGAGTCATCCCTTTTATAGCCATGTATCTAAAAGCCATTCTGAAACCCATGGGAGCTGGAGGTACTTCAGGAAGAGAATATAAATCCTTTCTTAAGCATGAAATCCTCAGAAAAGATTTCAGTTGTCCAGAACATCTACTTTTGCCTCAAACCATTGCTTGACATATTGATGTGTGTATTTTCTATACGCTCCTTTAAACAGGCTGAGGAATCAGATGTTGCAGGCTTTGCTACAGAAAGCACACGCTCCTTTTTGAATATCAGGATAAATTGTTTCCAAAAAGCCCCTACATTACTTAGGAGATATTATACACTTATTGCTGTGGATACCAAAAATCTCTGTGTAGGCATGTTTTTCTCCTGCCCTCTTGATATTTTACAGATACTGCAATTGATGTTGTCTTCCACCTGTAAATAAGGAGTCCAGAAGAGGTAGGGGCTTCTGTCATTTACATACCAGCTGGATCCTCAAGGCCATTTAAACACTTATCTCTCATTGATTTTTATGGAGAGCTGGTTCCTAAATGCTTTTGTGGATCTAGCAAGTCATATTTTCTTCTCTTTATTGAGATGAAGGCAATTATATGGCCAAATTCCTTCAAAATCTAAGAATAGTGTTGTCACTCTAATGTATGCTTTTTGATCAGTACTTGAAAACTTGTCAGTGTATTTTACTGCTGTGCTCAGAAACATAATTACATGCTTTATGAAGTATAATCAATATTAACACACTAAGGCAGAGAACAATCTAGATTTCTTAATTTGCCTGCTTTCCATATTAATACATTTTTCAATATGTTTGGAAACATTAGCAATTAAATACCATCATGACTTAGAGACAGAAGTGGAAACAGCCTGGGTCAGGTGTTCCAGCTCCTCTTCTGCTTCCTTAGAAATATAAAGCAACCTCAAATGCTGTTCATCTGGCCCATCTGACTAGTTTTACATCTCCTTTCTACAGCTGGGGCAGGGCAGAACAGCCAGAGGATGTTGGTGACTCTGGGTTATTAATTTTAACTAGACACTGGACCTGAAGGTTGTTTAATACCTCTACTGGACTACAGCTTTCTCTGCCTCTTCAGAGGCATGATTAACACAGTTGGCAGTAGAGACACTGGAACTCCAGACTTCTGACAAACACTTCTTGTAACCACACTAAACTAAACCAATGGATACAGCTATCCAAAAAGCAAAAATTCCATGTTATCACCCTTTTATTTCATTGCTGCACTTTGTGGCCAGTTTGGTTTCACAGATAAAATGCTCCATTTTTAGGAGATGCAGGGGAAATCAGACCCTGTGGGCAACGGTGGGGAGCAACTGTGCTCTGTCAACTTGCAGTAGTACTCTGAGGGTGGCTACCACACCTATGAAACACTGAGGTAAGATGTTATATTAGCCTCACCTTCACAATACAAGAGCAGTACACGGAAGATCTTGCAAGGAGAAGATCCTTAGCTGCTGCTACAAGGCTCTTTTAAGTATCTTGTAGTGTCAAGAGTCAATCTGGCCCTAGTATACCTTTAGCTTCATACTTAAGATCAATGGGGCAACCCTAACATAAAAATGAGGAATGTAGAATGCTATTAATCCAAAAAGGTACTACGTTTAATGACACATTACCTAAAATATATTGTCTACTGGTTTCAAAGTTAACAAAAAAATATAACATGCAGGTGGCTTTGTCTGTAAAATAAGGTTTATGTCTGGAGGTGTCCTGGCTATTGCTGGAACACCATCAAACTCTCTTCTACCCATAAATATCAGCCATTGGAATGATCCAGGGCAGGGCCAGCTATAAAAAATGCTGTTTGCTATTAACAAACTCAGTGTGCTATCCAAACAAGATTAGGGAACTCTAAGAGTTGGCCATGAATACGCAATTATGTGATTTCAACAGAGAAAATATATGTTCTAATATTAAGAAGGCACCATGGGATTTAAGAACCTATCCTACTCAAAAAGAAAATCAGATTTCAAATATATCAGACTCAGGGTAAACTGAAGTCAGCTGGTACCACTAATCATTAATCTGCATTACTGAGATACAAGCCAAACTCATACATTTTGCACCCCAGGGCAAATCTTGAGTTATTTAAAAAAAAAAAAACCAACCAACAAACGAAAAACAAAACCCCCCAAACGCATTTTTGCCAGTATTGGGCAGTCATGGAATGCCATAGGATGTAAGACCTCTGACCCTGCACCAGACCCAGCCATTTCAAAATCATACAAATATGTGATTACTCTGATCCTCCCTTATGACTTAAACTTCACATTTACTTTTCAAAATGGATCTTTTGTGTTCCTACCCCTTTATCTGCTCCTGCTGACTGAAAATTATTATAAGTGCCAACCAGTCTGCAGAAAGGACGAGGCCAAACTCTAACACTTCAAAGTCCAAGTGCCTCAGAGGCACCAGCAGCCCTCACCAGCCTTGCTGCCTTCCCAAAGAGCCCATGGGACACATCCGCACCCATCAATGGAGCACTTTGTGTCAGCCCCACTCCTCCCATCCTCACCCCTTTCTGCCTGGCAGCTAATGAGGGACCTCACTGCAGAGAGGGAGAGATGCTATGCCCAGAGGCAGCTGTTTGAATAATGCCCATTTAAAATGGTATTCCAGTTCTTCTGCTCTTCATTCTTTGTAATTTTTCTGCATGTCCTGCTTTCCCTTAAAGCTAAAAATGCAGGGGGACCTGCAGCAGTTAACTGTCCGTATGCATTCATTAAGAGGGTGTGAAGAAGGTGAGCCTATAGAGTTTCCTTTTATGGGTGCTGTTCAAAAGAAAAAAAAAGGGGAAATCGATGAGTACAGAAATTAGCATAAAATTAAATCTTGTGCAACACACAATCCTACATTTATTTATACTCATTTAACCTGTTAAATGGACTATTAGCAGGCCATAACTTTTCCAAGTGCCTCTGCATAGACCAGCCCTCACAGTGTGACCTCCTTAACAATTCCAGAAAGACTAAGACAGCAAAGAGATTTAAAGTTCATTTTTAACTGGGTGCTGTGAGTAAGAGCGCACTGTGTGTTTATCAATGTGCCTTTCAGCCCCGGAAATAAAAAAGTGGATGTTTTCCTCTTACCGCTTGCCCCCTGTTAGCAGAGAAGCGTAAAATTGTGAGCTCCTATGGACTGTTTCAGCAGCTACAGGCTGAAAATTAGAGTCAAACAGAAAAGAAAAACACTGACAACTGTGAAACAGCACAAATCTGCCTGTTCCCTTTGGAGACCAAATTGTGTTGGAGACATGTCCTAAAGAGATACATGATTAGTCTGCCGTCTGTCCGCCTTGTTACTTTTCTGAGAGAGGCCATGAGGAAAAATGAGGAAGATGTTTGCAAGGACACTGAAAAAAAAGATGGGAGGAGAAGTAAAGAAATTAGCCACAGAGAAAGCAGCTTACTAAGCTGTTACACGTTGGAGGGACTCTGTGCACTCCAGGCAGCTTTGCTTGGCATTTGTACAAACTTGCATTGGCTTCTTGAGCCATAGTCCCATTTCTTTCTCTAGATGTTTGCATCTCCGTTGTCCTTACATACCCTAGTTTATCAGCTTTGTCTAGTTTAGTTTTCTTAGGAAAAAGTAAAATAAAAACCTAAATCAAAAGAAAGAAGAGGAGAACTTCTATCAGTACATAAAATGCTTCAGGCAGATTTTCATCTGGAAAAATATTAAGGAATGAAAGGGAATGCATAAGTGAGCTTCTATGAACAACAATAAAATGTAGTGATGAGAAAGTACATACAAAATAGAGCTGAGCCATCAGCAGAAAGCCCACAGGTTGCTCCTGCAGCACACAAATGTCCAGCCTAACATTTGAATGCCCAAAGATATCTGTATCATTCGCTTCCTCAGCACACTGGGGGCAGCATTCTTTAACAGTTACCCCAATAAATGGTTTGAGGAAAACGCCCTCATATTTTCCATTGATATGCAAAATGTTTCCTTAGAGAAAATTAATAAAAAAAGCATGAATAAGTTTAGGCTCTTAAATTGTGACATTCTTTAAAAATGAAAATCTGGGCCAAGAGTCAGCTAAATGCAATAAATATAGCTCCTGAAAAAAGAGCCCAACCAAAACCTAACAACTCTGAAACAGAAAGTATGATGCAGAAAACAGTGGTCTAAATTATTATTATTTCATTGTATAACTGCCTCGATAAGGGACACATAAGTATCAGAGCTGAACACTTTTACTATACCAATTGATTAGTTGCTTCTCAAAACATCCCTCCAGGTTGGTGTTGCCGATTCTGTTCCACACATTAAGTTTAAGGCTAGAAGTGAGCATGAGAAGGTCCATTTCCCCTTTGTCTTGCTTACATCTGCATCAAAAATCCTTTTAAAGTATGCATGGGGAGAGAAAAGAGAAACAGAAAGAGCAGACTGTAACTAAAACCTCTAAATGCTGTCAAAGGTGAGAAACAGTTCAGGAGACACCAGTGTCCAGGGTAAAAGGAAAGCCTTGCTGTGATTACTTTCTTCACAGAGATAAAAAGGACTAATCTGGGGCACTTAAGTGTCTTCATTGCTCTGGGCAAGTAACTTGTTCTGTAATTGTGCTAGGTTGCAGGGTTAAGCCAGGCTTCAGTCCTGTTGGCTTTGACTTCCCACCCGTGGTGAAGCTCCAACTTGTGTTTATCCGCTTTGAACTTGGTAGCCTACGCATGTAGTTTCACTGTAACCAAAGGCTATCTTCAGTTATTGCTGACATGGTCCTTCTCTCCCTTCTTCTGTGGCCCGTCGTTTGTGGAGGGATTTTGGCAGAACAGCCCGAGTTTGGCATTAGCTGCAGCAGGAACCAACCCTGTGCATTGGACCCACCTTCTGCGCTAATGAAAGGGCTATACTTGCAGGACAGTAATGTTTCCTGCTGTGGCACCAGCGGCAGTTTGCTAAGCCCTTGCTCTCCTGTGCTGCGGCACTGGGAGCCCTTCTGTGGGGCATGGGGGACTTGTGGAGTTTGGTTTCTGTTTCCTCGAGGACCAAGTATCTACTACAGAGCAGCCAGTGTCGGGGGCTGCACTCAATGATGCCAGCGTACTCCTTCACGCTACCCTTGAAGAAATGTGGAAAATCATATCCTTTACATACCAAGAATCAATGTTACTCCTATCAAGGTTAATGGCAAAGCTGCAATTTATTTAAGTGGAAACAAGATCAGGTCCCGAGTGGCTGGAATTAGAGCTTGGAGCAGGAAAAGACATTGAAAATTAAGAAGGTGGTTGTGGGTGGTTACATGGACATTTTTCCACTGTTGTGCTGGCTAAAACTGCCCTGCAGCCACTTCTTCTTGCCCTCTTCGTTACACTGACCCCAGAGCTTGTACATAGAGCTAAATTCTTTTTCTGGATGGAGAACAAGCAGATTTCGTGGCAGTTAATTTTTGGACGGATGAGATACCTCATGTAGTCCATTCTGTGCTCCCACATGTGCTTTCCAGACACAACAGGGAGGGTGACAGGGAGCAGTGACAAGTGGCCAGGGAGGTGTGAGTTGCTTAGACTACTTTTAACACCATCTCACTTTTCTTTACTTTCTTCCTACTGTTTTTCCTGTTCCCATTTCCAGTCATCAAGATGAAGAAGCAAACGATGTTTCACCTCTTCTTGTCATTGCTGGCTGCGCAGCCCTGTCATCTACCTTTCAGAAACAGTGGCTGTCTGGTGGTGCTAAGGGCAAGTTCACGTAGATGAGGTGGCAAAACTCTTACCCCAGCTGGAAGTCAGAAAGTTGGCTAAGGGCCTCACAAGCATTCAGACTTTGCGGGCATTGGATACTAGTGTGAATTACTGTCACTTAACAACCCACAGCTTATCACTTGAAGTACAATAGCTGCCAACGTGCATGTCTTCAGGCAAGTATAAAATGAGCTGGCTTATTTAAGTCTCTCTTATCAAAAGCTGAACTAGGGCAAATTGCCTCAAACTTCCCGGGGCAGATCATGGTGCTGATGTATGGTGACCTGACTCTGTATCTGAGCCCTTAGTCCAATAGGAAGCACATGAATATTTTAAAGGATCTACTCCTAAATATTAAGGCATTACTCTATAAGACATCAAACCACTACAGTATGATATTCCCCTCTGGGAAATGATACACTGTAACTTACCCTGCCTTACAGTTTATTTGCGTTCCAGTTTTTCTCCTTTTCCCCCAAAACATTATTGTTTCTTAACCTTCTTTTGAAAATGCCATTAATTTTATGGCTCCATTGCCAGCTGTCATTGCTGCTGTTGGTCCCTCCTCCCAGCTCCTCTGACTCAGCGCTTTGTGAAACCGCACTTGGCAGGAAACACACTTTTAGAGGGACCAACTGTAATTTAGACAAAAAGACCATTAGCTGCACTCAGCAGCAATGGCAAGGCTGCTTTTGTGCTGCTGTGTTAAAGCAGACCAAGGCCAGGAAGAAATACATTATTTATGTTTACTAAGTTTTGGATAGACAGCTTTTCAAAACTTACCCTTCTTTTTTTGCAGTATTTTGGTCAAATAGATTACAGGCTCTGATGAGAAATCCTGCTCCGTGGCACTAAGCACTTAACGTTTAACAGGGTCCAACCCACAAACCCATAGATGTTTCTGTGGGCACTTCAAAGGAATGTGGCATTTTCTAAACTGGGAAGACCACAGCACGTGGTAACCAACATCAGCCTGGTCTTTGATTCTGGTTCCTGCTCCCTGGAGGCTGGATTCCCTCCAGAATTGCCTGTTTCCCTCATTAGGACAGAATTACTATTTTCTCCATTGCCAACCAGCCACATAATCTGTTTGTATCATCTTCTCTTTTGGATGTCAAACAGAGGAGAAGAGCAGAGGCAGTTATGGGCAATATATTTACTCCTTGTCAAGGAGGGATATTTCTATTAAAAGAGCAGAACTCTTTCCTGATAGAGTCAAGGTCTCTTGGAGTTGTCAAGGTAGATGCTCTTTTAAAATATACGGCTTCTGACAAAACATACAGAAGTTTTCTGTGGGAACAGAGCAGTCAAAAAGATTATTCAGCCTTTATTTTAGGCAGACTACAGTGTTGAGGACAGGTCAAGGATAATGAGCTGTGATTGTAAGAGTCATCATGTATGAGAGAAAGATGTAGTGATGTGTCATTTCAATCAAGGGAGAGCGAATCGGAAGGGTATTTGTCTTCTGCCTTGTCAGGGAGAGATCTGTCGTCTCCTGCAGCACAGCAGATATCGGTGTGAACTGGCAGGTTCTGCTCTCCTTTCTGGGCCTCCTGAATATGGGAAGAGCAGAGCCCACTGTAGCTTTTGATGTGTTGCAAAGCCCAGCTACAAAACAACAGACTGGGCATTGCAATGCGGTGAAATAAAAGCCATCAGCAATTAAACAGAATATTCATGGCAGTGATTGAAGGTGACTTTATTTCTTGCTGCCTTTGTTTAAAGAATGTCCTTTCCATATACTCAGAATGTACACAACAAATGACTACATAGCTGTGGGGGAAGTACATAATGCTCTCTGTCTCCGATAGAAGGTTGATCACCAAATGATTAAAGTATAGTTGTTTAAGGTTATTCCCAGCACGGACCTGCTAACTTATTTGTTATTGATGCTATTTGGGCAATTATGCCAAAGTATGTTATGTACACAAAGAGAATAATAGCTTTTTAATGTAATATCTGAAGTCAAGCACATATGCATATATAAATAAATCTATGTATAAGCAATATTTTAAATGTTTGTCTAACAAAGAAATGAGTATGGAAATTAACATGATCGAATGTAAATGAATACACATTTTTTGCATGAACAACACATTCTGTCATTGGAAAATCTGAACCTAGTGGCTGAATAAATTGAGAGAGGCTTAGGGTATTTTTCATAATTTTTTTTCTGGAGAGGAGAGAAGCACCAACATGTGTAATCTGGCAGCACAAATAAAAAAAAAACAAAACCCCAAACCTAAAAAACCAATGCAACAAGTTGGAACACCTTGATCTCAGTGGAAAAGAAATGCTCACTGGTTGAAGTCTGCTCCCAGGACTGTTCCTCTTTCACAGATCCTATGGACTTTGTAATTTATTAATTTGAATAGGAATTTATAAGGAATTATTGAGGTGGTCAACCTGAGAGTTCCGCTTTTTAAAAAGGGCTTCTTCAGGGCTGCTAACCTGTTTGTGATATATACTCTCCTCTCAAGTAAAACCCCAGTTATTTTAAAACAGAGCAGAACTTAAAGCACTGTGGACAATCAACAGATCTGATTACAAATTTAATGGCTTGATTCACCCCTGCTCTGCTTCAATTTTGGAGCAGTGTGAATCCAGTGCTTTTTATCTCCTCACCCCAGACACAATCTGGACTAGCACAGCAAGGAGCAAGTTTCTGGGAGCTTAAGCTTGTTCTGCTTTATTTGTTTTTCTGTTTTTCAGAGCAGCTGTCTTTGAAATTTGTGATCTGTTCTAAAAGCACAACCATCATGATCATAAGGGCTTGGTGAATTTATTAACCCTACTTGATTAAATCCTACTTTGACTCCGTTTTGAAAGAATTAGTTCAGGAACACAGATTTAGATCTCCTCTACCAGGTATTCACCAGATGAAGGGTGAACTTTGTAAGCATTTTGTTCCTCCTTTGGACTCAAACAAGAAATATCAAAATATGTAGTGTAGGCCATTAAAACCAGCATCTAAAACCTAATTGAGATTTCTTATTCCAGGTTCTGAACTCTAAAATGGATCATCTAATGGCACCCAGCTTCCCTTGTGGTCCCAGGAATAAACGAGTGGCCCTGGTTTGAAAGTTAAGTGATATTTTGAGGGAGCCAAAAGGGGTTATGTGTTACCTGTGAATAGCGTTTTCCTAACCAAAAATTCTGTGGTGAAGGAGGCTATATTTTAGTCATAGCATCAGACATTTCAGAAAAGAGATGAAGTTTGTGAGGTCTGCAATGCAAAGACATCTAAAAGCTGAACATTTGGCTCAGAACACACTCAACCTGAAATGAACTTGTAAGTTGTGGAAAATATCTTTTCATCGCATCTGCATAGCAATTAGTAATGTTTTCTTTTGTTTAAGTATGACCAAAACTCTCCTCTCCTTCTCTCTTTCTTTTTTTTTGAAAGTTTTGTTTTCCACAGAAATCATGAAGTTAAATCCTTGATAATCCAAGAGAAAAATAAAGGCAAAAGTTCAAGCCCTTTTACGTGCATTTAGAAAAATGAGATATAGCTTCACCGTTAAAACTCTTAATTTTCTATCCAAATTCTAATAAATACTATATGATGTATAACTCGTAAATGTTCACAGCACAGGAATGAGCTGCCCCTGGAAATTGTATGGCTTGAGCACAGCATAAACTGGCAATTGTAACATGATTAGATGAAAAGGAAAGGGAAGAATTTCTTATGACATTTCAAAGCTTCTTATAGCACAGTACCTTCACCCGTAATTGCCAGCCAAGATGTTACCACGGGGCCATGGAGTGTTATTTAAAAGGCTTATAAAGGTTTGTCTTTCCTAAAAATAATGATGAAATTAAACATTGTCATTTAAAAGCTTTTAAAAAACAGGGTCCTTATCTTCTCCCATTCAGCAGCAGTGCCTGGCTTAGGGAAGTGAAGAGGATGTGCATGATTAGCTAATGTCAGATGATATCCTAAATAACACTGTGTAGAGATTAAGACACTTGGATTTTTCTAAATGTGTATTTTCATGCTATATAAAGGTGCTAAAATGACAGCTTTGGAGGCTGAAGTCTCCTCTTTACCCAGCAGTGGACAGAAGACAGGATAATTCAGTCTTTGTTTCATTCAGGCTATTCTTCATCTGTCTCCTACAGCTGCCATTCGGTTTCCAATCAGTCAAAGTTTGCAGCAAGGATCTCTCAGGACACTTTAAAAATTAGATTAAAGATGGAAGACCACTGATATCTTTTACTTAGGACATCCACTACCAGTAGCTTTTCTTACTTGAATTCATGGTCTAGTAATCTAGAGGTAGAAACTAATTTTCTGATAATCAACTACTTGTTAAAATTAACTTCATTGTTTATCTGCTTTCTAGTTGAAAATGTACCTTATAACATGCAAAGCCTTGAAGACAGGTTTTGGTGTGAAAGTGTATTTGAGAAGAGACTGGAAACAATTTCCAGAAGTGAAGAAGCTGATTTACATTTAAACAGACTCTTTCTTCAGAAAGGAAGTTTACCTGGGGTAAACCGCTGGGTGGGAATGTCCTTTGAGATGATGTTAATTGTACCTTGGTTCAAAGAACTCTTTGAAATTCCTGTAATGCAATTATGCTAAGTTAGAGGAAGTTAAAGGATTGTGTATTGGCAAAAGCGCAGTTAGAATCCCAGTTGAAGTCATGTGTCAGAAGCGCTATTGATGATAACATTGACACCTGCCTCTGATAACTTCAAAGTCTCTACTCTCTGTATGAATGTAAGTTCACTGAGCTCAGCTAGCAAAAGGACAAACCAAGACAGAGACACCGGTCCAGACCTTCAAGAAGTGTAAATGGAGCTATGCCACTTAACAACAGGACATCAAAAGCGAGCTCACCACCTTTTAACATAGAGAATACAATGACTGTGCTCTACCAAATGAAGCCCAACATCTGTAGACCTACAGCTGTTAGTCATAGAGAGAAACGGATCTCTGTGACTTATCTGCTTTCTCCATACTGGTGGAAAAAATAAAATTGCTCTGTGTGAGTTTCTGAGGAAAGACTGAGTGTAAAAGACAGCTTTCACATTGGTTTCTGAAGGCACAGAGGTTCTAAGTGTTTCTGATGTCTTCTGGGCGTGAGTTCCACCCTTGCAGGGGGCCACGTTCAGACAGAGTGATGGCAGGTTTTTCGTTTGTCTCGCAAAGTGCTTCGGGAATAATGAATGAAGTCTGAACTGATGAATGTACCCAGAACTTAACCTTTGGAAAGAAAAATCGTTACTCTATGTATCACCCAGGGTTTTGTAAGTGCTGTTTAACAAAAATGTTAGTATATTTTGAGTCTGCTTTGATAATTTCTCTCTTTTCAAACATAAATCTGATATTTTATTTAATTGCTGCTCTGTTCTGCCCAATTGTGTGAAATCAGAAGCTACAGTTGAAGAAGCCCAAGCACCTCCTAAGATCACATCCCCTGTTTGGATTTGGTTGTGTATGTGGAATAAGAGTGAGTTAGCAGAACTTCAAGGAATGAGAATATTAATAAAAGTGCTATTAACCTCTGTGGGGGATTCCAACTTTTAAAAATAAGGTGTGAAAAGGCTATATTCTGCTGCCCAAACCACTTCTAATTATTTGGTTCAAAGCCTGTCCTGTCACAGAGGCTCTGCCTTTGCGTTCTGGTCCCTTGGTTTCCCTTTCTCTGCACCAACCAAAACATGCAATCGTTCCCACCTCAGTCACAAACATATTTCCTTTTTTTGAGACAGTCAAGGAATAGGAAAGGTGCAGAGCAGTCTGGGTCTTGCCCAGTTTGGACCTCCCATGCAGGTGAGGCACAAAACAAGATCTAGGAACTACAGAGCTCTTCTGGCTTCCCTGGTAGAGATGCAGTCAGCCCAAGCCCTCAAATGTTATCGGAGCCAGATCTTCACTCTCCAGTTTCAGTGTCTTATTGCTGATCTGCTCAGTATTGAATTCTGTCCACAGCATAACTTAAGAGTAAGAGCAATGTACTTCACATCAGGAAATAATGGTGGATTTCAGAATTTAGAATTTTAAAAGGGAAAATACCCACCCTGGTCATGCAGTCTTGTTGTGTACATACTCCTGAGGTGCTTTTTATCTGTCATTCAATTGAATTCTCAGTGAAAAGTCATATATAAGTGTGGTGAGGAGGAGAAAAAGTACCCCAAATATTTTTGTAGTTGAACTGAAAAATATGGAGTCATAGAATCCAGATGACAAAAATAGATTAATTTTTCATGTAGTGCACTGCGGTTAATCCTTGTGCTCACAGTATACTTTATTTAGAATCACTGCAGAATTCTTCCTCTGATTTCTCTCCCTGAAATTAGCCCGTAGTGCTATGCTTCAGACTTCACAGGAGCCTAAAGGTATTTGATTTAATTTATATCTATGAGTTTTGTTCTTTGTTCATTTATTTTAATCGCTGTTGGTTTTCTTTCCCTTTCACTATCCTAAGTTTTTTGTTTTGATACATCATTCGGTATTATTATCTAAACTGTTCTCCACTGAATTAAGGTTCCCTAAAATTTCAAGTACAGCAATTTCATTTGAGAATGAGTATCATTAAATGAAACTGCTGAATTAAACTATCTCAGAAGCAGAATGTGCAGTTATAATTTTTATATAATGTTTATAATGGCAATTCCAATCATCATGCTAACACTTGAGTATCTTCTGAGAATTTTCGATTCAGCATTTTTAGATATAATTATTATTTAAAGATTATGTAAATGTTTTAAAATTGTAAAATATTATAATAATGTGTTAAGTTGGGTTTTTTGGTAAACATTAGAAATGCACTGTTTCATAATGTGTTCAAAGTTAAACCAAAATATTTCACTGGAGTATATAAAAATATTTGGATATTGAATCTTTAAAAATTAACACGATCTATGCCTAAATGGAATAACATATTCTACAAGTTGAAGCTGACTTATCCACTTGTATTTACCTACGTAGTTATCACCTTTCTGTGTGCAATTACATTAATATTTTTAGATATTTTATGGTTTGACATTTTGGTTCCAACTCTAGACAGGCAACTTTGCCTTCAGATGGGTCTCTGCCAGCTAAAAATACGGACCTAGAAAAGTACATACAACCTCCACATTAGTATTAGTGACACCCAGAAATAGATTGCCGTGTTGAAATAATTGAACTCCAAAGAGGTCTGTAGCTCATCTGTTATTAAGCTAGATTTGAGCTTGCATATACGTAATAGTATAAAGCTGAACAGCCTACATATCCAAATGATTAACGGCTGCTTTCATTAGAGAACTGTGGTCTAGTACAACACTGCAGCTCCAAGCAATTTAGAAGCATAGGATACAGGTGAAAAAGGAGTCTCTGGGTCATGGAACCAGGTCCTCATACCATGGTGCTGTTCATGGACAATGACATCATACAATATCTTTTATGAAATGTCTAAATTCCAGCTTAAAATTGATGATTTCCTTGATGCTGACACTATCAGAAGGCTGCTCCAGACTGTCACTCCTCCAAAGTTAGAAAACTTGTCATTTAAAATTCAATATTTCATCAATGAGTCACAGTTTTGTCTTAAACTCTATGCTGGCATGTCTAGCATTGCAATGGGAGCCCGTTCACCTCTTCCCAAAGAAAAACAGCAGAGGCTCCCTGAGCAGGCAGATGAAAACCTTCTCAGTCTTGCTAGAGCAGAGTGAACACAAAAATCTCGGTCACTGCCAGATAATCTCTCTAATCCAACTATTGGATCTCACTCTGCATGAGATGAATCAGACCTTTGATGGCAAATAAAAGCCTTGTCTTCATTGGTGTGATTGATGATCTCCTTTTCAAAAACCAGAGGGATGTTTTATTCTTTTGCATACCAAGCTCTGAATATGAGAAAGCATTCTAGGTACCTTACTGTTTCAGAGTTGAAAGACTGTAGAGGATGTGGCTGCCTTGAAGAAAGGAGATTTAGAAAAGGAAAGGTTAAGATTTTAAGTATTTTTCTCCCTACTTTACTCCATATGTTACATTTGCAAGTTCCACTCAGGTAGGTCATAAAATTGTAGGAACACATTTTAGCCACAAAAGATTACTTGTTGCAGGGTTTTTCATCTCCCTCTGCCTCTACTTAAACTATTACTCCTGAGACAGGTGAACCTGTATTTGCTGTGTCAATATTGGTGAACCAGCCTTGCCAATATTTTTGTACTCTGCACACAGAGAGTAATGTCCTGCGAGCAGAAGATGCACTTGAGGATACTTCAGCCCTGGCAGCCAAAGGTTTCACCGACATTGCTTCACTGAGGACAGAAAATTCAGCAGTAGCTGACTTACAGGGTTCCCAAAAGACCGTTTTATTCCAAATCTAAAGGTGTGAGAACTTCTGCTTTTAAACCATGGTGCCAGGTAGTTGGAGTGAAAGATGTTATAAAAGCAGCATTTACCTGTCTGGATTCCTTGGATTTCTCTGCTGCGGTTTATAATGGGATAATCTGGTGCTCAAAAAAATGTGAAAAAGTCTTTTGCAGAAAGCAGTAGAAAGACATTTCATGTTCCTTTTTACTGATTACTTTTGCTTGATGCTAGGAAACAATTATTTTAAGTGGATTACTTCCAAAGAATAACTTAATTTGATAATAAAACAAATACTACTTTCCCATTTATTGATGAATCAAGCAAGGTAATTGGATTTATTACTTCTTAATCTATGAGTAATCCTGTTTCCAAATCACATATGTGTTTCCTCCTCTGCTTTTATGTTCATCAGGAGATGACACTTATTTATTCCTTTTTTTTTCTGGCAGAAATTCACTTTTTTGAATCAGGACAGCAATGATCTTGTGCACTGCTTCTGAGCCCAAAATAGAGCTAATTTATACTTACGCAACATACATCCTTGCTGGAGAAAAATGAGCTTCAGTCATTCTGAGTAGCTAAAAATACAAGTTAATTAAAAACATATCTTGCATTAATATCTATAATATGCATGGTAACAGTGAAGTATGTATAACGATGTTATGATGTTGCTTCACAGCAGCGGCCTGGAAGTTGAGAGAACTCTGGAACATATATCCTAGCCTTGTATACAGGAGATGCCTTTGATGGGCATATACAGCTAATCTGGGGAGTGGCTGTGGCAAGCATTATTGACTCTTCTCCTCCCTCTGCTTTTTAGCTTGATACCGCAAATCCACCATGCTGAATCTTTAGAAGATTATAGACAATTTAAGACATAATAAAATCACAGAATATTTTTCAGCTAAATGAATTAGTAAAATGTTTGGTTTTAGCAATAATTAATTTTGCAACAGTTTATACTCCTAGAGCATCTTTCACCTGGAGATATCACATAAGTTTACAAACATTAGGTGAACTTCTTAGATTCTGTACTTAAATATTTTATTTGTTTTACAGAGCTGGTCTGCTCCTACAAAGGTCTGCCAGTATAGCTATACCCACTCACACCAATAAATTTCTGAAGTAGAAATGCGGTTTACATTGGAAAAACAGTTCCTCTTTTGGTACAGAGTAAAATCTGTTCCTTGAGGAATATGCCTGCATATTCTGGTTTAAAGTGTGATTTCTTTTCATACCTCTATTCAGCTCAGTAATGCTAGCAAAACTTTTAAGGGTAGATCAAATCATAAACTGAACGTGCTAAAGAAGCTCATTCAAACTCGGTTTATTTTCTTATGTAGAAGGCAAATGACCCTTACACTCAAAATACATTATTTTATTGATGGGATTAATTGATCAGCTTATGACCTTGGTCCCAAAGATGCAAATCTGTTACATTCCCCAGCTCCACCACCTTCAGTCTCTGCATCAGTGTTGTCCTCTTGCCTGATAAAGCATTGATCAAAAATGGACATCCAGAGCTGAAAGAACACATCTGCAGAGCTTGAACTGAATAGCCAGCTTCTGTTGTTTGGAACTGTAGCAAAATTGCATCAGCTGAAAATTGCAGAGTTCTTCTAGTTATCATGGTTTTACTGTGGATCTGAAAATATTTTGACATTTTTCCTGGTCTGCCAATGTCAGACATCTTCTTTAATGGTGGTCAGCAGTGAATGATAGTGATTCACTTGGGAGTTTCCAGGGTTTCCAGACTACCAAGCCCCATTGTGGTTTACGGTTGAAAAATTTCAATCCAACTTTTCCATTTGTAGATGCCATTTGAAGCCACTGCTGCACTTTCATAATTTTTTTTTTTTTCAGACAGGAACAGAATGTGGTGTTTGAACTGAAATTACAGCCTGGGGTAGAACAGAAAGGGGGAGAAGGAGAGACATGTTGTTAGGAAAAGCATGCTATGGGCTTTGCCGTACTGTAGGAAAGCTTTCTCCTGCTGAGTCTATCCAGAGTCCCAAACCCCCTGATTCCCACTGCCCTGATTCCCACCGTGTTTTCCTCTGTTCCGCCTTCTACATAGTGAAAAAAAAAGCCAGATCTTTTGAACTAATCTAATATACTTTTTCCTCCTCAGTCTCTTCCGTCTCTCCCCATTTCTCCCAGAAAGGGAGGGACTATTTCTAGCCATCACAGGGCATCCTAGGGCTTTCTCACATCGCTTCCAACACATTCCTCGCCTCCGTTCACCCAGGAAGAATCTCCTGCGTTTGATTTCTGTCTCAGGTCACTCATCTCACAGCTATGTGCCAGGTCAGTGCCAGTGAGTTGTCTTGCATGGCAGGGCTTTGTTGTACAGGCTGGTGGGTCAAGTTTCACATGTTCAAAAGGAGTCAGTGTAAAGACAAAGAGAAGCAGCATATGTTTCAGTGCCGGTAACGCGTAAACTACCACATCAACTACACAGCATGAATATCTTTATCCAGCTGTGTTTATATATTATTTTCATTAATTATGGGTGTTCCTAACATTTGACATAACCAAGGCATTTTATTTTTCTATTAGGTTGTCTTTTTATTAATCCATTGTTCTTGCAAAGAATAATATTCTTCCCCCCCACCCCCTGCCATTAACTGACTAGTGATACATCACTTTTTTTTTAAATAAATCTCAGAATGCAGCCCTGCAAATTACTGCTCTTTGGATCACCATTTATGAAAGAAGATGCCTTCTTCTGTCCACCCTGAATTAAAATAAAATTGCTTATAATCCATCCTTTAAAGCCCCATGGTCAAATTTATTCCTGGCATCACAGTGCAGGAAAGAGCATAATTGCACCATGCATGAA
Organism: Numenius arquata; assembly: GCF_964106895.1. Taxonomy (NCBI): domain Eukaryota; kingdom Metazoa; phylum Chordata; class Aves; order Charadriiformes; family Scolopacidae; genus Numenius; species Numenius arquata. The sequence goes on along the minus strand of NC_133579.1, from coordinate 17,136,485 downwards.
CTTAGTCTCATGAGTTTAGCTGTGCTTTGAAAGCTTTTTGATGTATGTGTTGTATTTTATTTATCATTTTTTCTTTTGTTTTGCTTTTTTAATACCAAGGCTGTTTGGGGGCTGTATTAGTAACAAGAACTTTGTAACACTAACAGCAGCAGAACCCTAATAAAGTTAATGGCATTTTAGCCTTTGTCAAAGCTTACACACAGTGTATAACAAGCGAAAAATAGTTATTTTTCAGAGATATGCATTTTGAGACATCGGAAGTACTCATGCATTTATTGACTACAGGGAAGCTGTTTGAATTCAGACAAATGCATTTCACACAATTCATTTCAGGGCTGATTCATTTTATCTGCGTGTCTCCTGTGCCAAGTGGGAACATTAGGCCTCTTTAAAAAATGATGGGGGATAATAAATGCTCCAGGCATTTGTTTTGCTGAAATGAAGTAATGGCAGAGAAGCATATGGTGAAATATATTTTTAATTACTTTTCAACAATGCTAAATGTTTTTTCCTTATTTTCATATTTAATGTTCTTGATCAAGCTTGCTAAATAGGCAGCTCTTATGGAACACGCCACTTTGTGCAATAACACATGACTAATTTTATGGGCAATATTATGTAACCCTGTGTATCAGCAACATATTAGCTGTAGAACTTTTTTTATGGTGCTTTGTGCCATCCAAGGAAGCTGGGGATGGGAGGGGGGAGCTGCTTTGTTCCTGGTTTATTTTTTCCTCTGAGCCCACAGCTCTCAACATCTTTGGTCTCGTTTTCTTATATTTTTGTTTGTGCATGTAAAGCAGGAAATATACGCTGCTCTTCTGGTAGACTAAACAAAAGGAAACCCACCTGGGACCGAGAGGAGACACTAGCCTCCCTTTTAACAACTTCACTTCTAAACCATCCTTCCATCCCCTGCCTTCATCTCCCTCCCTGTAGCAGAGACTCCGCACTAAAGCAAAGCGAACACAAAGAGAGGACACCTGTTCCCAGCCCTGCTAAAGAGAGAAAAGCTGCTACTGCCTAAAGGCTAAAGCTGAGCTGAGTGCTTCATGGCTACAGGAGTTGGTTAAGCTGCAGATATACCCACGCAAGGGAAATAGGAGCCTCTTGCACCAGCAAATAACAACTGAAAAGTAACTTACATCACAGGAGAATGGCAGGGGGAAATAAACATACAATTATCACCACTCGTTTGTGCCTATATATATATATATATGTCATCTGGTTGGGATGTATGCAAGTGTTCCTTCAATACAAAATATTAAAAAAAAAAAGTAAAAAAAACCTGGTAATTTGCTGTCAACACTTACAGCAGGCGACCACACTCTTCCCTCACTTGTTAAATTCTTCTTTTTCTGCAGACGTCACGGTCGTCACCAGTGTGAGCAGAAGGATGCTTCTTGTAGCATGCCCTGGAGATCAACAGACCCAGGCTATTTCAGACCAGTGAGTCCTTTCCAGAGCTGAGAACTCCTCACAGAGACTGCTCTGCAACCGTCACCTTCTTTTTCAGCTTGAGTGGCTTTTCTTCTTGCAGTTGTGGCAGTATGGCAGAAAGGAGATGGGATAGCTCTCTCACGTGTTCAGCGTTTCCTTTCTCACTGCTAGTGATTCAGGGGATTAAAGCAGCAGGATATAAAGCAACAGATGGGGGTTTCATTCATTCCCTGTGCTTTGAAAACAGGCTCTATGAAATATATCTATTGTTATTACTGTGACCTCCAGTACGGTGAATGCAGATTTTAGTTTGAGAAGGGAGGGAGACATCTCTGGGTCCAGGGCAGTGGGCACCACAGTGGAGAGAAACACCCCAGTGATATTTTATTCACATCATTCAAGAAAAAAGCTTTAGCAAAGATCAGTGCATTGAAGTTGTACAAGATACCCTCGTTTTTCTCCACCTCTTCCCCTTATCCTGGGAAGCCAGCACAGAGGAGCAGAAGCCAGAGGGTTGGCAGTGGAAGATGTGAACCCCAAGTCCTGGGGTGAGGTGTTGGCCTCTCAGGCCTGTCCCTGGTACTGGGAATAACCCAACAAGCAAAACAGAAAAGAGAAGCAAGAAGTTGCTTGGGAGAAGGAAGGCCATGGCAATCACTGGCCTGGCTCCCACGCTGCCTGAAGCTGTGGAAGGAAAGTCAGCCAGTTCTGAGGCTGCTGGTATGATTTTTGGAACAGAGTTTTATGACAGAAGAAGGAAATGTAGCCTTTCCATACCTGATCAGTGGGCCAGTCTTGTGCAGGTGATGTGCGGAGAGGGAGGAGAGGTTTTCCCTAAGTTCCCTCTCTCCCCAGGTTGCTCATTGGAGGGCTCCAAGGATGGACCCCTCAGTCTCAGAGCAAGGGATGAAGGAAAGAGCCTCCAGAAATAGCCTCATTCTTCTTTTTAACACATACCGAAGGGAAATATTAGTCCCAGGAAAGAGGATTTTGCTTCTGGGGTTCATGACCTGGGAGTCTTGTGAATCTTCCAGAACCCAGATGTGATAGATGACATTAACTTTTCCAGAGTCATCACTTTTAATCTCCACACACGAAGAATTGGGTCAATTTTGCATGGCCAGAGACAGCAGTTCCCTTTGCACTGTAGCTTTACGTACTGGAGATAACACTTTCTATAAATCAAGACAGGCTGTAAAAAGTGACAAAAACTGTGAAGTTCAGCTTGCCAGGAAACTGTTATCATGTATGTGTATTTTTTTGAGAAAAAAACCCATTTAATATCCACATCCCATTTTGTCAATCTTTCAAAACCCCTGACAGGGATGTGAACGTTGCTCAAGAGATATTACATGTTGTGATTATAATTTGTTCTTTTTGAAGAGGGTGATGTCTAAGTCGTTTTTGATGATTACATTTCCTTGGTCTATATTTATTCGAAAGACACTTTTCAAACCTGAGAATTGTTTCCAAACAGTATGCATAAATGATTAGTACTGCTTTCAGTCGTGCAGTTTGATCCCTATTCCCTTTAGATGTTAGCGTAGATGTGAAGACAACACCCTACCTGGTACAGAAAGAATAGATTTTAACCACTGCAGCAGCCGAAAGAGTTGGAATGTTTTAAAGATAAAATGAGCCACTTCCTATAGAATCAGAGCTCTAGGTTATAAAATCCACCATTACTTTGCATGTGCTAAGGACATGGTGTTTACTAGCAGAATGCTGTGTAAGCGACTAATAAATGCCATGGCTTCAAACACACAGATTTCCTGTTTCGAGCCTCATTCTATCGCCTACAAGCAACTTAGTCTTACTTTGTGGCTGCTATGCCACAAACCCTAAATTATCTTCTAATTTTTCAAATTCAAAAGAAACTCCATCTAGTTAATTGTTTAATGCCTCTCTAAAGAATCAGGGTGTTTTATATGAGACTCTCCAGAATGAATACTTATCCCAGACATCTGCCTTTGAAAAGAAGGTTCTTCATTGCGCCAGTAAGGAAAATATTTTGTGAGTGCTGCAATTTCTTTTTCAGCTAAGTGACAAGGAACATTTGAGTTTGGATAAAATAGGTGTATATATTTTCTTTCTTGTCATTTTTTGTTTCAATACTCCATTATTAGTGTCCTTCACCATTTGAGAACCAGGAAGGAACAACTTTTCTTGAAAAAAGAATAGGTAACGACCTAGTGAAATGTCAAAACCAGAGAATCATTGTGTTTTGATAGCACACGTTATGTACTGAAATCTGTATAGCTCTCCATAGATTCTGATACAGTTTAGACTTGTATTTATTTGGAAAAAAAATAGGGAACAGTTGTGAAAATTAGCAGGTGTTCCAGAAGAAGTGTATGTGTAGAGAGACTGATTTTTAAGGGTGTGACCATAAGATGCATATGAAATGAGCACAAACTAATTTTATCTTTGTCAGGATTAGCAGCAGTGTGGTCTGATAGCTTTTATATTCTTTGCTGGTTTTTGACCAGAGTCTTTCCCTCTGCAGATCCTGTTCTTTCCCTTCCCGCATCTGATCTGACACCTCTTTCCAAATTCAGTGTGCTTTCTGTCCTTTGGTTCTTGAACGACCTCTCTTTTCTTTTTACCTCTCCTGTTATTTAAGGCTGCAACATATATTAGAACTCACAAAACAGGCTTAATGCAAACCAGCCCCCAAACTGTCTCTGTGTAATGTGGGCATGTGTGACCGGGAGCAACAGGACAGTTTCTTCAGTTACTGCTGGGACATTCAGGTAAGAAGCAAACATCCTTTAAACAGATGTTCTTCTGAAATGCAGAAAAGCAGCTTGATTATGTGCGTCTCCCCCCCATTCGGTGACAATGTGTTGTGAAGTTCACCTGATGCCTCAGTCCTTTTGCATGCCAACTTGTGGCTACAAAGCTGGAGGAAGGAAGCACATCTTGCAATTTGACCACAGGGAAGAAAATAACAAATGTCTCAAACCAGAGGAGCACTGAGGGGCAATGCAGCACCTTTATGCACGGAGATGGGGGGTGGCACAGATGAAATCATGCATACAGTATCAAGTGGCACTGAAGTGTTTATCTGGGGTTGCTGTGAGGTTGGAGAGAGCATTGTCACGACTGCTTTAGTGCCCTGGTAAATCCATGCCTAGGCTTTCAGCCTTCTCTTTCTGTTAAAGAAACTGAGAATGTCCTTCAGAGGTCCACTGTTCATCTATTTAAAATTATTTGTAAATCCTTTGCTGAATTTCGGCTTGCAGCAGAAATGGGCTGAAAGAAGCAATGAGCCAGAGCTGTGAGACAGACCAGATAGAGTCTGTATAACATGTACCTCCTTAAAAATAGTTACTGTGTTCTTCTAAAAGCAGTAACAGAATATAAATTGTAATCTTGATGTTCTTAGATTGTCAGTTTGGCTCTAGCTAAGCTACCGTTTAAGGCCAGTTTGTACAAGGGGTAGGAGTGTTAAAAAAAATAATCAACGTTAGCTATTTTCATCTACCACTTTCCAGTGAATGATTTTCTATTTAATTCCTATTACTGTTTGTCAGCAATTTTCTCATGGATCTTTTTCTATGGGTTTTTTTGTTTTTTGTTTTTTGTTTTTTTTTTTTTTGTTTTGTTTTTGTTTTTTGTTTTTTTTTTTGTTTGTTTGTTTTGTTTTGTTTTTGTTTTGTTTTGTTTTGTTTTTAAATCTTGTCTTGTTCTGGCAAATCTGCCTGGTAAAGAAATTGTTTAATTTCATGGGCCACACTGGAAGAATGCCTGTGACTGCCCAGGTGAGGACTCGCTCCGAGTCAGAAATGCTTTTATAGTCAGCTAAAAAGGAACAAAGGCACACCCCCAGAACTGTACATTTCAACACCTCTTCTGGCAGTGTATGCAAGGCAGCATCATTTTTGAAAGCATAATAGTATTTCTAAAATCCAATTAAAGATCTTACTTTCAAGTTATCTTATTTTCTGTTCCAAATAAACTGCAGTCTACAGTATAACTTTGTCATCCAGAAGAAAGCCTGAAATTAAGAGAAACATTATATGATCCTAGCATCTATTATGCATCTTTTTATTTGTTGAAGGCTTGCTGTAGAATCTGCTTGTTTCCAAGGAATGAAAATTGCTTATTATCCCGGATAATGAAAGAGAATGTCGTCATCTGTAATTGTTAGTTTAGGATACTTACTGTACCCTTCTATTATAAATGGGTTTGCATAAAAAAAGGTTCAGTAAAGGAAGCAGCTTTTAAAGATATTCTTAAAAAAAAAGGAGAGGTTTGTTTGCAAGTGAAATTTATGCGGTTTTGACTGCAAAATGTATTGGAACAAGTTTCTTAATTGACAGATTGCAACTTGAATATGAAGCTATTTACTGAACGCAATCCGTGAATATTACGGTCGTTTTTCCAGTAATGATAGAAGTGTGCTCCTATATATACCTAAGTATATAAATATACCCACCTGTCTATGTATGTCTGCGTATGTAGGTGTATTGTATATGCGCTTAATGCTTTTTTTAACACAGTTTTGCAATATCTAGGCATTTTTTCAAGTCTATTCCTTATTTTATTTCCCCTGATTAATCTCTTGCAAGATAATCTTTACAGGGTAAGAAGGTTTGCATTAACACCCTCTGCTTGAATATGACAGCTCTGTAAACAGCAGCTGTACGGGGTCAGTCATGAGATCTAGAAATCAAAACTATATGGGCCTTAGTCACAGCTCATGAGACAAACACTATGTGCTGGAAATTGACTGCCAGACAGCCTATATTTGATAAGTTGCACTAGACTGTATGTCACACTCTCTACAGCAGTAGTATTTGACACACACACAAAAAAGTGCCTATACGATAAAAAAAAAAAAAGGAAGGAAAAAAAAAAGATAAATCTACTCCAAACTCTAGGAGGAGGATATTAAAATCATTCAACTAGAAGGACATTCTCAGAGGAACAAATGTTTGTGCCTAAAGGGTTAGAAAATCAGTTTAGACCTAAACCCCCGTGAACATCAGGTATTCAGAGCTGTTAGCTCTTTCTGCAGTTGCAGAAGTGAGCTTTAAAGCTGCGACTGCAGTCAGCCAGTAACAGTTTATGCCTGCATGGAAGAAAAAACCTCAGCACTGGAACAGTGAACCCAAAGAACTACAAGATGAAGAAAATAAGAATTTTTCTAATAAGGAAGATAATGGTAAAAAACAGTGTTGGAATTGGTATCAGCAATCGGTGTAAGAGTTCATATAAAACTCTCCTCCTGCCATCAGTCACGGATTTTTCATCCAAGCCCAGATAGCCTTCATCCATCTCACTGACACGTCCTGCTCAGGGTAACTCAGCCTCTCTTTTGGATCTCGTTGTGGGGATGTCAGAGTTGAGAAAGCAAGCTGCAAAATGCTTGCAGTTCATTTCTAAGCACACACACACGTGCAACTCCCCCACGGTTACCAGGTATAATGCGTCCCTGAGAGCACCCAGGCACAGTTGGGAGCCAGCTTTTGACTTCTGTCAGTGACTAATTAAAATTATGCTAATTCTAACAATAAAATTATGACTTTGTAAAACAAAACAAATACATTTGTTTACCACAGTGCTAAATATTTTATTTGTCTATCCTTTGCCTTCACCTTCTGACAATTGCGGGAAATGTCTGTAGCAAAACTGTCCATGGCAGTACTTCAAACATCTGTATGGGGCTTTCAATATAAAAAGGTTAAAAATACACCTGTGCTTTTCTGGGATATCCACGTCTCTTTTTTTTTTCCAAATTCCAGACTACTAAAGGTAAAGGTCCCAAAACCCTTAACCACTCTGTGGCTCCTGCTGTACTCAAATAACTTTGCACTCAGTGCTGAGCATTCCAGACCTTTTCAGCCATTCTTCCCATACTTTATGGAGACCCTAATTCACCACTCTCACGGTGTGCAGAAAAGATGTTACTTTGTGAAGTGTAAGGAAGAAATTCCCCTGGTATGGGACTTGACAAGAATCTCTCCTTATACTTCAGAACTTTTAGGTCTCCATCTAATTAGGTTGTACATTGCTAGGAAGTAAGCACCATGTTGTGCTTTCTTGCTTGCATCGTCAGACACACTCCAGCACAGCTCAGGTACTTTATAAAACACAGATATAAACTTTTTTTTTTTTTTTTAAGGTGGTAGAGAGTGGAGAGGGAATGAGAGGAATATTTTGATCCCATAATTCACCAGTCTTAGAGAAAAAAGAAAGATTCATATTCCAGCATTTAAATTGTCACAAGTCGAAAAGCTTGGATACCTTTTATTTATAATGCCTCTATTGTTTTATTAGGGAATCAGACAGGAGACATCTTCTTTGTAGTGTGGCAATGGCTATGAAATTGATCTTCAGGGGCAGGTAATCTTGACAGAATTTGCAACAACAGAATGTGCATTCCCTCTCTGAAGCCATCTGATGTTATGAAAACTGGATACTGTACCTGTGATGATAGAAAAGGCCATAATTTCAGGATAGTCCCAGCTCAGCAGTTGTGTCTTCCAGTATTTCAGCCCAGAGGCTGTGCTTAGAACTGAGTCCACAAGTGAGTGGAAGGTGGTCTGTAAAACAACTGCAGATTCTGGAATAAAAACATTAACTTCACTCTTTTCCATGTATTCGACAGTTTTGTGTCACTACCTGCTTACAGCTGCTGTCAGCTCTTTTGCTGGATATGTAAATACAAGAGGGCCCTTATTCTATTATTTTTTTTCCCAAAATAATAACATGGTGCTGAGGATTGAGGAAGGTCAAGAAATACAGCCCTTTGTAGCTTGCACACACACAATTTGGACACACCCACACAGACTGCAAGTGCCACGTGTCTGTATTTGAATCTGAACCTGAATTCTTGGGTCCAAAAGCTATCACTGTGCCTGTCAGCTCCCCTCCATGGCCTCCAGCACTGTGTGGTCAGTGGTTCTGGCAGGTGGCATGCGTTTGGCAGGAGCCCTTCACAAACACTGCTGTGGCTTCACAGCTGCAGAGAACACCTGGAAGCCCCCAGTTCTGCTGAGAGCTGGAAAGCAGCTGATCCTATGGCTTTGTTCCTCATGGGGGCTGACTGAGTTCCTGCTGCTGTCTGGTTGTTGACATCTCAGAAATACCCAAAGAGTTGGTCTTTAGGCTTCACAGACGTTGTAAATCCCACTTCACATCACTCCCACATCCAGGGGGAGTTTTGCCAGGCTCCGGGATAGAGGAGGATTTATTCTGATTAGGGATGCTCTGCTACAGTTTATGACATTTAGTTGCATTCAAGCAAACACAGAAGGGAGGGAAAGTTGGCTGAGTCCTAACCTGGAGGAATTATTTCAGTAGGAGAGGGTGGAAGTTTGATTAAATTATCATTTATGAGACTGACAAGGAAATGGTCTTAGTAGCATCAACAGTCCTGGCCTACTTGATCTGAGCTGTTGGGGTCCAGGTCAGTAGGTCATCGTTGACTACAAAAGAGGATTGTTTCTACCTTATTGAGGTAAAGATGGCTTATGCCCATCTACCAGATGGCAGTAGATATGAGTCATACATCTGCCTGGGGTGCATTTTTCTGAACAAAGTAATTTGGCCAGCAGTTTCCAGTAGCTCCACACTCTTCTCTATGGTTCCAAAGTTTGCATGTACTTTATGGACTCCGACCATATACTGTTATATCACATTTGGGAGGAAAGAAAGGAAGCATATAGTGCTAAAAAAAAAATTGCCTAAATTTGGGAGGACCACATTGTCTCAAATCACAAAAGCGCAAATATGGCACCTGCTTGAAGTCCTTATGATGTCTCTTTGCTCTTCATCTTTTTTTTCTGGCAATACTCCAAGCTGCAAAGGGAAAGGAAGCAAAGGATGCTCAGGCTATTTTTTTATTTATGAAGCTAATATGACTTTTAACAAGTTATTCTGAGAGACCTGGACCTTTTACTAATGGTTTTGCCTCTTCTAGTTATTCATGAGCTCTGATTGGGATCTTTGCTGTAGTGATCTTGCAGTGTGGATTTCTTGGTGTTTGATAAAGTGAGCTTTCATGATGCAAGTGGTCCCTCAGAGCATGCAGAGAGTTTCTCTCCACTGTCTGTTTATGTGAAATTTACAGAAATTTGTCTTTGAAGGTTTCTACCCTTCTTCACAGTTGAGGTGAGCCACGGGATTCAACCGTGTGTATACACACTTGTACACAGTGGAACTGCTGAAGCCTTGCTTGCAGAGGGAATCAGGCTAGAATGATAATGCCATTATCATTACATGATACATCATACATTATATGTAAAGCCATAGATGACTCTATGGCTGCAAGGAATTTCAGTTCATAGATATTGCAAACTGACAGACTCAGAAGCAGGTTGGGTCTCCGATTTGATTTTAGAAGCTGATTTTTCTTTTGATTTTAAGAGCTGCTTTCTGAGGGAAGTAATGGGTTTTTAAGAGAAAAAAATAACTTGCTGAAAGTATTAAGTATTTTTTTAATTTTTTTTTTTGAAAGAAAAATATCAGCCTCTGGACATCACCAAACGGAAGGTTTTCCTGAGAATGCAGGATTAGTCTGGGATACGACATTAGCTATTTCTTGCCTCAGCAAGTTTGAGTGCTATGAAGGATAGTGAAACACCCGCTGTTTTTCAGCCTCTGTCATAAGGGGGCTGAGCTTTCCTTCAGCTTAGTTAGGTTAAGTTAAATTGAAACTAAAGTGAGGAACAAAACAACAACCTTTAACATACATGAGATCATTTTGATACAGGTCTAACTGAGGAAAGAAGGTGAATCAAGACTCTATGTACACTTTCGAGAAGGTAATATCAAGTATCCAGATGTCTAAGGAAATGCTGGTTAGTTACATGGCCACAGTATGTTCTAGTAGTCTCTCCTGTAACTTTCAAATCTGCAGGCTATTTCAGACAGATTTGATGGTAAAACAAACATCTGAACTATAATAGTGCAAATAGCAGCAATTATTCCATTTCACACAGGTAAGTATATGCTTGTGGGTAAAACTTTCCCTCCACTACCCTTTCCAGTCTTTGACTGGTGTGGTTGATGAGAGAAGTGCTTTTAAATAGCACCTCCCCTCCCATTTTCCCATGTTCCTGGAGCTGTTGGCCATGCCAGGCCGCTTCTCACAAGCAATGACTCTAAGCACTTGAGCATACAGCAATTTCACACCAGTTGGAATAATGTTGCAGATGTAACAAAAAAAAGGGAAAAAAATGGAAAAAACTTCTTTTCTTTTAAAATGGGCTTTTTGATGCCTTTTGCCTTTAAAAGATGACCATCAGATTTATCAGTGGAGATAAATTTTACTTCAGGAGAAAGTGCAATGGAAGAAAGGATATGGATTGCTGTCTACATGGATTCACCTGTTTTCTGGACAGACTTTGACACACAATGAAACCTGGTCTGGAGGCAGTTCTGTTACACTTGATCCTATTTGAAGGTAAAGCGCAAGCTCAGTTGTTTAAAGGCACGTAACCCATGTTACGTGTCATAGATCTGGCTAAGCTCCCTGGCTAGACATTGACCAGACACCAGGAACACGTGTGCCTTAAGCCTTGAAGTCTGAACAAAATCTGTATAGTCCTAGGATTAACTTCAGTCCTTGAGATTTGTCCTTGCTTCAGATTACCCTTTCCCGAATTTTAGCTAGCATGAGCATGCTGAGCTGCAACTCATTTCTCAGGTGCATGTGGTGCTGTAAACAAATTATCTTTATTCTCTGCTAAATAGAGCAAGAAAATCTTCAAACCCACCTAAAATAACAACTCTTCTTTATATTCCCAGTGTGAGTTTCTTTTCATTCTGTTACAACCTAAGCTGTTTTTGCAGCTCATGAGTTAAGTCCCGTTTGTCTTGTCCCCAGGTAAGTCAAATATTCTCTTTTCAAATACACTCATCTCTTCTTCTTTCACTTTCTTCACTATCTCTCTGCTTTTTTTTTCTTTTTTTTTTTTTTTTTTTTTTTATCCATGTCTTCCATATCTTTGTTTTGCTTGTAGTAACTCTTCCTGGCTCCAAGCTCCCTCTCTACGGGGAGATGAGCCTCTTAAACGTCAGTTTCTCACTGTCCCAAGTGTTTTCATCTCAGCAGATAACCATTAAGATTTAATTACTAACTGCTGCCTCAGTTCTGAAAAGGCTGTAACGCAGACCTTGGTCAGCAGTACATGCGCATGGGGATATCCCAAAATACACCTGACTTCTTAGTAACAGCTTCATAATATCAGCCAGACCTAATAGATTGTGCACAGACTTTCCTCTGCTTAAAATGTAAAACACCACTTCCTTAATGCCCTACGATGCAGCTACACAAACACACAGATTTTCTTCTTCCTCTAGCTGATTTGCTCAGCACTCAAGCACCAATTTAGAATGACTGATCTGGTTTTAATCCAGATGGCTTGATGTAGTGGTTTCTCTCCCTCTCACTAACTGCCTCCCTCCTCTCCTTCCCCTGCAATTTGTCTGCATTGTTTGGTTCTGTTTTACAACCTTTGGGTAGGACAGGTATTTTGCTCTCTCCTTTACTGGGTACCTGACATTTGTGCTGCTATTGTCTGCCGAGTCTTTCAAGTCACTCCTAGAGACATAGCGTTTAAAGGCAGCTCCGCTGGGAATAACATTAGAGAGGCACTGATTGTCTCATGATGTGGCATCACTCCTACAGGTAGCAGGTATTTTCCTGGCAGCTTGTCTTAAGCTTCGAGTGGAATAGCATAAGTGATAAGGGGTAAAGATGCCTGCAATACATTAGTGGAGCTCTGTGAAGAAACCTATGCAGCTCCAGCTCTGCCCAGTATTGTAATCATGATATTGGTAATCTGCTGGGCACTTCTGAGAATTAAGAAAAAAAGATACAGCAAAACCACTCATACTCTCAAGGTGTACGTGTGAAGATAATGAATATTATTATCCTCTCTTTAAAGACTGAGAGGCTGTGCATAAATGATTTACCTAGGGCCCCAAAGGAGCCTGTGTTTGACTAGGGAGCTGAACTTTAATTGTACCTGACTTTAATCCTATGTTCTGACTGTACCTCCCTCATTACCTACCTGTCCGTTTTCATTAGCACTCATATCCATCAAACTCATTAATAAATCTGAGAGGGTGTTTTGTCACGGCTACTAAACAAGAAACTTAATTGAGACCTAGACTTGAAATGTTTACTAGCCTCAAACACCCATTGCTTAAAATTGCTGTCATTTACACTGAATGCCAACTACGTTATGACATTAACCATGACACAGTTAATGTCAGCCATTAACCTCAGGTTGTGGTCACAGAATCACAAGTGACTGAACTACTGTTTTTTAAGAGTCTACTGCCTACTGCTGGAAATTACTGTCCCCAGAGGGGACAGTCCTGTGACAGCTTCAGTCAGTCTAAGTAAGCTTGTCCATGGTTCTGCCTCTATTGGCAGCTCCTGAAGATATTTCCATTCCTTTTCTTTTGCTGCCACCAGCACCTGTATATCATTCAGGATGGAACAGTTCCGAGAGATAAAATCATCCCAAACCTTTTTTTTTTTTTTTTAAAGGCTAGTTTGACTCTCTGAACTGGCTTACTATCCAGTCAGTCAAGAAACGGTGCTAGCTTATCAGAGGGTGCAGGAGCATTGTCCACTGTGGCTTATACTGCTTTAAACAACCTCAGCACAGAGGCTAGTGATTGCCCACAAGGGCTAGGAATGTCCCAAGCCCTTACCATGAAAAATAAAATGGACAAGCATGAGCATCACTGAAAAGTAGCTAGGAATAGACAAATGATCGCTGTCTCGAATGAAAAGCATTAACTTCTTATAACTAGCTAACTTGATGATTTGAGATTTCTTTACCCTGCCTATCAACTTGTGTTGGACTTGGGGACAGTGGCTGGAAAGGTTGTGACCCCAGCTACCAGCTCCTGTTGAAGTTACTGCCTGGGTCGATCAAGTGGGATGTTTGCTTGGTCGTTGACATTCAAAGCAGAAATATGTCACAGATTAAATTACTGCCCTTGGTTATGGTCATGTCAGGAGTAGACCTACCACTTACTCTGCCGTATCTGTAATGTAGACAATCTTTTTCATGGAAAGCAGGGAAAAGAGGCTGGGGAAATAACTTCCCCAGCTTACTTTGGAAGGAATCATATTCCAGAGTCCTTGCCAATGGTTTAACACAGCTGCCACCTGCAGCAACTGCTGGTGAAGAAGGCCTCACTTTAAGAGGGAAGTATCTATGAAGGATCATTTTAGCAGCGCTGAAATTTGAAAATATAGAAAGAAAAATGAATGATTTTGTATTTGCTGCAGAATATAATTTCAAGTTTGACTGGAATAGTTTATGAGTTTGGATCAAGTTTAATTAAAGGGTTTTGGCACAAAAAATGAGAAAAAAAAAAGTGTTTACTTTTAATTTAAAAGAGTTTGCCCTCTCTTTTCAGAAGCATTTTTTAATCCATCTCTCTTTCCTTATGTATTACTGCCCTAACCTTCTACCTAGGGGTATTACAGGGTTAGTTTAGGATCTCCTGTTGCACCTGTTCTATTTTGAATAACTAATTAAATATTAGTTTGAACAGAAGTTCCTTAACTGTCAGGCAATAAACTCCGTCTCTTTTCCTCTGGGTCACTTTTGTGATAAAGACCTTAGCTGGATCAGGAACCAAAGGACTTTCATATCTGCATAGGGGCTTTCATTCAATCCCAAATGTAGCTTCTCACCACAGCTAAGGGGATCTGAGAAATGACCAGCTGACTGTTAGAGCTCCTTCTGCTCATCTTGTCCCTTAGACCAAAATCAAGGCATATCTTCTCCCAAGCTGAAGTTGAACAACTAATTCCACCAAATCAAACACTAACTAAAACAAAACCAACCCTACAAAAACCAGTGATTTCTTGGAGTTGCCTCAGTTCCTGGAAGAGGGGCCATATAAATTTGGATAAGAGCCATAGCTTGTGTGAAGGAGAGAGAGGACCCCATGGACAAAACCAGGCCTTCAGCAGCCTTAACTTAGATCTGTTGAAACTGTTGTGAAACCGGATGTCAGGGAGCAGCGGGTCTGGCTGTGCCACAGGGCATAGAGAGCTGGGAGCGGGGGTGACAGCACGGCCAGCAGGGCAATGCCCTCACCCACATAGAACGCAGCCCCATGGTTCCCCAGCTAGGTCCAGTGATGGTATCCAGGGTCAGCCACAGCCCAGATCACCAGAAGGGTCCATAGTGGTGGGGCAGGTCCAAGGCTAAGCTTGGAAATCAAGCTAAGGTCAGGATCAGGAGGTGCATGGCCAACACAGACACACCAACAGGTTGTTCAGGGAAGGATCTGAGTGTCAGTGCAGCTCTGGAGCAAAAGGGGAGGGATGGGGACCAGCGAGGTTTCTCCCAGCTCTTCTTGCACAGTGGTCTCACAGCATCCTGGTCCCAGGTCCCAGGGTGGCTGTGCCATGCCAGTGCTGGCTCTGAGGGCAGGCAGCCAGCTGCTGGGTGGGGGGATCTTGCCAAGCCTGATGGCACCTTCAGGGCCAGGCACTGGGTGCCAAAAATGGGGCCATAAACTCCTGGTGTAACTACACGTTTATGTTATTCAGCTGAGCTTCCTTCTTCCCCTGACCATTTGACTGGAGTGTGGCCATTGATGGATACAAGCTGTTCAGAAGGGACAGGAGAGGAAGAAAGGGTGGAGGTGTTGCCCTCTATGTAAAGAAGTGGCTAGAGTGTGAAGAGTTGTTACTAAAGAATAGCCATGAACAGGTCGAAAGCTTATGGGTAGGAATTAGGGATCAGGACAACAAAGGGAGCCTCGTGGTAGGAGTCTACTACAGGCCTCCTGGCCAGGCGGAGCCTGTCAATGATGCCTTCTTACTCCAGCTTGAGGAGGCATCACGATCTCAGGCTCTCATCCTGCTGGGGGATTTCAACCACCCCAACATCTGTTGGATAAGCAACACGGCTGGCTGCAGGCACTCCAGGAAGCTCCTAGAGTGCCTAGATGACAACTTCTTGAGAAAAGAAATTAACAGCCCTACTCGAGGAGATGCATTGTTGGACCTGTTGGTCACAAATGCTAGCGAAATTATCAGGGATGTCAAAGTTGAAGGCAGCCTGGGCTGCAGTGATCATGCCCTAGCGCAGTTCACTGTCCTAAGAAATTTGAAGCCCACAGGAAGCACAGTTAGGACTCTAAATTTTAAGAAAGCAAACTTCTAACTCTTCAAGGAGTTAATAAATAGGACCCCGTGGGAAATGGCCCTCAAGGACAAGGGAGCGGAACAAAGTTTGCAGATCTTTAAGGACGCTCTCTATAGAGCACAAAAGATCTCAATCCCGACATGTAGGAAATTGGGCAAGGAGGGCAACAGACCACCATGGTTGAGCCGTGACTTGCTGGTCAAACTAAAGGGCAAGATGGAGCTACACAGAAAATGGAAAAAGGGACAGGCATCCTGGGAAGAGTATAGGGACGTTGCCCGGCTGTGTAGGGATGAGGTCAGGAAGGCCAAGGCACAGCTAGAACTGAATTTGGCAAGGGATGTGAAAAAAAACAAGAAAGGTTTCTACAGGTACATTAACCAGAAAAGGAGGGTCAAAGAAAATGTACCCCCCCTGATGAGCAACAGTGGGGAACTTGTATCGACAGATGAGGAGAAGGCGGAAGTTCTCAACAACTTTTTTGCCTCTGTCTTCACTGGCAACCCCTTTCCTCCTAGCTCCCATGTTGATGGCCCACAAGTTAGTGACCAAGGTGACAAAGTCCCTCCCACTGTAAGTGAAGACATAGTAGGTGATCAACTGAGGAACCTGAAGATATACAAGTCCATGGGACCTGATGAAATACACCCCAGAGTCCTGAAGGAACTGGCTGATGTAGTTGCCAAGCCACTTTCCATGGTATTTGAAAAGTCATGGCGGTCAGGTGAAGTCCCTGTGGACTGGAAGAGAGGAAACATCACACCCATTTTTAAAAAGGGTAGAAAGGAGGACCCTGGGAACTACCGACCTGTCAACCTCACCTCCGTGCCTGGGAAGATCATGGAACAGATCCTTCTAGATGCCATGCTTGGGCACATGGAGGACACGGAGATGATTCAAGGTAGCCAGCATGGCTTTACTAGGGGCAGATCCTGCCTGACTAACCTAGTGGCCTTCTATGGTAGGGTGACTAGGTCAGTAGATAAGGGACAACCTTAGTAGATAAGGGACGTGATCTATCTGGACTTCAGTAAGGCCTTTGACACGGTCCCCCATGACATCCTGCTTGCCAAACTGGAGGGATATGGATTTGATGGGTGGACTGTTCAGTGGATAAGGAATTGGCTGGATGGTCGCACCCAGAGGGTGGTACTCAATGGCTTTAAGTCCAGATGGAGAGCAGTGACAAGTGGTGTCCCTCAAGGGTCCATGCTGGGACCAGTCCTGTTTAACGTTTTTATCAATGACATAGACAGAGGGATTGAGAGCACCATCAGCAAGTTTGCAGATGACACCAAGCTGTGTGGTCTTGTCGATACACCAGAGGGACGGGATGTCATTCAGAGGGACCTGGACAGGCTGGAGAGGTGGGCCCAGATGAACCTCATGAGGTTCAACAAAAACAAGTGCAGGGTCCTGCACCTGGGCCAAAACAATCCTCAGTATAAATACAGACTGGGGGATGAGGTATTAGAAAGCAGCCCTGAGGAAAGGGACTTGGGGGTGCTGATGAATGAGAAGCTGGACATGAGCAGGCAATGTGCACTTGCAGCCCAGAAGGCCAATCACATCCTGGGCTGCATCAAGAGATGTGTTGCCAGCAGATCCAGAGAGGTGATTCTGCCACTTTGCTCTGGTGAGACCTCACCTGGAGTACTGTGTGCAGGTCTGGAGCCCTCAATATAGAAAGGACATGGATCTGATGGAGCGGGTCCAGAGGAGGGCCACTAAAATGATCAGGGGGTTGGAGCACCTCTGCTATGAGGACAGGCTGAGGGAGCTGGGGTTGTTCAGCCTGGAGAAGAGGAGGTGCTGGGGAGACATAATAGCAGCCTTCCAGTACCTGAGGGGGGCCTACAGGAAGGCTGGCAAGAGTCTGTTTACAAAGGCCTGCAGTGACAGGACGAGGGGCAATGGTTTTAAGTTGGAGAAGGGGAGATTTAGATTGGATATTAGGAAAAAGTTCTTTACTATGAGGGTGGTGGAACACTGGAACAGGTTGCCCAGGGAGGTGGTTGAGGCCCCTTCCCTTGAGATATTCAAGGTGAAGCTCGACGAGGCCCTGGGCAACCTGGTCTAGTTGGGGGTGTCCCTGCTGACTGCGGGGAGGTCGGACTAGATGACCTTTGGAGGTCCCTTCCAGCCTGGACCAATCTATGAATCTACAAATCTATGAATTTCTGTTCATTCCCAACTCTCTGTTCAACTTCTGCTGCCTTTGGCCATGCTACTGCAAGCTTGCATGCCAGATTCTCAGCTGGGTCCCTGAAGTCTTGCAGGCTAAAAAAAGAAAAGCAACAAAACAATAATAAATAATCTCCCTGAACCTTTTAAAGCTCTTCAAGCAGTTTTACCTGCTTGAAGCAGAAATAACTGGTGAGAGAACTGCTAGGAACACGGGAACTTCTTAAGTCACCTTCACTGCCAAAGAAAACCTACAGTCAAGACAAAATCTCAGGCATGAGAAATATCCATTGTGAATTTTAGCCTCTTCATATGGATAGTTCTCTTCCTGTTGCACTTACTACATGTGTGTTAAATTCGACAATACATAACATATTCATGTTCTCCATCAACAGTATTGACAAAGAGCCTTCATCTGCTTAGAAGAAAACGGTGTTAAAAACAAAACCAAGCAAAACAAAATAAAATAAAATAAAGTAAAGTGGGCTTTTGAGAGAGGTCACTTCCTTCCTCTGCCTCAGATGGTGTTTTCAAGCTCACGAAATGTACTGCAGTACTTCAGGTCACTTTGCTTAAATCACCTTCCATAATGTTACACAGTTAATGCAGAAGACTAATAATAACATAGACTGATGATTCAGAGGGGTGTACCTTAGAGGGTACATAGAAACAAAGGTGCTTTCCTAGGATTGTGCTGAGGAAAAGATTAATTTGACGTATAAATCTATTACATAACTTAAATGCTCTGCATTATCACCACTAACAGTAAAACCAGCACCAACAACTTTTACTGCCTGAAGTTTTCTCTGGCACTGCACAGTAATTATCTGACCTATCTCTGAGGTTACTGTATACTGTGGTTGTATTTCAAGTTGTTTGAGACTACTGTAATTATTAAATGTATTATGGCTACACAGACTTTTTTAGTAGGAACTCCCAGAAAAATAAAATCCAAGTGCATTTATGGCCTCAATATCTATAGAACTAACAAAATACCTTGGAGTTTTGCTATTTTAATCCCAAATATCTGCCAGTGGATAGAGAGAAAGCTCTAGTTTTAACTGTGTCTTGTAGTCCTGAAAAGTTTTCCTCTTCCTCTTATCAAGGCTGCAGAATGCACACAGCAGTAGATATGCTTGACGTTATCTGTAGGAGGATAAAAGCCCACACAGCAGCTACTCTGTGCTGGACAATTTTGAAACTGTTGGGAGCTGCTTTTGGCCTTTCAAAGTATTGCCACATGCACATCAGGGGCTGTGGTACTTTCTGGCCTAATTTAATCACTATCACACAGAGTGGGATTTGGGTCTGGCACCCTTCAATTTTGAATTTCAGTGCTCCAAGATGCCATCACTTACAAAAACAGAACCCAAGTATAAAGAAATAGAACTGATTATCATAAATAAAAAAACCTAAAAATGTAAAAAAAATCAAAAAACAAAAACCAAGAATGACATTGCTCAATATTAAGCTGAACATTCAAGATTTTGCCACTGGAACAGATAATTTTTTGTTTTCTAAGGCACATATAACAGGGAAAGTATTACTCCAGAAGTCCCTTCCAACCCCATATCATTCTGTGATTCTGTTATTAAATAGTTTCATGAGGTAGCATTAAAGTATCTTATGATTTGCCATTATTTCCTCATCTTCCCCAATAAACAGAAATATGCAGTTACAGAGAATAAGACATTCATTGAAGAAAAAATAAAGCTGTATTAGCTAACGTGCTGAATAACATCTGTTGAAACCCAGTGTAGAAATATGTGTTGTATTTTAATGTGCATAAAGCTTTTAACCTGTGGAGTGGCATTTAAAAAAACTAGTAATAAACAAGGTTCCTGTCATGGAATGAGTATAATCACAGTCTTTTATATTTTTTATATAGCCAGCTGAACTGTGGCTAACATTCAGATGCCTGTGTGATGGATGACTTAGAAACGATGTAGACATTTCGTCTAGGCAATAAGCTGCACTGAGGGTCTTTTTAAGTTTCTTTGTCCAAGGAAACACAGAGGTTGTTGTTGACTTAGTGCCACAGTAGCTAATTAGCTAACATCCATTCAAAATGCTGAAGTTGTCAATACAATGCTTAATTTGGATGAAAACAACCTAAAGAATGTTTATGTTCTTGAAAGCTTTCCTGCGATGTCAGTTAGTCTAATAAAAGGTACAAAGCTGCTGTCTTTCATACCATTTGACCATCATGACAGCAGCAATACTACAGTGGGTAAGGACAGTTAACCATATGAACTCACCAAATGATTAGGAAATATAAATGTTTTAACACTGGCACACAGAAGAAATTTAATATATGTAAATGTGAAGAAGAAAACTAAAAGTAGCTCAGCATTTCAAACATTTGGAACAATGGCATCTGAGTTTAACGTTAACATTTATTTATGCTGCCACTCACACGTTTCAGGGTGGGACAACTCCCACATGTTGTGGAAAAAAGGTGACTGTGGGTGTTAAAAACAGAGACATGCCTTCTAATTAGAAGTATTCAGGTATATGTCTTGCTGTGAATAGGCTAACTCTTCTTGAGGAAAAAATAGAGCCATTATACATATATTGGAGGTGGTATAGAATAATAAATGTTTAAGAACAAGGCTGTGGATTACTTCACTGAAAACTGCATTTAATCAAGATGTTTTAACAGCTGAATTTGTCACAAAGAGACCACTTCTTCTCCAACATTACCTTTTCATGTACCATTTCTTATCAGGCTAATTTCTGATGATTTTGTCAGGAAATGCATTTTCCTTTAGGCAACATTCCCAGCAGTGATCAGCACCAGTGACAAGTGGTGTTCCTCAGGGGCTGGTATTGGGACCAGTGCTGTTTAACACCTTTGTCAGCAACAGGGACAGTGGGATCAAGTGCACCCTCAGCAAGTCTGTTGACGACACGAAACTGTGTGGTGTGGTCACCACACTGGAGGGAAGGAATGCCATCCAGAGGGACCTGGACAGGCTTGAGAGATGGGCCCATGTGAACCTCATGAGGTTTAACAAGGCCAAGTGCAAGGTCCTGCACATGGGTCAGAGCAATCCCAAGCACAAATACAGGCTGGGCGGGGAATGGCTGGAGAGCAGCCCTGAGAAGAAGGATTTGGGGGTATTTGTTGATGAGAAGCTCAACATGAGCCAGTAACGTGCTCGCAGCCCAGAAAGCCAACTGCATCCTGGGCTTCATCAAAAGAAGTATGGCCAGTAGGTTGAGGGAGGTGATTCTGCCCCTGTACTCCACTCTCGTAAGACCCCACCTGGAGTACTGTGTCCAGCTTTGGAGTCCTCAGCACAGAAAGGACATGGATCTGTTGGAATGAGTCCAGCAGAGGGCCATGAAGGTGATCAGAGGGTTGGAGCACCTCCCCTATGAAGACAGGCTGAGAGAGCTGGGGTTGTTCAGCCTGGAGAAGAGAAGGCTCCAGGCAGATCTTATAATGGCCTTTCAGTACTTGAAGGGGGCCTACAGAAAAGGCGGAGAAGGACTCTTTATCAGGGAGTGCAGGGATAGGATGAGATTTTAAACTGAAAGAGAGGACATTTAGATTAGATATCTGGAAGAAATTTTTTACTGTGAGGGTGGTGAGATGCTGGAACAGGTTGCCCAGAGAAGTTGTGGATGCCCCATCCCTGGAGGTGTTCAAAGCCAGTTTGGATGGCGCTTTGAGCAACCTGCTCTAGTGGGAGGTGTTCCTGCCCATGACAGGGACTTTAAAGTCCCTTCAAACACAAACCATTCAATGATTCTATGATTTTATATCAAATCAGAGCTGGAAAATATAGACAGTTTACATAAAATTAGAGCTGTAGTGTAATAGATTTTTTATATGTACTGTACCAGAGTTGGGAATGTAACAGACACTATATTACAGTGTATAATTATTTTATTGCTAAATCTCCATTCTAAGCAGAAAAGGGGAAGACAAAATTAATTTAATTTATTCTAAATATTCAGTATTTTTTCCACTTGATAAACTGTGCCAGTAAAATTAATGGAGATTCATTTTACTCTTATCATTTCCTTTAAGTCTAGAATTATATATGCTGTCAGAAACTTTCACCCAATTTAAGAAACTAAGGGTGCTTTGATTCAGAAAAGAGATTGTAATCAGAAGTATGTAAAAACTTAATCAATAAAATTATAAATAAAATATTTAAATATATTACATTATGGTATAATATTATTCTTATTTCACGTTGATATAATATTATCCCCAGTGTGCATTGTTATTTACATGTTACAAAATAATGTGAAAACAATTAACAATTTACATAGCTTAAAATTAAAATATTAAAAGCCCAAATTAATATTTCCCAAAAAAAGAGTTTGGATTTGTTTTGACAACAAGACATTCTGACTTTTTCTATCTGCAGTATCTTTTTGGTGCATTTGCAATGGGAAATCCCTTACCCAGAATATGTCTGTCTACTGATGCAACACATATGTTTGGGAAAGACAGCAAAGGAGAAATTAAATTCATCATTCACCCTGTCCCTGAAATTTCATCTGATGATCGGCAGAGCTAGCTAACGTATTCTGGAAGAGATTTAACCTGTGACACCACTGCTATTTCAGACCTCAGCCTTCCCCACAAAAGTTGAACAAGTAAATTTATGTCAATTTTACTGTCAAAAAGAAGACTTGGATTTTTTAACATATGCTAACAGTAGCATATTATTAAATATACATCTAGCTATTAATAGCTGAGTTCTCAAAATAGCAAAGATGTCTTGAATACAGCTCATGGAATTATAGCTGGCACAATTTTTTCCCCTATGCAGTATAATGTTCCAATTGAGCTAGGTTTGCTCATGTGCATGCTGTGAGTGTATATATGTATATCCAAATTATAACAATGCATTTGTATTCCAGTAGTATTACTTGGACTATAAAGTGTTATTCAAGGTGAAGAAGAATATAATATATGCCATATTTTAATATATAACTAATTGTAGGATGCATCTCTCCCTCCTTTTCCTTCTGAACTTTACATTTACTGTGGGACAAAAACATGCACATGGGCACTTACTGCAGATGTGCTGTAAATCAAGACCATGATTTACTGTATCTGTGGGGAAGGAACTGTTTCTAGTTTTATGTTTGACTAAATGAAGGGGTCCTGGTCCAACACATGAATGCTACTTTTATATTAATAAAATGCCCTTTTGTTCTAGCTCTGCCTCATGGGAGTTTTTGAAATGGATCAGAGTCCAGACCCAAACCCTGTCACTTCACAGTACTGAACACTGAAAAGATATTTATGGCCAACACAGAGTACCTATCACTGATGTCTAGTGTGGCTGGCACATCGCACTAAGTCATTTACATCAGCACTTGCTGGTTACCCAAAAATTTGGTTGCCATGTGTTGATACTGTAATTCAAACATTTCTGACTGTCTGCTTTGAGTAAATATTTTTTTGTGACCTCTCTTGGTGGATTCCCATCTGCACAGGGAGCTATCACTGCCTTGGGTAGAGAAGACATATCAGAGGCATGGCCAGGAGAAGAAACGTGAATAAAAGGAAGCTTTTTGTGTTGATTTCAGCTCTTTGGGTCAGCGGTAGATGACCCAAGAAAAAGCGGCTCCAAACTGTCACAGCAACTGAGGGAGTTGTAAATATTTTCACATCAATCCCTCTTTCAGCTACAAAGAAAGAGCTGGTTGGGCTTAAAAAAGAATGAAAATTGAAGTATGCTTAAGGAAGTTCAGCAAATCTTAGTTGAAGGAAAACTGCAAAAGTAGGACAGAAAGCTATAGAGGTATTATCAAAAAGTGACACTATCGTGGTTGCACACTGACTTCTTTTTGATGAAGTAAAAACTTGGTTGATTCTGATGTCTGAAAAATAGTCAAATTCTCAGATTCAGTGTAAAAGCAAGTGGAAATATTCCTGTATGCAACAGAAGCAATTACACCAGTTCTGATTTGAAGCTAAATACATACAGACATTTTCATACAATGTACATGCTGGCTGCTGTTAGCAGTTGTGGTGACTCACGTACTGGCCCCCGTGGGAAGGCCATTGCATAGTTTTTTTAGGGGAGAAAACACAGACCATATCCATGTTTGTGACAATTCCCAGCTGTCTTCCCTACTAGTGACAAAAATAATTAGCATAAATAGATTTTTAGCTCTTTAATGCCGCCAACAGTATATTGCAATAAGAATACCTTCGCAGAAAATCATACAATTTGTTATAACGTTTTTATGTTTTATATGTGATTTATTACTAGCTATTATTTATTATGCCTTCTTCTATTGTTAATATATTTGCACTGAAATACTCTTTAGGGAAGGGGTTCTTCAAAGTGGGAAGTGAAGTAACTGTGAAGTGCCTGTTCCCAGGACAGAACATACCTATTATGTAGTCAGACTACATCTATTGCATTTCAATGTATAGCTCTATGATTTGGCTTACTTCCTAACCAGTCTCTACCCACGGAATTGACATGTTCGATGGCAGGGTTCTCTGCCAGCTGTGATATACAATAAGGTAAAGGTCTGTTCAGATTAAAAGTTTTCACCTGAAATCTTTGTGTGTGCAATGAATGTATTTGTCAAATCAGACACAAATCAGTGTGTATGAACACCCTTCATCATAGGAAGGACGATACGTATGGTTTACTAAACCTTCAGCTGCACAACAGACCTGGTTTATCATCTCCATCACAAAAGGCTTTGGGATACCTTCACTTACACAGCCACCTTTTCTGGTGCTGGCAAAGAAGAGTGTTACAGTTTATGTGCTCTCTGAATGGTGATAATGAAAGTGCATATTGTGCTACCTATTCATAACAAGCACTTAAATGTGAAATCATTTATATATTGCCACTGTTTTGCAACCAGAAGTTCAAGATGGGTAGCTCTCTTTAAATGAAGGGAAAAGAATTTCTTGCTAGAGAAGTTAAGAGTTCAGCAGTGGAAAGGCCAAGAAAACAGAGAAATCTGCTCTTTAACTGTCCTTGTCCATTACGCAACAGACATTAAAAGGTATGGATTTATTTCTCTGAAAAATCTGACAGTTAAAAAGGACAATGTCGAGGCATTTGATATATATGGACAGGTTCACTAGTGTTCTCTAGGCGCTTTCTGCTGCTCAAGTAATGCAAAACAGCCATAAACCCAGCCAGATTTATGGTTGCTTTGTTTGCTAGAGCAATGAAAAAGCGGCCAGGGTGTCCCAGTGAAAATGGCCCATATGCTGCGGCCTAGATTCTCAACAACAGGAACCTAAATCCACATTGAGGTGATTAAATAAGTGGCCTGCTTTTCTGAAGTGTTGAGCCTACTTATGTCCCACTGAGCCATTAAAGAAGTAACTTGAGTTTCCTCTTTTCTGGTCTGTGAAACTACGGCTGTGGTGTCAGGCTGCATCTGAGCGAGTGAGCCACACAGGGCGACTGTTTTGAAGACAGGACTTGTAGATGGCATCTGGCATGTGATGAGAAGAGCAAGGGATGTCCCATAGTGTTTGGCAAAGAGCTGGATGAGGTGTATCCCTACAACCAGGGGTGTGTGGAGAAGAGCCGATTAGGTGACAACCACTCAGCACTCGAGATGTGATAGTCCTGATTCAAGCTCTGCAGCCTGGAAAATCAGAATGTGCCTGTGTGAGCCTAAAAATGGATCTACAAGAGTAATTAACCCTCATGGAAAATACACACATCGTTAACAGAAAATTGTCACTCCCTGAAAGATGGACAAGAAAATGCAACACTACATCAACATGTCTTTGCTTATACTGAGCATGTTTTCCAGCCACACTCCTCATTGTTTTGATTTCTGCGAGGCTGACAAGGATTTCTCTTGATACTAGAGAAAGCATGAAAGCTATACCTTACTTAATAGCCAAAGAAAGGAATGCAAATGCAAAGATAGATTGGATTTTTGACCTCTTCCAAATCTAAAAGCTGACCTACAGGCAGGGGATGTAGAAGGGATAAAAACAAAGTAAAAATAAAACAAAAGCAAAAATCATGGCAGTGGTGCCCCTTTAAAGTGATTAACTATTTTTAAACACTTTACTTTGGGATTGCAATGTATTGTGGTATTAGCTTTTGGGGCCAAAACTGCCTGTTTTTGAGCTGGTTCTGAAGCAGATTTCTTACAGCCAAATCAGAAAGGTTTGCTGCAATATGAACTTCTTGCACTATTGAACTTTTCCTCCTACACTTTAAAGCACCAGATTTGTAACTTGTTCAGGTCGGTACAGAACAACAGGCTTCAGCTGAGTGCAATTTATTTATGTCAGCTGAAGGTATGATGTTGTCTGCTAATTTTTCCGGTTTGTATCAGTGACAATGGACTGATGATCCAAGCATTCTAGAATTTAAGAAATGCAGCCTACATAGGGAGCTTAATTTTGCAGCCAGTCTTCTGCTATATGCAGAAGTCAGAGGATGTTAATTTAAATACCTTGATTTTCTATGGATTTCTGAGGTAAAGAAGAATTTTTTTGTTCTTTTCCATTTGAAACTTTCAAATTTTCAACACCATAGAATCATTTTTAACTGAAAAAAGAAAGCGACCTATTGATTTGCCAAAATGCACAATAAATAAGGAGGAAAACATAAGCACAAAAAACTATAGCTGTTAATGCCAGATTTCAAGTATTTCCTTTGGCTATGATTGTTCAAATGAATCAAATGGTAATGTTTAATCTTACTACTATAATCTGATAGACTGTAACTTAAAAAATGAGTTTATCACACTGTAGTCTGTCACTGAAGCAAAATCTCGTATGTTTGTTCTAATTCAGGAGGTTACAATGAGGGCCATGGTAATTGTTGAAACAAATGCATTACAAAATTGAAATGATTCTCCACTGAAAATTTCCTGGAGCAATTTTTATGCTTAGTTGAAAAATCTCAAAAAGGAAGAAGCAGAAACTTCAACTTGTAAATTGAGAAGAGCACAGTCAATCTTAAATTGAACAGATCTTAAAAAACAACCAAAAAACCCCTAAACCGATGTCCCCACCCCAAATAAAATCCTCACCCAGTCTCTTCTGTTAC
This sequence comes from Numenius arquata, assembly GCF_964106895.1. NCBI lineage: Eukaryota > Metazoa > Chordata > Aves > Charadriiformes > Scolopacidae > Numenius > Numenius arquata. The sequence goes on along the minus strand of NC_133579.1, from coordinate 17,109,688 downwards.
ATGCTTTGAAACGTAGTGTTCATCAGCACCTAAATCTCATGTTTCCCTTTGAAATAGCTGGTCTGGGCAGCATGGATCTAAAATATTTTATCAGCTTCGGTCAGAGCTGAGAATCCCATTAGTACCTTTGCTTCGAAGACGAAGTGATATCAGAGCGAGGGGCAGGGGAGGCAAACATGCTGCTGTTCCATGTGTCGTCAGGCCCCTTACAAGAGCATCCTCCAGGGGATTTTTCCATACAGTTCCTAACCTTAAGCCACCCTTTCCAAAGGCTTTCATCTGTAGCAGAATGGGGTATCATAAAATGTGTGTTCACCCTCAGGAGACATGGCAAAGGTTACCAGGCGTTATTGACCTGCAGTGTAATAACGTCCCTCAAGACTAACCTTTAAAGCTTTCAGTTCTGAGTAAGTAAGACTGGCTGGATCTTTTCTATGTCTCTGGGAATATTATAACTTTTCATAAAGCTATGTAGAAAGAATACTGAAAAAGGGCAAGAGGAAATTGCCACCTTCTCTGAGACAGGCCTGCAAGGCACATGTGTACTTGGCTTACAGAAATCTCTCCTCTCTGTTAAGTTGTTTGGTCAGACTGGTATTGCCAACATCAATACGATTTTGACAATGATGGGAAGGAATAATCTGGCTACGTGGTACCTTCATCCTTTTGTTTCAATAAATTGAATGACAATAAACATACAGCTTTCCTGGATCCATAGTTGGTATACATTGGCTGGCTAATTTGAAACTGATGGAGCTAAAAAGCCTTACATTAATTGAGAATCTGGACCTCTAGTTTAGATTACAGGAACAATTTCCTGCATTGGTAAAGGCTTTTTTAAAATAACAATGACCATTATTTTGCAAAATTAGGGAAATATAAAATTTTCGTAAGGGGCAGCAGATTACAAGACCCTGTCTTGTTTTCTACGGAGACACATTTTTCAGGCTGGAGATGCCTAATAAGTGGCTTAATGGCCTTCATCTCAGTTTAAAAGACAGTCAAGCAGGTCTGTAATTTTAAAATGAGACAAGGCTTGTAGCAGAATTTTGCAAGAACATCTAAGCCATTTAGAATCACAACTGATGGAAATTTTCCATTTTGAATAGCCTGGTCTTGTGGTTTCACAGAAATGGATCAGGGTATATATGACAGGGGAGGGCTACTGGAAAGGACAAATTTATTCCAGAACTTTCTTCCTACAATGTCAGTGGAGTTTATTTATTTATAAAGCAGAAACTGGATGCCCCTTCATACTCTTGTGTCTTTCAGTGATATTGACATGTACAACAATATGTACTGGAGTGACTTCTCGCATCAACCATCAACCACTTTATCAGTTAGTGCACCAACTCAGAATGCTAATCATAAAAATAAAATCCATTGGGTATTTTATACTGAGAATATTTTACACAATATGCTTTTGGTGTCCTTGATGTCCCTGGAAATTATACCTACAGTAGCTTAAGAAAGACCTGTCTACTTTTTGCTTTTCCGTGTTGGCATTTCAAAAATCTGGGGAAAAATGATCCCCAGAAAACCAGAATCAGATTCAAACACGAGAATAATATTAATAATAAGCCCAGTAGTGCCTGTCAATCTCTTTTCCAAATTTGATCAGAAATACTTGATATTGCAGAGAATTCAAAGTTAACCCTAACTACACAGAACAATAAGAGAAGGATATTTCATAGAGAACCCTTGAATACAGTTCCATCTCATTAAAATTTCACCTTATGCTTTAGCACATTTTAACTATTTCAAATGCCAGGAAATAAATCTGTGCCTTGAACTATGTGATATATATGAAAGAGCTTGGTAATTTCCCTCAGGTACCTAATAGACAAATATCTGTATCATGAATCTGCTACCTATTAGAAAATCCAAGGAACAAAAGAAGAATGGGAGCTGATTTCCTTAAAATTTCCCCCCCAAAGACTGGCAGTAAAGACAGACAGTAAAGAACTTCTGTAAGGATATCTCCTGTAAGACCTGCTGGAGAGCAGCACTGTACGCATACTGATGTCTCAGTGGCACATGGTACTTGAAAATCATAGTTTAGGAATCACAGTTTCACACTCAGATATTACTTTAGCAAACTGCATTTTTCTCCTTTTCCATTTCTTTTTAAATATTTAGTATTTTTTTTAGCCCATGCATTATTTAAATAAATAAAGGATTTTTTTATGGTTGTTAAACTGTTCAAGTCTGTATTGCTAACATATTTCTTCTGATTCTATAAATTCCAGTCATAACAAATACTTCTTCATTCAAAACTAAACCTCTTTCTTATGATGTGATTTATGTGAGCTATTTTGGTGGGGTTTTTTTGGATTTTTTTTTGGATTGGTTTGGTTTTTTTTTTTGGAAAAGCCCCCAACCCTTCCATAACTACAAATCTGGAGCACTAATAATCAGTCCATTAGCTCTCATTTAGACAGTCGGTTTCTAGGTGAGGTCTTTTCATTTGACAACATGAGAAAGGTAGAGGCCTTATGATGTGATGAGATCTGGTCATAATTGCTTATAATCTGAGACTCTCTGGTCTGGTGAGTCTCAAGTTTTGAAATAAAAGATAGCAAAAGAACCCAACAAACAAAACCATCACCACTAGCAAAAGCAAATAGGAAAGATATTGAAACTAACAATTGCAATAAATGCTTGCATTGGAAATCAGTTACCACTGAGTACCCCTAAATAAGTAATTTTCAGCAGGCTAGCAGCTAGATTACCTACCTAAGTGAATGTAGGTTATAAAGCCAGAAAGCCTTGTTATGTCAATTTTCTTGCTGGCTATGCAATCATGTTGAATACCTTTCTCCCCTAAGATCATTAACACTGTTAGGGAAAAAGCCATTTTCTTATTACCAAAACCCAGCATCCAAGGCTAATGTTTCAGTAACATTGAAACCCCTCCTTACTTTCTGTAGATACTGGTGTTTCTGTTGTTGCAAGTGTAGTGATTTTATCAGCTGAATTAGAGACAGCCCAACATTCTCTTGTGAAAGAACTTTCTTATTACAGTTAAGGAAACACCAGGATAATTCAGAAATCAGTCCATTAGGTGCAAAGTTGCGAAAGGAAAGAATTTGCCAGTGTTAGGTTTACGGTTGGACTCAATGATCTTGAAGGTCTTTTCCAACCTATCTGTTTCTATGTGTTCTGTGTTCTATGTTCTAGTTTATTTTAACTTTGAGAATGATGGTAGGTGATGTCCTCGAACCCAGGTCCCAAACCTATATAGTGGCATTCTCTGCAAAGCTAAAAGCATGGCCTCTGCCACTTCTCCAGTTAGGTCCAGTGATCAGGAGGTGACTAATAAAGCACCAAAATATTCTTCTGACTCACATCGCTCCCTGTGGGTGAGTGAGTTATTTCCAGAAGATTTCCAGTTCTTAGAGAAGATACTGGAAAATATCTGGCCTTGCAGGTCCAACGTAAATCCAGAGTAAGATTTCTGTGGACACCATCTAATTTCTGGTTCTGTTTGGCTAAGGCAGTTAAGCAACTACATTATCACATGTCATGGAGATGTCAAATTATTGTCCACATGAAAATTGGTTGGCCCAAACCAAACTCCTTATATGCCGCTCCACAAACTCACACTCAAAAAAAGTGTTAGGAGGTGAGGAATACAAGTCTGAATCCTCTTGTCTTATGGACAGTCCTGGCTCACAGCACTAATGTAAAAGAAATCAAGAGTTTACCCCCTTGGATTTGTATGTTTGACTGGCTGATTCCTTCCCAAGGTGAGGATATGAGCTTTTGAATCATACCTTTAAGGCACTCGATTCTCTCATAATATATAGGGAGCAGACTTTATAGTTTTGGGTTTGGGCTGATACTTACAGGGATAGGTTCTTTAAAACATGTATTTTTCTATCTAGATATCAAAGTTTTTTGGTAAGGCCCTTGGGGAACCAAAGGGTTAGGCATCTTTGATTTCAGTTGTCAATCAAAGTCAGTAGGAAGCACATTTAAGTCTGGAACAAATACCACTGTGGTACTTTGGTGCTAAACCCAAGCACAGGTTCTGCTTCTGTCATTACTGAAGCAAAACATAGTACACTATCTATTGAAGACATTTCCCTGAAAAGCTCAGAAGATGGAGTACTTTTTTCCTTCTTCTCACAGCTGCATCTGCTTCAGTGTAAAATTCATGACTGAGAGGCACACTTGCGGGAGGTGCATTCTGCAAGATGACACCTTTTTTTCAGTTTACCATTATGTGAATATACACAACAAACACATTTCACTTCCATTGCATACCATTTTTGGAGTTTGACTTTTTGCCTGTTTCATCATATCTCTTCTATGAAAGGACAGAAAAAATGTGTGCTCTCCAAAGAAGGGCGTGGTGATGCCTTTGACCTATGATTTCCAGGGACCGTAGTATGAGAAACCCTGGAATATGGAATATTCATACACAGTTCCTGTGGTGTCCCTAGATAAAACTTCTCTTTAATGTTTAATGATGCAATTTCCAAATAGTGGTTTAGTGGAAGACGGTGTTTGGATCTAATTTCATATAAAGAATAGAAGGTCAGAGTGCTTGTACTGGAGTTTGTTCCATGTCTACCCAAAGAAAATCAACCCATTTTTTCCTTGCTAAGGTTCCCTGTAGAGACTCTGTGTCTTATCATGAGTATATATTGTAGATGATCTATTGTCTTTCTCGGTGAAAGATAATATATAAAAACAGTATTTTTATTACAATCATAGCATATATTTTTAAAAAGCATGGTAGTAAGATACATAAGTGCAAAAGCATTATTACAACAGAAACATGTATTTTTAACAAGCCCTGAAGCCAATATCACAACAATTACTGACGTAATTCACTACCATAATAAAATAATTTATCATAATAAATTATCTTGGAATTAGAAAATAAAATATTACTTTAGCTACAGTCTGTCAAAAGGGGCAAATTTAAGCATTCTGCTTTATATGAGACATTTGAAGATACAAATCAGGTAATTTTATATTAGATAATTAAAGGCCTTTTGAAAGCCAGCCACATTTGGAAGAAAAAAAAGAAAATGGAATTCCCAATGGAGCTAAGAATCCAACTTCCTCTTTAGAAAAAAAAAAAAAAGTCACCTAAATCAGAAAGAAATGTTTCTTCTTTCTTTTAGGTGAAGAAAAAAACAAGTGTAGATCCCAGATTCTAAGGATTAAGTTATAAAAAGCCCCTCAGACTGACCTCCAGTATTTTGGAAGTAAGCCCAGTGTGTAATGAGGGAGTTAGAGAAAGAGAAAGATGGAAAAAGCAACAGGGTTTGGTTTTTTTGGTTTTTGTTTTTTTTTTTTTTGTATGCTGACAGTGCCTTCAGGGACTTTATCTGGGTACGCTGGGTAAACAACACAATGGAATTATACCGGTAGTCCCTCCCTCACCACATGTTTAAATTATGCAACAAATGTTTGATTGGTGGCTTCTTTGTACTGAAAAGTGCCTGATCACTTCATCCCCCTGGTAAAAGAGAACATTATTTAAAGGGAAGTGAGTTAGAAAATAAAACAACAGCACACAAAAATTTGGCAGCAAAATCACTGTGAGAGACTGAAGCATCCTCTCTAATATAAGCAGGCAACCCTGAGAATCGGAAGCAAAAGATTTCAGATAGCTTGGGAATTTGGCTGCCTCTGTGGCAGATACAGTAAACAGCTTCAGAAATGATTGTGTATTTCTGCTAATCACTTAGGCCATAAGATAACAGCTAAGTTGACATTTTGTGTGCAAGAAGTGAAACTGCTTACTCCTGTTCCCCATTTTCTGTCATTTTTGCAGAACAGTGACTGTCAGCAGTGCACCCTGAGTGCAATAACGTTACAGCGCATTGGCAAAAAGACAACCTTGAGACTAATGTGCCCCCAAAATGCAAGTCCTGTCTGAAATTCTTACATGTTTTAAAATGATAAATGTGACTATCTTCTCCGTGCTTCATCTAGTAAGAATGCAAAGAGTACAAAAAACCCTCTGGTAGTCGAAGGTTACTTAGGCCTTCCTTTTTTAGAAATATGCCCAGTGCTTGCTCTTTAGCTGGCTTTCTCATCACACTTTAATATGTTGTTCCATCACTGCTGCTTAGTGATAATTCCATGACTTGGTGTTAGAATTGGCTTTGGTATTAGAACTCATTTAAAACATTTCTCCCTCCTCTTCATCCACAGATGTACATTTCTGTTTGCAACTAGAGATTGTTGCATCCCAACTTTGCTGATAAAATTATTAATGAGACCACATTGGAATTTTCAGTGATGATATAACCCTTGTTAAAAACAGCCCTCTTTTGGGGGAGATAGAAGTAGTGTTATAACTAAAGATGTGAAGAATCATTAATCTTGAGGTCAGATAAAAGTTTGCTCTTCACTGGGTGATGTTATACAGTGTAATATTATTCCAGTCCTTGGTCTTAGACAATTAAGAAAAGGAGTTCTTTCTTCCCATGCCCCCAGAAATTACATGATCTATTCATGGCTTGAAGATAATATCACTCATAGTCTGTAATGTTTTCTTCTGAAGTTATGCTTTTTCTAAAGTTACAATTAGATGCAATGCACTGAATCTATCACAAGTATCACTTTGCTATAGAAAAAGAGGCAAAATGTAAAATGCAATAAAATTGCCTGTCCAACCTGCATTTAGCACTTCTGCCTGCACATAAATAGATGCTTGCAGTTATCACCTTGATTAATTTTACAGGCAAATGTGTTATTTTAAAGCTAAAGAGAGGCTGCATATGATCTCCAGCCACCCAGTATACCTTTCTCAGTGGTGAACATCGATCGCCTCTTTGGGAGAAGCACATCTAAAATAGGAATAGGTTTGTGAGGAAATCCTGACAACCCACCCTTTTTCCCAGTGAAGTTGTGGAGATTCTGCCAAGGGGTGGGGGAAAGATTCTCTTGAAATCTTGCTGAATGCTTCCATCATTGATATGGAAAGCGTCAAATCACATAAGGAGTAAATATGGAAAGTATATTCAATTCAAGCATTTGGGGAAGCAGAGAAAGAAAATACCTAGAGACATGAGAAATAACCTATATGGTGATAAAGGAGAGTAAAGGTGGATGTTTCCATAGGAACCAAGAGAAAAAAGATTTGTCTATGTTCAGAATCGCTTGCATGACATTTAGAAAGGGGTCAGCAAGTTTCTTGGTACAATTCTTCCTTTTTCTTATGCTCAGGAAAACTCTTTAGATATTTGGAAAGTAAAAAGAGTTTGGAAGGTAGTCTGAACTCAAGACTAGGGTAACTGCAAAGTTTATGCTGCCTAATTTACATTTTATGATATCAAGCATCTTTAAGTGCTAATAAATGCATGTGTGTATAAGGAGCTAATGAGTACCAACCGGGTTTCATGTGTTTTCTTTGGATGATTGTATCTGTGTGATATGGAAACTAGTACTTTTCTGCTTCTACAGGATGATGAGAAAGCAAGTAAATCTCACCAAACCAGAACTGGCCAGGGGAAATGTTGCTATTTTTATGTCCCTAGATGTACTGACTAAAAGTTTTTTTTTTCCTATAAGGGGATACTTTGACACATGTCCAGACAGAAAAATGCAATTTGTCTAGAGAACAGAACCAAAATGCTTCCAAAGCCCAGATATTCCAGGAGAAGGCAGCAATGAGATGCCTCATCCTGAAAGAGATCTGGGGCTGAAAGCAGGCAAATAGCCAGGCAGGGGTTAGCAATGCATTGCAGCGGCAATAAAAAGCAATGTGATTTTGTGCAGTAACCGAATGGAACAATCATTCAGCACAGCAGCATTGTTATCGTACCTTTCTGGTCAGATCTCACCTGGACTATTGCCTTCAGTTCTATCACCTACAGCAAGGAAATAATAAATACAGAAGAATGAAGTGAAAGGAAAGGGTTACAACAATGGAAGGAGGGAGTTAACAACCAGGAACAATTAAAAGGTCCCTACCTTTTTACTTAGCCAAACACCAAATATGGAAACGGATGAGCTGATATACGACAAGTATAATTATGAAACAGCGTGAGGAAATGCTGAGAACATTCCAAACTTAGAATGACATTATGGTTAAATAAATATAGGCTGTGTATAAAAACAGTGGATTTTTTTAATGGAAGTATTTTCCCCATGGGAATGCTATCATTTTTACAGCAAGATTGGGGAAAACACTGAAGAGCATATGTCAGAGAGCAATCATGCACTAGTAGTTACAAGAATGCATTTAGCATGTCTTTCTCATTCTCATTATTATTGTTCTATGAATCATATTAAGTTAAAAATAAGGGACAGAATAGAGAGTTGCAGAAAAGGGGAAAAGCTATAGTTACATGCTTCTCATCAGGTTTGTACATGATCTCAAGAGTTAATTTCTTTGTAATCAGGAATAAAAAGAAAAATATGGAATGCAAAGTCTGAGGTAAAGTTCAGTAAGAAGTAGGCCTTCTGGGTGCTCAGAGTTCTGCCGTGAAATCATAGGAGCTTTATCAGGTGACATTGGACGGGACATCTCTTCCAGGAAATGCATTTTCCAGAAGTCTGGATTTATTTTCCCTACAGCTTGACTAGCTGTAGACCCCAGAGATGAGGTTTATGGTAATGCTGCTTTATTAAGGCCACATATCAAAGAAAAGCTTTGTCTTGAGTTAACATTAAAAGTTAGACGGCCAGACAGTCTGGTTTGGAGTCCCTCCAGACCAGCAGTGGCATGAACATGGCCAGGAAGAAGCCAGCTGAGAGCCTGGATTAATCAGAGGAGTTTGTTAAGTTTTTCACTTCCATATAAAACAGCAGCTGATAGCATTGTTAAAATGGGTGTCAAACTGATTCTTGACAAACTCAAATATTGTCTCAGGGCCCTTATTCTTTCACCATCATGGAGATTATTGTTGTTCTGGCAACCCATAATAGGATCTTGAGAATGACACACTACAGTGTGTTCGGAAAGTCAGTCATGTAAAAAGTCAAGAAATAGGCTGGTAAAGAAATTTCATGTTATCCTCACTGGCTTTGCCAGTTGGTTTAAATAAGAATGATAGAGTTATGTTTCCTTCACTGGCACTGTAGTTCTTTCTTTAGTTTTCTATAAGCCTGTTGTGGAAGACAGAATTTAAATGTCATGGATCATTGCCAACAGAAAAAAGAAACTTTTCTTGGGTGGGGGCAGAGAATGTCAATAGCTTGTTTGAGCCTCGGATTCATTTTGCAGACACGCAACTCAATTCAAGGAGATTTGGTAGGATGAGATAAACAAGTGTTGACAAAACGTAGAAAAGAAACAGACTTTCACATACTTATGGATGGTAGGTAAACTGCTTCTCTGAAAGGGAGCACTTTAGAGGCTGATCTCATGCCCGGCTTAAGCTGCAGATTGATATGTAGCTTGTCTGTGTTTCGTTCCTTTCCTTGGGTTAGACATGGTTTCTCATCCTTCCCAAATGAAAGGTGAGGGAGCAGAAAAAGGAAGGGAGGAAACGATGTCTTTTTCTCCAGTCTTGATAGTATCAGAAATAGATGATCCAAGTGCAACACCATCACCGATTTACGTGAAAGCCATCCATACACAAATCAAGACAGTCTGAAAATATATCTAAAGGAAAACCCTTGATTTTAATGCTGCACATTAAGTGGAAAATTCAGCTTTCAAACATTTCTTAGAGTACGATTCTCTTTTATTTTCCTGCCAAGACCTCCATGCAAAGGTCTGTGCTTCTAGGCTAAAAGAGAGTGCTTTACTAAAAGAGACTGAAGGATGCAGCTCTGAGCTATTTTACTCCCTGATTTGGTAAATATACTTTAATGGGAAAATTTATATTATTAAAACTAATCACACCATTAAAGTATTTGTCTGAAATAGGGTCCCATGCATTATGAGTTCATCTTTTCCTGAGCAGGAAATTAAGATTAGGGCTTTGCAGACAGAATTATCAGTTCTGATTGGGTGGATTTGATGTAACATTTCTTTCTCATTTTGAATTTGCTTAGTTTAAAGTTAGATTCTCTTCTTGGATTTATCATCTTTCGCAAATATTTCTGCATTCTTACTGTCTATGTAATCTGTACACAGGTACTAGTGTAGACTATTAGTTAACCTTCATTTTGAAATAACTTTTCCCATGTAGATTAAGTCAGGTTTTGACCAGTGTGACTACAGAATAACTTGGTTCAGCTCAGTGGTACTAACCCAGTGGGTTTGTATTCATGTGAATGACAATGGGAATTGTCTTCCCAAGCGGGATACCAACTGGGGAAGGTTGTTCCATCTATTTAGGTTTTCTTTTTTACCAAGGCCATTATGACATCAGTAATGCATAGGCTGAATGAAGGGCAACCTGTCAGGGAATAGAAGAAAGGATAGAAGTATCTTTTAATACATACATCCTGTGCATAATTTTTTCATTGTATAGATTTTTATATCCTTAGTTAAACGCAAATATTTAAAAAAACAAGGACAAGAGCTCTCGGTAGATTAATTTGAAAAATTCTCCTGAAATTGTGAAGTATCTATGGCAAATAAACATGAAAATTAAGTGATTGAATAAAGAGATAGTTTTTTATGTATGTTCAGAGTAATTTGTGACACATGCTCATTTGCATGTAGTGCTTACTATAATAAGCATGTTAACTGTGTCTGTGAGAGTCTATATGCAACTCAACTCCTTCAAAATGAGACTCTCCATGTTTAGCTATTATATTTCCCAAAGGATCAACTATTAGAGTTTCATAAATCCTCTTCAGAGTAGCAACATAATTCAATCCAAACATTAATTCTCATGAATAGTGCTCACTATATGTTATAGTGTATTAAAACTGTTTTAGCCTCTGTCTGGGAAATAATATCATGAGCCCTATTTCTATGTAGATTTTTCCATATGTTTTTGGCCCAAGCAAAATAAAATGGAGAGAGAAGAAAAAATGGTGCAAGGCTTAACCCTGTGGCTGTGATTAACAGCCCCCAGTGACTTTACGTTGTCTGATGAAAACAGTACAAAAATGCTGACTGTACTATATACGCAATAAACAACTCCATGCTGATGCAATGCTAAAGAAGAAAGGTGAAACAATTTCAGTCATTATGTTAATAACACCCTTAAATTAAGTATGTCTGTAAGTTCTTATTTAAAGCTTTCATTAGAAAATGAGTGGAAATTTAACTAAGCAAACAATGCAATGCGCCCTTGTGGCCAAGAAGGCTAACGGTATTCTGGGGTGCATTAAAAAGAGCATAGCCAGCAGGTCGAGAGAGGTCATACTCTCCCTCTACTCTGCCCTGGTGAGGCCACAACTGGAGTACTGCATTCAGTTCTAGGCTCCCCAGTTCAAGAAAGACAGGCAACTACTGGAGAGAGTCCAGTGGAGGGCTACAAATGTGGTCAAAGGAATGGAGCACCTCTCTTATGAGAAAAGGCTGAGAGACCTGGGTCTGTTTAGCCTGGAAAAGAGAAGACTGAGAAGGGATCTCATCAATGCTTATAAATATCTAAAAGGTGGGTGTCAAGAGGGTGGGGTCAGGCTCTTCTCAGTGGTGCCCAGGGACAGGACAAGGGGCAACGTACACAAACTGGAATACAGGACTTTCCATCTCAACATGAGGAGAAACTTCTTTACTTTGAGACTGACAGAGCACTGGAACAGGCTGCTGAGAGAGAGTGTGGAGTCTCCTTCTCTGGAGGTATTCAAAACCCGCCTGGACGCAATCCTGTCCAACCTGCTCTAGATGAACCTGGTTTGGCAGAGGGGTTGGGCTAGATGGTCTCTAAAGGTCCCTTCCAACTCTACCATTCAGTGATTCTGTATTATCATGATTCTTTTAGCAGTAGGCTGGACCAAAGGTAATTCAACATTGCTTATGGTCCATAACTGAAGCTGGGGTGAAGGAAGGTGAAGTACTGCTCAGTGAACGGTAGGCTATCCAGTGACTACCCTGTGTTTGGATCCCTTCAGCAAGCCTTGAACCAGGCTTTTGTGGTATAAGAATCAAAAATAACCAGTGAAAAACCCATAAACCAAGTGCAGGGCAAAATAAATGTCATCAGGAAAAAGAATCAGAACCATCATATTCATAGGCAAAGAGTGCACACCATTTTCCTTATTCATTGGCCAGTAAAGACAACTTCAAAAGATTATATTTTCCACTTAATTTGACAACAAACACATTCAGTCTCTAGTTATTGAAGCTGGTTATTTCAATATCAATTTATTAGCAGCATTAACACAAATGCTTGTTATTTTTAAATGAGAAACAATGTCTGTCACTAATTTTAGAACTAATTTTAATTTGAACTTGACATTAATATAAACATGACAGTGCCACTTTGCCACTATATATTGCCAGCATGTATTTTTATTTTCTCTTGGGAACTGACAGAATATGATTCATAATGACAATATTAATATAAGCTTATGAATAACAATAAGGATTTATAATAATATTAACATACATAACATCATCTGTATTGAATCTGTCGACATTAATAACTTAGATTTTTTTCCCTACGTGCTATACATTTTCATGTGTCTATAAATGTCTTCATTAATATACATTTATGATTACCATTACGCTTATGCATAGTCTCTTTTATTATGCAAATAAGGGTTATAGCATACACTGAAAGACAGTGACTCTCCATACATCACTTTTATCTTTAATAAGTCCTATAAAAAGCAAGTAGGTTAAAAACTCAGCCCCATTAATTAAAATCGGTTTGCGTTCTTGAACTAAAAATGTTCATAGTAGAGGATGTCTATGGAGCTATTAATTACTTAGCTCTATTTATCTATATAAAATCACTCACAAAAAAAACATGGCAAAAAAATATTTTTCAGAACTGACAAAAAAATAATGAAAAGAAAGAAATTTACAGCTTGGAGTGAAAGTTTTATCTCTACATATATCCACGTACAATCGGGAGCAATAAGACAGTCACAAAGGTGGTTCTACATGATGCATAGTTGTTGGAGGGCATATGGTACATTTCACTCCTAACTGAGACTTTTTCTATCCTTTTAGTGCTTTATGTTAGAATCTTAACAAGATTTGTTAGTCCAGCTTGTTTTCTTTAAAGTACAGTTGCTAAAAAAAGCCAAGAAGGAAAACTAGTGTCACAGCCATCTGTGAAAAGCTCCAGAGCAATAAATGTGTTGAATTGTGATGAGATCTATACCAGTAACTACGAAGGTCTCTGGGGAAATCTTCATATGCTGTTGATCTTCTACTGAACTGGACCATCAAACACATCATAACATTACATGGAAAAAAAGCATTTTTCCTCCATCTTCTTTAGCTGTGTTTAAGAAATAAAACTCATCTGAACAGATTTGTAAATAAAATATCTCAAGAGGGGGATGCGAGTGACATCTTTTAGCCTCAAAAAGTTTCTAAATTATCCTTCTGTTCTTATGAGAGTACAATTAAATTAAATAGTCACTATTGTCCAGGCTGAGATACAACGTTACCTGGAATTGAAGGCTTTGATTCAAAAAACTACTTCAGAATGTCTATAAGCAACTCATACATTCATATCGAAACTTCAGCTTCAGAGCTTTCCTGAACAGGGATGTAAGCTGCTTGCTGAAATCCGCACAGGTCAGTAACACAGTCACGCTTACCACAAAAATCCTGAGGCTCAATACCATACTCCTTTCTCTAGCCTGTGTCATCACTCATTAGCAGATATACCTTGTTACGTATGATTAAAAATGCATTAATTAAAATTACTGTGTCAAAAGGTTAACTATATGATTTATGCTATTTGATTATGAGTGCCTTCAGAGAAATGTTAGGCTGGATTCCTGTTTACACCAGAAGACATGTTCCGTTTTAACTCAGAAAGATGAGTTTTACTAAGGGAAAAGAGGAAGGACAGGCTGAGACAATACTGTTTTTTCTCAGAAATGGCTTCAAGAACCCTTTGCAGGTAAGCTTGTGTTGGGATGGGCAGGGGGAGCCCTGCTCTGGGAACTGGCCTGGAAACTATTGTTGCATATAGGATACAAGGAGGGACCATGGAGAATGCTGCTTCTCAAGGGACTTCCCAGCGCTGCACTGCAGAGCTCCAGGCCACCGGGTGACACAACCTGTCTCTCCCTTTTGCTGGCAGCCATCACAGCCAAATTCAACGGCCAAGTGACACAGCCAGGTACTGGCAGGAATAAAGTTGGGAGTGGGATCATTTCCCACTCCTCCCTATCCATCTGCTCTTTAAATGATGGTTTATGTGTCTAAGAGCGGCTTTCATGCCAGGGCCAAATGGGGACAATTGAGACTCAGTTGTAAGAAATGCTGTATGTGATTACTACTATGGATGGCTGCTGTCACAGCTGTGAACCCTATAGCACAAGGTACTATTTCAGCAGTTACACAAAAACACCAATTGCTAGAAGTAAAATTAATCAACACGTTTAAAATTTTTCCCGATAAATGACTCTCACTAGTAGCTTTGGTTTTGGTCGTTTGTATAGCATACTATTGGGACCATTAATGTTTCCCTTGGGTTAGGATACAGTCTACCACATACTTTTAGATAAAGTTGGGCTATGTTTCATGTAATCTGTTCTATTTAAGTTCCCTGTTCTCTTGGTTCTGTGCACAAGATCTTTGGAGCTCAGAATCAACATGGAATTGACTAGAGGTGATTCTGGTCCTGGTCAGTTTGTATTACTTCAGCAGGGTTGAGTGGTGTGTTTGCTGTCACTCAAGATTTTGAGATCTGAATCACACCAGATGAACCCTGGATGCAATCAATAAAATTCCTGTGTGGAAAATGCCTTTCTTTCCTGTTTGTTATTTTTAAACTATGTGAGAGAAAGGGTAAAAGGAAAAGCGGCTAGGGAAGGAAAGCATACTGAGATGGTAAAGATGGATGGAAATAATTTTTTAGGCATGTAGGTGTGAGAGAGAGAGATTTCATCTTTATTTTTCTGAACTACAGTTTTGGTCATTGTTGTATTGGTTATACTGCTCCCATTAGAGTCCTGGATTGTCTTCAAGACTCTACATGCTGGATGTGTTACTGGAGTGGGAGTTGGGGATAACAAATAACAATATTTTCTTCTGCTCTAGGAAAGATATCTCAAGCAAATCTGTCTGATAATTTATTGGCCTGAGAGGTTTGTTTTCAAATATCCAAAGAGAAAAATCCAAGAACCACCCCCAGACCTTTCTTAGAGCAGCATTTACAAGTCCTTCTTTAAATCCACAAAAAAGACTGAAAATCTCAAAAGAAGCCCTTAAATAATGCATGTGTTGCCATACAGAATAAGAATAGTGAAAAAAGTGTTAGGTATGAAGTAGCGTGCAGAATGTTAGATTAAACTCTTCATTTGTAGGGTTTCATAGGTATGCAAGTCTTGTTTCTGCAATATACATTTTGTGGTTGAATTTCTGGGGTTTATTTTTGTTTAAGACAGAAACTTATTATATTGTAAGAGTCATGATTTCAGTTAAGAAAAATGATTGAATTTATTTTTTAAATCCATACTGATAGATTTATTCATAGGCTAATGGAAATCTGATATATCTCTATTATATAGTAATACTGTACAAATCTTTGATTAGGTGTGTTTAAACTCTCTATATTATTTTTTCATTTGTTCAAAATGCCATTTTTACACCACCTATTACACCACTGTAAATGTTATATGTGTAGACATTTTCAGAACATCTGGAAGCAACTTACTGATCAATGTTTGATCATTCTTGCTTTTTAACAAACAACTAAATCTCTGAACTTTTCTATTGTCCTTTTAGCTTACTCTAAAGCCTACTGATAAGCAGTTTAATTGATTTCAATGGACTATAACTCAAATACTTTATCAGAGGGGCTTAAAGCCATGCACAAGCTGTAAATTATAGCTGACTGACTTAGGAGTCACTGGGAGTGCTATAAAGTGATTGCTCTATCAAATTGAGATCAACATTTATAGATGATGAAACCAATTTAAAAATATTTGGAATTATTTCCTCTTGTCTTTGGATACTGTTTAGTAAGTTCTTGCCCGAATTAAATTTATGCTTTGGATCTTCTTTATTTTACAATCATTTATAAAGAGAAGGAACAAGTTGGTGGAGAGCAACCGTTCTCTTCCCAGGAAAACTGGATGACTGTGTTACTATATCAGCTGCAAAATATTAATGTTAACCTTTACATTGTCCCCTACTGTCTTCAGCATCATCATTAACTGAAGTGTGACTCACTTCCCTGAGGATAAATTTTTCCTTTTAAGAGGCCACATCAAGAACATGACCTGCACAAGTGGGGACGAGGGCCGTGCAGTTTTGCAGATGTCTCTTAAGAAGTGGTATTGGAGCAGGTGATGCAAATAAGGGCAACATAATAACAAGTGTTACAACTCTGTTAGGCTATACTGCCCAGTTAATTGCTCTTACTCCCATATAGCCCATGGAATGCCCATGTGAATAAGTGATATACAGAGATTCTGGAAAGCCATGAGAAAGCTGCAGACGGCTGAACCGTCTATGTATTTGCAATAGGGAAAAGAAAGACTGTGGCTGTGCATTTAAATTAAACTATTGGCTGGTCTGGCTATTTTTGCTACTGTTAATCTTCCCCATGAAATGTCTTTTTATGGCCTATCTGCTTTGAGGAGGAACATCATGATTTGATGCAATTTAGAACTGTCCTGGCCATGCTGGGTTTCAGAGCATCATTATGTGTTACATTGGATCATAGAATCATTTAGGTTGGAAAAGACTTAAAGGTCATCAAGTCCAACCATTAACCTAGCACTGCCAAGTCCACCGCTAAACCATGTCCCTAAGCACCACATCTACATGTCTTTTAAATACCTCCAGGGATGATGACTCAACCACTTCCCTGGGCAGCCTGTTTCAATGCTTGACTACCTTTTCGGTGACGAAACTTTTCCTAATATCCAATCTAAACCACCCCTGGTGCAACTTGAGGCCATTTATTTTTGTCCTATTGCTTGTTACTTGGGAGAGAGACCAACAACACTTTGCTACAACCTCCTTTCAGGTAGTTGTAGTGAGCGATAAGGTCTCCCCTCAGCTTCCTTTTCTCCAGGCTGAACAGCGTCAGTTCCCTCAGCTGTTCTACATAAGACTTGTGCTCTAGACCCTTCACCAGCTTTGTTGCTCTTCTTTGGACACTATCCAATACCTCAACATCTTTTTTGTAGTCAGCAGCCCAAAACTGAACATGGTATTCGAGGTGCGGCCTCACCAGTGCCAAGTACAGAGGGACAATCACTTCCCTAGTCCTGCTGGCCACACTATTTCTGATACAAGCCACGATGCTATTGGCATTTTTGACCACCTGGGCACACTGCTGGCTCGTATTCAGCTGGCTGTCAACAAAAACCCTGGATTGTTTTCTACCAGGCATCAGTAGGAAACACCACTTGTGACCAGCTGCCAACTGGATTTAACTCCATTCACCACAACTCTTTGGGCCTGGCCATTCAAACAGATTTTTACCCAATGAAGAGTACAACTGTCCAAGCCACGAGCAGCCAGTTTCTCCAGGAGAATGCTGTGGGAAATGGTGTAAAAGGACTTACTGAAATCTAGGTAGGTGACATCCACAGCCTTTCCCTCACCCATTAAGCAGGTCACCTTGTCATAGAAGATCAGGTTAGTAAAGCAGGACCTGCCTTTCCTAAACCCATGCTGACAGGGCGTGATCACCTGGTTGTTCTGTATGTGTTCTGTGATGGCACTCAAGATGATCTGCTCCATAAACTTCCCTCGTGCTGAGGTCAGACTGATAGGCCTGTAGTTCCCTAGATCCTCCTTCTGGCCCTTCTTGTAGATGAGTGTCACGCTTGCTAACTTCCAGTCAACTGGGACCTCCCCATTTAGCCAGGACTGCTGATAAATCATGGAAAGTGGCTTGGTGAGCACTTCCACCAGCTTCCTCAGTACCCTTGGATGGATGCCATCAGGCTCCATAGACTTGTGTGTGTCTACGTGGCGTAGTAGGTTGCTAACCATTTCCCCTTGGATTATGGGGGCTTCATTCTGCTCCCCACACCTGTCTTCCAGCTCAAGGAGTTGGGTACCTGGAGAACAACTGGTCCTACTATTAAAGACTGAGGCAAAGAAGGCATTAAGTGCCTCAGCCTTTTCTTTATCCTTTCTCACTATGTTTCCTCTTGCACCCAATAAAGGATGGAGATTCTCCTTAGCCCTCCTTTTGTTGCTAATGTATTTATAGAAACATTTTTTAGTCTTTTACAACAGTAGCCAGATTAAGTTCTAATTGGGATTTGGCCTTTTTAATTTTCTCCCTGTTTAATCTCACAAGATCCTCATAGTCCTCCTGATTTGCCTGCCCCTTCTTTCAAAGATCATAAACTCTACTTTTTTTCCTGGGCTTTGGCCACAGCTCACTGTTCAGCCAAGCCAGTCTTCTTCTCCATCATCTTGTCTTTCAGCACTCGGGGAAGGCCTCCTCCTGCGCCTTTAATATTGTCTTCTTGAAGAATGTCCAGCCTTCCTGGACTCCTTTGCCCTTCAGAACCGCCTCCCAAGGGACTCTGTCAACCTCTCCTGTGAGGAAAGGCTGGCAGCTGGGGTTGTTCAGCCTGCAGAAGAGAAAGCTCTGGGGACGCCTTATTACAGCCTTTCAATATATAAAGGGGTCTTATAAGAAAGGCTGAGAAAGTCTTGTTATCAAGGCCTCTAGTGATTGGACAAAGGGCAATGGTTTTAAACTGAAAGAGGACAAACATACGAAGAGCGGTTGAAGGAGCTGGGACTGTTTAGTATGAGGAAGAGGAGGCTGAGGGGAGACCTCATCACTCTCTACAACTACTTGAAAGGACACTGTAGAGAGGTTGGTGCTGGTCTCTTTGCACAGGTAACTAATGACAGAACAAGAGGGAATGGCTTCAAGCTCCAACAGGGTAGGTTTAGACTGAACATTAGGAAAGAATTTTTCACAGAAAGAGTGGTCAGGCATTGGAATAGGCTGCCCAGGGAGGTGGTAGAGTCACCATCCCTGGATGTGTTTAAGAGATGTTTGGATGTGGTGTTGGGGGATATGATATAGGGGAGAACTTTGTAGTGTAGGGTAGATGATTGGACTCGATGATCCCAAGGGTCTCTTCCAACCTGGACGATTCTATGATTCTATAAACCAGTCTCCTAAACAGGCCAAAGTCTGCCCTCTGGAAGTCCAAGGTAGCAGTTCTGCTAAACTCCCTCCTTACTTTTCCAAGAATTGAAAACTATCGCTATGCCAAAGACAACCTCCAACTATCACATCAGCTACAAGTCCTTCTCTCTTCACAAACAATAGGTCCAGAGGGTTGCCTTCCCTAGCTGGCTCCCTCACCATCTGTGCCAGGAAGTAATCCTCCACACACTCCAGGAACTAATCCTCCACACACTCCAGGAACTTCCTAGACTGTTTCCTCTCTGTTGTGTTGTATTTCCTGCAGACATCTGGTAAGTTGAAGTCCCCCATGAGAACAAGGGCTAGGGATTGTGAGACTTCCCCCAGATGCTTATAGAATATTTTATCTGCCTCTTCATCTTGATTGGGTGGTCTATGAGAGACTCCCACCTTGATATCTGCCTTGTTGGCCTCTTCCCTGATTCTTACCCATAAACACTAAACCTTGTCATTACCATCATTAAGCTCTGGACAATAAAAACACACCTTAACATACAGGGCTACCCCACCACCTCTCCTTCCTTGCCTGTCCCTTCTTTAGAGTTTATAGCCATCCATTGCAGTGCTCCAGTTGTGCGAGTCATCACACCATGTTTCTGTGATGGCAACTATATTATAGTTTTCCTGATGCACAATTGCTATCAATCAGCTCCTCCTGTTTGTTGCCCATGCTGTATGCATTGGTGTAAGTGCACTTCACCCCACCTTTTTTTTTGGGATCAGTCTCAGCAGTTCATCAACTCACATTGAAAGCAATTAACATAAGGCCTAGAAAATAATTTTTTAAATGAAACTAATGTACAGAAACAGATACAATCATCAGCTAGGTCTTCACAAACTGTTCTATGCTCAGGGCAGCATAAAAAGAACAAACCTCCAATAGTTAAGTCTATGTAATACCACAAATTATGCAACTGAGATAATTTGGGACCAGTTTCAATAAAAGTGCCACCCTTACCAGGGCATCAGTGAACTTCTTGACATAGGTTTTACTGAATCTTGACTTTCATAGTTGCTTTAAATTATAGACTTAAACTAAAAGAGCAACATGTTAATAAATACCACTTTACTGCAGCTCAAAATTTGGGCCAAAGTAATGTTAGGGTTCTGATTTAACCAAAGAAAAAGAGAAGATTTAAGGGAATAAATACTCAGAGTGACATTACAGCATAAATTTCATCCATCTGAATTGCAACCCAGTGAAGGCAGAGTTTGTCTTAATGGCTATAATTATTTTGGAGACTTCCCCTCTGGAGGCAGTTTAGCTTCTCAAAAAGCCTTGTTTCTTCTGTCCTTCTGTTTGCCCTTATCCAAATCTATATGCTCTAAGCAACTTCAATATTCAAATAATGAAAATCATCAATGGTATGTGCTGGGGGATTGTTATTGTTCTCAGTTTTGTATGTAGATAATTGAATTCAAGGCAGAAGTAAAAGGAATTGACCACAGTTTCACCTAGAAAGTCTGTAACACAGAAGGGAGTTGAATCCAAGGCTTCTAAATTTAAGGTTAATTTCCTAACTTCTGACCCATCTAACCTCCATAATTAGTCTTCTTCCCTGTGTCCCAGCTGCGTGTGCCTAAATATAGCTCCAAGGTACTGTGTTGATCTTTGATTAGTTTGATTTTCCATTTACTTCCTCCTATTTCCACATTTTATTCTGTTTTTCTTTTATGTGAGGCTTTTCTTTTCTTAGGAGACAGCATTTAGAAACTAAAGAAATAGTTGTTTGCTGGGATAGTCGGTTATAGTGCCCCCAGTCCCTAATGTTGATTCAAATTTTGACAAAAATGTGCACTACATAATTTTGAAATGTGACAAAAACTAGTAAGTGAGATAATACAGCAGACATGAATTTCACCTTCACATTTCAAGTACATAATTCTTGAATCTTAATCTTCAATTAGGAAAAAAAGAGAAGAGAAGAGAAGAGAAGAGAAGAGAAGAGAAGAGAAGAGAAGAGAGAAGAGAATGTGTTCATCCATGTTTTGTTACAATCTTTTCTTCGCCAGTTCTACTGGACAGGAAGATCTTGCAATGTATTAGTGCTGAAAGGCATTTGATTGCCAGTCCTGTCATCTTTAGCTGGCCACATACTTGCATTCATTGCAAAAGAGACTGGTTTGGGAGGACCTTAATGGATGGAGGAAGGAAATATTCTTTCTCAGATAGAATGAGGGCATATCTAGTTATCTCTAACAGCTCAATACGCAAGCCCCAGTTACGTCAAAACAAAGTCTTAGTGAAACCAGCAGGGATATGAATTTGGAAGAAATCTGTGTAAGTGTCTTAAAAGGTTAATTTTCTTGCTGACTAGGACCTCCAAAATTAATTCTTCTGCAAGCAGGTTTGCAGAGTAGCGTCCTTTGAATTCATATGACCACAAAGTAATGCAAGAAGTATTTTACCCCACTTTCTGTCGATCTCAGTCCTGACTTTAAATATTCAAAATTTTAGCTATCGTAAAATATACAAATGTGAAGAAGTTTCTGCAGTTAACTGAGGCTGACTTTCAAAGCTATGAGCTTTTTGATCTCCTAAAGATCTGAGAGCATTTTGTAGTTTACACTTGCATAGAGGTGTTTCAAAAGAGATATGATCATCTCATGTTCATAAAAAGCCATAATGAGTTATTTTTATTTTTAAAAATATACAAAGCATTTATTTGTGTGATTTTATTCCAGAAAACCCCAGAGGTTTATGAGACAAAAGATCCAAAGAGCATTAACTTTGAAAAAACAGAAACACACATGCAAGTTTTATATTCATATTGTTTCTTTCTCATATAGAAAGTAGAAGTATTTCATTAAACTGAATAAATCTAGCTCAATGCCTTTTCTGAATTATATTTTCTGTCATCTTTAGTGGAAGGAAATACATGTAAAGCTTAAGGAGCATGAACTGACTAGTACAGAAAGTTTGCAGAGTAAGAGGAAATACTGAAAATTCTTCAGATCTCTACTTTCTGTGTGATGTATGATTTTGGAAAAATTTGTGTATGTTTTAAGCAGGTAGAGATCATAATCAAGAGGGAAAATGAGCTGAAACAATTTTATAAGTCCAAACTTTTTTTTTCCAAGTAATTTCTAGTTTGCATGAATAATCTAAATTACTTGAACTCATCAACAAAGGTTAGGATACCCACATTTGGAAATAACTGAACTTTGCTGAACCATCAAACATGTAATTTCCACTTAACTAATTGTTTTCATTGATTTATTTTTTTTCCAAGAGAATAAGCAGGCCAGTCAGTCATATCTGGAATATCTGATATGGAAAGAAAATACATTCTTAAATATTCTCTACATACCAATTTTCTTCTCTAGAAGTGAAGGAATGCAACATTTTTAAAAAATGAAATGAATTTGCAAGACTGTGTTGACTTGGCAATAATTTCTTATTGTTTTGCCAAAAAAATGTTGAGAATGTTAGTTACACTTGAACTGAATACTGTGATTTATTTTAGAGGCTGCATTATTCAATTTGGTGTTCAGCTTCCTTTTCATCATCTCTGTACACTGAGAGCAGAAGTTGCTGGGTACTGCTTATGATTGTTTGGTATTTCTTACAGGTATACTACATGGGTTCCTTTGAGATATGCAATACAAATCTTTGTTGGAACATGTGTGGCCTAAAAATGAAAAAATCCAAAAGCCCCAACCCCCCCTCTTAACTTCTCCAACAACTATTTTCAAAGACACTCTCCAGCTCCCTTATCTCATTAGTACACCTGAAGGCTCTGCCCAGCAGCTTTCCCATCTCTCTCCAGAGCCCTGGCAATGTCCAAAATGACTGCTACAAGCAATGTGTTTGGTTATTGTTTCAAGTGAAATATGGACAGAATGTAATGTTCTTTGTTTGAGTATCATATTTTTCTTTACTGCAAACTATTGTCTGTCTGATGAAATTGGAGAGTCTCATGCTTTCCTGAATTAAAGTAGTTTTACTAAGTAAAACTATTCAACAATATATGATGATTAACCTACATACGCATATAAGGTTATAAAGTTTAGAAAATTCCATTACCAAGATTGTCTGAAGACATATGAGCTATTTTCTGCATTAAATGTCCACTTTGTACACGTTATGCTTGGTTTTCCACAGGTCCTGCTACTACCATAATATTTTTTAGTAGGGTGCTAGTCTCATTCGTTGCAGAGGATGGATAGTGTCTGTTGAGCTATTTAATATATGGTTTATTTTCAGTGTGCACTCCGTATCCTATTAACCACACTATGTGCAATTCTGCTTTGGAGACAGAATAGTTTTCTTCTTGGCTTCCTTACTTGCCTGAATTCTCCATCCACTTTTGCTGACTGAAACTTACCAAGGCCCTGGTGTGATCAGCTCAACCAGATTTCTTTTCCATGAAAACTAGTGCATACAGAAATAGAGGAAAAAAATTGGAGGAGTAGAGATGGTGCAGTTCTGGATCTTGTTCCATCACACCACTGGTATGTGAAGATGACACCCAGGTAATTCCAGGTGCAGAATTCATGTGTAGCCACAGAGATATGCGATGTTTTAAAAAAAATCCTATCAGCCTTCCATCTGGCTTTCTTAGGTAGGCAAGTACTGCAAAAATGTTTACCTTCTGTGTAATGAATTTGTCTTAAAAATAATAAAAAAAAAGTTATCTTCTTAGATAACTTAAGAAGATAGTATCCACTTGAGTATGAGTAAAAAGTGTACCAAGAAACTGTAGATTAAATTTTCAAACATTGGAACAAAAAACCTTTGATTTTTGAAACCCGTTAGCACGTTTAAAGCATTTTTTATATGTAAGTGTTTCCCACAGCTTTAATTACAGCGTCATTCAGGATCTCTGTAAAACAGAGTCTAGGTTCTCAAGCTGATTATCCAGAAAATAAGAAATTAGGAGAGCCATTTCTGAAAAGCTTAATATAGGTGACTTGACTTATCTGACACAGGAGTTTATTGATAAAATCAGAGATGAAATTCAGTTCTTTGGGCAGAATTCAACTGTTTTAAGCATACATTCATTCATGCATCCCAAGTTTGGGGTTTTTTTTTGGTACAAATATACCAAGTTCTGGTACAAATATTACTGGGGACATACAGTTATGAACTGTACCACCTTGTTTCACCTGCAGAATACTGTTGTCTCCACGTCATAAGAGTTCCAGCCTTCAGATAATGTTATGCCTTATGCAAAATTAGTGTCTGGCTTAATAGGTGCTGTTTACAGTCAGGGCTATGCGTTAGGATGGCATTACTTTCAATACTGAGGTTGTGTCTTTGTACCATGCTGAACCAAAATGCGGGGATGTAAAAGTCTGACCACCATTAGCTTGATAATTTTGTATCTGGCCCTTGCACAATGCAGATGAACAGCAAGGTGCCTAAATGTCTTTTTTTTGTTTCATTGGCATTTACATCTCCATTCAGCTCTTAAAAATCTAGATGCACCTTAAATTCTGGTAGCATTTTTTCTTCAGTGCCTCTTTTGTGTATGCTCATAATGACCCAAGTCCAAATATAGTCAAGCAGCTTAGTTTCCGCTTCTCAGCTATCTCCTGGAATGAAGATGACAATGCTTTATAGTCTCTCCCACAACATCTGATGCAGTATGAGTTCTCTGAGGAGAAAGAAGACAGCCAGAAAGGGGAGGGAAAGCAAACTGAAGAGTGATCTGAGCCAGAACTCCTACCTCCCCTAGGAATCCTCTAGCCAAAAATGAAGCCTTCCCTCCAAGACACTGTGATATTCACAAGTGCAACAGATGCTGGGAGTTGTTAGAACTGCTTGATTTTTGCTCAGTTTCTTACTTAAATGAAGTATGCTGTGCTCTCTGTCATTACACCCGGGAGGAAGGTTACCTGACTGATTTTTCCTGAATATTGTGAAGCAGGCTGAAACCTCATGTGAATGCAGGGTAGAAGGCTGCTTTTTCTCACCAGAGCAGAGGAAGGCCTGCCTCTCTAAGCAAGTAGTGTGGCCCAGGGTAGCAGTGAAGCAGTTGGCACTGAGGACCCAGCATCCATACTGTCCACATTGCAGGCAATTGCTTTGGATGAGGTCTAGTCTAGTTCTTTGGCTTAAATGTCCTTTGCTGTTTGAAACCCATTAGGTGCATGCATGGAGAACTTCTGCTTTCATCCCAAAGTGAGTTAGTGCAGGTGCTCCAAGACAGCAACTTTATACACTCCTGTCCTGAATTAAAAAAACAATGGAGACACTCTCTTCAAATCCAGGAAGGCAGAAAGTGGCTACAAAGTACAAACCCAAGAGTTTGTTAGTTAGTTAGTACCTCCTTGAAGATCCTGAGAGATACAGGGAGCCAAAATGCAGCGGAGAGAAGAAGCAGAGCTTAGATTCCAAGGATATGGAAATAAAGACCCCTTTATAGGAATACAGAAGGGTCTGCATAAAACTTGCTTGATGCAAGAATCTACTCAGAGTTGCTGTAAATTAAATGTAATGCCACTGTGATGGGATCTAGTGGACAGTTGGTTGATCTGTCTTCATGCCTTTTATTTAAGTGCCTCTTTCCTGTCAGACATAAATTTCTGCTATTGACAAATCCAGCTTTTTCTAGTTTCTTTCTTCTGTGTTAGAATAAAAATTGTGTAAATGGGAAGTCTGATGTGCCTTTTTGTGTTTTCAACAAATGGTAAAGGGCCCATGGATTAGGGTTTCTGGATCTGTCAGGTTAAAGAAGTAGTTCAAGATGTGTTCAGTCTGTTGTCATTTTGTTTAACTTACGCTGCTTCTTGTCCCTCTGACTTCAGTAAAAGAACTAGCAGGAATAAGATGGATTTTGTGGAATATTTCTCTATGTCAGTTTTCACATATGATTTCATCTGCAGGTTTTCCACTAGAAAAAGGGATGTTCAGTCTGGCACTCAGTTTATATCCCATCCTCACTGGAACAAAACTTGCTGGCAACAAATACCATCTTGTTTGAATGAGGGAGACTGAAAAATGACGTCAGATTTATTTCTACATTTTAAACAGACATTTTAGTCTGCTGTGCTCTTTTTTGTTTTAACAGTGGATGTATTCGGTTTATTGTTCCAGACATTTCTTCCTGCAAACTCCCTCAACCAGGTTTTGGAAACACTTTTTCCTTACAGCAGAAATATTTCACACACCCTCCCCCTTTGTCTGAAAAGTACAGTCATGTGGGAGCTGATTGCTATTCACTGAAAGGATGTTTTCACTCAGAATTAATATAGCTTTATTTAATTTATGACATCACATAACATGATAAATTATGAATTAAAAATATCATTATTTGGTGTGTGAATGCTTGTCATCCATTTTGATAGCAAATTAATCCTGAAGGTTTTGGAAAAAAGCTTCCAGCAGCACACAGTAACATCATTAGTAGCAGAAGCTCGGAAAGGTCCCAAACATTTGCAAATGGGCAATCCTACATTGTGCACTGCTCTGCTTTGTCTGGCTTTTATGATTTACTAGATTTTCATATATAATATGTTGTATTCAAAGCTAAATAGAATGGATTGTTTGACACTCAAACAATAGCTCTTCTGTAGGTAGCAGGATTTAAATATGACACATGCATTGCACATCGGTTCTAGCCAGGAAGGAAGTATGGATCCATCTACTAGTACTCTATCAAGAAGCTCATTTACAAATGACTACTTTGCATATCTGCCCCATCATGCAATTTTAAATCTTTTTGAAATGATTTATTAAAATTTCCTATTGTGCATTCATTTGCTTCTAAATGCAGCCAGATGTGAAAAAATATGTTGCATACACTTAGGTGTCTGTCTACAAAGAGCCTCTAGGTTTTGGAAAAAACATGAGAGTATTTTTTTCTTTTATTTTCAAATTTCCAATTCTGATTTCACTAGAAATGATGAAGTGATTAGCTAGAAAGAATAACACAAAGATAATTAAACTCCTTTGTACCCTAGACTGTCTGAATTTGTTTGGCTGAAGTTTCAGTAAAAAATTTGTGCTGTTTCTTGTTTAATCTGAACTGATTCACCCATTCCAGTGAATCCAAGAATAGATTTTCTGTCTTTGTATGACTCTTGACTGCCTGTAATCTGAAGAAAAGAGAAAGGAATGAAATGATTTTTACATTTTCTGTGGGACAGTACTTGGCTGAAATTCTTTCTTAGGTACTCAGTTTTTAAACAAAGGATCCTGAGAACAACATCCAGCTTATTCAGCATTACACATAAACTGAATCAACAGCACGTCTATGTTGAGTTTCTAGCTGTGCTGCTTGACTCAAATATCTCGCGCTGCATCTGATTTTCTCTTTTTACTGATTATGGCTGTTATGTTTTTTGTTTAACCTAGGCTAGCTTTTCAGTTATGGGGAAAGCAAATGAAAGTAGGGGGCAAAGATCCAGTACTACACAGACATCATAAATTCCACTAATATGAACCAGATAAATATGGCTCAGAAAAACATGGTGAAACTTTATTGGTGAGTTTGCCTTTAATATGCTTTGCAGAACTTTAATAGCAGCCAGTTTTGGTTGTTGTCCATTTCAGACAGGAAAGGTGAAATGTGATTAGAGCTACAGCTAATTTGGGTGGTCCATGTATAGCTACAATTCAGTGTCTGCCTACCTTATTTACAATTAGAATAGCTATTTGTGGTGGGTGAGCTGTATATTAGAGAGAAAGAGAGGCAGCTGCAAAGAAAGAGAAAGCAGTAGTAAAGGGAAAAAATTATTCAGAGGTTTCTGCTGGGGGAAAAAAATAATCGAGGAAAGGGCAAGCTGGAGGAGATTCTGAGGGTAACTTGCCAGCACCCAAGGCTGAAGGTAAAATGCTTCACTGTAAACACAGTTCGCTTGTTGCATATTCTCGTGCAAATCATGTGAATTGCACCAATGTCTGTGAGAGGGCAGTGTGTTTTGTTCACTGAAATTTAAAGAGCAGGCTGGCTTAAAGCTGAGTGGAGAGGATGGGATGGGAGAAAGTAAATATGAGAGAAGTTAAGCCCTGGGAAGTTTGCTGGGGTGATACATATGTAAAAGAACACCTAGAAGATCTTTGTTGCTAATCGGAGTTTGACACTCTGACACGCATTGAAGAAAATATTTGAGCACATACAATTTCAGAGTCACAGGCAGACCCATGGAACAATTAACTATAGAACAATTTCCATAGTTAAATAAAAACATATGTTTAGGAACCCTGCACTGAATACACGTATGCCATTCAAAGTGCCATTTGTAAATTCTAGACTCTAAGGAACAGCGCATCAAATGTGCTAAAAGCTCAGATAACATAAAGATTATTGAAGAAAAGATTATTCTTTTGATAGACATCAGAGCCATATAAATATAGCCTTTTCGTACAGAAGAAAAGAGAGAATGATCAATACAGCAGTTCCTCCAATGACAGTTCAGTGAAACTTTGAAAATGTTTATAAGATGTGTATTGCTGTTGTCTTAACTGGATTATCAGAAGCAGTACATAATATGCCATTCATTTATTCTGTTTAATGATTGTTTAAACAAAAGGTTTGTAAATTGATCCTGGCTGCTTAACAAACAATAGGTTACACTGCTAACAGATAACAGAAAGAATGATTTTTTAAAGACTCCAAGTAAACCATAGGAAGCAAGTTAGAGCAAATAATTTTTTTTTAAATTAAATGTGTCAGCCATTTGTACTTCTTTTAAATTATCAGTTTTCTAAGCCCACTGTAAGAACAGGCTTTCTATTGTTAAATTTATGAGAGAAAAAAGTATTATTCCCAAAGCAAAGACTGCTAAATTTATCTTTTTCCTTTTTTTTTTCCTTCACTGTTTTAACAGAGGTCTTCAGGTTCATACAAGCAATCAGTTCTGATCCTGTCCATGTAAAACAGGAAGACATAATTTCTTATCAAGAAACAGCTAGTGCCATAAATATACTTTTCAAATATGCAACCTTAAAATCCAAAAAAATACTAACACTAACGTATTGTAAAGCAAGACAAAGCGGCATTTTAATGGCAGCCTTAATTCTGTCTCTGTTCCAGCAGTCATTCTCTGTGAAACAAATCTGCTATAAACAAAACATGTTTTTTCTGGTATAGCAATAGAATACTCAAGGCTTCACCTTTGACGACCAACAAGTAATCTGAAAAAAACATAGGCCTGCTTTCAAGAAGGCAGAAAGCAACTCAAGGTAAATACCAATCTATAACCTTGATTATGGATTCACTTGGTTGTTCTATACATATGCCAAAAGTCCGCCAGAAAACACGGAAACTGACACAAACACACAGAATTTTAACACAGGCTTGACTAGTTCTGCATTTACAGTTGTTGCAGTAACACTCAGGGCTAAATAGGGTTCTCAGAGTCTCACTACTTTACTAGAAACTATGGCATAAATGTCACTGGGAAGCTGTTGTTTCTTTCCAGTGTTGTAACTATGGTGGATAGAAGACCTGACTCCTATCTACAAAACTTGCCTTCATCCCTTTATAACAGTATTTAATTTTTCTGTTTACTGCCTTCCCAGTTGACTGGAGGGAAGGGGACGTCCTCTGAACCAGATCCAGACTTGACTCTCAGTCAGCTCGCTAGAGATGCTGAATAATAAGACAACTCTTCAATATGATTTCAGTAATTTTAAACATTGATACTTTTACTCAAAATCACTGCTCCATTAATGCCTATGCTTCCCATACTTCCAGGCCTGTTGTTGGAGTCAAGGCACTGCAGTCAGAAAAAAACCCACAAAATGGCGGCCCAAATACTTGCCTCAGGGTTTGTATTTTTTCATACATTTAACTATAAATACATGTTTTCCACTATCTGCGCTGCAAAGTAGAACCTCAAAGGCTTGTGTTTTACTTCCTGCACCATCTTCCAGATAGGTGGGTATGTTTTTTCTTCTAAAATCTTTATCACTTAAAAAGAGAGGAGAAGAATATTGCCTGCTTTCCAAGTAACATGTGGAGCTGCAGTACTGGAAGTGAGAAGAATCTTGTTTTGACTTGCAAAATGAGCACATTTGATAAAGAAGTCACTGAGGGAGAATAAATGTGAAACACTGAGATATCATTTTTATAGCATCACTTTTCTGATTATAACAGCCACTTAAAAAAAAAGAAGTAACCTTAGCAATAATTTTATTTATTGTTTACATCTACTTTGAGTAAAACTGAGACATGGGAATGCAGTAAATAGTACCAACAAGATTTCTGAACAAGCTGAAAAACCTGTATTTATATTCGGCTGCATAGGACAAATGCAAAGAATAAAACAGAGCTTATACTCCTCGTGTACATGTGGTCTTTATTTTTTTCATTAACTCAGACCACTTTACGTTTTCACATATAATTGGCTTCATACATTAAATGTGCTACAGATGGAAAATGGGAAAGAAAAAAAGCATTAAACCATCTTGAATTATTGTAAAAATAGATTTGGAAAGTTGACTTTGATATCTGTTGCAGCCTAGGGACCTGAGGGGATGCAGTAATAAAACACAGTGCTGGGACAGTGTAAAAATCAGAGCAGCTTTGCCCCTGGCCTCTTCCTGGTGTGGAAGTTTTAGTGGTTAAATTACAACAGTGCAATAAGGTCCCTTCCAAAGGGAAATGCAAAACCAGACTCCAGAATACTTTGGAATAGCTGCAAGTTTTCATTAAGAAACAAATATTTTAGGAGAAATAAGAACTTAGCTTCCTGAAAATCCATTCTTCCTGTTACTTGCTTTCATTACTCTTTCTCGTTTCTTCTCTCCCAAGCTCTGCTACAATAGATCAGATAAACTTATCTTTCTAATTTTATACAATTGATGATAGTTACATTCCCTACAAGCTGAGGCCTTAAAACAGGTGTTATTCATGAAAGCAATGTATTGTATGATATTGGGCGTGCTTTGAATGATGAGGGTTGACCTGAATAATACCGAAAGCTCGCTTCCAGACTAAATTATCCTATGAATCTAGAAAAAATATGTAGTTAAAACAATGATGATTAAAGGACTGAAAAGGATATCTTGACCTTGGTCTACATACAGGCAGGGAGCCTAGAAGCTCTGGAAGTGGTGGTCATAGAGGAGTATTGCAGCCTTGTCCCCATGGCCAGGAGTCTGAACTTGAGAGCTGGGAAGCTCTGCAGCATGGGCTGGCGTGTATTGTCTCATCATGTTAGTACCTGTTTGATTAAAGTTGGGCCCCTCAAAGGTGTACCATAAAAATGTTATAGGACATCCCTGCCTTAGTTAGTGTTCCTCTGTCTTCACTTAGGTTAAATACGTGATAACAGCAGGATAAATCAAACTAGAAATGGGGAAAACCTCCCACATTCTGACTCAGAAAACACTCAGAATGTAGTTGTGGTACTGAATCCATACATAAGCACTTTGTGTTTTCTTTTCTTCTACAGCTGAAGTGCTACTAAGAGAACCAGGAACAATGTAAATTTTGAAATACAGAAACGGAACGAAAGTATTGCTCACTGCTTCTTAGTCGTCATATTCAGTTTTGTTTAGCTTTACCTCGATTAAAGAATTGTAAAATAAATCTGATGGTCAAAGAGTCAAGCAAAATTAAAGCTTAGAAATTAAAATGATGGTCTCACTTTTAGATGCATTTTTTTGGTGAACACAGAGGTGGGGAAGGGATAAAGGAGAGATAGAAAGAAAAGAAAAGACCAGATCTTCATGAGCATTCACTAATTTCTAATTATTTAAATTAAGAAAAAAAAAGAAAAAGGAAAAGATTGACACTTTTAGTTGTCAATAAAATGGCGTTACCTTTTAGTAAATTTTTTTTTTTTTTTTTTTAAACACTGAATTTTCAACTGATTGAGCTGTATTTTTCAGTTTTTGGAAAATACAAGTTTCATGGGAAAACAAAGCAGTCTTTTTTGCTACAAAAATCTTTTGATAAAAAGGTTTTAATCAACTTATAGGCTTCAACTACTTAACTGTTAATACCTGTGTGACATACATTACATTAAGTGACATGAGCAAATTGTACTCCCTAATGTGATGCATTGTACTGAGCATCCCTTATCAACAGGAGATACACATATATACTTAAGGATGTATCACTAGCAATTCTGATTATAAGTGGACTCAGTATACATTTTTTGATGCAGCATCTTGCAAAGGGTCTGAGGAAAGTGAAAAAGTGTGAGGAAGAACTCTCAATGCATCATAAAACCTAAGTAATAACCCATGAATATAACAAAAGGAAGCCAGAACTTTTGCAAGCAGGAAAACAACACATGAAATGTAGAAAGCCTAGAACATTAGTGTGGACACTTTGAAAAACCATAGGGAAAACAGACGTGCTTCAGCTAAATAGACACTCTTGCACATCCTGCCGCCAGCCATCATCCTGAGGAATGTAGGTCTTCCAGTGGTCTCATGTCTGTTAGTCCCATGTGGATACCTTTTATATATATATTTATATATATGTATATATATATCTATACCTTTTATATCCTAAGATACATCAAACTGTAGTACAGACCTATATTTGTGTAATTGAAGCAAGTTAAGAGAGCTTAGGGAGAAAGAAAGTTAATGCAAGATTGGATGCAAACAGTCAGGATTTGGGGGACAGTGTAGCCAGTCTTCTTCTGTGACTGGGGAATACAAAAGAAAGCTACAGTAAGTTCTGGTGACACTGGTGCAAGTCTCTGTTAGTTGGTTCTGTTCTTTCCTTCTAGTAAATCTCCTCCCCATTAAGAAGTTTCTTTTCTAAGCCTAGTAGCATCAGTCTTTGACTTCTCCCTTGAATAATCCAGAAATTGTTCAGGTAGTACGTGTAAAAAGTGTTTTCCAAGCATTTCTTACTTGTTTCCCATTTACTTACCCTACCTGATCATCCCTACTTTATTTGTTATGTTTTTTCCCATTTATTCATTGCCAATTTGTTAAGTGTTTTATGATTGATATATCAAGGAGAAATAATTCCCTAATTGTCATATCTTACACCTGACAATTTTTACTCTGTTTTGAAAAATATTTCTGTTTTGGAAACCATGTATTCATCTTACAAATATAGAGTTAACATTAGTTAATTGTTACTGGTTCTTTGGTAAAAAATTATAAAGTGATCCAAACATGATGAAGTATTCCCTCTCCAAAGTAAATTAATTTCCAGCATTTGTTATTTTCTGATGTTTATGTGATTTAGAATACAGCTATCCAAAATGTCTGGGTTTTTTTATTTAATAATTAGAACCAGTAGAGTATCTCAACACACACACAAAACTTGGACCACATTTTTTCAGCGTCTACCATACAAGAACATTCATAAAACTGATTTTGCAGAAGTTCACAAAAAAAACCAAAAACAAAAAACCAAACCAAACCAAAACAAAACATTGAGGGAACTAACTCTAAACTTGGTATTTGTGAATAAAAATAAAGAATTTTTTTCATGGTCACCCAACCAAAGATAATACTGCCTGCTCATATGGACAGTAACAATGAGACAATGTAGACCAATAGCCGAATTTCAACTAATGTATAATAAAAGGCTTTAAAGATGTTCAGCAAATCAATTCAAATAATAAATGCTGTTCATTAATAAAATAATGACTTTTAATGAATTTATTGAGTATCAGAAGAAATGCATTCTTTGTGACTCTTTTTTTTCTTTTCATTGGTAAAGGCTTGGATTAGATTTAGCCTTATAAAAACTGTGGGGGCTTTGGGTTTAAATGGGTAACATTGAGCACTTTTATGCCACCTCAGGTCTTCTAGCTAATCCTTGCAACCAGATGAGGTGGTGAAAGAGGTTAACATGCCCCATGCCCTGCCGGTTAGCTGTTACTGTCCTCCTGCTGGAGAATACACCTCTCTTGCACAGCTGGAGAAGGGAACATTCATCTGCACCTCCCTTGTTCCAGTTTAGCTAACAGATGTATGTTGAAGGCTTCTACTGTTTTATCTCTACTGAGATTTGTGATGTTTTTTCCTTCTCTGTCCCCTGGAGGAGTCACAGGCTGACAGCTCCAGATGCAGTTAGTAAAGGTGGAGAATCTGGCCCATTAATGGTCTGTACTGGAGCCATGAGAGTGTTTCCAAGACCGTGACTAAGAGGCGATCAGATGTTTAAAGGGAACCTCAGTTCTTGCATTTGCTAAAACTGTCCGTGAAACTTTGTTCCTCAATCCTAAATTCTCATTTAGGACATATTGCCTTGCTTCTGCACACATGCATTTATTCCATATTTTTTCCTGTAATAATCTAAGTGTTTTGTTAGGAGGTTTGTCCATATGTTCTTTTAAAAATGTTTTTATTGCTCTTGTTAAATCCAAGGTATTTTTCTCTTTCTTGGCTGAGATTTTAATTAGTGCTGTGACACAAACCTTCCTAGTGCTTGCTGTTTGTTTACTTTCCAAGGAGCCTCCATTACTGTAAAAAATAATTTTAAAAATCTCTAATTTGTTTATATCTTGCACAGTTTGCTATCTTATAAAAATGAGGCACTTAATTTCTATCACATTGATTTAGGCCTAATTATATCCACCTTGAATGGTAATTGCTCTTTTTCCTTTTGTTTCATGCACTGTTCCCTGCTCTCAAGACATAACCAGTTTTCCAGAAAGCAAAATAGGGACTGATGAGAGGGTGTAATTTACGCCTAGAGGCCTAATCTCTCTACAAACCATATTCACTCTGGATTAACATCACAAAAGTCAATGAAATCCAGTAGAGCCACATTTGGCCCCCAGAAGTCGATTAAACTACTCTTCTTATATGGGTCTACTTCTGCTTTCATTCCTCGTATACCTCTTAAGTTTGCTGAATGCACACTAATAACCTGATTCTAGTTTCCCCTGTTGTACTTACCATGATGCATTCCTGTTAGTTTAATAACTAAATGGCAGAAGGAAGAGAAAACAAGAATCCTTCTTGTTCTGCGGTGCACATGGTATTGGAGATGCCGGCTGTGCTTTGTGGGATGAGTGTGGATAGAGCACTTGTCCTCTTCTTACACCCTCCTTGACAAGGACAGTGGGAGAACAAGTGGCAAAGTCAGTGAAGGGCTGTGGGAAAGAATGAGGTTGTGGATGATGAGATTATGCAACTGCACAGCAGATCCTCGGATTTACGTACATTTCCTTTCTAAATCTCAATTTGTCCTTGTGATCTTGGTTAAGTTAGGCAATTGCAAGGCAATGAAAAGCCGAAGGGTTCATTTCTTAAAAAACAACCCCACACATCAAATCAAATGGAAACAGACCCTAAGTAATCCCTGCTTCTACATTTTTCAACAATAAAATAGATTTTGGAGCTCATAAAAACAAACTCCCCATATTACTGAGGAGAAGATTGATGGATAGGAAGAGATTCCAGCAAAAAATGCTCTCACTGCAAACATTACCCTAACTTCTTTTCCCAGAGCAAGGCAATGAAGTTTGGAAAAAACTAACCTGCTATGCTCTCTTATTTACACAACTGAGCTATGCCATTCTATCAGTCCCCCTCCCTGCATTTAACCCACTAAAATCCCTTACGAAATTTGTAAAATCCAGCTCCCTTTGTTCTTTTAATTCAGCGGAAGCCACTCAAAATTCATTCCTGTATAATAGTGCTAATTCTTTAGCACTTGATGAGAGTATAACTCTGAGAACCACCCTGGAGGCAAGTAACATTAGGCCCATTTTCAGAGGTCTTCAAACACTTGCTCAGAATTGCCTGCAGTCCTTGTGCAAACCTGATCTTCGAAGTATGGGGCTTGTCTGAGGATGAAAGTGGGCACTGTTATACATAATTAAAGGGAAGGTCAAAATTATTTAAATATTTGTTTTTAAGGGGAAAAATATTACTTGAATACGTTTTTTTATCCACTACAAAGAAACCTTTAGACCGTGTGCTAAAAGCAATACTTTCACTGACACTCCCAGAAGACTGGGACCAAATACAAACTACAGTAAAAAAATACTAGGTACAATTAATTTATGTAACATCATTCTTAGCTGAAAATAATAAAAATAATGTAACAATTTGAACTGTTTAAGTTTCTGCTGGTATGTATTTCCCAATTATTGGTTTTACCTCTATGCTGTCACCTCAGCACATCAGCTTCTTTCTTTGAGGTTGAGAGAATTCCTAGGGACTTGAAACTAGACAGACTTGCTTTTATTCACTTAAAACTGAAACCTACAAACAACAGGAGTGAGGGGTTCTTCAACTGCACATGTTTTTATGTCTGTAAATTCAGTGTCACTTGGAGGAACTGAGTTTTAAATAGACAGTCATAGCAGGGGAAAAGTACTGGTGGTTGTGTAATGTTGTGGGGCATACCTGGAGCATAATATGAAATTGGAAAAAACATACATTTATGATTTTTCTGTTTTTCTTTAAAATTAAGGGGTCTAGATAAACTGTAGAGACACCAGTGTAGTCATGTAGCATTGAGAGGGAACAACGGATACTAGAAGTAGCATCACAAGTTTGTGACTTTGGTTCTGCTTGCGCTATTTTGTTATTTAACACTCAAATAAGTGTTAGTGTGATGCCAAACAAGCAAAGCAAATAAAGTCACCAAAAGCAGCCTGTGCTGGGGCTGAGTGGTCACTATCAAAATGGAGAAGTAGAACTTGACTCTCAAGTACCTGATGGGCTGTGCCACATCACATCATGCAGTAACACAACAGATGTGTCAGTCTGATAAACTGTTGGGCTAAAATGTGGTTGTTCAAAAGTTAAAGGGAATAAGAAAAAGAAGGCAACAAATGTTTTTGCCCCATCATCTTGCATGAAGCTCCCTTCTTGTATTTGGGCAGTTTATTGTTCTTCAGACAAGCATGTTGAATTAATATAAATACAGAGTAGACAGAATGAAAAAGATTAAGCCAAATTGATAACTCCCTGTGCTAACTCCCTTCCACCTAATTTCATGGTGGAAATTAGGCAACTAGCAGTTCAATAGCACTATAAAAACTATTTACTCCCTGAGTGAATGGGCTGGTTATATTTGTGCCTGTGGGATATTCAAACAACCTTTTTTAATGTATGAAGGGTCATATACAATCCTGCAGAATCAGGGTTGTCCCTACTCCTTCTGATTCATTCTGTGGTGGATAGGATCAAAAGCTTGCGTGGATGTCATTTCCCCGCTCTGTTCTAACAAACTGTGACATTTACTAGCCTATTTACATTCTTTGAATAAATTTGTCTCACTGAGTATGTAAATCATACCAATATTTAAATTGAATGGCTAGGTTCAGCACATGGCACCAAAATGACATGGATATATACAACCCCTTGTGAACTGCTATGGATAGGCACCTGCAGTTTTGTGAACACTTTTGATTTACTCAAAACAAATCACATCCTGTTTCCAAACACCTATCACAAGAGATGTCTCTGGAAGACTGCCTTTTACCTTCAAAGATCTCTCAGGATGCTCGATCTTTAAATGTAGCCTTCCACTACCTTTATACAAAGAGCAGGTCTCAAGCATTTTGCTTCTCTTCAGAGTAGCACTGTTTTAAATAATGAACAGTTGCCAGGAGCAATGGCACAGGCTTATTTGTGGCTGAGTATTTGTCTGTCTGATCATTATTTCTGCTCTTTGGCTATTTCTAACCCGGCAGGTACAAATAAATCCTCAGGGCTTAAAACCTTCCTACAAGAAGTTCTTTTCTCTGGTCACCTGTCAACAGCATCCATTTTTTTTTTTATTTATTCCTTTTCTTGTCTTTTTTTTTCCTTTCTTTTTTTTTTCTTTTTCTTCTTTCTTTTTATTTTTTCTTTTTTCTCTTTTCTTTTTTCTCTTTCCTTTTTTCTTTTTTTTTAATTGTGATGTACACTGTTTTTTTAAAAAAAAACAAACAAAACAGACCAAGCTATTGGCATCCAATGACTTTATTTCTGTGTCTCTTTGGCTATCATTTCT
Organism: Numenius arquata; assembly: GCF_964106895.1. NCBI lineage: Eukaryota > Metazoa > Chordata > Aves > Charadriiformes > Scolopacidae > Numenius > Numenius arquata. The sequence goes on along the minus strand of NC_133579.1, from coordinate 17,071,710 downwards.
GTGAATATAACTTGATGCTCTATACATAATAGAGTTGAAAAACATGTAGGAAAAAAAAGCATATTGCTTAGTATTCTTAAGAAAAAAGAGAAAAAGGACTAGCACAGCAGTAAAATGGCTACTTCTTTTAGTTTTTCATCTCTCTAAATACTACAGCAGTAGAAAAGGAAAGGGTATATACATGAGTGATGAGCAATAGTAAAAAAAATGTCATACGTAAACACTATGCCTAATAATGGCACTTTTACATATCCTGAACCTGATCTGCAGCTGGTGCAAGTAAGAATAGTTCAATTGAAATCAACACATCATTTTCATTCCTGGCAGAAATAGCACATTCCATGAATCAGTGGTAGATTTTGCATACTTCAATAATGGCTTGTCATTATACAAATTTTAATGCTACCATATTTATACTTTGTGTGGGCATTAAAGTATTGAAACTGGGGGAACAAATTCTGCAGATCTGACCTAAGGGTGAGTCTCCACCACTCTCCTGGGTATTGCTCCCTTGTGTTTAGGATTCTCACTGGGCTGGATAGCAGAGTCACTAGCCTTGACACACATTTTAATATGTATTAGTAAGAGAGGCTCTCTGTATCTATTAACAAGCTTCTTGTGTACCTAGGAAGTTAGAGTTGTGTGGTGTGATGGTTTGTTAAAATGAAAATTTCTCATGAAAATACTCGTTTTCCTTTCATCAGCAAAGTTAATGAGGACAGAAGGGATAAAATAGTTCAAGTGGGTAAATAGTCCAGAGCATATTGAGAATGGCAGACCGCATGCCAGTATGATTATTGGATGAGGGAAAGGTTATGGATATTGTCTACCTAGACTTTAGAAAAGCATTTGACACTGTTCCCCATAGAATTCTCATGGAAAAACTGGCTGCTCATGGCCTGGATGAGCATACGATCTGCCGGATCAAGCATTGGCTGGATGAACGGTCCCAAAGAGTGGTGGCCAATGAAGTTAAATCCAGCTGGCGGCCAGTCACAAGTGGTGTTCCTCAGGGCTCAGTGTTGGGACCATTTCTGTTTAACATCTTTATCGATGGTCTTGATAAGGACATAGAGTGTGTCATCAGTAAGTTCGCAGATGACACCAAGTTAAGTGGGAGTGTTGATCTGCATGAGAATAGGGAGGCTCTACAGAGAGAGTTGGATAGATAGGATCGATGGGCCAATGTTAATGGTATGAGCTTCAACAAGGCCAAGTGCCAGGTCCTGCACTTGGGCCACAAAAACCCCATGCATCGCTACAGGCTTGGGGAAGTGTGGTTGGAGGGCTGCCTGGCAGAAAAGGACCTGGGGTTCTAATTGACAAGCGGCTGAATATGAGCCAGCAGTGTGCCCAGGTGGCCAAGAAAGCCAATGGCATCCTGGCTTGTATTAGAAATAGTGTGACCAGCAGAAGTAGGGAGGTGATTGTCCCCCCGTACTCAGCACTGGTGAGGCCACACCTCAAGTATTGTGTCCAGTTTTGGGCACCTCAATACAAGAGAGATATCAAGGTGCTGGAACGAGTGCAGAGGAGGGCAACCAAGCTAGTGAAGGGCCTGGACCATAAATCTTATGAAGAGCAACAGAGGGAGGTGGGACTGTTTAGTTTGAGGAAGAGGAGACTGAGGGAAGACCTCATCACTCTCTACAACTACTTGAAAAGACATTGTAGAGAGGTTGGTGCTGGTCTCTTCTCACAGGTAATTAGTGATAGAACGAGAGGGAATGGCTTCAAGCTGCAACAGGGTAGGTTTAGACTGGACATTAGGAAACAATTCTTCACAGAAAGAGTGGTCAGACACTGGAACAGGCTGCCCAGGGAGGTGATTGAGTCACCAACCCTGAATGTGTTTAAGAGTCGTTTAGATGCGGTGTTGGGGCATATGGTGTAGGGGAGAACTCTGTAGAGTAGGGTTGATGGTTGGACTCGATGATCCTAAGGGTCTTTTCCAACCTGAATGATTCTATGATTCTATGCTGCTCTGAGGGGACTTCCACATCTCCATTTCAGAGCCCTAGCAGAGTCTCTGCTATGTGAGTTCCTTCTTTCTTTACACTTGCTTTTTAATAATTTGGTTTTATTTTAGAGGAAATAAGGAGATTTCAGAACATTAACCAGATTATGGTTTTCTGAAGCTCAGTTACAGCTGTTTCAAAGTAGAAAAACTGCGAAGGATCTTTCCATCAGCAATTGCTGCACTGCTGAAGAACACACTCACAAATCATCTTCTTAAAACACTGAATTTGCCTTTCATTTGGATTCAGTAGTTGCTCTGTGAAATTATGGATAGATGGCATTTGATTTTCTCCTATAATCTGGCAGTTTTGCAAGTTTGTTTTCATTAAAGTTAACCTTCCAATGTTGTTTCTAAACCCTGCAGACTTTAAGATCCAGTGAGCTTGTCACACAAAGCATGACATAACCTGAATTTAATTCCGGAAGTTATTGATTGGTTTTCAAACACTTCATCTCAATGTACTTAGAATTATTTTCTTTGTAATTAGATCCCATGAGATGACTTTTCCCTGAAAATTTGCTGGTAAGTGACACAGCAAATTCATTAATTTAAATATCCTAAACATATTCTAAATCCACCAAATGATTACATAACTTAATTGGAGCATTAAAAACCTTTGGAATGGCTAAAATATTAATATTAATTAATGAGTAATAAGATTTATGCTTGACAGACTATGATACTTATTTATGTGATCAGATTTGATTTAATAAGAAAAAAAATCCTAGCTTCTTACAAGCAAACTAGGACAGTTAGAAATACATTAAAAATAAAGGTCAATTTTCAACAGGAATAGGGAAAGCTAGAATTCATCAGATGATATAACTAGTTCAATATTATTGACGATTATTCGGACATCTGCCTGGCAGTTTTGGAAATACGCAAAGATACAAAGCTTTCAGGAATGTATTCACAAATCAGTGTTAATCTTAAAAATTCTCCTACAAGTATCATGTGCTGTAAATTGCAACCCTCTAGTCTTTATTCTCTAGCTTTAATATTTTAGTTATTCAGGTGAAAGAAGAAATATTATCATACGACCAAACCACTGACTATAATGACTACTAAATAATCAAAAAGAGCACACCTTAAAGAGATATTATGTTGAACACTGTTGTTCTCAAAAGTGTACTTATTGAGATCAGTATTGACTATCACAATTCATGAATAAGCAGGAGACAAATTTACAGAGATTAATGTGAAAATGTCTAATCTGGATTGTTGTAACAGTTCCTTAGTAAAGAAAAGAAATTACAGGGGGTATACACTTTGGAGAGAAAAAAAAAGAAAAGTGGGACGAAAACTCCCATTTTAATTCTTTTAATACTGCAGCAACCAAGTAATATTTTATGGAAGAACATGTGTCTCAATAGGCAAATTATCTCCTTATAAACCTCCTAAAGACTTCACAGAGCATGTCAGGAAAAACTTGGTGTTTCCTTTTCTGTCTGGGTCACATGAAAGTTCTGCACATTAAACTGTCAATTCAAGAAAAGCCATTGCAGATCTCACCTATTCTAGCTTCTTTAAGTGTCACTTTCACGGCTGGTTGTTTTGCAGCTTCAGATTTTGCACTGGGAAATAAAAATGTCTCAGAGCTTCAGAATAAAATAACAAATGAATAATCTAAAGAAAGAGGAGGATTCTGTACCTGCTGATACTTCAGGAGATCTGGGAGATGATTTTTAGAATTTTGAAAGTTTCAGGCAAAATTTTTGCTCATAAGAACATGCTTACTCGCGTTCTCTTAAAACAAAAAAAAAGTAAATAAAAAAATTGCTGCTTCATGGCTCCTGGAAAATTCTAATAGAAATAAATGGTTATATGACTGAGATAATAACCAGAAGAGAAGTGCCTTTTTATTGCAACAAACCAATCTACTTCTCTTCAGCTATTGAGCATGTGGTATCTGAATGAGCAAATCATGAACACCCTTGTTCTATTGGAAGTCATAGACAGTTACTTGATATGGGCAGTACAAAAGCAGGAACAAGTTCCAAAGCGTAGAACATTTAATGCTCTTTTAGATTTACCTAATTCATCTCTGAATGCAACCCATTCCAGCACGAGATCAGGTGTTTTTTTATTTAGATCCAGTCAAATCCATTGCTTCTGCTAGAGCTGAATATCATGTTAGCAAAGGTCTGTGTATGAATATCTGTGAATGAATATTAGCAAGTTGTAGCCATGCTTAAAAATGACCTAGATGACTACTCTAGACCTTATCAGTTCAAAACTGAATATATAATTTATTTTCCTATCCTAGTTAGAATTACAGCAATATTCAGAAGGAAATTCATAGCTCCTCTCTGTGCGCTGTTCTCTCTACATGATTATGCAAAGTTTATATCTGATGAATTAAAATTAGAAGCTGCAAAATAACCTAGGTTAGACTTAAATGAATGTATGAATGAATAAATCTATTAGTGAACCAACATCAAGAAATTAAAAAAAAAAAAAAAAAAAAAAAGAACCCAAGGAGGATTGGAGTGAAGAAAGAGAATCTGCAAAATTATTGCCTTACATTGGTATAAAATGAAAGAATATCCCAAGAAATCACTTCTTAGCTCCCATCTTCTCCCTCAAAGCGACTATTCAGTTTCCTACAGCTACTGTTCAAAATGCTGGGTGATAAGGACTTCTTAAAAACACACTTCAAGGTGAAGGTGTAGCATGATGTTAATGAATAATATGGTACAAATCCTGCTAAAGAAACTAAATGCCTCTATTCTTTGAGTTGGGTTTGCAATTGATTTTTACCAGGCACAGATCTTTCTTCACTTATTTTATTCTCCTTCCAGATTAATATTACTGCTGCCCAGACATACATCACACCATCTGACAAAATATTTGATTGTGTCGGATACAGCCAGCCACCTCAGCACATGTAGGATATTTTCTATTCAACTGTAGAGGGCCAGTGCATTTTTTCATGTATTTTTCAAAGCTGCTGAAACTTCCCACCCCAACAGTAACTGAGAGTAGCTAGGTATTTGGCAAGCAATCATGTCTAATGGGCTTTTTTATTAAATTACTTTATTTTTCCCCAGCTATGCAGTTTCTGTGAAAATATTCATCTCCTCAGTGTGTCAGCCATCTTGCCAAATTATGTAAACCAGGTCTCCTGCAGACAGTGTTTGGTTCTGTAGATGAGGAGTCATTTACAACTGCAGATTTTTTGAATCTGCTTAATTCTGATGGCCTTATCATGGAAGTTGGTAGGAAGGCCTCAGGATCATTAGATCTGTGCTCAGAAATTATTTGAAGCCTGCCCTCCTGCATGATGGTTTCGGAAAGTTGTAACCCTTGGATTTTCATGCCATTTGAACTGGGAGGGTGACAGTGACTGAATCTGGACTGATGTCAGTCCCCATTAAATGGTTACCTGGGAAGACAAGTGTCCCTGCAAAAATGAGGTGACAGTTGAGCGTTCCTCCGGACTGCTAGAATTATTAGTCCATTCAGAGCCACTGAGTGTGCGATGTGTAGGTACTGAAAGAATTCACTGTAGCGTGGTACATAGTACACGGAGCTGCAAATAGGGTCATTCTTCTGTTCAGAGCCCCAATGCCCAGAGTAATTAACTTCACATGCCATGGCTGAATGCTGAGGCTGAGTTCAAGTGAAGTGGTGAGGAGCCCAGCCCTGAAGGGCATGGTTGCTTGAGTTCTTTATTACAAACACAATGAAAAAAGTAATAGTTTTTGCTATACAATGTTGCAGTACTTCTGCTCAGGAAATAAATTTTTATGTGTTTTGTATCTCATGAATTCTGCATATTTTATTCCCTCGAGTTTTGTATAAAAAGCACTTTTTGTATTGCTAAATAACACGACTAATTGCACAAACAAAACAAACCAGCCTCGTACATTATGAGGTTGAAATGTCAGGAGCCATCAGGAGGTCTCCAGGAAAGAGTGCCTATGTCATTTTAAATAGTCTTTACATGGCACTGTCTTGAGGCAAACACAGAATGTTTTACCCAATTTGTGTTTTAAGATTAATAAGAGCAAAAGCTATTTGGGTTTAACTTTATTTTTTAACCATGCCAGGCAAAGGATCTTCAGCACTGCAGGTGTAAGACTTTAATGTAATAATTTGTGCATATCAATGTAAATAATGTACAAAGTAAATAAGAAATGCTGAGAACTCATTCCCTTCTTTAAACAAACCAGCAATCCTCCCCTCAACACCAAACCATGTGGAATGCCTTGATTTGACTAAATTATAGCAGCCTAGTCTGGATGATACAATGCTTTCCTTTCCCTCTCTCTAACTGTCATACTGATTTAAATCCTCAAATTTATACTAACTTTTTTGAATGAGGTGGGGAATAAATAATTTAAGCACCAGCCACAGGGAAGGCAGTCACCACCAGTGGGCATTTCCTGAAGGTGCACTTTATTCTTTGTCTTCTGCTTTTCATTCTGCTGTGTGTCTAAAGCGGGTCATCTCCATGTTCCCTTTCAATTTGTGCACTGATAATAATATCTGTGATTGGATTTTGAGTTTGAACTGGCTGCTGCCTGAATTCAAGCCTCAGGACCAGACAATTGAGAAATCCAGCGTTTTAGCATCCTGGATTTTGCTAAAGCTTCCCCGGCCTCCTTCCCTGTAATCTAGGGGCTCCACTTACATACCAGAAGGGAGTATGTGGGGAAGTGGGTGAGAAATAAGAGGGAAGTTATGCAGACTTCTTTAACAAGCTGTTTGTTGTGAGCAATTTTGTTGTGCTGCATATCTCCCACAGGTTTCAGTGAATTGATGTAGACAATCAGCATGTAAGTAGGCATACCTGTTATTTCGTCTCCCAGGGAAGTTTCGTATCAAAAGAAATAGAAGTGGCTCACAGCAGAAGTCATCTACAGTGAGTGGTGAATGCGTGAGGGTTTGTCTTGCAGATTATCTTTATTACAGGCTTCAAACCTCCAGTTAGATGTCCTGATGAGTGTGATAATTGGGTAACATCTTCAAGTTTGAAAGGAAGCTGCCTGATGAATATTTTTACTATTGGGAAACAGTAGTCTTTGAAGTCCTGTATTCACAAAATATACTGAATGAAAAATGAGTAAATATCTTAAAGAAACAATAAAAAGGCCTTCAAGAGGCCATCATGTCCAGTTTTTGCTCAAAGATAGAATAAACTGTATCTGTACTTTATTTTCTGAAAATCTTTCATTCCTGTGGAGAACTACTTCACATACTGTGAGTTATGATTAAAAAGCTGTGAAGAATTACTGAATAGTCTGTGTGTGTTGGGGAATTTAATTTGTAACCTACTGAAAAGAGACCTGCATCTATAAAACAGGTTGAAGGACAGAACTTATTGTCCTTACTCGACCAGAAGCTTCTTAAAAACTCTGAAAACCAGAAATTTCAAGACAAATCTCTTTGAGGTTTCCAGGGAAGAGGGTTCAGTCACTACTCTCTGTGGTAGCAGTTAAATGACCTGCAGAGTTCTGGGTCTTTGCCCAGGCCTCAGTAAGTTGTTTAAAGTGGAAGTTTCATTCTGTGCTAGGATTGATTCCCACGTGGAGGTGTCTGCGAATGTCTTCCAGAAAAAATTCTGTAGCCTCTTGCTGAAAACTTCTTATAAAATCCCAGTCACGAGCTGTGATTCAAACCACTGGCTGAAACCCTCCAATCTTCTGTTGTAAACTGTACAATTGGATTTACAGAGCTGCAATCTGGACACAGCTGCTAACCTGTTCCTTTCATGCTCCTGTCATTAAAAAAATGCTGCTTTGCTCTGCAAATAGGATCAAGCCTTGACAAAGGGTTTCTGTAAGCAGTGGAAACAATAGGCAGCATTAATCTGCTGGGCAAAACATATCCAATAATGGAGCCTCATGTGTATATTGTGTAATGACCAGGCAAATTATTAAGAATAGAATCAGAATATGACTACAGATACTATTCTGCAAACTGAAAAATGATGCGCTGCTGAGCATGGAAAATGGGTAGAAGATCAGGAAAAACCTCAGCAGCTTGATGGGCCTAAAGGGACAAGGAGAGGAGAGAGAGAGAAACAATTTAGTACTGTAGGACAGAGCTATGAGGAGCCTTAGAGGTGGATACATAAAATTTGAACTTGATTTGGTTGATCAAGCAGAGGGAGTTGAAAAGGGTCTATATTTTCACTATTATTAAAAAAAAAAAATCATGTTGTCTGCCTTTTAAATGCATCAGAGGGGAGCAATTAAAATATCAGAGGAGAAATCTTCATCAGTACATTCATTCATACACTATCGACCTTCTCTTCCATTTACCTATTTACTGCTTCATAGGTACTTTGTATAATTTACAAGGCACAAATTACTACTCCCTAGAACATCAGAGAAATATGTACTCCCCAAATCAGTTGCCAAACCCAGGCTGTTTCTCCTGAATGAATGAGCTCGCTAAAGATATGAAGAGTGATTTGAAATTCTCCGACAGGCGAGTGTGTGAAGTTAAGCCAAACTGCTGCTTCCCTGCCAGTCTGGTTTTTGTCTTCGGGATAAGTGGCAGCCTCATTGAGCAGTAATACAGATAGCATAGTACTACCTAAAATGTTAGATACTTATTAGATTAGTTACAATGGGAGGAGGATTCTATCAAATCATGACTGTTCATTAAATGACCTCTAAAATTGTGGAGAGCTGAGAGAAAAGATTTTCAGCATACAAAGGGACGTGTCTCTATATATTAATTTAAAGAAGGGAGAGCAGACATTGCATGTGGTGTCAGATTTGTAAATCTCAAAGGGTAATGTACGATTTCATTATCTTAGAAACGTTCTCACTGGATGATAAAAGAGTTACCAACAGCAAAATTTTCAACAGCTGAACTATGCCTAATGGCACAGATACAGTACAGTATATCTTTTTATAATTTACAATGTAGTGCTGAGAAAGCGCTGGCCCAGTTGGGAGATTCTCACTTATTCAAGTGGTTCTATTTAAGTCAATGAAAAGACTTGTGCCAGGGCCTCTTTGCTTTTTCATGGGAAAGGGTCCCTTGAATTCAGCTGATTGGCACATTTGAATTTCAGTGATAATGGTCCGATTATTTATTAATTATTTTTTTTTAGAAGGAAAATAGTCTTATGAACATCATTATACATTTTTTTGGTCATTCTATACCAGAAGTGGGCCACTGTTTTATTTTAGAATTGAAAGACTGAAGAGACTAATTATTTATTATTTGCTTTATGTAGCTTGTATCAAGGCATAACAAAATCTCACTGGATTAAATTCTGTAAATTTCCCAATTCAAAGTTTATTTGAGAGTCTTACCAACACTAATTGCGTTTCTGGGGTGCTGTATTTTTTTCCCCAGATTCATATATTTTTTAAAAAGTTCATTTTATATTTGCTTAGAGCTCTTCTACCTACTGGGAATCGTGGCATGTCTGATAAAGGTGCCAAGATTTATGTATAAAAAAAATCAGAAAAAATCATAAATTTAACAACTGAAACAACTACGTTTGGAAAGCATGATAACAGCTCTTAAGAGACAACACAGTTGTACATTTATGTTAATCAGCCAATTTGCTATTGCTTTCCTTAATAGTGAAAGGTGGTTTTAGTGCACAGAGTTCTGCTCCCCAAATGATAGTTTGAACACTAGGATATTAACTCATCTCAGCTTTTCCTCTGAAATTTGGACTGTGTGCCTATACACAAGTACATCCATATTATACAAAGCAAGTAACTGATCATACTGCTAACTTAATGCAGGACACAATTTTAAAGGCAGTTTGGAGAAGCATTTGTCATTACTTTTTTTTTTTTTATCTTTTCTGGTACTTTCTCTGGTGGAAATCCCATTACTCTGTTTATGCCGTAAAGAAGGCTCTGAAATTTAGTGACTAACCTGCTCTGGGTTTTATGGTTGCACGGCACAGAAGCAGGTGGCAGCACTTTGACAGAGTGGCCCGCAGCTGTCTCACATCTGTGTGGTGCTCTGGTAAGGCTGGTATAAACAGAGAAGCCAGCACTTTGAAACTAGGTGACTGCAGAGATGAGTCAGAGATGGTTTGAAAAAGCCCAAGTTCAGCACTGAGCTCAAATGAAGTGAGAGTATTTTCAGCTTTTTGAAGCTCTACTGATTTGTCTTTATGAGACTTGGCTTTCTACTCCTTGCCCCATAGTCAACTGCGACTGCAGCTTCAGACTGAATAGGTGCAATAATAAGAAAAGACACGGCCAGGACCTGTGGGTTATCTCAGCTGTTTTACTGGCTTTAGGCTGATGATGTGGTTGCTCCAAAAGAGCAGGGAGAACGTAAGGTGAATGTCTCTCACAACCTGCTCTCTGCGCTAGAGGCAATTATGTGTCATAGGTGTTGCTGTTCTGGCATGGATCCTCTGATTCCCTAGTAAAAAGCCAATCTTTCATAGATATCTTATGTGCTGCTTCTGTCTGTATCAAGATATAACTATAATAATGAGGGTCTACCACTTAAAGTGACGATAGAGGTTAGTAACTAGAAAGGAGGAACAGGAGAAGAGGCAGACTTACTAAGAAAATACAACTTCTCTCTCATAAGCAAAGTTTAAGACAAACAAACACAATTTAACTCATCTCATGTTTAGAAAAGTCATTACACTTTTAAAGAGAAATTTTTACAGTCGCAAATATGTAATTTCTACATAACAAATAACTCTCTAGTAAATATACTCATAGCAAATTTATTTGAAGTAGAACATACTGATAAATTTTTACAATATGACTGCTATCTTCTACGCTGGGAATATGTCTTCTGGTTTTCCTCCTTAGCCATAAGCAGAGCAAACATGCTCATTATTTTAATATGCCTTGCTTTCAGCCATGTCTATCATATGCCTTTCTGTGTGGGGAAAAAAAAAACCAACAGCCCTTTCTCCATTATCTGGAGTCCCTGCACTAATGTTCCAGATACTCAGGGAGTAAAGACTTGCTCCTGAATCAAGATGTTTGTCATTTATCTCACCAAGAGCTGGGACTTGTGAGAAGCTGAGTACTTTCAGCTTTCAGGAAAAGTAGTTATTATCTCACACGAGTCAATAGGCTGACAGCGTCATAAGTGCTATACTTTTAGAAGACATTTTACTAGCCCTACAGCATTATACAATTTTGCACTTCCCTTACTAATCTTTATTAGTTTAATAGACCATTGCATACAGTGCACCTGTTGTGACAGTTGCAAACCTATGTTTTGCTCAGGTGCCTGTGCTAAAATTTTAATGCAGGCTGAAAAAATAATGGTTACAGTCTGCCTTTTCAGTGGTATGCAGTAATTGTTGCCATTTAGTGTACAATGCGGTTTTACTGAAATAAGAATGTTGGATGGAAAGAAAAGCAAGCATTTCAGCATTGGTTTTTTTACCTCGCTGTATAGATTGCAAGCTTTTAGGGGAAGGGGGACATAATTGTATAAGTGCTGCTTCCATTAAAGAACAGCTGATAAGGCTAATACTTTTGAAACTGTGTAATAGGAGTTTGTAATATCTAAAAATAGTGGCACCTTTTAAAGACTTGATTCTTAACTCTTTGAATATTTGGGTGTTAGTAAGAAAGCTATCTTGGATAAATAGCTTCATGACCTCCGGAGAAGAGATGAACAAACTGAACTTTGTTTTGGACCAGATGACATTTTGCAAGATACTGTAAGGGATATCCTGGGAATCTGCCAGAGAAGGGAACAAGAAGGTCTGAAGATTAAAGATGTAACACAGTAGACAGCATTTATATGACTATTCAGTAAACAAATACTCTATCTTCCTGGAGTTGCAGCTGTAATGATATAAAGGAAATGATATCATTATAGTGATGTTGAAAGGATTGGTTAAACATTGAGCTATCTGGGGACAAACTACTTCTTTTCTGTTTGGAAGCATCTGATATTTCTTCCATCTGACCAACAAAAAATTATTGTAGACTTCAATACAACAATTTTTTTCCTGAGCCTGGCCAAAATTTATTCTGCATTAAAGCAGACAGGACTCAAACCCCAGTTTCAAATGCCCTGCCTTTTTAGGCAAGAAGTTTGGATTTTTGATGTAAACATATGTATAACTCATTCTTCCATTCAGATATTCATTCATTTGTCTCAAGAATGAGTTTGTTCCAAATATAAATGTACAGTTATATTGTGGATAAATAATGTGCAGATAACACCTTGATATCAAGGCTAGCGCCTTACATTGATGCTAGATGTCGGCGTAACTCCAGTCAACTTTTGTTGCGTGATGGCTCAATTCCTGTTATGTAACTTCTGCAATTGCTCTCATCACTAAATATTTGGATCCTATCCAGTAGTGGGTGACTATTCTCTCCCATAGGTAAAATTGTTTTCTTATTCTCTTACCAAGAACAATTTCTTTTTGGTCAGGTTTTAATTACCCCAATTGTACTAGCCCCTTCAGTAGTACAATGTCAATTGTTCATTTTTTTCACATAAGAGTATGAAAAAGTGTTGAAGAGTATACTTTGCACAAGGAGAGACAGATCTGCATAAAATGATTATGAATCATATCAATTTGGATACTGTGTCAAAACTAGAGGCATGTGAAGATGCAAGTTAGCCACAAGCTGTGGGATAGTAATAGACTTTCCAATTACTGACACAGACTTTAATCTCATGTATTGGGCTCATCTACTGTACCTATGTTTTCTCAAGTCCCATTTGTTTCTTGACTGGGGTAGAGGGTAAATACTCATATGCTGTTTACTCAGGAGTTGCCATTCTTATTATTATGTGTTAACCAGCTATACACAACACTTCTGGTTTGAAAATATGCTGTTTACAAGAAATATGTAAGCTATTTTCTGTAGCTAAATATGGACTGATATAATCCTTTGAAATGAGGCATGCGGCACCAATGTGGCATGGTTGGCACATGATAGGGCTCTATCAAAAAGACATTTTTTCCCTTTCTGGCAAGCTACTTATGTAAAACCACTACATTTTATGTTAGTGATAGGGATCTGAGCAGCCCCTGAGCAGACACCTTGCCACTATTACAAATGAACCAGAACGAAGGAAACTGTGGATGTCTATCAACTATTCTGTAAATATCATAGTTGTTTTTCAGGGTCATTAAACTGACTGTCCATTGTGATTATGTCTAAAAGTGAAAGGTATTTAAGCATAAGTGACAATAAGTATTTATGGCACTGTGATTCACAGTCTTTCCTCATATAGTTTTGGAAGGTTTATGTAATTAATTACATTGTACACTTTGTCCAGCTAGTTGCCTAATGTTAGTTTGGAAAACTCATAAGGTAAGAACAATGACCTGGGTATGCTAGTAATGTCAGTTGTCAAAGAACATTATAATAGTATGGGCATGTTTAGTTTGGAGAAGAGGAGGTTGAGGGGAGACCTCATTGCCCTCTACGACTACCTGAAAGGAGGTTGTAGAGAGGTGGGTGTTGGCCTCTTCTCCCAAGGGAATAATGACAGGACCAGAGGAAATGGTCTAAAGTTGTGGCAGGGGAGGTTTAGATTAGGTATTAGGAAGAATTACTTTACTGAGAGAGCGGTCAGGCACTGGAACAGCCTGCCCAGGGAGGTGGTGGAGTTGCCATCCCTGGAGGTATTTAAGGAACGTGTAGACGTGGCACTTCAGGGCATGCTCTAATGCCCAAGACTGTTGGTTTGCGTCTGTTTGTGGGTGGGTGTGGTGTGGGGCTGTGGACGTTTGTTTTGGTTTGGTTTTGGTGTTGTGGGTTTTTTTTGGGTTTGTTTTTTTTGTTTGTTTGTTTGTTTTTGTTGGTTGGACTCGGTGATCTCAAAGGTCCCTTCCAACCAAGAAGATTCTGTGATTCTGTATTACCGTGAAAGCCAGAAGGCTCATAAAAAAGGAATGTATTCATGTCTGTACATTTGAGGGACTTCAAAAAAATCAAGACCTCAGCTGTTTGAAAAGGAATGTCATTTTTCTTTATGAATAATGTGGTCCAAAGGAATTAATTAACTTGGCTAGCCCACTTGCAACCCTTAAACGCTGTGAGGAATTCAAAAGCCCCAAACGTCTGTTAGAGCAGGTGATCTTGAAGCCAAACCATGTGAGTGGTTTTTGCCTTCAGACAGTGTCATGCTGCTTTGATGAGATTCTGAGAAAAGGACTGGCTCATAGCATGCTGCATGTCCAAGTGAATATTTCAGCACCTGGTAGGTGAGTTTTCTATAATATACATTGCCTAGCAATGTTTTCCACAGTATGCACCGAGAGAAGATTATTTTTGTCTGGTACTTCATTCTTTTCTCTCTTTTGCTATACATATGCTAAAGAAATGTTGTTCAATTTAAAATCATCTCACAAGGAATTGCAGGACCATTAGAGTAATCCCTGAAGAATCTCTTGGAACACGTAGTGTCTGCAGGAACATGAAGCCAGGAATAGGTTCCATGCTGGGGACCAGCTCCAAAGCACAAAGAAGTCTGTGACGAAGCTGTCAACTTTCAGGAAAACCTAGTCAGTAAGGAGTCATAAAACCCTGTCTTTCCTCAACAGCACAAGCTTCCAGAATAATTAAACTTTTCCTTGTCTTGAGACCAGCTTGTCACAAGCAACAAGCTGTGTTGCAGTTCCCGACCTTTGCCTCAAGCTGCTCTGTGGCCCAGGACTGCCGTGCGGAGAAGTTCTTCAGGTGTTTCTCAATGGATATAGCTCTCTCCCTTGGGCACGTAGGAAACAGCTGTCTCACTGGCAATGAAAGGCAGCCAGTGGAAGAAAGAGAGAAGCTAAAGCATTGATCAGAAGATGGGCAATGCCATTCTACAGTAACTAAGGCCTATCACTGTCCCACACCTTCCAAGACATACGGCTGCAGTTTATAATACAAACAGTCTTAGGAAGTGAGACGAGCTCTTAAAGACCACAGAGACAGATACCACATGCCACAGAATCATGGGATATGCAAGATATACTGATCTTGTTTACATGACCAGGGCTTGCTTTCCACGATAATTGTAATCTCCTACTTTCTTATATCTAAAAATATGTAATTCTACTAGTAAGAGACAAGTGTTGTGGTTTTGGTGGTAAAGGTTCAATCATCACTTGGGACTGAGGCTGTCAGTAAGTGCAGCCACAGATAGGTTGCAACTATTAGTGGCCAGGATCTGTTGTACTACTTAAATATACAGGTTAAGCTGAACAAAATAGAGAAAGTGGTGTAATACAAGAAAGTGTAAGAGGAGAAGGAAATTGCTATCAGGCCCAAAGTTAGTCTAGAAGTAGTTAGATGCTAGTCACCCTAAGTTCCATTAGTCAAATTGTTAAGAGAGGAAATTTTTAAAGTACTTGTTACAGAAATCAGTACTTTTTCATTGATATGGAATTTTTGGAAAATCATGCTAGAAACATATTTTTACTTTTATTCCCCTCCCCTGTCTCTCCCGAAAATATAAATGGAAATTGTCCTGACCAACAGGATACTGCAAGAAATGAATATATAATAATATATATAATATATAATTAATATATAATGAATATATAATTAATATAATAATATATAAGAATATATAATATATATTATATAATAATATATAATATATTAATTATATATAAAATAAATAATATAATTATATAATGAATATATAATAAATATGTTCCTTACATTTACTTCAGCAAGTTTGCTGATGATACCAAACTGTGAGGGGTGGCTGACACCCCGGAGGGCCATGCTGCCATCCAGCGAGACCTGGACAGGCTGGAGAGCTGGGCAAGGAAGAAGCTCACAAGGTTCAACAGGGAAAAGTGTAGGGTCCTGCACCTGGGGAAGAAGAATGTTAGGCACCAATACAGGTTAGGTGTGGACCTGCTGGAGTCAAGTTCTGAAGAGAAAGATCTGGGGGTCCTGGTAGACAGCAAAATGACAATGAGCAAGCAGTGTGCTCTTGTGGCCAGGAAGGCCAATGGAATCCTGGGCTGCATAGGGAAGAGTGTGGCTAGTAGGTCGAGGGAAGTCATTCTCCCCCTCTACTCTGCACTGGTGAGGCCACAACTGGAATACTGCGTCCAGTTCTGGGCTCCCCAATTCAAGAGGGATAGGGAACTACTGGAAAGAGTCCAGCGAAGGGCAACGAGGATGATTCAAGGATTGGAGCATCTCCCTTATGAAGAAAGGCTGAGAGAGCTGGGACTCTTTAGCCTGGAGAAGAGAAGGCTGAGGGGAGACCTTATCAATGCTTATAAGTATCTAAAGGGTGGGTTGAAGGAGGAGGGAGCCAGACTCTTTTCAGTGGTTGCCAGTGAGAGGACGAGGGGCAATGGGCACAAGCTGGAACATAGGAGGTTCCACTCAAATATGAGAAGAAACTTCTTTACGGTGAGGGTGACAGAGCCCTGGAACAGGCTGCCCGTTGTGGAGTCCCCTTCTCTGGAGATTTTCAAGACCCGCCTGGATGCAGTCCTGAGTAACATGCTCTGACATGCTCTGGACAATCCTGCTTCGGCAGGGGAGTTGGACTAGATGATCTTTATGGTCCCTTCCAATTCTAAAAAATTCAGTGAAATTCAGTAAATTCTCCTACTATATATTTTGTACAGATGTACATTAAAGTAGTTCAGATGGATAAATATAAAATGAGATTTAATCTGAATGTATAATAATACTATGGAGTAGCTAGCAATGCCACACAAGATCTTTCTAACAAGAAGCCTACTATAATTATACCTGTAGATAAAAGGACCTTGAATTTGGTAATGGGTTTTGAAAATAAAAGACTTGAATTTCATCAACAATTAGATAATAAAGGTTGTAATCTGAAATTAAATGCATATCTTACTTCAAAATATAACAATATTGGTCATATTATACTTGTTCAAACCAGTCTATGCTACAAAATCAGCATAAGCAAGTGCTTTGGAAACAAGTCTAAGAACTTGCAATGGTCAATAACCTTCTTACATGGAAAGTTTCTTTTTTGATCCTAGCCACTCAGGTGATGCCTAGTGCTTGGAAGCCTGAGGATTAATCACGCCAAGGTTATGTTAGTCTTAATTAACTGGAAGTGCGGCTGTTCATTGTCCTCCTATTAATGCTCAGTCCTGTGCTGCATCGCTCTAAGATTTTGACCTCAGTGTCACCCTTGTGGTAAAGACTTCTACAGGTGAATTTTGTGTACATAGAGGATTTCCTTTCAACATTTTTAAAAAAATCTCTCTCCAATTTCACTGTATGCTTCATTGCTGGCTTAACAGACCACTTTATGAAAAAGGACTACTAGAAGTGTTTCTCTCTGTACTATAGCTTGTATTAGGGTATTTATCATGATCTTTCTTTCATTTTCTTTCTAACTGAGGCTTTTCAGTGAACCTATGTGGACATTTTTCTGGGTTGCTAATATTCTTGTTTTCTGTATTCAGAAACTGCCTAGTTACAATTCCACTTACAGAAAGGGACTAAATTCTGTAAACTAGAGGAAGATGAGACAATTGTATACATTTGATATGAAAATAATTTGTACATTATGTACATGTAACTGCATGAAAATATACATTTTACATATATATAAATGTATTAAATGCTTTTTTCCTTTTTGTGTATAACTTCTATTTTGATTTTCATTAGTTAGTATTTCAGCATTCATTTTGAGTACATTCCACTCATGCTTCTTATGATGAGAAGAAAATATCGAGCTATCCCAGACAATTCCTCTTTTCTTCCCTGACGCATTGCAATTAATTTGATGTGTATTAAACTTTATGAGCTGAAGAGACAAGGCAATTCAACCCAGATCCACTAAAATGTTTAGATGTCAGGTATAACAGGAAATCTGTTGCAGAGCATGGATTTGCAACCAGGTTAGTACCAGTTTTACCTCTTTGGTTTGAAAGGAATGTGTCTATGAACTCTAATTGGAAGCTTATGACACAAATATATAAAGGACATGAAACAGACAGGGAAGCTTAATCAATTTTGACTAAGCATAGAAATATTAGACTAGTTCTTTTCTTATGTTGTTCCTTTAAAAAAAATCACCCCGCGTCCAAATCCCCAACAAAGAAATCAATAAAGTAATTAGAAAAAAAGTGAACTGTATTATGGTTAAATAGAAGTTCATCTACCTTATTTGAGGAATTGTCAATACTTTCTTATCAGAAAAATAAAAATGCATGTTACTTACTGATTGTATTGATTATATTAACAGAAACCATCTGCTATCCAATCCTGCAACCTAGAGTTTTGTTTTCCAGTGATGGTTCCTAGTGATGGTTCTGGTGATGGTTCTTTACTGTGAGGGTGGTGAAGCACTGGAACAGGTTGCCCAGGGAAGTTGTGGATGTCCCATCCCTGGAAGTGTTTAAGGCCAGGCTGGATGGGGCTTTGAGCAACCTGCTCTAGTGGGAGGTGTCCCTGCCCATGGCAGGGGGGTTGGAACTTGATGATCTTTAAGGTCCCTTCCAACTCTAACCATTCTATGATTCCTGAAAGCACAAAGAGAAATAACTGGCAAAAATCTGTCTGAAAATCATTGGTAGATGATCATCTACCTCATAGTTGCGTTCTTAAGTCTTGTACTGTAGCAATACTATTAAAAGTATCTTCTTTAATCATTATTAGTTGGCAGAAAAATCTCTGTTGGTGTGTGATAGTATTTGATAGTCTCAGCATCATGTGCAGAATGATGTATTATTAAATACAAATGTGAAATGTAGGAGGGCACGTATCAATGTACCTGCTGCTGAACATCTTAGAATAAAATTGAGTACTGATAATGTTTTAGGAGCAGATCAAACTAAGGATAATTTTCTCTTATAGAAGCTGTTTTGCCTTAGGTTGCCTTAAAGACTGTCTCAACTGACCTGGAACTGGGTTGTTCCATTGTTTGGTTGTCTTACCAGCCCGTTCTGTTCCTCTTTACCTCCCTCTTGCATTTCTGTATCTTGGCTTTAGATTGCTTTGCAGTCATTTCAATGATAAGATTTCTGGAGTAGGAAGAAGGAATTTGCCTCATCACCTGTATGTCCTGACTTTCCCTTGGTATTAACTTCCCACTTGTAAAAATTTCTGGGAGGTCAAATGCTAAACAGGAGTTAAAAAGTTAAATGACTTACAGGATTCAGATACTTATCCATAACAAAAGCCACCGACGGTGGAAGTAAACCTACATTATTGCACACGATGAATGAAGATTATTTTCCTCACGCCTCAGCTTTTTTGGTCTGCTTTGGTTTGCAAAGCTATTGATGGTTCCATTTTGTTGATTTGGCTAACTTCAGCGAGATAGAAAATACTCTTTTGCTAATCTCAACTATGTTTATAGTGTTATTGCTTGATTGTGGCATAACCAATATAAAAAATCTTTTAGAGATGCTGCTGTTGTTTTTTTGTCCTGTTATTTTTGGTTTTTATTTTGGGAAATAGTTTTCTGTGATACTTTGCCTTCTTTCTTCTTCTCCACTCACTGTCAAACTCTCTGTGAAAGAAGTAAGATATCTGAAGGAAGACTTTTGGCTTTCTTTGCCCAGCAAGACCCTGAGTATGGTCGCTGCTATGGTGATACTAATGGTTGACAAACCCTAACTATTATGAATATACTAAAAAAAAGGACAGTGCATTTTCCACTGTAAATAGATTGTACTTGATGCATTTCCATGGCTTAGTCTTGCACCAGAAGCAAAGAAAAATAAGATACACTGTTTGTCCAGGTTTTCACCGGCATCCTCAGCTCATTAATACCTTTGTGGAGTGGAGACTGTTATGAACTGGTTACTGTATTATGTCGGTTAAGCAAAGCAGCAGCTGTAAACAAATTAGAAAAATTCAATGCTGCTTATCTGAATTCAAAACAAGAAATTAAATTGAATGTTGGCAATTTAAAATTTGGTCATACTGTAGATAAACAAGGATAAATAAATATGTACAACATTTGCAAATATATGCAACATTTTAAAACATTTTCTTTTTTTAAACCAAATATTTGCTCTGTTTAATTGCTATCAGTTTATTTTTGCACATGAAATAATTTCTCAACTCTCTGTCTTTATTAAGCATTGTATTTAGAAAAGATGATTTTATACAAACAAAAACTCAGCTTTGCTTATATCACATTGGTTTGTCTAAAAAAGTGATTATTCCCTTTTCATAATCTGGTGGCTTGTATTTTAGTTTTTAGTACATAGCCAGACAAATCTATATGGTTTAGAAATACTTAATGTTATTAAAGTGCATTCCATAAACTTTTAAAATATTTTGGCACAAGATTTTATTCTCATTTTTATTTGGTATTTCACAAGAATGTTTCTCTCCTCCCTCCACAAGTGGAGCCATTGAGAATCTGTGGGTTATTGAAGACATCTTATACAATACAGACACCGCATTTTGAACTTATCTGGAGAAATAAGTGGTACTTTGGAAGGTCACATTCAACTAAAAATAAAAATACATTCCATCTTACTGTTTTCAGATCTTTAAATAGTATGTCCTGAATTTCCATGTCACGCATAAGTAAGTATACCTTTATTTTTCTTTACATGCATCTCTAAGGTAAGTACTGATTCACTTATGTGGGAAATGCATCTGCATTCCTAAGGACAACTAGGCAGCTGAAGGTACTTCTTAGAGAGGTGTGTTCACTTGAGTAATACAGCAAAATACTGAAATAGAAACAGCACCTCTTGGGACAAATGGTTCTTATGAAAAACAAACACATTAGGCTGTGCAGTCAGACTCATACACTTGCAGCTTCCTGGAACTGCCAAGACATGTCAAGCTGTTAATCTTGTTCTGAAGATCATCTGTTGACTCCAACACTTCATTTTAGTAGGAAGTGTCATCGCTGAGGGTTGGGTTTTACATTCCTTTCTCCAGCAAAACTCTAATCAGAGTTGGTTTTTTTTTGCTAAGCAAAATTAGCAGGGTATTATACAATAGTACATATTCACATGGTTAATCTTGTTCTCCCTCCACTCTTGACATGGAAGAATTTTAGATGTAGTGAGAAAGGAGGGAGGACTGCAAAAGACAAGGGCATGGCAGTGATAGTACAACATGCTTGTTAGTGGACAAGAGTTGACTTCTGTTTTGATAGCTTGGTGTCGTAACTTAATGAGGTATGTCTTTTGTTTCCACTCTATGCAGGCTCAAAAAGATGGAAAACACAGTAGACCATACCTGTGATATAAGGAAGACCATTCTTTTCATGGTTTATTCTGAATCAGTAAGAAACTGGTCTAGTCAGAAAGACAAATTCCTTTCCCCAGAATTTTGTGAATGCTAAAATAAATGCTGTAAATACATTATGTTTGCCTAACCTCAGTACCCATTACAAAAAAAATAAAGCACTTTGACAACGTACTTTTGTTATTGATGGACTCTATGGATGTTGTCTAGAAGATACTGGATATGGATCTATCTTTTTCCTGGTCTGATTACCAAGATAAAATTTACTAAGACTCTGTGTTTAGCACGACATTGGTGTTCAACTTACAAGTGGAAGTTTTATCACCTGTTAAATCCGAGAAACTTCAAAGGGTTCTGAAGGTGGAAAAAAAAAAAAAAAAAAAAAAAAAAGGATCATTGCACCTTTCTTGCCCTACACAAGACAATGATGACCCAATTGGGAAAAAATCCCTCAAACATGATGAATTGAGGAACATGCACTCTGTCAACCTTTGAGTGATCATGGCAATCTTGTACGTTCAACTCTAATTACAGCTAAGAGCAATCAGCAGTCATCTGATTTTCGCAGCTGGTAGTAAATTTCCCTATCCATCTATGAGGAATAGGAAGACTAGTAATTCAAAGCTGTTCAGTCAAGGTGCTTCACCTTTGTCCTGAAATGATGGCTATGAAATACTCCTCCAAAAGACCGGATGGTTTCTATATGCATTAAAACTATCAAGGGAGCACAGCAGTGAAAACAGAAACAGGATGCTTCTGTTTATCACCATCTATAGTCCAGGTACCTTTGGACCAAAGTGTATTTTTAAAACATTAAGATATGATTAGTAGACAGAATTTATACACATGTAACAGCAAAGGCATGCCTGTTGTATGTTTTGTGTCTCTAGAGAGTATAAACATATGGATGATATATATGTTTATTATGGAACCATTTTCTTCTTTGATGTTCATAGTATGTTACAGAAAAACAAAGTACTACTTTGTATGAGAAAATCACTTCATGGCATAGCTATGTGAATTTCTGTACATTTAATAAGGCTTGCTGTGAGAAAGAATCGCTTTGGCTCTCTGGGGGAAAAAATAAATAATTAAAAGAGGCTGATTATATAGCTAATATTACATTATGCAAATATGTAATCCAAGGAGGTTTGCCACACAATGCATTGATTTATATGCTGTTTAAAGGCACCTTATCTTTCTGTTTTGTTATTATAGGTTGGACAGTGAGTTTGTTTATGCAGCTGCATATCCAGAGAGAACTGAGGATCTGCTACTCGCCTTGGTGTCTCAGCCCACACTTTGGAATGGCTTGAAATGAGGACCTGGTGAAAAAGCAGGACATAGCATGTACTTGTAGATACCATGAAATTCGGCCTAAGTTGCCCTCAGGCAACTTCAAGAGGAGGGAAAGAATACTTCTCTCTTGGAAGTTTTATTTGTTCTTTGGGTGATGGGTCAAGTGAAAGAATTTTGACAAGGACAGTTTTACAACAGATTCCTGTTAAAGTATGGTGGTGAGTCACCATATCTATTTACAGCAAAATGATAAATAAAGGTACTTTTCAATGCAGAATCCCTCTTTCTTAACAAAGACAGTTGAATTTAAAAGAGAAGGAAGTTCTCATATAGAATGATGTCAGAAAAGATTATAAGATGAACTAATACAAATTCCTAAGCTATGAATTTGCTTCAGTCTTTTGCTAAATGAGACAACATTTAAGCATAAACGTTTTGCACCATCAATTTAGGTCACACCTCTGTTTATACTAGGTATAAGCAAGGAGTCCCACAGAAGCCTAATTGTGGAAACATACAGAATTAATGAGTACTTCTGGTAGTAGCCCTGGAGGCTAGCAATGGATTTTTGATCTTGTCTTTCATTTGCTAAATTTTTAAAATGTAGTTTTCATCCTAGTTCATGCTAGTGTCAGTGCATGTGAGAACTAAATTAACATTCATTTATCCACTGTTGCTTCCACCAGATGGAACTGGTGATGTTCAGCCTGTCCTGGGGATATAGCTGTCACAGAAACAGTAAAGAGCCATCAGCTGGTGATGGCTTTTGAATATTACTGACATGGATCAGATTTGATCTGTGAATTGAAGTCTTGTATTTTGTGTAATTAATTTCTAACAAGTTACTGTTTTTTTAAAAAACTATAATAATCTAAGTTGTTAACTTATGCAAACTTTTCTATGCATGTATTACCTTTCTGTATATGTGCAGGGGGAAAAAAAGTTGGAATACTAAAGAGAATTAACAACAGATCCAGCTCCGTAACTTTAGGAAAGCCAGCAGCTGACCATATCTTCCCATTAGGACAAGAGAATAGTTGAGATTTATGATACCATCTTTCACAAGGGTAGATGTTATAGCACGGTGGACTGAGATGTCAACAAAAAGTAGATGGAGACTGTACTAGTATCTTAGCATATGTTTCTGAAATGCTTTCTGTTATCAATGTCTCATGATCTGTTGTGAATCCACTGATGGATTATCTGTCACCCCCCCCACCACAATAAGTAAAAGCTCTGGAAAACAGTGATAAATTACAAGACAGTTTCCTTACAATCAGCACCAGCAGATTATATTTGAAGTGAAATTTCCTTAGTATTTTTCTGATTTTCTGTGACTGGGGAGAATTCTCTCTTTATCAAAGGCCTTTTACCCCAGAGCCAAGATGTTGATGGCTGATGAAAGTGTTACAAAGCCTTGTAACATTCAGCAGCTTAAAAGCCAATGAAAACTAATTTTTGTCTTGTTGCACTCTTCTTTTCCTTTCCTCCAGAGGTCTTTGCTATTGGCAAGGTAAGCTATTAAATGCTTCTTTAATCTGAATCAGAAGACTTTTCACACAAGGTTTAATATTTTCTTTTTAAGTAGCCTATTATCAATTGAAGGAAGGCTGAAAACTAGAGAGGCTTCATTTATCTTACCAATGACAAGAACTGAGAAAAAAAAAATAGTAATTTCAATGTACTATTGATGAGTGTTGCAGCTTCCTGTGATTAAAAGCTGCATTACATGTGGATGGCAGTAGTGGACACTATTCTTTGAAAACTATGTCCATATACAGAACTTTAATTGAACTGTAAACACATGGATGATCAATACAAGGTAAGATTTGTTAGAATTAAGATTTCAAGTGAATGAACAGCCAGGCTGGAAGCAAGGGAACCCTTATGTCTTATTTGGGAAGAAACCAACAATTCTTGGACTTGGGTCATTTCATCATTGTCCTGAGAGATCCAGGATCATCAGGTTTAAGCAGTGGGCTTGGAGAACTTTTTAGGTGGTTTGCTGAATAACAATTTTGGAAAATACCTCATTGTACTTCTCTCTCTCTCCCTCTTTTGTTAAAAACTATTCATACTGAGGCAGGGCATTGCAAGTTGAGGATTACTTCCTCTCGTTTTCCAGCCTTACGCTGCAGCGAACCACTCACTGCATGAGAAGAGCCTCGAGCATCTTAGGAGCCCCTATGGTGACTACACATCAATGTCAACTTTTTAACTTTCTAATTTGAACTAATTTCCCACACATCCTTGGCTCCACTCCTACCTTAAAGAAGACAGATGCATCTCTGTGGCCTGCTTTGACAGACATTTAACTTTTCTTCTTTGTTGTTTTTTCAAGTGTTTTGCTGTTCTTACCGAAGCTGAAATATGAATATCCTGGCAGAGCAGCTGAAGACCGATAAGCTGGTACAACAATATAATACTGTCATAAAATTAAACTACAGTGCTGAGGTTTATGTGGAGGAATCTGCTTCTATTACTTGATAAGATGCAGATTTTTTCCTGTACAGGCTGTATTAATACTGTTTTCTCCTTGAAAAATACCTGTTCTCTGTCTCCATTACTTGTATCCTGACTGATATAACCACAAATCTCGTTTTCCCAAAACAATCAGCTTTCAGGTGTGTTTCAGTTATGACCAAGAAGCTTTTATTCTACTAAGTGTCTTTAAAAAAAAAGAAAGAAGGAAAAATACTTTTTGAAAATTTATATGAAGATGTCCTCAAATAAATTAACAGGTTCTTAATTTTCCCTAATATTTAGACACTCTCTGTCACAGCACAGTTTCTTCTTTGTAATTTTCACTAACACCCTGCTTCCCTCAAATAAGTTGTAAATTAGTCCTTCTTGCCTAATTTAGTCTTGTGTGTGTTCATGTCAATATACCTCTTTATTTTGTATACACTTGTAATAAAATGTGTTGTTTATGTTCTACCAATGTTCCACTCAAAATTAAACCATGCATCTTTTAGCCTTACAGCCCTTTTCTACCCTTTATAGACCCACAGTTGTGATTATTTCCAAATCACAAAGGAAGAAGCAACCTTTGCTCATGGTATCTCATGGAGATTATTTGATTTGGGCAGAGCGTGGCTTCAAACTGGATCTCTAATTGGAAGGTGATTGCAAGCTTAGCTGTCAAGTGACCATAGTAATTGGTAATATGAGAGTCAGATTCACTGGCTACCTCTCACTGTATTATTACCCAAAGCAAAAAACCAATATGAAATCTACTCATCAATTTGGAGCTGTATTTCAATTACGACAGGGATCTCACTCCCTTGTGCTACTGCAGGGGTCTTTTAAGTCATTCTGTGTTCGGTACTGTAGCTTTTGTGTGCTAATTTTAGGCATTAGCCACATGCCTGAGATTAGAGGAATCCAGTGTTTGGCTCTGTGGCAGTGTGTACTTTTTTTCCCCAAGTGCTTCCTATTGTAGTTATTGTCGGTGGGGGTGAACCAGTTGGGCCATGAGGGAGAGAGCATTAATGTAGAGTTGATGGTGGCCTGAGTGTTTGCTGTGCGCTGCTGATAAATGGCTGGTGTTCTGAATGCTCATTGTCTACTTTTGTTAAAATCAGTTAGCCACAGTATAGTGGTGAGAATGCCAGAGGTCATCAACGCTAGGTCGAGCCTGAGTGTTTTGTATCCTTAATTGCAACAGAGGCCATTTTGGCAACAGCTCTGCAGCAGATAGGGCACGACAGGCCTGTGTTTACTGCGGCATCCTCGTTGCAGATTTTCCAGCTGTCTGAAAGCTTGGGTCTTGAGGATAGCATTATTTTCCTTTTGAGCAAATCTCCTCATAATGTTTGGGTTTGCAGATTTATTGTGTTTTCTTTCAGGGCAATATAAACCAGCTGTTATAACGATAAGTTATTTAAATGATATACATTGGTTTATGTGCAAATGCCTGTATTACTGAAGAAACATGATAAAGAAAAATAATGCCTATTATTCCTACTTTTGGTGATATAAAAAGTTTCTAGGACTGCAGCATTCATATACTTTAACCTGAAATTAAATGGGATTGCAGCAGGAAGTTACATTTCTGAACATCACTTATTCAGGTGCTCTAGCTGTGAATGAGCTGTGCTGTATTTCACCAGTGAAGAACCTTCATGTACAAAAGCATACTAAATGTAAGTGCATAAACAAAAGAAAACACACCCATGGGTTGTCTTGTCTCACTTATTTCAACTACTTAAAAATATAAATTCAAAGACAAGCAAACCAGGGTCCCTCATGGGTTTGTGCAAATCCAAATGTCTATGCATTTCTGAAACACTTACTTAATTAAACTTATTTTGGTTGGTTCTGTAGGATAGTCATATTCTTTAGTTAATAAGTCAATGACAGCTAATTCAATGAATTTGATTAATGCTACGAATATACTTAATTTTATTTAACAGATTCCCAAATATAGGTAATGAAGGTTTAAACAACTCTGGATATAGCTTAGGAAAATATTGAAGGCTGCATGAATTTTCTTTGTGTGTTGGTAAAGTTAAAACCTTGCCATGAGACTTCCCTTCTGAAGAGGTAAACTATAACTAAGAAGCAAGTTCATAGTAAGCTCCCCATCACACTTAAAAGCAAGTTAAAAAGGAAAAAAACCCAACCCAACCCTACCCAAGCCAAACCAAACCCTGCCCCCACCCCCCACCCCCGTTCTGTAACAAGGGTGTGTGGCATTGCTCTATTTTGTGGGATTTATGACTCCACCAGTTCTGTTAGGATATGGAGACAAGGGTTGATATGCTTACCTATGCAATGGCCTTAGATGTGACCCTGCAGCTCTGTTTGAGCTGTTGGAAGACAATGCATCAGTTTTCCACGCAAGCAGCTGGGAAATATCAACTGGAAAATAGCCCTGAATACCTCTCCCATTAGCCTAGTGTGGATTTTTTACTGGGAAATATCTTGAAGATATTGGATTTGGATACAGAAAGCAACAAAAGTTTACTACATTTGTTATATTACAGTGTCCTAAAAATGCAGGTGTCCAGCAGCCCAGGGGATGACGTGAGTACAGTAGTGACCCAATTTAATCCATTTTTCCAGGGAGATAATGGAAAGGATAAGAAGTGGACTCTGAATAGGCTGGAAATAATGAAATGACACGTACAGATTTGAAAAAGTAAAGTGAACTATATGTGGACGTATTTCACACAAAGGTATGGTCACAAGCTTCTCATTCATGGCTAAATTTATATGCTAAAACTTGACAAAATGAACAGTTGAGTACACAGTGTGTGTTATAGCTTTTTTTTTCCTTTTAGGGCGTGTAAGGACACAGGCGTTTTCTCTTCCAGTAATACTGATGTTTGGTAGTATAACAGACAATTCTCGACTTATATGTAGGAACAAGGGATGAAAAATGTGTGAATGAAAATATTAACTTTTTTAAAACTCAAAAAAGGCTCAGTAGAAATTCAGGCCTGCTCTTGTTTTAGTTGATCTGATTAACATAATAATAATAATAATGATAATAATAATGACGATGACTTCTTATCTGACTCCTTTGAAGTTCTCTGACGGATGTGTGTTCCTAAAAACAACACCAAGTTCTGTGTACTTAAGCCTGTCTGCAGTGGACTTTTGTATTCATTATAACCAATTCCATGGATCTATTCAATGCTCTGGAGACCCCACACGTCCCCTGATGAGCTTCCTTCAGTCTGTGAGG
The DNA here is from genome assembly GCF_964106895.1 of Numenius arquata. Lineage (NCBI taxonomy): Eukaryota > Metazoa > Chordata > Aves > Charadriiformes > Scolopacidae > Numenius > Numenius arquata. The sequence goes on along the minus strand of NC_133579.1, from coordinate 17,043,596 downwards.
ACTCCCTTATGATATAGCTTCCTTCCTGAGGAACAGCGCTCTTGGGAAGAATAAGGTTTGACTTCTAAAACTGAAAGCAGAAAAACAATGTTGTCTTGAAGAAGACCCATGCTGGCTTGGTGCCTTGTCTTTCTAACAAAGCTGGTCCCAGAGACATAAAACTGCAGGTGGTTGAGGAGAAGTTTGAGTCAGGCTTGATGAGTCTTGCATTTAATTTTGGGCTAAGTGAGGGAGAAGGAACTGTTTTTTGGTTGTTGCTGTTCCACTTCTCCCCTCTATTCTCCCGGGCTTTTTTAACCAATGTAAATAACTGCTTGTTTCTACCAGAGCATTTGAGACCCCTGAAATGGTCATTTTACCTTTCCATTTTTTTCTGCCAGTGGCCAAATCTAGCATTAGGGTGCAAGGTGAGTTCCCTGCAGGAAAACCACTGAGCAGAAGATCGTGTGTTGAAGACTGCTGCGCTCCAGCTTCTCTGTTACCTGTAGGCCATGGATGAGAGAATCCCTCTGTGCACACCATGAGCATTTCCCAACCCTGCAGCTCCACTGCCTTCCCACTTCACCCACCCTTCATCCACCTTCTGGCTTCCCCAGAAATGCAAGGAAGCAGGAGGTCTGGATGGAGCGTGCTGAACAGGTACCTTCTTGAGATGATATCTGAATCCCGAGATAAGTAAACACAGCCTCCCTGACTTTGGTACCCAGTTGTCTTCATGGCAAAGATTTTACAGGTATCTCCTTTAGGAAGAATTTTCCAAACACAATCACGATTTGGGTGACCTCTGAAATTTCTGCTGCACCTTTTGGTAACACAGTAGGGTGCAGTTTGTAGCCAAAAGAGGGTGGGTTTTTTTCCAAGTAGGACAGATACAAAAAATCATTATTATGGATGACCTGAGGTGTCTTTAAAGGTTTTGGCATTAAAAAACCTCATCTATTTATGTATATCTATTAAAAGACACAGACAATTTTAAGATTAAACAGGACCATTTGAGCCCTTGTAGAAGGTCTTACTAGTTAAAAAAAAAAAAAAATGAAGACTTCTTATCTCCAAAGTCTAGAAGAAATATCCTCAAAAAAATGAGAGACTCTTTATTCCTCACTTGACTAGACTGAAACTTTCACACACACACATATATATAGAAAAGTACCCATTAATGTCTTGAGAATAAACCAGTAAAAAGATTCTACATCTGGAATGAAAGCTGTATCAGCAAAGATATAGTCCTGCCACACTCTTTGTGTGAAGTCCCTGCAAACATAAGATGCGTTAGGAATTCAAGATAAGGCCACAGATTTCAACAGGACAACAATTACTTTGTATGAGTTATGAAGCACTTCTATTGTTTCCCTCTGAAATATATTTTTTGTGTGAGTTTAATATACATGAAAGGTACAAGAATGACAGCTCTGGAGAACGAAGGCTTTTGTTTATCTGTATAACAGGCAAAAAAGCAGGCAACAGAGAAGTGACTTTCTTCAGCACAGTCCTGGAAGGAAAATTCTACAAGTGAGAGCACAGTAATATATTTTGACCTTCATTAAATAATTTGAAGAAACCACACAGGAAATTTGAGTCTAAATAATCACATTCTCTAAATATAGCTTGCATGCAAATCTAGTTATATGTATTCACAGTTGCTTTAGTTAATTTTAAAAAACACAGTGAACCTCCATAGAATATTCACAAATAAGTAAAAAGGATATTATCCTATTTTTTTTAATATATATATATGTGCTACAACAGTTCAGTTTTCATGCTCGATCAACCTTTGACCTCTCTGTTTACACCGCTACAGAGATATCCATTAGCGCCAAAAGAGTTTTCTTTCTAGTTCAGGGAAGCAGCCACGTCCACACCAGCTCTAAAAGGACTGCAGTGAAATACAACCACTGGACTGTAACAATGATACAACAAAGCAACAGGAACTGGGCAATAGTTGTATTGTTACTAGAAGTCTATGCCATGGCTTTAAAGTCTTTCTAGCTGTTTTGGTAACACAATGGCAGGAAGCCAGTTCATTAAGCAAGTCTGGTTTTTTTGTTGCTTGTTTTTTTTGTTTTGTTGTGGTTTGGTTTTTGTTTGTTTGTTTGTTTGGTTTTGTTTTTTTTGTTTGTTTATTTGTTTTTATTTACACCAGCAGCACACACAGAGTGCTGATAACCAGGTCACTCTGTGGTCCTCGTTTCATGGCACCTAACGCACATGTCTAACCGAGCAAATGAATAGTCATATATTTACATGTAGGTACTATCTTAATGCAACCCAGTCTTTCACACACAACAATCAGCCTTCTTTATACCTAATTCAAAGTTTTAATGGAGAGTGCCAGCAGCTAGAATGCAAGCTATTGTTCCCTAGAAACCCTTGGATAAATTATAGGACATGAATGCTACTCCTAGCGTGATTTTGCAAACAAGACTAAGAAAAAATTAATGGCGGTCACTGGAATAGCTGTATGTTTTCAGAAAAATAAGCTCCAGGGCATATTGACATTTGACAATTAACAATTAATCACCCTGAAACACCCCAGTGTGGACAGAGAAGAGAAGGATGGCAGCACTCCCACAGTACAGCTGTTTTAGAAACCTTTAATTATCCATATCACTCCGAATTATCAGCGGTGTGGAAGGGAAGGCTTATCTTGCTCCCTTTTTCAAATGGGTGCTTTTAGATGACTCACATTTTCCTCCACAACTTTCTTGAAAGACACCCCAGTCCCCCTTTCATCATCCTATTTTGTAATCAATAGCCTTGTGTTTCATTATATAGGATTCAGGCATCTCCAGACAGTATTGCTATAAATCTTGATGGATGACAGAACATTAAATGAATTGCTGTAAATTTTAAGTGGCTGTATTCTGTCACTGCTGAAGAAACCCATTGAGCATGTAAAACGAGATGGCAAATGCTAAGCAAATTGCTAGTAATAACTGAAATCAGAAGTCTGATTAAATAACAGACATATTTTTTTGTGTTGCTGAATTTTAGTTTCTCAGATCAAGGAAGGAAAAGGGAATATAGATGGAGAGAAATATTTATATTTTGCCAGAATGAGTGTTTTGTCTTGCATCACACCACATTAGTTGCAATAGGTTGCTTTCCTTCCTTTCTGGGGTTTAGACTTTGTGATTCAGGAGGTCCTTTGCAGCTCTATATTTCTCTATTTCTTTCATCCTTTCTTTAAATAAATAAACTTCAGACACAGTTCTTTTTTGTAGGGTGTTGTATAAAATTGCACTGATATTCAAGCATTCTGACCACTTAGAGCTCATACTAATTTCTGGAGGCCAAGCTGTCTTAAAATTAAGCTTTCAATGTGCCTTAGTGTGATTTTTGACAAGGATCTTTTTGTGTTGTGTGTGATTTAGATGCACAATTTTCGAGACTGAGATGATAAGTGTGTGGCAGTCTACATAAACATATCTGTATCTTTAAGCACCTGAGAAACATGATTTGGTTTCAAGCCTCATCCTTAAGATTAAGTCTGCGCTTATGCAGAATATACATGCACTTTGTTAGAATGGGGCATGAAGGTCCATTTCACAAGAACGAATGTAACCTGCATCAGTCACAAAGATGACACATCATTTGCTTCAAAACAACGTATTTGGTGTTTTCTATGAAATGTTTATGGCACTTCTTGCCTGAGGGCTTTTGCTTCTGCTTTCCCACTCACCTAATAAGTTCTTCTGCTTGGGGCCCACCTTCTGTCAAACCTGTTATTTGGAAATGTCTCTGTAGCAATGACATAAAAGGGGGGTGAGAAGCTGACATACGAGGCTCTGTGTGCAGCAAGGTTCTGTCACTTGTGAGTTATCTGTGATAGGAACCTGTGATAGGAACTGCAGAACCTCTCTGTTTTGAATAGGGAAGGATCAGTTCACGTGAAAGGGATAAGCTCGTAATTCCAGACTTGTGAATATGACAATATATTTTATTGTATCCATCATTTCACGCAAAGATTTGGGTTTGATTCAGCACACATTTGTAGCTCCTTTGGCTTGGTCTTATTTCAGATTTGAGTACTGATCACTAATCTGTTACACCAGTTTTATGCTAATGAATTGGACCCTAATTCTGAAATGATATCTGCCATCTTTGCATTCTACTGTACATCACCTGGCAGCTGCACATGTAGTTGCTATGTAATTTATGCTTTGCAGGTGTCAGTAACTCCATGTCAGAAAACAGAAAGATACTTGGATGTATTTGGTAATTACTGTGTTACTAACAGGGTAATTGCACACTTATTTCTGTCTACAAATTACATGGTAGTTGCGCTCAGAATTACCATTAAATACATCTTCAGTAGATGCCAGTGAATAATTGCTTTTTAATTACAATATAATTACATGCTTATTACTGTCTGGTAGAATAAAGCACTGCTTGATTTTGTATACTTTGTGGCATTGTCACAGTAGCCAAAGGTCCGTGGATGTCATTCACATGAGCACTGTCTGTGGCAACTCACCAAAATTTTTGAAAGTGTTTTTATCTGAGAATAAGAAATGGCTGTCTCTGAGGGGGTGGTACCCCTCTTTGAGCAAACAGCTTATCTTGTTAGTAAACTCCCTCTTGGTTAAGGTGAAGCCTAGCGTGGTTTCCAAAGGTCACCGACTTCTCCGTGTTAAGCTGACAGGAATGGTGTCTATGGATAGATCAAGGGTAAGAGTCTGCACAGGGGCTTCCACTAAGAAAATTCCAGCCCAAAGCTCCAAATAACTGCATGACACTTTTCCATTGACAGAGGTGAACTCTCATCCAACAGCTGACTCCAAGCTGCCCTACCATAGCCTGTTTGAGAGAGCCAAGCTAGTATAAAGCAGCACCTGCCATGAGTTCCAGGGTTTCAGAAGAAGATGTAAGCCAGAACTTAACATGTTTCTCAGGATTGACAACTTCTGATAAGTTACAACACATAAAACTCAGGAGTCTAAAAGTGTAGAAAGGACAGTATTTTATTTATGTAATTATGGAATTAAGAAATGAAAAGTATCATTAATCTTTACTCTGTTTATAAGCAGTGGAGAACAGCAGAATACTCAAAAGGTAGATCTGGTTTCAGGGAGGACCACCCAAATATATTCCAGAGAATCCAAGACAATCAGAGTACACATCATGCCAGTAGAAAAACCTACTCCAGATCTCATGGAGAAACAAGTCTTTCACTGGCTCGAGATAAGATTCTGCGAAATTTCCTGAACTTTCTCAGCAAGGGGTACTTTCTTCACTGAGCCTGGTGTAGAGGAGCTACTGACTTTTAGCTACAGGATCACCTTACCAAGAACCACAGCCTCACTGAGATACTGTTAATCATGATTAAGTACTTTCTTGTAAGATTTTAGAGTCTGTTTTATCACAAATACAATAGGCAAATTAAATGAGGTTCAATTAATAATCAACATTTGGATAGCCTGAGTTCTGCAGTGTTAATCACAGTTTAAACAAATAGGTAGCATTTTCAACCATTTAGAGCATGCTGTGCCCTTCAACACGCTTTACAAATGAATGAAAATCTTCCTGTGATTCTGCATGGAAAAACAAAACAAACTAAACAAAACCAGGCACTGTAGAAACTCAATCTCTGTTTTGACTTCTGAGTTGTAAAAAACCTTTCTGTTTGCTAGTTTGTCGTCCTCCCTAGTGGCACTTTCAGGCAGTGCTTATTCACATACCTTGCCACTTTCAATAATGCACTGATTTGCAGATAATGGGGAAAATATTTTTTATCTCAAGTTTCAACCTGAATCTGATCTTTCATACAGGCAGAAAGTGAAATGATTAAATGTAATAAAGATGTAAAGGCTTCAGCTAATCATGGATATTGAAAGAAGAGAAATACTTTCAGTTAGTATTCAGCCCCGTTTTCATAAAGTCCTTCTGGTTGTCCACTCTGCTTACATTTTTCCCCCTCAAGGATAGTTCATATCTTGCTCGCAAATTCTTATATTAATAGATGAAGTTGAAATTCAAAGAGCAGTCAACAGTCACTGTGAGCAGAGTCACCTAAACTATTTTCTTTGTCACATACTCTTTTGATTTGAGTTCATTTAAATCTAACTTGAAGGACTGGCAAAATAACAGTACGCTAAAATAATGGATTTCTTTGTGCTTAGCTAATAATACATTTTGTTTGAGGTCAGAATTTTCAAAATGATTTAGCGTGCATGGCATATGGGCAGTCTTTATTTTGAGACTTCCTTTTTAATCTAAAATATTGCAGTTTATTTTTGAAACTGAATTGCTGGGGTGGAGAACAAACTGCAGACCACTCAGTGGTATTGCAAATAATTCAAAGGGAAATGCAGTGTTGGAAAGCAGCATTAGTTGCTAAAGGGCATCTGCTAGCAGACAGAAGCATGACAGAACTACTGTCTCAACTGAACTCTGCAGCACAGTAAAGGCTAGAGCACGTGTGTGATGGGTTTTAGAAATTAAAGACCTTCTACTGAAATATTATAATGAGATTTCAGTGTTTAAGTAAACAAGGAACTGCTGGACTCCCAGTATTCTCAGAAGCCAACATCAAATGGATAAAACATTGTCTTCTTCATGGTCTTTGGGACACCTAGCATGATTCCACTGAAGTGTATTTATGCTTCCTGTATACTGGAAGTTTTCACTAATTTTTTGTGTTTCTAGCGTTGGAAACCTGTTTTTGAACTTTCGCTTATGATCCATCCAGAACATAAACGAGGATAAATCTGCAGCATGGTTTATAAAAGCTTGGAAGGATTAACTTGAAGTTCTGACTCTATGGCAGAGAGAGAAGCGCAGTCACAGGGGCTCCCCATTTCAGAGTTAGATCTCCAGTTAGAGGATACACGCTCAAACACACCATGGTATTTCAGTAATCTTTTTCACCTTCAAAGCTTTTTGCTGAAGCAGCAATCTTCTGTCAAGAGCATCGAAGCAGAGGAGTGGAGAGAAGCAGCAGTTGATCTGGAAAAAGGCCCATTTCAACTTGACACATTCATCCTAAAAAAATCAAGTAAAACTTTCATCCTACGTGCTCTTGATTCATGCATGCTCCATTACTGGAATAATTGAACCTTGAGTAGTTCCACTAATCAAAAGAAACATAAAATCAAAACACTGGAGGAAAACAAAGAAGAAGATGAAAAAAAAAATGGTGGGCTAAGGCAAAAGGCTGCAAAGTAGAAAAGCTGAGTTTACAGCTTACTTCTGTCTTACATTTATGGCACTTGAACAAGTTGTTTAAGCTTTCTGTACTTCAGGACCCCAGGTACAACACAGGAATAGCAACCATTCCTCTGTTTCCCTTTTCTGCCCTGTCTATGTAGCCCGTCTAATGTTTGGCACATGGGCTCATCTCCCAGTGTCTAATTATAGCATTCCAGTTTGATGGGGATGTCTGGCTGACACATGTAATTGATGCCAATACCACGAATCAAAGGTGCTTTACATGGACCTTTCCTGCGTGGCCAGGATGTGATTCTACACAGTGTGTTACCCCCTCATTCCCTTTCCACGCAACCTTTGAGGCCGGTTTTTGTTCTTTTGCTGAACTGTCTTAGCATGTGGTTAAGAGCCTCTTTTTTGAACTCTACTTTTGATTTGATCCCTTTGTGTCTCTGAGTATAACTACACGTTCAAGGTTTCCTGAAGTTTTTATGCATATAGAGCTGATGTTTTACAGATATGCCTCCTTACCTAAGCATAGTATTGCAAGCTTTCCAGTCACCCATTAAAAGACATAAAAAAGAGAATAGCATATAATTAGGCTCATGTCATGTATACAGTGGATTTGGGCTTTGCTATTAATAGTTAATAGAGTGTTATTTACTTAACAATGTCTGTGCACTGTAACTTTGCATGCTCTGAACAGAAAGGCTCGGGAGGAAAGGATATACTGTGATACACTGAAGAAAGTTGATGTGAATGGAGTTCTCTGCAAAATACAGATGTGATGCTGCTTGTACCTGTTGGATGTGTCAGACACTTTATGGGAGGAAGCTGAAAATGCAGCTGGAGCTGAAGAGCTGTTTGGAAAGAGAGGAGTATGTGTAAAGCTACAAAGGCAGAAAAGCCTGAAGAAGTGTATGAGGAGCAGCTAGTTTGGTAGGCTGTATTGTCTGAGCACCAGTGATGGGAAGTGAGAGAATAGGGAGGGAAAACTGGAGGTGAGGATGAGTGGTTTTATTTTTAATTGGATGGGGAATACAGGAGGAAGGTGCCTGCAAGTAACACCCAGGCAGCCATTTACTTTCAGCCCGTTCTCATCCTTTTCAAAACACTGCCCATCTCGACAAATTGTTCAGGATTTCTTTTACAAAGATGCATGCGATCAGTTGTCTATACATTGAACCATGTCTATGATATTCTTCTGTAACTGGATTTGGACACCGTAGAGGAAAAAGACATATTGTATGCATGTCCTGTACAGAAAAGTCTGGTTACAAACAACTAGAGACTGACTAACAAAGAGTGTTACATCATATCAAGAAAGAAAGAAAAATTTCAGGCCTGACAGTATAATTTTAATTTTATTATAACATTCTTTTAAAATGTCTTGTGACTGATCATATGAAAAGTTAACATTTATTTTTGAATGGGTGGACTTAGGTAGGCATAAGAAAAAAATACACTCTCAACTAGCAAATAATTTTTATATTAACCAAAGCAAAATCTTCACAGCGAATGTATGTAAATCACTAACTTTCAGTGCACCGAAGGGAATGTACTTCATGCTATAACTTAAATACTAATGAAATCAAGTGAAAATGATAGTCATTAGTCAGCTGTGCCTTGATAGGGTTCCCTGTGGACTGATATAAATTCACCATTAGAAACGGTTTCTCTTACAGTCCACAGTGAGCATTTAATCCTTCTGCAAAGCAGATTTAAATTTGATGTTTAATATGTGGTTTTTTTCATTTCAGGTCTCTTATGTTTCCGTATTTGCAGCTTGTGTTTAATCTTTTTTAAGTCATTCTAAGTTTTTTATCTGTATTCTCTCGGTTTTATGTGATTTATTATTGGCCTATGCGAATCATGCAGCCACAGGTATTAATGATAATCAGTGGAAGTGAACTAATTAGCACACAGCTCAAAATAATGATGTCTCTTACAAGCCAAATGACCCACTTTGGTTTCAGTTCATACAAGGAATGTGTTACCCAATAGAAATTTAGGGATAGCATTTTGAATTATATCCAAGTAAAGGACAGCTATAAACATTCCTCATCTCTTTTCTTAGATGAAAATATTTTGAAATATTTTTTCAGCATCTGATTCTGACAGATTATTTGAAAATAAGCTAGCTGAGGCTCACACACTCATTCACATTCATAACTTCTGAAACTTTAGCTGAGGTCATTGAGAGAAGTGAGGAGGGAGATTTTTGTCAACATTCCTGCGAGTCAAATCCTGCTGCATGGCATCAGGAGTATATGTTACCCACTCAAGTTTTTCACTAATGCTAGCCCCTCGTTACTTCACAATTTTATCATATCTGCATAGGAAACACCAGTGGAGCAGCACCAAGCCTCGATTTCAACAGAATCTTTTTAACTCAGAGAAAACTCCTACTAAAATGAGTAGGAACTCTTCTCTACATAGGAAAAAAACCATAAGAGAATGGAAAAGGTATAGTATTTCTTAGGAATATTGTGCTATCTCCAGATTTTCTTGGCTTACTGCTATGTCCACATAGTATTTAGCATTAGACAATAGCCAGACTATGGAAGAAACAAAGCACAGTAGCAGTGTCCCATGTGCACTCTGCCCTTTTATAGTTGGAAGGGAAAACTCTAGGAGTAATGAGAATTACTGTGGTCTGTGTATTATGTAACATTATAAATTATAAATCATAATGCTACATAAGACTAAAACAGAGAATGAGCTCAAGCACAGACTACTGATTGTCCATATGCTTAAAAGGCAGCATGCTTCCTTGCCTAAGTTTTCGCTCTTGCCAGCCAGCACTTTCCAACAGAAGAATCAGGCATGATTCAGGAATGGCTATATCATTCCCAAAAAGCAGTATGGGCAAGACAGCACAAGATTTGGTTCTCTCCAAACATCCAGAGTAAAGTTCAATCCCCAAAATGCCCTTCCACATCATCATTTTATCTGTAGGCATGCAAAACATGTCCTCTTCCCACCTCTCTCCCCCGCTTCCCCCCCCTTCCATTCTACCAAACTGTCCTTCATTTAACACAGAGGTTCATTAAACGTGCTCTCCCTAATCAGTCCCAAAATTCTTAAAAACTTATAAAAATCCATTTTGGTACTGGTTTTGAAGCAAATAATGATTGAAGACACTGTTATGGCAGACAGACATACAGTAGTTGTTCTCTGCTTCTTTCATAAGCACGCAGACCTGGTCTGACACCCCCTGGGAGCTGGGGTGCTGCTCTGCTGCTCTCTTGATGATGTTCTATCACTGGTGGTGGTGAAAGCAAGCTGGTGTGACTTACTTTCCACCTAGAAAGCAAAATCATACTTCCTCTCTAGAAGGTCTGCTTTTTCAGTCCAGTTACAAGCCAAATGTATTACTAGTCTAATCAAGCTCTAGTCAGGAGTTCCCCAATCCTGCTTTAAATTAAACAGTTTATACTGGACAGGAATTAAGCTAATTCCTATTTCCATATTGTAGCAAGATAAACTAGTGGAAAACAAGTTCATATATAACTCATGAGAATGTTACATTTGAACTTTACTAGCATAGGAAAAACAGACAGCTTTTGTATAAATCTATTGATTTAGACATTCTGTACTGAATTTTCATAAAGTTTGGCCTTTGACCTAGATGACTTTGTCTGCACAGGTATAAACTTTAAACCTGTTACTACTGCTACTAAAAATCTTAGCTTGAGTAGTACTCAATTTGCATGGAAAATCCAATTAGAAAGCATTAAAGAGAAAGAGAAAACAACTTAGATCAGCCAGAGTTTTCAGCACTGTCCTGATTTATACAAAACTGGATCCAGCTGTGGGTTCGACTTGTGCCTCCACCTTCCCATCCTGACGTGTGTCGCTGCGGTCGTGCTGTGCCGTCTGTCATCTCGCTTCCCTGGGGCTCCATCTCCTCGGTGTTTGTTTCCCGCTCTTATCTTTCTTAGTGGTCTAGCCTCTGCCCTGAGGAGTGCTGTTAGGTGGGAAAGCGTGGGGTAAGGGAGAGCAGTGAGTGCCTTTGAAACATGATGAATATGCCACTTATGTTCAGTTTACAATTAAACGATGTTGAGGCTAAGTATGCCATTTTATGACATATTTTGTTTTCACAGTTGCTGAGCAGGGGGTGAAGTGAAATTAGTAACCTAACCTCTAAATCCAAAACAAATCAAAAAAAAGCAAACGTAAACTTTTTTTTTTTGTGTGTGTGTGTAACTGCCCTTCCTAACAAGTCTGGAGCTGCTGTCTCATAATTTATGCTAGCTTGACATTAGTTTGTTTTCTGGATGAATGTGTTGGTCTAATTCCAGAGGCATCTGCCTGCAAAAATACACAGAAAAGAGAAGAGTATATTAAGCTTAGCCACTGCTTAGAAAATACTTGAGGGAGGAATTGTTAGGTCAGATTCTGGTTCAGTGTTGTGAATCTACTGGACTTTAAAGATGAGTTTGACTGTTAAGGCTCAAAGCCCAGAAACAAAGCATGAACTCAGGGAGCGCTAATGACAACTCCTTCCTCAGAAGAGGCTATCAGGTTTTTGGAGAGCACAATCCTTGCTGTGCATGTGTAAACTACTTAGTTTAGGGAACCTGAAACTGGAGATGAAAAAGCTTTTTGTAAAAAGTGAGTATGTAGACTATTGATCTGTTAAAACAAAATAAGGCACTGATAAGGCAGGCACTTTGTTGCTACTGATGACATAGAATCATAGTAATATAATTGTTTAGGTTGGAAGGGACCTTTAAAGGTCATCTAGTCCAACCTCCCCTGCAACAAGCAGGGACATCTGCAAATAGATCAGGTTGCTCAGAGCCCCGTCCAACCTGACCTTGAATGTATCCAGGGATGGTGTATCCACCACCTCTCTAGGCAACCCATGTCAGTATTTCACCACCCTCATTGTAAAAAATTGTTTCTTTATATCTAGTGTAAAACTTTCCTCTTTTAGATTAAAGCCATTTCTTCTTGTCCTATTGCAGCAGGCCCTGCTAAAAGGTTTGTCCCCTTTAAGTACTGAAAGACCCCCCAGAACCTTCTCTTCTCCAGGATGAAAAACCCCAACTCTCTTCAACTGTTCTCACAGGAATGGTGTTCCAGCCCTCTGACCATTTTTGTGACCCTCCTCTGGACCCACTTCAACAGGTCCATGTCTTTCCTGTGCCGAGAGTGCCAGAGCTGAATGCAATACTCCATGTGGGTTCTCGCCAGAGCAGAGTAGAGGTAGGAGAATCACCTCCCTCGACCTGCTGGCCACGGTTCTTTTGGTGCATCCCAGAATATGGTTGGTTTTCTGGGCTGCAAGTACATTGTTGACTCATCTTTTCATCCACTAGTACCCCTAGTCCTTCTCAACAGGGCTACTCCCAATCCCTTCGTCCTCCAGCCTGTATTGATACCAGGGGTTGTCCTGACCCAGATGCAGGACCTTGCACTTGGCCTCGTTGAACCTCATGAGGTTCACATGGGCCCACTTCTCAAGCTGGTCCAGGTCCCTCTGGATGGCATCCTGTCCCTCAGGTGTGTCAACCAGACCACTCAGCCTGGTGTCATCAGCAAACTTGCTGAGGGTGCACGCAATCCCATTCTCTATGTCATTGATAAAGATACTGAACAGTACTGGTCCTAATATGGACCCCTGAGGGACATCACTTGCCACTGATCTCCATCTGGGCATTGAGCCGTTGACCACTACCCTCTGGATCCAACCATTCAAGCAATTCCTCATCCACTGAGCAGACCACCCATCGAATTTAGAGAGCAGGATATTGTGGGAGACAGTGTCAAAGGCCTTAGAGAAGTCCAGATAGATGACATCTGTAGCTCTTCCCTTGTCCACTGATCTAGTCATTCCATCACAGAAGGCCACGAGGCTGGTCAGGCAGGACTTGCCCTTGGAGAAGCCACACTGGCTGCCTCAAATCACTTCCCTGTCCTCCATGTGCCTTAGCATACCTTTTAGGAGGATCTGTTCTGTGATATTCCCAGGCACAGGGGTGAGCCTGACATGTCAGTTGTTCCCAGGGTCCTCCTTTCTACCCTTTTTAAAAATGGGTATTTATACACATCTTGTTTTAAGAGGATGTCTGGATGGAAGAAATACAGGTTCCTGAACTCACTTCAACCTGTAGATAGCTACACCTTAATGTACTTGATATTTTGGTCCAGGGCACTTAAAGTGTGACCTTTTTAAGGATTATGGAATAATAACTTTGATGCTATATGGATATTTATCAATAATATCAGTCATAATATATTTTTTTTAACAACTAGGACTTCAGGTTTGATGTAATTACTTTTCTTTGTATATTTCATAGTTTCTGAAGTGATCTCTGATGGTCAATAATTACACTAAAATGGAGAAATAAAAGGAAATGGAGTCATGGAAAAAGCCAATTTTTCAAGGCAAGCTATAAGACCTATAGTACACGATCTGTTTTTTTTATACCTAGCTTATCTACAGAAGGTGCAGTGATGTCTAAGATGTCAGATCTCAGTCTCAGTTACTTTTCACAGCCTCTCCCATTTGCAGAGCCATAATGCTCAGCATGATTCCCTTGTGGGGAGCTGGTCTTTCCACACTCACGTACCTCATACAAACCAAGGCAGAAGCAGCGGTGAGTAACGTGAAGCTACAGGAACTACATGGGCACCTAGCTGAAGATAGGGCTTGCACAGCAGAAGTTTATGGCCTCTAGAAGATCTCTTCCAATAAATTTGAGTTGACAAGGTACAAGGGCTATGTCTTTGACCTTTTTCACAGACAGAACAAGTTCTCCTTGTACCTGGGCTCAATAAAAAGGTGGAAAAAATCCAATGGTTAAAATTCTCAGGAATCATTTGCAAAGTGCTTTTTCTTCTTCTTTCCTTCCTCCCCTCAGGCCCTGCACACAATCTGAAACCAGAATTTACTGCCATTTTGTTGGTGATTCAAGAAGCAGTGACCTTCTTTCCCAGAAAAATAATGAGTCATCAGCACAAAGCACAGTAAAATGTGGTCTTTGAGTGGCCTTTTTTCCATGTCTGGTTATTTATCTAAGGACTGCAAAATACATCATGAGCATTAATTCCCATAAATTAACTGGCAGAAGGTGTGTTGATACTTCTAATCCAGAACAGATTCCTGATGCCTTCAGTGGGATCAGCTCTATTTTAACCCTACCACCTTTCGGTGTGTTTGTTTAGCCGATGAAGAGACACTAGCTTAGCAATATTTATCAACGTGCTCAAGGTCCTGCATGAGCACTCTGGCAAATACAGTAATGAACACACAGATTTTAGCTCCCACACCTGTGCTTCAAATACGTTTTCTTGGTCTGTTCCATAGATATTACTCAGACGACTCATAGGAAGCAGATGTTTTTGTCGGAACTGCCACTTTTCTGGCAATAACATCATTTCGATGCGATGGTTATTTGAATAGCACAAATGAGTAGAAGCCGCATAACATCCTTGCGCTTTTGTTATATTTTTTTTGAGAGTTTCCTTTCTGAATTTTAGCTTGAAATTGTATTTTAAAGGCAGCTCCTGGCACCATTCATAGTAGCACAGAAGATATTAATTCTGACTGCCCTGCTTATCTTTTTTCTTCCCTTTAGCATGTTTTTCACTAGCTTTCATCAGTGCGGATGAGGCCTGTGAACCCAGTAAATATAAAATAGATCTGTGAGGCTCACTTATTAGACACATTTTACTTAAATCGGGGTGCAGCTTGCCATGGTGCCAAGCCAGGCAATGCATGCAAGTGAACGGCATAGCCAGCAGTGATGAGAGATGGGAGCTGGGGTTTGCTCACTGCTCTGCCTTGTCCTCACGCTGCCGCATGCTTTGGTGATTAACCTGCATTACTCACACAAGGCTAGCTACACCGAGAAGGCTGTACGGCAGGTAGGATTCAAACATATAAATCCTAAAGCTTTAACTTAAACTATGTATAGCTAACCTTAAAACATAAAACATTTACCTAGGCATGCAGCTCAGGATCATGATGTTTGCTATGCTGTGACAGTCAAAAGTTTTCTCTTTTCTTGCACAGCAATGTAGTTTGATACATAAAGAAATGGTGTGTGCTGTTGGTCATGTGTTTCTCTGCATATATCTTCATACATATATCTGTATGCATACTCTGTAGTTTATGCATGTGTGTATCTGTGTATGGACAATGTATGTGTGTACACACAAAGTGTGTGTATATGCAATCTATGCAAAGTTTATCAGACTTCTCTGAAGCTCTGTGAAATACATGTCTTTTTTCTTAACCAAGTCAAAGGAGAAAAAAGAGAAGACCAGTATGATACCTTTTCTCTCAAGCATCTTTGCAATTAAATAACACAATGTGAATGCTGTTACTGGTTGACAAAAAATGCTTACACATCTTGTTTGCACCATCTGACATCCAATTTTGTATATCAGATCACTCTCCCTTTAACCCTCTTCATCTGCTTGTTTCCCTGTTATTTTCATATGTGCAAATTATTTGGCATACTAGAAAAGGAATCTGGGTAATGACCTTAGAAGTGTTAATGAAATTTAAATGTTTCCTAGGAAAAATTCTAGGTGCATAAGATATTTTATAGATATTGGAAGAAGAAATGTGTCCCTCATTAGGTATTTTGTCCCTTCTACAGCCTTCTAAGATGTCTGTAGTTTTCTTTCTTATTTTGTTTTTGGAAGTTCATAACTCTAGACCTTGTTTGCATCACAAAGATGCAATAGTATTAGGGAAAGATATAGCATACCTCTATTCCTAGATCAAGTAAACTTAAAATTTGTTTAATTACATCTCTTTTTACATTAGGTCTGCTTAAAAATTCTATTCAAACTATAATGTCATCATTAAGGCTCTTTCAGCATGGCAGAACTGACAATAGTAAATTCCAGTATGTAATTAGGACATATAAAAATCTTCACTATAAACAGAATTTTAATACCTACAACATCATCAGAGGAGGGATTTTATTTTATGGATTGCTTTTATCCTATTTTAAGCATCTAGCATGAGCTTGTTAATGTTCAATGAAACAACGACAAGATCAAGTCTACTGGCATCCAAATTGGCTCATGTCATGAGTAGTTGTGGGCTTTTTTTCCCCAGCAGCCTCACATGGTTCTTCAGTGCTAAGGCAATAGTGCAGCAGTTCGGATACAATATACAAGATTTAATAGTTTAGACAATATTCCACTCTTACTTAGGCATTCTCCATAATTTATTTTCCATTACTGATTTATTTCTTTTCACTAGATGTAAAGATAATAATAGAGCTAACTTTTGTTTTGAATAGATGGGTATTAGAAGGCTATTATTTATCTTTCTGTCCATATGGATTTAGCTAGCATTAATTTTCATTTGCAATCCTGATTGCAAAAGGCATGCACAGAAATCTCCTCATATTGCTGTGTTCTTACTTGAGTACAGAGGTGTCAAATACTAGCAGGTACTAAATTAGCAAGGACATTTTCACTGAAATTGATTTCTTGAGTCTTTGGAATCCTTGAAATCACTCAAAGTCCTTGTTGCTTTTCAGGTACCCTATTAATCTTTATAGGGTTGTATTGACATTGTTGACTGCAGCTTTCCTGCTCTGCTCTCCGGGCAGATGTGAACAGACCACAAAAGGGGCAGGGATCCACTGCTAATTCAGAAGAAGCCCCATCAGGTCTCTAAACTGAACAGAAAAATCATATTAAAAGCAGTCATAATCACAAAGTGTAAATGAGACGCAGGGTGCAGAATTATTCCTGGATAAAGATAGTGTCCATGTGGATCTCACTGCTGACTTATCTTTGCTTGTCTCTAAGTGTGGTTTAAAATCTAATAAAGAAGTTGTTCAGAGCTAGGTGTGTGATTCTTATCAAAATTCGACATCTACCAAAAATTAATAGTAATAGCGGGAAAAAAAAAAAAAGAAAAAAAAAGAAAGAAAAGGCAAGAAAAAAAAGCTTGGAACAAGGAGTAGGGAGTCTGGGTAGAGGGAGGGAAGGAGGTGGACTGCAATTGTAAGACCCCATTTGCAGGGAAACAAAGAGCAATCAATGTAATAGCAGTATAAAGCAGTCAAAAAAGGACAAAGGCTGCAGACTGACATCTTTTATTCCTGAGCCCAGGTGGAGCTATAATTGGCAGTCCCAGCTTAGAGATGAATACAGTGTAAAAGAGCCGTCCCCTTGGAAGAGCAGACAAAGAAGCATCTTGGGTTTTTAGAAGAACAGTCAAAGAATATCTTGGGGCGGGTAAAAATAAGGGGGAAAAAAGAGTCAAAGTGGTCCAGGGGGTTGAAAATCTTGGCATGTTATGAAACTTGTGGCTGGAATCTGTGAATTCCATGGCTGTTTGAGCTCCCTTTACCTTCCTGCTCACAGCCCTTAAGGAGCAGCAAGAACAGTCAGCTAAAGAGTGCCTGACATCCTTGCAAAGTGTTGCTGGCCATATCTGCTAATTTGGGTGCCAAACGCTGACCTCTCTCTTCACAGTTAGCAGGAATGACAGAAAATCTGGGCAGGATCAGTCATGATCACTGACATTTAGATTTAACTAAGGTAGAATGGCTGATCTCTTTCTACACAAAAAAGAAGAGGCATTTTGCCACTGAATACCCTCAGCCACTGCTCAGAATTACAGCTATAAGGCCTCTTCCACAAAGGAGTAAACACAGCCTTTGTGTCGAAACATAAAAAAAATATTAAATATAGGCAGACAGATAAAAGTGATTTATGTTCTTTCCAATGTAATTTACTATCAATACTTTACTTCTCTATTTTTTCCTGGCTTCAACTCTGTAAATTTTTTTTTATTAAGTTCACAAAGTACCTTTTACATAGATTTGGCAATAAAGAGTGCTTTACTCTTTTCTGAAAAAAACAGCAACAGACCTCAAGAAAAATATCTAAAAATGTACAAAAGATAACATTTAGGGAAGAAGACCAGCATTTACAGCCTCTTCTAATAAACCAGTTTCTTAGGGAATAACTGCATTAAAATTAATCAGACACCTACACTTCAAATTAACCAGCAAAAAATGCTCATTTTCTTTTCAGACATTATACGCAAGTGTGCTTAACTATCATTTACTCAGCGGGGAACATGGATAAAAAAGGCACATAATATAAATGTATTGGTTTACTCCTTTCTTCTGGCCAGAATAGATCAGGAATAAAGACTTAGTTCTCTGAGATTGTTAGTTTGTAGTCATTGACCTTTTGTTTCAAGTTTTAATTTGAATTTTGGGTGGAAAATTTTTTAACTTCTAGAAAGTTGAGCTATTAGTTGTTGATCTTCCAACAGAAAGCCTGTACTTTTATGATCTTAGAAAACCTTTTGAAAGTGTTTCTTTATGTGTGTGTGAATATGTGTGTGTTTGTCTATGTCTGTATATATACATGTACAGACACATGGCACTCCTTAAAACATAATATAGTGACCATACAAGGAGAAGAGTCTTTAGGAGACAGTCGCTATGAAGAGATGTGCATGTAGATTTCACGGGTATTTCCTCATGGTGGGGAAATCACGCAGGTATGTCCTGTACCTCAAAAAGATGTGTCTAAACTGTATATAAAGCACTTCAGAGACTATTACTTGCTCCAGAGGGCAAATGGTATGGCCTGGCTTATGTCCTCATAGCTTGTGTCTGCTCCACTCAGTGTGACAGCCTTCAAGCTGCCTAGTAGAAATAGCTCCTGAAAGGTGCCATTCCCCAAACCACATCCAGGCATTTGTCTGGTGTGTGCCAAAAACTGTGCTAAGAACTGTGATAATGATAAAAAATGCAATGATCTTGGTATGGCACTTAACTGTACTTCAAACTGTGCCCTGGCCTTATTTTATATGGTAGAATAGATGTAGGCTAAGTCTTTCCTGAGTTACCCTCCATACATTTGGGCTCTTCATGGAGTTCAGTCTACAAAAGCAGCAACATCTGGAAACAGCTCTTTTCTCTGCCTGAGCCTCTCTTGAGTAGGTTGGGTGTCAGCATCCCTTCATTCTACTCACATTTCTATTTTCTATTCATCCATATATATTTCACCACATGTAAAAAATGGGATGTTAAAAGTGACTATCTAATCAAATACATAAAGTAGGTGTTGATCTTCTAAATGACGTCTTGTGAAAACAAGAAGGAGGAGAGGATGGTAACAGTTGCTATGCACAGAGATGTTGGTGAGCAGCCGAAGCATTGCACGTGCAGAGACCACAGCCCTTGTCTTCACCTCGAATATGCACAGCCTGATTTGAAGGGTCAACTCAATGAATTCAATGAGACAAATTTGTTTTATATTCCAAGGCATTTTACAATGGGGTAGTTGATTTTTTCACTGACTCACTTCGTTACAGGGCCGCCTTTGATTGCTAGGCCTGAATGTCAGCCTGCTCTTGTTTGCTTAATGCCATCCATCAATTATGAAATGGCATCTCTCATTGGAATCAATGTAACTAGGTCGATGAAACGTACACAATAAACAACAATTATGATGAAAATTAAGGAGAGTTTTCTAGTGAGTACATACATGGACTATGATTCAAGACTGTCACAAATTTTCAATTCTACCTGCTGCTGCCTAGGCTACTTTTTGCAATCTGTTTATCCAGACTTTTCTCCAACCTCTCTTCCATCCTTACAAGTTTAAGATAGGATAATGATGTTGAAGTATATTAAAATGTATTATCTGTATACATGCAATGAACTGAGAGGTACAGGAAAAACACCTACATGCGCTCATGATTAGATGTACTCTGATACACATGCAAAGCCTTGTGATTGCTGATAGTATTTCTCACTAATTTTTGACTTTTTGTGTAATGCATATACATATGGTTTCTAAGCATATCTAAAATTATTATCATATTTTTATTCATGGAATTTATCTGCATGCAAGCATAAAATATTAAGTTTTGTACCAAAAAAGCTTTAAAATCTACTGCTAGGGTTGGATGCTGAAGACAGGACAAATAGGAAAGAAGGAGGGTAGAAAGCTGGGACATTTGTTTTCTGATAAATGTTATGCATTTTGTTTTTCACTCATCCAGGCCTGTGCTATTTATCACTTGTGTTTACCTGCTCTACTTGCCACACAAACTGCAACTGCCTGAGGCAGGGACTGTTTTCTTTGTTGTATGCCTGTATACTACATAGTACAATCGATCCTCGATTAGGTGCCTAGGCAGTAGCATGGTGTAAATAAATAATAATAAATTTCCAGGGCATGGCCTTTTGTGAATTAAAGACAGAATAGGATGGTGAAATAACTATATTGTAAATTGAAGTCAATAAGGACAGCAGATGAGCCTTTTTGTCCTTGAATACATCATAAAAGTAACATGCAAGAGGTTAACAGTGAAACTTTATCTTGGTTCAGAAGAACCAATAACTGGCAATGACCTATATTCACTATATTTCTTTATATAGTTGGGTTGATCTTCCATAATTGTCAACCAGGACCCAGCTGTGTTTGCTGGCAATGCCTTAGAGAATGACAGGGATGAGCGGTATTCATAATCTCTTAGTCCTGGTGCTTACTACCAGTATGAAAAAGGGCTGTTAATTAATACAAGGAGTGCAAACAGTATATGAAAGACACTTGTCCACTTGGAAAATATTTGAAACAACATACTCATAGAAGATATAGTCATCATAGAAGAGTACAGTTCCAAGGTGTTTGTGGTCTTGTCCTAATACTATTCTTTTTTTTTTTTAAAAAAAAGTATTCTTTCAAGTTGATGTCAAGTAGTTCCGTATCTTTTTGATATGGAACTACTTAGTAGTTGGCAGCTTGAAAGGAAGGTCAGTGGGTAACAGCCTGGGTGTGATGCTGGGCCCTACACTTTTCCTTGATGGCTAGCTTATTCAGCATCAAGTAGCTGAAAGGAGAAAGAATTAAGGCTGTGAAAAGCTGAGTCTAGTCATCACAAAGTTTCTGCAATCACTGTTAGCAAGTATGCAATATCTGGACTTGACTGCCATAGGGAGGGATGTAGCTTCTTAGGCACTTAGGACTCAGCAGAAATGGAAGATTTAAAGGACTGTATCGGTCCTTGAACAACTCCTGAAAGCGGATTTTAGGGCCTAATGAGGTCCCTGTGGTCTGTGTGATGAAGCTGACTGGCCATGATAGTCCCCTCTAGACAAAGTCTCTGCCTCGTGGTTCAGCTTATGGAGGTGCATTTTACTGATCTGTTCTGTAGGTCACAGTGACACCGGTAACTGGGATGAGCTCCCCACCTAAAAGAAATCGTTGAAACCATTACGTTGATCATAAAATTAAGAAAGGAAAACACAGCAAGGCAGGAAAACCTCTTAGGAACAGAGTGCAATCAAGAACGTCATTATACATTAAAATAACATGCTGCAAACCTTACTTCTCAAATTCACAGCTGCCAAAGTCTCTACAAAATGTCTCCAGTAAACTGGCTTTATTTCTCTTTTGCTTTGGTCTTGACTCCCCCAGACTGTTCTTATCCAACTCCCCATTTCACAAAAATATTAAGACAAAGATCTTCTGGAAAAGGAATTTAGAACTGCCCTCATGACAGTGGTGATGTCACCACCTTCATGATGACTTAGCTAAGCTTATTCATTGCGCTTGACCCCGTGTTGAAAATGGGGGGTACCACAGAGCCTGATGGCCATTGTGGGCATGAGCAGTTGCCTGATCTCATTCTTGGGAAATTCCTGGAAGCAAGAAGCTGGGCCAGCCTCTGACTCATCCCGTCCAGGCCTGACACTGTCTGGCTGTGTAAAGCTTGCCCAACTTGGAGTTTTATGATGACCTGTGATCGCTTTCCCAGAGAGCCTTGCAAACATTTTCAGCCTAATGAAACTATTACTTCATAGAGTTTTGATAAGACAGAGATAGATTTGGGTCTGACAGAGCTCTAATTTTTAACTCTGGGAAGTTCACATTAGAAATCAAAACTGCAAAAAAAGCAAACAAAGTCTGAAGAAGCCTTGAGATGTAGGGCACACCTTAATGCCTTCCTATAGTACAAATGTTTACACGCTGCTAGAAAAGATTGAGTAATTTTCCCTGTTCTCGCATTTTAAGCTTGCATGAAATTTTAGGGCAGAAATTTAGCAAGTGTCCCATAGCCATGTGGGACCACCTTAAATAATGTGTAGGACTTGCTTGTTTTACGCTGTGACAGCTTTGAATTTGCTCAACAGCGACTTAGCAGTATATGTAGTATATCACATGTGGCTGTCAGAGTGGAGAAACTAAAACCAAGACAACAAGGGAAGTGGGAAGGCTTGCAAATAAGCATTCTAGGGTAAATTGTTTTTTCTGGACTACATTGCTATTTCTGTGGTTTGAAGTTTTGCAAGCTTCACAAACTAGGAGTTCATAAGATTCACAAAGCCAGTTGATGCTCAGAAGGACATTTTTTTTCCTGTAATGTCAATCTTTCTGCCAATTGGAAAGACGGTTGAGATAATGGAAAAAATACCTAGATAAAGAGAATCCTATGCCGTTTAAGTGCAGTATATTCAATTAGCATGTGTGTATATATGTATGTGTGTAAGTATATATGTGTGTGTGTCTGTATGTATTATGCATTTAAATTGGATTTTCCTCTCCTTTCAGCTTCTTTATTCACAGTATCTCAGTCTTGTCTCAGTTACTGATCCATTTTTACATCTTAGGTAACATTTTAAAAAGTGCTGTTGTATTTAAGAAAGTAAATGGCATTCAGGCTCTGAAGGCAATTTAGATGCTTTTGAAAATGGGGTCAAAGTTTCCATGTCATTTGGATGCATGAAAATTTTTACTTTCTGTGCTTATAACAATTTATTATTAGTATCACAGTAACATAGAGGAGGCCCAGTCAGGGGAACAGAACTCCATTGTGCTAGGTTTTGAATAAACATACTCTAAATAGACAGCCTCTGACTCAGAGGATTTAGTAATTTTTTTTTTCTCCCTGTCTGTCCCTCTGTTTTCTTTGCATTAGTTGCTTTTAAGCAGAATGCAAGTAATGTTAAAATTTAAATCTACAATGTTTGACTGGTTTGGAAGGCAGAAAAATGGAATTCACTCATCCATGAGCTTTAGTAAGGGAAATAATCGGTTGAAAATCTGAACTCTAAGAAAACAAAAATGACAAAAATCTGAAGAAGCAAATACTTGATTGAACAAACAAACCCCTCTTATGTTCACAGATAATAAATTTTAGCGTTAAGAAAAGCACATTTTTAAAAAAAACCCAATAAATAATTAATGATTTTGCCAATATAAATTAATAAAGATTGGATATTTCAAAAGACCATAGTATGTGTTGTAGTTTTTACTAGTTTTTCTGTGCTTTGACTGTCATCATATGTGAAATGAAAGTGATTTGTGAATCTGTAAGAAAGTATGGCTGAACACCTTCAATTCCAAACCATTGGAGTTGTCTCCCTTGTTCTCTTGGTTTGTTTTCAGTGAAGATTATCCATGGAAATATCAAGTCTTTTTGCTGTGGGAACAGAAAGGAAGAGAGTATTATCATGTATTCAATGATCAAATTCATATCTCCAAATCAAGTTCTACCGGTATTTTTAAATTAGTTAGTTCCTTTAATCTTCTAGATGCTGTTCAGTGATCACAGAGTTACTTATTTATTATGAAATTAAAAAAAAAAAATCAAACATCCCCAAACACAAAAGGTGTTTTCAGAACATATTCTGTGTCATTCATGGTATAACACTGCAAACAGCAGACAATCACATTTTGTTCTTTGGTTGCTTGAATCTTCTCTTCTTTTGGATGGTACAGCCAAGAGGTGAGTTCTCCAGAAATTCTTATTTCATTACTTTGTACTGCTGTTAATGACCCATACAGACATTCATCAGTTGTTAAAAATTTCAGTTTATTGGATAAAATAATTTACAAGATTTTAAGGTATTATACATGAACAGAAACACTTATTGCTTTACAGGAGTGGGACTATGTTAATTTATAAGTATCAGCCCCATTGGCTTCACTTAGCCTCCAGAAGCACTTAAAGGACTCTGTCTGTTTGAATAACTGTGGTCAAAATGTTTTGCTTACCTAGATATGTACATTTGTCAGCAAGGTATGAGGACTTTCCCCCCTTTTCCTCTTTGCATGGCCTGTTTAAAAGCCAGAAAAATTCTAGTCCATTTTGGCAAAAAGTTTTGTGGAAACTGCAAGAAATGAATGGTATTTCCTTCCCTACTCTTCTCTTCGATTAGTGCAAAAATATCACTGATATCAGAAAGTCTGAGCTAAATTCTGAGGAGATGGATATGCATCTAAGCTCAGATACTTCTTCTGAACTGACTGGTATGTGTGTGCTGTGATGAGGTCATGTTCTCATCCTCTGCCATCAGGAGAGGACCAGGTCCTTCTTTCTCTGTATTTCTGGAATACTTCATCACAGAAACCACAGTTTGTGGAGGCTGAGGTTTCCCCTGATTGTCTCACTAAGTGAAGCTGGAAAATGTTTGGGACATTATATCTGAAGGCAGAAGCTCCTGTGTCCCCCCTGGAGACCAAAATACTAGATGCATTCCTCCATATCCTTAAAACCACATAATTTTAAGAAAATTGTGCAGAACCTAATTTCATTTTGTTACACATATGAGATCTCAATTCATTGCCTAACTTTAATGTCTGTGGGCAAATAATAAGTGAAATCTTTCTGTTGCATTTGCAAGTTTCCCAAATTGATTAAAACATTTGTGCAGAAATTAAATGACTGTAACTGAACTCACTGTTTGGAAAAGGAGATTAATACATCCTAACTATTTTTTACTGGGTGGGGGGGGGGAGGAAGGGTGAAAGAGGGGTGGCTGTTGTTGTTTTTTAACCTGGAGCTGCCTATGAACTCACTGGATTGAGAAGACAGTTTAGGTCCGACCTAAAAGAGTAGTAAAATATAATGTTTCAAGAGCATTTTGGCAGATCTGTAAGCACTAGCAAGACAATGGGAATATATTAATAAATGGAGTCCATTTCCTCCTCCATTCCTTTATTTCCCCTTTTCTTTCATCTCCCATTTTCTTTTCCTCTCCCTAAATATTGATTATTGAAATAATCTGTATATTTGCACATTTAGATTTTCAGCTGCTAAGTGCTGAAACTTGACCATTTACTAAGTCGTCTTCAAATGGCCCCCACCATCTCAAGCTCTGGGGGTCTTTTGTTATGTGACTGAAACAGTAATGCTGCACAGAATGACCTATACACAGAGAAACCTGTTAATCAATAGAAAACATTAGTATTAATGATTAATAAAAGTGTCCTGAAAATCAATGCACAATAGGGATTTGAAATGTTAGTGATTTCACCAGTGTTTCAAGATCAACTTTAGAGTCATCTAGCAATGTCAACTCCACCTTAGCATTAAAGTAATTTCATTTGGCAGGAATCAGTTAAGTGTTCTAACTTTTTAAAATTATAGGAGCCTTTTTGCTGAAAAAGCACTGTATCTGGGATCAAATGTTCCACCGACCTGGCCATACTATACACACTCATACACAAAGGGCAAGATTATTTCATTTGAGCTCTGCTCCTTGGAGAAGATATAGGTGGAGCATTAGGGAACCATCTATAGCTACTTAATCTATAGCTCTGGTCTTGGCAATACTTACAGCAATTACTGTGCTCACTAAAATATGTCTACTTATATCAGTGCAATGATGAAACTCTAGTTCCTCATGCCCAATTACACTGCAACAAGATCCCCTTCCTGCAACAACAGGCAGGCTATAAAGAACTGGAAAAAGGCAGCTGGTATGGGCTCGTGACTCAGCCCAGATGAGCGAGTTACTGGTTCATCAGTGGTATTGCACTGGAATTTTCCAAAAGCCTACTTTTTTTCTTTTACCTCAGCAGGTTGATGCTTTAAACCAGGAAGTTGAAACAAAGACATTTCATATATGAAAGTCTCACATTTACTTTTATGTCTTATTCTGATGTTTTTAAATGGAATTTGCAAAGTTGCTTCCTTTGCTTCTTTTCTTCAGTTTTCTGTTCATTCAGACTAAAACTTGTTAACTGCAGCAAAATCAAAACAAAGCCTTTTTGGGGAGATGGAGGGACTTTTGGTTTGC
The DNA here is from genome assembly GCF_964106895.1 of Numenius arquata. Taxonomy (NCBI): domain Eukaryota; kingdom Metazoa; phylum Chordata; class Aves; order Charadriiformes; family Scolopacidae; genus Numenius; species Numenius arquata. Next base: position 17,017,404 of record NC_133579.1, on the reverse strand, counting down.
AAATGAAGTAAGAAAAAGAAATTGAGATTTTCCTGTGTTCTTGAAAGTATTCCTTTGTCAGAAAATCCATTTCTCCTCCCGATCTATTTCTCTTTGTAGAAGAATTCTTTGCATGACCTTTGCAGACAGTTTCTGACCTCTTCACCTCATTTTAATATGTGTGTGTACATGTATATTCAGTGTTCAATGCTAGCATACTGGTGCTTTCTTTCTCATCTTTGTGCTAGATGAATAGATTGCATGCTAAGGATTTTCTTCTCCCTACCATGACCACCGTGAATATGTATACACATACACAGAATTCCATCTAAGTCCCTTGTTTCTAAAAATGTTTAAACAAGAAATAAAACCACAAAAATACCTATAGATTGGAAAGTTGACATGAGGAACTGGGAGATCGAGCTGGCTTATGTGTAACCTTTCATCTCTTTCTATTAACTCACGTCTGTTTTATTGGTAAGTCAAACTTAGCTAAGAAAATTTCTGAAATACAGATATGCAAGTTGTGTTCTGCATTGTTTTTTCTATGATTTTTGTGTTCTTGCCACAAACAGCTGCTATTAGCACCAGTTGTAAGTATGAATGAGTTACAGAAAGCTGGAGAGCTTTGTAAGAACATTTCTTCTGTTTTAGAAAAGCAAGTGAATACTGCATCTTGATTTTTGCTTAATTAATCCTACTACTACCTAAAATAATTCCTCATCACTGGTCAGAATTAAATCTAACAGGAGCAGTAAATTACAGTTAAGTCTCAATCTCATCCTAATCTGATGGTAGATATTTCAGCATGACCTTTATGTGTTTCTTTGTTCTTAAATGACTAATTGTGTTTATTTAATCAAACAACATTACAAAAAATCTGGAACACAAAAGTTAACCTTCTGGTTTTAAAGCTTTGTTATTACAGAAGTGGAGAGTTTCCACAGACAAGCAACAAAGAATATCTGAGATATGGTAGCCATGTTTTTGCAAAACATGCTTTGTTCTGAATAGAAAAGAGCTAGAGGGATATCAGTCATAAAACCAGCACGGACCCTGTTGAGAGCTGAGGCAGTTCAACACTGAGTGTCTTTGAAGATACAATTTTAGTTTCTATGTGTCCTTCCAGAGAGTTTTTTATGAGAGAGAGAAAGACGAGAGACAGAGATTAAAACTGATACCACAGGGAAAGATCTATGTAACTGATGAAAGGCTATAAAGTTTTTTACTTTCATTCCTATGTTATATTAATAGAGTTTTCAAATCTGGATGACTTAACTAGTCATGGGTTTAAACAGGATTATTCAAACATGACCCCACTTACTAGAAAAACAAAAACAAGGCAACGAACTGCAAGATGTCACACAAATTAGTGAACTCTAGCTTATGGTATTCACTACCTTCCCTTGCAAATTTTTCTTGAGAAATTAACAGCTAGGAGCAAAAGAATATTAAAATGCATCTGAATATATGAAGATTGGTTCATTGTAAGGGCTCTCCGTAAACAAGGAAGGCAATAAATATTTTAAAAAATCTTTATAGACATAAATGTGACTTGTATGAGCTATGGGTAATATGGACAAAATCAGAATACTACTTTTTACTAATTTCAGAGTTTAGTCCCAGTAAAAATGATCTGAAGTCTGAAGCCAAAAACATGCATATACAAAACCCCCCTTGTTTTGTTATTCAAAATGCATTTGATTTTTTTTTCACAAAGCCTATTACTACTCGCTGATCACACTAGATCTAATTAGTCATCACTTCTTGCTTCTAAAATTTACATGCACAATAGCTTATTTCCAGAAATGTGAAAGACTCTTTAATTGAGAAAAAAAAAATCCAGCTGTTGGCTGATGTGGGTATTTCAAGGAAAAGTGTATCAAATTCAGTCCTCAGTGAAACCAGAATTTGCCTTCCTTTCCTAAAAGTTTTTTAGGACAAAACTGTCCAAGCAAAATCAAAACAAGTAAACTAGCTACTGCTATTTGATCCTTGGTGTCAAACCTGTCCCCTAATTAATCACCATTCTCCTTTAGGGCCAATTCATGCTCTGTTAATGTCCCAGTTTTCTTTGTCCCCATCTTGGTCCCCCTACTTCCAACAGTTCAGTGTTAACGGGGTGGGACTTGAAAAATAAACAATTTGAGCAGTGAGGAGTAGTGTGCTCCTCTTCAAAACTGAGGAGGATGGTATTCATTGCTGGAGGCACTGGACAATGTGGTGCACAGAATTCTCTGTGCCACATTTGCTAAGTTTCACAGGTGTTTTGAGCATTTAATTCCTTTTTGGATCACTTGAATTAACAATGCTCACAGTATAACTGGGCAGCTTCTATAGCCATGCAAATTTGCCTGGAGATGAAAGGCTATAGCAATTTTCAGATTCAGTGGGAACTCTTATTTGTTTTCTAATGTATTTTGAAATTAACCTTCTTGATAGCTTTAATTTGTAAGATAAAACAGTTCCTTTTTTTTTTTTTTTTTTTTTTTTTTAATATATTAAAGCAATGTAATCCAGACTCCAAAGGAACCTGTAAAATGAGACAATAAAAACATAAAACATACAATCTCTCTAGTGTCACCATGCGAATTTGGAAAACGCCCAGGACCTATGTGCCTATACTTAGTTTTTGGTTTAGGACTGTGCCAATGTAGAAAGCCAATATAGTCAAGTTTAAAGGGCATTAAATATGTGTCCCTAATTGTGGCTTGACTACAAGATGCATTTGCATCCAGTCTCCACTTCAAAGACATCCTGCTTTTAACATTAAGCAGATGAGTCAGGACTCTCCATATCACCAAGGGATTCAGATACATGTTCCCCACCTTCCAATTCTTCCATAATTTCTACTTGTGTGCCAGAAGGTTAGGAGAGTTTTGAGGGAAAAGATCGTTGCTCTGTTCCTCTAAGGTGTGGAGATCAGAACTTCCAAACAGCTCCCAGCTGGTAATGCTTCCTCCTTATTGAGGAGCTGTGTCATGTCTGGATGCCTCACTGGAGGGACAAGAGGTATAAAAATGCCTGTTTCACTCTCAGATGGGTGGCTAGGGGAGCCCTGCAGGTCATCAAAAGTACAGGGAGGTGTCTGGAGGGCTGAACATAATGTTAGATGTTTTTTCCTGAGTTGGATTTTACTGGTATACATGGCACTAGGCTAACTAATAAACTATCATTTATACACTGGTTTTGCTGTTCAGCCCCATATACCCTAATCAAGAGCTCAATTACTCTGGAGCCCATAAGGAATTCTTTAGAAAGGGAGTTCTTGCCCTTTATCTTCTGTATTCACCTGACTGATATAATATCTCAGAAGGATAAATAGTGTTTCAAGTGAATTAAAGTGTAGGTTTGATGTTACTGGGGGTGGTGGTGGGGAACCCCAAATCAAAAAAATCTTGTTTAATTTGAATTTGTCCCTTCCTCATTTTTCTCATTATAGAGATACTTCTTCCACTGAAAATTGTTAACAATATATTTTACCTCAACCACATTTTTTGTACATTTTCAAAAAAATATTCCACACACTTTTGGAATATTAGAAAATTACCATAGAAACTGTTCCATGTTTTAAAAAAGACGTCATTACAATAAGGAGAATGTAAAATTAATGCTCACCTTCCAACAGAAGAAAACACAGAGTTATATTCCATCATTTACCTAGTTAATTTTGCTTCCTATTAAAAATGAATGTTCTTACTAGTAGTTCGTTTTGGTAGCCTCATTTAGTTTACATAATGGAAAATAACAGCAGCTACTGACTGTAAACTGTCAGTCTCTAATGACCATACTGGATTCAGATCTGAGCTTTTTTCCATCCTTAGAACAACTGTGCCATCACATTGCTTTCTTCAAAAAACTTTTCATTATCACAGAATCACAGAACGGCTGAGGTTGAATGGGATCTCCAGAGGTCATCTGGTCCAACCCCTCAAATTCAAGCAGGGCCAGCTAGAATCAGTTGCCCAGGACCGTGTCCAGATGGCCTTTGAATATCTCCAAGGATGGAGAATCTACAATCTGGGGAACCTGTTCCAATGCTCAGTCACCCTTACAGTAAAAAGAATATTCTCAAAAGATAAAGCAATATTTTGAAAGAGAGACCATTGAGGTAGAGAATAAATACACAAATATCTGGGGGGATCTTAAGATTTTCTGCATCTTCAGTTCTTGTTCAGTTCAATAGAAGTTGATGAAGTTGATACTCAAAACCTCAGAAATGCTTTTCCTTACCTGCCAGAGCCAAGTCCTTTGTATTTGACACCCTTGTTTGTGTCCACTTCAAGAGTTCAAACACACATGCTCCAATTTGTGCATTCAGGGCATGTAGGTATCTTATTGTGATTGCACACAATTGGAGAGCCAGGATGCATCTAATTTGAAAATATAGCTTTTAGAGTCAGGGTGAGTGTTTAACATATTAAAAGTTCATCGGCTCCATGATCTCTTCTGCAGTGGTAGCACAACAATTATTTTTGGAGAAACAGCATGAGATGTCATAAACACAGGGTTATGACTTCCTTCAGCTAACGGAAAAGCTGATTTGTGAGGGAGAAAGCTATTCAAACACTAGCATCTTTAATAATAGCAGGGGAATAAAGGATGTTGCTATCTAAGGAAATTGCTTTTTATATGAATGTGTTTAGGTTGTGGGGTTTTTTTTAATGCGCTCAGCGTGAAAGACTTCTTTAAAGGAAATTGGAGGAATTTCTTTAGTTTTTTTTTATTTTTTATTTTTTTTATTTTCATTTTTAAGGAATTCTTCTGGGTTTTCCTCTTCAAGGAAATTTTAGACAAAAAGGGAAGATAACTGATTATATCCAGCCCCCACTACCCATCATGTGTTTGGAATAATATAATATTGACATCATTCACTAATCCTGAGCACAATAATATACTTTGATACTAAAATCTAAAGACCAAATCTCAGGCTTCCTATCAGACAGAGCTGTGAGTTATGGTTCATAGTTTCATTCGAACAAAGACTAAAGCAAGGTAAACTATTTATGGTAAATACTTCATTTGTTTAATTTAACTCTGTTTTTTATACTTGAAAAATTTTCACAGGATGAAATTTTTGCCTATTCACTGGTGTATTTGGGTTTGTGTGGAAAAAATGAATACATTTTACATTAAGACACCATAGCCTGTTATTCCAAAACCGTTTCCTTCAGCTAATTAGTATTTGTTTTTGTTAGTAAGCATATGAAGACACCAAAAAGCATTAGGCACAGTACACACTGCAGGCAGAAGAGTGGAAGGGAATTTTAGCTGCTCCATTGACTGATGAGGTGCATCCTCTCACGCCTGCCCGCACACCTCAGGGCTCGCATCAGGGCTGCGCTTACACCACTACACAGAGGGGCATGAGGGACATCGCCGGTGCTAAATGAGGGGAGAGGAACATCACAGCTGAATAACTGCAGTCTTAATAAGGGTTAAGCATTTCCACTTTATTTTCTCTATTTGCAAGTGCTAATTTTTCCCGTCTTTTTACTCAGTTCTCAGAGAATTGGCTGATTTCTTGGACATCTTTTTGGGAAGATAAGTCTCAAGGAGAGATTTACTCAAAAGTGTAAAGGGGAGAAGAGCTTAGCTGGGAGACAACAGGCTAATATGGCTGAAGTGACAGGAATGCTTGCATTTATGTTGACAAAGAAGCAAACAGGGCTGGCGTGTAGATAGAGATGAGAAGGTGGTGTCTTTACTTTTGAACAGAACAGTGTTCATAAGCAAGGAAAACCTGGAGCTGTGGAGATCTTTGAAGGCTGAATGTGCTAGGAAAAATGGTTTGGTACAAATTGAAAGTATTAGAAAAAATAGTCTCAGAGATATGGTTATAGTAGTTATAGACTGTGGAATAGCATATCAAACAGCCAGTACCTTCTGTCAGTCATTTAAAAGTAGAATGTAACAAAAACATCAGAAATATTTATATATATGTAATATATACATGACAATATATTATAAATAATAATATAGTTTTATATTCTTTATTACAAATGAAAATATAAATAGAACACAAATCATTCTTTGATATATATTCTTAATATAAACATGTTTTTATATTTATCATAAAATTCCAGAACAGAGCTTATTTTTATTCAGTGGTGAAAATGGAAAGCTAGAAATCCCCCCACCTCATTTAAAGCTATTCATCAATGTCCAAAAAGTGTCAGTATCTGTGATTACGGTTCTGAGAAGTGCTGGGAAGGCATCATATATCAGCCCATTTTGATCAGTGGCTATATTGCCTTCAGTTCTAAACTACAGCAGTTCTTTTTCCAGCTGCAGGAAGGAACTCACCATGAAGCAGCTGCTATTATAAGATTTTCATCTGAATTGTTGCTGCTTCCATTTTAGCATGCAGCCTTTGGATAACATTTGGATAATCAATCTTTTGGCTGCTTATCCAAACCAAACCCCATGTGTTGAGATTTGTCCTTCACCACTGATGTGGATGTGTTTTATTAGTCACATCAGTTAGAGTACTTTTAATTATCATCATTATTCAGTAATAACCTCATGTCTGACAAGAGAAAGGATACCAATGCATATTGAACCCCTTATCCAAAGGTAGGAAGGTTATTGAGTGAGATCTATTTTAGGAAGAGGAAAAGAGCAGATGAAAGGCAATATTCAATGCCCTTCATAATAGATTTATAGCTTAGTAATAGATTAATAGCTATTAAGATAAACACACATGAGTGGGTCCCAAATTCTGATACTACTTTCCTGTTTGTCTTTGTGAATTCCATTTAAATGTGTATCTTTATCAAACTTTAACAAAGAAGACAGGCTTATTTTAAGTCTCGCTTCCAGTACTTCTGAAGTTTCACTTGAAGCACTTGATTAAAAAACATTTACTGAGGACAAGCTTTCTCCATGGGAGCCCAATGAAAGAATCGACCAAACCAATTTCACTCTAATTTGAGAATGCAGTGGTAATACCTCTCTGCTGAACCTGATCTGTCTCACCTTGTACCCTACTGTGTTAGGGATGGAGAAAGAATGTGTTTGAGCACATGTCTAATGGGTTTGAATGGTGTAGGATTGAAACTATTCTGGTAATGGAGCTGTATAAAAGGCTCCATGGTCTTTGAACTTGGCTCTTTTCCAAAGCAGAGGGGCACTGTTGTAACTCGCTTGTCATTTCTGCAGACTAAATAAAAATGAAATCAGACTCCGAAGTAGCTCCTTCACAGATCACCTTTGAAAATCACCAAAGCATACTAGCAGGGGGCAGCAATGGAGGAAATTAGAGGCCAAAGAGTTTATTCCAAATATACTGCAGAGCTCCCAGGAGGAGCAGATATAGGGTATAACAGAACAGTCAGCGTGAAGGAGAGTGTTCAAATAGTTAATGTTAGAGGTGAACAAATTAGAGTACATAGGCTTGTATGTGATGAATTTCCCTTCTCTTTGTGAATTGTTAGCAAACAGGTTGTCAGAGGTTGGTATTTCTTGCTGCACACAACACACACACATTTTTGCAGCTGAAAAAGAATGGAAGTCCACCCTAAGTGCGTGCATTGAAAAGCGTATAAATTTTTTGCCACTTCATTTCTACTTCAGAGAGGTTTTGAGCAGCTAAAAAGGCAAACTGTCCAAGGCATGGCACACTGTAATGGCGCTTTTCACTCTGCTAAGCATTTAAGTTCCAGTCCTGCCAGCACTAAATCCAGTGGAATGAACCGTGCCCTGAAGCTGATCTTTCACCAGCCCACGATGCAAAACAAGAGAAGCTCAGCACCTCTTCTGAACCCATGGCCCCATCTCCTGCTTTACAGGTGCCTCCCTGGACTCCTGGAATTTTTCTTTGCAGTTTCTAATCCAAAGCTGTACTAAAACAAGTGTTTCAGAGTGTTTTCAGACAGCAAAGCAAACCAAACAGATTAAGGTAAGGGTCCAGGAAACAGAAAGCTATCAATAGTCCTGTGCCAGAACAGAATGTTAAATCCTTGATTGCTTCAGGACATGTGGATCATGGTCTACAATCAGTCATCTCCAGACTATTCCAGCCACTTCACAAAAGACAACTTTCTTCAGCTGCTCTTTTTCTCTTACAAACTGGCAAGTTTGTATGGACACCTACTGCATTTAGGCATCCTACTAATTGAAAATGACAACTTCAGGGAACAAAACTGGGTCATTTCAGCCAAAATGGTAAAAATACTGTTGGGTTTTTTTTTTTTTTTAAAGCTTACTATTTAAAATACCTGAAGTGATGATTTTGTTTAAAATATTGCCATAATTTTTTAACGTTAAAAACCTGAATAGCTGAGTTACATATTTCATTTTGGGTCAAAGCGAAAGAGAATATATTTTCTTTTTTCCTTCCCCAAACCAAGAAGAAAAAATATTTAAAAAAAACTTCAGCACAGCTGTGATACCAAACTTTGTCCAGTGTAAAAGAAATCACAGACTGGATGTCCCCTCATATGACAAAAGATAGAATCTTATACCTGCTAGCACTAAGTTGTCCCTTTATTACAGACGGAACTTAATGTTATAATACCATATCAACTTTCTTCCTTTTGTCCTGTCTGCATTAATTGCAGAGGCCTTTTGAAGAAATGAGTGTGGTGCCAATTACTACGATAAATCTGTGAAATTCTGACTCATACCTGTGATTCAGGGGACCATGCTTATGTTCTATTTCTTTGAGAGCAAAAATCAAGGGGAGATTGACATTTCATTCCCCCATCTTTTAGACGCAAGTACATTAGCACATTATCCACTTCTCATCTGACTCACAAAAATCATGTTTCCAATCATAATGTTGTGCTCTTTTTGACAGAGACAAGGTTATTTTCTACAGGGTTCTGTGAAAAAAAAATTCATGAGCAAACCCTTAACTCCACTAAGCTTGCCTGCTGTTGTGTTTTTGTTATCATTTGGCAGTTCTGACCTTTCTAAACAGAGTTGCTAATTTGCATGAAAATTAGTGAGGATCTGGGCATGATCCCCATTCCAGAAGTCATGCATGAAATTTTACTGTACCACTGACTTATGAGCCTACAAGCCATTTTCTAAGGCACTAAAGAAAATGCCATTACAGAAGGAGACTGAGTGGCAGTTAAATAAGGTTGAGACCAGCAGAGGGAGAGCACATTAGTTTTCTAGCCTACTTTTTTTCATTGTGACTTAAGTTATTTCAATAACCCTATTTTGTTCATAAGCAACCATTAGCTGTTCCTGTTACTTCTTGATTTTAATGACCAGGCAAGTATCAGATGCCTGGGGTTTGAAGGCAGATTTAAATGCTGTGAAGGAATGCACTACAGGCTGTCACTTTTGTCCTCCTCTCCATTTTTGTTTCAAATGTAGCTATTAGAAAGAGTCAAATCATTGAAGAAACACACAAGCACAAAGGAAATACAGGGCAGGAATTAAGGTCAATGATTATCTGCTGCTTCTACAGTCATTTTCACCTTTTTGAAATGAGCCCAAAGTGGTGCTAAACCCCTATCAAGGCTGAGCAGTATCAATTCACATCCACTCTCTGCTCACACAAGTTGCTGCATGAGGTGGAAGGTACTGGAGGATCAGGGCCCTAATCTCTTTATCCTAGTCAATTCATGACGTGCCTTGGACAAATTGCCAGCCATGGCCCACTCCCACTGAGCCCGCAGAGGGCTAAGCCGTGCTGTGAATGGAACATATGGCCCTTCTGACAGCACTTAGGCTGTAATCAAGTCTCAGCATGACAGAAGGATATCTCTTAGATCCATTATATATAGACTTCGGCTCAACCGTTCCTGTTTGTTGCTCTGTCTTTTATAAACTAGGAAGGATTTGCAGTTCGATAAGCAGGATGCACATCCCCGCGCATTATGGTCTGAAACATGCTACGTGTTTGTATTCACAGTGAGGCTCGGCAAGTGTGGCAGAGGAAGTTGTTAAGACTCAGCTTTCTGCAAAAAAAGCACTGCTCATAAGGGGCAGCCACTGCCAGTCCTTCTCGATGCTGAGGAGTCTCCAGGTCACAAGGGAAAGACAGCATTGCTTGTGATCGATCATATGAAGGTCACAGAGCTGCATACAAGACAAGAGCTCAAAAATGAAGCAGTCGAGTGAAAATTCTTAGATCACAAATATAGTCATACCTTTCCTGGCAGTTTGGAGAGGAGATGCTCTGAGTTCAGTTTTGCACACTGCTAAGCTGATCTGATGGCTGACTACTGTTGAAGGTTCCCCAAAGCTTGTAGAGGACCCTTAAAGACAACTAGCCATGACGAAGGACGAAGGTGTCTTCCACACTGAGTCACCCCCTGGTAGCTGGACACTAAAATGACCTACCTTCTCCCTTCATGAAGGCTCTTACGGTTCTAGCTGAAGCTTATGGGCATTTTTTATGATATTCCTTTGGACAGTAACCTGAAGCAGAGTGGAAGGGAGGTCCCAGATTTCTCCTCAGATCAGAGACAACTATAATGGATGTGCCAAGGCATTTGAAGGGAAGTGACAAACTATACTTTCAAGGCAGCTTGTTGTCCAGTCCAGATTCCCTCCAGTTTCCTCCACAGGATCATGCAGCCTTTTGCTGTGGGCTGTGGTCGAAACTACAACGTAGCCCATAAATAGTGTTTCCTTTCTAGTTCTTCTACACAAGCCCACAGTGGCAACATAGTTCTCCAAAGTGTTTCTGAGGGTTTTAAAAGATGAAAGAAATTATGTCCTGCCCAAATATAATAACAATGGTAATGATAACATGCAAGCAGATAAGGCTGTCAATTTAGTACAATAAACTATCCACTCTGAGATATTTTCACTTCGTGATCTATATTTACAATGTAATCCAAATGGAAAAGGAATAAAGAGATCAGAAAGGAATAAAAAATACAGGGAGGAAATAAAACAACGGCAGAACTTTAGGGGATAAAATAAAATAAAAAGGTGCAGAGGGACAATCCGCAGTGATGCCAGATGTCAGACACATCTAAACGCAGTCATACCTGCGTGGTGTGCTCTGCCTACAGGTTGAAGTAAGACAGGACAAATTCGGCAGCAATAAGCACTTTTAGAAAAATGTGTAGGTGTCTGAGAAAATAGTTTGGAGTGCGGAGCTTAGAGGCAACTTCTGTTTCTGCAAGTCCTTGCATCTACTTCAGTAAGAGCCATTTAGAGTGCTAACCCTAACTAGGCCCTCACAATAGAGATGGTTCAATTGAGAAGATTTTCTTGAGCAAAACCAAGTGGCCTTGTTAGTGTGGCATAGTATGTTTGCCCAAGGATGCCTGTTCAAACCTGGACTTGTGCTAGCAATACTAGGTGCTGCAAGAAGCCAAGGGAAGATCCCAAGAGGCCTGGGAAAATCACAAGAGGATGTCCCACAGCTTCTGTTGCCACAGGTCATAATGCAAAATGAGGGTGGTTCTTGCTCACTGACAGAACCAATGTAGATTTTGACCACACCAAATAGGAATGAGGAAATGTATCACTAGCGTTTCTGGGTTCAGGCCAGTTCCTCTCCTCACCCTCCAAATATGGAGAAGGTGAATGTGCAGGGCGGGGGGGGGGGGTCACTACTAACTAATCTAGTTATCTATATTTATCTATCTATCTATCTATCTATCTATCTATCTATCTATCCATCCTAGCTTTCTAGGTGACTCTAATGAAGATTGCCCTAGCCCTCCAGGGGAAAGAGCAAGTGGACAAAGCCACACTAGCCAGCAAAATGGGAACAGAGACACTAGTCTGTTTTTTGTGTGGTGATAACAAATGACAGAGCTGGCCTTTCATGAACTGCAGTTATGGGCAGGTCTGCAGAACGTAAAATTGGATTGGACAGCATGTCTGCTCTAGCTAATAATGCTGCTGGTACTTGTCAGTGGCGATGTCACTCCTGCTCTTGTAAGCTGTGAACATAAATTTTGGTCTGGGGAAAATTAGTGACCCTCACAGAGACAACTTCATAAAGCTTCACCAGTATAAGATGATTGCTGGTGAATTTTGATCGGTTGAGATCTTTTGGGGCAAACCTGTCTGGTTGAAAACACCTTGACATTAAGTCATTGATAGAGTTATGTAGCTGAGGACTAACTTTATCGAAAAGGGATCTGAGTCTTTGTAGAAAGATCAGAACCTGGAAGTAGTGCTTAAAAACAGAGGGTTGTTTCTATATTTGACAATTCAGATTTTCCCTGACACAGTGATGTTGAGGACATAGGAACTGATATGATGTCAACAGGTTGAAGGAAAACCACGTCACACATTGTATGTTAACCAAAAGCTATTTCTACCAAAAGGGGAAAAAAAACCCAAATCCCAAGGCGGGGCGGGGGAAGAAAGAAAGAAAAAAGGATGTGCTATAAAGAGAAAATGCCTGGAAGGAAATAATTTACAGAACTTTGAAACTATTTGCTGCTAGGCAGTAAGTTTCCACTTGTGAATTAGTCCCATTTTTCATTACAAGGCAGTACCTTTCCCTACAATGCTCTAATACCAACAGCAAAATGTATATCTCAATGCAGACTTTCTTTTCAGGGATGCAGTCTTTGAAACTACCTTCAGCTTCGTGCAGGTTATAGATGATTCCAAACATCCAGAATGGATTTGAAGAAGCTCCTAGAGAGCAGCAGCGAACACACCAGTGAAGTTTGTCTGCGTTCATCCGCTGGCAGAACAGATGAAGCAAGAAACCTATTTGGGCTTTAGAGAAAGCAACGAGGGGCAAGGAGTTCAGAGGCTGGATTCCTATCCTTACTTTTCAGAATTGCCTAGAATGGTAAGCTTACAAATCACTGATCCTGGCTTGATTAAGATGTCTTTTTGCAACTGTCTCCAACTATTCTATGACAGATGCAACTGTCAGAAGGTTTTGCTGACTTATGGATTAACTCTTTCATCCTTCAGCAGGATAATTATCTCCATACATACAATTATCTCCATGATAATTATCATCCCTACATCAGGATGTCAAAAAAAAATTTATTATGTATCAGACCTGGAACATATCGGGTATGGTTGTCTCAATACCATTGGCATGTCAGCTTTTGATCACATGATGAATTGCAAATTTTGTTAAAGTGATAAATAAAAACAAACTCAAGATTTTTATATTCCCCAGTTTAAAATGTGGCTTGACTTAATTTTCTCAACATTGCCTGCTAGTATTGTGAAAAATCTCTTCCCCGGGTTGGCATCACTACACTAGCAGAACCATTATGAGATGTAGTTATGCCAATGTAAATTTGTTTTTGCTGGCTCTGCTTATAACATTCGGAAAGCCAGTGGGGAAAAAACAAACAAGCAAGCAAAAACTAGTGTTAGTGGATGCCATATTTTTGCTAGAGCTAGATGAATGTAGATGAGCCTTTGAAAGAAATCTTACAAAAAAAGGCATATGAATGTGTTTTCACTCTGGAACAGAAAGCAATACTCCCATCCATTCTAATTCTGCAAAAGTATAATGCTTCAGGAGAAGACCATGAGTTGCATGAAATTCTTTTCTTTGTGTGGCTGAACAAATTTAGGCCTAAAACTGTTTCCAATAATAAAGTATTTGGAAATTATATGGAATACTTTTCTATATCAAATTTAAAATTTCTGTTTTCATGAAACAGTTAGTCCTAATAAATGCTTCCCTGGGAAGAAAGTATCTTCATTCCCTCGCTGCGTTTTGCAGAATGGGGAGGTGACGGGTGATACCAGGTTGATTTGAGATCACTGTTCTGGAATTCCTGACTGTTGGTTCTGTGTTAATTCCTCTAGATCATGCTGGTTTTCCCCACACCCATGCATTTGGTTAAGATTCCCATTTGTGATCCTCCCTGCTAACCATTCCACCCAAAAGTAGATGTGTGTCCTTTTTGAAAAGATGTATGTGCTATAAGGACCAAGAGAAACATGGCAGAGTTGAGCTGCTTGCAACAGATAAAAATGTTCTCCTTTCTCTGCCTGTCCTCCACATCTCCATTAAATGATTAAAGACCATATTTTAGTCCTAAATTTGTAAAATAATCTCTTGTTTATGTTTTCCCCTTGAAGGTAAAAGTTCCAGCTATTTGTCATTGGAAATGTGCCACTCAGCTAATTATGTCATGGTTTCAGTAGGCTGAGATCAGCAAAATTAAGCCACTTGTATTTGCATGTTTCCAATGCAGTTCTACACAAAAAGAAGTAGTATGTTGCATTAAGTAGGAGTTTTATATTTGTAACATTTTTTTTCCTCATTATCAATTCAGTGGTTAATTTTACATGCAGAGGTGTTGATTCTCTGAAATGCAATTTATCTTCCTTGAGTTTAGCTGCCACAATTAAAATAAATACCCTAAGAATTGTTATTTTTTTGGCTGCATAAAACATGGTCTTAGTGTACACTTTATGGACTGATGTGCTAATTTTCATTAGGTTGGATGAAAGAAGATAGTTTGGCATGTGGCCTCTGTAGTTAAGAGCCAAGTTATTTTAAGTTTAAGAGAAGACCAAGATTGTGCCTCATTTTTATATGTCTGGTCATCTAGTAGCGTTATGGTAATAGATAGGGTGAATGCAGAATATAACCCCGAGGTATTTGGGAAGGAAAGTCTCCATTTATATGATTGGTCCACTCCCTGTAAAACACGTTTGAATAAGCACTGGGCAAGAAATACTTTGCTTACTTATGAATATTTTTAAGATGAGCAGAAATTGCTGATTGAAATAAAATGAAAAGCCATTCTTTTAAGAAATGCCCACAAAACAGATATTCTGAGTTGTGAAGTAATATGTGATAGTTTGAATCAATAATCTGCTTTGACAATTATTTCAACTGGTTTCAATTTGCTTTCTTAGAAATACTTTACTTTTTCTACCTTAAGTTATATTTTGAATAGAAAAATACTTTTACCTTCTTTGAAGATGAGAAAATGTCATATTTTAATACATATTTTTCATTAGAAATTTTGCTTGATTAGAATTGATACTATTCTCTAGTTTTTCAGATGAAAAAATAGTCATTAAAAATTGCCAATTCCTTCTATTATTGCCTATTCCTTCAACTATGAGGGAGCCATAGGCAATCACTAGGATCAAGGGTCTGCCTGCCTAATTTATAAATGTTCTGACAGATTCTTTTAAGTTAAAATCAGCCACGAGAAAGTCTTACTTTTACTCCTGAGATGATCCTTGCTGTGCCATCTGTAACTGAAGTTAAAAAAATGCAGCAAATGGAGATAGAGTTCCTTCACTGCTTGGGCACATTACCCTTTCTGCATCGTCTAAAAGTTGTCATTCTGCACTGTCTGACAGCACCATCTGGTTCAGAATATAATATCTCAGATATAGCCATTTCTAGAGCTAGATGTGCTGCACCATATATAACGTGAGTGCTTTTTGCCTTTGTGCTGTCTTCTGAAATTGTAATGCTGATCCTGTATCTTCAAATGGTCCAAAAAACCAGACTGTTTAAAGAGAAGCAATGAATAATTCACGTCAGAAACAGAGAAAAGCAAACAAACAAAATCAATGGGCAGATCCTCATTTGTTGGGGAAGGAGGGGACACACAGTATGTGCTGCTGTCACTTGCAGAGCTTAGAATAACCTTTGCCAGCTGTGGAAAACTCTCGGGAGCTCTGCTAGCAGTGGCAGATCATTTATAGGATCACTGGCTCCATACTATCCAACCTTCCCTCCATAATGTGCCAACCAGGAATGAGCTATAGCACGCAAAGATCTCTCTCTACAGATGCAGTCTTCTGGGAATCATAATCACTGGATATAAGGCCAGTAGCTTTGGGCAGAATTGCATAGTGTGTTTCATATTAGGACAATCTTATCTAATTTCTCTAATTAGGAAAAAAACCCAACATTTAATACTCAGAGCTTTTTCCATTAGCAGGTGGGGAAACTTTACTCTGGGAGATGAATGGAGAAATTCAGCGGAACACTCAAACTACCTTGCACCACTTTCTGACAAAAAGCATCCATAAATCTGATTTTATGTGGCGGTAGCAATAAGCTTCTGACTGCTTTGTCTCATTAGAGTTGTGGAAAGAAATTGGAATATGTCCCTAGCCTGGCAAACTAGGCCCTCTACCTGTAAATTATTAAACCTTATGTGTGTCAGGTGTGCACAGAAAGGAATGAGCCAGAGAACAGAGAGAAATAGAGGCTGCATCCTTAGGTGCAGGAACTGGAAAAGAGATCTGATGAAAAAGATGGTATTTTGGTTTGCTTCAACTTTATTTGCTTATTAAGAAGCACGGAACACCAAAACTATATATGAAAGGTCATGGTGACACAGGGAAAAAAAATGCACCAAATGCACACACAGCTGAGTGAAATGTAGCATGTGTACTGACTAATATGGGCATTGATTTTGAAGAAAAACTTATAGATAGGGAGTCATGCTCAGTCCTAAGACATCATTTTTTCATTGTACTGGAAATAGGAAAAGAGGCTCGCCAGAACTATACAGACAAATACAGCATGATCTAGATTTATGTGAGTAAATACTGGTTCTGCTGGCACAGTGGATGCTCAGCAGCAATAATTTTTCCGCAACGCTGCTGTATCCTAATGGCTCGACCTCGAATAACAATCTCTTGGCAAGTGTCATTTGCTACCGTGAGTTGCAGGAGCCCTAACCCACTCTTGATTTGTTGGGTGTGTCAAATTGACCCTGGCACCTCCATGCATCACGGAGCACCATGCACAAGTCTCCCTCGGGTTTTTATTTGAAATGATTTTAGGCAATCAAAACCTGCCTTGCCTGGGCTCTGTGTTATACCTTTGACTGCATTTTTGCAGGTTGACTGAACACATGCTTTACTACACAGCGTGCAAGGAAAAAAATAAGAATCAAACAGTTAAACAAAAATAGTAGTTAAATGTAAAATATCTGAATATCTGTAGTTCCTGAGAAAAATGAAACAAATGTAGGCATCTGATATAAAATTGGATTCTGCATCTGGCAACGAAGGGCCTGGACTGTGATTGCTTTATAGCAGAAGTCGGAACAAGGATGTGCCCTTACATTGTTATCTTAAAGGTACTCCAGAACAATGGCAGTCATCTACAAAGATATGATTCTCTATGGCATAATATCACAGATTTAGCCATTAAGTGCCATTGGGAGTGATGCTCTTACTCCTAGGAAAAGTGCCATTACCGCCCATAGATAAAATAGTAAAAATCTCCATTTATCTTCTACATGGTGTTATTTAGCAATCAGTTGCTTTTCTACTTCAAAATCTGGAATAAATGAGGCACAGCTGGGGGATAGAATATAGGGACTTGCTGTTCTGAAGCTTTTGGTAAGAGGCATGGAAGAAGCAGCTTTAAACTGCTTGGGAATCACACAGCTCTGGAGGGCACTGTTAGCTGGCCTAGTTTCTGGCAGAAAATGGAGGGCATTTGTACTACATATACCTCACCACAATGTGTCAGCTCAAGTTTGAAGCTCTATGATTTGGATGAGATTTCGTTTGCTAGAGTTCCACATGCATTTCATTTATTGAAACAATAAAACCAAGACAAACTCCTGCCATTATAAAATTTTCATTGACACAACAAATGCAGAAATATTCTTTAATATACCAGCATGCAATGATTTGTAACAATATGTGAGCACAGAGAGGATAACTGACCAGTGGCAGAGTGAACTCTAGCAGCGTGATTCATTCCAGACATTAAATCCTTATAGCTCTCCTGCATCCTCAAATCAAAACCCCATGCTTTCCACATTGCTCACTAGACACAGAGAATAACGTGATCATTTTGGAAGTTCAGTCTTGCCTGCAGGCAAGAACTTGTCCCGTCATAGCAGAAACAAAAGTAGCACAGCAGGACCTTCAACTATTAGGAACAGCAGCAGGAATTGTCCTCTTGAAACAATAGTGCTCTTGTATATGAGCTTAAATGTGGATATTTCATTTCTATGAATGTCATTCTCAATGGTCCCTATATCAACCTAGATACATAATGAGCACAATCATTCCTGGCAAATAATAAGAAGTATAGTTCCAGACAAAACATTCACAATTTGGAAACGTTTTGCACAGTTACTATGAATAACAGGGAACAAGGAAATGAAACTGCACTGATTTTTCCCAAATTAACCTTCTGATTGCTTAAGTAACACCTCTAACAAGTGTATCAGCTAAGGGGTACCTTGTGTGACAAGAGAGACTCTGCTGCTCAGGCAACAATCAGGGATTCTTCAGCTGTACTACCCTTCTCCCCCTCCCCCTTCCAAGCTATTGCTTGCAAAGATAAATACATCAGTCCAAATAAAAAGACTACAATAGGTCAGAATGTGAACAACCATAAAATCTTATAAAATGTATCAACACAGTGATAACTTTTCTTAAACCACACATTTCTTTAATGACACAGCTGTGTCTGTCAGGGCCAAAGCAACAAAACCAATTTGTCAATAAATTACATTTACACTGGTGGCATCTGACTACCAGTGACTGGCTGCTTTATAAATGCAGAGGTAGATAAATTAGCTAGATTAAATAGATAGATGTAGGATGTTTGGGCTGTATAGCCATGAACCCTTACTTAAGGGATTTATCCTATAAATTCTTGTGTAGCAGATTACTTTGTACGGATGGCTTATAGCTATCCAGGCTCTAAATCATAGAACTATTGGCTTGCACGGAAGATGAGGCATGAATCGTATGGTGTTATAAAAACACATGATACCCAGTTGTTCGTTTTTTAATTTGCTACATGAGGAAAAACCCCTTCATTCTCTCACTTCAATTCTGTTATGAATTGCAAAATGGCAGAAAGAGGTATAAAGATCTTTAGTCTTTGGCATTAATTAGGCTTTAAGGTCTTCCTGATGAACCATAAACACGCGCAAGCTACATGCTGCCTCAGTTGGATTCTGGTCCACACATTTGCTATACTGCACTCAAGTATAGCAACCCTTATGTAGCTTAAATGCAGCAACGACTCAGCAGGCAGTGGGATGAGTAGATCTGAGTCCAGTCATACAGGAAAAACAGAATATTAGAGGAGTCAGGTCAGAAAACACAGTATTATGTACAGCACTACCCCATCTGCTGTTTGAAGCAATTACTTTCATGAACGTTAAAATGATGGCATTCTAAACACAAAGACAAGTAGGGAAAAGAGCAGTAAAAGAACAGTTGCGGAGCAGTAACAACAAAGCCCAGGCACGAGATCTTTGCAGGGAATGCAGTGGATGATTTGTTTTATGCTGTAGAATATTTGATGTTCATTCCTCCTTCATTTTTCCTGTGGTAAACAGAGGGTTTGCAGGTTTTAGCCCTCTGTACTTTACCTATTGTGATAGGGTGTTGTGAATCTTTGGTGATTCCCAGTCTATTGCTGTGGACCTGGGTGAAGGTGAGGACAGGCTTATGTGTGAGGCCAGGGGATGGCCCATGCTGTCCTCAGGTTATGCTTTCCAGCTCTGAGCTTCTATGCCAAGTATCTCAACCTTGCCCAATCTGCCAGCTTGTCCCACACCCACTACTCCCATCCCTTTCACTGTCATGCAGACAAGTATTGCCCTGAACTTGTGTTTATAACCTAACCACTTCAGGTGTTTTGCTGCTAATCACGTTTTGGATTTACTCAGACAGAAACAATGCTCAAGGAAGTGTCTCATCTGTGGAACCCAGTGATTCCCCCCATCCAGTGCTTTTCCAGCCCTCAGATAAAACTTTCCCCTTACAGTAAAATAATTCTCTTTAATATAGGCATAACTAGCTGGAACAGCTAGGACATAATGTGTGAATGAAGTGCGTTTTAGTTTATTATTTAGGGTCTACAAGACTGCCCCATAAAATTATTATATTTCTAAAGTCATATTCACAAGCAAGTTTATCTCTTTTCTTGAAATACAATTTATTCTTTCTTTCCTCCATTATTCTCAGATGAAAAATTTGCTGATTGTTTCATAAATGATTCATTGGTCACGCCAAGTTATTAAATATTTTTCATTCTGTCGGTATCATATGCCTATAGCTAAACTGCATATATGGGGTCCTAATTTTCAGAACAAGATTTTAGTTTCTGAATTTGTTTTATTTTCATCGATATATTTTGCATCCTCAATCCTTTATTCATTGAAGTCCCTTAAAGAACATTGCAAACATTTGCTAATTAAGCACCATGACAGTCTTAAGCCCACATAATTAGCAATATGTAATTAATAGAGTGAGCTGTCACTCATTATTGAAAGCTTGATATGAAGCATAGCAGCCATATAACAGGATATGGTAGTATTACTGTCCATCTCAGAAGCTCAGAAGAAAAAGAAATTGTGTCTTGTTGAAACTGTGTTGGTAACTTGGGTAATAGAAATAGGCACACAATCTGCATTTGGCAAGGATACCAGGGCTGACTTCACCATTCACTCAAATATCACTGTGTAGTCCTACATCTTGTCCAAAAGACAATAAACTAGCTTCAGTTCTCTTTTATGCCCATGCTAACTTGGAGTGACGTTATCCGAATGTCATAATGACTTTGATAAAGGTAGTTTCCACACATTTCAAGAGCACCCAGTGATTCTTTCAGTTGTGGCCTTAGGCGGCCATGGTAAATTGACTGGAAGTCATCTTCAAGATTCAGTGAGATTAAATAATCTAACTGAAAAATACAGTTAAAATTGGAGATGGGTGACATGAATGCCAGATTTTCAGGTGTGTAAATTTCAGTCAGTTCACTGAGGCTGGTGGGATTTATTTTGCTTTTATTTTTCACCTATCTCCCCTTTAAATATATGCATAATCAGTTTGTATGATCGAAACTGTTATTCTTGAAGATTAGTAAACACATACAGTAGAGTATCATATTAGATACATGGGTTAGAAATGTGTTCCTCCTTGAGGAAAACATTTTCCTCAGTTCTTTTGCATTTCTCTTATATTTTTCATCAACTTTAAAAGCATGAAGAACGTGTCACATAATACATTACATATTTTCTCTGTTCAGTTATCAAGATCTTGATATGTTACTTACCGGTATTTTTTTTTTTTAATTTATTTTAAAGATGGCATTAAAATTCACAGCTGTTTCAAACGGAACATAAATCCACTGAAAGGACAGATTTACAGAATTTTAAAGCAAATTTCAAATGCTCAGCTGTCATCATACCACCCGTTGCAATGAGTATAAATAACTTCTCTTTAATATATGAAGAATTGGGAGGGGAAAAGAAAAAGATATTTGCATTGCAAGAAAACTCCAGGTGCTCCTAGAGTTATCTGGGACATTTTCCAGTTGACAATATGGAAATACTGTCACTCAGGCCAGAAAGCTTGTTGCTATGGGGACATAATAGCAGCATCATTTGACAACTTGGCAGTTGTTAGAGTTGGCAGAGAGTAACTCTGAGAGAGGGGCTGTTGGTTATTTTCAGGTGGGTGTGCACTAGGGATGGATGGGTAGCTAGGAAGAAAAAACACTGAGAAATTCTTTCCATTTTACAATCTCTCCTTCACATATGTCATCTTTGGTTTTTTTTTTTTTTTTTTTGGTAAACTGTACCTGGTTAGAAGCTTAACATCTTTGAAACAAGAAGGAGGGAAGACCCATATTCAGACATTAACTAGCTATGTATCCATCCTGGGAGGGATATATATTGAACTGCAAAAAATTATGCAAGAGCTGGCAAAGAGATGAAGCTGCAGAAAAAGCCCTTATGATTTTGGCTGTTGTCTCTGAGGAGTCATATCATAAACCAAGAAGATAAGAGTTCCTCTGCGGTTCAGATGGGATGGTAGTTAAAATATTACAGTAATTGCAACTCAGTACATAGAAAGTCAGAGATTAACTAAGGAGAATTTTAAAACAGGTAGCAGTAATTATTGAAAACTGGAGACTGGTTTATAAAGATGAAAGAACTAACACTGCTTAAGTTGGCTGAATGTCAGATAAGATGCAAGTCACTAGTTCGCTAATACTTCAAGAGTCTGAACATCAAAGCGGTTAAGGAAATATTTAGTCAAATAATGCTATTCTTGGAAGAAATTGGGGTGAAACCAAGGAAAATAAAATCCAAACTAGATATAAGGGGAAGAAACCTACTGCTGAGTCTATTACATTACAGAACGATCACAGTTTCTGAGGAAGAGTATTCTTCGCTTGGAATGTCCCAAATGACATTGGACAATGCATGGAAAAATGTGCATTAGGCAGAAATTGTGGTCTGTGTGGCAGCTGAGAAATATATGAATCTTTCTATTTCTAATACTGGGAGGGGGTGAGCAAAATCTGTTGATTGTATTGGAGTGCTTTTCTAGCTGAAATAAATAAAGGCAACAAGGATTGAAAAATGATTCTGTGACAGTGCATGAAAAATTGGTAATATGCGATATTTGAGTAATGCACTTACATCCACAAAAACTTCTGTATTCCAATGCTGCAGGAAGATGTCGGGTGAGAAACAGTGTCCCAATTCAATCATAGATGAGGAACAGTGAAGTTTCCTAAACTGCAGTGTGGTCTAAATATATTAATGGGTGTGGGGTTATATCATTGGGGTAATTGGGAAGGTTATCTGTTCTTTAATAGTTTTCTGGGGGAATACTATCTTCCCTATCTCTGCCAGAAGAAAGAAACAAAACAATGAATGTTTTCTATGCTGTTATGGTACAATAAAAATATTAGACGTGATCATAGTTTTTAATCCTTGTTCCTACAGGCAACCTGCCTCTGTTTCCCTTCTGGTCTCTGATGATCATGCCACCCAGACTGTTTCCTTTCCCTGTGCAAATCAAAATCAATTAAAAGTATCCCCACAGGACTTGATTTTCAAAGAACCTACATATCCACACCTCTAATTGAAGTCAATGATAGCTGCCGGCATGTGGCATCTCTGAAACACAGGCTCTATAGAGCTAAGTAAAGAAAAACATATGGATTTTGTAGGTAATATACCATGGGAGAAATCTCTAAATAGGCCCTGAAATAATGAAGCTACATGTTTTATGCTATAGTCCAACTTGCAATCACTAGGCCATCTCACCACAGGGGAAAAAATGGATATTGAGAGTTATTGAACATTGCCAATTTTTGCTGTGGATCAGCTTGAAGTTATTTAGCACAGATGTTTCTGTAATTGTGACACACTGGGAAAATCCACATGCTCAATAGCCCTCAAACTTGCACTTCCATCTGTGCAGTGTGATGGTCTACAGTTACTGCACATGGCTGCAATATAAAACATACAAGAATACTGTCTGGCTTAAGATCTGCCGAAAGATTTTTCTTAGCACCATCTGCACTTTTTATCTACCTGTCTCCCTGTGGTTCTGTGTTTATATGTAGTACAATTATAAGACAGTAAAATAGATGTCTGGTGAAAATAAGAGTGTGTAAAGAACTGTACAAAATTTAATAGTGTGGTTAGAAAGCTCTCATGATGGGAAATGGCTGATAGGAATTTAACAGTATACTGATTAATCCAGAAATATTTCTATTTATATTCCTGGGTCGGTTTTGAGCCATATTAGTACCAACTGAATGATAGGATTCCTATGATTATATTAGAAAAAGAGCATGATTTGACCCACAGCGGTGAAAACCTGGGTTCTGGAAAACATTTCCTCATCCTAATACCTTCCTAGCCTTTGATCACATTCCAAAAAGTACAGGGGAAAAAACCACACCTCTTCTGATTTAACAAACATTTTGGAATCAAAACAGTGTGTACCAATCCAAAAAATTAGCGAGAAAGACTTCCACTACCTTTGAAATTTAAATAGGCTTGAGTGTTAATTATTCATAACTTATTTGTTCACTTCAGGCTCAGGCTACAAAGAAGAAAGAGGATAATCTTTCAGAATTCAGGCATATGCAACTCAGTGCACAGGTAGATGCACAGTGTGTAGTCATCCAGCACTGCTGCAGACCTGTTACTGTATTTACAGAACATTTTCTTTCTCTCAAAAGACAGAAAAGGGTTTATGCTGGAATGCATAATATTAAATTAATTAAATATTAAACCTTCCCTGGCTACAAGTGTAACTTTCTACCCAAAGTGCATCAGGAGAATCTAATACACAGATATCTCTAGGAATCCCCTGCTACAGGAATGACTAAATTTCATATGCTAAATCTAAAACCTCCACAAAATCTATGAGGATGAAGAATGCCATGGTCTCCATTTTCATACTCTTTCCCTTATAATATTTTCTAGGTTAAATTCACGATGTCAGGCCTCTCTTTTCCTTTTTCCTTAGTTAATTTTTTTTCTCTCTTTCTTTCTTTTGCCTTTTTGGAATGACTTTGGGGAGCCCTTAACAATGTATGTCAAAATGTAAGGGCTGCACTGCATTGTGAACTGTTTCTCTGCTGACTCATCTGCCACAGCTAATCAAGACTTTTTGGTCTACATACTGCAACATTTTAAACCTGTTAGCAGTAAAGAAATGCTCTTTGCTCAAAAGCTTTTAAATTATAGCACATGGTGGGTGGCTGATAAGATTTTTTTTTTTTTTCTAAAATGGAAACTCTTTTCTTGTTATTGGTATCTGGTCTCCTATTTATCAAGTCACAAGGTTTCTGGTGTCTATTAACATTTTTCTGAGCTGGGGAAATTGTTTCCTATTTAGACAGTCTTGCACATTTTCAAGTTGGTTTCAACTGCACCTGTTAGTGACACACAAGCCTAGGTTATTCTTTCCGTGTCCCAGGTCCTAAGTATGCATGTTTCGGGAATGAAGATGGGGACAGGAGTCATTGCCTGAGTTTTGTGGCGTCCTGAGTTTTGTGGGGTGCAACACATTCAGTTCAGTATAGCTCCTCGCCTGCTCTGGTGAGAAGACAAAAGGCCACAGCTTCCAGGATTTTCTAGATTTTATGCTCTCCCTGTTGCCTGTTTTGAGTTGTCTGTATTGTCCTCTTCTGTCCAAAGGTGTTAGCAACTACTGTCTTCTCCAGAAGGTTCCATGTGGGACTTGCTGACTTGAACTCAGTAATTTTCCTCACCATTTTGGCAGCTGGGGGAGAAGGCCCAGTTTGCAAAGGAAGAATCTGTGCGGCTTGATGAATGGTGTGGTCTCCATATGTTGTTTCTAAAGCAGAGCTCAAACGCTGTAGCATCGCTTTCCTTTTAGTCCAGTTAGTATCACTAGACAGCTCCTTCTTCTGAGATGAAGCAAGATGAATATCTTTTCCTTTGGGTTTCACAAAAACCCAGATAGAAGCAGAAGTGTCTAAGAACTATGCTTAGTAAGCTCCTCATTTTACAGTGATGTTTCCCCATGCTTTTTTCACTTCAAAACTTTGACACTTCATCACCCATTAACTTTTTCCATTTTGGGGTTCTTGAAAGTAAACCATTTAATACAGAGCCAATTTAAGGATGTTATAGAGATAAATGTTTTAAGAATTATAGCACACAATCACTCCTTTTTAAAGGATCTAATCTTTGTTTCTGATTTTATGCTTACAAAAAAATTAAAGTGGGAGTTTTACAGACATAGAGCATTTAAATTCCTGTAAGGTCTAATACATCCCTTTTACTGAAGTTATATTTGTATAGAAGCTATACCATTAATAGCTTTTTTTTGACTGTGAAATGATTATTAAAAATCTCAAGACATTTTCACAATGATGGGGTGGTCCAGATGATTTGCAAATAAATAGGAATAGCAGGTAATCTTGTTCTTTACAAAAATTTTTCATGGTAGGACACTGATGAAAATGATGAAATTGGAACCTTGTAATTTGAGAGTTCAATGAACTAACAGTAAGGGTCAGGTTTTTGTTTTCTCGAGATACTTCTGGAGTAGAAGTAAGTTATAGATGGTACAGTACAAGTAGACTTTAAAATGTTCTTATCTAGTGAATTACAGAGACTGCATGCTCCTGCTTAATGACAATGCATCTTTCTGGCTCAGCTGCACTCTTTTTTCTCCATCAGTTCCTACAATAAGAGCTCTGCAAAGGTAGAGACACCTTTATTTTTTTTTATCTTGGAGGTATTATATATTTCTCTCTGCTGTCTCTGCTTCACATATTTACTTCACCTTACTTTACTTCTACTTTAGTCTGATTTACTTCAGTTACCAGGAATCATGAAATCCGAGGACCTGAAAAGAACTTCAAGAAATCATCTCATCCCTTTATCCCTTTTGTTTGTTTAACTGTTACTTTAAAAAAATTCCATCCTTTAGTCTTCTCTACTCTGAATTAAACAACTCATTTCCTTCAGTCTTTCCCCATAGGCCATATTTTTAAACCTCTGTTCTTTTTCCTTTTTTTTTTTTTTTCCTTAGACTCTCTGCATTGATCTATGAGTTTATTGAAGTGTAGTGCCCAGGACTAGACACAATAGTCCATCTAAGGCCACAGCTGAATAAAACATTGAAAAGAGCCAAGGAATTACTTCACATTTCCTTCCAGTCATACTCTTTCTTATACATCCTGCTATACATATGCTGAGGCATTTACCTTTTTCACAACAGCATGATACTGTTAACTCATGTTCACTTTGTGACCCCTTACAACCCCGCATTTATTTTTTTATAGAACTATTTACAGCCAGTTATTCCACATCCTGTATTTATACAGTTAATTAATCCTCACTAAGTATGGCATCTTGCATTTACTACTACTGAATGTTTTCATATTTTCTGTCTATATCTCCTTCATTAAGATAATCTTGAATTCTGCCATATCCTCCTTCATTCCTAAGGTACCTCTAAACTTAAGAAGTCTGCTCTCTATTCCTTTCAGGTCATTAATGAAAATATTGAATAATATCAAACCCAGAAGATACAGACCATTAGAATTTGTCCTGCTATGTATGTATTTCTGATGAAAAAGAAACTGAGGACATAATTCCTTTGTTTGAACATACACATATAAAGGTTGGTTAAGTTTTTGTTGTAATTTAAATACAAATCAAGAACAATGACTATTTCTCCAAAAAGGAACTTTTGTGTAGTGAAAAGATTAGTTTTCTAATTTCTCTCTGTAGAGTTACTACAGATTTCATCTGTGACCTCAAAAATTCTACCATCAAAAAATAATGTCAAATTCTATACAAATTTGTGAAACATTTTGGCATCAATAAACCGCTATTTAAAAAAAAAAAAAACCAACCCAAAAATGTTTACTTAAAAAGGTATCAAGTAACTCTAATGCTTGTAGCTGAACTACTGATTAGTAAAGCTTTAGACAAGCTGCCAGAAAGTGCAAAGTTACTTGACAAAAGGAGATGAAATTGGAAAGGGGGAAAAGTGGATTGATTTCAAGGAAATCTTTCTGACAATAAAATCAATAGGTCTGAGCTCCCAAGGGAAGGTGTGGAAACTTCTTCACATCCCTGCCCATGGCAGGAGGGTTGGACTAGATGATCTTTAAAGCTCCCTTCCAACCCAAACCATCCTATGATTCTGTGTTTCTTTGAACTTCGGTGCTTGGGATTTTTCAGACTTAAGTAGGCAAATATCCCACGGGGACCAGCTGTGCCCTGACAGGGAAATGAGCCTGTCTTAGGTCACCCAGAGAATTAATGCAGACAATTCTCAAGTCTATAGCTGCTAGTGCCAAGGAGTACATGATCTCTGTTAGGCACTACAAAGGAGTAAAGGGAGTCAATTCTCTTGAGCTCACTGTAGTTCAGTGCCTGAAATTGTCTACAAGGCTTAGTATACCATGGGTTTTTTTAGTTTTTTTCACTGTTTTCCCAATGTTAGAAATTTAAAGCAATGGTACTTTTTTGTTTCTTTGAGATAGTCTAGTTCTTATTATAGCATGCTTATTATAAACCCTCACAGAGAGAGAAAAATCTTCACTATGTAAGTTTAAAATAAAATCATTCCTCTTTGTAAAAAAAATGGAAAAATAGAGTAATGAATACCATACCAGTGACTGCAGCTTGAAGAATCTACTTTGAACATGTGAAGGAATAGGAAGCAAATAAGATTTTTTTCATAAATGTCTGTTACAGGTTGTTTTCAATTTTTCTCTTTATTTACTCCATGCAGCCAACTGCCCTACTCTTTCTACTCTTTCTATGCTATTTTATACGGATAGTAATAAAGTACAAGAGAGAGAACAAACAGCATGTGACAGATGGCAAAGGCGCACTTAATGTGCTACTGGGAAAAGTATTACAGAAATGAGGACTATTCAGGAGCATACAGTGAAAAGTAGTACATTACACATAGGAGGACAAAGTTTTTATGAATTGAGGAAGTGTGAATTTAGCCTAGCTCCAGATTAACCACAGTCCCAGAGTCACTAATGTGCGTTATCACTGTGCTGATTTCTAGAGGGAGGTCTTGCAGGGTTAGGGATCTGAAGTTAGAAACTGGAAAGAAGGTGGTGAACTGTGAGAAATACATGCCACTGGCCTATTTCTCAGCCCTCTCCCTCCCCAGCTGCAGAAAAACTGTCAGTCAGATATATTTATCTGCTTGGCACAGTTCATCCTCAAACCTCAGGACTCATCTTTAAGGAGGGAGATTGAGATCCCTGCCAGCTGAAGGCAGCTATTTTGCATCAAGTTGAGGATGCTGGGGACCCACACAGAGAAAGATTCCTCTGGCGGGTGGATGTCTCTCCCGGACTCTACTGATGGGCAACAAGGAGAAATCCCTCACTTTTCCCATGGCTTTTGTGCTTGGCCACTCTGTGGCTGCATGTCCTGTGTCATCGTGGTACTGTGTTATTGTGTGAGGACAACTGGAATCTTAATTTGACTTTTGTAGTTAAATTTGGTTTGGATGAAGGAGAAGATGAGAATACAGGTAGGGAAGCTAAGGAAAGTTTTCATCATGAAGAATTAATGTATGGGGTCTTTTGTTCATATTTGGACTGCCTGACGTATACAGTAGTTTCCACAGGAATTGTGCCTGGATTAATTAATGACAATTTTACTTAATGTACATTTTTTGAGGTTACAAGAGAAATCAATACACATTGAATCTGAATTTGTTTGCCACCTTGACCTTTGCCTGTTTACATCATAAGCTTGTCAGAAAAGAGACTATATTTTACTGAGTGTTTGTACACAGTGTGACAGAGTGGGTCTCTGATCTCAAGCTGGACCTTAGACACTACTGTAATGCAAATAATAAGAAAAAGTTTTTGCCAACAGAGCCTATATATATTTATATATCAGGATTTGTCTCGCATTTTTTATTCTTTCCTTTAGAAGTTTAGAGTATTCTTTGCTAGTCACTCAAGTACTAAATATTTAGTATCAATTCATATGAAAGTTGCTTTGATCTTCGTGTAAATAAACAGGCTCTCTTTCTCCCATAGGACTCTTTCTTGAAAATGATTTCTTTCATCAAGTAGTTTGTCGCTTCTCTGTGAACATCAGTACTGTTTCCTTCAGAACTTCAAACAAATATTTCCTGCACGTTTACAGGAAACACATTAAATACCGTAAATGGCAACCTGCTTTGCACCTGTTTCAACAGTTAGAGAGAGGCTTGGGCAACTGAGAGACACAGCCCTATCCTGACATCCTGGCAGATGTGTCATATATGCAATGTCTCTTTTATACTTTTAACAATCATACACATGCATATAATATATTTGTAGACATATACACAATTATGTATTTCCATAAATATATGTATTTATATACATTTACAGACATAAGAACTCTTTCCTTTATGCAGCCTGAATGTTTAAATACTGATGTTATAAACCTTGTAATTATATTTTGCATTTAGATAGCAACTGTCATCCTGGAAAATCCCAAAGCACAACAACTCTAAGACCAATCATAGAATCATAGAAAGGTTTGGGTTGGAAGCGACCTTAAGGATCATCCAGTTCCAACCCCCCTTCTCCATATCCTGGGTGACCAGGTGTCCCATTTCCTTCCGGAGAGGGCTCACATTTTTCCTAGTCTTCCTTTTATCACTGATGTTGACTGTAGAAGCTTTTCTTGTTGCCCTTGATGTCCCTGGCCATATTTAACTCTATCTGGACTTTAGCTTTCCTAACCTGGTCCCTGTCTGCTTGGAAAATTTCTCTGTATTCATCCCAGGCTACCTGTCCTTGCTTCCACCTTCTGTAGGCTTCCTTTTTGTGTTTGAATTTGTCTAAGAACTCCTTGTTCAATCACACAGGCTTCCTGGCATTTTTTCCTGACTTGCTCTTTGTTGGGATGCATCACTCCTGAGCTTGGAGGAGTTGATCCTTGATTACTAGCAAGCTTTCTTGGGTGCCTCTTCCCTCCAGCGCTTTATCCCATGGTACTCTACCAAGCAGATCCCCGAAGAGGCCGAAGTCTGCTCTCCTGAAGTCCATGACAGTAGCTTTGCTGTGAGACCTCCTCACTGCCCTAAAAATCTTGAACTCCAGCATTTCATGGTCACTGAAGCCAAGGCTGCCCTTGAGCTTCAAGTTCCCCACCAGTCCCACCTAACTGGTGAGAACAAGGTCCAGCATAGTACCTCTTGTTGTTGGCTCCTCTACCACTTGGAGAAGGAGAAGGTTCCCTTATGAACAGGAGGGTAAGCAAAGAGATCTAACAAACTGCGAAGAGAGGGAGGATAGAAAGCCCATCAAGATGGAAGTTTATCTCTAAAAAAATTTCAGCAGAGGATTTGGTCACCATCCAAAACAAACTGTAAGCTTTCAGGTCTCATCTAAAAGGCAAAATAAATCCTGAAATCCTGGTGTCCTCCCCCTCAAAAAAACCCCCCACAAACCCGATATGGAACTCAGTTTGCTGCCCACCTCCCAAACGAAAGCTTAGTATACTTTGAGGGGATTTTAATCATAGAACCCATGCTTAAAGTTTGTCTGGTCTTTTTAGACAAGATTTTCACTGATACTATTCAGCTGTAAAGTACTCCTTATTTACTTCATTATCTTTGAAGCCATGTGACGAGAATCTGGTCTTTGGTGTTTGAAATGAGATGCATTGGGCTGGAAGCCACAGATGAATCTATCCCTAGAAGACATAGTTTTGAAATGTGAGTATTTTCTGCAGAAATACTACTTTGTTAAGAATCTGGGATAGAACTAGTGATTCAAATGAGTGATTCTTTTCCCTAGCCGGCTTCCTGGCACTAATTTGAATGATTGTCCTCTTCACCTTGTCATCAACTCTGCAAATTTTGACTTACCAGGAGGTCGTTCTGGAAGTTTTCCGTAGACCTCCTGCTTTCTTATAGAACAAACCAGCCATCTGTGAAGAGAATTTTCATAGCTTTACTGGCTTTGAGTGCCCTTTTTTGCACTTAAAAAACTCTGAAATAATTTTAATTGAATCAAACTCATGAATGTCTGGGAAACACTGCAACATAATTGTCTCTCATTGTAATATTTACATTCTAACTTGATCGTCCTCTCTGGTGTCCTGCTTTGGAGCTCCATTTTGACAATGTTATTCATGCTGCAACTGTATGCTTTGCAATTAGTTAAGGCCCTGCTGTATAATTCTAGTTTTGTTAAGTGATATGAATATTGAACAGCTAAGCTTTATTATCTTTGAATGAAGGCACTCTTTATTCTTCCTGTCTTAAGACTCAGTTAATATTCCAAATAAATACACAGCTTCCAAATAGGTACACAATTGGCCTTTAGTTAATCTTCAACCAAAGAGATTAGGGAAACTCAAGCCTGTTTGACCCTGCAGTAAATTTGAATCTGCAAACAGTTTCAGTGCTTTCCAGATTTTCTTCACAAGCAGCAGGTTTTCATTTATCACTGTCCAAAAGGGAAAGTTCTCTCATTCCTGAATGAGTGGACACACACACAGAATATGCATGATTTTACAACGTTTACATACTTAACCAACACGACTTGTATCAGGCTTCTCTCTTTTTGTTCCTAGGCTGTGTAGATAATGTTTGCATGTCATGGCTGCCATTAATTCCCAGTATAAGGACTCTGTCCAGTTTGATTTTGCTGTTCAAGTGCTGTATATTACATGGACAATGAATGAGTCATGGATCCCCAGAGCCTCAACAAATGGAGTCTACCCTCAATAGACTGGACTGCTATGGAGGCAGGGCCAATATTGGCTCCTAGACCTCCTAGACCTCCTAGTCCAGAAATAAGATT
Organism: Numenius arquata; assembly: GCF_964106895.1. Classification (NCBI taxonomy): domain Eukaryota; kingdom Metazoa; phylum Chordata; class Aves; order Charadriiformes; family Scolopacidae; genus Numenius; species Numenius arquata. The sequence goes on along the minus strand of NC_133579.1, from coordinate 16,985,462 downwards.
TACTTAAGGTTGAACACATTTGGGGAAGGGATATGCCAGAGTGCTATTCCCAGCCAGAACACTCTAAGACATTACAGAGTGTTACCATTTTTTAAATGATTCCTTCCTTCAAAAGAGACATTGGCTTTCATCGTTTTTTGGATGACCGCTGAGTTGGGATAGCAGTGAGGTGCAGGCAGGGCTGCTGGGGGAGCACAATGAAGGCATGATAGCTGAGCAATAGCTAAAACACTTCAGGATGTAAATATATTGTTGAAAATCTGAAAATGTACTAGTGCATGTTATAAAGACCTTTTCCCTAGAGCTAATTTGAATTTGTAACTGTTGTCTCACTGAAACACTTGGAAATATAGGCCATGGTTTCACTTACCATTCTTGTGAATCATCAACTCTTTGAGTTTTAGCTCTGGAGGACATATTGGATTGATTCAGAAAAATAATCCCAGCTTTCCTATGACAGTGTAATTTAGGGGCCTAATATCCTCTTGTAATCTACCTCATGGATTTTGGTGAGAGTAAAAATAAAAATGACCTCACTTTCCAGAGTTATGAAAGTGTATTAATGAAACTACATATCTATTAACTTGTCAGTTCAGAACATCTCATTTTAGAAACAATCCTGTTATGAGGTTGACATACTGACATATTCGACATTAAGTTGAATATTTGGAGTTGTTCCACTTTTCCTCTGATGAATGCTTTTAAAAGCTACATTTGCTATTTGCCCATGTTGAAGTCTGTGACTAAAAATACGTGTCACTGATAGTATTAACATATAACCAAAGAGATTGTCATTGTTTGAATCTTGGTCGCTTAAACTTCAGGGAGGGTTTTGCAAATATTATGACTGCATTTTGCACTCTTATTCATGAGAATGAACATTGTTTATTTATTTCTTAAATATAAATATGAAACTGCTGTAATATTTCCTTATGTTTTGCCTTTTTTTTAAATATGTGCACTGTTTTCCTTTTTCTTACATAGTATTCCTGATTTGCTTCCGCTGATCTGTGAGTATGAAAATAGTTTCAATCAGATCAGTAAAATACAGTGAAGATTTACTTTTCAGTGGAGAAAGGGGCTGGGTTGGTTGGTTGACTGAAAGACTAGTCTGTTTTATTTTTTAAACTGTTCTTTATAAAACAGTCTTTGTTAGGCAGTAAATCTCCAGTTAACCTCGTTTCTGAGGCCACTTAACCTACAGCAATTACACTGATGGGCCAATGCAGTCCCTGGGATAACTCTGTTAAGAGCAGTTGAATTACACTGCAGTTGGATTAAATTGTGGCGGATTAATTTATGGCAGATGAAACAATGCCTTGGTATACTTCTGAAAAGGTGCCTCTCTCTCAACACGCTGGATTCAGGGGATCCAAACCAGCAACAGTTTCAAAAATGCATGGTGGGAGAGGGAATGAACTGCTGCTTCACAGCCTCCTATGCCCCTGCTGCACCCTCCCTCTCCTGGTGCCTTCTCAGTGCCCTCCATCCTCCTTCGCTCCTGCTGCTCTCAGCACAGAGCAGTAACTGGGTCAAGCCAGTGGGTCACCGACAACACAGTACGCACCTCGCCATGTGATGCCACGAGCCATACAGGATTACATGCTTAAGTTTCTCAAAGCCTATTTTATAGGCCCTAATAAAAGTCTGCTCTCGATGAGACAGTGGAAAGGGGCAGTCAGTAAAAATGTGTACATTTCAAAGGTGAAGATACTTTTCAGCTAACAGATGTAAACTAAATATTAGTGCTATTTCTAAGTGCAGCTCCTATGGAAGGGCTTTCAAAAAAAGCATTCCTTTGTTCCCTCTGTTTAAAGAGAAAGAAAAGACCCTCCAAAGTCCAGCCGCTCAAAGCTCAGGATCCTCATACTAACAGGGAAAGAGATCAAATCTTTCACATGCCATTTGGTATCAGTCACATCACGTTATGCAACATGACTGCCTTGTCACAACATAATGCGCTGGGGAGGAATGACAAAAGGCGTTTTTCACAGCTACATTTGAAGAAGCCACAACACTTCAAAAAGGCAACTTAATATATTTTCTTGTTAAAGGACCTGCTCAAAGCACAGATTGAAAATGTACTCTTTTCCTGAGTCCATCTCTGGAAATACACACGTTCTTCAAACATATCTGTATCAAATATATGAACATAATAAGACATAATCTCTTTACACAGGAAAAAAAGACTGAGTGTAAGTACATATGTCTTAGTTTCTACAGGCTTATATAAAAAGCAGGATGGTACATGTAACATACAGTTACACATGGTTGATATCTATGGATTAAATTCTGTGATCACTTTGAGTTTGGTGATCTTTACTGCAACAATTAGTTTAACAGTTTTAGCACAAACATTCAATTTTCAGGAAATTGTATGTTTTTTATTGCCATCATAATGAACCGAGAACGCTTATGCCAGTGGGCATTTTCTCCATCCCACAGTTCTTATGGTGACATTTTTCCTACCCATCAGAAACCCCCTTCTGCCTGGTTTATGCCCAACCATTTTTCCCCCTCCTTTCCCTCACCTGCCTTCCCTACCTGTCCCTTGTTCTCTTCTCAGCTCTAATCCTGGCTGCCTTCCATCAGGTTTAAAGGCATCAGTAGTGGCCTTTGTGTTAATCCCAGGGAATGCATATAACAGAAATCAGATGACAGCATTAGCAACATTGGTTGACTTGAGTCACCACCAAGACTCCAACACTTGAACTCAGTTATGTTTAGTGCCGATGTACTGAGGAGTGCCTGTTCTTTGGCAGCTGCATGGTCTTGTCACCTTTGACTTATCTTCCCAACAGTGTTGTGTCCTTTGCCACATTGAACTGCCATTTCTGGAAATGTCACCTCCTCAAGCAGAGCAATTATGTATATAACATATCAGTGCCAAGAATGAATGATTCAGTAATTCGCTGGTGCTTGAAAATGTCAGTTCTAGAAATACTCATGCTTTCGTAAAGTCTGATTGTGGCTTGGGCATGTTAGTCCAGAAAGAAGGCACTCAAAAAGTGAGAGAAACTGCTTAGCTTGTTATCCACAGTCCTTCTGGGAAGTGCTTGTTTCTCTGCTGAAACTCCTTTGCCTTGGAACCAGAGAGTCTGAGGGGATTAGGAAGTCCAATTGTGTTAATTAGCAACATCATCTAATGAATCTGCAGGATGTGGATTATATCTGCTAGACTGTGCTAATGTTAAATATGATCTTATGACTGTGCAGGATGTCCTCAATACTTTTAGTCATTCATCAGCTTTTGACTTTATGGTACAAAACCAACACCTACTATTATTTTGCAATACGGTGGGATTCAGCCTTTTCTGGAATCACTTCAGATTTATAAGAGTGTAAGTAAAAAAACTGAGCCAATGTTGCAATAATAAATGTAAAATTTTGAGATTCTTAAACATGAAACCTCAGGAAAATGGGCTATTAAACTTACCACACAAAGGTACATTAATTTCACACGCTTTTGTCAAGAACTACATGAGAACTTCCACTTTGATAGTCAGGATAAAATATTTTATTGTTCTTTACATATGCTTGAGGTTGCAGATTTCAAGAAAGAAATAAGCATCAATTAAAATTGCCTTAGAGAAATATTAATTTCCATTTTGCCTCATGAAAGTGGGGTTGGGACAACTACTGTTTAAATGGATTCAGAATTATTTATTGTTACTAAAAATGAAAGAGTATTAATTTCAATCCCTGACCTAAAAAATATTTTTCATTTTGGAGCGTGGAGAAACTACAGAAATATTGAAAGTTCTCTATCCTTTACTTTGATAAGTATCTTGTCTTTAAAAAACAGACAAAACCCGAGAATACTTGAAGCATAGTGTATGATTCTGGGCTTAAAGAATGAAAACAAGTTAAGTTTGAACTGTTAGAGGTTTTTCTTCCCAAAGGTCATTTGATTACAGACAGGTTGTTTACAAGACTGAAGCTCATTGCTATTGAAGTAAATGATTCCAATAACGTTAGATAAAATCTGCTCATTTATTTTATATTTCAACTAGTTTAAACTCAATGCCGGTTTGCTTTCCTTGAAACATATTTGAGATTCTTTTGCATTAAGAAAGTAAATTTTAAAGCAAAGGTATTGTCAGTGGTCCATTTTTTAACTTGCAGTATGACTGGTAAAAATAAAAATGTAGCAATAAAGAATGCCTCCATATTTTCTCTCCAACTGGAGGGGAGGGAAGGAAAAGAAAAGTCAATACTTGGCTGGAATCATGAGCAGCTTGTTGGCTGAGTAAATCAGTCAGGAGCCCTGCAGCTGGTCAGCTTCACCTCACCGATAAATGTCACAACTCACTGCTGTCAATATGAATTACCAGAAAAGGTTTCCTAGAAACTAGGGATGAGGGAGCTGTTTTCTTTTCAATGAATTATACAGGCCAAAATAATACTGAAACAAGATTAGAATAGGTTGCTCTGATTGACTAGGCAATTATTTAAATGTACCCTGGAGGTGAGACAAACCATGGAAAATAATGCAGCTCAGGTCACAGAATGCAGGAAATTTATGACTTTAACAGAGGTTTAAGAAGTTATGTTTAAAAACCTTTGCATTAGGTTGCAAAGCAAGTTTGCTTTAGTTTTTAGTGCTAGGAACAGTACCTGAGGAAGCGTGAGCTTTCTATATAAAACAAAGAAAGGCAAATAATGTTTGAAGTTACTCCAGAGAGGTTTCTCCCTGACAAGGTGGTTTGTGCAGCTCCAGCAGACTTCCTCACGGGAAGGGGCAAAAGCAGGTTCCCTGCACGGCCGGGCTCCCACGACCCGCACTCCAGGAGCAGGAGGCGGCTGTTGAGTGCAGAGCTTTTGTATTGCCCCTTCGGGATGAAAGGAGGACTCTGAAAACGCACAATGAGCCCAAATTAGTTTCAGTCACAGAGAATAAGGAGCACCCACCAATCTGTGAGCCGTCTGGGCAGTAAGCACTTCTGACATTTGTTACCAGAAATAACAGTGAGTGGGTAGCTGCCTTAAAACAGAAAAGCACAGATTTTAATCGCTGCTTCTACACCTTGTCCTCATGTGTTGCATGTTAGGCTGCACCCAGTTGTTGCCATTGGACCTGACAGGATGTTGACATGGCAACATGTAATTTGGAACAAAACAATAAAATGGTAACAACTGAAAAAAATGCTATTTTTATGTACCTGAAAAGCACATGTCTGTATTGTACAAGCAGTGGTCAGAAAATGGAATCCTCTTTTCACAGAAAACCTAGACATTGAAACTAAAGAAGAGGTTATGATCACAGAAAAAAAAAAAACGAACAAAACAACAACCAAAAAACAAACACCACAAAAACGTTCCTGCAAAAAGAAAGGCTTTCTAAAAATTGAAATGGGATGTTTATTTTAATTGAAATATTTAATTTATCAATGATGAATTATTTTTATTTCAATAATATCAGTTATTTTTATTCAGTGAGGCAGAAAATGGAACTGAACAGAATAAAAATATATCAAAAATGATGTAAATATGAGTTTCTTTTTTATTCTGAACAGAATCTGAAAAAATCATAACTAAACAAAATGTTCACTTACTTTGGATGTTTTATTTTTAACACATTGTAGGAAATATTACTGTATTATTAAGGATACAAATAATAATAATAATAATCAGAAGCATGATTTCTAAAGAAAAAATGTGAAATACCCCAATGAAATAATGTAAAAAAGAAAGTATTCCAACTTCATCATAGTTTTTTCTGAAAAGAATTCTTGGTGGCATCAACATGACTGTGAAACGTTTTGATTTTGAGTGCCTTAAACAATAGAAAATGGTCCTGTCAAGTCTTTCAAGCAACTCTTTATTTCCTTACATAAAAAATGGTAATGCACTCAAAATTTAACACAGCATACATACTTAATCCAGACATTCCTACAATATTAAAATTAAACCCCAAACCAGAAAGAATATTTTCACTTTATTAAAATAATGTCTTTTGACTTTATTCAAATGAATCAAGAAATAATAAAGTTTTACACTTTCTTCCCAATTGAATCAAGCACCAAATGGACAGGTACACTATTTTGATTATAGTAAAATTGCGTTTCTTAGTGGAAACAAATGTTCTAGAATTGTACGGAAGAAGATAAGAAAACAAAAGATGTAAAAATAATGAGTAGTAAGGCAATTTGCTTGACAGTGTATCAGGTTCTGGTACACTTAGGCTGTTTCCTTAATTATCTATTAAAACTATCTGGATACCACCTTCTTTCCTTTGATATCATATGGAAATAAGCAAGATAAATTATAAACTACATATGAACATAGCTTCTGCTTAGAGTCCTGGGGCTTTGCTATGCTTGCATTATTGCTACCAGTTCACTGCTTTTCTCTGTGATTTCTGGAAATCTGGCAGTCCATCCAGAGCCGTAGGACCAACTGATCCAGGCTGGCACCCTGAAGCCCCTGGCATACGGCCACTGCATGTGTGCATTTCCGTTGAGCAACACGGGTGCTGGGATTCCCCAGCAGGCATCAGACTCCTTGTGGTCCTGCAACAGAGCAGGCTGGTACATGTTACCCATCAGAGATGCTGAAGAGCAACAGATACAGCAGCTTCCTGACCTGCAGAATCAGCGTGCATGCTCTGTGGAACACCAAAACCTTTATCTCCACCTAGGTTTTCAGGCAGAAATGCAAGAACTCTGCTTGTAGACTCCACTGGCCCATGAGGTGGTAGCAGCTACTCAGATCCTCCTTTTGAATTGAGTCTGCATCCACCATGATCTGATAATGCAAGGTTTTAGAAAGGCATTGGCAAAGCTTCTGAGAAGGCAAGCATTGTGCTTTCTTTGTGCTGTAAGGTAATCAGAGCATACCTGTTAATCTTGCCCAGTATCTTGGCAGGTGACAGAGCTTTTAGGCTAGACAAGCTGTATGTTGCTGAGTAGGTAAGACCAGATACCCATTACTGGAGAGCCGTAACTGAAATGCACTGCCTTACCCAGGTTTCTTCAGCTTTTTTGAAAGTATGCCATGAAACCAGGAATATATAATCTCAGTCAGAATCCAGGAATATATAATATTTTTGTAGAACTGGCTAACGGTGTGATAGTACACCAAAAAAAAGTAAAAGTAAATGGTAAAGACTTTTTTTTTTTCATTATATGCTTTAGCTTCCTTTATCTTTGTTCTGCTCTTTCTCCAGCAAAACTGTTACTTCTGCTTATTCATTGATATTGTAAATGCTTTGAGAAATACTTACTTGGATAATTAGTTTGTTAGGAAATCTGTGTTTTACGGGAGTCAAGGACACTTCCCAAATGACAAGGATACCTCTTTCTGGACAGGTATGACTTCAAGGTGCATCTTCTGACATTGTAAACCAGCTCAGACCATACCAAAGACCACCTGTGGGAAAGAGTTTATAAACTCAGAGTGTACACTGACATGTCTTAGTGATCATGTGAGGAATTGATTTGTGAGGACAGGCATTACTGATGTTCAGTTCTCTACTTGTATTTGTTTTAAAGTAAGGTACATTCACTTAGTTTTATAATAATGGAAATCAGTTCAGGATCCTTATCTTGTCTATGCTTTTTGTGTTCCACTCTTGCGAAACATATTCTCCAAATTTATTTTCCTTATATTCACCTTAAAAGCACAGAATTGCTTTTAGCTCCTTCAAAAAAAATCTCATAACTAAAGACAATTGTACTGAAAAAAAGGTTAAAATTAGAAGAATCTGCTTACAAAAAATGAACATGCTTGAAATCATTTATCAAAACACACCATAACTGTTACTAGGAGGTTATGAATGATAATAACTGATTCAATGGATCTCATCTGTATTTCTGTTTGTAAATTGCTGATGGCTAGTTAAATTCCTGAATGTATTACTTTTCCAAAATTATTTAGATGTCTTAAGGATTTGTCAATGTTTTCAAATTAATCACAATGAATGTCTTGCAAGTACTTGGCGTGAGCTGTGTGAACCACAATGTATGGATTATACAAAGTTGACTGTAAGTAGTACAGTTTCATAAAAAACTTGCAGTATGTTTTTATCAACTTTCATATTTCAAAACTAAAAACTAATTTCTTCAAAAATAGTTTTATTAATTGGATGAGATTCAAATTGGTGTTTATAAATTACCTTTTTAAAAAAGCAATGTGTCATTTTAACTCTCTTCATGCACCAATACAAAATAAAAACTAAAGAGTAAAAAGTGAAAAAATACAAAACTTTCTTAATGACTCATATAACCTTGAAGATAAATGATGGAAATATCACTTTTTGGCTCAGTTGAAATAACTGTGTGAACATTGTGGGGTTTTGTCTCACTTTTGATTGGGTGATTATAAAATGGCTATCACCAAGGCAGAATTAAGATCTAATGTAAAAGCACTGAACTGCAAGTTCAGACAAGAGAGAGACTCTTGCCTCTGTCTGGACCTGACTAGTATTATTAGGAGCTGTGGAGAATGCAGAAAGCAGAGACAGACAGGAGCCAAGCAGTAAATTGACCCACTCATCTCCCTGCTGGAACTCTCCCAAAGAGCTTTTATTTTATATGATAAACACCTCCATTGCTCACTTGAAGGTCAAGTGACTGACAATGTCTCACCACTTTCCAGCCCTTCAGTACTTAAGAATTTCCAATTTATATTATCTTTTCCTTTTCCCTTCACATCATCAGCTTTTCTCTTTTAGCAGAGTGGCCATCAGAAGACTATGGCTACAAATAACAGTCTGTAAAAGTCCATAGATAGTCCATTCTTACAAATTTCAATCTAACACTGCAGGCAATAAATCAATGCTTTGCCCTTATGTAGCATCATTTATCAGCAATGTCAAAGTTCCACAGCAACATTAGCCTCCTGTAAAGAGGAATCTGAACCCCTGGGGACACTTTTGGGAGACTGCAAGGACAACATTCATGGAATTGACTTTACATGAAGTAAAAAGCAAACTTAGATTCTCACCTCTTCTCATTCCTCTTTCAGGGTGACATGCATCACTTGAAGAACAGAAAGGGAACAACTTTCACTTATCTCCAGTGAGAAAAAAGTTTTCTTACATATTTCTTTACAGGACAGCCAAGTAGTAGACAGACCCAATATAGCTTTTGAGAATCCTTGTGAAGTGGAAATGGATATCTGTATGTAAATCACTAAGATAATGCCTGGATCTGAAGTTAAAATAGAAGTCACAAACTCTAAACTTGATGGTTATACTAAGTAGTTATACCCTATTTCCCAATTATCCTGTCCCATCATGTGCTGTGTCTAATATAAAATAGGGACAGGGTATGATAAGAGGGAAGTATTGCTTTCAACCAGCTGCTCTGAAGACATGGATAAGACCACTGAGGGTATTCTCAAGACAGCAACAGTAAGAAATACAGAGCTAATGTGTGGCACCTTTCTTCCAGGGACCACTGTAAAAGCAGAAATTGCCAACTACAGCCTGGAGAGGAAGATGGACTAGTTTGCTGAAGGCCTAAGAATCAGAGCACTCATTCAAGGACCCAACACTTGGGACAACATTGCCTTCCACATTACATTACCACTATGTTCACCAAAAGATACAAATGTTCTAAGTGCTAAAGATACAAATTTATGAGAACTACCACTACATTAACACAGTAAGAGTTCCCTAGACTCATAAATACTAAATACCAAACATCATTGCTTTGCACATGTGCAAAATGAGAAGATGCTTAAATAGGTGTCTCCTGTTAGTTATCTCTGACACTTTCAAATGAATAGTCGTTTATTTAATGTACTAGGCCTGAAGGAAAGAAAATCTCAGTGTTACAAAAAATATCCCATAATCATGCCTCATAAGTTTTACTTACTCATTATAACTTATTAAATTTTTATAGAATATTATCTTGGTACTATAAGAGCAAGGTTAGATTGAATCATGAGTCAAAATATGTACTCCTTACAGGTACCTGTGGTGCACACAGTAGGTGGTCCATTAACATCAAGCCAAGTTGACAGTTCTTCTGATTTTGCTGTATGAAGACACAGAAGTTGGTGATGACTTCAAAGTAATGCAAGAGAAGAAATTAGAGGGGAGAGATATAAGAACTTATTTGTGTGTTTGTGTTCATTTTTTCAGTAACGGTTCCTTCACAAACCATGTATCCTTAAAAGAGGTCACTGATACAGACCACCTCCCTCCACTTTGTCATCTGAAATATCTGTGTATCTAACACACAGCACTGGAAGTGCGTTTGACTGCTAACGTACAGCTTCCACTCCCTCTCCACCTCCCACCAGCACTGCAATAGATTAACCAAAGCCGCGGTCTATTAATCTTACTTAGTCTCTCACCTGCCTGCCTGCTGTTCTGAGTTACAGGGTTAAACATACAATCTGGGAGGGTTTGCTGTATTCCATTTTAGAAAGGTGGTCTGGATTCTTCTTAATTGTTTCTTCAGCAATACTGCCAGTGATAAGAAGCACACTTGGCTTTCCAGTCAAGTCAGAAGAAAATCAGTGAATGATCAATTTACGCAAATGTATTTTGTGTTGCTGCTAATATGAAAGAACTCATTAGCATTTTAATAAAGTTCTTAGATATTCCAGAAAATAGAGCATGTCTGTCTCAGAAAAGAAACTTGATTTTTTTTTTTTTTTTATTTTTTTTAAGAACATAGTTGCAGAATAACCTGTCAGATATGCAAGGAGAGATTCTTGCTAAGAGAAACGTGATACAGATTCTACCAGCAGAGAAAGACTCCATTTCAGCTGACACAGTCTAGCTTCTGCCAACGAATCATAAGGGTTCTGGGCAATTGGAAACAATTGCAGCAAAAAGCAATATACACACACTGTCCAGCCAATGAATAGATGGAGGGATCTATATCTGCCCTTGTATCAATCCTGCCTTTGATTGATCCGCATCTCAAAGTTGCCACTTCATGAATTTCACAATTAAGGATTTCACTTGTTCTTTGAATGTGCAGTTAAGTTTCTTGCTGATGTTGCTGTAGTTGTTGCTTCTCTAGTATCCACTTGTGAACGAAATCCTTCGCCCTTGATTCAGGTAAGGAGTCTTAGGCATTTGTGAAACTCTTTCTGGGAGTAGGAATCAGCCTTGTGGAAGCTAAAAGTGAGCATACTTTCTGGTAGCATTGGTTTTGTATTTATACTAGTGTGACAACAAGACTTTTTCTGTTTTCAGGTCTCTTTTTCTCCTCCTTTTTCAAAATTTTCTTTTCCAGATGGCACATCAACACTACTGCTTTTAAGAGATCATCCTTTACCTCTCTTGACTGATATTTTCAGGGCAATTTGTCCAAAGGCCTCACTGTGGACTTGCCGTATGAGATTATAAAATTGCCCCACTGATGATTTCTTTGTGTTTGCATTTCTAGAAAAAATAGCTGCTTTGGGAGAGAGACACACAGCCTGAAAATGATCCCGATTGAAATTTTCTGGATATTTTGGCTGAACTTGGTGTTAGACTCCATTCCTTTGTCCACCTTGGCACACTTAATTTTATGTTACTTTATTTTTCCAGAAAAAGAGAATATCAGATTTCACCCCTGGTTTTCCTCCCATCTATCAAAGTCTCAAATCTTACCTTGTACATTCACTGCTTGGACCACTGTTTATACACGCTGCTCCTTGAGTCTGAATTACTTTCAGCATTATTTTTTGTTTAACAACAACAGACAGGATTCCTCCTATCCTGTAGAAACATCAGTCTTTGGAGACTGAAAACTTCCTGTTCCTATTAATAGAACTAGGAAATGAAGATATACTTTGAGTTCAGTGTAACCCATCTGCAGTTGGTTTTTCAAAGTAAAGGTATCCTCATACTTCAGATAACATGCTAACAAAGGACAGAGGAAGAAATAAGAAAACACTTGTGTTTAAACATGCACACACACACAAGCCTGTCACAGTAACAGAATAAGAAGAAGGGAAAAAAAAAAAAAAGGACTTTGGAGACACTTTGGATCTCTCTTCTAATTTACACAATTTTCAGTTTCATAAACCCACATTGCAATGTCTTGGAACAATGAAGACATAAAACAAGTTACAGCCTGAAACAAATTTTTCTCAGGATAATTACTTCAGCAAATATGTGTAAATAATTGGTTTTTTAGTTCACTAGCAAATAAAAAATATTAAAGGGTTTCTTGTTGACTGTCTCCAAAATATTTTTAAAATTATTCATAAAGCTGGTAAAAATAAATTGCTTTGAGACAAGTAAAGCTTTTATTTTATTTTTGGACAAAATAGTTATATGTGAATGGTTACTACAAAACCAGTTTTGATCCAAAATATCAAAAACCTGTCTTTTTGGCATGAATTGTTTGAATTCTGAGGAATCATGATTACAGCAGTTCACTAGATTGAAACTTTCTTTGATGTATTCTATCTGTAGTTTTGCCACTTATTCCTTCTTCAAACAAACAAGCAAACAACCAAGTTTAGGTCAGTATCACCTACTATGGGGAATAGTAGTATGTATAGTAATATAATGTGCATATATAAATATAATAATGAATATATATCAAATACATCAACTAATTGTTATTTCTATATTAATATTTACTAGATTACTTACTATATTAGTATGATATACTACAAGTATATGTAATATATATAATAGGTACATAATAGATATACTATTACTTTTAAATAATAGATCAGTAGTTTATACAGTACTTAGGACTGTTGTTAAAAACAGGAGACCCCAGCACCCAATTTTTGGAATATTATTTGGCTCAAAAAACCATGGAAGTTGCATTTAAAAAAATAAATAGAAAAAAATGGAAATGTCCATTTGTGGGTAAAGATTAGCTGAAAAGGAATGTAGAGCAAAAGAAACATGTTTGAATCATGAGAAGAATTGCTCAGAAATAAAGAAGTCAGCACACATTTTGGACAGGAAACTTTCTGGAGGGGACAATTTTATGGACCCAAAGGAAGGGAAAAGAAACAATTCAAAATTTGCTTTTTCTCATAAAACTTTTATTCCTATCTGACAGTTTGGGTAACAAACTGCAGTGCGCATCAGTTCCTATCCATATCACTGGTATGTGTTGACATTGATCTAGGCAATTACTTGCAAAAAATGCAATTAATGTTGGTTAGAAAATAAATATAATAGCAACCATAGAATCATTCTGGTTGGAAGTGACCTCAAAGAGTCAGATATTTCAATCTTGTGCTCCAAGCAGGTTCAGCTGTGAGGTCTCACAGGGTTGCTCGGCATTTTTTCCAGTCCTTCACTTAGTTCACAGATCTAGTCATTTCATCGTAGAAGACAGTCATCAGGTTGGTCAGGAATGGTTTAGCATGTTCTATCCATGCTAGCTATTCCCAACCACCTTCCTCTACTTCATGAGCCCAGAAGTGGCTTCCTAAAGGACTTGCTAGATGATTTCTCCAAGGACTGAGGTGAGGTTGACTGGCCAGAAGCTCCTTTGATTATTTTTTCAGTCTTGTGAACATGGTTAGAACATTTGCCTTTCTTTGGTCATTGGGACATTCCCTGATCCCCACAGTCTTTCAAAAATCGTTGAGAGTAGCCACATAATGTTATTAGCTAGACCTTACAGCAACCTCGGAGTGTCCCATGGGGATTTCTCAAAGGACACATGGCTCAGCAATCTTCCGCTGCTAGAAGCTCTTCTAGTTCTTTCACAGGAGCGAAGGCCTGGGAAACTTTGCTGGAAAAAACGAAGTGGGCATTGAGTACCTTAGCCTTATCTGTGCTTGCTGGCGCTAAGTTAGCTGCCCCATTTATCAGCATGTCTATGATGAATGAAGCCTCCTAACCACCAACTCCACTTGATGAAGGAATATATTACCGCCCACAGGCAAATAATAAAAAGCAGCAAGAATAACAGCCCCAGATACTCTGTCTACAATTTCATTTTTATTTTTTAAAATAAAAATAAAGATAGACGATAAAGCTAAAAGATAGAAACAGTTCTTTAACTGCTAATGATAGGACAAGTTTTCTCAAGTATTCCTCCAATGTGTCTCATTCCAAGCCTTTATAAATCTTTTTAATAGCTAAGAGAGCTGACTCTTTGGGCTTTTAGGTCTTGGATCATCTGGCTAATTAATGCAGTCACAATTTCTGTGATGTCTAGGCTGAACTGAATTCACTAACTCATATGCTAATGAAAAAGTGGATAAGAGAAATGCCAAAATTATATTAGCATAGTATATTAACTAAAGTGATGGAGGAATGTGCAAAGTCCACCATAATTCGTTCCTTCTCTGTCAAAACTGAAAAATGAGTGAGAGTAGCTGTAGATGTGCATAATGTGAATATAAGTGCACCATATGATCTCTCTGTTTGTCTTTAGAAGGATTTCCTACATTTCAGGTACTATTCTGACACTCTTTTTGAAAGGGGGAGAATGAGTGTTGGTATCTGTAAAACCACCTTTATTCATTCAAACTGAACATTCACAGTCATGAAATCAAAATTGAAATAGTTACTGTTTTAATAACAAAGACTACAGTATACAGTGTTTTTTCCTGATTCCTGTGGCTGAGGCTTAATGGGGTGCCAAGAGACTCCCTAGTTTCATTTAAAGAATGTGCAGCTTTCTGGTCTCCAGAGTTAGGAAAAGAGTTCCTGAAAACAAATGAGAGTTTACAGAGGGGGAGATGGGAAAGGATGGATGAGCCACTCACCTTTATTTAACCTAATGATTTTTAGGTCAATGATAAAACTTCTTTTGGGCTGACTCATGAATTTTGAAAGCTTGAAGTTAGCAATACTGACACAGACATCAGTGTCTATCACTAGCTTTCCTGAGATGAATGGAAGGGAAACTACCATTTTAAGCCTCCTGCAATTTCAATTAGGCATCCTTGGTGAGGTAATTCCTCCAGATTTTTCTTGTAAACACCTAAACCTTTTTTTTTTTTTAAGTGTGTTTTGAAGTCATCTAATCATAGTGTTATTATGTACACACAGTAGCTTTTGAAATCCTTAAATGTAGTTAATTCAAGTCTGAACTAGTTGTTTTTACACTTAGTCCTGTGCATCCAGTGTTTTTGGAGCTACATGCCTAAGAATGTAACTTGTGAGACATTTGTAGTTTTGCCCAGCTCAGGTACATCCTGCATATTCCACATGTTCTGAGGAAATAATAACAGGAAGGTCTTAAAGATGCTCTGCAGTAGATTTCAAACTCAGAGCTTGTATTATGTATTTTAAACTCTTTAGAAGATTTTAAAGTACTATGCAACATGTGCATGCAAAATATACCTATAAAACACGTTTAGACTTATTGTAGCAAATGCCTAACACTTTCCATCATCCGGGAAAACCTGCCACCATTCCCATGAAGTTGTTACTTTTCCTACGAGGAAAGGTAACTAGTTTTTCTAGGTTTACTAGATGTTAAATTTACAAAAGTATTAATTTAAAAAAATATACAAATCTATTACTACAGAAGACTGGAACATAAAAAAGGTAATAATCCTGGTTAAAAACCAGGGCCTACTGAACACATTACCCATTTTCCTAGCATAGTCAGAGGCAAATCCACTATCAAGGACATACAGAAATACTAAATATACAGTAAAACTCATTCTGACATGTCTTACTAGGTTCCAGCATTGAATAGCTTAAGGAGTTTTCAGAATTAAAACCCCATGAAAATCATTCTCCTAAGACAACATTCCTTCTTCTTCTGTATTTCATATTCATTTTGGGCCTTTCTATAAATGCAGTAAGCACTCAAAAATCCCAGAGGTGAGCCAAAAAATCCTACTGCCTGCCCTACTTAGGTCTTCACAAAACTGGATTCCGCTGCTTTCGTTTTCTTCATTTACTGGTTATGAAGCTACATTGCTTATTTTGTAAGGACTACTTTGGGGATTGTATTTAAATATATTGCTTTTACAGAATGTTCTTCATTCCTCAATTTCTTCTTGTTTCTGTTAGTGCTCTTGATTTGCCTGATCATGTATTGAATTTTAAGAGGATATACTATTAGTCATGAGAGACAGGCACTGCAGTAAATTTGTTGGATGCTATTTGATTTGGAATCTACAGTGCAGTGATCTTGTTAAGCACATGGGTAGTCATAGGCAATGCTTTAGGTAAGATTATAAAGCTAAATTCTTCTTGGTGGTGAGAGAGAAATAGAAATAGTGCACTTGCTTGTTCTCACAGCCTTGGGCTTTGTATTAGTTCAATTCTTAGCAGAAGATGGGCAAGTTCAAAAGTTTAACTTCCAAGTTAGCTCTTAAATGATATCTACTGTCCGTAGGTTTTAAGGCCTCAGGCTAAGTTGTAATGCAGTCTGATAGAAGATCAGGACAACACCCTTTCTCCTAGTTCCTGCATGCTATGCTACAGACAGTGAATACCTGCATCAATATACACTTACTACAGGGTCATCTTTTCTAAAGCTTTAAGTTATGAAGTTGAAAGACACTTTTTTTGGTCTTTGTGAATCCATATCTGACATTTCTTCACCTTTACTCCTGCCAGGCTTCTGACTGACACCTTACCCGGCTAACTGATAGCCCTCTCTCCTCCCACAGGCATGCTCGCATCTCAAGAAGAGAAACAGTCATGCATCACATACCTTCCATTCATCCGCCACTATAAACTAAATGGCTGACTGAGCAAAGAGCAGACCTGAATTCTCTAATGAAACCCCACACAAACCTTTTCTCTGATGCCGTAAGCCACCCGAAGGATACAGATATGACTCGATTATAGAGTTACTACTCTGCTTTCAGAACCTGCTGTGGTGCTGGGCTGAGGGACTTGAACCTGAATCCAAGGGCAGGACACCTTTATGGCCAGTGGACTTTGAACCGTTGTGTTTCTTCTTTGCTTCCCCACCTCGTGAAGAGTGTGACAATGATGTTCCTCACCGTAAGAAGGAACTGCAGGCGAAGCTGCTCTGAGGCACCAATGGCTGAACAGGATCCTGGTTAACCTGAAAAGTAGGAATTACAAAGGTTGCACTTGGTTATGTTTGTGCCCCCTTTACTGCATTGTCCTCATGCTTAAAAACAAGTGTAACTACAAAAGTGATATTCAAAAGAAAGCAGGATTCCAGAATTAAATTTTCAATAGGTTGGCATATGTGCAAAATATTTCTTTTACTGTGTAGTGGGCAAAATGTTTACATGCTTTATGGACATAATTTTGAACACCAGTAAAATTTCCTTTTTCATTTTCTCATTTTTATTGTAATGGTGAATTTTATGGGAAGGTCACAAAGCAAAGCAAAAGAAAACAAAAACTAGATGGGGTGCTGTCATACATGGAGTTTCATATCTGTCCAGATGAGATTAATGGACCTGCTTGTGGCTCTTGTATTACTCTCCTTAGCTAACCAGAAATGAAACATCATGTGCCTCAACTTACAGTTTATTGTTTTTAATTTGTTGCCTATCTTTGGAAAGGACAGAGAATACATGTCATTCTATCAGGTTCTACGTTTTGTTTTATGACTGTGAAGCCTACTCTACTCTTTGATGAAACACTTCATGTTAAAGACTTAGCCAACAGATGAGAACATGTCTTCTGGGTTTAAAGAACAAATGACATAGAGAGTAATTAAACACTATAGATAGATCTTAAATCATTACTGAGACAGAAATGCTGCTATGCTAGAATTCTTAATAGTGAAAAAAAATTATAAATACTAATATAAAGAATCTTCTCTCTTGAATAAATCCATAACTAGCAGCTGGCTAGTGAACTCCAGCAAACTGATGTTGATGTCCTTAAATCTTATGGCTTTCTTCTGGTTTTGCCTGAAGGTTCACAGTGAAAACTGCAAAATACACAATCATACAGAAACATAGATACACAAATGTGTATAAAGAAAATATCTATATGTGGTGAAAATGATCATCCTTGCAAGCATAAGAACCGACAGAGCTTCCAAGCTGATAAGGCAACAACTATCACTAAATCTCTACTTTGTGTCTAGGGTGGGGCTGGACCTTAAAGGAATTTGTGAAAGTGGATCTTTTTATTTCCTTATGAACAACAGCAATGCCAAAGGGAAGAACAATTAAATGGAGGCTTGTACTGAGTGCCAAAGAAGTAATTTCTAAGGGCTTTTATTTTTTTTTTCATTGAGCATAAGAGAAAGATTTAAATGATAAAACCCTTAGGCTCATGAGCTTGGCAAACTTTATTAATTTTTTTGTAAAGACAGTCTTGCTTTGCCAAATAGATCTCACCAAGCTTTCACAGCTCTTTCTAAACCACTCTAGGCAACAAGAAACCATAAATGAAACCAAAATAATAAAGATATAAATCGTATATTAAACCAAAACAATAGTGGTAGAAATCACAAATAAAATTCAAACTGAAGGCTCTTTGATGGAAGAATTCTAATGCAGATAAGTAATGGAGTTTCTGCTTTCCTGTTTGCATCATTAATTTGCAATAAAACATGAATTAGGAACAGTTTTCTAGAAGTGCCTTCCCCTCTGTTTTGCAATATGAGACTTATTAGAGAATGTAATCTGTCAAATGCTTTCCTTTTAAAGATCTGTTGCTTCTGGCTTGCATTTGAAGTAAGAGTAATTTGTGTAGAACTGTTATGCAGTCTAGATGCATTCTGTTATTTTTGTGTACAGTGATTTTCCCCCCCTGCTGTCCTATTCCATTTAACAAAGCAGTGCACTGTCTTTCAGATTTGCAGAACAAAGGTGTGATGAGAACAGGCAAGATGAATGTACCAGAAGACACTACTGGTGAAGGAGAAAAGGTTGGTAACATCAGAAATGAGACTGTATTGTTCTGAAAACCAAAAGAAAAGTTCTGCTGTTGACATGTAGCCAGTAGATCAGAGAAGGAAACTCCATTTGCATAACCCAACAGGAAGGACACGAACCCAATGGTTGAGACTTTCTGTCATCATGCAGAGACTGGAATCCTAGACTGAGGCAGTCACCAGGTGCCTATCAGGCCCTTTTTTTTCCCCATTGCCCAGTCAAATCCCACTATGAGTGTTTTGATAATCTCAGTAAAAGTGGCATTCACATTGTTCAAGCTGTATCTACTGAAATCATCATTATTTTCACTTTTCTGCCTTCCTTGTTATGTTACTACATCATTAACCTTCTCCCCAAGGCTTTTGAAAACAAACTGGAGTAACTCACATCAAGGACTGCATTGTGCATGGTGTGTCTGTGCGTGTCACCATTCTTTGCTTCATTGTGACTAACATTTTATCACAAGATTCCTATTGTAAGCATCCTTTCTGACCCTCCAAAAGTAATCAGAAAGATTTGTCCATTCCCATTAGACCTGCATGGAGGAAAAAGAACAGCATCAGAGGTGAATTATGGGGGGAAAGAGGCATGGAATCAGAAACTGCTAGTTTCATTAGTGTCTTCTTGTAAAAAGAGAAAGGCTACTATATACAATTGTTGATACAGAAACAGACATGGAATGATGCCATACATCAAATGGCATTACTTACATCTACTTAGGAACAATGCTACTAATAAAATAAACCTGAATAAACCCCTTTTATGGGTTATTCAGCTAAAAAGTCCTGATTCACTGAAGCTTAAAAAGGCAGACAGAGTTAAAGGGTTTTTTTCAGAACAGCAGATTGAGAATGATGCCTTACTTGTCTTCACAGGACAGAAGCGCAATGACTTGATATGGAAAGTGTTTCATCTGGAACAGATCTTTTTCAGAAAAGCAAAGACTTTTAATTGTACTGTAGAGTTTATCTAAGAAAGAGAAGGCAAGTTTAAGAGACTGTGTTCACACTAAAAAGCAACTTACAGAAAAAAAAATTATGAAAGGGACTCTAAAGAGATTAAAAAGAAAAAATCTTTGTCAATTCAGGCTATTCTTCTCAAAAATGAAGGCTCATAATTTTTTTTTCCCCTTTATAGTAATTACTGTTCAGATTAATTTAAATTGTGCTGCTAATCTGTTAGCACTAGTATGATGTACCCTTATGTGCTGCTTGGCCACCAGTGGAGCTCTCTCTGCTCCTGCCTTCAGCTTTTTCCCTGTGCAATGCTATCAGTGCTCGAAAGGTACATTGATTTGCACCCATCTACAATATGAATTTCATCTTGGTCTCTGCTCTGGGCAGTTCATAAAGAGTTAAATTTTCTGAAGAAAAACATTGAGATTATTAAAACAGTTTCTTATAGAAATTATTCACAAAAAATGAGACCTATTGTAAAATGTAAGGATTAATTTATTAATCAGAGCTTTCTGAACTCTCACATTAAGCAGCTTTGTTATGCTAATTCCCTTATAAATGAATAATGGACTTATTCTCCCATTATTGCCTATCATTTTAAAAAGCCCATTTAGAAAATGAAGATGTCCTTTTTGCTTGAAAATTATGATGTGTTTTATGGCACAAGTTTTTTTAAATTGAATATTTGCTCCCTATACCCTTCTGTTCCCCCCCCTGCCCAGCTTGTACTCATCAGTCAATTTTCAAATCAAACACAGCCATAACCATTTGTCATAGAGATGCATAGTATGTGGAAAGAAAGCACAATGGAGACAATGGACTTTGAGAACAGAGACCCAAATCTACAAAGCTATTTATTTCTCACATATCTGTGGCTGTAGCCTTAGCTTCTATAGACATTTTAAATTTAATTCTGTTGTGAATAATGGCATTAAAGAAAAAAGTCAAGATGGTGCAGCTGTAGAAAGCTAGTAAGTTCAGTCACAATGTAGGATAAACAACAAAAAAGAGATGTTTATTAGAAAAGCTTAGTTTTGCTACAAACTTTCCATGTGGTCTTGGGCATGGCATCTGCTTTCGCTTGTGTATGAACACACTGCCAGTCAAGCATTGGCCTCAGGTCCAAACCTACCCAGCAATTAAATTTACATCGTCAGGTCTCTTAAATTGAGTTCTCCTGCTTTCTAGGGGAACGTCCAGACTAGATTTGTGCCCTTATATGTGTTTTCCCTTCTGCACTATGGAGGGGTTGGAAAGGAGTGAGGGAACAGGGTGAACTGGGTTGAACATACTGCAAACAGTTAGCAAGTAGACCCACTGACATTACTATGTCATAACCGCATGAGAGAGATTCCTGTTCTAACAATGTGCACCCTTGGTTGGTGAACATGAGTTTCCTTGGTCCTAGGTCACAGTTAGTATGACTCCTGGAGGGAAAAACTTTGGGACTCGTCATTTACTACATCCCAGAACAGCCTAGACCATTCGCCTTTCCCTTGCACTCTTATGGACATATCACAACATTTGGCCAAAATGACCTGAGCTCCTAAAGGGTCTCTGGCATCACCTGTGGCAAAGGCAGAAGGGATTTGTACACAACCTAAATTGGGGCTGAGTTCAGGCTGCCTGTGATGCAAGTACCAGTAATAGCATCTCCTCTAGAACTTGCAGCTCAGGAAAGTATTACCAGTTACATGTGGCCAACAATCATCACTGTAGATGAAATCAGGAGATTTGGCTTCCTTAGGCTTATTTTGGAAGACAAAGAAGTCTGGCAGAAGGGACATTGTTTTGTGTCTCTATTCCCTAGATGCAAAACAGAAATAATATTTGCTTTGCTCCCCATTTACAACCAGGGCTGTAAACTCTTCTGAAGCAGAGGTGTTTCTTATGATGTAGATGCTCAGTTCCTACCACAAGATCTCTCAAAACTCACACAAGAATGTCTTCTTTTATTACCAGCTGTCTTTTTAAAGGGTCAATTATACTGACATGAGTTAAAGGAAGGATAGTGTATTCTATTTCTAACATATCAGGAGATTAATAAGGAGATATGCCTAGATGTCTCTTCAGATCCATACCCTGTAGGCCTCATGATCTGGTGTGCTGATGATACATTTTTTTTTTTTGCATAGACTTGAACATGTACTTAGAACTTTCAATGCCATAAGTACTAATAAAAATGTAAATGTTTCAATTTATTATCCTGTAGTAGCCCAATCTTAAATAACAGATCTGTTTTTTGCTTAAGAAATCGGTTTTCTAAGAGCAACTGAACTCTACTTGATTTTCCAATTCAGCTGTTCTGTTGTTTTTGTACCTGTGAACTCTCAGTCCCTTAGGGCTGAAGGAACAGCAAAGTCAGCGCAACTTTGGCTTGACTTGCAGAAATGTGAACAGTTCATCCTCAGTTGGATGCTGCTAAAGCAAGTGAAAACACAAAGAAAACAGGGATAGCTCAGAGCAGAGTACACATTGTACCTTGTTTTGGCTAACAGGCTGCGATCCATAATGACAAGCAGTTAAGTGGTTAAGTCTTAGAATTAGAGTTGGAACAAAACAGCTCTTTTCTGAACTCCAGTGGTGCTTAGGCACATTTCTCTGTGCTTTACCTACCATTCAGATAATGAAAAAGAATGACAGAGTTCATAGGAGTTGGACTTGAGACTCTTATTGTAACATAAATTCCCTGTTTTTATGTTAGCTCCCAGTGTGACTTCCAATAACTGGGTCTGAGAATTTTCCTCAAGTTACTAAATGAGTGTACCATGGCTTAGCTACCTTATGCTCGGTTTTGAGGACAACTACATTGAAATTAGGTGTTTTTTAACCACTATGATAATGGTTGTATATGAAAGAATACTTGTGTATCAGGTACTTTTAATTTCCTCTAGCCTTGTCTTTGTAAAGATAGTGGTATATGGTTAATTAGGGTGGCAGAAGAAAAAACAAAGTATTCACAATTGGGGCTCAGTTGTAATTTTTATCTTAGTCTTCTGGGTGAACAAAAAAAACTCAAAAAACAAAACCTTTTTTGTCTCTTTTAAAAACCAAATGGAAATTCTCATACTAATTCTAATTCAAAGTGACAGGGTCTGCCTGCTGTCAGAAAAGGAGAGGTCCTTGTAAAATAAATATGGCTCCTTACGTGTGGGAGAGTCTAACAGGCTCTAAGGGAGTTTACTTTGTTTCCTTTGGATGTCGAATCAAGGTGTAATTCACGGGACCAAACATATGTACAATAGATTCCTCGTAGAGTAGACATAGAAAGCAATACGTACCTCCAGTAAGTTGGGAGAGAGGGAGAAGGAAAGAATTCAGAACACTGAATTACAAGCCAAAGTAGATGGCATGGCCATTTCTCTTCATTTTCATTGATGTTACCTGCCATTTAGAGTCCCTGTATGAGGTAACACAAAACACACAGCTTTGAATGCTCTTCGGGTGGAGGAAAGAGGGAAAAATGCCCTCCAAAATAATCCTCCAGCTACATTTTGGGCTGTTCTATTTTACAGCTAATCCTTCAGCTGTCATTTGTCCTCCCTGTAGCCCAGAAATACTAACACACACTTTTTCTCTTGTCCCTGTGGGCTCCTCTTTTTGCCAGATTTGCCCATGCCGCCTCTACAGTGTTCCAGGGCTGGGAAATTTGCTTGCAACTGGCCCTGTTCTCTCCTGAGAAGGCTGTGGGAGAGTCACTGATAGCGATTTAACTGCTTATGAAAACTTTAATACATGAAACAGTGAAACAAACTGGGCAGCACTAAAAGTATAGACAAATTCTATTAGAACCATGTGAAATTATCTAAGTTGACCCTGTGTTTTCAAAAGTCTTTACTCCTGGGTCTTTCCGAAAACTGGACCTCTTCTGCTTGGGAAGCTGTAACAGGAAGCATTTGATCATTATCAATGATTTATGAAACCCACATATTTTCCAGGCTTTTATCTGAAAATACTCCTAGGCTGCTGATAGTCTTGTGCCCTTTCCTATTGTCCTTTTTATTTTAACACTGCTGACGTGTGTTTTCCTCAGTGGAAGCTAAAAACATTCATGCATTTTCCTAATTTCTGTGCTTCTGAATTTACAATAAATAAATAAATCTCCAACATTTCTGATAACATAGGTGTCCTTGCTTATAAGAATCAAATATAAGTACCCACCTAGTCACATTTTTTGGAAAAAAGAGAGAAAAAATGTAAAGAAACATAAAAGGAATGAAAATGGAGGGTATGTTTTTGGTGGGTATTTATATGGGGGGTTTGAAATTATGGATTTGGCAAGTTCTGAAGGAAAATACGGAGTAATATTTTGTCAAAACCGCTATACGGTCACTGTGTCTGTTTTACACCAAAAAACTGTGCCCCTAAAGACACAGATAGTACATAATGATCACCCGCAGAGCTGGTGTTCTGCCTTAAATTGCTGAGAACTTTAGAGGGAAACAACAGAGGTGCTACAGAGGAGGGGCCAGCATGCACAAACTGTACCAAAGACCTTAAGGGAAGAACCAGAGCTCAAGGGAACCTGAAGAGCTTGTAGATTCTTGGCCACACAATATAGCAGGTAAGCTTCATGTTCAGGAAACTACAGAAATGCTATATTATGAAGCTAAGCTTTCCTTTTCTTTCCTTGGTAAGCTTTAGGTTGCACCTACAATTTTCAGGGGAGATTTAGCCCAAAGCCTTTCAGTTGTGTTTTAAAATCATTTTTTATGCCTTTTTTCCCCTTCCTTTTTCAGCTTTCAGAACAGATTTCTAATACTGTTAGCTTCTGGCTTTTTTGGGGAGAGTATTTAGTAGTTATTTTCCCTTCCCACCCCTCCACACATTTAACATGAATATATTTAAGGATTCTTCAGTCAGACAGCAAGACAGTCCACTGTTACGAGCAGTGTTTGATTTCAGACCATTATACTTTTCAGCTAAAAATATGGGCATTTCACATCTCTGTTTTTCCATTTCACTGTGGGGTATTTCCACCTGCAGACACAGGGCACTGCCAGCGTTACAGAGTCTGACCTCTGTCTGGCTGATGTAGCAAGAAGGTTGTTTAGGTTGGCAAAGCAAGAAGAAAAAGAGAAACCAAACTGCATTTCTGAGTCTATTTAGGAGGGCAGGGATCTAATGCGTATTTAGTAACTAGTTAAAAAGATGGTTTATAACAAATAGATCTCTAAGTACTGACTGATAAAAAACCCTTTCCACATGAAGCCAAAAAATATGGTTTTTGAACTGCTAGTGTTATTATGAATATTAGAGATGGCTGACCTGTATTCTTCTCTATGCTTTTCTTAAAACAGTTCATCTTTATTTGATTTCTCTTCTTGTGATGAAATCATAGTCTTTCACAGCAACAAGCCAGTGTAATTATCGTGTTATGAAAACAGACTGTAGAAGAAAGTGAAATGGACAAAGAGGGAAAAATGCTCTGGGTACTTGGCTGCTGTCGACAATTAACTGTTAGTCATCATTTTTATCAGGAAAAAAATAAAATTATGTTGTCAAAGACTTCCCCAGTGTGTGAAAGGTGTTCTTCAATAAATGTGCTCATTTTAATTTCTCCCCAGGTTTTAAATCAGAAATACTATAATGTTTTTATTTACTGCCTGTTGAGAAACATAAAATAAAGATGAATTCTTACTTCATTCCATCTTTTTGTCACACTACATATTTTGTTTATAAACAAATAATACCACACAATCTTTTTGTAAGAAGGCTTCACTCCAAGTAGGATACTAAAGCACACAAAGGTTGAATACGCAGTAGTTTTGTAGAAATTTGCAGATACTGAAAAAAAGTCTGCTTGAATATCTTGAAAATGGAGAGCAAATATAAATGATCTTGTTCATTTGTTATTTATAGTATTTTGCAGAACAGAATCATATTTCAGAAGAAGGGAGAGGCGGTATGTCTTGTTGATCTTAAGCCTTCTCAGTGTCTGATGGAGAGTTTGGGAAAAAAAAAAAAAGCGCTTTCTGAATTGTTACAAAATCCATTTATAACAATTGTAAATATCCTCCAAGTAACTTGCTTATTTTAGCTGTTTATTTGTCCATTACATTGAATTTGTCATCTGTCTTTCATCTGTTCCTCTGCCTACCTAAGTATTATTTCAGATATTCAGCACCAAGAGCAGATCTATTGATCTAGGCTTACATACCACCAAAAGATTCAGTCACCTCAGTTAGTGCTTCCACCTTAGGTGTAGACATAATGAAAGGAAAAGGGGCTTTTAGGTGCACCTAAGCATGATACAGTTGAAGAGGGATGGAAATCAGACGGCCAGTGAAATCTCTGATTTTCTCTATATTCCCAATAAGTTAATAGTACCTTGGGACCAGTAGTATCAAAGGCAATCATTGGATATGACAGCTCAATATGGACATCTACATTAAATACTAATGCATGTGGAAGATCAAGGCAAAATTTCCTTTACTTGTAAAGGAACCAAGGTTTCACCTCGATGTTCATCCTCTGTGGAGGAAAACTGTTGTGACAAAGTATTCCATGTTATATGGATAACTAGTGCAAGACAGGTTAAGGAATTTTTGTATTTTGCATTTAGCCAATGTAAAGACAGGAGTTTTCGGATTAAAAATCAGTTCGGGCAGGATCAGACTTACAAACACAAAGGACAGGCCCAACTTAGGATCTGTGCCCTTTTCTGAATCTATTTTCAACCTCGAGCTGCTCTATTTCTTTTTTTAAAATTGTTTAGACATTTTCTCATGGGAATTACCATACATTAGATATCCTAGTGTTAATTTTAGCCAAATCACATGAGAAAAAATGTAAATTGTCATAAAATAGGTAATTATGTCTCATAAACTCCCTGATTATTCCTTTTTAATTGAATAGACTATTTGAACAAATGCCCATAGCAGATGATGAAATAAAAAATAATAATACTCTGCACATACATTGTACTTTACATCTTCAAAGTGTTATACAAATTAGATAATTAATGCAACAATCTTTCTAATTCCATTTTTTTTGCTAAAGCACATAATCATGAAAGGCAGTGTCAACACATAGGTTATTGTCACCAGGCATATTGACACCAGGCACCATTTACCGGTGTTAAATAAGTAAGATGTAGTAAAAAATGATACAAAGACGTAGTGTAAAGTCAGGTTATTTTTGGTTTTGTTTCAATTTAGCTAATGAAAGTATCCAAGGAAACAATTACAAAGCAAGGGCATTCATGTAGTTTATGGAATGGAGCATACAAACTTGATGCCAGTATTCAGAAAAGAAATCATTGGCTTGTAAATAATTTTTTAAAACTTAACTCTTTTTGTCTACATCTTTCTACAAACCTTGTCAGCTCTAATGAGGGCCTGAATTCTGATAAGAATTATGATGTTGCTTTTCTTTTCATTTGGAAACTTTTAGAGTTTGAGCTGCCCTGTTTGCTCGCTTATGCTATTCCCTTACAGTTGTTGAAAGGAAAAAGATCACTGTAGTGGTCAGAACCGCTGTATCATCAATAACATGGACAACATAGAGCTGTTTACACATAAAACTCCTGTTCATGTCAATAAGAGTTTTGGGCTTAACTGACTGATGTACATGAAACTGCATAGTTATCAACCTGATGTGAGTATGAGAACAGCACCAAATTTAAGCGCAAAATTCACCATTAGGTTCTGACTGCTTTACATTGCTACAGTGATACAAAACAAGGATTAAGCTGGCTTTGCAACCAGCTGGTTAAAACAATTTTATTCATAGAGTCTGAGACCAGATAGGTTTGTTGTGATCATCAAGTTTGACCTTCTGCACCACACTGACCTTAGAATTTTATCAAGCGAGTCCTGCATGAGACCTATTAGAGTTGCTGCACATTTGCTAGAGTAGCACATACAGGTCAAACTGACCCAGATAATCCTGTGAGGTAATATGAATAGTCACTTAACTCCTTCCATTCAGATTGTATTTGCCCTGTATTCAGCTGGGCAGTCCTAGCAAAGGCAGAGTCTAGGATCTGACTTTCAGGCTTGGTGTTAATTTAAAATAGGGGTGTCAAAACTAGAGGTTATTTTGTATATTGCTATCAAGCAGATATATCTTTTTAATCTTCTGTTATATAATACTGTGCAAAAGGTATTCATATCACTAGCACTATTTTACTGATGGGGAAATGGTGACATCAGAGGACTCAGTCTTTACTGAAAGACCTGATTTCATACAAATAGTCACATGCTAGCTGTGCCATACATCAAAGTGTCTAAATGCATGATAATGCTGCTCCTGAAGCTGTATAGCCATAGAGGATTGTGTCATCTATTTCCAGTCCGTTTCAGAATGCAGCCTTGTTACCATGATCACGGGCCATGCTAACAAACAGGTCTCAGGAGCTCAGGTTGTTCAGACGTTGTTTTCCACCCTGCAGTGATTTACATAGACATGGTTGCTCTTGCCAGTGGAATGGAATGGAAATTTTACCAATTCATCTCCTGTTTCATTTTTAATCCCTCTAGACCATATTTGTTGAAATCAAAATTTCTAGGCACAGTCTGATGTGAATCAGTCAAAACTGTCTCTCCCTCTCCATGGAGCTTGGAATAGAAGTGGGATACATTATTTCATCCTGTGACTATTTTTATATGTTTTTACTAATATATTTATTAGACATGCCAGTGTCTAATCAATGAAGCTGTGATGAAGAAACAAATGATAAAATACCAAATTTCCAGATGACATTTTATTATACTACTGAATATACTGGAATTACAGGTAGTAATGTAAGATGAAAGGCCATTGAAAACTGAGCGATCAGAATCCATCAGGAACACTTGATTTAAATGTTTTCCTGTTTGCTAAATTCTGTACAAGTCTTGTGAGTGTTCAGTAATCTTCACTGTTTGTAATTTATGTTGTGTTTATCTTCTGTTTACACTTTGGTCTACAAAATTTACCATTAAAAGCTTCAGTGAAAGTGTAACACCTGTTTTGAATTTGGCACATTTTAACCAGTTCTCCAGTTGGTGTGCAGATGACACAGACAGTGAAGTGATGACTCTAGGTTTGCTTAGAAAAGAAGTAAGTATTTCTGAGTTGGGAATTTTGGCCTAGATGTTTATGTTGGTTGTACAAGCATATTGTTAAGCAAAGCCTATCGTATCATTTCCATTTCTGTACTCCATCTAGTTAGCCCTCCATGATTTATACCATTTGGAAATGTCTATCATTGAAATATATGCCTCCTAATGACAGTTGCATTGTTCTTTAAGCCTAGCTACTTAGGTATCTTTGAGAATCTGAGTGGGGAATCTTGTTATCTTTCTGGGATTTTATTTTATTTCTTCCCAATAGGAGGTTCATGTAAATACTGAAAAAATTCCCTTTGATGCCAATGCCAGTCAGGGAGTCAGATCTGGCAGTAGGGATGCTTACTTAGTGAATTGTTTTATTAATGCCTCTAAAATGCACTGCACTACAGTCCTCCCTTCCGTGTCACATATGAAAGTGGTAGAAAAGATTTTCCAGTCATGAAAATTAATTTGTAAAGCACTGCAATGTTGAAATTGGGCATCTCCAAAAAGTAAATACATATCTGAACAGTCTTATGTTAATTGCGTGGTTCAGAGAGAATTAATATATATATTTGATATATTTATAAATTATTCATATGTAGGTGATAAAACAGGTATCCAAAAGTAATTCTGCTAAAAAAAGCAGAAGGGAAGATACACACATAGTAAGCTGTCTTTCCTGCTCAGCCACACTGCTTTGTAAAAAGATGCAGGTGTTCACCACATGACAACAGAAAAAATGAAATTTTTGAGTGTGTGCTCTATATCTGCAATGAATTTAATGCAATGCACATCTGTTATACATTGAAGTATTTTTACTAACAACTTTAAGGAATGTAAGAAGATAAAAGGTCTATAGCTAAAACGGGAGAAATGGGCTTACGTGAAAAAGATGTGAAGGTCTTCTGCTCTCAGTGAATGTGATAATCAGTTCTAAAACTAGTGAAAAAGTAGGGTCATTTTAGGAAGGTGAATGCGGAGGATAACTTCAGTTGACTATACCAACTTCACACATCTGTGTTATGACTCAGCTGAAGTGACTTGATACTCAAATTGGCAACCTTATCTTGTAGACAGCTTCAGAATCAGCAGGCAGGAAGGATCTGATGATTCCTTCCTGGAACTCCATTAAATGTCAAATAATATTTTCTGGAAGTCCTCCGACTTTCCCCCAATGTCCTTTGCTTTTAGCTTTTGAGGCTTAATATTCTTCTCACCATTACTTGAAAAGACACACTGTAAGCAAAAGAACATCAAAGAAAGGACAGGGACTTGTGAGGAACACAAGACACTCCCGCACATGCGTGGCCAATGACAGAAATGATAGTTTCGAATTTAAACTATGATTGATTAATATAAAATTGCAACACTTCTTTTTCACAGATTAGAGCCTCAGCAAAAACCCATGGCAGTTGATAGGAATTTTTCCTTAAACTCAACAGATTTTGAATCAGATCCAGAGAATTAAAAGGGGAATTTCACTAGTTTTTCATATGCAGTTCTCTTTGGGCCTCCTACAACCTGTCTCAATAGAGAAAAGGGTAATTTCTATTTCATGTCAAGAATTACTCCTAGTCAGGTAGCAGTATTTATAGGTCATTTTCTTTAATCCACAAATATGTATTAATTCTAAATAAACAACCCCAAAACACCTAGTAGAAACATACAGAGAAAAGCAGTCAAGGACTTAAAACTGTTTTCCAGGTGATTTAAATAAATGAGGACAGCACGACAAACATTTCTTTGACCTATACTGTGAACATACACAGCTGAAGTCTGCAAGGTATGCTAATGGAATATTCCTTGTAGCTTTCAAGCAGAAAGAGCTCTTTTCTGACCCCAGGTTTTGTACATTTTCCCATTATGTAGATTGACTGTTTTGATAGGCTAAGGTGACTGATGATAGCTGAGTCTCAAGGTGGGAATGAATCTGATTGACTGTGAATTGGTAGAAAAATGAATACTCAAAGCAATTGTCAGTTACAATATTGGCATTGCTTAGATGAAAATCAAATAAAACTTTGAAGGAGCTAATAATTTTAAGAATGGTCATTGAATGATAATGTCGAGAAAACTGAAATGATAGATACCAAAATAGAATAAGAGAAAAAAAAAAAAGGAAAAAAAGCACTGGATATTGTCTTTCTTATCAGTGTTGTTGTGATTGTTTAGTTCTGAGAAGAGATGAAATGAAATGATCTCTGTGGCAGTGGAAAATATGTCACAGGCATCAGCTACAGACTGAGGTTACATAAAATAAAATGGACCTGTTTTCAAATGGAGCTCCATTCCTTTAGGAAAGCTGTTGTATCTATGCTGTATTTCATAAGGTGTTGAGTGACAAATTCTAGTTTGTTATAAGACTGGCAACATGTGTGAAGCAATCCTGATTTAGATATCTAAGCCCCAAAGATAAGATATGAGATATACCCTGTCTTTCAATGAGTATCATCATGTATAAGCCAGTGAAGAGTCCTCTGGGCTAGTATTGATTCAGCATGACATATCCATACAATATGCTGCAGATTCATGTAGGATTACAGATTTAGCTTTAATACATTGGTCTGAAAACTGCAATGATTTAGGATTAATTAAACCTCAGCTGTAGGAGCAGTATGGATATGTGTGTAAGGTAATCGCACACTTTCCCGGTTTAATTTGCCACTGAATTTGAATCAACACAAGCCCTTTAGATAAAGATCTGCTCTCAATCTTTTTGATAGATTAGTCCACTGAGAGGCAAATAATCTGTGATTCATAACCCCTTCAAGATCTTTAATGTTTTTGGAAGGCCAACTGTAAAATTATAATGGGATACTCAATATTGAAAGGTTAGTTAAAGAATTTTATGGTGTTGGAAAAAGCACTGAACGCAATAACAAATGTTTAAAATAAAAGCTTTTTTAATTGGTTTACCAAGAACACAAGCAAGGCACTGCACTCTTAAAGTGCTTCTACCCAGCAACAGACCCTCTCTACTTAGTAAATTAATGAAATTCATGCTAAATAATTTGTAGGATCCCAGAGACAGAGCTTGGGTTTAAGAGGGGAAACTATTGTAGCTATTGCTGAAAGCCTCTGTTGCTTTATGGTTAATCCATTTGTTGGAGCAGAATTTTTGCTTATGAAAATTGCTAGAACCATTGACACATCTGCTAAATAGGGAACAATGTTTACCAGTAGAATGTGGAATTTAATGGTAATAACTGCAGTGAATTACTATGAACTAGAATATCTTCCAAGTCTTGTATCTTTCATCACACACCTTTTTGTGCTCAGTAATCCCTAAACTTACATAATACAGAGAAAATGGCATTCAAAGTGATCTTTATGAACGGTTTTTGTGTTTCATAGCTTGAAGATAAGAGCTTCTGTCTGCTGTGGAAAGTCTCTGTCAACAGAATCTGCTTGATCAAAGCTTCCTTTGTCAGTTATTAGTAGAAGGAGTGAAAATCCACTAAATTGTGATTCTCTGTTATCTGTAGCATTTTCAGCTTGCAGCTTTTGCAATTTTCATGCTTCCCAAATTGTAACAATAGTTTAACATTTCAAATATGTTTTTGGCATACAGCTAGGAGAATATCAGGAGAAGTATTTGTTTCTTTTCTTTGGAAAATATTTGAGTTGGGTTTTTTTTTCCCTCCTGCAACATATTTCTGCTGCTGCTTGTTCTGTTCTCCAACATTTCTGGATTAGAAATGCATGCCAATATGAGCCATTAGCCATCATCCTGCTTAGTCTTTCTGGTAAACTAAGCTACCACCACATGCAGGACACTAGCCATAGCAAGGTAAGAAAAACTGAAACTGAATCACTCTTTCATTGTAAAAGCAAATGGTTCCTGTAGACAAAATTGAAAGACACATAGACAGGGAGATATGAGATAATGTTGGACTCTCATTCGTCTACCTGCTCCTGTGATGGGTCACTTTCCAGTATCCTCTCTCTTATCTCCTGCTATTCCCTCTTCACTTTAAAAATCCTAATATATTGTATTTCCCCCTTACTGTTTCCAATATTTTTAAACAATTGAATCACTCGAGTGACTGACTTTCTCCACTATGCCTCATTAAGTAATTGAGTTAAATTGATTCAAAATAAAGTGACACACTTTATTTCACAATGATTGGTTTGAATCAACATTTGCCTTTTTTTCCATTGCCT
This sequence comes from Numenius arquata, assembly GCF_964106895.1. Classification (NCBI taxonomy): domain Eukaryota; kingdom Metazoa; phylum Chordata; class Aves; order Charadriiformes; family Scolopacidae; genus Numenius; species Numenius arquata. The sequence continues at coordinate 16,952,590 of NC_133579.1, read as the reverse complement.
CTTCATCACAAGCTTTTTCTCTTTAATGTTCCCAGAGTTCTTTTATTGTCTTTAGTAAGGCAAGCAGTGAGCATAAGCATTGTTCAGATATATCTGCAAAGAATACTGTGTCAGAACTCTTGTGCTCTTATATGATGATTAGAGCTGTTTTTAAAACCCTAATTACTTTCACACCACTAAAGAAAGAATCTCAAACCAATATTTTTTTCAAATTGTCTAAAAAGATTGTCAGAGAAAAAAAAAAAAAAAAGAGATGGAATTAAAAAGACTGAAAAATATGCAGAAGCTCAAAAATATTCGTCATAGAATAAAATCAGATTTTGTGAGTCTTCTCAAAAAATGTCTACCAGATTATAAAAAAAAAACCAACATAATTTTTGGGTGATAAATGAAATTGTATGGGGAAAGCAAGAGAAAAAATATTCCTTTTTTTCCATGGAAAAACTGGAAAAGATAGTCACAAAAGTTAAAGAAAAAAAAATTCTTGAAGTCATATAACAAAAAATGTTTCAACACAAAACATTCAATCAAGACTTTCTGTAATGTCATTCTTTGTGTTTATGATCCACTGATTAACACTTTAAACCATTGTGAGATTTAAACTGGAGTAACAAGACCAAATGTCTGAAAATGTAAAGCTAGATCACTGTAAAGAGATTCCAGATGAATCTCTGAACTTCAGTGCTTTATTAACATATCGGTTATATTATCACTGACATGAAATTGCACTAGATGATACTCTTCAGGAAATAAATAACAAGCCTGAAAACTATGTAACTGTGACACTTCCTCTTCTGATAGCTGCTGGCAACAGCAGGTTATTTTACTAATAGGAAAAGTGTATTTCTAAAATGTCAGTGATTGCAATCAGATTTTCTTTGAATGTATTTGCTTAATATAGCAATAATAATAATAAAAAAAAAAACACCAGGAATAAAATATGTTTTTCTTTTCTCTTTGGTCTGAACTTATCCCAGTATCATTAGAAAAACACCAATGCTTCATTAGTTAGGTTACTTAACCAAATTAATGTTCCGGTACTTTTTCCTGGAGAATAGATCTAGACTTGTACATTGTAATATAGCTAATGATCCATTCCAAGTCTTGCTATTGTTGGAAGATTGCTATTTATAATTTCTTATAAGCACAATGTGCATTTTAAAAAATATTGCCAAGGGGGAGAATGCTACTGATGCTAATTCTTTAATATCCAAATAACAAAACTATTCCAGTTAGCAAGGCTGCAGTAATATTACCTCGTACAAGTAAAAACAATTCAGATCTTAACAAAAAATATAATCATTGTTTATCTTGTGATTTTTCTTTCCCATATTTTATTTTTTTCTCATGGTTTTCAGAGAGGAAGTATATTTCATATTGTAGTTCTTAAAACCCTATAAGCTACTTTTATGCATGGAGAAGTATTTGTATGTATACAATTTAGGCTGAAATGAAGGGCCATCTAGGTTTGTTATCTCCTGAATTAAATGAGTATCCATGAGTACTAACTTGGCCAAAGTAATTTTTTTCCATGAAGTAGCATAAAGGAGTACAGAATTTATTCTAGAATGCATACGTCAAATTAAAAGGTTTGGAATGTATAGCTCAAACTAAAGATAACATTGATAGTCTGGGAGATGCATTGTCATAAGAATTGTTTACGCACCTGTGAAGATCAAGAAATCAGAATGTCTGTTCTCTGGAGAACAGGAAGACTGTAGGTTAGGAATATCTGAAAGGACGTCAAAAATAAAGCCAAAAAGAGGCAGTCAAAAACAGGTTCAATACAACAGTTCTTAGGCATATCAAGTATTAAATAAACACCACCTTCATGTTCATGTGTAAAGTGAACATCTTCCTGGTGCTGGTCGGGAAGGATTTGTCTCTTTTTTAAGGCAGTTTCTGGGTAGCTCTATTTCTAGATCCCTTTCCCCAGAGCAAAGCAGGATACTGAAATGATCATCCTATAATCCCTTCAGATTGTGGTGTTTCTACTGTGTATTTTGGAATGAAACAAAGCAGAAACTATCTCAAGGTGGACAGAAACTTGGATCGTGTAAATATTGCTGATGTGTGAACAAGTACCAGCCACAAGCCAAAGATTTACTTGTCCTGAAACATGCCCAGCAAAGACAAAGTCATCATTGGCTCTAGCCCTTTTAGGTTTGTAACTCTTTTGAAGGCCTGTCTTTACCTTTTACAACCGTCTATGACCACCGCTATTATTGATACTACTTGTCTGCTACATATTCTCTGCTTCATTTGAACAGAACAAACCTCAAAGGGCAGTTGCCTTGAGGACATAAGAAAGTAATGTGATACAAGCAGGAGAAATACTCAAAATGAAAGCAATGGTGGCATGACAAACTCCTGCTGGACCGAAGTTAGAGAGGCAGATTGCCCTTAGGACAAGGACACGCACTTGCAAAATGGCATACTTTGTAAACGGGATGGAAAATAAATAAATAAATAAATACAGTGTTCAGCAAATACATGCAAAATACAGGAAGATCTGGTTGGTGATGTGACTGATGGAAGAAAAGGATCTGATCAGGCCTCTGCATTAATAGGCTGACATAGAGAATATGAATCCCGTTAACGAATAATTCACAGAACATATTTGGGAGCTTCACATGTTCACAGGGATTTAGAGACGTTAACTGAGTCACAGAACTGTGTTGTATAGGCTGAGGTCTGTAATTGTAGAAATACAGGGCTGGAAGAGACTTCTGGAGGTCATCTAGACCATGTTTCCATGGGAGGCAGAATCAGTCATACCCAGATCACCCCAGTAACATTTGTAAATTTTTCTTAATTATACATGATATGTCTGGTGATGGAGATTCCATAGCCACTCTGGCTAGCTGTTCACAACTTTCATTGTTGTTATAATTAGAATGCTTTTCCTAATATCAGCTTTATTCTGATTTGGCTTAATGAAGACTATTTTCCTTAACCATCCTAAATGGACAACATTTCTATTATGACTGCAAAACTGACTGAATAGAAATAATGAGCATGGAGGTTGGATTTAACTCAAGGACAGAGTCATAAACATGGAAAGAGTGTTTGCTTAGGTGCTAAATATCATAAAAATGCATGCTAGATTGATCTTCATGTATACTTTCCTAAGGACTTTTATTAACTTTTGAGCACAATCTGATACAATAAAAGATATTAACTCCTTAATAATTATTCAAGAAACATAATACAAGGATTATGTATGAAGTTGCCTTAAATTGACACGTGCAATATAAGATGATTTCATTGTTCCCCTTCACAAAGGAGAATCTGCTGACTTTAGGTAGAGTAAAAGACAAGTTTTCTTCCCAGATTTGGTCTTCACTTATCAATAAGTCAACAAGACAAAAGATTCTTTCCCAGCCAGTTCCAGGACACTTAGACAGGGAATTCTTGTCTCCTACCATAAGGTCACTCTGCTTCGGACATGCAAGGCATACAGCTTTCCAGTGTCATGCTGTGCATGTTATATCAAACACGATGGTCTCATAACAATTAGGAAAAAGCTAGTACTTTCGTCTTTGGTTCACTTCATTAATCTCTTCCTCATCTACACTTATATGGGTATACCAAAGGATAAGAATTGTGTTTGCCATTCCTTAATTTATATAGAGAATAGCCAATGTATGGTTTTATTTTTCTTTATACTCTTGCCTTGAAAAATGCAATCCCTCTGTAATGACTTATGAACTTTCATCCTACTCAGGCTATGCAATCAGAAGAGGGAGAACTTTTCTCTGACAATAAATCCATGAACAAAATCAAAACCAGACAGATAAAATGAAGCTTGTTCAGCTCGAATCTTTAAATGCTGAAAAGTGTCTTTTACTCTATACAGCACATAGCTACCAAAAAAAGATTTAATCAGAAAGAATAAAAATAGTGTTCACTTCAATATTTTCTGTCTGTTGAAATTGTTGGTAGGAGAAATGGTTGTATTATATGAAAAATAACATTTACTTAGAAAGTCTCATGTCAAGAAAAAGAAGAAAAATGCTGACAATATTCTCTCGGAACAAAATATGTTTTTTCAACTCATATGAAATATACTTCTTTTCCCTTGAGTCTGACCACTGCAGAACCTTATCTGATACACTAGATAGATGAATTTCTCCATAAACATGCCAGTGTTTATATTTGCATGAAAAAATATCTGCACACTGAAACTGTTATACATGTATTCTTTATTAAAAAATATTTAGTTTTGTCAGTCTTACAAGGTCACTAAAATGTACTCAACTGTTGGTACATTTCTGCAATCTGCATGTTCTCAATTAGTCCCCTAAAGGACTGATATTCGTTGGAAGACAGTAGGATTACTTCCATAAGAACTACTTACAGTGAATTAAAATTAGGATTTGTGCCATTTTTTTTATTAATAATCAGAATCAAATATTTCAAAATATTTGGACTGTCGTTTTCAGTCATGTAAGTACAAAGAACATATAAGGTAAAGTACTCTAAAGTGCAAAATTTCCATCAAACTTCCCCAAAGAACACAGAAACCAAACATTTCTGATATGAATTGTTGCTGAACTGAAATAGAAGGAAAGAGGTAGAAACATATTTTTCTTTCTTTCTGCTCATGGTCAGACCCCACAGCAAGAGTTCAGTCATCAGCACCATCAATTTGTAACGGTCTCTGCCTGATGATAGCTACAGAAGTAATCCAGGAAACTGACTGGACAAGGATGAATTTCTTCCACCTGTCTGTGGTCACCCATCCATCCACATATGTATTTATATCCCAGGAATTGACGTCTTCAACCAGTCCTTATCCCATGACACATGTTTATTGGACATTTTCTCTTCAACTAATCAAAAAAAAAAAAAAAAAAAAAAATTAATGGCTGTTATCTCTAGATATCTTGCCAGAGAATTAAAAATCAAAGTTTTGCAAAAGCAAGCTAATAGTTCTCAGTGCCAAAAAAAAATAGGAAATATCCTCACCTCAGCTCTAGTTCTCCCAAAATCAATACTCCTCCTGACCCTTTTTCTGAAGTCACCACAAACCAGGACTACCCATCAATCAGAAGCTATTGCAGAATAATGAGTTAATATATGCCTGAGGAAGTTTACAGTTCTTTGATCTTGGAGGAGCTGGGCAACGGTAGAGCACCATCAGTGTATTCCTTCCAGAGGTTCAAAGCTTTGGTGTTTTCATCCAGAATGGAGATCTTCCCTGAGGTTTGCTACTCGACATTCACACTGCAGAATGTGTGTGTGTGTTGCACATGCACTTTCCCCAACAGTATTTGTCTAAGACTTTGAAAGCAAGATTTATGGAACCATGTCTTATACTCTTACGTAAACTCTGCCTGGCACCACAAGATGCTAGCTTCAGCTGGGGTTTCTTGGCTTTATTGTAACAGCACGCCTGATGTTAATAAGGTTCTGTGATACCTCTAGGGCCAGGGGGCACCTCCTCTTGTTCTTTTCTCCCATCTGTTCTGAGCGTGAGATTGCCCCCAGTACTAGGTGATAACATATTGCCAAGTAAGTGCTAAGCAAATGTGTTGCTGCCAGAATCACACTCTTTCTCTGCCTCCAGTACATAAAATGGATGATCTAAGTCAGTGCCGGGCAGCTAATTGATTGGGGAAAACATTACTAGGCACAATTGATGGCAGAAGATACAGAACATTTTTGGGCTACAGAGCATTGCTAGCAACCTCATACAACCAAACTTGGCTTCATTTCTCAGCCACCACTCTTTGATCCAATGCCTTATACCTAGGCAGAAGAGCAACTAATTTGTGCCCCAATTTCCCTCTCTTGGAGACGCTTAGGAAGTACAAACATAGTTTGTACCTACTGCTAAGAAATAAAATCCCATTTGATGTTGGTACCTTTAAATTGGTAGCCCTAGGACTTTGCTGCTGTCCTTAAAATCCTTCCAGGCTGACGTATCTAAGTAGAGGCAGCTTAATTCTCCAAATCAATGTACAAGGGGAAAAAAAGTCAGCTGGTGTTTGACACCAAGATAATACAAGTTGTATGACTTCTTTCAGCCTGCTCAATTATTACGAAGGCCAGGGATTATTTAACACACTTAAGAGTTGTTAATTTTCATAGCAGTTGCTTGCAGACAGCCTAAATTAAAACAGACTGCTGCTGTGCTGTTACTTTAGATAATCTCTCAGTTAGGTGCTCTGAATTTCCAGACAAGTTCATTAAACACAAACAGACAGAGCTGCAGAATTTACACGTGCAAAATATTGCCAAACAGATGTCAGAGTTTGCTGTGCTGGGCCATGCCAATACTGCATTCTTCTTCTATTTGCATATCACCTCATGTTATCTGGTATTATGCTAATTGCTGCTATACATAGTATGTGGCCACATGCTCTCTAAGTTTAAAATAATGTTATGACATTTTATCTTGAAATATGGAATAATTTATAAAGAAACAGTTTCATTTATTTTCAACTGAATGCAAAAATGATTGACTGACGATGAAGGAGCCATGCAGGACTGTTAATGCTGCACACATCAGGGACTGACCCAGAACCTGATTCAGTTCTAAACAGCATTAATCACCATCTTATTTGTAAATTATTATCTATTCTCTTCCTGATCAGCTCACAATCATGGAGTAAAACTAGCTGAAAAATCAAGTGAGGTTGCATACCAATAACATGTTAATAATTTTGAGAAATGTTTATACTGCTTTTGATTAGAATGTAGGAAGTCTGGCTTGCTGTAAAATATGCTTAATGCGGTGTTAACTGAGCAGTAAGATAAAATTAATGTATATGGAAAAGGGTGGTTATATTTCCAGGTGGAATGTTGGTGGCATTTGCAAAGAATACCTGGTACATGGAATGAGAGGTAAGGTATGGAGAAGAAAAGAAGGAAGATGACTAAGAGAAAAGGATTATTTTTGACATAATTATGAGGTTTACATATTCTACTAGTGGTCACAGTAGGGTAGGAGGATTCCTTGAAAATGATTGAAATTACTGAATACTGGCATCTACATCATGCAGAGAATATTTCCTCAAATGCTGTTTTTCTGATTTTTGGCTGGAATGTTTGTTGCTTTTATTAGCCATTAATAACCAATCATATACCTAAATACACCTTTTAATGCATGCAGGAAAAGTTCCAGAGAAAGATTGATTAGTCTGATGCTACCAACTTGAAAAGAACATGAACATATATAAGATTGAAAGAACCACAGGAAATATTTGCTAAGGACAAGAATTGATCGAAGACATGAGCAAAGGTTTTTAAAATGTCTGTAATAAATACAGATCCAGAACTTGTCAAAACTAGAGTACAGCAGAAGAGGACAGGATGAGAAAAATAATAGTCTGGATTCATTGTCCACAAGCTTTAGAGATGAACTTTTAATTAAAAGTTTTTAGAGTAAAGCAGTTATGTCAAACTTCATATTTATAGATCACATTCACATTTTTCCCCTAATTTGCAAAAAAAGTAAATTCTTTGTATGTATGTATAAATACAGATACAGATATATAAATATGTATATATAGAGAGACATACATATGTATATATACACAGCTATTTGTCATTTTGGAAAAACAACTTTTGGATTTCTGCAGAGATTTGAGGAAGTTTTTATCAACCTTGAATTCTGGAACCTTGATCTAGACTCACACAAAATTTCTTCAGCGGTGCTTTAAGCTCAAACAGAATTGTTTAAAATATAACAAATTATGTAAATTTAAGAATCAGTTCAAAATCCCACAAACGTAGAACATTAAGAGCTTATTTCCTGAGAAAGGTGATCTAAATAACCGATTTTTTATGTTGGAAGGAAAGGGAAAACCTGAAAAGAAACTCTTGAACAAACTGAGATTAAGATCTTCCAGGGTTTTATTTTTTTTTTATTTTTACATCCCCCCAACTCAGCCACTCAAATTAATTGAATTATAACATTATTTTATTATAATTTGAGCATCCACTCTCACTATAGGAAAAACTGTTGGATAATTAATGTAAGATACTCCTCTGAGTAATTTGTAATTTTTTATTTCAATATAGAACCAATTTCTTTACCCTCAGATATATAGCCTCCTTTTTTATGACTCCACCATTATTACATTTTTATCCATGACACCCACTTTGAATGAATATTATAATGTGTTGATCACCGAAAGCAACTAAAATTTTAAAAATACTTGTTTTTAAAATTGACAATTGGAGGTTCTTTTGAATACATTAGTAGACTTTGATGAGGAAACAGGATCAGTGGTAATGAAGTATAATACATGGGGCAAAGAGTACCATTTTTAAAGAAAAAGTAAAAAGTCAGATGCTGAGGGACAAGAACAGCATTTAATCAGCACAGTCAGTTTAAGTTTGACGGTAACACTGACTGACCAGACAGAAGCATAAAGCCCTCAGAACACAGAGAAACTGGAATAAACACACTGGCAAGCAGTATCATGTTTTGTAAGTATTGCCACGATTTTGGTTTCTCTTGTAGCCTATGTGCCTGTATTATTGGTGTGCCTAGCTTTTACAAATAATTTATTGTCTGTTTCCTTCTTTTCTAAGCCTTTCTTTCCTCTGATAGCTCACTTCGACCAGTGGCTGGTAGGCTTTAAAACAGTCTCTTTGACATAATTAGCAATGCTATATGCCAGCTTTCCCTAAAGTATTGACATAGTAGTGCTTTATACCTTCATTTTCTAACATGGCAAAGACAGGATCCTGGAGTCGTTAGGATATTTTTTTAATCATTTCAAGGCTTGGTATATGTTTGGTCCTGTCAAAGCATTCATAAAATCTCAATCAGAACAATTCTTGGGTGCCATATTGTTTGGTTAACCTTGAATGAATCTATTTACTGACTGATTGGAGTGCTTCTTGATTATGGGGAAAATTGTCAGCTATATTATGGAAAAATTGATTGGATTCAGATTGAGCAGTCCGCCTCTGCACAAGGCAGAACAAGGTCCTTTGGGACAAATAATACATTTGTTTCTATTTATTTTCAAACACTGCATTCTGTCTGAGGTCTGGGAAGAACTTTACATCAGAACTGTGATCTGAATCCATGCCAGACTCATCTGAGGAAAAGCCGGTGATGAAATACTGAGCTCGGTGCTAATAAAAACTTAAAAACCATAATGTGAGCTGAGGCCATCAAGGCACTGACAGTCACAGCATTTTTAGTGCACTTTTCTGTAATCTTTGTAGCAACACTCAGCGCATAGCTGACCTACTTGTCAATCTGGGCAACAGGTTGAAAGGGATAGAATTTAAGAACTAAATTTGGTATATAACTTTCCACGAGATTTTTAATTTTTTCTCCTTTTTGATGAAAGGATATGCGTTTACTGGAAGAAAGAAGTATATCAAACAGGTTTTAATAAATTGTTGTCAAAACAGATGGAGGTTTTCTTCTGTAAGGAGGTTCTTTTAAATCCTACCTGGTAACCAAGGCTTGCACTGTATATCATACTGAGAACAGATATGTGTTTGTAGCTTAGGGGCTTCTAATTTTCTACTCCACCCAGAGTTCTCTTTTTGTTTCTAGTAAGAAACTTTCAGAGATTTTTATTCTTGATACATAGTCAATATTGCCTTGAGTTCTGGCAGCACCCAAGGGAAAGCACTCTTCAGGAATGAATGAGGATACTCTGAGTGCATCTAGGCATATGGGTTCATATCATTTCATAATAAGGAAATATTAAATTTTTGATCTTTTAATTGGCCTCATATCAAACTTTTGCTGCAAGTTCTTTTTTGCAATTAAGGGTACTTTAAACTTTTTCCAACTTGGAATTAAAATCTGATGTCACAATTTTGAAACGTAGGGACAGCTGTTACATTTTACCACCTTAACTTTCAAATTGTGGATTTACCAAGATAACTGAACGTTTCTGTCTTTTTCTTCTTTTTGATAAAATATTTCAACTTAAAAACCATGATGTGTTCTGTTGATTCCTCCAGGAAACCATTTTAGGACTCTTTTTATTTAAAGAGGTTAAGAACACTCATTTTTGGAACTCTGAATGTTGACATGAATATTTGAGTTTCTGGCAATTGATGAGAAGTACTTTCGTAAACAGTTGTCTTATTTGGAGGTTGAAGACATTTTTCTTGGTACCTCTAGAATGTTTTGCATGTAGGAAATGAACAGGACTGATCTGATATGGTTTAACTGACTTAGCACATGAAAACCTCAAATTATAGCGCTGAGTATTTGCTCTTTTTAAAACATAATTCTTGAAGGGTCCTAATGATCTTCATCATAATCTCCTTTTCCTTCACAAGCAAAAGAAGCCAGGATTTCACTCAGAATGAAAATGAAGTTGCAGTGTTTTGTCCCTGTGCAAATAAACCTTCCTACCTCACGTCCCTAATTCTTCCCAATCAGTGTTTGAGGCTTTTTTTTTTTTCCCCCAGGGTTTGGCAGAAGTTACAGCAAAGCAGCTGGCCCAGAATCATGCTGTATAAAACAAGTGATATGGTCCTGGCTAGAGGAGATCTGGCATATTTGCCTCTGTCTGATATTTGATACTTGTGTTGATAGCCAGGGCTTTATTTCTTGTTATTGTTGGATGATCAGCTTTCAGCATAAGCCAGGATTGCTTTCCCTTATTTGCATGTGATGAGATTATAACTCTATTTCTGAAGGCCACTTTGTCACTTTAAGACTTTGCCAGCTGCAAGGTGTCCTACTTCACACTACTCCCTGTGTTCATTTGGAAACAGGACATCATGCAAATGATAGATCTCTCATCGGTGTGAAAGACAGGTAATGAAGGTGTTCCACTGGTGAAATGCAGAAATTTCTCACAGTTTCTGGTTGTAACATGTACAACTTAAGTATCTTGAGGCCTCTATCCTTGAGAAATAAACAGTTTGATGCTTAACACAACGATTCTCAGCCTCTACTAATGTAAAAAGGTGTGCAACAATTTTTATTTTTTAAGCTGAAAATGAAATAAATTTTTATTGGAAACATTTCAACTCAACTTTTTTGTACTTTTATTACTTTCCTTCCTTTTTTTTCTTGCTTACTTGCAAAACATGCAGAAATGGAAGGCTCTTCTTCCTTGTAATTTCAATATTTTCTATTGTCTTAGAGACTGTGAAGGATCCAACTTAAGCAACACCAACCCGGTAGCAGGTACTCCCTTACAGCAGTAATGAAAGTGGTATTAACCTGTGATAAAATAGCATGGGCATCTAAATGGAATTTTGTTTTGAATACAAGAGAGGGAACTGACATAGGGTTTTTTTTCTTGCTGAATTGTTAGTTTTGAAACTCATCCTCCCTTCCTCTTCTGAAACAGCGTGGATATGTCAGTCTTCAGGGCATGCTCGAGGTCCTCCATTTAAATCTGAGTACTGGGAAAGTGAAATTTTCTTGAAGAGCAAATTTTGTGGTGGGATTATAATTTGTCCCATCTCCCTTTTAGAAAAACAGGATTTCATTGGTTCTTGATTTATGCAGTAGGGGTTGATATCTTTTAATTATGCTTAATTTGCATAGTTATCCAACACAAAGTTGTTTCTTATCAGCCTGTTATAAATATACAGTTACAGCTATAATAAATGAATGTAAATAAGTACTTTCTCTATTTTTCACTGAAATTACAGGACAAGGTGACTGCAGAACTAACTTTAAAATACATGACATAGAGACCCCACATCCTTTCATTATGAAATGTCATCAAAAATGCTTCTAGAAGTGCTTCTATAGTTGCTTCTCAACAAAATAGATTTACATAATTTTAATTGCAGATGGCATCTGCTGCTTTTAGAGTACATGGCCAAAGCATGTTTCTTCAACTTGCGTATAAATAGATGGTGATTTTTCATCACATCTCTATATGTAACATAACAGATAAAATGAGTGTAAGTGCAGTGAGAAGATATTTTTGACTGCCCTCTTAAAGATGCCTGGTACAGAAAAGCATGAAGTTAGTTTTAGTGTGGTTTTGAGGACCATTTTTCATAAACTTAATGGCTGCTGTCTGATTGTTCAAATCAGTTTCAAGGTCTTTGTAGAGGGATTCTTCTAGTCTAATCCACATTGATACATAAAGATGAAATATTGCATGGTGAGGATATCAGCCAAGTTGCTGCTGTGTGACGTGCCTATCGTGGGATTCATTTAGGATTGTTTCTTCATCATCCTGAGGATCCTTGAACATTGGTGCAATTTCTCCTTTGTGCAACTCACTGTTAATTGCCATAGTCATTGGTGGCATTTGATGTTATTTATGAAAAATAATAATGTAGAAAATCTCAACATCTCACTTAAAAAATAAGAAAAAACTGTGTCAGCATTTCTCAAGAACTTCAGGCACCACATGCCCACAAGTTATGTACATGTTTGGTCCTTCTGGAAAACATTCAAACAGTGAGAAGAATGTCTCCTCTTCAAAATGAACTCTTCATGATGAATAATTTATTAGATAAATAGAATATTTTTGTCTTGGTTCAAGGAATTCCTGAAAAGACCCTGTGATCTCCTCCACCATGGTCATTATCTGAACTTCCTCAGTGGATTTCTTTTGCAATATCCTTTTAGTCCAAGGGTTTATGGTGCACATACTGGATGAGAATTCTGTTGTGTGTTGGTAATTGTTCACTTAAGCTATGTGATTTTGCTTCCATTTTTCTGTTCACTGTGGTGCATGTAAACAAAGCTGCCTTCTTTCATGTGCAAATATGAAATAGATTGCCTGAATAAGTATAGGAGACTGAATTTTGACTTCTTGGACTAGTGGAGGAAAACAAACAGCAAGGTCTAAACATGGCTAAAGCTAATTAATCTAAAAGTTCATATGAATGTAAATGGCAAAAATCCTCTTTTATTCAAAAAGACCTATGGAGTTTAAAAAACAAAAGTGTTGCTACAGTTGGAAGAAGGGTTAAAAGTAAAATCAGTGCATACTTACTCAGCATATTCACATTTATTCCTGCACTGCTTGTCTGTGTCTACAGCACATTTTTATTTAAAATACAGACCTGAACTCTCCAACTTTTTCTGAATAGACTAATTGCAGTATTCCTGCAAGGCTTCACTGAACTGTTCTGGGTTCAAAAGGCTTCCTTAACAGAAGAAATTTCTGGACTGGGCCTTCTGTTGCAACCATAGCATCAGTCTCCATTGTCAGAAGGGATCATGTGAACATGTACAGATCGTAAGTTAAAACATATCAGATTTCTTTGCCGGGACATGTACATAGTTTTTTTCAGACTTGCCAAAACAGATGTTATATATACAGAATTAGTACAAAGTCAGAATAGTGAACAAGATTAATTCTATGCCAGAGCCACAACTGATCAAAATTTCATCAAAACACCAGTTGGAGAATCTTTGTCAGCGATCTTTTTATAAAAAAATTAAAAAGGTAAGTATCAGAAAAAAAAGTAAACAATCTTAAAATATTAAAACATTCAACACATTTTTATGAAATACTTTGTGGATTTTTGTGAAAAGACTAGCTTTTATTAGATCATGCAAAAAACTTCCACAGGAAAAATAAAAGGGCAGATCTGCATTTGAGTATCTTGCATTTCAAAAGAACAGATTTTGATATTATTCTCATACATTTTCATTTTCTAGTTTAAGTGTTGTGCCACTCTTGAGTCTTGACATCGAAGAAAATAACATCTTTGCAGTTCTAATTGAAAACAAGACCATGGAAGCAAGATCAACTGAAAATGCAGCGACCTGTGCTTTTGACGTGTTTGGCATTTTGTTGCGAACATTTCACATGGGCCCAGAAAGAACAATGCTTAATTTTATGATCCCAGAATGCATTCAGAGCTCTGGCAACCAGAAAATCATCTTTGGACTTGTAAACCATATGCATTTGATCCAGAAGTCACTGGGAGAAAACAAATACGGAACCCCACAATGTCATTCATTCAGAGTTATGTTTTGCACGTAATAGCTGGCTTGAAAGAAGAGATGCAAACAAACACAAGTTCATTCAGGCATAGAATGATGGGTTTTCCAAGTGAAAACCAGCATCATCTCTGTACCAGTCCTTAGGCCATTTCCAACTTTATTATACTTTCAAGGACATTTTGTCCTCACTTGTATAGAAATGTGCTTTGCACTCAACACAGTTATTGATACAGATAAGTTGATGGAGAAACTTGCATTAAAAATAGACCCCTTTACCCGGAATCAATATTTCATTCCTTTTATCAACTAATCTAATTCAACTTTATTTATAATATTTTAGACCTAACTATATAATCTTTGAAAGACAGCAGAACAGGAAGTAAAGGCAGAAGATGGGGGGAGAGAAACGAAAAAGAAAACATTCAAGAGAACAACTTGCTTTGCTCTCATTATTGCTATCCTGTCAAAAAATGTGCAGAGCCCTCTGTCAGTGCATAGACCCTTTCTTCTTTGTTCTTTTTAATGATATTCCTGGAGAAGTTACATCTAAGTTCCTTATGCGCATCCTTCACTGACTGTGAATCACAAGGTATATGAGGATCCATTCATTTACATCATAATTCTGATGTCAGCCTTTCCTGTTACCACAGAAACACAGTCCATGACCACGCTTTGTATTAAAAAGGAAATATATGATACCATCAGTGGTGACAGGTCCCATGATTTAATCCTTGATTTTTGCCATAAAATCTGACCTTTACTTGATCTTACTGCTTTACTTGCACATTTGATTTTTAAGACTGCTGATAGCTTGGCTTCATTTACTTCCTCAGTCTGCTCTAATACAAATTTACAAGGATCAGAGTTTCCCTGAATGCATCAGTTCTCTGTGGCTTTTGTCTGCTAAATAGAATGCTGTATTTTTGCCTAACCAGAAAAATGGTGTCCCTAATGCCTCTAATGCTTATCATAAATTATCTTGTCTTTCATATCTGAAATATAAACTCCCTAGAATATTTTCTTTATATGCCACTGTTCTTTTGTCTGCCTGGTTAGCAGTTTCTACATGTCAGACAAAGCACACACAGATCAAGTCCATTCTTAGCTTTCAGGGGTGGGTATAGGTCACAGTGATTTGATATCCTTTTCTGATTTTTTTTATTTAAGTTCTCCTCATGCTGAGAAATCTGATAAGTGAGTTGTATGTGCTGTTATACCTGCATTCCTACTTTTAGAGTTCAGGGAGCCTGGAATTTATCAGTAAAGATCTGAACCCATATATCACCCAGTGTTTGAAGGTTAGCAACATAAATCTTTCAATAAAAGAACAAAGGTCTACAAGCATGTTCACATTCCCTTTGCTTTCTGTGATAAGGAAGCCATTTGCAAAACAGCAATTAGGTCAAACCGTAAAAATGCATGCTATGATTTTGTTCTTCATAAAATAGAGCCATAAAATGTAGCCTTGCATTTATACTCAGCATGTACTGATTAATGCCTAAAACCTCTGATTCACTTCTAAATTTGTTCTCTGTTTTGTTGGGCTTTTTTGTGGTGGTTTTTTTTTTCTCCTCCAGACTTTTCCTCTATATGTTAAATACTCTCCCCCCCCCCCCCCCCTTTTTTTTTTTTCTCTTTTGGACCTTTATCTCCTATTTTACTTCAGGCATTTTTCATTATCTAGTGAAAAGAACAGTGAATTTGAGGCTATCATTTTTGGATAAACAAAAATAACTTCTGAAGTAAATTCTGTTGTTCTAATTTATCAATAGAAGACCGATGGTGATAATACAGAACTTTTCTATTACCCCTTTTAGCTCCCAAATGCTTTGCAAACATGAATTTTTCAGAGCTGGGGAAAGTGTGGGAGTGTAAATCAAGTGTCCAAGGTTAAAGGAGGGACAATTGTTGAGCATGATGGACTTTGTGTGCCTGGACCAGTTTCCTGTTCCGTTGTTCAGATGACCTTTTTCTTTATGGCAGCATCTTAGCTGAGATGGGGACAGATTTCGTAGCCTTGATGCATCACCTCCTACTAATATGTTTCTGCTTTGGCTGCTATGAACACAGTACTTCAGTTTGGTGTAGGAGCTGAAGTTTTTAAGCTGGTCTGTGAAAAGAAAAAGAGGGGAAGCCCTCAGTCTTAGACACAATCAAACATTGCTTAAGTTTCTGGAAACTGAAGAAGTTTAAAGGGAACACTCTTTGTAAAAGGCTGCTTCTTTTTAAGAATACACTTACATCTCAGTCAGCAGGAGCAAACTGTACTGTGTCAATTTTATCCCTGACCCCAGACTTGTCATTGACTAAGAACTGTGTCAAGACATTTCACTCAGATATTCATCCTGCATAAAATGGCTGAATAATGATCATGAACCAACCTTTTAAAATACTATGATATAATAATTATGACTTTACTGTGTATTTTAGCCAAAAGGAAAATTAAGTTTCTGTATGGGCTTCTCCAGGTGTGTTGACACTATCCCTATATCAAAGCTTTTCCTTGCCCATCATCTAAGTTACAGTTTATTAATGGAATTTTGGAAGGGGGGAAAAAAAAGAAAAAGAATCCATCTCACCCCCACAGACTAAGAGAGACTCTTCCTGAATAGACAGAAGATCAGAAGACCATTTTTGTTTGTTTGTTTTCTTATTCAAAAATGGAGGAAAAGAGAACATGAGAAAGCTGATTTATTTGAATGCTGCGGTTTCAGCTGTGGCCACAGTAACGGACAAGCTGAGCTACACCATAAAATAATAAATAACAGGAGATAAAAATATGAATAGTTAGGGGGAAAAAAAAGCTAGCTGAGAGATAGAAATAAATGTAGAATACATGATTATGACAAGTGCCAGCATCATCCTGACTGCAAATAAATGAGCTAATTTGCATGGGATTTTTATTTGTGAATTCAAGACTGAGGCTGAGCTATACTAGGAGTGCAGCCAGAAATGCTCATGTTCCCTGCACTTCCTGTGGGATATGGAACACACCAATATTTAATTGTGTCTATATGGAAAACAAGGGACAGTGGGGTATACAGATTTTGGTGGAGATTTCTGAAGGCGTAATATCTTAAAAAGGCCTCAGCAGAGTTCACAACCCAGATTCCAGTGAGGCACAGTAGGGGATTCAGTTAACTCAAGGTAAGCATTCAGCACCACTGAAATGTTATAAGAAAACCCAAGACAGCTACCGAGGCTTGGCAGATACAGCATTGGACTACAAGAAACTCATGCATGCCCTTCTTGAGGGGCTGCTGGAAGCCAGAGGCATTGTCTGAGATATTTCAAAAAGCCCTGGGTGCTTGTGTACCTGGGCAATTGGGTAACCCTTATAGTCAGATTGATACATTTGTCGACACTGATTTAACAGCTGGCACCTTCACATGGAAACACCATAGCAACTCTGAAAGTGATCTGAAGAAGAATGTTTAAAATACGTGTAACTTTTCAGCCAGGCAAATTATGCATCATTTTTTCAAAGCTGGATACTGTCATAAAACTGAAATAAATACTGGAGAATTAGTATTTTATAGTAACTTTACAAATAAGTAAATAATAAGGAAGGATTTTAAAAGTTAAAACAAACAAAAAGCACCAAGCTTATAGAAACACTTTTGAATACCCCTAATTGTAAAGTCAGATGCCCTAGCTCAGAAGCATAAGGGATGCTGTAAACCCTTCCAAATAAAACAGTAGAAAAGCCATATCTTCATAATCTGATACCTGAAAGTGGTTAGGGCTGGAAGGACAAGCTATGTGCCTTCAGAAGCTAAAGCCTCCCTTTTTCCTGATAGTATCTACACCATTTGTTAGTCCTATGAGGTCACAAGACACTAAACCTTAAACTGAAGCAGCCTGCTACTCATACATAGGGTCGAAATTACAACAGCCTGGGAACAGAGCCAGGGTTGCCACGTGTACATTGCTTCAGGAGAGGTTGAGGGTCTCAAATAAGACACTTTTCTCTCCTAATTTTGATTTCATGGGATTTAGGCAGATATCCCTGGAGAAAGAGCTGAATTCCTTTGGGATATCTTTTCTAGGAGGAGGAGAAGCACTCTGCATGAAACACTGAGGGTAAATTTCTGCCAAGGTAATCTACCAAAGATTTCCTCCTAGATCTGTCAACCTAAGCATACCTTTTAAGTATGCCAGCATGGTTTGGAAGGCATGTAAAGAATCTAAGTGAGCATATAAGCAGCTAATTTGAAGTGCACAGATGCACTTTCCCTTGGGAATTATCTCAGCTCCTGAAATTTCATTCCAATAATTACCAAGGCAAATCACAAAGATTTCCATTTACTAATCTGGGGCTTCCTGAAATCCTCTAATTAAACCACAGCAAGATGGTTTCAACAGAGCGAGGATTTGCTTTTTATCATGCTCTTTTCTGTATTTTCTTCCCCTCCACCAGAGTCATGTGGTCAGATGAACAGCTCTGGTGATAAGGCACAAAGCTAATGTTAGGAGGAAATGATCTGTCCTGTAATAGTAAGATGCTATGAGTTTTCTCCTTCAGTGTTCTGTATCACAAGGGTATTGTTTAACACAGTCATAAACTGCCTTTAAGCTACGGCAAAAAAAAATAAGATGGAGCTAAAATTGTATGAGAATATTCATACAGGACCAATCAACACTGAAACGTTCATCAGATTGTTAAGATTTTTTTTTTTTTTTTTGCTGATTACACTAAATACAATTTATATTCAAATACATGTGGTCAAAGCTTTTAAACTTTACTTTCTGCTCTCCTCAACCCTAGTCTTTCCCAGAGCTGGACTGTCCATTGCATAGCCAGATGACTAAGACAGGCTGATCTCTACATTCCTTTTGCTGTGACAAAATCCAGGAAACCTTTTTGTCCTTGAGAGGGATTCTTTCCATACAACCTTCTGACCATTGGTAAACACTCCTACTGAAATTAGGCACATGCAAATGTAGCCACACTGGACAACAGATGGGATTAATAAATGAGAAGTAGTACAGAATGAGTTTTAAACCAGACCCTCCTGTATACTACTTAATTGAGCTCGGTTGAAATTACAGCCTAACCAAAATTAGTGAAATAGAGTCATACAGATATTGTTGGTTCTGCTGACAGTTTAAGGTTAGCTATCACTACCTGGTGGTGTGTACGCCAGCTTCAAGTTTCTGTTGTTAAAAGAGAGGCCTTTTATGAGCACGCATCAGGTTTATGCTTTCATATAATTAATCTGCTTATCTTCTCATCAGGAAAAATGAAAGCGTAGCAAAATAGGAATATATGAACCCTAAGGATGAAGGAGGGATGACTGCACAGGTAAGTGTTCA
The DNA here is from genome assembly GCF_964106895.1 of Numenius arquata. Taxonomy (NCBI): domain Eukaryota; kingdom Metazoa; phylum Chordata; class Aves; order Charadriiformes; family Scolopacidae; genus Numenius; species Numenius arquata. The sequence goes on along the minus strand of NC_133579.1, from coordinate 16,933,404 downwards.
TTCTCCCATGCTGTATGGCTGTGCCAAGTGAGATGGAAGGGAGGTAGGCTCTAACGTACCCTAACTCCTTATAGTTGCTCGGTGCATGCAGAGCACTTAAGCAAAGGGCAAAAGAATAGCAAAGCAAATGAACCACATGAAAGCTTCTAGATGAGAAGAGAGTAAAAAAAGAATAGTTTGGAGAAGAGCTAATTAGAGCTGATCAGCAATGTAAACTTCAACATTGAATGAGAACGGCTTCCAGAAATCAAGTTAATATGCAGAGCACTGAACACTGATCAGAGGTCAGTGTAGAAACACTGGGTTTTAGCTGGTAGTCCTTGATCCTGAGGTCCTGTGATTGCTTCTAAATATCTGCAGAACATCTTTATTAGGAACACAGTGATAATCCAGTTAACCAGGGCCTGTATATCCACTAGAAAGCCTTCAGGGCTCTAAAAAACAAAAACTGAAAGCCAGTGACATCCAAGAATCAAGTTATATTGAGGCCCTTGCTGTAACATGTAAAGGGGATATAGTAACAGTGCACTGGAGGGTAAGTGATATGAAGGGATTTTAAACCCAGATAAACTTACTTGCCCTTCGTCATGAGACAAGAATAATGAGACAGTAGATGAAACTGAAAGGAAATAAATTCAAACTGATAAAAGGGAGTATCTTTTTATATAATGCATAATTAATCAGTCAAACCCACTGCCATAAGATTTCAATGAGACATAGAGTTCAGAAAGAAAAACAGGCATTTATATGGATAATGAGAACATCTTTAGATAAGATGAAAAAAAAAGAAGGATATAAAGAGTAATGCTTCATGATATAAATCAAGCACTAGCTTAATATGGAAGGCATTAAGAGGACGTGGCATAGGGAAGGCAATGCTAACCCACACAGAGATTTTAGTATCCTTTATGAGACTGAACCGTTGTCCTGAGCATCAAGGTAGATTCTCTCATGCTTTTGATGTGTTTTATTTGTCAAACCTTCTTGGTTTGGGGACTGTAAGAGACACAGCAGATGTTAGCAAGTACAAAATATTTAGGCATGGAGTTAGGAAGACTTTGACAGCATGAAGAACAGGCAAAGCCCAGACTTGATTAGCCTCATTGCTTCTGCAGTAGTAAGAGATTGCAAAAGGCTGTGAATTTCAGCATAGCTGAAGTTTAGCTACTCCAGCCTGCTGTTTCTGCCTCAGTGGGTTCTGCTTCCATCGGCATCAATGGGATTGGAATAAGGCTTCAGGGCAAACATCTAGCATACACTTACAAACTACAGTTTTATTTAAGCAACTTCTCTGGGGGTATTGACTGGTAAACCTTCAAAAAAGCATCCTTTCCTGTAGATTTTTAAAATGTCAGCTTTTCTTATATCACATGATGGTACTTCTGTTTAGGAAATGATTATTTTAGTTCTGAGTTGCAGAATGATGAATCACTGGGTGACACACCACTGTGCTTTTAAGACTGTTGTATTTGCATTAGGGGACGGTTGAGCTGACCTGTAGAAGAGAAAGACAAGCCTGAATTTTCACTCAAAATTAGTTCAAAAATAGTTGGTAGGTTTTCATTATTTCACATTTTTCTTTTTTAGGACTCCAGCTGTGGCTTAAAATGGGGTGGATTAAGGCTATATTTAAACACTTGACTTCTGACAGGGCCAGGCAAGCAGTATAGTGAGCCTGTGGACAGAGTTTAAGAAGATCTCAGACATGTGCCTGCAATATCAGGAGGCAAGCAGACAAATACCTAAATGGGTTCAGCCAGGAATGTCTAACTTATGTTGCAATTTATTGGGGGTGGAGGAGGCTGGTACTAGAGCTGAAACTGAGTGTTAGCTGTGTGAAGGAAGAATAATGTACTGCTTGGTGGAAAGGAAAGAAAACCATGTCTGGAGGGAGAAGTAATGCTGGCAGAATATCTGGACCACTGGCTAAGAGCAGAGAGAAAGTGCACATGTGAATACTGGAAGAATTGCAATTAGGTTGTTCCCCGTGTTTGCCGACTCTTTGCTATCTTAAGCACAAAAGAAGCCAGAGAAAATAGCAGTCTTTTGAGCTGCCCTGTCCTGTTTTGCAAACCACAGACATGGAAAATGAGCCATCCAAAATTTCAATCTGCTATGAATCATTCCTCTCTAATTTTGATATACGACTTGATGTATTATAGTGTGCTTCATGATATGCAGTGTGAGAATGAGATGCCCAGTCTATGATGCTTGGGTGGGTGAGTTGGAGAATCCTTTCTTAAAATAAGTTAAGTTCAGAATAGGCTTAATAAAATAAGACAATTCAATTAATTCTTTAAAAATCACTTTCCTAGGGAAGAAAGGATATAAATATACAAACACAAAATATACCCAACCAGTGTCAAGGTTTTAAGCTCCAATTTGGCAAGCTATTAACCAATTACTTTGGATTTCAAAAGTTTTAGTCATGCAAAAGTCAATGAGTATTTGAAGTACTGGTATATTTTAAATTAGACATAAAGCTGCTGAATCAGCGGCAGAATGTTTCCTTTTTCTCAGCTGACATTAGCAGCCATATTTTCATTCACTGGCCTCCCCACCCACCACAACTGTTTGTACCTCTTTCATGAGCAAAGCGAGGAGCTTTTAGTTTATCTGTAACTGTCTCAAATCTCAGAATAAGAAGCTGGAGGGGAGATGTGGTTTTTGACCCCTCACCCGAAGTGTAACCCTCCTTTTAATACCAGCCTAACTGGCTTACACGTGTGTCGGTGAGTTCACAACAAAAGCAGAATAGTGTGCTTCACACAGAATGGATGCTCTTTCAAGTGTTATCTCCTTTTGTTATCTCATTACTCCTTTCAGAGCTGTGCCTGCTTCTTCTACTGACCCCACTTTGACCAGGTGAAAAAAGGTAAAATCTTCAAATAGCTTTTTTCTCACTTGGGGAAATTTGCTCAGTCTTATGTTTATTTAACTGTGCACAGTATTCTTATATAATACTATGCATTGTAATTGAATACCTTGTGGGGTGGGGAGGCTGGTTTCTTTTATCTTCTCTTGTTGTTTCAGAGGTAAACAGATTGTTCAGTATTTTCTGTGTTGTGTTGTACTGAAAATCATTCTTCTCTCATGGAGAATAGATTTAGTATAACTGCCTGCGTATGTATATCTTTGAGTAAATGTATATGTGCATAGAAGTTTGCATATGTGCATATATAGAATTCTGTGAACCTGTTCAATCAACCTGTGAACCTGTGAACTTGTTCAATCAACCACGTTTCCCTTCTTTTTCTCTTCATTTCTCTGAGCCATCAGTGACACATCAGGATATGACTAACAAGCTCCACACAAAGAAAGAGTATTTTATCTCTAGAGTTATTTATCAAAGAAGTCTGTTCCTTGCAAACTGGTCACTGTGACCACAAAACAGCATTCTGCAGCATATATGATTAAACTGTTTTTGCTGGTAGAATATGTTTCTCTGACTTTTTTTTTTTCCTTTTTTCTGAAGGATTTGAGAGCTTTAGTCAAAATGTAATCACTCTCCATTTCTATCCAAATGTGCATGTATTGTTCTTAGAGTATTTTTCACTGATAAAGAGCTTCTCAGGTTTTTTCTGTGCTTATCTTGCAATATGAAGAACCTGTTATTGTTCACTACTGAATAGCAGAGATAATACCCAATTTCCAAAGTTTCAAGTGGAGCTTTGTCTTGTACCCAGTGAGTAGAATAAGATATACACCACAATTGGCTTTTCACATACCTTTAGCTACTATTTTTCCACCCAGTCACATAGTTATATATAATACTGATGGAGAGCTGTGAGGAAGAAAGGAAGAATATTGAAGTTGAAAATAAACAAACAAAACATTCACACAAAAATCAAGCCTTCTCTTACTGTCTTTCCTCCAGCTTTCCAATGATTATGAATGAGTAACAGATACTGAAATCAGATACTTCCTTTTCAAAGAAAGCAGCATACTCAACAATTTCTGTGGTCTTTCTAAAGGGTCAATGACCTCGAATAAAAATCCGTTATCTGACAGTTGAAGTACTGAAGGTTGGAATTTAGCAGGGCCAGATGCAGTCCTGCTGGGAAGCAGGGAGGTACGAAATTTTCTCTGCATTCTTGCATAGCTTCATATGTTTGTGTTAGGTATGACTGGCTAGTGTAGGAATTTCTGCTCCCTTGGTGCCTCTCAGAAGGGGAGGGAAGAGGTAGCAAAACAGTTGACAATTAGGATGTTTCTTCTGAAAAAAAAGGGTAGCAGGTGCCTTCCTTTCCTGCAGAAGAATAATTGATTTCAAAACAACTCATTGAAGTGTGGTGGTGTACAGAAGTATTCATGAGGTATTGTAGCTTGCTTGCTGTCTGAGTGCACAGTCTGGCCCACAGCTGATTACTATTAAAGTCTGTGGAAAGCAAAGCCTGTCATTCTTACAGCATGGGACGGAGAGGACAACGTGGTGTCAGCAGAGGGCTTGGCACCCTTGCTGAAGACAAGAAGTGACTTGGGGCAGAGATGGTGGCAGTACAGACCTTGATACCTCTGGCTATATTCCTAAATTAAGTTCTGCTGGTTGGTGACTGAATTTAGTCATCCGTTCAATGTCCTATGTGAAATGTTAGTATTTAGTCTCTGTCCATTACCATAGGTGTCCTTGTTGGTAGTCACAAGAGGGAAGCCAAAGACTATATCATAGAATCACAGAATGGCTGAAGTTGGAAGGGACATCTATATGTCATCTGCAGATGACCATCCTTCTCAAGCAGAGTCACCTAGAGCCAGTTGCCCAGGACCATGAAGGTCTATCTATCTCCAAGGATAGAGATTCCACAAACTTTCTGGGCAAACTGTTCCAGTGCTCAGTCATCTTTACAGTAAAAACGTGTTGATGTTTAGATGGAGCCTCCTGCATTTCAGCTTGTGCCTCTGGCCACTGGGCACCACTGGGCACCAGTGAAAAGAGCCTGGCTCCTTCCTCTTTGCACCATCCCTTCAGGTATTTATAGGCATTGATAAGATCCCCCCTGAACCTTCTCTTCTCCGGACTGAGCAGTCCCAGCTCTCTCAGTCTTTCCTCACAGGTGAGATACTCCAGTCCCTTAATCTTCTTCATGACCCTTCATTTTTAAGGCTGGGCTGGATGGGGCTTTGAGCAACCTGCTCTAGTGGGAGGTGTCCCTGCCCATGGCAGGGGCGGTTGGAACTAGATGATCTTTAAGGTCCCTTCTAACTCTAACTATTGTATGGTTCTATGATTGGACTCTTTCCATTATGTCCATACCTTTCTTGTACTGGGGAGCCCAGAACTGGACACAGCACTCCAGGTGTGGTCTCACCAGTGCTAAGCAGAGAGGAAGGATCACCTCCTTCGACCTGCTGACAACACTCCTCCTAATGGTGCCCAAGATACTAGGATTTATGACCGTGAAGATTTCTTCTGGCCTCTCACCCACAACCCTGATCTTTTCTGAACAAGGATGCTGGCAGACCTGCACGCCAAAGCCTGGACTGCCACTGTCTGTTATACAGCCATTCTGCTGGTAAACACAGAACATCAGTCCTTAGGCTTGTCAGCCCAGTGTCTGTTCAAATCTATGCTTTCTTTTTCTTCCTTTTCAATAGAAAGGCAGAACCTTGGCAATGACCGTTCACACAAGCCCAGTCTTGATATCCTCACCCCCACTGGGTCCGCACACAGGAAACAGCAGGAATGGTGCCAAAAATAAATCTGGCACAGCAACAGCTGTTATTGTCCAAATGGTATTAGAGTCATTTTCATTCCTGCTATAATACCCCATACTCTAAGGCACTTATATATTTAAAACCTGCAGTTCTTACCATAGAAAACAACAGTCCATTTAGAGAAAATACAAGGGAATTTTCTGTCTTTCTTTTGTTTTGTTTCAGTAGATATTTATTTAAATAGATTGAATGAGTTGTTTGTACATATCTAATCTGGAGAGATGCTAAAATCAGAAGCATTTTTTTACTGGAATAGTACCTATTCTGCTAGCACTGGTGCATGCTGCCATTTAGTTTCCTTCTGTAATCTCTTGGTTTAAGTTTTATCTGTTCTTCTTGGTGAAAGCGTCTTTCACGTCTACACACAAAACATGCTGACTCAGCTAACACACCACCTCAAAATCACAGAGTTCTGCAAAGTGATGAAAGCGTGAAAGGATTTCAGTCTGATCTACAGCTTACACCTTAACACAGAATCCACACGTGATAAATTTTTCTCTCCCAGTGTAGCCCCTGGTAAACTAAACACCAGCAGAAACCTTGCCAATTGTCATAAACTGGCTATATTTTCTTGTGAAGCCAAGACTTTCATCCAGTCTCTAATCAAGTGGATATGGATCAGATTTCATAAACAGTGCTTGATCTGATGTTTAGATAAACCAAAGAACCATTGCTCGTCCTTCCTGGACATTCAACATAGGATATAGGATAAACCTACCTTTCCGAGAAACTCTTATTTGCCCCAGTGTGTGCAATCCCCAGGGTGTGAGAAGACAGACATTGCACCTTTTCTTCAAATATTTTTCTTCCTTTAGAAAGAAAAGTATGGTAGCTTGCTCATGTAGTGGAAAACCAAAGCAAGCCAAGCTCTTAGACCTGGTAAAGCTTTAAGATGACTGCATTAAGCATACAATCAATGATAAACATAGCTTAACATAGAACATCCATTTACCCACTTCTGCAATGGTGTCCTTGAACATCAAACATTTGCTAATTCACTTTTCAGCATCACTCAAACATTTTCTGCTATACCAGTGCCTGTAATCTATCATTCAAAACATAGTAATCAAGATCTACAGATTATGTACCTAATACAAATGCACTAAAACTCAGCACACGCATTTTTAAATAATCAATTGGTATTTAATTAACACACAATTTCTGCCCTAATACTGAATCAAATCCTCTTAAAGTGTGACCATAATTCCCACTAGAGTGGTAATGTCCTGAGAGTGAAAGAAATACTCTGTGATCATTAGAAGCGTGTTGTAATTTATAGAGTTTTTGTCAAGAGATTAAGCTATTTCAGAATCTATTACACATTAAAAAAATGCACTTTAGAATGGAAAAGAATTATGGTCCCTCTTTCCTATCCTTTAAAATACATTTTAGTGCTGTATGTTGGTTTTAATAAACAGATTATCTCAACATTCTTTCCAATTAATGTACATAAAACTTCTGTATAGTACTTTTAATCAAATATGACACAGAAAACTGCTTAGGGAAAATGATGCAAACCATTTTTTGCCAAGTCTTATTATGAAAATATAACACGAATATTATCTGTAATGACCAAAAAAACATTTTCAGGAGACATTACTTTTAATTTTGCAAAGAGAAATGTCTTTAAGAGTCCTAATAAAAATAAATTAAAGGAACACCCCCTGTTTTCCATTTGGCAGAAGTCAAACTCTATCTTATAATTGGATATTTAATGAATAAAATAATGAACTATAACGAAAATGGTCTAATTTTTAATCAACTTGTCGTGCCTCAGTCAGAATGTACAAAAAAAGAACAGATTTAAGACCAGAACCTTTGTTCTGTGCTGAAGCAAGGATTAATGAAACCCAGAATTGTGGGTACAGCAGATCTGTTGACTAAGGGGAGTGTATGTGTTCAGCTCAATACATGGTGACACTTCTTGGGATGGCACCCAGCTTCTTCCAAGGTGGGGTTTCCCCCACTGGGAAAGTATTTCCTTCTTCATATTTAGTAGGCTTTTAACCAACTTTCCCATCACACCCCTGCAGAAAGTTCTGATTTTTCAATGCCTTCATAAACTTATAATCTCCTGAGGCAAAGATTTCTATGATCTAATTACTTACACTGTGAAAAAGTATGTCTGTTTGTTTAGTCTCATCACCCAATCATTGCACAGAATTAGCCTCTAGTCTTTCTGCTGTGTTACATTAGTCATAGTTTTGTATACTTCTGTCATCTGCACTTTTAATTGCATGATTTCAGGGAGGGGTTGAACTCCAGTTCTAAAACTGATCCACTCAAATGCAGTTTTTGTACCGGCAATGCATATTGAATTTCAAAAGAGTAGAATATACATAGGTTAAAGGTTTGCAGTACTTCACAAAGTCAGTGAAATTCCATATTGCTGTTGCTGATCCAAAGCTTTCATAGAGACCAAAAAATAGAGTCATCATAGAATCATCTAGGTTGGAAGGGACCTTCAAGATCATCTAGTCCAACCATCAACCTAACTCTGACAAAAAAACCATCACTAAACCATGTCCCCCAGCACCATGTCAACACGTCTTTTGAACACCTCCAGGGATGGTGCCTCAACCACTTCCCTGGGCAGCCCATTCCAATGCTTCATAACCCTTTCAGTGTAAAAATTCTTCCTAATATCCAACCTGAACCTCCCCTGGTGCAACTTGAGGCCATTTCCTCTAGTCCTGTCGCCTGTGACTTGGGAGAAGAGACTGACCCCCGCCTCTCTACAACCTCCTTTCAGGTAGTTGTAGAGAGCAATAAGGTCCCCCCTCAGCCTCCTTTTCTCTAGGCTGAACCCCAGCTCCCTCAGCCTGTCCTCATAAGACTTGTGCTCCAGACCCCTCACCAGCTTCCTTGCCCTTCTCTGGACCCACTCTGTTGAATCTTCTGTTTCATATTCATATGATTTTTTGCTTCCACATCTACTAGAAAAAACGTAGAAAGAGAGTCTAGGTAGGTATCAAACTCAAAGGTGGAATCCTGCCATAAATTTTTTTCTACTACCAGAGTCAGGATTTCGTTTAATGTGTTTATTTTTTGTGCAAAAGGTTGTGCAAAAATGCCTGCACCAGTGTTTGCAAAAAATTCTGTGCCAGACAAATATTTTGTCTATTGAACTACTGTGCTTCTTACATATATTGCTTCTTATGCATATATCTGTGTGTGTTTATATATCTGTATTCATATACATATATATTTATACATACATATTTATATATATATACACATGTATATATGTGTATATACACTTCCCCTATGCTGATAAGAGATGTTTTGAGGTCCACAAATAAAAACTGGTGTATGAGAGGCACCAACATGGATTATTCTCTGGATTTTTTTATCTGAAGTGTTCCCTGTGTATCCCAATTGTGTCTATAGAAGATTTCTTATTTTTCAGTCTCATCTCCTACAGAAATAACACAGTGTGATAATCACATCTAAATCTTTAGAGTCAATTGCTTAGTTTCAACTAAGTTTTGCAGTGGAAGGTGTCCGACAGTTAATTAGGTTTTCTAGAGTATTGTAAAACAGGCTTGGCCAAATAAGGGATGAAAATCCTAACCATTTTCTGGCAGAATAAAAAATGCAGCAGGAAGCTGGGCATTATCAGACATGGAACAATCAAATCGGAAGACAGGACAAATACTTTAATTGTAGGAAAGTTTCAGCTGGAGCTTATGCTTTCTTAAGCTCCGAAGTTGCTCATACATGAAAAATCATGCTCTCCATTCTGGTAGGCTAGACATCATTATTGTCATGACCATCTGTTTAAAAGATAAATATGTATGCTTTGTATGTATACACACACATATATATGCAGCAACCCATAAATACACATTCACGTATATGTGTAGAGGGAGGCTTTGTGGCTTTATTCCTGTTCATCTCATGTTGCCACTAAGTTAATGACTGTTTGGAATCACTGTCTTCAGTGAATCATTCCTACATCATGTTAGAAATACTTTTGTCTTGGAAACTGATAATATGAAGCTGGCATCTTGGCACAATAAAGAAAAAAAACCAATAGTGACATTAATAAAAGTAATATATCTTTTTGAAGAGGACATATACAGAATCGCAGACTTGATTAATATCTTTAACTTATTAGCTCCCCAACTTTATATTTTTTTTTCTTAAATACATTTATACTACTTAACCTTATTAGCTATACTGAAAGTTCATTCCGTCTCTCAGCACTTTCTCTATCTAATAATGACTTTCTGAGGTCTCTTTTTATGTATGTATGTATGCATGTATATTTTCTTTGTCATTTAAACTCCATTCTGGTTGGCCTGAAAACTCAGAGAGATAATCAAGCTTAACTTTGACGGCCATCGGAGATAATATGAATTTTCCCTTGAAGAATTTCATGGTGAATTTGAAGCCTGCGCAATTTACAAAACTGATTTTTGTGTTTTTTTTTTTTTTAAGATGAAATCTCCATGTATCATTTAACTGTGAATCAATATAGACACCTCTATGATACTTATATTCATCTTTTTCTACTGCGGTATCTGAGTGTCTTCCAGTAGTGTGTTGAGCAATGACTTATAGCTGGAACATATGACTCTTTCCTTCATCCTCTCTCGGGTGAGGATGTTTTATTTCTTTTGTATGTATGATGTATTATACATTTTGACTCTTGAAGACTAGGTCAAAAAGGGCGTTGTGAATGAAGAAAAGTAGGTGAGGTTGGTGGTGACTCTTCGATCTTCTAAGAGTTCTTCCTACAGTCTTGGACATGCCCAGAAGAAAAGCTGCCCTTCTTTCCAGGAAATGATAGATCACTGTAGTAGAATGTTTCTGAGATTGATTTGGTTTTCATTTTTTTTCCTGCCATGTTACTCATTTTGGAACTTGAAAGAATCTTAGAGATTTATCTTTCTGGAGATTTTTAAACCGATATTTTATAGAATGAATGGTTGGATACATTTGATGATATTCCGTGTTGCTTTACAAGCATGCACATTCATTTAGTTTTCTGCAGGATAATGTTATCTGGTTAAAAAGCAGCAGTTACGTGTGTATTTAAAACGTCATTTTTGTTGTCTCTTAGTCACAAACTGGGCCACCTATTTTATAATGACAATGGACTTGGCAACAGCATGTTCCAAGCATTGTGCTATTTTTGTTCAGTTTATAAGAGGGAAGTCACACAAAATGAGACTTTCAACGTTCAGATAATAAGACTGAAACCACATGAAGGCTTTACTTCTTTTCTTTTCTTATCGATTAACATCGAACTATATAAAACCTCTAGCCTCTAGGAAGTAAAACAACTAATTAAGCTTAAAAAAATTTCTATGTTTACATGGTACACTAAAAAAATAATATTTCTACCAAGCCAGAATGATAACATTTGCATTTTTGTTATTGTTTGAAAGTAATAAAGGTTTTCTGTGGACGTGGTTTATATAGAATCATAGAATCATAGAACAGTTTTGGTTGGAAGAGACCTTAAAGATCATCTATTTCCAACCCTCCTACCATGGGCGGGGACACCTTCTACTAGACCAGGTTGCTCAAAGCCCCATCCAACTTCCAGGGATAGGCATCCACAACTTCTCTGGGCAACTTGTTCTGGTGTCTCACTGTCCACACAGTAAAGAGTTTCTTTCTGATATCTAATCTACATCTACCCTCTTTCAGTTTAAAACTATTACCCCTTGTCCTATCGCTACACTCCTTGATAAAGAGTCCCTCCCCATCTCTCCTGTAGGCTCCCTGTAAGTACTGGAAAGACACTATAAGATCTCCCCATAACCTTCTCTTCTCTAGGCTAAATACTTTGTTCAAACTCTTTCAGCCTTTCTTCACAGGAGAGGTGTTCCAGCCCTCTCTTCATCTTCATGGCCCTCCTCTAGACTCGCTCCAAGAAGTCCATGTCCTTCTTATGTTGGGGGCCCCAGAGCTGGATGCAGTACTCCAGTTGGGGTCTCACAAGAACATAGTAGAGGGGGAGAATCATCTTGCTCGACCTGCTGGCCACATTTCTTTTGAGGCAGCCCAGGATGCAGTTGGCTTTCTGGGCTGCCAGCGCACATCATTGCCAGCTCTTACTCAGTTTTGCATCCACCAATATGATCCAATCTTTTCCTTCAATTAAAAGTTGTTAACTTTTGTTCAGTTGTCAAAGAATAACTGGATTTTTATGGCAAAAAAATTAAGTTTTGCTGTGTTTTTTACTAATTTTATAACACTGAATCACATAATTTCTGACAAATGTCAACATCTAACAATTTGATTTAGATTCTGGCTCTTTTCCAGTGCACATGGTCTAGTTTAGGTGTCGCATTAGAGAAAATCAGTTTCTGTACAGAGTATCCAGCCAAGTACACTACCTTATTACCAATTGCTAAATGTTGACGCTTTCTTATCTGTATATCAGATTACTGTTTAAAACAACATCCTTGGGAATTATCAGCAAACTTTACTTTCTGTTATACACTAATATTGTCCATGGGAGCCAATTATTGAAAGTGTTATGGACAGATGGTGCACTAAAGAAATAAGTAGTGTTCAGTAATGTAACTTAATGGGCCAGTACACTATATAACAATGTTACAAATCTTCCACCTATTTGATACCTGAGGAACAAAATTTACTTATATTATCGATTCAGTAGTGAATTGACATTTTGATGGGAAACACTGCTTTTCATTAAAATGCCTTGTTTTTGGAATCTTGCTGTAACAGATGATTTTTTTCCTGGCTTTGAAAGACTGTTATAGATGTCCACATGTATATATGCAGGTGTGTATGGAGCAGAGTGTTCATAATAACTACTTTCCATTTTCTTCTCTTTTTTTTTTTTTTTTTTTGCAGTCTTTTAAGCCAAGAGTTTATGATAAAACAGCTATAAACCTGGTACCACAAAATTAGTTTGGAACCTAGGTTTTTTCATTTTAAGTTCCAAGTAAAAGTGGCTGAGCTGATCTTCACAGCCCTGAGTAGAAAGATATCCCACTGAATTTCAATCCCTCTGAATGAAACTACTCAAAAAAAGTCACAGCTAGTTGATGGGGAATATACCCACTCTTTAACTCTTTTTCCTTTAAGATCCAAGTGACTTTCCACACTGTAGTATTAGGAAGCTACAGATTCCTATAGTGTTGGGTTTCTATTTCATAAATAGAAAATAAGGGATATGGCTTTTGAAAGAGCAGCCTTCATGATGCCTTCGAGTCCATGTTTAGGTACCTTCTTTATTTTCTAAAGGAATGACTGAACCAACACCTTCAAAAGAGCTCAAAGGGAAGGAATGGACTTCCCAGAAGGACCAGAAGAGCATTTCTCAGATATTTACCCATAGATTAAAAAGCAACTTTAAAGGACTGTTTGGATAGCATTAAGTATTTCCATTTTTGATCAAAATCTAGGAGAAAAAATAATAAAAATATGATGGAAAGTTGAAGGAATATCAGTGTTTCTAATCAACTGACATTTTAGACTAACATTTAAGTTGGGAGTGGTATGAATAACCATTTCATTTTATCCAAATCTATTCAGTCATCCAGAATTTCTAAAAATGGTATCAGGCATCTCCTTCCACCCAGTAATACAAAAATCCTGTGCAGCAGGAATAACAATGGTTTGGATTCAAGTCAAATCTTCAGTACAGAAAGCCTTTCTTAAACTCATGAACCTCTTAAATACATTGTGCTGTTGTCTATTAAACAGTTACATGTCTAATGCAGTATCGGTCCCCTCAGAATACATTTGATTTAAGATTCTTTTAGCATCTGCATAACCATGAAATGCTAATCCTGACAGCAGGACTTAATTTTTCATCTCTCATTGACTAACACACTGCTTTGAGAACCACTGATATTCTCAGATACAAGAGCCAGGTACTGGTTATTAATTATGGCTAAACACCAGAATTTTCAATTTTGAATGAAAATCCTATGGCATTAGATGTTTAACTGAACATTTCATTAAATAATTTAAACTAAATATTTGAGAAGCTTGTGAAATGTTAACACCTGCAACCTCTGGCTGGACTGGCCGTCATTTTCCTTCACTTTTCTGCTCTTTCCAACTATTGGGCTACAACCAGGTATATAAAGGAGTTCTAATTCACCATCTCCCATCCTCCAGCCAATGTGTTGGCAGCTTGCAGGCTGCCTGCAGATGGTCCCCCTTGGGTCTACTGAGAAAGATGCTTATGTTCTGGGAACTATCATGGAGAAGAGCACGCTTTCCAAAGGACCCACTCAACCCGCATGGACCCTGCTCTTCACAGCATAACAAAGCTAATCTCTTAAGTGGCTCATGGAGACCTTGAAAAGATGAAGAGTTGATTTAGTCCCCTGACTTCAGCCCTCCTACACACTCAGGATCTCCAATTGGTGTCAAATGTTCATCTAAGGCAGGCTGAGAGTTGTAATTAAGGTCAACTAGGGAAACAAAAGATCATTTTTTCCTTAAAAATCTAAGTGTGGTTGGTTGTGGGGTTTTTGTTTGAGTTTGGGGGTTTTTTTGTTTTGTTTTTGGGTTTGTTTTTTATTTCATTTTAACTGACAGCTTTCTCTAAACATTTAAAAAAATCGAAAAATGTACTAGTAGTACTGGTACTAGCTCAGAATGTATAATCTAATCAGTCTTGTGGCTTTGAAAGGAAGAGTTAACTATTTATGAACTAATAATTTTTGATGAAGTAATATTGCTTCTTCTAGCCCAATCGCAAGAAGCAATTCCCATTTATTATTATGTAAATATTTTATTGATTTGTTGAGATTAATGGTAACAAAATTACTGAAAATTTTTGTCCACAACTTCCTACAAACAAAATGAATGAAGAGAAGTAAACTTCTACTGAGGCTTACTGCCTTATCCCTTACTATTCCTCCATATGTATTATATATCGCTCCATCCCTGGAAGAGTTCAAGGCCAGGCTGGATGGGGTTTTGAGCAACCTGGTCTAGTGGAAGATATCCCTGCCCATGGCAGTGGGGACTGGAACTAGATGATCCTTAAGGTCCCTTCAAGTGCAAACCACTCCATGATTCTATGATTCTATGATATATGTAAAGCTAACCTAAATTACCAATCCCTGTTATTTTTCTCTGCTGTGATACAATGCAAAATTTTTCATATGTCTTTCAAAAACGTATTCATTTTTATCACAGAGAAACTTTCTTTTCCTATAGCAGGAAATGTGTATTTTAGGTGACACATTCCTTTGTCCTTTATTCTAAAACCCATATCTATATGAATCTGTGACTCTTTCTCCGGATTAGATCCAGAAAGAGAAAAAATTGGTTTTGGCATGACACTAGTTGAAGCTTTTTAAGTAAGTAATATTATGATTTTGCTGCTGAAAAAAAGAGAAGAGGAAAGCCAGATAGTTTCTCATGATGAACTTTTCCTTCATGGGACCTTAATGTCCCTTGGAACTGAATGCAATGAACAGATAAAATTTCCATCGCAGCAGATCCAGCTGGGAAGCATATGCTTCATGCCACTTCTCCAAATCAAAATTAAGATCAGAGAGAAGTAGCAATGGTGTCTACTGGGAAATGAGTTCAGATATGAAAAGATGGGCAGTCAAACAGAGGACTGCAGGGAATGTGGTGAGAGTATAAGGAGATTTCTCAGAACAACCCTTGAATAAGTTTATTTTAATGTATAATAAACTCTGAATTTGAGTTTCAGGACACTGACTTTGCAAAAACATTCAAACAGGGAACAAAAGTATAAATGATAGAATGTTGCTTCTGCAAATAACTTTGTTTCATAGAGAACATATTGCATACTGTCTGCTGTTTCATAAATGTACATCTACAGCCCTGCTTAAGGTGCAACTATTGGGAAAATGCTGGGAGTACACCCATTAGATAACAATAAACAAGATGATAAGCAGGACTTCTGACCAAAGTTTGTCTCCAAGAACTTTTTCTCTGTAAAGAGGCCATTTAGTGAGACCATTTAGCTCTGCATTTAAAGGGTCCTATTTATGTTTCAATTTTTTTAAGTCCTAACAATAAAAATTCCACTAGTAGGAAAAATGACTAGATTAATTTCATTTGTAAGAGTGAGAGAATGAAAAACAATAGAAATGGAAAAGACACATTTTTCATTTCGATTTGAAAATTCTAAGCATTTCATTTGTTTATACTTTACCACCTGACCCACGTTCCTCATCTGATCTGAAATGTCTTATGTACTGCTATAATTTTAAGTTCATGGTAAGAGAAAATTGTTTTCATAAAATAAAATATATTAAATGCATAGAGTTTTTTTTATATAAAGTAACATATATTACATATATTGTTTGCAAGTCCTCCAGTCCTCACCAGCATTCATATACATGCAGCAGTAAAATCCCTGGGGCATACCATTAATTGTCATCAAGAAAGATGAGAAAACTAGGTTAACAGTATAAATTGCATGCAAAGACTGGAATTAATATTGAACTTAAGTTTCCTTGCAAGCTCCATTTAGGGTATTTAGGATTATTTCAAATGCATGATATACAGAAAGCAAAATAACTATGCATGAATGTGTTTGTTTGAAATTCATATAATGAAATATTGCATTATATTCTTCTAATGCATTATTATTATTTTTAATCTTTTTTCAGAAAAAAAATATATTCAGGGTAAAAAGATATATAAAAAAATATTTATTTTCCCCTGTGGAATAACTAGATCTTTGTGGCTTACAGGGAACCAGTGCTTAGTCTTCCCTTGTTCTGCTGTACACAACTGTCTCAGTATCACAACTATAGCAAGGGTTACATGTCAGCATTTTTAAAGGCTTTTCTGAATGTTATTGTAGCTTGTTCCTTCTTTGTGCAAAAGAATTAATAGCAAAATTGCAGTGAAATCAGGATAAACAGTCTATCTAAAAAAAAAAAGAAAATCACTCAGGTATAGATTAAAATTTATGTTAAAACCACAGTATTTTTTATTCTGGTCACATTTGGAATTGCACTTTGTCCAGACACAAATTTGTTTTGCAGGGAGTGTTAATAGTAATGCAAAAAAGAGATGTAAAGTGTCATTGAAGGCATTGTTTTCTCTCCCCTTATGTATGATTTTATGTAGTTATGAGGCACCAAATTGTGCACTATATTATTCATTTGTTATGTTTGCTATTTATTTGCCCACTCAGCGGGGTACAGATTGTGTGTGGGCATACGTTCTTTGAATTGTGACTGCACAGCTTGTTTGAGGAGGATTGTAGCTATCCCAGGACAAGCTCAAGGAGTCATAGGTACACAAGAACTGGCATTGTGCAAATGAGCCAGTTATAGCCCCAGCTCTGGGGAAGGTGTGGGATAGTGTCCTGCCAGTGTGTCTGCCTCATTCTGCAGTTAGTTTATTTGAGAGAAATGGTGTAAATCTAGACCATCCTGCTGGATGATATGGCTCAACTTTTTGGGCTTTTTCTAGAAAGCAGTTTGCCTTCTGAAGCACAGAATTTTTGTATGTGCCTTTATGTGCATTGGGTACCTCTTACAGAATTGAGACCTTCGTAGATTAGCCTGGTGGGAAGATCATGATTTTAACCAAAAAGTGAGTTTTGCTGAGGTAGTCTCTTAAGGTAGCTAGTGCAGAGTTTACAGGCAATATACACTCTACAGGGGTCGATATCTTTTCCCAAGTAGGGAAATCACCAAGTAGGTGATAGGACAAGAGGAAGTGGCCTCAAGCTACACCAGGGGAGGTTTAGATTGGATATCAGGAAAAATTTCTTCATGGAAAAGGTTGTCAAGCATTGGAACAGGCTGCCCAGGGAAGTGGTTCACTTGTCATCCCTGGAGATGTAGATGTAGGTTTTGCGCTGAGGGACACAGTTTAGTGGTAACTTGGTGATGCTAGGTTTATGGTTGGACTTGATGATCTTAAGGGTCTCTTCAAACCAAAACAATTCTATGATTTTATGATACTATGATTCTATGATTCTATTTTATGCTCATGATACAACGCTGTTTTTTTGACTTTTGTGCATATTTATAAAGGGAAAGACTAACATGTTACCCAAGTGAAAAGATCTCTGCACTTCATTTTCTTAACTTCATTGAATGGCCTTTTGGGATTGAAATCATGTACCTGAGGGAAATGCTTTGGTTAAGATAATGTGAAGCTTCAGCCACTGGTCATTAACTTCTAACAATGAACCCCTGATGAAGTAAACTCCAAGAAACCAGGTGATTAAAACCTGTTTAAGAGAGCAAGACAGTAATGCAGATACACACTAAAACACTTGAGGGATTTTAGAAAGCAACTAGGGGAATTGTTCTACTCCCTGACAGCTAAAGTCTTTGGTAAGATAGCATTATGATTTGAGAACTTGCCTTGTACCTCACAGGAGAGTGACAAGCTAGGTATACTAGCGGATAGAAATCTAATCCCTCCTAATAGATAATAGAGCTCAAATCTTCTGACCTCCCAGGATAAAAATGAGTACAAATCTTAGATATTTTTGAACAATTCTAGTCCCTTCATATAAGAAAAGAAATATTACAACAAGAAAAATTACGCTAAGGGCAACAAGGATGATCAAAGGTATGACATGGCTTCTGTATGAAGGATGATTAAATAGAGTAGTCTGACCTGGAAGAGAAATGATGTAAGGTGGATATGGCAGAATGTCATGAGTGTCAGGGAGAAGGAAAATAGGGAGAGATTGTTTACTGTCTTTTCCAACACAAGATATAGGGGACACCCGATAAGACAAGTATGTGTCAAGTTCTAGACAAATAAAAGAAGATACTTCTTCAGATATAGCTATCTATGGAATTGTCTGCCACAGGACATTAGAGATATTCTGAGTGAAAAAAACCTGAATGTCACATGCATGAAAGGAAAAATTCACTGACAGCTACACAAGAGTAGTACCTTTTTACACGGACTCCCTGACTGCTATAGATTTGATGTATATTTCAAGGAGTGCCTTTGCAGTGCTCACTAGAGATCTGCTATGGGCAACGTCAGGTGCACAGAATTGGGATAACTGCTTCTTTGGTCTGATATAATATGACTTAGGTTATTCCTGTAAACATTTCTTTTTACAGAAAATTATATTGCCTAACTGTAATTCCTACCAATGCCCACAATTCCTATTCCTGGTTACATTTTGCTTGGAAACTCATTTATCTGGTCACAGAGTTAAATAAGGTGTCTGTGACTTCAGAGTAGTGAAGTAGCTGGAGAAGCTTGCCTTTACACCACCACTATACCATGAAGAAGAGGGTCTCCATGAAATGGTAGAAGGTCAGGGGAAAAAAACAAACAAACCAAACCCTTCAACACAGTCTATGATGCCAAGCAAAAGTTAAAAACATTGCATAGGTGCATGGATTTAGTAATGATAGGATTATTTCAAGTGCAGAGCATGTAATTGTGTGTGAAACAAGCTCACAACTTGCATGCGTGTATACGACGAGTTAAATTAAAGCTGCAGGAGTATAAAGGAATAACCGTTCCTAGTCACTTTTCAGTGAAATTGTCCTCAATAATTTTATATATAGAGCATGTGTCACAAAATGGAGACGTGCTTTCAGATAGGTCCATATAGCCACAGAAGATTTTCAGAAACTTATCTGAAAGGAAATGGGACTATTACTTCTGAAAATGTCTCTCATAATGTTCACCACAATATCTCTTTTTAAAAAACAACTAGAAATAACACTTTTGCTTTGATACACACCATAGTGATATAAAACAGGGGCCTTTCCATTTCCTGAAAGATCAGGAGCAGTTTTGTGTAAGAACGTGGTTCCTCTATTTTTTAATATTAGGAAACCTATCAGTGTCTGTTATAGACTACACATTTCTGAACAATGTCTCTCTCTCTCCATTGATGAAAAGTCATTTTTGCAGAAGAATTGGTGACAGAACAGGACAAACTGTCCTTGTTTACTTTTTTAGTTGGTTGAAGTGTGGTGTTGCACAATAACATCTTTTGGTTGGTTAACTTTCAGTGGTTTTTTTGTTACTAGGGGAAAGAAATCCATTCATGTATTAGTCTTTTAGACTCTCTCTGACATTGCCTATGATTTCACTCTGCCGGTAATCCATAAGAGCATTAAATAAGGAGGAATGGGTGGGGGGAACTGCCATTATTTACATTTAAGACTTTTTCATAAAGAATTCCTGTCCAGATACAGTCTCAGTCCTGAATCAGTAAATAATGTTTGTTGCTTTCTTCTAATGAACAAACACTAGAAGGAGGGAAAATTTCAGTGATGGTCACATTCAATTCACCAGACCAACACAAAATAATTAAGTTATATTGATTTCATAAACTAGGATCATATTAGACCCCTACATAAACAGCATTGTCCTTTATACTTTGAAGGTGGCCTTACTTCTAAAACATTGCAAGCTATTATTACAGAAAAATACAAGACAGTGACTAATAGCTTGCATTTCAGTTGCAATTATCACCAAATTCAAGTGGAATAACACAAAACTAGGGAAAATCTGTATTACATCCATATGTGCTCTTAATCTCATAAGCATGAAAAATGAACAAGAAGTTGGAGCTTTAGGAGAGGGTTTAAATGTCATTTTTAAAAATTGGTAGATCATAATTATGGCAGTCTTAAATGCTCATTTTTTACTGGTAAATATCGTTACTTATTTCTGGCTTCCAAACAATGCTTTAATAAAACAGGTGTATTACTTTGTTGCTCACCCCTTGATTTCTACTTCATTTTCTGCATCCTGTGATGGTTACAGGTAGAGTTAATAAGCAGTTAATCAGCTGTCAGTAATATATTTGTTATCTTTTGCAGATAATTGTGTTTAGAGTGGTCCTGTCTAGAATGTGAAGCAGGTATTAATAACGCTATCCTTTACTTCAAGTAGCTAAGGTTTCTCAGTGGCAGATGAATGTCTGCTGTTCTCTTGACATACATAGAAAGCTTTCAGCTTCTAGAGTATCCTGTCAGCTCTCACTCTTCTCACTTTAAATCAATTCATTTTACCCTACAACATTTGCCAACTTACAGTAATTAATTTTATGGTATAGCTGGCAACAGTTGCATGTTCGTTTATTAATGAGTCTGGTATTTGGTTTATTATGTTGTTTTAAACTTTATCACAATTAGGAGAGCCCATACTTCTGAGAGTGGTTCTCTGTGAATTTATTTCACACATCTACTTGTCTGTCCTTGACAGTACTGTGATGCTTTAAAGACGGATAAATAACCGTACCAAGTGAAAATGTATTGATTTAAGTCCATCAGGATCCTACTCACAGAGCACACTGCTGGATAGAATCAAACAATTCCATTTATACTAAGATAATACTGAAAATTGCCCATTACCTGTTTTACTTTTTTTTTTTATTGGAATGAGACATATTTGCTGCTGGTATTGCTGATTCTCCCATTATTTATGTCTATGTCTATGGATATCATGAAATAAAATCAGGAATGAAAAAACAATGCAAAGCATATTCTTCAAGAAGAGGAAAGATAACTGCTTGGAATCTTCATGCACATAGAAAAGCTGTACATATCTATTCTGATGCATAGTTTATTCATTTTAAAATTAAGTTTTGGACTGAACAAAACTTTATTTGGTGATTTAGTGAAAATTTTCAACTGCAAGAAAATTGAGTTGACACAAATTCTGAAGTGTGAAAATGTTTAATTTCATAGGTTTTTAAAGGTATCATATCCAGACTTTCTAGGTACAGCTGTACTGTATAGTGCACTGCAATAGCAATATCACAGTTAGTCCTTACAGTGGAAGCTATACCCACACAGGTCAATTAGATTTGCAGACTATAAACCCTGAAAAAGGAACACTGCACTGATATGTTTGGACTTTCTCTGAAAACTCGTTCAGAGCCATCCCTGGTATAGACTTGTCCTTTGTTCAGAAAACCACTTTCTGTTTAGAAATTTCACTTTATCATAAAGTCATAGAATCACAGAATCACAGAATTATAGAATGGTTCAGGAAAGGACCTTAAAGATCATCGAGTTCCAACCCCCCTGTCATGGGCAGGGACACCTCCCACTAGAGCAGGTTGCTCAAAGCCCCATCCAGCCTGGCCTTGAACACTTCCAGGGATGGGGCATCCACAATTTCTCTGGGCAACCTGTTCCAGTGCCTCACCACCCTCAGAAGAAAGAATGTCTTCCTAATATCTAATCTAAATCTCCCCTCTTTCAGTTTAAAACCATTTATAATTAAAAAGTATACAATCAACCTACAATTAACAATTTTCTTCCTTTGATCTTTCTTCTCATATGTTCCATTCAGAGATAAAAGAAAATAAACCTATGTTAACCTAAAATGATCGGTTTTTCCTGTTTGTTTCCTTTTTTTTTTTTTGTCATCACTAAAATTGTGGGGAAAAAAATGTAAGTATTAGTCACTCAGCACTAATACAAGTATTCTTACAAGTATTCTTCAAGGTAATCCAACCTTGTACTTCAAGTAGCTTCCAGTCTGAAAGTAAAGTATGGAGATTTGACATTCAGGCTGGTATTGGAAGGGTGTTCAGTTCGAAGGGTGTTCAGTTCAAAGTGTGTAATATGAGAAGTAGCTATTGAAGATGCCTAATTTACACACAAGGTGGGTGTTCCTGGTGGCAGAAACAGACATGAAATGTAGGCTGAAACCTAAATTTCATCCCAGGACCTTGAAGCAAGGACAAGAAATTGTGAGATGATTTGCTGAAGAGCCAGTGGAGGGTTTGAAGGAGGGAGTAACCACAGTCTGTCTAATGGCCAGCTAAGCTAATTTTTAATGGGCTAGAAAGAACAGCAGTGCTAATCACAAACACTTCATAGACCTAAGCTGCACTTATATTTGCTGGATAAACCCAGTATTTCATAACCGTTTCATGAAGCTTCTTTTATTATTCCCTGAATCTTCTCCTAGCTAGTCTCCTTGCACAAAGGGGCTATTCCTTTCATGGTTAAAGTCAGACAGTAATGCACTGGAACACATCAGCATGAAATACGGGGTTTGATTTTTATACATTCTTGATCATATTTTTAAAGTATAGATATCGAAACTACTTTAGGGCATAACTGAAGAGCCCTTTTAAAATGTCCCTGCTGGCAGTATTGTGCTGATGAGCCTGATAGTGAAACTGGCCTTGCTGATATAATAGTATCTTTGCTAGGCTGTAAACAATGGCTTTAATCAAGATCCTAAATGCTTTACAGACAAAATGTTCTTTCAGGGTTTCCTGATTTTATGGAGTCAGAGCAAGTGTTTTGCTTTTGCTCCCATTGTGCAAGTCTCCCCACCCTTAATGTCTTCTTATCTTTATAAATCTTAATATCTGAACTATTTTTAATGTACTGACAGCTGTTAATATTATAGATTACTGTATGTTGTAAGTAATGTCTTTGCTATGCCTTGCTGAAAAGGAAAGACAAGATGTAGTAAGAGATTCCTCCTGGGAGCACATTTCATTTTGTTTCTGATGCATGCACATAAGAAAGTCAGAGTTACACCCCTTTTTATCCCAAAGCCTCTCACCTTCTAAAAGGACGGGCGTCAGCACATATACACTGGGGACTTCATGATTGCTAAACAGCAAACCCATATCTCCACAATGAAGGTAAGTAATTTGGGACCATAAAAGCACACTTGGCAAGCACAAATGGTGTGCCATGCATGTAGTAGACTGGCCTCAGCTCATGACCAAGCAACTGCACAGCTGCTCGCTCACCCCATCCCCTCCGCTCACCCTTGTCCCCTCCGGCAACACAGGGATGGGGAGAAAAGAGGAAGAACAAGAGAGAGGGAGAGAGAGAAGACTAGCAGATTGAGGAGGAACTTCTAATTGCAGCTGGTCAGCAGTGGTAAGTTGTGACCAAGGGATGATATGGCATGGAGGGCCGGGAGGCCCAACTGCAAGAAGGGGTTAAACTGGCTGGAAGCAGGAATGTTAGAGACGGATCAGACTCCTTGTAAGGGAGTGAAGTTTCCATTCAGCATTGTCTTGCAGACCTCCTGGAATGGGAGCGTTCAGGGGCCCAGGCTTAGGGGCCACCTTTGGACAGCAGAGCTGGGCTGGGGGATGGACCCAGGACCGGGCTGATGTACCCCATGCAACCACTCTCGGGAGTGGTGTTGGTGCAAGTGTACACAAGGCATGCGCTTGTGACATGCCTTTGCAGGCTCCATATAGAACTGTGCACTGAGGAAGGACTCTGCCCAGTTCATTGTTCATTAAATTTTTCTTTTATAATTAAGAACAAACGTGTGTTCAATTTGCCTCGAGGGGTACCATACAAATTCCCCCAACAGGGTTGAAAAAAAGACAGGGAGATCACTTACCAATTACTCTGTGGACAAACATACTTGGCTTTGAGGAATTTAATTTCATTTATCATCAATTAATATAAATACTTGAGTACTGATTAGGGTATTGGAATACAAAAGCAAACAAGAAAAGAAACAAGCATTTACACTTTCAGGGAAAACACATTTTCTCCCCCTTCCAGTTGGTGTCAGTTTTCTCAGCTTCACTCCCAGGCTGTTCCACTCCTCCACCACAGATGCCTCTCCTCCCTGCTTCGTTATCACCCCAGGTTATACTTAGTCCCTTCAGTGAGGCAATGGGGAGGAAGGGGTTTGTGGTCAGGACATGGTGGCTTGTCTCTGCTGCCCTTTCCTTGTCACTGTTTTCCTCTGCTTCAGCATAGGTCCTCCATGGGACACTGTCCCTTTGGGGATGTGCTATGGAGCACCAACTCCTCTAACACTGGTGTTCCCTCTGCTCTTTCTCACTCTTTTCTTCCCTGTTCCTCCCTCTCCTTAGCATTTTCTGCCCTTTCTTAATCACACTTCCCCAGAGGCGTCACCACCTAGGCTGAGGGGCTGCGGTGGGTCCGTTGGAGCCATCTGGAACCAGCTGTGTCTGGCATGGAGCAACCCCGGCCACTTCTCATAGAGGTCTCCCCTGTAGCCCACCACTGTCAACACCTGGGCACTGACACCCAATACACGATTTGCATGCAAATTTGCAAATTAGCAACTGTACGTTAATTATAGGTCTATGCATTGCAGGAGCTCCTTGACAATAGTGCCATGGAAAAACTAGAGTAAACATTCCTCTAGTCAGAGAGAAACTCAGTTTGCTGTTCCTGCCTTGGTGCAGGAGTTTTAAGTATACCACAATCAGTCACCTGAACCATTTTGGGAAGGATTTTGATATTTCAAAGTATGGCTTCAATACTTACCAATGAAAAAAGCCGAGAAGTAAACAGTTCTTTTATTAAATTTATTTTATTTTGAATAAGATGACTCTTTTTTTTTTTTAACTTTGTAATATGCTACAGCATACAAAAGAACCAGTGAAATGAAAAGTCATTTAAGCCAAATACTAAACACTTCATTTGCAAAATGTAGAAATAGAACATGTTCTTTTCTTCTGGAAGGCAGTTCTTCATATTTGAAATGTTTTGATAGATTATAACTCCACAGAATTTTCTTAAGAAACTCCTCTTACAAGTTCCCCCTTGAAATGCAGTCTATTCCCAGTGATGTGTAGAAATCAGATCTGTAGCTCCATCAGCTCGTTTTTGTACTCAAAAGGGAGGTTCTGAAACATGAAATTGCTACCTACACTGCATGGTTTACCCTGGATTTGGGTAAATTTTACGTAAGGATCCTTCCTTTCCCACTCGAATGAGCCAAAAATGAGGAGTGGAGCTAGGACGGGCATGCCAGTATATCGATAACCTGCTCAACCTGTAAAAGAAACCCCAAACTTACTGTGGCTGTCAGGCAGTTCTGCTTATTGGGTTAATATATTCTAGAAGAAGAAGCTATAGCCCTTAATGTCTTGTTCACTGATACTTTCCATGACAAAAATATTTTTACTGTATCTCATTCAGGGTTGGCAAGAGTCCTTAAATATTTTAAAGAAGCACCATCCTCTAGCTGGCATAGAGATTTGTCTATATTGTCCCGTAGGGTGACCAGGAACAGCTGCTTAGGGAAACGGTGTGAAACCATCATTTTGTCATTCTGAGCCTTGGTGTTCAAGTCTGCTCAGACAGGGGTGATTTCTAAACTCTTGAGTGGTGTTCCTCATTTAGGAATTGCTTTTGACAGAATACCAGTGTCACTCATCCACCCGTGTGTGCAGTATTTCAGTATCTCATCTCCCAAGTACCTATATTAAGCAGCACTTCTAAGGTGGATAAAACAAGATGGCTACTTCTTCCCTCATCAAAATACCCTCTGACTTGAAGCAAGATGTGTGAAGCCCAGCAAAATAGTTATACCCATATGCCTATCTCCATGTACATCCCTATCTAACAACAATAAGCATGAATATTTCTGTGGCCTCCCCACCCCCAACTACCAAGGGAAAAAGTGTTTCATAGCATTGCATGTAAAATTCAGATGTCTGAAAAAAATGGAAGGGAACCTCAGCCACATGCAGACTCACAGAGTCTGTCAGCTACAGTCTGCCTGTCTGTACTCATTCTGATTATGAAATGAGGTAACCCTATAGTGGTCTCCTGTATATCTGAGCTGCATGTTCTGGGGAGGCTGTCCTGCGAGCTGCAAATTCCTGGAAAGACACAGCTTATATACCTGCCCGCTGTGCAGTCTGCATGCAGGAGCACAGAGGGGCTGTACACCTTTGCTAACACCCACCCTACCAATAGGTAGGTTGGTATAAATTCTGGGTGCCCTGTCAGTGTTTGCAACTGTGGATTGCTCAGTTCAATGCTATGGATATGTAGTAGATGGAATTGTCTCTTTTAATTAAGGGAAGTCAAACTGAACAAGTTAAGATTTTTCATCAGACTTAACAGTTACTTATCAGTCAAAATACTTTGGATATTTTATTTTGGAAAAAAACCCCAACAACCCCAACCCTCCAATTTACCATATATGGCTTTATATGGTGGGAAGGATGAATACCACACTGGGATATGAATTCCAAACCAAAGCTTTTATGTATGTAAAATGCAAACTTAGAATGTTTTTACTGGCAAGTGTATTTGTATTCAAAATGCAAAAGGTAGGCATCTTTAAGGTTCAATAACATGGAATCATATTTTTAGCAAAACCAAAAAGGTTAGTTTACTGATTTCCATATAGAATATATGCCGGCTATTTTCAAACTGAGATTAGACACAGTTTACCTTTTGCTGACAGTCACTGTTTCCCCATGAGCTAGAATAGACAGGAATGCCATTCCTATGCTAATTGGACAAGAAGACTCATTGTCACGGCAGTATATCATGGAATATTTGTATTTTATATTTTGCTATACATTTTTCCCCGGTTACTAAAAGGTGCATCCAATTATGCTCATAAATGCATCCATTAGTCCTGATACTATGTACATCTGCCATAGTCTAGGGAAGAGATACAATAATATGAAAAAAATGAAAACTGTTAATGTAATTCTGTCAAGATCTCAAAAATGTTGATGAAGCATTTCTGTAGTTTGCAAATGCTTTATGTGTTTACCAATAAGAATCAGTAAGGTGCCCAGAAAATGACTTTTACTCGACAGCTTTTTTTTTTCTTTTCTTATTTTTTTTTCTTTAATAGCGAATGTAAACTCACAGGTTCATCGTCCAGAATAATCAGACTGGACCAATTATTAGGACAGTGATGAAGGTGCTAAAAAAATCATTTTGAGACAGAAAGAATCTAATGAGATGTTGACACCTTGTAAGAACCAGTATCTATAGCAAACAACGGAATCACGGAATTGTCAGGATTAGAAGGGACCTCTAGAGATCATCTAGTACAACCAAAGGAAAAAGAAATGAGAGACGAAGCTGCATTACTGTGTCCCAAAGATATTCTGCTGATTTGATCTATAGAATATCTAGCCACATGCATAATAAATGCTTTCACAAGAACAAGGTAGGACAGCACCATTGGAGCTGCGCCCTTATACCACAGTTAAAGTAGAGCCTTTAACTTGATAATGCTTCTGCTTTTTCTCCATACAGAAATGTTGCAGCTCTGTTTTCACAGAATCACACAGAATCACAGAATGATATGGGGTTGGAAGGGACCTCTGGACATCATCTAGACCAACCCCCCTGCCAAAGCTGGTCCTAAAATGTAACTAAGGAGAGGATGCATGGAAGGAAAAACACCAATCTCTTCTTACTAGATGTCTCTTATCTTTGGTTGCTCTTGTTTGTTACCATATAAACTTTAGAATACCCAAACAATATAAAATAATGCAAATCTAGTAATCTGAGTCAGAGAACTCAGAACTGAGGAGACAACTCCATAAACTAAAAAAGCGAAGCCCTTTATGTGTGTTAAACACTCAAAAGGACAATTCCAGTGTCATGAATTTAATTATATGGTCAGGGTATATAAACTAGTCAAATACAGGTGTAACGATATTGGTTATAGGTAGATCCCCACTTATTGTAAGTTGTTGCTGATTTGCCCTTTTCTTGAATGAAACCTTTTCAGACCTGTGGCTTTGCATAGCTATTTGGGCCAACTGACTGGCCCAAAGAAGAACTTAAGTTGTGCATGGCCAGCATGTCTCTAACAGAAGATATTATAATGCCAATGAACTGAAAAAGAAAAAGAAGTTCCACTTTTTCCTGCCAACTTCCTGTCTCAGTGACTCAGCTTTATTTGTGAAGGACGTTGGTTCACGGAGGCACCAATCTTGCTGAGTGCTATAAAAGCAAGGCAGAACTAGATGCCATTCATTTCTTTACTGATGCATGGTTGTACACTGTCCCTGCGAACAACTTTACAAAGACATTAAGATGAGAGGTAGAAGACATTTTGCAGACCTCTGTAAGTAAGCTTTGAATTCAGATGTGGAAGAAATGTCTGTGTTTTCAGGCACATTTCTGACACCCCATTATTATTTCAGGATAGTGGTAAATCAGGGCAGTATTGGCATGCTTGGTTGTGGGGGAATTTTGGGGCGGTTTTTGGTTTTATTTTTGGTTTTGGTTTTGTTTTTTTACCCTTACTCTGGCGAAAAAAAAACCAGGAATAACGTAATAGCTCTTTCCCCAAAATTGAAACTTAATATATTACTGGAATGCAGGAATGTGTAATTTAAAATTTTGAATTTCACACACAAAAAAGGAAAAACAAGAGTGCTTCTTTGTTCTTCTTTCTATTTCAATCTATGTTATAGAATATCATACTGTATCATACTGAACAGAGACAGGCAGTCTGAACAGTCTGAAAAAGAAGTTAGACCACATTCAGCATTTAATTTCCAAGCATCCCAGTTAGACCTGTAAAAAATCTCATATTTATTTAATGAACAAAAAGATGCCTTCTGAGATCAAGCTCTCACCTTGTCTTATTAAATTTCTTGTTTGTTTTGATCCTACAGTTTTCAAAAGGGACAATTTTGCCAAATGGACACACCCTTGTATATGTATGTTCAAATGGAGACAAATTAATAAATCATGGCATTGTAAAATTAATTATATGAAACTTAGATATAAAAATTATTGAGGAGGGAACTTAAGACATTTGCTGGTGGGTACAGGTAGATGTAGCTTATTCCTTGTTATCTTGTTCCCCCCTCACTTGGGGTGGGAGGGAAATGTAGAAGAAAGAGTGTTTCTAATGAAGTCGTTGCATTTTCCAGAGGCTCATGTAAAGCAGGGTATTTTTAAAATAGAAAATTCACAATCGAAGGCATGGGTGGTACTTACAGTCAAAATTAATACTGGCTAATTGTGTCACCAGCCACAAAGGACAGATGACAGTCTGGGCTTCTCTGAGTATTTCAAGGACTCATTTGCCTGAGAAGTCATCGCCTCTGGAGTCAGCAGCTGAAAGAAGAAGTTTGGAATAACCAAGAAAGTGTCTGTGTATAAGACTGGAAACCAAGACTTGTCCCTCCCAGACCACATTTCAAACAAGAACCTTGCCAATCACTTTTTTTTCCTCTTACGACAGGCTGGTGGTACCTGGTCCTCTGCTGACCTGTGATCACACAGTGTTTTACTCCTGTTTCACACAAGTGTAAATGACCACATAAGCTTGTGGTGAACCATAGCCATGTTATTTCATGGAAGCAGTGTTTTGATGCTTTGCAGCTTCCTGTCCCTTGAGAGTTCAAAGCTATCCATGAAAGTATGCATGTAACATACGAGTTCATTTGTTTATGGAAAAAAAAAAAAAGGAAATATTTGCCTGTTCTCTTCCTATAACCAATAAGTGTGTTTTTCAGAGTTGATGTGAAGTGTCTTTTTATTCATCTTTTTGATTGCCTTCCTCCTATATTTTCATATCAACTCCAAACTCTTATATTCCCTCCTACATTTTTTCTCTGAAAACTGTAATAATTTCTGGGACAAGTGGCCATATTAAATTCATATGCCTTTCCAAATAGTACCATATCCTGCAATCAGATACATTATGGGTCACTCAAGGTGATTCAGCAAATAGAATTTGCCATGAAGCTGTTTACATATGTATGTGTACAAATGACAAATACAAAACACAATGTCAAAAAGCAAGAAAATGTAATCAAGAATTTATATAGAGGCATTACCATTCAAGTGGAAAAAAGCCTCTGTAAAACAATGAAGTCACCCTGGATCTGTCAGTTAAAGGTAAATGCCAGTGTAAGTGATTACCACTGATACTATATGTAGAAAAGTAGCATCTATACAAGCAACATTTGTTTTAGAATAGCTTTTTCTTGGTATTGAAAAGGACAATGCTTCCCTCTTGCTTTGCCTTTCTTCTTGAAAGTATTTTCTTTTTATGAGGAAGTGCAATGTGAATCGGAATAGATATGAGCACTGGGTTTGAATTCAATTATTTCCTGATTTTCTTTTTAGGGCATGACCTGTAATCCCATAATGTTGTGCATGCCTACAAGTTTAAGTTTTTAACCAGAGCAACTGTGAGGCTTACTTTAGGTCCCCAGTGTTCTTTGATCATTTTTATTTATGCATTTTACATTACTAAGTAACCCACTGTGGCACCACCTGCATCCCAGTGCTTTGCTGCTGTGAAAACACAGAATAAGCAAAAAGCCTATGGTTCAGGAAACTCCAACTATATTATTTAAAATTCTTGAGTTAAATTTTAGGAAGAATATCAATGCAGAAGAGAGACATGAAAGCAAGATCAAGCTTTCTGCAGGTAACTCACTTGTGCTCCTGCTTCCCCTGTGTCCTTTTTGCTGTGCACATACAGACAGATACGCACACAGCCAAGCACAGCGCCATTGTGTTGGGAGTTCAGCAGCGCTCACTCCAAAGGCATGGACTAAAGTGAACAGAGCAGCACTTTCTCCAAAGACAGAGCTGCAGAGGGAGGGATAGGGCTCGGACCAAGATGCACGGTTACTCCAAGAGGTACTGTCCATCCAGGGCTGTTGCTATGAATGCATTTCCACTGCACAAGGCAGTGTAGCATTGAGACAACAAAGCTGAAGGTCACCTTTCTACTTCTAATGCAACTGCAGCAGTCTGGAGCTTAAAATGGTCTAATTTATCTTGCTTTTAATAACAAGAGAAGAATTTTCTAGCTAAGAACCAGAAAGGAGTTTGAAGAACAGTCCCATTCTTCTCAGCTAACTGTTTAGGGAATATTCCAGGGCCAGTTCCTGTGATCACAATTATTTGGCATATGCTAGTCTGACTGAGAGCAAAACCAGTAGTGTGATAGATTAACTGCACTTGAAATGCAGAATCTTCCACAGCAAATGTCAAATGGAAAAAAAACCCCACCACTACCCCCCCCCCCAAAAAAAAAAAAACAACAACAAACCACAACGAGAAAAGGAAGTACCAATGTTACACTGATCACTCAATTTCGAAGGAGAAATTTGAAAGATTTCATGATACCATATGAATATTTTCATGGATCTTCAGAAAGAAACTAACTCTCTCTCTTATTTCAGAATAAGCCAAAACAGAAATTTTTCTAAATTCACATTCCATTATTTTCCTTAGTAATCTAAATATAAATATTTTTTAAAAGGAGTGCATTGTTTATTTGAGGACTGTTTTTAGTGAAGTAAGTCAAACAGTGGAGCCCTCCATGCAGTGAAAATGTCTTTTCAATGGTCAGATCCTTTCTAACCACTGAGTAGTTTAGTTTATATAAATATTCCCAGCAGTAAATAACACTGATCTACAGCACATCTGCAAAATCCAGTTGTGCTTCCTCTCTCACAGGCTATCCACTTGTGCTTAGGTGCGTGCAGCCAGTGTCCTGTGCACAAACATTTGGTGAGAACAAAATTTATATCAATACACTCATTTGACCTCTAAATCTAAACTGACTGGACCCTGGTGTTTTGAGGTTAAAGGTGTTTGAATTAATAGCCTGTGCAACAGAGTTCAGGAACTTCAACAATTTAAATCTTCAGAAACATTCCACAAACATTTTACTACCATAAAGCAAAGTAGTTCAAACTCCTAATAGTATTGACAGGATCTTCAAGTATATCTCAAGGGAACTAAGTTCCCATATCCAGTTCAGCTGGATCCCTGTTTCCTAAAATCCTGGCTAAATTATTCTGCCCATGACTCTAACTCATGTGGCTTAAAAGTCATGAACTTAGAACCATAGAAGCATAGAATCGTTTTGGTTGGAAGAGAACTTCAAGATCACCAAGTCCCACTGTTAATGTAGCACTGCCAATTTACCACTAAACCTTGTCCCTCAGCACTATGTCTAGAAATCTTTTAAATACCTCTAGAGATGGCAACTGAACCACTTCACTGGGAAGCCTATTCTAATGCTTGATAACCCTTTCGGTGAAAATTTTTTTCCTAATATCCAGTATAAATCTCCCCTGGTGCAACTTGAAGCCATTTCCCCTTGTCCTATTATCTGGTACTTCGGAGAAGAGACTGACACCCACCTCACTGCAAACTCCTTTCAGGTAGTTGCAGAGAGCCATAAGGTCTCCCCTCAGCCTCTTCTCCAAACTAAACAACCTCAGTTTCTTCAGCTGTTCTTCATAAGACTTGTGCTCTCAACCCTCACCAGCTTTGTTGCCCTTCTCTGAACAAACTCTAGCACCTCAATGTCTCTTCTGGAATGAGGGGCCCAAAATTTGCAGGAACTTAATGGATTTCAGGAGCAGAAAGATACAGGTGCATCTACTGCGAACTTCTGCATGACCCATGCCATAGAACTTCATCCATTTATTCCTCTCTATGCAAATTACTCATATTTAACTAATGTATGGCTATCTACTATGTGTTAGAAGATATCAAATGATGAAAACTGTGTCTCTCCTAAACAGTGTATTTAAGTAGTGAATTTTTATTGCTTTATTATTATTTGTTTAAAAACAAAAAGTGTTTTGTTTAAGTTTAAAGTAGAATAGCTTTAATTTCCAGAGGCTTCCAGCAATGACTTTCTCAATGAGACAAAAGACTTCCATTTTAGATTTTTTTATCCCTATGAAGAACATACACAGTATATATACATTTATATATATACACAATGTGAGTAATGTGTTCTTCCTTTTGATAAAAAAAGATCATCCTCTCAGTCACAGGCATTTTTTTCTCCAGATTCTACATAATTTTTGCAGTTTTTCTAAGCTTTTTTATACCTTTTTTGAAACTGTAGGCGCCAAAGCTGAAAGAACCATTCTACTATCAGTCTTGACAATTTCATATATAAACAACGGAGAGATGCTTCTCTATTAAAATCCAATAATTGACTGTGAAGACTTTTGTCTCCTTACTATGTAAATGAAAAAGAATTCATCCTGTAAAAAACAGGAGGCTTGTCAGCTGGCATAAGTGCAATAAATTATAAGAGGTAATAAATATTATGATTCACCTTAACCTAAAAAGACCATTTAGCTTGTGTCTTCTGGGCTAATAAGCATTGTCCTGTTAGTCTCCAATGTGTGGAGATAACATACCAATGTTGTTGTGATGCTAGGTGTCTTGATACTTGTATTATTAGCTCACAAAAGCATGGCAACCATGGTAATGCTGTCAGTGCTGCTGTAATGTGTACTTATTGGTGCTTAGGTTACCCGCAAAATAAAGGAAATTTTGGAGGGGTGTTTCTTTCAAGCTTTTTCTTTAAGACAGTATCTACGATAACTGTAACTTACTGTGTTGCTGCCAAACCATGAACATGTGAAAAAGAAATTACTGTTAGGTTTTGTTCTAATGA
The DNA here is from genome assembly GCF_964106895.1 of Numenius arquata. NCBI lineage: Eukaryota > Metazoa > Chordata > Aves > Charadriiformes > Scolopacidae > Numenius > Numenius arquata. The sequence continues at coordinate 16,899,597 of NC_133579.1, read as the reverse complement.
AAGAACTTCTTCAGATTTAAGCAGTATGCAACAGTTAATTCACATCTTGTCTAGTTTCTGCTGTGCAAATGTTCAAAACCCGTTAATAACTTCTAATATCAAGTGACTACTCATAGGGACAAGCTTAAAAAAAGAACAGGTGTACAACTGGCCATGCTTCTACCTGGCTGTCAACACCAAGGATTTAATTAATCGGATTTATCTCAATGTTCAGCCTCTCACAGGCAGCTCATGTTGAATTGTTTTAGTTCTGCTATGAAATATAAATGTTCTTCTAGTTTTCTAGGATACAGTTGCAAATGCTAGAGATATAGTCTCTAGTTCAGAGTCTCTGTGAACTTGCTTCTTTGACTACATTAGGACTCATTTAATGACAGGGTCTGATGTAGTCAATAGTTCTGATTGCTTGGAATGAACACCTAGCCACCATTATTTGATATTCTATAAATCCATACTCCATTTGAAAAGCAGTGATTTGATATTTATTTCCAGACCACAGAGAAGAATATTGAACAAGTAAGGTTTAATACTAATGACTGCAAAACAGTGCTGGGAGTATCCCTGTCCAGAGATGATTCCCCTTTGACAACTACTTTGAGAACAGTTAGTTAGCCAGTGCCTAATCCATTTAACATGCACTTTATCGATATGGAGAGTTCATTTTTACATTGGAAAATCCATGATAAAAAAAGTCAAATTCGTTACAGAAGACTTAAGTATCATACATTCATACAACAAGCAGGAAAACATCAGCAAGCTGGTAAAACTCCAGTGCTTTGGAAAACTGAATACCCCAGAATTATCAATTTTCAAAAGACAAAAGACGGAGTCATTAGTGCCAATATTGTGGAAATAAACATTCATGGCCAGCATAGGTTTAGTTGAACACAGTTTTCAGTTTCATTTGTGACAGAATTCTGTAAGGGATCACTGTCATTCAATTATTATTTCCTTCCTTCAGTTGCATAAAGTTTCTTATGCTGAAAAAAGGGTCTGCCAGTGAAAAATCATCTTAACCTTTCCCTGGCTGCATGTGTTAGTTATGTGTGAAAATGAAAGTATGAAAAAATTAAATCAAGACATTAGAAATGGACCTGAGAAACTTAAATCTTGCAAATTGTTAGGGAGTTTACTAGGAAAATCTGACCTTCCCAGTGAAGTCAGCTTTTTAAATCACTAAGGTTTTCTGGGTTGGCTCCACCCCCCCACCCCTCCCGGTGAGACTCAATCAACGTTAGTTATCTAGGATTGCTGTTCACCTTCTCTAGCCTTTACAGTGTGGCAGTTAGGTATCTGGTTAATCTTTTAGGTACCAGCTAAAGAGAAATCCTAAAATTAATCATCTTCTGAATCTCTCTAACTTACAAGAGGCATGTAAGTGATTAAATGTTGAAGTCTGGGGAGGTGACTCCTATCCCCTAGTACTTGATATTACAAGGTCCCCTTAAAGTGGTCCAGAGAACTTCTTAAAAGCAGACTTGTGTATTACTATTTTATACTACGTTACAGTGCATAGTCCCAGGAATAGCTATCAGGCATAAGGCAGGTGACATGGTGGAGTAAATAGTGACCCTGAGATGTTGCCACATACATCCTAAGAAAGAACTTGTCCAATTTATTTAAAAGATCATTCCGGTCTACTCAGACCTCCAGATGCAGAAATAGAGTTACAATTCAGTACTTAAGCCAAATAATGCATAGATTTAAATAAAAAATAAGAAAAAAAAAGAAAAAGAGAAAAAAGGGGGTTTCTCAGGTGAACTTTTTTCATCTACAATGAATAGCAGCCATGCCACTGAATGTTACCAGAGATTTACCCAGGTAAAACATGTGCATTTCCTGCTAGGTAGCATGATAATGATTTTTATTTCCAGAAAGACTGAAGATCAAAGGGAACCAGCCAGAGCTAGTAAGCTTAGGTGGTGGAACTGTCAGTTGAAAGACATTTTCTGTTCACATCTATTACCACAGAAAGGCTGAGACTATCTTGGAATTGCAGGTTCTGGAAAAGAAAAGTGGAAAGTTGATGCATTCCTGCGCCACTGCTTTTCCACCAAGAGTCTGTTGTGGTGGAGTCTGCCTGTTAGGACACTCACTGATCCAATTCTATCCATGGATTAGCACTTTAATCAAACAAAAATGGAGAAACACATTTCACTGTATTTCAGATTCCAGCATGGGGGCAGAAGATGAGCATTTGAACTGGAAGAAAGTGAGTGACTGACTACAAGTATAAGTAATTCTTGTGTCAAGGCTTTGACAAGTCGTTTGTTGGAAAACCTATTTTACTGATTGCAGTCTACACTTAATAGATGTGCCATCCGGGGATGTGTCAGCTCCCTTGCAGCATACCAATTAATGGCAGTCAGTGGTGGTGAAAGTAGCTCTTTTAATCTTATTAAAAAAGTCGCATACAATATAATTTCCTTTGTGGGAATGTCTGAATGCGTTTTATCTGCTGAAAAAAGAACAACACTGTATTTGAACAAGCTAGACAAAAACCTGCCAGGCTCCCAGTGCCTTTTGACTAGCTATCTTGCCTTCTGATAGAATTAACACTTACTAAATCTGATCAATAACAAAGCAGTTTGGGTACCAGTGTCCCTCCTATTCACACTTTAATACTACTGGTGGTTTTAAGTTTATTGACTTTTGCCTTGATAACCCTTAAAATATTTCACATGGAAGTCAGGGATCCTTAAATAGGGTGTTTCAGTCTGTTAGGCTTTTTCTTACTTTTCTTTATTTTTATTTACATGCATGAAAAACAGATATTATGGGTTATCTTTGATCTAGATTTTAGACACCTACTTGAACTTTCACAGTTGCTACAAAAACCTGTGCTTCAATCCTATCTAACCCTCTTAGTATGACCCTCTCAATATGTGGAGTTGCTTAGATCTTGATTCTTCTCAACTCCTTGGAGCCTACATCTACAATAAGTCTTGGAACAGAAATTCTCCAACCACCTCTGCTATGACCTTTTACAGAAGAGATAAGGTATTGTACCAGTAATTGCAGTCAACAATTTGATGCGTAGATCACATCCTTGGTCTGACTTGCAAGTATTTCTTTTTCTTGTTCAGAGTGGTGTGCAAGAGACTCGACATCTCTGTCCTTGGGGTTGTTCAAGATATGACTGGACAAGGCTCTGAGCAACTTGATCTGATTCAGAATACTCTGAGCAGAGGACTGGACTAGGCGGCCTGCAACCTAAATGAATCTCTAATTACTAAATGATTTGGTGGATACTTTGACCACTAGAATCTAGCAGTCAAACAGGTGTGGTGGTTGCTTAGAGTTTATTTGAGGTTCTGGTTTTTTCTTTGGTGAAATTATCATTTTACTGAGGTCATTTAACTTTTTAACCAGATTTCACCAGTTGCAGAAAATCATAAAATATTTTTTGAAAATACTTCCTGTAGAGTTAATGTTTGTTCCGCTAATATGACTCCCAGCAAGACAGACATGTAATAAATTCTTCTCTTTCCTTGCTCTTTAAAGACTATTAAGATTTGTAGACTGGCATTATGCGACTTTCCGTCAGAGTCTAGAAACAACAAAATATTAACAAGTGCTATAATCTGTAACTTTTCCTGATCAATCTATCCCTAAAACCCAGCAGTAACTTTTATTCGGCCTTAGTCATACACTCTGCCATTTCCTTCAAATTCTCTTCCACAAAGAACAATTCAAGAACATATATAGTGCTATAGGTGCAGTTATCCACCACACAGTGCATAGTGGTGAAACTCAAACATTATTCCATTTTAACCCCCTGTTGTGGTTTAACCTGACAGGCAGCTAAACACCACATACTCTCACTCCTCCCACAGTGGGATGCGGGAGAGAATCAGAAAAAAGCTAAAACTCATGGTTGGAGATAAAGACAGTTTAACAGGAAGGGAAAATAATAATAATCATAAAAGAATATTCAAAATAAGTGATGCACAGTGCAATTGCTCACTACCCGCCAACCAAGGCCCAGCCGGTCCCTGAGCAGTGGTGACCAAGCCCTTCCATTGTCCCCCAGCTTTACATACTGACCATGACGTCATACAGTATGGAATATCTCTTTGGGCAGTTTGGGTCCCCTGTCGCTGCTGCTTCCCTTCCCAAGCTTCTTGTGCACCCCCAGCCTCCTTGCTGTCAGGGAAGTGTGAGGAGCTGAAAAGCCCTTGACTTGGTGTAAGCACTGCTCAGCAACGGCTAAAACATCAGTGTGTTATCAACATTATTCTCATCCTACATCCAAACCACTGCACTATATCAGCTTCTAGGAAGAAAATGAACTCTATCCCAGACAAAATCAGGACACCCCCTCTTTTCCCTTATAAACTAGTAATGTCATGCAAGCCCAAATACTGGTCTTGATTAAGCCCATATAGTAGCATTAGGTTCTTTACTTGCGGGGTGAATAGTTGGGTTACCCCTGCCATGGTCTTACTGGTAGTAAAAGACGAAACTGCAGAATGCTTGATTGTACACTGATGAAATTAGTAGGCTTTTTGGCACTGATTTAAATGGCAACAGCAGAAAGTTTTACTATCCTCGCGTGCAATACTTCCCTGACTATGTGACTGAAAATATATTGTTGATTGCTCCATTTTATTGCAAGCTAAAATGAGATGCCCACTCCATTTTGACATTCTGTCAACGTTCCTGTTTCTGTTACCTTTTGAGAATGGGTGCTATGAATTATTCTTTTACAGTATAATATTTGAAATGGCTGTGCAGGATGAGACCTGTGGTCCCTATAAACTTTCAAAATCATCATTTCCACAGGCCACTAATGGGTGCTTCAGGAAAGGGAGAAGAAATTTGTACAAAGCAGGCATGGTATAAATTTTCTACTGGGAACATTTCTTCCTAATCCTTGTTTATATATTTTTTCAAGGTGAGTTAGAATTTGTTTAATCACCAGTTTTTCCTAATCTCTACACATCCATTGGTATTTATCTTTTTTCCACTTTTGTGTTCGCAATGAGAGCTGTGTGAATCCTTCTGATCCTCTTTTAAACAGCTTTCAGACTCTCCTGATGGTTCATCTTTCAATGAAGTCAAGCCAAACTTCATAAGCAGTTGGTTTCTTCCAAAGCAAAAAAAAGGCACCCTTTTAAGGACTTTATTTATACCTCCTTGGAAGCTGTCAGATTGTGTGTAAAGGAATTTATAGGCTATATCTATACATATCATAAAAAAACCTAAACGAAACAAAACATCCTATTCTGTGGGTCTGAGAATAAATAGCTTGTGTGTATGTGGATACATCTCTTTCTCCCCAGGAAAAGTCCACAGGGTTGACTAATGGAAATAATCTCAGGTCAGCTTTACCCCACAAGATGTCCTGTCACATTGCTTGTTTATGTGGTATTTGGAATTGGTCATGACTAAGACAAGTATTAACAATAGTTGGAACTAAACAGTATGGACCCTCAAAATGCATCACACAATTTATTGTTTTTTAGTTTATTCTTAAATAAATAAATGAAAAATATAAAGCAAGCCATAGAATTTCTTTAGGGATTTGTTACTACTAGGTCAAAACACCACGCTCACTGGTATTTTGGTCCAGCAGCCATGTCTGAGATATAACATGCACTGGTACGGACCTGCAAGTATTGTTACAGACCATGAAGCAGCTACAGCAGTGGCTTTCAATCACACAGAATTATCTGCTCGGCTTCATTCACTTCTGAAATGTTGGAACTGGCCTCTGACCTAAAGCTTCCCAAGTGTTTCAAACTAACATTGGAAGAACGTAAACATATATCCATCCTCAGAGACATATTAAACTCAGAGTATTTGCAACAATTTTTTTCAAGGTTAAAAAAAGTAAAAATCAGTGATTTGCATTTGCGTGTAAAAACTGTTCATAATAATGGATTAATTGTAATCTACAGTTAAACAGACAGAATCTAGTGTTTGCTAAACATCTATTCAGTTTTACCAATGTTTGATATCTTCTATTTTACAAAGCAGGCATATGGTTTATGGAGTTTGTTCCATAATGAAGGGTCTGCTAATGAGAAACTTGGTTTTAATTTTTGTGTTTAAGCAGCTATTTTGTTCAGTTTTTAATCACCATGCAACCTAGAGTAATTTAAGTCATGCTTTAAGTCATGCTCTGTTTCTCTGCTAAGTGACAGCAACAACACTACTTCATGGGAGAGCGAATTTGATGTTTACAGTTCAGTGAGAAAAGGTAGCAAGGTTCCAGTTGAGGGGTAAGTATTTGTATTCTATTAAGGTCATATCTTCATTGAATGAAGATTAAGATATTCTTAAACAAGTGCAAGAATGGGGAATGAACTTTTTTCATAACAGCACCTTCTTTCAGAAGCAGCTTAGGATCCTCATTTATTATCCATGGTGAGTAGAAGTGACTGAAGCACCTTCTCATTGCTCTTCTGAAAGGGAGCTTATGAGACAGAGATACTGCTGGCTTGGCTTTTTCTGTAACAGTTCTCCATTGCAGAAGTACAGATGAAAATATCTGTGTATTGCTATGATCACTGTTCATCTTTAGGAAGAACGGTTCTTACTGAGGGAACAATAAGGACAGTGGAAATGGGCCTCCCAAACTACCTGGAGACTTCATGGACCTTTGACATAATCCAGAAAGATAAATCATTATGTCCAGGGAGATCCAGAACACCCTTTTGTGTTTTTTAATGTACAAAATTCATTACCATTATTTTTGAATTATACACTACTGAGTTTTTAGAAATAATTATTATTTATTTTTCCGGTTTTATTGTAGACTAGTTTTTTACATCAGTTACCAATTCATTTACAGACACAGTCATTTTTGATCAATGTTCATGCATTAAGACCTCTTTTACAAAAAGAAAGGTGATGGTGGGACAATATAATGTGGATCAGCTTAAGCTTTTTGGCCATACTAATTATTTTTTCAGTTTGCAAGAACACATTTGCATCTCCCAAAGCGCTTTGCAGTATATCAGCATATAATGGAAATACTGGTATTTTCTAGAGTGAGCTTTTCAGATTTGTGACTCTTTTAATGGATGTGAAAAACAAAATAATTCATGTTTCCCTCACAGTTACTATAAAGATAATAACGTTTTGATAAATTAAACAAAAAGTAGGCATGTATTGATAACAGCGATAAGTTATATGAGCTGCTGGGTACATGTTCCTAGAGAGTGGCATTCTCTTAAAGATGGGCGGAGAGAGAAGATAATATTATGTGCTTTATAGTATTATGTATATAATGTATATAATATATATGTACATCTTTATAAACATATGCCATATATGCTTATTTATGTTTGCATACACAGATATTAATATCTACTCATATACACATGTATCTACTTATATAATAAAATATAATGTTATAAAAATTTAATATGTTATATAACTTATATGATAATCTATAATAAAATATATTATATGTAATAGTAATATATAACAATATAAAAAATTTTATACATATAACACACGCACACACGTATATAAGTTTTGGAAGTCTGTAGTTCCTTTTTATGGTACCCAAAACCAGTGAAGGTCATAGAAGGAAATTGCAGGTAGCCAAAATCCCTAGAAGCTCAAGGTCTGTAAGATGCAACCTCCTTGTGAAAATCTGTTATTCCAGAGGGCTTACTTCCATGTTGTCTAAAGTCGGTTCAGGCTGAAGAGTGTACTACATGTGGAAATGAAATGGGAGCACAGGACTACAACTTTCTTCTGAAGAGCAGCAGTACTTCAATTATTTCAAAATATTTTGAGAATGTCTGTAAGTAATATAAAAACTAAAGCCAATGACAGTGAGATATTGGAAACATTCTTTGAGGTTTTTTCAGAGATACCAAAGTTTTTAGAGGAAATTGGAAATGCAGAGAACAAGATCATTTCTACCTATTCTAAATTTGTTCTTTTTTAAAAACTGCCCTTGTAGTGACCTTGAATATACTTTCTTTGAACACATACAAAGCAAACTGATCCACAGAACTGAAACAATTAAACAATGAATTTTGAATGTGATGTTTCTAGATGTCTAGGGCAGGTAAGATATCATAAAAATATGCTTCATACTGGATGCATCCTCTTAACGGCTGCAGAAGACATCTGTCCACTTCCATGGAGAGCCACTACAGTCAGTTCCAAACACTCTAAACACTACATGTATCTCCAAAATCATAGACAATCACAGATTTGCTTAACTTTACATGCTGTGAACATCTTGATTGACTTTTGCCGAGCTATTCCCAGTGTGCAAAGTGAGGCACGTGCATGAAATCTTGGCAGGATTTGGGCTCAAGACATTAAGTTTTCATTGTGCGCTGCAGAAGACTTATGGAGGAGCTAATTTGACTGATGCCAGCATGCTTTTTGCTAAAAGTATGCACCCTAATGACTGCAAAACATGATGTGACTATTCCAGAAATCTTGAAAATACATTGGAGAACAGCAGATTTCTTATTTGCATACTGTATATATTCTGCAGTGGGTAGTTACTGATGGCTTTTTGCTGCTCTACTAGCCTTTTCAATATGTAAAATGTTGAGTATCGGTGAGCTGGCATTTCCTACTTTAATTGGCACATGGATAGACTGTTTCTCTCTAGCAGTTCCAGAAGATTGTTATGGGCCTGAGCTGAGTAAAATGGGTGCAGATATTTCAGTAAATGCAGAAATTGCTAGCACCATCTATTGGTAAAAAATATAAAAAATTAAAACTATTTTCAAAAAATATGCATGTACTCAAATTAGAGTTGATTGAATAAATGAGTGTTCTTGTTTTAATTATTTTAAATGCCATTAAAATATATGTAAATATATCTTTTTATAACCAGACATTTCGTCTAGGTTTTGCATCTTATTGAAGGCACTTGTGAGTTTAAAAACGTTCACTGTTTTGTATAAAGTCCTGGTGAGTCTCTGAAAACAGCTTTCTTTCCCTTTTCTGGGAAAGGCTAACCAAGCTGGGAAACTGGGTGGAATCTTGGCTGTAACACAGATTTTAAAAAGTAATTAAATCACAGTGTTACTCTACAGAGAATCTATTGGACCCGACTAATATTTATATTTTATTATTCAAATATTTTCATTTTCTGCAACAAAGACAACAACAGGCACCAAAAATGAAAGGAGTTCACTACATGAAGGAACTGAGGAAAGGATTTTTGAGGAATAGTTGGCTTTAAGTTAAAGGGAGCATTGTCACAACATAATCATCTAGCCCACTCATGAACAAGCTCATGCTCTTACTGTTTTCACACATTGACTGAATTGCTGCAGTAGTAAAACTAAGGGGAGGACTTGACAGGCTTGAAAGGTAAGACACATGTTGATCTGCGCTTGATATGACGGTATGTTGACTTCTGTGTGATCTTTAAGAAAGGCAGACACACAAAGTATAGCATGTTACAAACGAGATTTCCAATGGCTAAGGCACAGTTTTGGAAAAATATCTATAGACCTCTTATACTGCTGTATGTCAGAGCAACTCTTCAGGTACTATTTCCTTTGGTTCATGACCTCAGAACCATTTACGTTTAAATCAAGTTTGTCTGCTATAGGTATTTGGTATTCTGAAAGCTGAACAAAATTGATTGTGAATATAGTGGAACACCCACAGCTAGATTTTTTTTCATACTCATTTGTTTTACACAACAGTGTACGGCGGTTATACACAAGCCAATGTGTAGTGGTAACATTGTGAGGGATGTGATGGCAGTGATTTTTTTTTCTTTGTGATGTGTGGTTTGTCTCAGCATGAGCTGTTCTGTGTTTCCCTATTTTGGCTAGTCTTAAATTCACCCTGGTAAAGTCACTTTCAGAAAGCAACTCTTCCCTTGTGGGATTGCCAAAATAACTGGTAGGGCCCCAAGTTGAGGCTAAAGATAATATTTGAATTGTTTTGTATGAAGCATTTAATTATGTCTGAAATTCAGATTGAAGGTCAGGATGCATGGGAGCATAGAACTGCTCAGGCTAAGTTTTTAATATATTGCCAGTTATAGTAATCACCAGGGAAGCTGAGGCAAGAAGCTATTCTGATTCCAAGTATAAAAAGGAGTAGAATGCATTAATTTCTTCATCTTGAACCTAATGTACCTCAGCAGTTCTTTCCTTTCCTCAAGAAAATAATTCCAAAGTCCTAATTTAGGAAGTGTTAGCTGGAAAGTTTCAAAAGATATTTACAAGGGGTGCATTCCTTCATGGGAGATATCTAAGGGGACTTAAAGGACGTGCTGAGTAAAGGAAGAAGGTGGGCTCTGGGCACTGCCTCAGTTACTGTGCTCTTCCATGGAGGTGGAGGTGCTGTAGCAGCTTCCTCTAATGTTGCATGGAGTACAACCTTTGGGGACCAGGTCATCTTCAGCAGTCTCTGCTTTTGCATCCTCATTCACTGCTTCTCACATGGTAGCTGCTTCTTTGGCAATGTTGTGATCGGGATCATTGAAATGAAGTAGCTTAAAAACGGCCCTAGAAACAAAGGGATTACTCTCATCCCATCAATATTTATAGGGTGGACTGACTTACAGGTTGACCCTGGAAATAGCTATAGCAGATCAGGTGAAGAGGAACAGGATCACTGACCAGGACATTATGGCTTTTCCATTGAAGTCTGTGCCTTGTGGAGTCACATGATAGTTTATTTTAAAGGCAGAAGAGTGGAAGTGTTGTAACAGGACTAAAGTGTTCCCAACATCTAAGAAAGACAATGGCTGAACTATGTTCTGGTCTTTGGTTTTAATCACAAACGTTCCGTGTTTTCTTAGTAAAATAAAACGTCTTCAAATGGGTTTATTTGTGGATGAAATCCAACCTATCCTCTTCATCTCAGAAAAACGTGCTCCAGATTTAAACATGTATTTTTTCTACTAAATGATAATTGATCTCTGCTGGGGTGAGAGTAATCATAATGGACACAGCAAAACATGCAAGAATTCCCAAGCTAGTACTAATACAAGGAGAGCCTCATTAGCAAGGTCTATTCCTTAGTAGAGACAAATAGGTTGTGTAAGTATTGTGCTAATATGGCTAGCACATTTATTAATGCATAACTTTGCATTGTACATATCCCATGAAACAACCAAACTCTGCCACATGCTACAGCCTTGACAGGGAAAATCAACATCAAGTCCACCTGGTGGAATTTTAGCCAGTGCAAGTGGAATGAAGGAAACTGTTAGTTCCCATGTGATTTCTAGCTGGTGCCAGCTTCAGAAGTCCTGTGTCAAAGTACTCATGCTATACAAATTATGTCCCGGTTCCCAGAGGGAGCTTTTGGTCAACTGTCACGTACTTTCCCCTAAGGTGAGGAAAGGAAACCTAAATATAATAAAGCTTAGCATATGATAGTTTATTTTCATTATGGAAATATTTGTATCATTTTCCCTTGCAGAAAGCATTATTTTTCATTTTTTATCTCTAAGCAGGCTTCAGACATGAAGAAAGCTGTAGCTAGAGGGGGTTCTCTTTAGAAGACATTTCAAAACTCCTGAAACAAAAACAAACTATGGAAAATAATGAGGTTTTGATCCTGGATCTCACTAAACCTTATGGGGAAACATTTTTGCAACACTGTAATCAAATGAGAATGTTGTTTTCCCTCCTGAGAATCAATATCTCCTTGTTTATCACTGGATAAGACTCAGCAGTTGGTTATAGTCCTCATTGACCTTTTTTGCTACATCATCTTCCCACCTCAAAAATCTGTGCAGCTGCATCATTTGCTAAAAGAATTGTCAACCGAATGTGAGTTTGAAAAGCTCTTTGCTGCCTCTCAAATCTTCTTGCTGTGCATAAGCACTGTCAGTGCCCTGCTCTACTTTCTGTGTTGCAGGCAAATCAGGCTTTGTAATAAATCTTTTCAATCCAAACTAGCTGCTTCCTAACACTACTAGAAGATCAAATTTTGTTTTCCTGAAATAAAAGCTTCAGAGATGAGCCATTTTGATTTTTGGACAGTCAACAGCATAAGTCACATTTCATAAAACAATAGAAGCTAGGACTTCTTAATCAGGTATATGTATGCCTCCCAAAATCCAACTGTAGTCAAAATTCAAAAGGTTCCATGTGAGAAATTGCACAGAAATGCTTTAACCCAGCTTGGCTCAAACAAAATGGTTGGGCTTAAAATAGGAATTAATCTTGATTTGAGTCACAAAGACAAAATTCCATATATAGCAATCAATTTATTATTATTACAATTCTAATGGGAAGTCAAAATTTCTCAAAGGACATCAGTGGATTGTATAGAGAACAATCTTCCAAATGCCCTGTGGTTGCTTAACTGCCCCCCTGTTGCCCTCTGATCTGTCATGAAAGTATTGTTCGGTTTATTCTGATATAGAAGAGGAAAAAAAAACACTCTAGCTTTTACAAAGCAATAAATTAGTATTGCACCCAATTCCACTTCTTTTTTTTTCCCTTGCTGAAAGTCAGTGTAATAACTAGATATTGCCTTCCTAGTACAACAGAAAACTGAAACTGAACCATTTAATAGTTGCAAAATAATTTCACAATCACTTTACTAAATCACTAGAAAAGACAGAATCACATCAGTCTTGCACAGTAAGAGAAAAAATATTAATGCAATGTATATACAAGATTAATGAGATGAGCCGTGACACTAAAGCTTTTCAGTGGGGACTCTAATATGGTTGAGGAAACTCTTTCATCCAAAGTCCTATTTTCAAGCTCTTATCTATTTGCAGAATATTGCCTTATGGAGTGAAATTTATCAGGCTGACCCTGCATCCAAAAGGTATGTTATTTTGCATAAGGAAAGCTTGGCAATATTATTCTTTATTGTTTATAAGAAGACAGATATTTCTTCATGGTGTTCACATATTTCAGTCCTTCCCTCTTCATGTGCTTGCTCGCTCGCTCGCTCTCTCTCTCCTTTTTTTCCTTGTTGATAGCTCAGAGATTATTTTGTTTTTAACAGAACAGAAAACATACTGTTTTCCCAGAGCACAGGTTGTGCTTGGTTGTTATATACAAACAAAAAGGAAAATGAGGAATAAAGGACAAAAAGTACATTATTTTTTGGACTGATATAAAAGGCTGATTCTGTAGTTACTCTGCATGCAGAATATTCATTAAGATTAAAGCAATACAGAATGCCCATATCAATGTCCACCCGGTTGGAATAAATATAGCTGGCATATAAACCTAAATGGACTGTTGATCTGGCTGTCATTTCTAGATGACCTTGATCTTAAATCTGCTCCCTTCTGTGGCCACTGCTGTGCCTGACATTTTCCATAATGACACTAGGTAAAGATCTATTGTTTCTCCAGAGCAAGTAGGCTTCATCAACAACGAGGAATAGCTCCATTGGAGGTGACTTTCAAGTACAGGGTACACACCAGCTTAACAGACTGGGATGTAACTCAGCTTGCTTTGCACACCAGGTCCCGGCCAAACTGTCAGGGAGGGAAGAGTGCATTTCCCTGACAGCCTTCCTCCTTCCAGTCTCTGAGGTGGTTGGTATGATGGCCCAGCTGCTCTGTTGTGGGTATCTGCCCTACCCTGGAGGCTACCATGTTTCTACAGCACTTCCTAGAAGGACCACTGGAAAATCATGAGCGCCTAGAGAAGAACTATAAAGATAGGTGTCATGAAAAGGCGGGAGGGGAGCAATATCAGGCCTGCCTGTGACAAACTGTGGTACAACAGGCAATGATTAGAGGGATGGAGTGCTAACAAGGGCCTGCAGCCTGTTGTTCTGAGATATGCTGGTCAAACTAAATGGCAAGAAAGAGATGCACAGGCAGTGGAAGAAGGGACAGGCATCCTGGGAAGAGTATAGGCACACTGCCCGGTTGTGTAGGGATGGGATCAGGAAGGCCAAGCCGCGGCTGGAGCTGAATATGGCAAGGAATGCAAAGAATAATAAGAAGGGCTTCTACAGGTATGTCAACCAGAAAAGGAAGGTCAGAGAAAGTATACGCCCACTGGCAAACTGCTAACAATGGACAAGAAGAAAACTGAAGTACTCAACAACTTTTTTGCCTCAGTCTTTGCTGGCAGCCTCTCTCCCTACACCTCTTGAGTGGATGGACCACAAGGCAGTGAGTGGGGGAGCAAAGTCACTCCCACTGTAAGAGAAGGTCAGGTTCATGATCACCTGAGGAACCTGAACATACAGAATTCTACAGGACCTGATAAGACGTATCACAGAGTCCTGAGGGAATTGGCTGATATAGTTGCCAAGCCACTCTCCATGATATTTGAAAAGTCATGGCAGTCAGGTGAAGTCCCAGTGACTTGAAAAAGGGAAACATTGCACCCGTTTTTAAAAAGAGTAGAAAAGAGGACTCTGGGAACTACTGACATGTCAGCCTCACCTCTGTGCCTGGGAAGATCATGGCACAGATCCTCCTTGAAGCTATGGTAAGGCACATGGAGGACAGGGAGGTGATTCAAGACAGCCAGCATGGCTCCACCAAGGGAAAGTCCTGCCTGACCAACCTAGTGGCTTTCTATGATGGAGTGACAACATCAGTGGACAAGGGAAGAGCTATAGATGTTGTCTATCTGGACTTTTGTAAGGCCTTTGACACAGTCCCCAACAACATCCTGCTCTCTAAATTGGAGAGATATGGATTTATGGGTGGACTGTTCAGTGGATGAGGAATTGCTTGGATGGTCCCATACAGAGGGTAGTGATCAACGGCTCAACGTCCAGATGGAAATCCGTGACAAGTGGTGTCTCTCAGGAGTCTGTACCAGAACCAGTACTGTTGACTATCTTCATCACTGTCTTTATAGATAGTGGGGTTGAGTGCACTCAGCAAGTTTGCAGATGACACCAAGTTGAGTGGCGCAGTTGACACACCTGGGGGATGGGATGACATCTAGAAGGACCTGGATAAGCTCAAGAAGTGGGCCCATGTGAACCTCATGAGATTCAACAAGGCAATATGCAAAGTCCTACACCTGTGTCAGGCCAACCCCCAGCACAAATACAGCCTTGGGGGTAAAGGGGTTGAGAGCAGCCCTGCCAAGAAAGACCTGGGGGTACTGGTGGATGAAAAGTTGGGCATGAGCTCACAAAGTACACTTGCAGCCCAAAAAGCCAACTTTATCCCAGGATGCATCAAAAGATGTGTGGCCAGCAGGTTGAGGGAGGTGATTATCCCCTTTTATCCGCTCTGGTGAGAACCTACCTCTAGTACTGCATCCAGCTCTGGAGCCCACAGCACAGGAAAGACATGGAGATGTTGGACAGGGTCCAGAGGAAGGCCACAAAAATGATCAGAGGGCTAGAGCAACCCTCCCATGAAGACAGGCTGAGACAATTGGGGTTTTTCTGCCTCAAGAATAGTAGGATCCAGGGAGACCTTATTGTGAGTTTTCAATACTTAAAGAGGGCCTACTGGAAAGACGGGGACAAACTTTTTACTAGGGCCTGTTGCGACTGAACAAGGAGTAATGGCTTTAAACTAAAAGATGAAAGATTTAGGCTACATAGAAGGAAGAAATTTTT
The DNA here is from genome assembly GCF_964106895.1 of Numenius arquata. Taxonomy (NCBI): domain Eukaryota; kingdom Metazoa; phylum Chordata; class Aves; order Charadriiformes; family Scolopacidae; genus Numenius; species Numenius arquata. The sequence goes on along the minus strand of NC_133579.1, from coordinate 16,884,123 downwards.
TACAGTGAGGATGGTGAAACACTGGCAGAGGTTGCCCAGAGAGGTGGTAGATGCCCCACCCCTGAAAACATTCATGGTCAGGTTAGATGGGGCTCTGAACAACCTGATTTAGTTGCAGATATCCCATAGCATTTCAGGGAAGGTTGGACTAATTGCCCTTTAAAGGTCCCTTCCAACCCAAACTATTCTCTGATTCTACTCTATGAAAGCTCTAGGAAATACCTTGCAAACTGAGAGTGTTTTGGACCACATATTGGTGAAAGCAATACTGAGAGGTCTTCTAATAAAAATGCAATTTTACTGGATTAAAACTGAGGGTAATAAAAGGCTCTTAAATCCATCAGGAAAGGGCACAATAAGCCACAAGTGTTGGGACAGCATTTATATATGTATAGATACTCCATCTCTCAATGTCTTCAAATCAAAATAAAACACAATTTGAAGAAGTTTTGCTGTAACCAAAAGTAAGGTAATGATTCAGTACAGACAGCCTGACTGACGTCCCATCCCTGTGTATGCTCTCAGACTATAAAGTCTCTATCTACAACAGATAGAGAAATGCACAGATACAGGTGTGTGCAGTTCTCAAACCCTAAACTGCAGCCCCAAACTGCAGGACATAAGTGCACCCCATTCTTGCTCATCCCACATTTCACTGGGGGTGGTAGCTGATGCCTCAATAGGCCAGATCAACTGATACAATGGGCAGTCCTAAAGGGTTTCAGTGGTTGTTCAGTCTTATTATCAGATAAGCTGATAGAAAACTGTGAGTAGGTAAAAGTAAAAACTGAATATTTAGCTGAAGATTTGGGAATAGATTAAAAAAAAAAGATAAAATAACAAAGCATTTTTACAATCAAGTTCCTCATTAGCTACCACAATATCTCGATTAACTTGGCCTTTCTTAACTTTGGTCTGTGTTGCCCTAGGAAGTTTCTTTTGTTCCTTTCTTCAGTATAGTTGTTCTCTCTTCCTGTGCTCACTCTTCACCAGGGCCGTGAGGAGCTCTTTTTCCTTTTTCCAGGTTGAAATGTTATTTTTTTTTTTTAATCTGCCCTTCAAGAGAACTTTTTCCTTATTTTTTCACTTAGAAATCTTGTCCATCACTGACACCAATTATCACAGCTTTTGTCTCTCTTATTAACCTCTGCCAAGGGATCTGAGGTATCATATGCAAATAGAAATATAATTCTGCAGTTTTTGGAAGCTGAATTTTCTTTCCCTCCTCTCCAGTTTTCCCTGATTTCCATTCCCATTACAATTCTTAATTAATGTGTTCTTTCTATCTCAGGTTAATTCTTCCTGTTTATACCATTTTTCAAAAATGTGATAAGAATGTATGATCCATGTGTGCTAAGAATCAGTTATTGTACGAACAGCTTCTTAATGCCAAAATGACCATTTATCTTGCAGCATTGTCTATAAACTAGATGGAAAGAAGAAACAACAGAAACAAACATCTAAGAATGAGTTGTTAGCTATCCAAAGCTATGCCACACATACTAGCAATTTCAGATTGGACTTTGTAATATATTTATTTTATAGAAGGCCAAATTAAATAATCAGATAGCCTTAAACTGTTAAAGCAACAATTAGGATTAGCTTCTGTTACAGAAAGGTACAGTTACCTGATGAGACATCACAGCTATACTTCATGTTCTGCCCATACCATGAAGGCATGGCCAAACCTATGTTCTGTGTGCACATGCTATTAGTCAGCTACTGTACTTCAACTCTTTGATAAATGACTTACTTCTTGTACGTCTCCCTTTTTCCAGTTTTTTATGGGTTTCTTTCTTTTTTTCCTATAATGTTATATCACAGATCCTCCTCCCAATCCAAAATTTGGCACTGGCTTTACATGTTCCTCAAATCTGTTTGATAAGGTACATCCTAGCACATCTTGCAGAACTATGCAGTTTTTTTATTTATATGATTTTTTTTTTTTAATTGTGACCTCTAATACATTGATTTTGGACCACCTGCATTCTAATCTCTTCGTAAATATTTCTCCTTGATTGACAGCAGTGTGTCTCAGGAGACACTTGGGAGCTGTAGTCTCTTACTTAAGAGTTTTCCTCCCCTGTCATCTCAAATGTCATTTCTGAAACATTTATCACAAGACACTGTCATTGGACAAATACAGGGGCTGCATGATAGCAGCTCAGATATACACAGCCTCTCTGCTTCAATGACAGGTCCTGCTGTTGGCTACTTGAGATAATAGGAGTTCAGATCTGTCAATAGATGCAAACGGAAGGACACAGGACAGTATCTGAAATGGCACTGCACATGCTCAGTGGGGACAGGGGAGCTGTCAGTGTGGAGTAAGTGTAGATTGCAGTAAAGATAGTGCTCCTTGGGAAATGATAACATTTGTTGAAAGGGCAGGACAGGGATCTGCTCACAGAACTTGAACACGGTTAGATGTGTGCCAGTACGGTCCATGCATTACAACAATTGTGTACTTGTTTTCAAGAGAAGCTGTCTGCTTCCTTTACAGGCTTTGTAAAGATTTTTTACAGTATTTCTTCCATTTGCAGCTCTTTTTTTTTTGTTTTGTTTGTTTGTTTTTTGTTTAATAGTGGAATTTCCTTGTCAAAGTAGTTTTGAACTTTAAAGGGGAAAATGATTTTCTGCTTCAGTATTGTTCTTGCTTTTACTCAGTAGACCTTTCCTAAAAAAATGCCTAGCAAAGAGCAAAAGGGGGAAGGCAGTAGGCTTTCCTTCCAAAACAGCTAAGAGAATAAGCCAGTTTGGGGAGGTTTTCAAAGACACTGTGAGGCATAAATAACTCTCCCATGCCTCATTCCCACAGTAATGAAAGGAAGTTAAGTCTCTACACCTGAAGGATCTGTCTTGATTTTCACTGAAACCTGAACTCCAAAGTCATACAGTCAGTGCTAATTTTTACAGCATTTAGAAGGAGTCTAAGCATACCACGATGAAAATATGGGGAGACAGTGTCTTATCGCAAAACAGCACATGGGCTGGATTTTCCCATGATGTGACAAACACTGAAAACTAGCAAAGCAGATATGATGGCATGAGGAAATGCCACAATCCGAAGACAACACATTTAACTTAATTTGAGCACATGGTCCTCGTCATGAAGTCCTGAGGTGTTACTTTTGTTTGCTACAAGCTGTGTTGTCAATTATCTCAAAGAATGGTATTTTCCTTCCTTGGGCAAAAACACGTTACATACACGTACAGTTTACTCATAGAAGAAAGAGGTTATGAAACACTGAGAAGGTAGGAAATCTGACGAAACAGAGTTTGTAGTCTGGAGTCATTAATTTAGTCTTTTTGCCTAATGTTCTTTTTGGTGTGATTTGGGACTAAATTCTTAAGTCAAAAAAATGATACATGGAAGCACCTCTAAGCCAAAACCTATAAAATCAAAGTGCTCTTTCCTCCCCCTTCATGTTTACAGGATGCTTATCTGCAGCTACATTAGAAATGACGGTACTATCTGTGTTACCACCCTGTAAAAGCCTGTCATTTGGGTTAAAAAATTCAGGCTCAGCAGCATCATTTAAGGGCTCAAGTTTCAAAGAGAACTAATGGAATATTTCTCACAGATCACAATGTATTTTAGGAACTTTCACCTTTAGTTAATAGTTCATGAGTTGCTTTGCGCTCCCTGGATGAAAAAAAATGCTATAGAACGCTTTTGTACTAATTATTTCTGTAATAAACCAAGCTAGAACAGAAATATTTTTTTCTGTAAGGTATTTTTTACCATTCTGGCCTGTCAATGTGTCTTTATTTCTTAGCTCCTTTGGAATTTTTTTTCTTCTTCTCGTGTACTTTCTATTAAATGAAGAGTTTAAACTGTGGGAATAATAGGGCCCTTGTAAGCTCTGTCTGCACTCACTATTCATTATTTATCCAGTGACCAGGTACAGTGGAAGGAGGCACAAAGCTAAATGCTATTGGACTAACTTTGATGCAGACAGTTCATTGTCTGAGAAAAAAGCATTTAATCCTCAATGTTCTCAGTTCCATGATTTTCAACACTACCTCTTCCCTTCTCCTCCTTTTTCTTTTATTAACTGCTTTACTCCAATGTCCTTTTGACTGTGGTAACTGGCTCTGTCTGCAAAATCTAGTACAATGATACTATTCATCCCGGCTGTGCCATTTATAGATTCCATAGCATGCTCCATCCCTATAGTAAAGATCATTCCGCCTTGTCACTTTCCTTCTTTTGAGGCAGTGATTGCTGAAGCAAAGGCCAATATTTGGAATCTGATTAGTACATCCAAGCTCTAAAAAGCTGAAATCAAGAGAGCAGGATTGGAAACTATTGTGTGAGCATGCACGGAGGGTATAATGAGGCACACAGTGTCTCACAACACTGACATGGTCACACTTCAGCAGAGAGAGTGCCAGATGCACTGTTCATTAGTACACCCTGACTGACCATCCACAGAGTAGCATCAGTACCCTCTGCAGGGGTGCTGCTCTCCTGCCTTCGAGCTAGTAAAGTAACACAAAGCAGACAGGAACAGTAGCAAGAGGACTATAAGGAAAATATTGATACTGACAAAGTGAACTCCAAAATGGACATGTTAATATTAGTTCATCTCTCAACCAAAGCTATCTAGTTTCTAGTGTTCCTATATCATGCAGTTATGCTTCTTGCAAGTTTGAACATTTATGAAGTTCCTAGAGGTATGAAAAGTAACCCTTGGGCATGCTATTGAACAAGTGTTTTCAGTTTTCTTTCTAATTGTTGCTTTACTGTGTAAAAATTATATTCTGGTCTTTCTTATAAGTCTGAGTATGGGTTGGGTTTTTTTCTTGTTTGTTTGGGGTTTGGGTTTTTTTGGGGGGGATGTTGGTTGGTTGTTTTTTGTGGTTGTGTTTTTGGGGTTTTTTTTACATGCAAAGGACAAGAAAAAATGGAAATGGGGGATAGAAAAGGGAAGAGAGGAGAGAAGAAGAGAGAAGGGGAGGGGAGGGGAAGGGAAGGGAAGGGAAGGGAAGGGAAGGGAAGGGAAGGGAAGGGAAGGGAAGGGAAGGGAAGGGAAGGGAAGGGAAGGGAAGGGAAGGGAAGGGAAGGGAAGGGAGAAGAAACTGGAGGGATGGATGGATGGATGGAAGGAAGGAAGGAAGGACGGATGGACAACGTGCTGCCTGCTTGACAGTCCAAGGTAGGACACACTGTTCATATTGAAGTAAATGTGGAAATGTAACTTGATTATTAATAAACAACAGTCATGATGCCATAGAAGAATTTCTTTCACAAACAATAAAAAATAGAAAAAGCTTAAACAAAATGTCAAAACCTACTACAAATCTTCTCAAGAAAAATATTACAGCATGTGATTTTGAGAATTATTCATTTAGTTAGTGGTACTGAAACAAATACACACAAAAGAACACCTGGGCTTTGGGCAACCTGGATATCTCTTTATGTCTCTTTCTCTTTTACTATACCAGGAGTTCAGTAACTCTTAGGAAACTCAAACAGCAGTATATGTTCAAATGTCATACCGCAAACATAATCTACAAAACATATCAACATTAAATTACACCATTAATCCTGCCAGATATAAATTTTCTAAGAGTAACTCTTTCATAACTTGTGGATGATATGTATTTCCGACCTCAGCTTACCATCATTTTGTCTATTCTTTTACTCACACAGTCAAAGTTAGGCATTGCCTAACCACCTGTGCTGCCTTCATAGAAACACAGTTTATTCTTGAGTATTGAAGTAATTTTGGAATGTACTGAGGGCCAGATTACGGGCTGCTACCCATGGCGCTGCCTTATGGATCTACACCTGAAATTGAAAATTTTTTAATATAAAATATTATAGGTTCTTCTATTTCAAAAGTATTATCTGAATTTTAGATCATAGTTTCTGAAAGCAGGAGCTATATTTTTGTAAGTAACTTTATAGTCAGTTAACAAACCAGGATTTAACAGCCTTTGTGGGATGTCCAGCTTCTACATTTATTTTAAAATTATATTGCTGGAGATTTACTCATTTCCCTTTTTTTTCCACTAAATAATAGGTAGAAGAGTCCTTACAGTTCAACCTATCAAATTAATTAACCCCAATCAAACCCAATCAAACCTCAAATTCCCTCAAGAAGGGCTGTCTAAAAAACTCTACGGACTAGTTCATTCTTCGTGTCCTAGAAGTCTGTCAGACCAATGATATGAATCTCCAAGGTAAATATGTCTGATAATGTCTGCTTGATAAATGTGGTGAAAGCTCCAGCACTCTGCACGATTTCCATTTAAAAATGCCTTTGTCTTCAGTCCATAACCCAGCTTGAGTTCTTCTAAATTTCAAACACAGCAAAGAAAAAGAGTATCTGATATTTTTGAGGAAGCTTAGCAGGGCAGCTTCAAGCACAGGACATTACAGGAATTCAGTTTAATGTTTCAATAGATGGATGAGATTGGGGACAAGCTTGATGATTCAGAATAAAAAGTAAAACTTCTTGAAAACAGGGTGACAAGTGTTTTGACTCTATTGCTGTGTGTGTATGAAAAATAATCTGAGTATCAGACAAGACCCTATCTGAAGAACCAAGAAAGAAAGGATGGGTAGACTGCCAATGCAAGAGAATACAACTAAGCACTGTTATTTACACTAAGAATGGGGTGACCTCCAATGACCTGGATCTGTGTTAAAATAAATATTTATTTTATATTTATTTGCTAAAAGGCATTTCAACCTCACCCTAAGGAAAAAAAAACAGACTGTTATGCAACTATTTTGGCAGCTAGTTGAGTGTGCTATAATGGTTTGACTTGACCTTTGTGCACATATAACACATTTGTGAAAGAGAAAATAGTCTTTTTTTTTTTTTTATGAATAGTAGAGAAATCCTTGAAATGAAAAGTATCAAATAGTTTGCCCATGAAAGACTCAGAAGTTTCATATTTCAAAAAAAAGGCTTGCACTTTGGTTTAATAAAGATATAACACCTCTTCCTTTAAATCTCGCCCCTTTTACTCAAAAGTGATATTATCAGAACTTTTCTGCTCAAAAAGATGTAAACTGTGGCCTGAAGCTTTACCAGTTCAATTCAACAAAGGAACTGAAATACGAAAATATATCAAGAATAAAATTTATTCTCTTACTGTAACTAGAACATATCTTATGAACTACTTAGTTCATAAGAATGAATCTCATTTAGATGACTGGCAAATGCAAAGTATAAGAAGTTATGGCATCTGTGCACTGACGAACAGGTTGTACATTTGAAAGCATGAGAAAATAACCTGATTAATCCAGAGCTAAATTTGTCACTGTTGAGATGGAGTTAAACAGTGTTTGCATCATAAGCTCTTTTATCGTTGACAGCTTTATTTCCAGCACTTAACTCATTATGTCAGCCCATGTCTCCTAATTCTATTTTGAGACCTGAAAAGGTAATAGAACTCTCAATGCTGTGCAAAGGAGCAATTTTCACCCAAACAAAGTTTGGCCTAAGTCACGATGTCTGGCTCTACAGCTATCCTATTATGATCCAGTTTTATCACAAAGAGAACTCCTTCTGAAATTACTCCTTTTGAAATGCAGATTGTTAGAATTAAACTCTGATGTGCTCCTTATTGCTTATTCTTACAAAAAAAAAAAATTAAAAAAAAAAATTCAATAATTCAAGTTATAAGTTGTTCAAAGCATAGACTAGTCCTTTAAATAACTCTTGCTTGACTGATGGAACAAGAGACATCCAGTATGTAATACATACCTTCATTGTTCTTTTCATGCAAAAGTACCTTTACAATAAAGGATGCTGAATAAAAACACTCTGAAAGGCCAACAGTTCCTGCTATTTAAAAGGAAAACATCAGCATGTCTCATTTGTGCTCAGCAAGCTTGCTACTCTCTTTTCCATTTTCTTTAGGTATGAATGCTATTTTGCAGCAGCGCTGTTCAGCAGACCCAGGGGAGGCAAATGTCAGTTTTCCAGATGCCAAACTGCCAGCCTGGTGATGCTGTGGTGAAAGGCACTGAGGGAATTCACTTTGTTGCAGAAGCAAAAGAACATCACATCCTAATACACCTCGTGTACATGCTTTCTTCGCGACAGCTGATGAAGTAGCCTGAAAAGTTTCAGCAGCCCTCCTCAAATGACTGTTTAGATAGCATCAGGTTTCTACACAGCCCCAGCAGCTGTTTAAAGTTTTTGTTAATTTACAAAAAGGAACCATCCCTCTTATGAGAAACAGGCATTAAAACCTAAAATGTACCTCTATCAAATGGACTTATTTTCAGCTTAAACTAAGGCACCTTTTATTTCATAAAATGCTACCTAAAGTTGCTAGGTCAGATGTCTATCTAATATTGTTATGTACTTTTTGCCTTTAGAGAGAAAATGCTATGTACAAACACGAAATCTTGAGTGGAAAATGACTTTACTATCATTACTACTATATTCTAGTGTGGTATTTTTATTAAGATGAGAAGTTATTAGAGTACCTGCCACTGGGGAAAGCCTGGCCTGGAAAAAAACCCACACTTTATTAGGTATTCTAATGAAAGTTTAAAATGGGATTTATCTGATCTGAGATGTTATTTCAGGTGTAGAATACAAGTGTCTTGCAATTTAACGGACTATCACATGTTGGATGACTTTCTGATGTAATAATAGAATTGCTGTAGAAAAATATATATACTTTTGATTTTAACAAATCATACAAGTTTAACTAGATACTTACTGTGGGAAGCCCTCATATTTCCAGGTCTGTATGTGCTGAGCTGAAGCCCTTTGCAATAAGAGGTAAAAAAGTGGTTTCGTTCTGTCTGAGGGGAGTCTGTCAGAGGCTAACACACTTTCACAGGTAAAAAGCTGACAGAGACGATATAGCTGCTTCCTGCACTAGTTACCCGCCCTTCCAATTCTAAGTGGATGGAGGAGACATGTAAAACAGCTTAAAATTCCTTTATATCTCTCTTGCACTGTAAGAGTGTCTTGTCCAAGAAGGAAAGGATTTGTAAAGGGCAGCCAAGTCTCCTGTTGGTCTTTCTTTACTTTCCCACAAATAGTGGATGTTAAGCATGGAGCTGATTTCAGCACTGCTGGCTTCAAGGTCGTTTTGAGTATATTTAGAGAAGTACAATGTATTTTGACTTTCAGCAAAAGAAATCTAGAGAAAGGACAGAAACACACTTGTAGAGGCAGCACAACCTATCGATGGGTGCAAGTGGCTGGGGTAATACAACTGAGCTCAAGAGTAACTCTCTCTCTCTGACTAATTCCTATCAGATCTCTTTTCAGGTGCACAAAGAACCCTATGTAGGAGTGATTTTCATAGCAGTGAGTGATGTTCTACATTGTGTTCTCTAAACATATCACTTACTTACTATTTTATTTTAAAAAGTGTAATATCGGAAAGATGTGAATTTGAGTAATGTCCTTTGTAAGCAGGTTTTAATGAACAAAGTAAAATGCAAAAAATTTTTACAGCAAGTAAAGGAGTTTGAAAAAACACATTCATAATCTCAGTTTCATTAATTACTAACTGATCTGAAAAGATACAATAATGACATTTTCACTTCAGCTGTGGCCTACTTTTTTTTTTTTTTAGAATTTAGTTTCAAACTAAAACTCCAAACAAAACAAAAATTTATTACCTACAAAATGCATTTATGTTATGGTTTTGACCGGATTGACCAATCAGAATGACAGATTGCCCCTCCCTCCACCCTCTAAGGAAAAAAGAGTAGAGGAAGAGATAAAAGAGATTTATGAGTTTAGAAAAAACTAAACTACTTTAATGAAAATATTAATAAATAATGAAATAACAAATAATAATAAGAAAAAGAAAAGCAAAGAAAAGCAAAGAAAAGCAAAGAAAAGCAAAGGAAAAGCAAAGAAAAGCAAAGAAAAGAAAAGAAAAGCAAAGAAAAGCAAAGAAAAGCAAAGAAAAGCAAAGAAAAGCAAAGAAAAGCAAAGAAAAGCAAAGCAAAGAAAAGAAAAGAAAAGAAAAGAAAAGAAAAGAAAAGAAAAGAAAAGAAAAGAAAAGAAAAGAAAAGAAAAGAGAAAAGCATACAGTATATACAAAACTGTATCAAGCTCCCAGGGTGATGATCACATCACCAGCAGGCACAGGGGAAGGTCCCAGGCTGGACTCGGTGATGGACAGGAGCCATATTCTGGATCTGGAGTCAGGAACGCTCAGATCGGGATCAAAGGCAGATGAACAGACAGTGTCCTTCTCGGACGTCGGCCACTGAAGGAAGAGAGTTGACCCTTTGATCCCTCAGCTTTTATACTGAGCATGATACAGATGGGATGGAATACCCTGCTGGTCAGTTTTGGGTCACCTGTCCTGTCCATTCCTCCCTACAGGTGTGACCCCTCTACCCTTTTCTGCTTCTGACCCACCATGGGGCAAATAACAATTTTACCTGACCTTGGTTGTTATAGCAATAAGTATAAGCAAGAGCCTCTCTGCATACCATTCCTTGGTATAATCAGCTCTTATCACTGTGAGAGTGAACAGTTTCTGAACAATATGCTGTTAATTTCAGAGTTTAGTTAGTTAGAAGAGGCCCAGCTAAAAAGGTAAAATTACTGAACAGAAAATTAGTTCTGTTTTACCTCAAACCAGGACAATTTCAAAGTGGACATAATTCATGTGCCAGTAAAAAATCATATTACCACATTGAGATGATCAACACAATATTTTGTTAGTGTCTATTTGCACATCACTGCAATTACTGGTTCGTATTTGGAAAAGATCATTTACACATACATTTGTGCTTGTTTGTTCATGCATAAGGTTCATTGCAGCTGTTCCAGTTGTAATTACAGATTTGATCTTTCTTTCTCATGCAGGGTCTATTCAGAACACAGTTTCATTACTTTATTATCCAGTGATAATAATTTGGAACTTCTAAATTCTTTTGGCATTGAGCCAACATATCTGAAAAATACCACAATCTTATTATCTAAAATCAACTTTTATAATGTTTCTGGTCTAATCAAGACAAAAAAACTCTTGTGAAGAATCCATATCAGCCTGACAGAACAGAGTTTTGAATGGTTTTGAAAAGTGCTAACATTTTGACTAAAGATACTTAAAAAGTTTAACTTTTTTTTTCTCCTACCTGTTAAGCAAATTCTATACAAGTACAATTTCAGATCTGTTGGTTTGTTCTATAGGTAATCCACTGCATTGCGAAATGATAAAATGTACTATTCATTGTTTTTTGCCATCAAGCCGTTAATTACTTATTTGTAACATACACATGACCAGCTGGTCAGCCAACTCCTCACTTGAATTCTAGAAGAAAAGCTTACATTATTTAGTCGAGGAGGAAATAATATATGTGCTTACATATTATCTAATTTGCTAGCTTGTTATTTTACTGTGAGAAGGCTGTGCTGTTCCAAGCTGTTTCCTGAGATGTAAAGGTGCTGTTTTCTTTCATGAACTAAAGGAGCATTTATCTATCCTCTATAGGCTGTTAGAGCATGATCACCATTGTAATATCAGAAAGCTTCCAGTACTGCTTTCATCAAGGTGAGTAGCATCTATCACACATTTGTTCCCTCCATCCACTGGAGAAGTGTGGGCAGTGGAGTGTTTTGTTTTGGATTTTAAAAATACACATATGCGTACACATGGTGCTCGAATACCACTTTTGAAAACTATTTTGCAGCTTGCTTAGGGCACAATTTTAATGTCAGTTGGAGACAGAATGTCACAGACATGACCTTCCTCTTAGATGGAAGTAAGACAACACAGTGACAGCCAGTAGCCTGGGAAAGGTGACTAAAATGATTTAAAAGAGGAGGAACACATGACCTGTTAATGAAACATGGGCAATAGCCTTGTACTGGTGCTTGAACCTCTTTGCACTGTGAAAAAAAATCCTATTTTGTTAGAACTCAAATAAAGATGGAAATATTCTTCATAATTTGTAAAAATTTTCTTTTTCTCAAGATTTTTCAGCTAACTGCAGGTAGAATTAAGTCACTACGTACAAGTCTTTAGATTTTACTTTGCTTTTTCTTGATTGTTTTAGATTAAAAGGGCAAAAGGTCAACAAACTCTAAAATGCCAGGAGTTCAGGAGTCCTGAACTGCTGCAAGTTTATAGCTTACTTTCCTGTACTTTTATTTTTTTACTTGTTATTATGTCATTCTTATAAGATCTCCTTTTCTGATCCAACCTGCTATTCCCCAGAGTTGGAAAGGGTCCAGTTCACAGGCGAATGCTCTCCCAGCTGCTCAGAGTATCCTATTCTCAGCAGTAATCACTTAATGGATATTAAAATCCAAGACAGAGTTTGACGGCTCCCAAGAGTATTATGTTCCCCAGCGCTTGTAAAACCCCAGAAAACTGAACTTTCTCATTGGAATGTAGGTTAAAACGTCAAATGCAACTTTCCAAATCACTGCCAGAAGTACAGGGATGTACTGCACTCTAGGATCGTAACCCTGGATTCAAAATGCTGGCAAAATTAGTCCTCAACATTTTTTCAGGGTTTCTAGAAAGGTCTGCCAAACCCAGCACAACTAATGCTTCATGTAATATTTGGCTGCAAATTCCCCTGCTAACGTAGTCTTCCTGGGACCTCTAATAGATATTCTCTGCCAAATGCCATGATGCAATATTTGAAGATGGGCCTGAGACTTTACGTACTCCGTAAGAGAGGAGTAGTGTGGGCTCTACTTTGTCCTCGGGCTTTGCCTGCCCTCTTCAAACCCTGCCAAGGGAAGGACCCAGGGAGGGAACCTCCTTTATGCACATTTCTCTGCTTCTCTCTTCCCAGTGAGTTTGGCACCCTTTCACACAACCAAAAGGGATGACTTGAGGTATGAGTCCCATCTTCTCACAAGATTTCATCCCAATAAGCTAAATACAAATTAAGAGTTGGGAATAAACAGAGCCAGGATTTTGTCCCCTCAAACACCAGCTACTTAAATAAGCCAGCACTGAGGGAGATGAAGTCTCCTATGGCTGGCGATGGACATTTCCTATTTTTGGTTTTGACTGCCTACGCCCCACGCTGCAGGGTGAGACACCTGTGGGAGGCGGCAGTTGTCTTTCTGCCAATTCTTATTCCTCTTGTTCCCAAAGCTGGGAACTGAGACAGCTTCCCTGCAGTTAAGAGCACCTTTTACACACACAGCATGGGGGTATGAGGCTCCACATTTCCTCTGATGAGCATCAGTTATACTCCCAGGCATCCCTGTGCATGCATGCACACACCACACCCCCCCAGTCCCCCACCCTGTATAAGAACACATTCACAAGAGCCCAGTATGTAAAAAATTGTAACTTTTGCTTTCATTTTAATTCAGTTCTCTTCTTTAGATAGGTTAAATTCTGACTTCAGTGGGAGCTGCTGACTTTTTTTTTGTCAATGTCCAGTCTATTCTTCTATGACTGTTTGGGAATTTTGAGCTTTCATTTCTTAAATTTGTATGTTATCAGTTTTCTCAGTAGGGTGACAGCTACTTCTATTCTAGCTATCTTTTAGTGCATAAATGCAGGACAGAGCATCTTTCACTTTATCCTAGGGTATGATGTGGATGTTGTGCATGCATAATAACCCAACCCTCCCTTTCTACCAGCAGCACCCCCTCCCCATCCCCATACACACTGAATTTCTTCACAGCAGCTGTTCTTGATATCACTCAAATAGTGATTATATCTGTTGTCAATTTGGGGAAATTATTAACATCAAAGCTAGCAGCAGGATCCCTGACATTAAATTTCAGGATTTCCACCAGCAAAGATGGACAAGCTGGGACAGAGAAGAGTGGGTGGGAGGAAATGGGTGGAGTAGGGTTGGTTGGTGGAATTATGAGTGTATAAAAAGAAAATTAATTGATCAGAAAATAACTTCAAATTTTAGCTTGCACTAGAGATGCTTTTCTGGTTTTTGTCACGTTTCCAATATATGGATTATCATTACAGTGAGGAGCATTGAGAGTAGAAAGACCAAAAATCTAGCCTGTGCAGAGACACAGAGGGGTTAGGAAAACTAATACTTTTCCAACCCCTTTTTTAACTTGTGCCTCAGCAGTGACAGTTAGCTAATACAGTCACCTCTTGCTTAACAGCAGCTTGCTGTTATTATGGGTTATTCAGCAAGGAGTTTCTGACTGGTTTCATAAAACAAGAATATATTGAATTCTAAGAGACAACCGATGAAGATAAATTGGGATATGTCTAAATGAAATTAAAAATTATTACTTGTACAAAATTTAGAGTATGGCTGGCTGTACCACCAAATTTGCAGTTAACACTGTTAGGAATTAAAGGTATGTAACTGATAAAGATGGATGTCTCACTTTCTTGGTTCCAACCTATGCCGTTTAAAATAAATATTATAATAATTGATCTCTGTGAATGATGTGTATGTGCTAAATGACGCTTGATGTATGACACTGACTTCCTGCTTCTGGCACTGATGGATGAGCTTAGTCTTCCTATAATGAAAAGATGGTCAAACTTTCAATTACACATATCGCACCTCCACAGACAAAGCATGATGAAAATAAATTTGATACTATTCAGCTACCGCCAACCTAACATTAACACAGACCAAAAAAAAGATTTAATCGAAACTCTGTGAGAGTGAAATGGGTACCATTTTATATTAACTCCTGAATATATGACTCTGTGGCATTAAATGTGAAATGCACACCTCTTTTTATTTCAGAGCATTTGTTACATTACCTCCTCTGGGATCAATTGCAGCATAAGTGGGATTCATGCAGAGTCATAAAGCGCCCTGGGGAAACCCACAGAAAAAAAATCCTATTGTAGGGAAGAAAAATTCCTTGCTTCCTCCTGCACACTTTGAGGAGCAGCAACATAATATCTACCATACATCATTATGTAGTACAGGGAAGCACTACTAGTCAGGCATTCAACCATTTGTATCACCACAGATTACTAATTATTCATACATTTTCAGGGCAAGCTTAGAAGCTGATGCCATGTTTGTAGCAGTGGAATTTTTCCCCAGGAGAAAGTGGAATTCATTGAGGATTTTTCTGTAGATCTATCCCTTTCTTCCCCTTCAGCAAGTTCTGCAAAACAGGAAATTCAAGGAGCAAAACTGAGACATGCAATTGGGTAAGAGTTTTTCCCAAAGTAATGACTTCAGAAATCAGCTTCTGCAGGACATTTAATGGGTATTCCAGAGACATTCTTTTTATATCTGATGT
This sequence comes from Numenius arquata, assembly GCF_964106895.1. Lineage (NCBI taxonomy): Eukaryota > Metazoa > Chordata > Aves > Charadriiformes > Scolopacidae > Numenius > Numenius arquata. The sequence continues at coordinate 16,868,950 of NC_133579.1, read as the reverse complement.
AATCGTGGATACTTCATTATCTTTATAAATGTCTAATTCTTTGGGGGATTTTTACAGGAATTGTTCAAGTTAATTTGTGATGTGGATAATTCATTTTATTTTATCATCTCATATAGACATGAAGATAGACTTTCAAGGTGGCATAAGATAACTTGGTTTCTAAATTCTCATTGCAGTCTGTTGAAATGAGATTGATCACGTCTTGAGAGCTATTTTACTGAAAAATGTAAGCAAGCAGATAAAATGTAAAACGCAGGTATTCTAGACTCCATTGCCTGTACTACAAAAGGACAAATTTCGTTTGCCCACACATGGCTGGTTAGTGCCATCTGAGTGCAGAGGTGTTTATCAGGAACAGCAGGGGATACTCTGCTATAGTCCTCAATACCCCAACTGAGCTCCCATTGCACAAACGGATAAATTCAGTCTCAGTGTCTTAAACTGAGTTGAATCCTCCCCTGCCCTCAACTCACAAAAAAGTCCATCTCAGCCGAATAACCACTTCTTCAGTTTAGCTTGAAATTTTCCTTACTCTTAAATGTGTGTCACTGAGAATCACAAGCAAATGAGGAAAATAGCATACCTCTTTATTATTAACTCCAAATAGAGGGAATTTTATTAAATCTCACCTTTTCCACAGCGTCTTTAAATTTCACATGGCAACAGTTTTAAACCTTCCTAATGGACAAGTGTTTCTGTACTTTTATTTATTCACAATGGTTTGAAGTCTTCCTTCTGTACTTTGTTGAGGCAGGACACCACTGATTAATAAAGAAGAGAGAGAGCTTGCAAGTGATTTTGAAATAAGATTACATTAATTTCAGTTATTTTCTGTCCTATTCCTGACACAGCTGTAGACCATTACCAGATGTCCTTTTCCAGATCCAGCTGTGTGCGTTACCTTTGGGTGTTAATACTTCCAGCTGCTTACCACAGCTCACCATCTGACAAAGGCAATTTGAGCTAACCCTTCTCAAATGATGTGTTTTAAGGAGTACTCTCTCCAGGCCTTTCAAAGAGCTGGGCAGGAATTGGTATCTAGCAGAATGGCGACAGGAAGAAACCGAGTGTCAATAACCACCTCACATGGCACAGTTATTCAGAAATAAATCTTAGTTTGTAGTGTATCATTTTTATCATTAGTTTTTGTTGGGCAGACATTTTCATCAGGATGCCCACAAGAATTTCCCATGATCAGTACAGATTAATAATAAACTCAGTAATCTAATGGATAGGAGGAATAAGAAGTGTAAAGAAGTTGTTTTCTAAGATTATTTTCCTCTCCACTCTTTTTAATACATGAAATGCAAGGTGGATACATTCTGTTTGAAAGATTTAAAACACTGCCCTGGTCTGTATGATGTAGCAATATCTCTTCTCACGCTTTCCTTTCTCTATAGTGAATTCCTAATCAGGCTTGGGGAAATTAATAAGACCCCTCTGGACTTCTACTGAAGTTTGTGTTTACACATGTCAAGCCAAGGCCTCTTTTTCCACCTATTAATAATAATAATAATTTGTTATATTTCATTTAACAACATGAATCAAAGAGTCAGTTCATTTGTAATTGATGCAAAATATCTCTACTATATTTTTTTTTTTGAGTATTAAATCATGCAGGGTTAATTTCTGTGTTCAGTTATGCCTACAGTAGTAAAAAAATTGCATAGTGCTCAGAAATCACATCTGCTTCCTAGTGTGGCATAAGAATTCTTCATGCATGTAGGAGTTATGGAGTTTATTTTTAGACTTAACGCACCAGACCCTAGATCTGACCGCCCTTAGAACAGGTGCACCATTTTAGTCAGACTGGTCTTCAAAATGACTAATAATTAAATTCTAGAAGGCATGAGGATGAGTTTGACTTAGAACTGAGTGGGCCTTTTTCTCTGGAGGACTGTTCCTTTTTGCTTAATTTAATATGTTTTACACTTTCAATGTGCTGCAAATACTGTATTTTAAAGAATGTAGGTGCCTACATCTCAAAAGATAAAATTTCCCGTAAGTAAAAATATAACATTTATTTGAAATAGCCACACCTTGGGAACACTGTGTGATGCATCTGAATGTTTTATTCAGCCACATAATGGCTACACAGTGTATACAATCATGTTATATTTAGTAAATCTGTACTTAGAATAACTGGTAAACAATCTCAATCTGTCTATTATTTTCAGATTATTTACCAGGAAAAATTAGTTGGTTACAAGTATATTTAACACATTTTCAATGAATGTTTTTAAAACTGACTAATTTTGATCTTGGTAGTTAGTAATGAAAAAATAATACTGCAGCAGATGTTAATATGCACAAAACAAGATCAGATTAGAAAGGGTTAGAACTAATGTCCCTGGAATTTAAAATCAGATTAGATTCTGCATTTAAAAACCCAAGTAAATACCTGGAACAATCTATTTTTTACAAAGACCGTGAAATCTGTCTAATGGAATCAATAATTTAAGTTTTCTGGGATCTGACATTTCTATAAAAATTTGAACCTCTCTAATGTAAATGAAATGTAGCGTATTCAAGAAAAAAACCTCCTAAAATATATTTGGGACTTTCACGAAACTAGAATCTAATGGCAATCTGCTCAACAGTGATAAAACTGTCAAAATGAGCTGAAGGAGACACAGAATTGCTCATGTTAGCAAGTATTTATTACTTCAAGAATATTTTAGCAAAGTTAAAGTCCAATCCAAATGTACATTTCACCTTTTAATTACTAAATCATTCTTCGATAGTGTTTTCAGCATAGTCCTATAACCACAGTGTATCAGCAAAGAGTACTCTCTGTTTGGCACTCTCACACTGAGAATGAAGAGTCTGACTGCTGGAAAACATATTTGGTGAGAAGGTGTTTACGTACGTTGTACAAGAAGATGTAAAACATTTAGGTTTGGCTGTGTATTTCTTTAACTGCAGGCCCAGATGACAGTAAGATGCTTTGTTCTTAAACATGGCAGGATTTTGGGGGGCATTAATCAAAGTGGCAATATACAGGAAACAAAAAGCTGTGATAAAGAATGAATAAAACTCCAGCCAGAAACCAACAATTAAGAGCCCTAGGATAAACCCCACTTCTAAATCTAGTAATAATGGGCTCTAACTACCAAAAATACCCAGTCTCTCAAGCCATAAAGGCTTCCTACATGTGAATTGACATGTAGAACAACATAATTGTTCAGAAGAGAAAGAGAATGTGGGTGAATGAATTAGTGCCTCCCACGCAACGAACCTTCCTACGGAGGAGCTGTCTGTCTTTCCCTGCGCAGGGGACACAGGTAGCCAGGCTGCAGCGTTAGAGAGTGCTAGACACTGTGCAGTGAAAGAAGCTCTCAGAAGCTGAAATGTAACTTATAGGAGTATATAAGTTATACTTACATTTGACAAACAATATTAGATATTTCTTTGAGGTTGGGCAGTGCTGTTTTCACAATTTTAAAGATCTGAAATATCGAAGTTATGTCTGAAAAATGGAAGCTTAAATAGCTTAAGAGCAAAGTCTTGCCAAGGAATTTGAAATCAAGCTTGAGGTTACTGTCCTAAGTACGTGACTTAAACTACAGGACCCGTTTTGTAATTAGCACCAAAAGTAGTTTCTGCCCCAGGAAGGTACTGGATGGATCCTGTTTTTCTGGGACAATCATGCCATGCCATGCCATACCATATTCTTACTCAATTTCTAAGCTTTCCTCATCTTAATTGTTTGTTTTACCCTCAGTCTGACATGTTAACTGAAAGGATTATGCAGTTTTAGTTGGTTTTTTTTGCTGAAAGTTAGAGGAAGGAGCACATTTTTGTTTCTAGTGAGATGGCAGTAAACAGTGTCATAAGAACAGGAAATCGATATCCTCACCATATTAAAAAAAATAAATATAATTAATATATTTTAAATAAAATCTCAGATGAATTGAAATATTTGTTCTCTATCTTTTCAAAGAATTTAGCTGAATTTTCAACTGAAGTTCTCATTAGAATTAGTTTAATATGTAATAGGACAGATGAGTACAAATTTTTAAATTATGGAATTTTTAACTTAGCAAATGTGAAAACAAGGATATTTCACTGATTTTTTTAATCTTAAACTAAAACTTTTTTTCAAGCATGAAATCTGTCACATTTAATGTTTTTTGCACTCTTTTCCACAAATATGTTCACTTTCAGAATTGATATTTTTTCTTTAAGAAAATAAGTCCTGCAAATAGTTAACATTCCTACTAATGAAGTTCAAGAAGTTTTGTTTGTTTGCTTCTTTGTTTTTAATATCTGATAATTTTTTTTTCAAAAATTTTTCTTTAAACCTTTTGAAAAATGGGGCCTTTTCAGGCTCGTCAGATGAAAACATTATTTAGACCAAGATAGGTAGATAGAAACAGCACCTTAATGTGATGTGGCATGCATAGAATCAAAAATTTTTAACAAAGTCCAATAAAAAAAGGTCAGATATTTTCTTCTGAAATTGTCTGAGGACATAACAGCAATTCAAAAAACCCAACAACAACAAGTTCAAGTAATATCTTCTCATATAAAATTCTCTCCTGTCTCAGAAGGAAAGTATCAAACTGAAAAAAACAGGGTTATTCTTGCTAGTCATTTTCTTCAGGAAAGAAAGTATTAATGATCTGGACTTTTTTGATTTTTAAAACAATATTAAATAATAAATAATACTTTGGTTTAAAATTACTAATAATAAATTATAGATGCAAAAATAAATTTTACAGCCAGGGGAATAAAATAAATAGAACAAAGGTTTTCTCAAAAATTATAAATGAGTTAATAACTTGCCTATCTACATAAATAACCAAAAGGGAAGAGTTAAAGAGAATAACCTGGAAAGTCCCTCTGGCAAGAAATGAATTCTGGAAATTAACTCCAAAAATGATTCAGCGAAATGCAAAAACATTCTGTCTTGTTGACTTCCTGTGTTTTATGTAAAGTCTTATGTTTGGACACAATTAAAAAAAAAAAAAAAGAGATTTAATTTAGACAAAATAACTAGGGACCAGTTCTGATCTTGGTGTTACTTAGATGCACTGAACAAAGGGGTTTTTTTTCCCCTTTCTTTCTTCTTCCCTCCCCTCCTTCCCCCAGCACCCCCCCAATAAGAAAAGAAAACCCAAACACCTGTCCCTGTATCAGAAGAGGGACAGGTCAAGTCTTCCTCTTATTTGAGGACAGAGAGAGCTTTACATTTATAGAAAGGGGATGAGGGTCACTTTCTGATAGCAATTCTCCTTCGTCATTTACAGGGGAGCTTTGAAAGAGGTGCAATCTGCTGAAGAAAAGGTCATAAGATCAAAACAGCATGCAATGGGCAAATATACATTATATGGTGGTTGGTCTCATGGGGCACATCCTACCCTGCTACCAGTTGCTTATTTTGTAACAGAGGACTCTACTGGGATTTGCCAAATCAGTGAGCCGAAGTGCTGACACCTGCGAGCCACAGCATGCAGAATTCAGTCTGTTGTGATTTAGAGGGTCATCATAAATCTCACAGACACAGAAAGGTAAAACTATCTGGGATTTAAAAACCATGAGGTATACAGGGGAAACTTACTTCTTAGATGTAATCCTCTTCCATGGGAGCAATATGTCCCAAGACCTAACTCATTCAGACACAAAAGTAAGCCTGGATCATCATGTTCTTTTTAGCACTCCCAGTGTCATTGGCAGTGTTATCTATTTTGATCTCGTATCTATTTTTTTTCTTCAAAGATAGCTAAATAACCATGATCTCTGACTTATAAATGATAGCTTTTGAGAAGCGTGGACTCTGACATAACCACTCTACTATAATTTCTCAAGCAGCAGATTACGAGCCTAAATGAGCTGTACAGTGCCATGGTGTATTTCCTAGGAAACTCTGTCATACAGTAGGTGTATGCATTTCTAAACCTCTGTTTTTTGCAAGAGGGTTTCAGAGGCCGATTCCTATGTACAAAAAGAGTCTGAACTGTCTTGATTGACAACGTGACAATATAGAGTGGAAAAAAAAGGAGTTTTGCAGAGATCCATCACTTAGAAGGTTTAATAGCTTTGGATACACTGACACTGAATTATAATGCAGGGTAATCCTTTCAAAATGACAGAAGGTCTCACTGCCAGTGAACAATGGCTCAATGAATATAAGAAGCCTAAGGTGGTAACAGCCTCCTTAATGACTGCATGCTACCAGGTGGCAAAAGTGACTTCAAAAAAAGAAAAGATCAACGTATTTTCAGAAACTACTCTGCCCCAAAATAGATTGGGCATAAGATTATAAGCATTATTTCTTTGGGGCAAAATGAGGTTAAAACTTTTAGAGCCTTAAATAAGAGATGGAAGTTACAGTTGTACAAAGAAAATCAAAACTTTCTCTCTCAGTCTGTCTGGGTTTACATATTGTGTATCAAACATATACATAGAGGATGAAACTGTGAGAGAAAGCTTGTGCAAAAGTGTTTACACCATTTGTTTGCTATGACTGAAACAAAGAAGATGGACAAGATGTCGATGGAGCAACTATCTAAAAGGCATTCACCACTTGCTGGAGGTTATAGCCATCTCTCTAATGTGGGGTGATAACATAGGCCCAGGTAATAGCCAGATTGCATCCTGTGGTGTGGTACAAGGGCTACAACCATAATTTTAGTTTATAATCTTTATAAGGGACAGGAAAAGGAAACTAGGGTGGTTGTTCAAGCCCTGTTATGAGTGTGCAGCTTGTTTTTCAGATCCTTTCCTACTTCAATGGTGTCAGTTTGAACTCTGCTCCTTCTTTGTTTGATGTGCTGAATGTTTAATAAACCCAGTTATTAAACTCCAAACTTAAAGTCCCCTTTTATGCTCTTTCCTGCTTTCTCCAAATTGATAAAAAGTACCAGCTGATTGCTCTATGCTAGCCCACCTATTAGTTTAGGGACATTTTCATGAAAGATATCACCAGAGTATACAATAGGTCTTGGTAGTAGGAAATACTGAATTTTGTCAGTTTGATTATCTCCTATTTTCTACTTGTTTATGTCTTCTAATTCTATGTGACTGTGCTGCTGATTGATTTCTTCTTCACTGCCAGTCGTAATTATGGAGCTGCTTGTAGAAATATTTAGTTATGTCTGTATGCTTCGCAGTTTGCTCCAGAAAAGCTTGCTGAAATCTGTGCTGATCTCTCATGAATGTTTGTTTCATAGCAGCCGATAATAAGCACAATATAATTATCTAGATGTCAGATGTTGAGGATACCATTATGTTACCATCAGAAGATGGGCACTGCAGGCTTAGACAATAAATATATATTAGATAAGTCATACATTTTTACAGTAGCTCAGAGGAGAAGAACATTCCCTGGGCATGGTTATTCATAGGTTTAGTTCAGAAAGAAAGAAATCAGTGAAGTTTCTAACTTCTTGATCCTTTCTTTGCTAATCCCAGATCATACCCATATTGAAAAAAAATTACTCCTTTCTAATCTGTTTCTGGGAATGCTTGACGTTAACCTCAGGGCAAACTGCATGCAAGCTTGTCATTTGCTGAGAAATAGAAAAGAATACAAATAGTTCCTTGAACATATGAACTAGTGAATGTGATTTCCCATAGATTTGTATCTTTTTGAGGTGGCTAAGAAGATATGAGAATTGTTTGGAGGTTTTGTCCTGATTCTGGCACTTGTAAGGAAGCTCTGGGTCTATGGGACACTAATAGAGTTTCTCTTTTCTTCCTGTTTTCATAAGTCTTCTAGAACCATTATCTTTACAACACATTCTGCTTGTTCCAATTTTACTGAAATTGGGAAAGCAGATATACAACACATGTATAGCCAATAATAATAATATATACTGTTTATCTATAGGAAATTAGGGTAAAAAGCAAACGGATTACAAGTAATGGAGAATATTTGGCAGAGATGGTGAATGGAAACCGAATGGAATTAACACGCCTCTGAGTAGAAGGAAATTTGTACTACCCACACATATTTGTCTTTTGATAGCTATGTGATCAGTTTAGTCTGTACATCTGGATATGTCTTTCAGATGTTCAACCTCATTAAAAGCTTTTTAAAAGAAGACTTGCCTTCCTGTTGCATTATCTTCCCAGTAATAGAATTAGAATTAAAGGAGCAGCCTTCATTATTCCCAGCTGCCTTTTGCAGACTTTATCCTTGCCATGTATTCTCCTGTTTCCTGATTCTATTTCCAAAGATTGTGAGTGATAGGACCTCCATAATCTCCTTGGAGAGAGCATCACATGGTCTAAATGATTATATTATAGAACACACTAACTGGGACACTTTTTCCCCACTGTTCTGAAATAAAAAAGTCCTTCGGGAATTTAATGAAGCCAAAATTGACCATTGTTTTTAGGAATAATTCTGAACCTCTTTTTCATGAGGTAATGAGACCCTTTCTGTAGACTCTGTAAGACAACAGAAATGAAGAAGTCTGATTTCTCTGTATTAGGATCAGTTACCTTACTTAAATAATCTACCTTATTTACATAAGAAATAAAAAATATCTTTTCAATTAGCAGTTATAATTTTTTCCCCATGCTAAATGTTTTCTCAGAAAAAGATAAACTCTCAGGCAAAGGAATGTTTGTTCTTTAACATAATGCACTTAGAACAAAACACAACCATTATTTTAACTATGTGGTGGCTGCTGAATGGGGAGCCACAACTCTGAAATACTCCCACAATGCTGACTCTCGGTGCTTGTGACTCAAGGACTTCCAGGAAGGTAAGAAATCCTGAGAACACTTCTTCCAAAACAAACCCACTGGAAGCCCTGGGAATCTTCCTTTCACTGAGTCATCTGGGATTTGAGACACGGATTTGAAGTTCTGGGAATCACAGCCCACAGACCCCTAGAGCTGTATCACAGCTCTATTCACATATTAAGAAAAAAACACTTGAAAACTGTGACATTTGTATAATGATTGAAATCTCATTTCAACATTTTCCAAATGAAGGCTTAATTTAATTAATTGAGGTTTAAGCTTAAACTTTCTTAAAAAAAAAAAACACAAACAAACTTTTTTTTTTAACTACTATTTTTTAAAAGCCCCTTTGAAAAAAGGTTTTTTTAATTTGTTTGCAAATAAAAAATATACCTTCTGATCAGTTCTGGTAGAACAAGTATAGAAAAACTAGAAATTGGTTAGAAGTGTGGTTCCAATTTTGAGATTGAAATATTGGATAAAATTGAAATAAATTGTCTTCAGACACCTCTATAGTTCTACATTCTGATCCCAGAGCAAAAGTGCTTATGTACTCATAATATTTTCATTGCTTTTGAAAGCAGGAAATATTAGAAAATCATGGGAAGGCCTTTGCATGCAA